>NC_092020.1:3310000-4567500 GCF_042242105.1 Pempheris klunzingeri
TACGTTAAAAGCGCGATGCGTGCAGATATGATAGTGGGAGTCGTGCCTCCCTTCCCCCAGCAAGTGTAGCTCTTGCAAATACATCCACCACCTTCCAGTATGATGTGCTGCACGGTCCGCTGAAAAGGCCTGCGCTTTTTTTTTTTTTTCCACATTTGCAGCACTGTCACCTCGCTGCCACCGAGAGTAGCATTACAGCCGAGCAATAATTAATGAGCGCCTCAGCAATTAACCATTTCATTGAAATCTTTTTGCCTTTGAATATTTCATGCTTTGATGAGGATGTGAAAAGGGGGTTGAACGCATGAGTGAACAGAGGGTTTTTACTACAGCCTGATGGCTGGACTGCAGCTGTCAGGATCTACCACAGGAGGCGGTGCCGCCTTCTCTTACCACCACCTAAAGTCCTCTCATAGACTGGTGGCCATAGAGGTTTGTGGAATTACATGGGAGTGTAATGAGTACAGCTGCTCATTAATAATAGGAGATATCACATGCCATCCATGCATATCAATAAGATAAGAACTCACAAGCACCCAGTGACAGCAGCGATGGTGACTGACAGCAGGTGTGGTCCGTCTCTCCACAGGCCAAGATGGATGTGTTTATGAAGGGTTTGTCTAAAGCGAAAGAGGGGATGGCTGTGGCCGCGGAGAAGACCAAGGAAGGAGTTGCGGTCGCGGCTGAAAAGACTAAAGAAGGCGTCATGTTTGTAGGTAAGACGATCACATGCGTCTGTTTGCGGGTTTATTACACATGCAGATCAGACACAGGCCCCATTGAGGCTGCTAACGGTCCTGCTGGGTGCAGGGAGAGAGAATATCTCATGATTTAGCTCCTGCAGCATTCCCACACGTCCTGGAACAAATGGTTAAATTATACAACAACTTCCTTCACTGGCGATAAAGAGCAGAATCCTGCCTCCCTCATACATGGAAGAAGCCAGCAGACTCTGTGTGCTGCTTAGTTTATAACCTATAATACACCATTGTAACACAGTTAGGTGACAATAACACACTGTTATGGTTTCCTCTGTATGACAGATGCAGATGTTTTATTGTCCTCAGTGTGTGGAGAAAGTTAAAATGTCTGATATTTCACAGTGCACGGCGTGATGAGTCAAACTGAATGTGCTCCCTTGGTAAATGTAGAGGAGCATATTATAGCAGTGGTTATTTCATAAATTGGTTAGTCTGACAGTTGATCAATTTGATCCTCATTTTACTTATGCAGGCTGATGCAGTATTAAAATAATTGAGTGTTTACTCCAGTATGAGTAGTTTTAAAAAAGATACACTGGAACACGTAGTTATTTTGACGGACATGATGTGATATGAGGCTCTGAATGTCCTTATGCCCTCTCGCCTGACTTGACTGGGCTACAGGCAGGAGATGGGAGCAGGGGTGGGGGTGGGGCAGCAGGATGGTGGGAGCAGCTCTTGCCACATGTCCCTGCATTGGACGGCAGCAGATTGTAAAACAGTCTCAGCCCGCGGTCACCTCCTGCACACAAGCAGACTAAAGGCCTCTTCTTTTGTCCTTTACAGTGCAGCTTAATTTGTAATGGACACCATTACAGGTATCTGCACAGGTCGGTGCCTCCCTCCCCCCCTCTTGTGATTTTAAAGTGCAGTTGGCAAGTACTGTATGTGCATTATGTTATAAGGCCAGTCTATTTCACTTGATTTAGGTCATTGTTTCAATAAACACGTGACATGGAGGTAGAGGGACACCTGGAAAAGGTTAGCGAGCAGCTGGGCAAAGGTACAATAAATAGAAACTGACAAAAACATCGTCTGAGTCTCTTTGATCATCTTGTGTTCAGAGCTAAACGTGAAAAAAGACCAACTCATATTCACTCGTGAAGGCAGTACCATGCATAATTTAATTATCTTTGTTGCTGGGCAATAATTCAGGGTTATTCTTTAATGGTGTCAAATCATTGTGAAATAATGAAATTTTAATGTCATTATAACCAATGCTAACCAGTTCTATTGTCTAAATAATTAATATCAAGCCTCATAAATTCAAATGTTGAACAAAATGACACCTGCTATGTTCTAGAGAAAACAATGTGAGGTATTATGTTTTGGTTTTAATGTATCTCAGGCTCAGCCGATGATTATTTTCATCATTGGTTAATCTAAATACTGAAACGCTGTTTTCTGTATTATTCAGTTAATCATTTGATCTATAAACTAAACACTTTTCCCTAAGAGTGACATCTTCAGATTGTTCCTCACCAGTTACATGTACATGTACATGGTTACATAAGATAAAGAAAAACAAACTTTTCTCACCATTGAGACGCTGTAATGTTTGGAGATTTTGCTTTGAAAATGTCTAATTTACCACACGTTTATTGTAATGAGCATAATTTATAATGTGATTTCATATATTTTACCAACTGTGTACCTATACTGACAAACATCCCCTTTTTTGTGATACATCTTGTCTTCCACACTGGCCAGCTCTGCTTGTTGGCCCACAGTTGGTCTGTACGGGGTGAGTGGGGAGGCGGGGGTAGTTGCGTCAGGGGACTCAGAGCTGGGCACAGGCCCTGGAACCTGCCAGCCATTACAGATATGTATTTTGTCAGTTGTCAGAGGGCCCAAACTTCCTGTGACACCCCTGCTGGTAGGACTACAGTCCCCAGCTCGGACTGCTGATCTGGTGACGCTCTGATTTCTTGGGGTATTCCAGGAGAAGCTGTCAGATGTGTGTGTCTGCATTTGGATGGAATCCAATTAGCCCACATATTTAGCACCATGGCTCTGTCACTCATCACGACAGTCAAACATGTCAGTCAAAACATGTGCAGGCTCATTTTCATCGTCTCCATGCTTTGTCTTATCTTGCCTTTTGCCTGTCGTACGCAGAAAGCGAAACGAGAAGAGTTTCTGTGACATCTCTGTGCTTCTGTGTGTCGCGTGTTGAGCATGGTGGTGCCCTAGAAAGCTGCGTATGATTTGCTTGAAGGCCCCTCTTGGAGGAGGGGTAAGAGTGATCTGATAGGTCTGTGGCCCACCTTTTGACAGCTGCTGCTGCTGCAGACCGCCCACCCAGCTGAGCTGAGCAGTCAGCCTGAGTAAGGCAAGAAGGGGAGGAGGAAACCAGAAAGCCCTGCTGTACTAGCTGCCATTCAATCTCACAACGAGCAGTCTCATTCATAGAGCATCCACTGTATGAACCCCATTCTGACATGGTGGAGTATTTATAGTGCTGCTTTAAAACTAATGTTACTCATTTTATGAACCCTTACGCCGTAGCAGCCAGAGTTTAATTCAATACAACACAATTACAGCTGTTTCTAACATTTGCTAAACCATTGCTGTAGCCTTAAACAGCATTACAAAATAACAACAGTCTTATCATCAATATGATGCTAATGTGTAGGTGTTCATAATGTATTTAATGTAGAAATTAAACTTTATTTTTTATGTTTTGTGTGTATCAAATGTCTTCATTCCATAAACATCAGGTTCTAGCTGAGAAAAGAATCTGATCTGAGAAATGAGAAAAAAATTCTAGTAGGTATTCGTCTGGGTATTTTATAACCACTAAGAAGTCTTAAATCTTTCTTCCCCTTCAACATATTTTTTCTTATTTTCCAGTAAACACTTAATTGGCTCGAAACACGTTTCTCAAAAGACATCGTTAAAGCTGTTGTCATTAAAGGAATTTGGTCATTTGGTCCTAAGGGTTTTTTCCTTGAGAATAGTAAGTGTTAAAATAGCAGAAGTAACTTGTAACTATTATTATTTCTCATTTTCACCCAGAGCTAGCATCCATTTGTGTCACTGTAGCTCAGTAGCTGCACTTCACCAAAGCTGATGCTTAAATGGATGCATCTCTTAGATGTATGTTTTGCTTTGAGGCCAGCCTTTTGTAGTGAGGGTTCTGTACTTCATCATGATTTCGGTTCTCCTCGGCTGGCTTTTAGAGGCCCTCGGGGACCAATAAAGCATGTGACTGCTGCACAGTAAAGAGGATGACAAGGCTTGAGTGATCAGGACCAGTGGGCACGCAGTAGATTGCCCAAATAGCTCGCTGGAGCCCTGTGTGGATGGATGACATCTGCCAAAGGTCAGAGAATTGAACAATGCAGTGGTCTTGTTTTAAACGAGCTGCGAAGTTTAATAACTCTTGACAATGAAAGTACCAAGAAACCACAAAGTGTTGCAGCCGTGATTGTCCCCTAGTACCTCTGCAGCAGTGACAAACGGTGAATAAAATCAAATTGGCATTGGCACTTATATGAAAACCAAGTGGTTGTTTCAAATTCACAAATTTAAGCTCACAGTTTGTTTTGAACAGCCAGGAGCAGGATGCTGCAGAGCTCAATCTGTGAATTAATACTGTTCTTCTTCATGTCACGTGTTTCTTCACTGTGGCATCGAGGTGTCATGAATCATGTGTCAGGTCGATGACACTTCATGACCTGCCAAAGTGTTAAGTCGCTCAGAAATTGTGCATTTTAAAAAAGTACAAGTCAGGTTAAAATGCAGACTGCTCTGACTTTTGTTAATTTTACTGTGAATGAATGGTAGTTGTACCTCAGTGGTTAGTTTCAGGCAAATGTTAAGTTCCCGTATCTGCACACTCATAAAACAAAATTAGTCTTGAAATGCGAAGCGTCAAGCGATCCCTGAGCGAGCCGAGAGCTTTTCTAACAGAGTTCTTTTTTTGTTTATTCAGGTAACAAGGCCAAAGACAGCGTGGGCACAGGTGAGTTTTCTGTCTGTTACTTAAACCTAAACGTCATTACTGCAGCTTAGTTTCATTACAGTGAAGGGACACATGAGTGGGTGAGCGTATGTGGTTATTACGTACAATAATCAATAAAGAAACAGAAGAGGGCTAACATCATGCATTTAATTTGCCTGCTGAATGAGATATTGTTACATGTGTGTGTACATGATGTGTGTGTGTCTCTGCAGTGGCTGAGAAGACCACTGGGGCCGTTGGGAACATCGTAGCAGCGACTGGCCTGGTGAAAAAGGACGAGTTTCCTACTGACATGAATGTACGTACACCGTTACAGTCACCGTCAGCTCCCTCCTAACACACACCGGTTTAGTGTCCTCACTGTGCTCCTGTTATATGTGACAAAGTATTGCAGTGTGTTCACATCCTGTAGAGGAGATCACATCAGAGGTGACACAGACGTATATACATATATAAAAGTATTGTCAGTGGTGGTCAGTGTTGCATTTCTTTGATCCTATTTTTAAGTATATACAACCAGGGCTGCAACCATCTATGATTTCTATATGAATCTATGCGCTTTCGTCAAACATCTATTTTTTATGATTGAATCTATACATAAAAAATTCAGATGATTCAATGATGTTGTCAAATTGCTTCCCACAGTCCAAAACTTAAAGCTATTACATAAAATAATAAAAGAAAACACTGGAAAAAATACTTACTAATTAGTGGATCGACTAATCACTGAGTAATTGTTTGCATCTTTTCCCTGGTCCCTTATTCTGTACATATAATATATACAATATACTGATGTAGTAGAGCTGCAAATATAGTCAATACAACTTCAAAATGCATTTAAAGTCATGAAAAACTTCCACCAGATTTAGGGACTCGCAGGACACAGATTTAAAAAAGACCCTGATGACATCAGTGAATTGCCCCTTTAACTGCACATTTATAATGAACTGACTGCAAAGCCTGTGTTGAACATGCATGGTAACAGTGCTTATCATCTTACTGGTATTCTTGATTGAGCCTTTGAGCGTCTGTGCACATGTGCCTGAGAGCAAGAGAAAGAGAGAGAAACCTCAGCTTCAGAGCCAAGACTCACTTACAGTTGGCATCCGGCTGTAAGTTGTGATCATTAAAGTTTGGACGGGATTGTTGTTGTAGCAGAGCCAGATTTATGCAGAAGGAATAAACACAGTTAGAGTTAGTGGTCCACATTTCATCTGACCTGTTCCTCTGCTATCAGCAAAGACACTTACTGTACTTAAGTTTCTCTTTTTACCAGAGGAGGTTTGTTAGACATTTGTATATTAAAGTTAAAAGTTGCACACTCTTAGCCACGGTGTAAGAAAATTTATTGAAATACATCTTGGGATATTAAGGGACACAACGGCGAAAACCACATCAGAGAAGCACGATAAGCTTGATCAAACGCTTAAGTTACCACAGCGCGTTAGACAGCAACACCTCCATGTTGTATTTCCTGTATAGTGTTTGCTGCCGTGTCCCTCGTTACCCCGAGGAAGGCTCTCGTGCTGAAATGTCGGTACACTTAAAATCAATTTTCATGCGTTGTGGCTACGAGTGTGCGACTTCCCATCTCCCACATGTGTATTTTCATCGTGGTCAGCACGTCTCCAACACCAAGTTAAAAGCATGTTTCTCAACCCTGGGAAGAATAAAACAGAACCCTCCACAGCATTATTCTGCACCGAACTGCTGATTGATAGATTATATACAGCCAAAATAGGGGGGAAATTGCAGTAAGCTTTGTTTAACAGTGGTTTTATTTGAGGAAGCTTTAGGGTTTCTGGGGATGAATTGTTGTTCCACAGTCTGTTCTACACACAGAGCTGCCTTCAGTCTATAATATAGCCTCAGTTCACAACCTATTTCACTCCTCAGGTGCTTTAAATAACTTGAGCCGTCTCTCTGTGGGACTATCATCTCGCCTCAACACACAACTTTTCCATTACTGTACTCTGATCCCCTGCAGGCCTCTGCTAATGTCACAGCCTCCTGTCAGTTCATCCACACTGCGATCTTTGAGATGCAAAGAAAGAGGTGGAACAGATTTGACTTTCCACAAACATAAATCAGGCAAAAATCAACTTATGACCAAGGAAATTTGACGCATTTTATTCACAGACTGTTTTTTGCTTGTGTTCGGGTCTTACGCTGTCAGCATGTTGAAATGTCATCTATCTCTGTCAGACTGTCAGTGTAACAGGGAGGTCCTCGTCCTGTCCTAAGCCGTCATCCCTCAGAGTTGGACCCTCTCCACTGACTCGCTAATCTACTCAATCTGACAGCCTGCTCTAATAGGCTTCTCAGAGGCACTATCTGAGTGATAAAACTCCTCATTTCTACACCCTGTGTAGACCTTCACCACACTGTTAACCTGTTCATATTGTTAGCACATGTGCAGCTCCACTCTTTGTTCAGTTCCAGCTTGTCCTGGGCTGCATATCCACCCTGTATTTCTTCATTTTAAAGGAAAAATAGGTGTTATTTTGCACTCAGACATCCAATCAAAGACTTCTTTTACAATATTTTAAAAATGTAATTTAACATTATCTTTTGAAGGTGAGGCTTGTGCTGCATGGCCTGAACATGAGGCTTCTCTTGTGCTTAAGTCTCGGCTGAATTCAAACGTGTGACCAATTAGACTCAAAACTTATCTTTCTCCTCTGTTATAATCACATAAACAGCCTTTTCTTGTTCATTTTTTCCCAGGCAATGATCCGCATGATTAGGTGTGTCTTTGTGGTGATTTGCTATTGTGCAGAATTTAAGGCCATGCTAATCATATTGGTGGGCTTAAAGCAATAACAGCAGCTTGATACAGTACAAAGGATTATGGTCTGTTCTTTTCTGACCTAATTGACTTGATTAGTGCTGGGTTTAAAAATAAATGTGTGGTGACCCACTAGCTTTGTTTTCAGGGCTCATAGTAGCAGGTGCAGGAATGATGGAGCGCTGTCTGCTTCAGGAAGCTCTCAGAAGGAGATGGAGTTTATTTACACCCACTGTGGTCAAGTTATTAGATTTTTTTATTAAAAGATAAGGCTGGTGATATTCTATGTTTTTCATATAGTCCATGAAACCCATGAAGACCAAAACCAACCATGAACAAATATTGTCTTTATGTCTTTTTCCTCTGTAGTCCAAACATGATTTAAAACACACCATTTAGCCACATCATTGCATTTGGTAACACATTCCTTCACAACAATTAACACAGACCACTAAAGTTTATTTACATACATACATACATTGTCCTGTCCCTGTAAAAACTCTCTAGAGCATCAAATATGTATTAGTCCACAGCTGAAAATAGACCCCAATAAAAGTATATCTTTCTCCTGTTTGTGTAACACGGTGCCCGGCTGCATCAGGAAATGATTTATCCTTTTTTGAAACTATATATTTGTCTTCAGGTAAAACCAGCTGACTGACAGGAGAGAGTGATGCTGAGAAACTAATGCGTTGTTGGTTTCGGTCGTTTCTAGGCCAAGTTATTGTCTCTCATCTGCTACTGTACCGTTACACTGAAGTCGTAAGGCTATGCTAGCGGCTCTGTGAGGCCGAGCTAAGGCACAGCTGTGTGTGCATGTCAGCTAAATGTCAACATCACGTGCATGCTAACTTGCTCACAATGACCGTGCTAACTCATTAGCAGGTGTAATGTTAACCACGTTTGCCTTCTTAGTTTAGCATGTTAGCATGCTAACATTTGCTACTTAGTGCTTAACACAAAATAGGCTAAATCTGACTCATCCAGAAAGGGACATTAATGAATTTTGTGCACAAATTCATGGCATCCGATATCTGTTCAGATATGTAAATCTGTATCAAAGTGGTGGACGGACTGTTGGACAGACTGACACTGCCATCCCTTTAGGCAAGCTGTTAGCATGGCTAAAAACCCACAAGGACATTTAACAACACTTAGTGCTGTTCTGAAGGTATTTCCAGGGGCCTCTTCTTACCATCTGGGTGAAGGAACATTTTGTCCAAGACACAGTAAAAAAAACAAACATTTTTATTGTGATTCAAGATGGTAGCTGGAAAAAATGACAGATGTCCTGGCTCAACTTCAAGATTTCTATCACTTATATTTGTGCATAATGAAATACATACATACATACTACATACATACATTCCCAGCTACCTGGAATAGGAACTACCATCTCCACTAAAGAAATAGTTCTAAAAAAATCTTTTTTTATTGTGCAACAGACAAAATATTTTTTCCTGCAAATGTCTTTGAGAGTCTTAAGGGATTCTGGAAAGAGTTCCTGAACAGATGTTTTTGCTCAACCACATCAGGTATTCATTTCTGAAAATCAGACGCTTAGCTCGTGATTTGAATGCAATGAAAATGTACGAGAGGCACGAAGGAAAATATGGAGTAATGCCGGCATTATCCTTTATGTTCTACGGACATGTGTGGTTGCTTCTGTTACTGTAGATCTTTTCATCCTTCATCTCTCTCTATCTCCTCTCTGTCTCTGCAGCCTGAGGAGTACGGGCAAGAGGCCATGGAGGGCCAGGGAGAGGCAATGCTGGAGCCAGAAGGGGAGACATATGATGAGACCCAGCAGGTAATCAGCCTACATGACACAAAGCTCATGCATGTCTCTGCTGTAAGTGGACGTACCTCATGTCTCTGCGTTTGAATAAAACTACATGGTTTGATTGTAAAACGCTTTGTATGAAAAAATGAAGCTGCGGACTGTCGTCCATTCACTTACAGTAGATAGAGGCTCATCGGTATTCACCCAGCTCTGCATGGTTACACGTTTTAGCTGTATTGCATTTCAATAGCACTCCACACTTGCCCTCCACTTGTGTCCCACACAAACACTACAGCTCACGCCGAAGTAATTCTTCTTTTCTCTGCAAATGAAAACAGAGGGCTTAACAAGCCAATTGCCACATAGCGAGTACAGTGAATATAGCACCACCTACCTACACTGAGCGTTGGGTGTGTGTCGGTGTGTGTGTGGGGGAAGGATGCGAGTCTGACACAGATGGTTATTTTTGGAATTTGGCTGTCAGGGCCAAGACGAACTGTGCAGAACCTCTTGCTTTGAAAACAGATTTTTAAATAGCTAAGAGTAAATAAAAATATCACACAATGTACATAATGTTAAAAAGATCAGTACATGCACCTGTTATGTTTTGAGCCAGAAACCTTTATATTCTATATTCTCACAGAATAATAATATATTCAGAAGATTTATTGTGAGATGTAGCGCAATCTACATCTAAATCGAATTATGTTAAATTTATTCAGTGCATGTGGTCGGATTTTCTTTTCATTTCGTCTTACAGCCTCCCATCAGCAGATTATTGTATTAATCACTTAAAGGAATAGAATGGAGATTTTCCCTGAGATGCAAATTAAAAGTGAATTTCTCAGAGGCAGTAGCTTGTATCATCCATGTCCTCCTGCATCTCTCTCTCTCTCTCTCTCTGTCCTACTCCTCCGCATCTCTTTCCCCTCCCCCATCGACTGCTATACCAGCGACGTGCGAGCTCTGTCTGAATGGGTGTGGTGATGACGCTCTCTGCCTCTGTGCATTGTGGGTAATGTCAGGGTCTCCCTGCATTGCTGTAAATATGGAGTCTAAGTGCTGCAGAGTGAACCAAGCCCTATTAGGGCGGATTTGGAGATAAAAATCCCATCTCATCCGGTATCAGTCTTGCTTTTGTGAATACATCAGATGACCTAAGACTGTTGAACATTCCTCGAGGCTGTGATATTTATTTATTTATTTTATCATGATGTGTGCGGAGGAGGCGTGTGCAGGGTTACAAGGATGTTAGGAATGTGCTCACGACGCGTCCTTGAAGCTGGTGTAGGCTCGTGCTGCCCTCTGCAGGCTGGAGTGAGACACTGACGCAGCACAGGAGCTCACAGCTGTGATGGAGTGACATCATTGCCTTCAGCAGACAGCGATCAGAGGCTACCATGAGCCCTCTGTCATACATAGCCGACTTAAACTGATTTAAGTTCAATATCATGTGATTAAGTTTTTAATCAAAGTCTTGAATTCAACGCTGAGCTTCTCTGTGCTGCAGATTTGATCTGCCTGTCACTAAAAATGGCTTTTTCTTTTTCCAGGAGAGCCAGGACTACGAGCCAGAGGCGTAAAAGCATCAGTCCAAGCCACCACCCAACCAGCAGCACAATAATATTTCTAATAATAAAAAGGACAAATGCTGAAACTATTCCAATTATACCCCTGTTGCAAAAAAACACAAAAAAGAGAAGCATTCCCACTGCAAAATGTTCTTCCTTCAAAACAAATCTTTTATTATTATATATTGTAAATGTCATGTTATTAATGTAATGTGTTGGGTGTAGGTATTTATTGAGGTGTAGGGTTTGTCCTCTCTATCTCATTTCCTTGATTCCCTCCCAATGAAATGAGACCAGAGCCGGGGCTTGTGACTTTGTACCTGTGTGTATCTGTATTTAGAAATGTGCAATAGATGTTCATCATCTTCCAATGAGACATTGGGAGTGGAAAAAATAAATATGTCCGGTCGCAAGCAGATATGATAACAATAATATCCTCTTAAGTGTCGACAATGCCTGTTTGTGGGTTCTTTCTTTTTGCATTTCTTTGGAAATTTGTTTGAACATTTTTGAAGTAAGAGTTTTTTACATTGTATCTTTATAGTTGCTTGTGAAACCATTCCAGTAAACTATCTGTTAGAAATGGACAGAGTATACATGTTTGTGTGTGCGTGTGTTTGTGTGTACTGAAGATTTTAACAAGTTAAAGTCAATATATTATGTCTTGAGATCATAATGGTTGTCATATCAATATGTGCTTTAAATTGCAGGACTTGTCAATATAAAGGTTTATGTGTTAAGCCAGACATACATTCCTCTGTAAATAAAAAGTAAAAAAGAAACCATTTGTTACTGTTGTTTGATGATGTTTAAACTCTCTTTTGATCACGCTTTACATTTTAAAGCTCTTGTGACCTCTTTTTTTTTCTGCCTGATGGTCTAAATGAGGATCTATTATGCATCGTACTCACGTGTCTCCGTTTTTTGCTCACTCTTGTCTGGTGGGGTTTGATTCCAGGATGTGTAAAATCTGCTGAGCGGGCTCTGGCCCTGGCAGGACGCTGCCATAGCTGGAATGCCAGTCTGATCGGGTCGCTTTGGACGGGTTTTGTTTGTGTTAATCCGGCTGGAACGTGCGGGCTCGGTGGTGTCGGGCTCAAACAGAGGGTATTAAACAGCCGCTCCCTTCGCTCTGGGCCCAGACGGATGTGTGGACCCTGCGGGGACAAATACAGGAGCCATGGCCTCGTTCAAGAAGTCCTTTGAGAGCCTGAAAGGCACGACCCACTCTGCCGCGAAAGGAGTCACAGACACTGCAGGTAGAGAACCACAGCTGTACGGGCTTCTGTCCTAACAGTGCTTTGTTTTTCTGTGTTGCCAAAAGAAACAACTAGATAGATAAAACTACTAAATCATTTTATTTTTTATCTTTCACATGTTTTAAATTGTCTTTTCCATGTAAAGGTTAATGCATGTAGGGAGCTTTTACTATGAGATAAAGTCCTCAAAGGCTAAATCTGCAACTGCAATAGTTTTTTCCTCCTGAGGTCGGTCACTTAAAGTCCCTGTGATGTGTTTCCAGTGCAGGCAGCTCAGGAGGCTGTGCAGCAGGTGGCAGACTCCTCCAAAGAAACAGCCAACACAGGTAAAGTGTGTAAACTCTCCTCTGCCTGTGAAGCTTCACCATGTGACGATGTAGCTCATATTTTGGGCAGACAAGTGCTAAAGTGACTCAAGCTGTCAGAGGATGAAAAAACGTCGCTCCCTCAATTAAATGTTTAATGGTGGATGGCAGATAAGACGTGAAAAATTACTCTGTCTAAAAACTCCATTCATCTCTGAGAGCTGTAAAGAAATGAAAGTAGACTTAAAATGTTAATGATATTATTATAACCATATTATTTGAGTTGCGTAACACTGTGATAGAGATACTGTAGAAACACAAATTCTCTCAAATTTGACTTGGCTGTCAGTGGGTTTGGAGCGTGAGTCCTCGTAATGTTACATGAATAGAATGAGATGAGAATGAGAGTGATGCTTACACTCACAGGTGTGCATGTGATAGTCCCAAACTTCCTTCAGCCTAATGGTGATGATTAACTCCCCGAATGTTTCTCCTCTGCTTCACTCTGACTCTTTGAAGCTACTCAAGAAGCTGGCAGACAGACTCAGGCAGCCATAGGAAAAGCTGCGGACAGAGCCACGGACACCATCAAGGTGATCGGACAGAGACTGGAGACCAAATGATGCCTAAGAAATGAACAATTCCAGCTGAAACGCCGGAGCCAACTTGTCTGATCAGCCCTAAGTTTTAGACAAGTAATGAAGTATTTTGGCATCAGAAAACCTGACAAAAAAAGATGTATGCATCATATATTTATACATATATCTCCACACAGCTAACATTCCAAAGGAAATCTTCATGAATTGTCTTTTTTTCTTATCTTCCATTTGTACTCCTTGCTTTCTAATAGATTACATTACATGTGACTATTTTGGGAAATAAAAACAGATACCAACTTGCTTCTCAGGCATTTTAAAATGTGATATCCTGCCACACACAACAGAGATAACAGTGTCACCAGCTGTAGCAGCACTTTGTCTGTCTGTCTGTCTGTGTGTGTGTGTGTGTGTGTGTGTGTGTGTGTGTGTGTGTGTGTGTGTGTGTGTGTTGCGGAGAGCTCTCATCACCGCTGTCATTATCACCAACATGTTGCAGAGAAGATGGCCTTTGGCAGGCTGTGAGCTCCTGATGAGAGTATGATCAGAGATGTCTACCTTGGCCCTCAGCAGCACACCTCCCTCCGTCACACTACGCGGTTGCCAGGCAACAGATCTCTGTGGCGGGCGGTGATTGGTGGAGGCCTCTGAATTAATGGTGAGGATACCTCCGTCAGTACACCGTGTTCTGGCCAAGCTGCAGTACAACCAGGGAAGGGGGAGATTCTCCAAAAAGAAAAAAGAAAAAAACACGAGAGAAACACTTATAATTATATCTTCTGTCCCACTCAATTACTCGAGGCGGGCAGAATTACTGAGGCTCTGGAGAAATGGCTGTGGCAAAGCGGAGGGGTCGGATGGAGGGATGAATGTGAGACGTGGTGGTTTACAAGTGTTTGTGTTTGTGTTTGTGTGTGTGTGTGTGTGTGTGTGTGTGTGTGTGTGTGTGTGTGTGAGGCGCAGCTCTGCTCCCTCAGGGCTCCTTCAGCTGATATCCCCTGCTCTCCTTCATACTCTTTCACTGCTGCAGCAGAACTCACTTTTAGTAATGTTTGACACATTTGCTCCATAAGACTTGAGTTTATTTTATTTTATTTATTTTTTTTGTGCATTGCTTTTCTGGTCCTGTAATGAGCCAGTGATGATCTGCCTCCGCACAAGTGCCTTTTTGATCTTTTTATGGACACAGAGTGGTCAAATACACGGGGCCTTCACACACACACACACACACACACACACACACACACACTCATTGACGTAATGCACTCCCTACCTTAACCATCACACCTAAGTGCCTAACCCTAATCCTAACCTTATCCCTGAAACCAAGTCTTACCCCTCAAATGGCCCTTTCAAGTTGTGAGGATCGGGCAAAATGTCCTCACAACTATGGTGTAAAGCCAAAATGAGTTCTCCTAACTATCCAGAGAAATGCGCACACTGCTGCCTTACTTCAAAGTGGTGATCCATTAAGTAGAAGAATCCCTCTTCCCTCCAGCGGCCCTCACACTGATCATCTCCGCTGACACGGAGGCGTTTATCTCCAATGATAGATGATTTCTCTTTACACTTCCCAGAAAATCCAACCTCACCATCTCACAGGTTCATCAGTCCGCGCACACTTGCCATTGTGTTGCTATGAGAACCTGGAGTTAATTACTATGATTTAGTGATGATTAGAGAGCTGAGCAGAGATTTTGTCATTACATTACCACACACTGCCAGAGCTCTGGCCGTGGTTTCCAGGGAAACTGGAAATGTGAAGCTTTTCAATAGACAGAGCCACAGCTTAAAGAGCGAGGATTGCCTAAGATAGATTCTTCTAGAGACAAACCTGTAGCCACTGCGATCACCATCAATCAGCAGCAGAGACGCACGGACAGATGTGGGGCTCGATCCGCGCTCACATCTGCGATGTTTGACCCAAATCTGACAGGGAGCTGTGGAGAGACTTCAGTCTGACATGGACTGCTGAGGTATGTCTGCTCCTACTATTTCTCTCTCTGTTTGTTGACTCTGGATTTCTGTGCATGGCCGTTTTTTTTTTTATGTGATGCATTGAAACAGAACTTGGACATGAACTATGTGGATGTGATTTTAGGATAGAAAGGCTCAATTTGAGATGGGATCAAATATTCTTTAAAGATGCAGTTTCTTAAGCATGTGTTTCACACTCAGAATGATCCCAGATTACAGTATGATGATACTGAACAAGCCCGTGAATCATTTCCATCAAATAGTTACTATGATGTAACTTGTCAGTGTTTGGATCCTCGACATCGATGTGACAGAATATTTTCCTCCCCTCATGCTGGGGCTTGTTCTTATAGTCACTGATTACAAATTGCACAAACAGTGTGTCAGTGCTGTGTTGTGCCTCGCAGGTGCTTCGTTTAACGCAGAGACAAAATGGGGAGCCTGAAGGACGACATGAGAGGTCTCAGGGAAGACCACAAGCCTTGCGAGAAGACGGATGATGGAGAGCGTCCAGGCGGCTCAGCTGGCAGCCCGCAGCCCGAGGGAGCTCAGACAAACACGAGTCAGGAGTCAACAAGTCAGGAGGACCATCAGCCAAACGCTCACGTGAATGACGACGGGCCAGCATCCAAAGATCAAGTGGTGTCAGGAGGGCTCGGTGGCTCTGGAGAGTCTAAAGAGGAGAAGGACTCAGCACAGACTGCCGCCATCCCTCTGATACAGCAGTCTGAAGCCGGTGAGACAGACACACATAACGACACCACAGTCTCCAGTAAGCTCCAGGGCGATGGAGGTGGAGGTGGAGGTGGAGCAACGTCTGAGGTTGAAAGCATGGGTCATGAGGGAGAAAAAGAGGCAGCAAGTGGGAATATCTCCGTGCCTGTGCCATCAACTCCGGGCCCCTCCGACCCACGCTCCCCAGCCCCTGTTGGCCAGCACCACATGCGCACGCAGGTGAGCCTGGAGGTGGTCCAGTGCCGCTCCGCAGCCACCAGCCCCATGACGCCTCCGGAGGGCGCACACTCCTTCATCTTCCCGAGCTCCATTGGGAGATCCGTGGGCGCCGACACTAAGGATGCTGAGCTACAGGTGGGTCGGCGTGTGGAGTTGTGCTCCGTTGCCACGTCCCCCATGACCCCAAAAACGCCCTCCACCTCAGCTTTCCCGGAGCTGGTCGGGAGAGAGACGGTGCAGAGGGAGGAGAGAGTGCCAGGGGGTGAGGGGCAGAGGGAGAGTGGTGAACAGGAGAGTCTCCCGGGAAGGAAAAGTCCAGCAGAGGTTCAGTCACAGATGACTGGAGTTTTGAAATTCAACACACCAAAGGAGCTGAGTGAAGGCTTCAGCTCAAATGCATCTCCAGAGAGCTGCTCCGCTGCTGCTGCTGCTGAGGATGGAGGTTCACAAGTAACTCTGGAGGATCGTAAGCAGCTGAGGATGGGAAGTATGGATCAAGACATCACAATCCTGGTGACCCACCATGGCAACAATGAGGAGGAGGAAGAGGAGTCGTCTTTTCATCCCATCGAGCCAGAGATGGTCAAAATAGACGAACACGAGGAGCTCAGAGAAAACAGCAGTGATGTTCAGGACGCAAACACCCCCGAAGACCCCTCTGTGTCTGCCATTGATGGAGCAAAAGCAGATGTCAAATGTGAAAACAAAGGTGCATGTGAAGAGGTCTCTGTGGCAAAGCCGACTGTCCCCGAATCTCCAGCCCCCTTCGGCTGCCACAACATCCGCACCCAGGTAAGCCTGGAGGTGGTGCAGTGTCAGTCTGTGGCCACCAGCCCCATGACCCCTCCTGAGGGAGAGCAGGCCTTCTACTTCCCCAGCACCCTCGGGACGTGTGTGGGTGTGGCTGCAGAGACTAAAGACGCTGAGATGCAGGTCGGTCAGCAGGTGGAGTTTCGCTCCGTCGCTACAGCACCCATGACCCCCAGAACACCCACCATCCCAGCCTTTCCTGAGGTCAGGAGGGAAGCAAGCATAGAGGGGAAGATAGTGGAGGAGGAGGAAGAGGAGGAGGAGGAGGAGGTGGAGGATACAAAAGAGCAGGTGGTGGAGGACAAAGAGGAAAAAGATGAGGAGGAGGAGGAGGAGGAGGAGGAGGAGGAGGAGGAGGAGGAGGAGGAGGCAGCTGACAAGCAAAAGGTGGCTGATGAGGACGCAAAGGAGGCAAGAAATTGTAAGGAGAAATGTGAGGAGCCGGTGCAGGAGGTGAGCTGGGACGAAAAGGGGATGACATGGGAGGTGTACGGGGCGGTGGTGGAGGTGACCGTGCTGGGCTCAGCCATCCAGAAACACCTGGAGAAACAGGTGAAGAAGCAGAAGAGGCAGCCCTCCATGCCTCCCCCTCCGCCGCTCAACCCCTCAGCCATGCCCCTCTCCTCAGAGTCAGCCCAGGAGGGTCCGGGCGTAGGTTCGGGTAAGGCCCGGGCGGGGAAGAGGGGAGAGCGGGATGGGGAGGTGTCCCGCCGCAGAAGAAACCCTTTCCGTCTGATGATGGAGAACATGCAGCAGCCACACTGCTGCTCCAGAGCTCACACCACTGAGTGACACAAGAGTAAACAAAACAGCTGGTCGGAGGATAAAACCTGAGCTCGGATCACTGATTCACACATTGTCTTTGAACGTGTGAGCAGCAAATCAGCCGCTCACGTGAGACAGAAAAAGCACAAAAGCATTTGATAGATGACTTCTATCAAGGAGCATCGATCACTGAGAATCAGCCATACAAGATGAGGGTTATTTTTTGTTGTCATTTTTTTTCTTGGAGTTCCCTGTCTCCATCTTTGGAAAAATGAGGGTTATATATCAGTGCCGTTGTTAGCTCATCTCCTTTAATGTTCCTCACGCAGACCATTCACTTGTCCACTGAGTCATTTTAGCTGTGGAGGCTTTTTTAAACGCACCTCAGACAATGTGAAGCCTTGGCAATCCTCCTCCTGGCTGCTCGCAGGCTGAGCGTAGGTCCGCCTGGCAGAGTGATGACGGCAGACAGCTTCTGAATGTGGTTTATCACCTGGAGGCCATTTTGTTTCGAATGTTTGGAAACTAAAATTGACCTAAACGTTGCCTTGGTCTGCGTGTGAGAGGAGCCCCACCATTAGTGCAGGCTTTTGTATGTCTTATATTCTGCTTTTAGACTTGGCACAACATTTTAACTTGTTTTTATGGTGAAAAGTATAAAAATGTACTAATAATGAGCACAATCAAGATCAATCGAGGAAAATGATGACTCCTGACATGAGGGTATTTTTAGTCACCTACTTACTGTATTTTAATGCCATTGTTAGTGATTCAGTTGTAAATGATGTGATGACGCTTATTTTCAATGTGTTTTGATTCAAAAGTTGCCGCAGTGTCAGTGATGTCGTGTGTTCATACATTAACTTAATGAAAGTGGGATCAAATCCACATTTGGAGAAATTGATTTTATTCACAGATTGCCCTTGTGATACATTCATTTAGATGTCAGTAAACAGTGTAATGTTTTCGATCTGCTGCTTGTAGGAAGTCATCATGACACACTGCATGACGTTTTATTTTAGCAACAAGTATCTCAAATGCAAAGCAAACTCACTGACTAAATTACACACACGTAAGGTTAAACCTTTGCGCTGGCGTATGGTCATAAATACGGATACACATTGACATTATGCAATATTTTCCTCTTTCCTTTTTTTTGGATTTTATTTTGTAGCATTAGCTGCAACAAAAATTAGCATTGTGTGTTGACATAACTTATAATACAGTTTATTTCAAAGCGAACCAAAACATTTTTAAATCGTCGCTTACTATATTAACAAAAATAAAGTGATTCACATGTGCAACAAACTATTGTTTTGTTTGCTTTACCCACTGCTTTTGTCCATTTTTATTATTTGTCCAGACGAGGATTATGTAAAGACCCTTTTAAAGGAAGGTTTGGGAAATACACATGCTGAGATTTAGCTCTTCTCTAAATGTAAAGCCAGCAGCCAATTAGCGTACTTTAGCAATAAGACCGAAGAAACAGGGGGAGACAGGCTCTGTCCTAAAGTGTCAAACTATTCTTTTACTACGTAAACAAAACACTTATCATATATCATATATTGTTATTATGTTATATCACTTTAGATGCCATGAATTTTGCGTGTAATATCAGTTATACATTACTATTGGTCAGAGCAGAAGGCTGTTTAAAGACCTTCAGGGACAATACCATCAATACTTTTCACTGGCAGTTTTGGTCAGCCTGATTACAGAGATGCAACGTACAGTCAGTCCGTCTGAGGCCTCTGGTCAGTGTCTCTCCCTTTCACAGGTCTGTAGTGCTGAATGCAGGGTTATCAAAACCCACATGATGATTGTTGGGGCCTTTCTTCTGGCCCCGCTGGGCCAGCGCTGCACCCAGAGGCTCAATGTACTCTGGTGGCCCGTCGTCCTCCTCCTCCTCCTCTTCTTCTCGGATCATCTGCTGATGAGGGTTTGAAATTAGACCGTACTCTAATGAGTGCAAATGAAGATGGACTTTGAAATGTAAACTCACCATTCCAAGTTTTGAATCCTTTTCAGGAATGCTCATGTCATCACTGTAGTCCAGGGAGTTGAGGCTTTAGTGGAGACAGAAAAGCAAAAGGGGCAATTGATATCTTCACAAACACATTTCACAAATTAGTGTTCAGGTTTTTTATGTAAATAAAGGTCGCACACCAACGCCGGGAGCCAAAAGCCAGTGCTCCATCATAACCTGCTGCAGTGAGCACACTGGGACAAAATGTTTGCCTGGAAACAGTCACAGCCTGTTACCCAGCACTGCCACAGAGTGGAGAGCGAGGTCGTGTGTCACTGCAAGCCACCGCCTCGTCAGCCTGCGGTGATCGAGATAATAACTGCCATCAACAGATGGACAAGACGCTCACAGAGAGCTTTTCTTTACCTGACTTTGTCCACGTCTGAGCTCTCCTCGCCCAGGGCCATGGCGGAGTCGATGTTGAGGTTAAGGACGGGATTAGCCCTGTTAGCGAATGACGGCAAGCACGTAGAGACAAAGACAGTCAGAGATGTGGTGGTGATGGTGATGATTTATTCATTCATTTGCCCTGCTGTCTGCTCACCCCTCCACGGTGTACTTGTTGGTTCCAGGAACCACAGGACCACTTTTCTGCTTGTCAGAAGTCACCATGGATGCAGAGTTCATAGCTTTTGCTGCCCTCAGCTTCCTCCTGTAGCTGTAGTGTGAAATGAGTCGATGAGTAGACACACACAGTAACTCTTACAGATCAATGCTCCTTTACTGCAATAAACTGTTTGGTTGATAGTTAATTGTCCTGTCCAATCGTGTCCCTAACTTTATTAAAATCCCTCTTCTTACTTTCTGCGAGTGCACATCAGGGAAGTGATGAGGACAGTCAGCACGATGACGAGGCCTCCAACAATCCCCATCAGGATGTACTTCATAGGGTCTATGTCTGGTTCGATCGCAGGAGTCTTCCCCTGAAACACAAGTAAGAAGTCTGTCTTCAGTATATCGATCTCTGTGGTTTCATTACAAGGTTTCATTCACACTACATAGTGTAATATATAGATCCGGCACATTATGCGAGTATTATCTATAAATTACACTGAAATGTAAGAAACAACAAAAACATATACTATAGTAATATAAGAATTTGTTGTATCTTTAGCTGTTTTATGAGCATTTTGATTATTTATTCTGCAATAAACTCATCTGTCATTAAACATAGACTTTTTGTAAATTAAAATTATAGTAATGATTGATGGAAAACCCTGAAATCCATCCCCCTGGCTGCATCTTTGTTCCTGATTAACAGTCCGTTTAGCTAAACAGATCCCAGAGCCAAATTAAAGTACAATTATCATTGTAATCTTAATTTTAGTGTTCTTGGGCAGTTAATATGACTAGGCAGCAAAGTCTAATGACATTGTCATTACTGTAGCTTCTAATGAGTCTCAATATGTTGCAGTTTTGCCTAATATGTTTGTCATCAACAGATTTCCCTCCTTTTGTGTCCTGCAGCAAATGGTCAGGCTTCTTCAGTGATTTTTTTACGTATGACAGTTTCTCCTCAGAGTTGTAATTTAGACACAATAAGACCAAAAAAGCCCTGTGGCAATTTTAATACTACTGTAGAAGAAAATCTCTCCCAGCACAGTGGAAAATGCTGCATCAACAGCAGTGGGAGAAGAAATGATGGAAAACTATGGGGCATGTGAAGCTGCTGTAATGAGTCTGATGATGTAACCTGAAGAAAGTCTAACGTGACATAAAAGAGACTCTTTCAGAGAGTAAAGCTTAAGCTCTAAAACTGCTCGTACTTACAATGTTCTTGAGGCCAAGCTGCGTCAGTGCAAGATAATGTTCAGGATCAGAGAGCATTGCGTCCACTTCATTTGAGGTAAGAGCCGTCCCATTGGTGTAGACAAAATATGCCACTACGATAGTGCTACTCTGGTCCCTGAGAGGACAATAGAACTCACTTACACACTCAGAATAATGAACATTTCAGTTGTTTTCAATCTAAAATCAAAATCTTTATCTGTTGCTGTCTACACTTATCAGCAAATCATTTATTATCAACAGCATGATTGTTTACAGGCACACTAGCACCACCTAGTGGACAAAAGTCTGTGCATGCAAGTGAAAAGCAGAAGATTATTTAGAGGAGTTCCTAAATGATCTTCAGCCAGTGAGCCAGCCGGTAATTTTATTATCACTATTTGTATTCACTGTGTGTGCTATTCATTTTGATGTATGATGTGGGGCGATGAGAAAGGGAACTTGCCTGGTTTCTGTAGCACCCCCGATTGAAGCAATTTCAACAGCAGCCTTGGTGGCAGCAGTAAGTGCCCTGGAAGTGTAGGCATCAGAGAAGATATCAAATCCCAGATGAAAAACAGGGCAGGTTTAAATGTTGACTAAACACAAAAATATAAAAATTGAAGCGCTACTAAAACACAGCGCTGCACGTACTTGATGATGTTATCGAGATTTTTTTCAACTTCAGCTTTGGAAGATGTGAATTCAAGTTCAACCTTAAATGATTCATCAACTATGAAAATCTGCAAATAAAAAGAGCCGAAGTATTAACAGGGGCTGAAGTCTGTCTGTCTGTCTGTCTGTCTGTCTGTCTGTACACTGACAGGATTGTGCTTCACTACAGGTCAGGTCAGTCATTTACCTCCAGTACGGTGCTGCTGGAGAGGTCGCCGGTGTCAGTTGCAGTTACTCTTACCAAATACTTCCCCTTCAGTTTCATATCAAGAACCTCTGTGGTTCTGTGGAAAGAGGTGAAAGTCATGAGTGCAGCCATAAACAGATTGTGAGGCCCCTGGGCACAGACATGTGTCAGTCCACCCCAATCCACCCTCCTAAACAGGACCAGGGCACCCAGACAGAGAGGGTGAGACATTTTGTCTCTTTTGTGTTGGTTTTGTGTCTCCTTGAAGTCATTTTGTGAGTCCCTTGCATCTCTTTATGGTTGTGTTACATCTCTTTGTAGTTCACAAAGCTCTTTTCAGCTGTTTTGCATCTTCTTGTGGTCATTTTACATCTCTTTGTAGTTGTTGGATTGACTTTGCCAGTAAGACATATTACAGTAACAGTCACCTCAAGCAGAGGCTCTGGTCCAGGGAGCCCCCCCTATCGATCCCCCTGGGCCTGTGCCCGGTAGGCTCGTTCAAAAATCCACCCATGAGTGCAGCAGCTGTGGGGAATTTTAATACTACTTTTAATCACTACTTATAAAAAGGCCAAATATATAATACTGTGTGCCTTAAACTTGTACTAACAACACTGTATGTAAAACTAATTACCGAACACTGGATTTGAATTAGCAATAATAACTGTATGACACACCTTAAAACACCTTAAATGAGAGAAGTTGCCTGTCCTTCATCGAAAAAAACGAACACGCGACACAGCAAACACCAAAGTGTCGTGTTGCGCGAACAAAAAAACACATGTTTAGGGCACAATGAGATCTGGCAGCATGATGCTGATGGATGACTTTGTACTCACTGAATAATTCCAACATAAATGTCCTTCTGCTGTGTGGTGACAGCCTCAAACAGTACCCTCCAGTTCTCTGTATGATTGTTGGTGTCTTCAAAGTGGACCGTTACAACTTTAAACTTAATCTCACTGTTTACTCCGGTGTCACGGTCTGTAGCCTGAGAACAGCAAGAGATACAAGAGAGAAGGTCTACAAATCATGTCACGAATGAGCTAAAATCATGTCAGTTATTTGTTTTTTATTTGTACTCACAGTGACTCCTGCAACTGATGTCCCCTTACTCGCACTTTCAGACACCACAACTAAAAACCAAAGAGAGAAATCAGTGTTAATCTTTATACTGTTGACAAAACAGGAAATCTTTACTGAACAAAATATTATTTAAGTTAAATGTGAAAACACAGCCTTTGGTCTAACTGGTCATAAACGTAGGTCATGAGTAGACAGGCTTCAGCTCAAGGGATCACAAGCCAATAAAATGCCTTTTTAGAAACATTTTGCTTACAGTCATACAATCTCAGATATAAACTCACCAAATACAGACTCCGGATCAGAGTGAATGAACTTTGGAGCATTGTCGTTGATGTCTTCAATGTCGATCACCATTTCTCCTGAAGTAAAGTGACAGGAGAAGTTTGTGCTTTTACTCATTTCATTTCTTTTCTTTTAAAAGATTTTTTTTTACTGTAAATGACCCAGTGCTGACCTGTTGTGACACTGTTGTTCTCTCCTTTCTCTGTGTACTCGTCCACCACCTGAGCCTCTATCACCACCTGGTCACATTCTTCATAATCCAACGTGGTCTCCGGGTTCAGCCTGACTTCCCCCGTTGGATCCAGGATGAAGCTGCTGCAGGCTGTCAGAGAGCCGTTGCATCTGCATTTCATGGACTCCAGCTCGTAGATCAGAGAGTGGTTTCCGTCTTTGTCCTGCCCCATAAAATTCCCAACAGTCCCGTTGATGATGGTGTTCTCCTTCACTGTCACGGATTCCATCGGCTTGAACTCGGGCCTCTCATCATTCACGTCAATCACCTCCACCTCCACCATCACTTCGGCTTTCTTCTGTTCCAGATCTGTTGCTTCCACCCGCAGCTTGAATTGCTTGCGAGTACTCTCATAGTCCAGCTCAATGTCGGGGTCCACGGTGATATTTCCACGATATCCATGCTTGTCTTTAAAAGTGCGAATGATGAAGCTGCCAAAGCTTCCATCAATGATGCTGAAAGATATGCGGTTAAATTCTGTCGTTTGGTCCAAATCCTCAGCATAAACAGAGCCCACATATGCACCTGATTGGAGGGGAAAATCAAGTTTTTTTCAATCTTTTTAACTTTAATCCAGCCACAAAGTTATGAACACTTCAAAGTGCTTTGCAAAGATAAATACTGACCTTTCTCCCCTTCTTTGACCGAGAACTTGTAATGTGACTCTTGAAATTGTGGTGTGTTGTCGTTACTATCCTGGGATGCATCAAAAGAAGACATTGACAGTTTTCATCCTCACCAGCAGCGGCAGCATCAGTAGCAACACAGCACCAGTATTTTGCTACAAACCACTACAGACTCACCTCTACATTGATGATAACTGTGACTGTGGCGGACAACGGGTCAGCACCCTTGTCAGTGGCAGTTACGTTGAGCTCGATTTTCCCATTCAGCCTCGGGTCCAGGGCCTCACGATCAATCTCACCTCTGTTTCTTAACACACCCGTGTCGGGGTCGATAGTGAAGTTATCACTGTATGTGCTTGGATCGATTTGATACACTATTTGGCTGTTTGGCTCATTGGCGTCATCAGCATCAGTAGCCTGTCCAAAAGAGAGACGTTAGAAGATTAAATATTGCAAGTACACCGCATTGTCAAATGTATGTGAAGAACAACCATATGTGACGTCCTAAACTATGGTCATGCTTTATAGCTTCTACGCTTCCTTGAAGGCTTTCCACAATATTCTGGCGTTAAGTCAGTGTTCCTGTTTATCCCAAAGATCTGAGGTCAAGTCAAGTTCTTTCACACCAAACTGAGGAAACCATTTCTTTATGGCCCTGTCTTTGTGCATTGTCATGTTGATAGACAGTGCACAAAGTCGATGCAATGCTGTTGTCAGCGTTATAGAGTAAACCGATAGAGCACACATTTAAGGCATCTCTTAATTGGAAATAGGAGTATAAAGCCCAATTCATGAAAATCACTGCCAGACTGAAAGGAAATGAAAACATGTGGACAAAAGCGTCCATATCCTCCACCCATACAATTGTGAAAATAAATCTTACTATTTCTATCTTCTAAAGTTAAGATGCACATATAAAGTATTTCTATTTTTCATTAACATAACAAAACCTGTGAGATTTAGATATTTAGTCATACCAAGAATCGAAGAAATCAGAAATCCTGTTAAGAGCAGCATCAACACCGATGAGCTGTAAACATGTACCTCTATTTTGACTTCAAGCTGTCCACCCTCTGGAACAAACACCACGTAAGAGTCTCTGTTGATGACTGGAGGCTGGTCGTTGATATCCGTCAAAGTGATCTCCAGCACTGTGGTGCCGGGCTTGCCGTCCGTGTCTCTGGCCTGCAGAGTCGCTGAATACAGAGATCTGACCTCGCGATCCAATAGAGTTTTGTTTTTCACGTAAACGGTGCCAGTATGTTGCTCCACATCAAAATACAGGAGTCTGGAACACACACACACACACACACACACACACACACAGACTGCTTAGTGGTGTTGACAGTGGCTGCATTCAAATAACCAAAATAAGTGGATGACGTGCAGACATACATGCTGTCTGGAAGAAGTCTGTAGGTGATGTTTTGATCCATCGTGTCAGGATCCTCTGCCTAGAAAAAAAAAACATCTTACATGCGAGCTCAAAGTGAGAGGAAGAATCCGGATAGTGAAGGACTTACAGTGATGTTGGCCACTATTGTCCCAGCAGGAGAGTGCTCAGCCACCTTCAGCTTATACGTGTCCTGTTTGAACTTGGGGGTGTTGTCATTGGTGTCCATGATGTTAATGGTAACTGTGGCCATGGAGCTGAAGCTGGTTTCTTGATCTTTGGCAATCACCTGCACCACACCATGAGCGCAGGAGACACATCAGACTGGTACTGGTAAAACTAATATTATTATCACAGACTCATGGCCTGTTTGTAACTTTTCTTACCCGCAGAACTATTTGCTGTTTTTCCTCAAAATCCAGGTTTTGGGGCTGCTTGACCAGAAGCTGGACAACGCTGTCTGAGATGGTAAATTTAGGCTCCACAGAAAAAATGTCCTTGTCCTCTCCCTCCAGGCTTAGTTCAGTTTTGGAAACCTGTGAAAAACCCCATAAAAAAACAAATCTAGATTCACTCTTGATTAAAGTAATCACTTACACATGCATTACAAGAAAGCCTTACCTTATCCAGATCTTTGACCGTCATGTTGATGGAAATGGAGCCAAACGAGTGCTCGGAGACCTCTCCTGTGAAGTGACTCGCCTCCACACAGGAGAGCTCGTCTTCTGAGCCTCCACACTTGTAAAACTTTGGCTTGTTGTCATTGACGTCGATTATGTTGATCTGTACGCTTGCTGTGGCGCTGGCATAGACCCCATGGATGTTCTGTTTAGACTCTCTGGCCTAAAATCAAACAAAATAGAGTAATTTGCCAAAATAACTGTTCTGAATTAGATAAGATTCTCAAGACTGAAAAAGGAAGTCGGACTTGTTTTTTGTCCTCAGCGTCAGTTTTGAGTTTGTCTTGAGAGAAATCTGTCAAATGCACTATGTACATCAGGCTAAAGAATGGTAAGTGATCTTTAAGAGACTGTATATAACATTAGTATTAGCTAAAGGGAGTTTGTTCCTTCTTTCCCATCCATAAGAGGCTTTTTTTCCTGCATGTTTTGGGATACTCTGAGTGAAAATGAGCAACTAATTTAAATGCATAATTGTATAGAATCACACCTTATTTGTTGTTCAGTTTCACACACTAACGCAGGTGGTTTGGTTTGGTGTTCACGGGCAAATTCCTGTGTGCCTGTACAAGTGTCTCTAACCGTGTCCTCACAACCCACACTACCTTCATCGCCTGCTTCTCTCTCATTAGAGGAGCCACAGGAGGGACAGTGAAGCTACTAGCTTATCAAGACGCCGCCCCCATGCCGAGCCTCACTCCCTGGGTTCCTTGCCACCTCCTCCTCCACCTCCCTTCGACCTGTGTTCATCTCTTCATGCTCAAACCCCTTTTCATAAGAGAAGCAGACAGAAGACCACCCCTTCTGTCTCTTGACACATTCTCCAAGGTGAGAGGAAAATATTTCTACTCTGCCAAACAAAGCTGTCGATATATTAGTCTCCATTTTCCTTTTCCATCTCACAGGTGTAGCTCAACACGTTTGAGAAATGCACTGAGAAGTGGCTTGTTGTTCTTGTTTTTTTTTGTTATTTTATAGGAATTTATGATGTATTACTTGAAAAACAACTCGTACCTTTACAATGAGTGTGACAGTGTCACCAACAACTTCTCTGTCAATTAATGATAACACAGATATGACGCCATCATCTCCAGAGATTTGAAACAGGCCATCTACGGTGGAATCTGTCAAACAATGTGGAAAAACACAAAAAGGCACTCAGTGCAAACAACAAATTGATTTAACTTTGTTTTTCTTTTTAAGTTGATGAGGCTCACTTTCAATGCTATAGATGATATCATCATTGACTTCTGTGTCCTGGTCCATAGCAGTCACTTTGAACACAGACTGGTCCTGTCAAAGGAAAAAAGATTTTCTGAAACAAGAAGATGAAACTCGCCTCATTTACTCAAAGCAGGCTGACTGCATGTAGATTTGTGTCATATCACACCACGATTGGCAGCAGCCTTCTCACACAAAATGGCCAAAAATATACACACATACTGGGCTTGCACAGGAGCTACATGTACAGTCCATCAGAGTTAACACAAAGAAATGTGAGTATGCGTCATTTGTTTTTTAACTGATGGGGAAATACACTGGATGAAATATTATATCTTTCACTCATATGATCTTTTTCAATTACATATTATTAGTCATATTCCTATTATCGGTACTATAGTTGCTGTTTATATCTGATGCTGCTCATGTGGGGATTCTTGAATCCTTAATGTTGAATTCCTGAATCGTTGGGTCTCTCTCTTAATTAAAGAGTTTGGTCTAGACCTGCTCTTTATGGAAAGCGTCTTGAGATAACGCTGTTATGAATTGGTGCTATATAAATAAAGATTGATTGATTGATTGATTGAATATTGAGCGCTAGTTATTTTCCATTTCATTCCCTTCTTGAAAATTAACATCAGCCCAGTTAACCCTTTGAGGGTCTTCAGCACTTTCTAGTGTGTTATGATTTTTATTTTTAGCATATTTTATCAGTTTTTCATGCATATTGCTTATAATTTTGCAAGATGGTGAATTTTTCAGAGTTCTCAATTTTTTTCATGTATTTTTTGTGTATTTTAGACCATAAAATGATGATGAAATGATGACAAAAACATGGCAATTTAAGGGTTAATTTTTTAAAAAACTAATTAAAATTTGATATGTATGATTAGGGCTGATGCTGGTCTAAAAAACTATTTAAAAAAAATTTTAAAAAAAGAAAGATTTTTAACATTTTTATGGCTTGTTTTTATGCATACACATTTATGTGTGTAAGGATCTTTAACGTGATTATTTCTGAGGACCTTCAAGGGGTTAAGCACATTTTCTAGTACAGCAGTCTGAATAAAATGCATCAGCACTCACCGCAGGCGAATTCTCTTCAACTTTCCCCACATAGGGAAGGCCAGTGAACACTGGATCGAGGTCTGGGACGTCCTTGACCGTGATGAAGGAAAAGACATCACTTGAGAAATACGTGATGTTGTCATAATAACAGCGGCCTCCACCATCCTGTACAGGACACACAAAGATGTAGAGACAGACAGATGAAGAAACATAGTATAGTATAGTATAGTATTACATGAACATGTTATTTGGCTTGTTCAAATACCTTTTTTACTGAATCAATGACATAATGAATATCAAATTAATCTATTTTGTCATACATTTACAAAGGTACACAAGATTTAAAATTGTATACCTTGATAAAGCTTCTTAAACTTTTCATGTGAAGGTAAATGTACATGAAATAAGTAATTAATCATGCATGCGAGTTAAGCGGACTGTGCCACTGACATTTTGAAAAATATGCTTGTTTGGTTTCTTGTCCAGAGTTAGATGAGAAGGGATTTGTTTCCACTTGTTCCACTTTCCTTTAATAACTGTTAATATCACTAAGGGTCATAATATGAAACCCAATCTCATTTAGAAGCCTAGTACTTACAGCTGCCACAATCTTCAGACGATAGAGAGTGCTCAGTGAAGTAAAATTCAGACGTCCAATTAATTTGACTTCACCAGTTGTGTTAACAATGCTAAACATTTTCATTCCAGCACTTGGAGAAACCTAGAGAGCACAGTGCAATATCAGCAGTGGAATATCAGAATATATTATTAATAAATTACATGGTTGAGGAGGCTTACTTCATCAATGCTGTAGTGAACAATGCCTGCATCTGAATAGTCTCTATCAGTGGCAATCACCCTAAACAGAGATGTACCCACAGCGGTATCCTGATGAATTAGATGGAGGGGGGGGGAACAGGACGTTAAACACACAGACATGTCAGTGTTAACAACTGCATCAGCAAATTTTGACAATGATAATGGATCGGTAACTTCCTCTCACAGAGACTTGGAGTACATGGTTAATGGTGCAGTAGCTAGAAATAATAAACAAATAGGTTTAGAGAAAATGATTAACTTAAACTTAACTTATGTTTGACTTACTTCTGGGATCTCAATATCATATGAAGACTCCTCAAATATGGGTTTGTTGTCGTTGGCCTCCTCTAATATTATAGTTAAATCTCTTTGTACCTGGAAGACATTTCATGATGTACACCATGAATATGATGAAATAACTGGCAAGAAAAGGACAATTAACACCAACTGAAACATTACTTACAAAATTGGGACCATCAGAGACAGTGACGGTAAGGAGGTCCATTATATCACCGCTCTGGGATAGATAGATAGATAGATAAAACACATATATAGAGAATCAAAATAAAACTGTAGACAACTAGACAACTGAGGGGTTTTTAATTCCACCACACCATACCTCTCTATCTAGATCATTAGCGACTGATACAACCCCAGTTTTTGGGTCAACTGAGAAGTATCCAGCATTCGGGCCGCCGAGGGAATACGTCAATTGGTCGCCATCTGCATCTGTCGCATTTATAGTAAAAGCCACCTTACCTATGAAAACATCATCAACATTAGTGGAACATAATAAATGCGTGCAGTATTTGTTGAGGTACGATATCAAAAAAGTGAAAGAAAATAGCTTTCAATAGTTCAAACACTTAATATACCTTTGGGGGTGTCCTCACATACTTTATAAACAGAAGATTGGACAGTAGGACTGGTATTTGCTGTAGAAACACACAGTGTAACACACAGTATCAGCACACTGGGTGGTAGTGATGCAAAGACATAATCACAATAAAAAGAAGTGAAAACTCACCATTGGTTAAGCTGATAAAGCAAAACAGGCACATTAGCAACATACTTCCTGTTATCCCCTCCATGTCTGCACATGAAAAGAAAGCAATCTAATGATCAGAGTTCATACGGTTAATTGATTAATACTGTAGATTAGTTTATTGATAGAAAATGAGTTCACAACTACAATCGATTTGACGTCACTTGTCAAGTGGAAGATGGTAATAGTCTACTGCCATGCTAGTTTCTCTGTGAGGTTGGTAGTTAGTCTGTGGTGCTTTGTGCTAAATACTGATCACAGGTCGTCATCATCTTAGTTTAAAATGTGTTAACGTGATAACATTTGCTAATTAGCAGTGAACACAAAGTACAGCTGAGCGTGACGGGAATGTCAATTGTTTGTGTGGTCAAAGTAAACAAATGGTAGTTCTGTTAAACACTGTTGCAATTCATCCTCTGGGAACCATGAATGTTGGAACCAAAGTTTACAGCAAGACATTTTTCACTAAAAACAAAAATATCAACCATGTGGTGGCGCTTGAGGAAAAGTTCAGGGGATCATTAGAGGAATATTGGATTCATCCTCTAGCAGCTGTTAATGTTGTTTCAGAACAATCTGGGTTCAAGCTTGTTGAATCCATTCAGCAGTTCTGCTGCTTTACTCTGAATTGTAAGTTTAATGTTTTTGGTTGCAAACTTTTGTTTGAACAGAACAAGCAGACTGACTTACATTGTGATGGGCATTTTCCACTAGTTTATGACAGTTTATAGACGAAATGATTAATCAGTTAATTGACATATTAATCAATAAGATTAACCAGTAATGCAAATATTGGGAAATTCCACTGCTAACTAGCCTCTGGCAAAAAAAGATTATGATCATTTTAACGAGAATCCAGACATTTCATTTATTCATTAACTAATTTCATTTCTGATTAAAGATACAGACATTCATATTTAGAGCAAAATATTCTATTCTTCCAAGTAAGCATCATTTACTCCAATTACTTTAACTGCATGATGTGAACCAGTCAGGTGATATATATATATATATATATATATATATATATATATATATATATATATATATATAATAACAGATGTTCCAGTTTAGCAGCTAAGGGAATCACACAGGCCTTGTCCTGATTAATATGGGTTGATATTTAACAACATGTTGTATATGTTGTAATCAGGATCCGCTGTGTGGGATTTTCTCTTCAATATTGATAAAGTTAGAGAAGAAGATAGAACAGAGGTAACAACAAAACATCAGTCTAACGCTTAAAGAAAAGCAGAAGTCAAACTTACCGGACTACATCTGCACAGAGGCTTCTCCTTTCTTGATGTCTGTGTGAGACCTTTGGCTCTTGTTCTACCTTGTGATTAAAGTTGTCATAAAAATAAATGATTAACGTGTAGAAACATACAGCCAACAACACAGCATTATACCTCCTCCTTGTATGTGACTTTGCACAATATATCCGTCTGTTGTTTGCTTTCGCACACGGCTACATTATGGCTGTTTAAGCCTGGATAGTAATGAGACACAGGACCAGGCAAACTCCTCACCCCATCATTGGCTGGCCAGGCCTGTGACCAGTATTTTATGGCATCGTGCCACACTGGGCCACCAGTGTCCATACCGTCAGCGTCTGAACTGCTCTTTTGTTTGAATGGGTGCTCCTGTTGTCATGGCAGCAACAGAAACCTGATGTGACCAGGGGGACTGTCTATAACGTGCCTCATCAGAACCAATCAGTGGGCCAATGCCTTTTTCAGAGAGCACAGATACATGTGCCTCCCTGATGAGATCTTCCCAATAATCCCCCCCACCACCCCTCTTTCGGCCTGCCCTCCTAATTAAAGGGCATCACACAAAGGATTATGTTCTCTTGTGCCCGCTGGATTCATTCATAATCAGACATGTGCTTCCAAACAAAAGCACAGCCCAAGCTAGTTCACTCTGACAGAAAACATTTAACGGTACTTTCACCCATATCTGATGGTTAAAATCATCGGAGTGGAGCTATACTCTTGGAAACCAGTTGTTACCAAACAACCAAATAACAGTGGTTATTTAGTTCAACCAGGATTTTTTTTAGAAATAAATCCCTTTTGATGCCACAAAAGTAATTATTTCTGTTGTTAAAAGTCAGGGAAAGATCGGGAATTTGGCTGAATGAAAATGAAAAATCTTATGTGTGTTCTAAAACAGACCATGATTTTTCCCTTCCTTAACCAGTGCCTAAACATATCATTAATAAATATGATATGAGGAGATTGTGTATTGCTAGATCAATTATTTTGGCAGAAAACAGATGAAATATGGTGACAGTTTATTGCCAGGTCTGTTAATTAAGAACATTTCCACATTATGTTAATAGAAAACATAATCCAGTCTGCATTACATTTCACTCAAAAATGTGTTTAGTGTAGTTGTAAATTAATTGCATAAAAACATTAGAAGACAGAGTTGGAAATTCATCCAACAGTTGTTGGGATAACCACAAATGTCAACCTCATGGTGGCACCATGAGAGGTGGACTGACTGGCCGTGTCAAAGTGGGTTAGATTGGCGAATAATAGGACGTCTTTACTACCCTGATGAAGATGAAGATGAAGTTTAGCATGTATGAACAGAATCTGAATCCTTTTATTAAGAGAAACAGCCAGAGGTACATGCTAATATATCACAGGAATATTATCACCCACACATTCATAAGCAAAATGAGTCAGTTCAGATATCCCAGATATATCCTCCTAAAATCTTATCCAATTAGACTTTGGTTTATGACTTACAGCGCTGAACTCAACCTCCTCATATAAATGGGAGGGAATGTTATAAAGCACTGCCAAAGCAATTCCTGTAAACAGAAACATAGTTTAGAAAGAAATCTAACCTGAGTGACTGCAGGGTTATTCAGGGTGTTGTCTGTCCCCATAGACAAGATTATAAGTAATGGCGTTGATGCGTGACGAACACCGGCTAATCATAATGCAATAGATGTAACAGTTAACTCGTGACAGCACATTAGGGCACTTGAGGGTTTTACATAAGTGTTTGATAGTTACTGTGCCTGATATCATTTATTTATTTTTTCTAGTTGGGTTGTGGTGGCTTCTGACTTCCTGTGTATTCTACACTCTTTTGTCTGTGTATTTTTTTCTTTTCTTTTTCAGGACTCTTTTTTTCCTTCCTGTACACATTACATGCATTATCTTTAGTTTCCTTATAGAGAAATTATATCAGACTATTGAAGTGTGGCCTCATCCACATCCTTAGCATTAAGAACATCTGTCCTTATGGCTTTTTGCGGAGATAATTGTGTCTCAGTTTACTTTTTTGTTCTATATTATTTGTATTTATTTCTATATTATTTGAGCAGGTGTGGAAAAAAAAAAAAAAAAAGCATTTGTAAGGTTCCTCTGTGGAAGTAACAAATAGTGCCATAAAGTAAATTAATATGTAAAGAGGTCAGTGTCCCTTTAGAGTACTTTTCAGTTTAATGTAAAACCTGTCTTAAAACATATAGTATTTTGTCCAAAGTGGAATTTAAACTGTTCATATTAACCCTGGATGGTATCTAAAGTCAACAGAATCTATTACACAGACACATTATTACACATCACACATACTGAGGAGCAAAAGTAGGCTAAACAAGTAGGCCCTGGCCTCTAGTCAGGCTTTTGGTACATTTTGCACTACCTGTGGACACTTTGTACATTACATCAGACTGCATATTTGCACTATATTTTATTTTGTACATTTCTATTTTGTATTTTTTTGTACATTTGCATTATATTTTGTATATTTGTATTTGTATTTTTATTTTTCAATTTTTTAAATCTCCTTTTCTTATCTTCGATTCTGATGTAGCTGTTGTGAAATGGGAATTTCCCCTCATAGATGCTGAATAAAGGTGCATCTTATCTTATCCTCTTATTTTAGGTGCACTTTTGACACATACTTTACTTTAATCTCCTGCTAATGAAACAATAAATTTTTTTGACTCCACTACATTTAATCTGACAGCTACACTCAACAGGCACTTTGCAGATCAAGGTTTCACATTTAACACATTAGATCAAGCTATGATGCGTTAGAGGCTCCCAATAAAGTAGGTCAAATGGAAACACACTTGTATTTAAAACATGTATATTAGTGACAGGCCAATAACACATAACTAATGATGTAACACTAAGGAAGGGGCCATTCGGCGTAATGAGTTTCTTTAAGTCAGTGTTGTCGGTAATGCATCGTGTGCTTTTGCGTAATTGAACATCTAAATACAAGAGCTTCACTTGCAGCAGAGTATAACACGGTGTGGTACTACTGCTTTTACTTAAAGAAAGATTCGGACTCCGTTTCGTTTCGCTGTTTCCTCTTTTCCACCAAATTTCCTGAAAGCAAATGAGAGCTTTTCAAAGACGACCGTGAACCTTGGAGTCAGACTGGATCACTTTTCTCTGCCCATTACGGTAAAATGGCAGCATGGCGCGTGCTCTCCGCTCTGGAAATACGCAGAAATGGGGGTGTAACAGGGAGCTGCAGAGACCCAAAACTACCGTGGGGCTGGATCACCCTTTCCAAAAGCTAAAAATGGCGATTAGAGAAATAGTGTGGTGGGTTAAAAAACCATAAACCCGCGCAAAACACAGAGAGGCTGCGGTGATAAAACGACAGTCTCATGTTTAGCACCTTTTTTCACAGCAGTGGTGAAACCCACGGAATGTTCCACACGGGAACAGCTGACCATAGGATGCCGCACTTAGCCTAACGAGATGTGAACATTACAAGGAAAATATCAGTGATCAGATGTTTGCATATTAACAATCAGGTAACTACACTCCTCCTCTTCTTATTGCTTTGTCTCGGTTGGATCTCGGAGATTGACGGTGCGTGTTTACGGCAGATGGTTAGAGGGTTATTAGGGCTGTCATCCTGCTCAACCTCCAGCCCCTCCTTGTTTTGCTGCTACCGAGAGCGATGTTGTAATGTTTACATTTAGTCTATGTTGCATACCACCGCTGCTCTCCTTACTCAGCTTTTCAGTCGGTGCACAGTTTTTGGGTGCATTCACAAGCCCAGATATGGTCCGGTGTTCTGCAGCGAAGCCTTCAAAACAGACAAAGACATTATTTATTAACTCCTGCTGGAGTAATTGGGCCCGATGGGTAGCTTTTAAAGCAGCCCTCAAGTGCAGCATCACACCAAATCCTTTGCAGCTGCAGAGCGCTGGCCCATATAAACATAGCTGAGAAATTTCGTATGAGAGCTGATCCCACTTGATCATGCAAGTGAAATATTACATAACCGGCTGGGTAGTCTACATGAGGACACTGTGGCCTCCAGTGAGAGTCAGAACAGACTGTGGGCCACAGCAGAGCTACAGACCCACAGGCACTGTCTCCATCCTCAACATTAGAGCAGCTGGACCTCTTTCCAAATGAGGACATTTGGAAAGAGGTCCGCCTGTGGAGACCTTTCCTGATTATTTTGTACTTATAAGTGACTGTCAGTTGTGGAATAAGTATTGGTTGATTTACTCAGGTAAGAGCATCAAGTCCTGTATTCAGATTTTCACTTAAGGGAAAGTACTAGCACCTAAAGGCTCCTAAAGTATCTAAAGTAAAGAGTAATCATTTTGTAGAATGGCCCCTTATCAGTGTTATTGTGTATTACTGGCTCATTGGCAGTAATGCATTAATATGGAAGCAGTATATTAATTGTTTTACACACTTGTGTCTATAGCAATGCATCATATTCTTTAAAACTGATTCTGTCCGCAAAGCTGTCACTTGAAAAAGCTAAGTTAAAATTATGTTGTGGAGTACAAGGTGTTTTGATTTTGGTCAGAAATGTGGCAGAGCTGAAGTATAAAGTAGCATCCAAGCATCTCAAGAGTGAAGTGCTTGTGTAGATGTACTTGATTACTTTCCTCCAGTGCTGGCTGTGATTTCATTTAGCATTATGTAGCTGTTTATGCTACCAGGGCTAAGGTGTTCAGGCAGCAGAGGCACCAGAGGTGAGGTACTAGCTTACTTTAAGAGTTAGTGGTGTGCAGTTGAATAATGTTTTTTTGCAGAAGCTGCTGGTGAGCCTGCACCCTCTCAGGGAGCTCTTTGTTAATCAGCTGGAGCTTGTTTTGGTCCTCAGTAGCAAACACTGTCTGGATGTCTGCTGTCTGTGTTTGCTGCGCGCTGATTGGCCGCTCTGGAAAGGGGGCGTGGTTTCGTCATAACAATGCATTTCAAGGAGCACACACGCGCCAAGGAATGTTTACTGTCGCTGGCTCGCTAACGTCACCTTTTCGCACGTTACACGGTGTCACCTGCTCAGGTAAACGCTGCCGGTGATCACGGCCCGTGGATTCTGTGGAGGAAACCGAGATCCCCATGCAGCAGCGGGACGCGTGTGTTAGCTGCTGGCTAGCATTAGCAAGCTACTAGCTGCTCCGTCCGACATTGTCAAACATCCACCGGAGGAAACAGCAGTCAGTTGGTGGTCAGGCATCGTTACAGTCTCCGCCGGACGGTGCTAGTCGGGTTACGTGCGAGGATAACTTGATGGGACGCGACGTTTCGGAGGCTGAAACACCTGCCGTCTCCTCTTCGCACCGAGTGAGCAAACTAGCCAAGAAAGTAAGATGTGTTGCTGTGTTGTTGGCCAACTCACGTAGCTAACGTTCAGCCTGTCCACACAAAGCTCGTCTGTGTCTGGTCTGTGAGCCAACCTGTCACTATAGAGCACGCGCTGATCACAGGGCAGGTGTCCTAACATAAAATGAGCTAGCACTGGCTAGCACTAGCCCGCTAACTACAGTTATCTGCAGCTGGTGTCTCACGCTATGTTGGACAAAGCGTTAGCCTAGCTTGGCTAAAGTTAGCTGCTCTCCTTCAGCAGGGGACGTCGAGTTTGTCCTGGTACTAACAAACCAGCGGCTGCCATCTCGGTACCGTGTGTGTGTTTTCCGGACGTGGTGTGTGTGTCACGGGTTTGCATAAGACTTGAGAGAAGCGGTGTGACGGTACAGTGGCTTCCTTAATTGTGTGGCAGCGAGCAGTCCCGCTTGCTACCACATCTTTTGTTGTTGCTTTGTCTTTTGAGCACATGGCTTTCATATTTTTGTTCGGGCAGGCTACAGCGACCCCTATTTATTCTGTCCCCGAACGGACCGCATTAATTACTCAGCCACTTAAACACCTCCTGAATTCACTGGATTTTGCTTAATTTGACATGTGAATCGATAAAGTCTTTGCATCAACCTCAAATTAGAATTATATTCAAGGAATGTTTATAACTGAGCTAAGATCTTAATTAGAGATGACATGAATTTAGTTAAATGGCCCAGATCTTGATTTTTTTTCTAATTAGGCACCAGAAGCAGATGACATACTGTTATTTGCCATATAAATGGAGATAACACTGTCTGTGTTTTCAAACGTATGAACTTTTTCAAGTGTTCTTTCCATTAATAAAACATCCCACTGGGATCGTAGAGCAAACTAAATATGAATTTCTGCACAAATGTTTACGCCACCCAGCAGTCATCGTTGGATGCAAATGTCATCTTTGAAAGAGAGGAAAGGCAATGTGAAATGTTATCCAGATAAATAACCAGAAGACTTGGGAGTGTTTTTTGGGGCACTGCAGCTTTCAATGTCAAAAGTCATGTAGAAATGGGAGAGAACTGCTCCTGCAGACCGGCTGTATGTTAATGTATCTAAATAATGTTGGCATCAGTCACCATGCAGATACAGAGACGTAGTCTGAACCGTGCACAGTGATTGTAATCTAGGCCATTTCCAATAAAATATAAGAAGCCTGAATGAGGTCAGTGAAACCGAAACGCAGCGGTGAAATAAATGATTCCCTGAACATACACACGAGCCCCTATGCTTCATATGTGCTTCAGTAAAATGTGAAGGCACATTTGATTTAAAAGAACTCCTACTACTAATGCTTTACAGTACAGTTGATGTCAAATTGGATTGCTTAAGATGTAACATAAACTGCAAAGTGGAGGCGTTGTCACCAATGCAGGGTCCAGTTACCTTTGAGAAATGACCAACAATTCAAATTGAATATTATTTCAACCCCTATGTTATGACCACATAATTACATTACATTCAATTTTCCTACATAATATCCAATCCCACCACAGGGTGTGGTTTAGAACACAGATCTGAAAAGTGGAAAGAGTGAGTAATAGAAGCTGCCGTTATTTTATTTTATTTTTTTTTACCTCTAATGACTCGACTGTGTGCTCAGTTGATGGATAAAGGATGTAAATAAGCTCTCTGCCATCAGAAGTAAGGTTGTAGCTTTGTCAATTGGTGTTTTTTTTTTTTGTTTTTTTTTGCAGGGTTAAGACAATCAGAGGCAACATACAAGTGCCTCCTCTGCACGGTTTCCTTTCCCAGAGTGTGACTCGTCTGCACGACGTCACCAATGCGACCATGGGAAATAGCAGTAAATAGGCTGCCACCAACAGCCCCCTTAAACCCGAGGAGGTTCCTTGGAGAGCCCTGCAACGCCCCAGTGCACCTCAGGAGAAGGTAATAACTCTCCGCTTGGTTTTCCACAGCACATTTTTCCTCTTCCAAGATACATCGTATGAATTTTGTCATATCTAACATAATAGAATTCACATTAAAATTGGGGTGCTTTCAACATCATCCAAATCTAGGCTCTGTGTGTGGCTCATGGTGTGTCACCCATGGGCAAAAAAAATTCAAAAGCATCTTTCTTTTTGCTACGATAAGACAAAAAATAAACAAGATGCTTTCTTGGCATATGTGGCTAAAATTTTAAGACAGAATAATAGACCCCACATATTGGATAGAAATACATATTAACAGGGTCGTGCAGTGATATTTTTTCCCTTGAGTTTAAAGCCCGGCTCTGCGATGTCAGCCAACACGTTACAGGGTTTCCAGTAGCATCATCCTCATCAAGTGCATTAGAACCTCCAGCTACAGTTTATTTTTACATGCAACTACAACTACACACTGACTCTTCAAAATAAGAGCAGTTTTCAAGCACCATAAGCCCACGTGTAAATATGCCCTAAACTAAAACTCAAAAATATGACTCACTTCACTCACAAGATTTTTAAGATGTCAAAAAAATGTTGCTACATAATGTGTTTGAACAGTATGATAGTTTGTGGCATATGCTCCAACTACATCAGTGCATTATGATATTTTTATTTGGATAAACAAAGCTGTAATATAAATATCTCTATGGTAACTGGCTAAACCGATGCCTCTTCTGTCTCTTCTTCAGCAGTTGTGCATTTAGACCAATGCAATTTAGAGCTCATTTTAAAGAAATAGCATGCAATGTAAGCCATCTGATGAGGGCCTGTCTATAGGTATAATGCAGTGAACTACCTGTGGCAATTATTTGTGTGTGTTTGTTTTTTTTTCATTCCCTGTATGACGTTACAGCCCACCAGTGAGACGCCAGTGGGGGAGACGAGACAGACCTGTACTGCACAGTTCCCTGGTCCAGGATGAGAACTTCCACCATCTGCTTTTCTCCCAGCATCACCAACAGGTTCCTTTAGATGAGTCCAGACAATATAGCCACACCAGCACACCACCACGCATGCTTCACCCTGCTGCTCACCTGCCCCAGCAGAGCCCCATCATGGTGGATCTACACGACCAGGTAACAGAACAGGACCAGCCTGATGGGTGAAGAACTTCTAGCATTTATTAAACGGGATTTGCTGTATTTTCTGTCGTGTTTCTCGGTTTAATATGAAACATGCACTGTGTTGTGTAGTGCCATATAGTGAGATGGCAGATGGACCTCTGTTTTAGGCAGATTGTGGATTCACCCCATCTCTCCCCCACCCCTCTTCCTCTCTTAAAAGATGCACCAGGGATCAGTCCCGATATCATACACTGTTACGACGGTGACGACCCACGGATTTCCCATCCACACCGGGCAGCCCCTTCCAGGGTGCAACACTCAGCAGCTCCCAGCATGCTCGGTAATGTTCAGCGGACAGCTCTCTCTGCTCTGCTGCCTTCCTCCTCCTGTGAGTTTGAAAAGGAAGAGCCCAAATGTCAGTGCCATCCATGTAGCACACCATACCAGCCATGCAATCTGTCGCTGTTCATGACTAACAAATAAGCTACTGCTGTTTACCGTGCAGGATTTGTGGTTTAATCTTGATGTTAGCACACATATTGGAGACAGTTAAGCAACATAAAATATGGTTCTGTTGTACATGTAGTTTATTTGTACAACCAAACAGACGTCAGAATGATAATTAGTGTGGTGTTGTGGCAATACTGTCAGTGCTGTGGTTTTACGTAATGCATTGCTTCTGTTCACTACATGCTTACATGTTTTCATTATAACTGCCTTTCTGCAAACATAAGGAGCAAATTTGCTTTGGTTAGGCGGAGTGTTGAGTTCAATTGTTGACATGAATGAATCAAAGAAACTTGACTTGACTTGACTATGTCCATTCTTGTGTTCTTCTGTTCTCCTCAGCTCATACAGGCATGTACCATGCAGCATATGCCAGTGTCTTATCAAGCCTTTCCACCCCTGATCTCCAGCGAACATTTTGTATTGCACCCAACCCCATCTGTACCCCCCCACCAGCCGCCGCACCTTACTCCTTTGAGCCAGTTTGTCCCTTTACAGCCTCAGCACCCACGCATGGTGAGTAGTCCACAGCGCACGCATGTTGATTAGCGAGTACACTGTAGAATGTAATTATGTGTATGTTCATTTACATACACATGTCAGGTCTAACGCCAGCCTCTTCTGCACATCTCTGTCCCCTCTCAGCCTCTACAGAGGGTAGAGAATGAAGTTGACCTAAGAGGGGACCAGCACCCATTAGGGACCTTCTCCTACCCTCCATCTCATCACCCACCAGCGCTGCCTCCTTCTCTGCCCTTACAGTATCTTCCTCAAGAGCCTCTGCATCAGGAGCTTCCCTTTGGAGTGGTAAGACGCCCTCTGAGACGTTCTCTTCATTTCCCAGAGACAGTGAGATCACATTAATATAATCAGTTATATGCTTTTAGAGGTATTGCTCAATACTGCTGGAAAGCATTGACAGAAATTTGATCATCATACCTGTGGTTGGTATGATTGTAAAACGGGTATTAAAGTACATTGAACAAAACAAAGGCTTTTTTATTATTTTTTTTTTTTTTTTGAAGTTTTAAATGTAAGTGTATTCTCATACTTCTGGCCAGTGAGCAGCTTCACTGCAGCGGCCTGCAGGTCAACGGCACATAGGTGGTAGTTGGAACAAGAGTGTTTCTTACCCAAGCTAGTGAATATAAGCAGGGGGTGAGGGGATAAGTAAAACACAGGTTAAATAGACATTACTCACTTTTTTTTTTTTTTTTTTTTTTTTTTTCCCTAACCGATAAACAGTAATTGCTGTATTATAAAGCAGTAATTGCTCGAATGGCTCATTAATGCTATTAGTTCCGCTTGTGCTCTTCCTACTATGTCTGTGAATTGAGTTAATTAATTTTGGAACAATATTTAGAGTCCAAGATAGACAAACCGTTGACAAGGAAGACAAAAGAACTGGTGAAAGTAAACAAAAGCAAACACGTCAGTTAAATCCAGAACACGAAGAAGCTTAGCGTGCTCTCAAGTTCACTTTGACTTAGCAAAGCAATAAGCAGATAATGTCATTGTGTCTAAAACGTCTAATTTGCCTTTTTTTGTGTATAAGACAAACTCATGACAAGTATTTGTGGTAACACATGTTCATGATGATGATACTTCATTCATTGAATGTCAAAAAAAAGGTCATGGAGCCACGATCTCAACCTGCGCCGGGCATGTTGTTCACTTCACTTCTTACTCATTCATAAGGGACTTGCATGACAGCAGAAGTGATTACCCATTATTACATTAGCTGTTGTTGCTCAGCTCAGTCAAAGGTGCCGTCCAACAGCTCTAAAGCTGCCACGTGTTGCATCTTCTGTATTTAACAGCTGTAGAAATCACTCATCTAATTACTGACCTAGACATTGTAATCCCACCTCACATTACTTCTTAAGAGCTTTTTACTCCCTTTGCTCACTTTTAAACCTAACTGACATCCTTTTTAAATGCAGTTAGACTTTTCTTAAACTTGCTATAATCATTATAATGTGAAGTGGAAGGCGATGGTTCACTTCAGTCACAGATTAGTGGCCAGTCTGTTTTACATAATTGCCTTAATCTCTGTGTCTTTCTCCTCAGCCATATCCCCACATGCTGCCACGGCGAGTGAACGGACAGAGATACCGGTTGCAGCAACCTCTCCCCCCTCCTCCTCCCCCTCCATCGTACTACCCAGGCTTCCTCCCTTACTTCCTGTGAGTACCCCCAGAAAAAGCAGCCCGTTTATGAAGTATAGCATTCTTATTATTGACTTGAATGTAAAATGCCTGATTACACTCGGCTGCAGTGTTCTGACACGTAGTAGAGTAGAAGAAGAAGCCGGACAGAAACAAACTTAACTCTAGTTAGCGCTCCGTGCTGGTATTCACAGAGCGGGTGCTGCTGACGATCACAGTAAAGCCGCTGTGATTCTGTCGACGCTTGCTCAACAAGTTCTGCCTCCCTCTTTGCTCAGGTCGATGCTCCCTGTGCCTCCAACAGCGGTGGGCCCAGCCATCAGTCTGGACCTGGACGTGGATGATGTGGAGATGGAGAACTATGAGGTTAGTGTCTAATGTGTTTATGGAAAAACAATCTTTTTTTTTTCACACACCGAATACACAGTATATACTGAAGGGATGTCTGGACTCGAAAAGCTTAAGAGAAATCAGGCAAGGGACAGTGCTGTGCAGAAAAAACAAGCGTTAAGAAAAAACAAGACAAAGACAAGAATAATGAAGGAAAGAGCTTTCCAATGTCCACAGGTGAAGGGGACAGGGACAATACACAGGATGACAGAGAGACAAATAATCTATAGTCTGACACAGAGAGTAGAAGAGGACAGAGAGGAATAGAAGAATCCTGTGGGACAAAGAAAGAGAAAAGTCCACTGAAAAACTAGAAGTGCAACAGAGTCCCCAAAATACATGACAACAGAAAGTACAAAGCAGGCCAACATTTATGGATAGAAAATATTTTCCAGTCGTGGTGAGTTTACACACCATGAAGATGAAACTAGAGAGGAAACTGCTTTAAACTGCACCCGTGAGGCAGAACTGCAGGTGTAGAACAGGTGAGGCCTATTTGTCCAATTTAGTGACACCTTTTGGTATTGATTTAGAATCACAGCCTCATGTTACAAAGTGGAATCACTGGGCCACATGGAAGCCAAAATATTTTTATAAAATGAATGAAGTATTGGATCATCTGTCCAATAGCCAACTTAAAGCTAACACCTTGTATCTACAGAAACACTTTAATTATACTCTCACTTTCTCTGTGTGTGTGTGTGTGAAGGCATTACTGAACCTGGCAGAGAGGTTGGGTGAAGCGAAACCACGTGGACTCACTAAAGCAGATATAGAGCAACTTCCGTCCTACAGATTCAACTCAGAGAATCATCTATCTGAACAAACGCTGTAAGCCTTTCCCCTCTGTAAATCAAACCACTTCTATGAGGTCAATATGAATGCATCTACATCCTGGAAACTCTTTTCCTTCCTCCCCCTCAGGTGTGTCGTGTGCTTTAGTGACTTTGAGTGTAGGCAGCTACTTCGGGTATTACCTTGTAACCACGAATTCCACGCAAAGTGTGTGGATAAATGGCTAAAGGTAAGTGGATGCCAGCTTTACCGCTTGAACCAGTTCATCGTTATCGTGGTAATATTTTTATAAAAAAGTGCTCAATGTCTCTATGTTTCCACTCAACATCCAGACCAATCGCACTTGTCCTATCTGCCGAGCCGATGCCTCGGACGTACACCGGGAGGTGGAGTGAGAACTGTCTCTGAGTGCTGAACTGGAAAGCTGCACACACCAGAGTCTGTCCCAAAAGCTGGGGACACCTGCCACCTAACCTGCGTCCTCCAGTAAATATAGCTTACCAACCCACTACTCCCGCCCCTTCCTAAATAATAATAAGCAATCCAGGATTGTGTCTGGAGCCTGTTGTACCTCTGCTGTGCTTCATTGTCCAAGTCTCATGAAACCCACTGCCTACTGCAGCCTATAGCCAGAGTTCTGGGATTGCCAGCCAGTTCTTTCTCTGCCCCCTCGTTGCAGATTCCAAAGATTTTCCCTACAATGCATCATTTGCTGCTTTTGTTTACAGGGTTTCATTTTTATTTAGTGGATTTGGTCGTGGTGTTCATGAATAGTGGGGGTCCTGCATTTGAGGAAGAGGTGAGTCGGGAAGCCTGGAGGATGATGAGGCTGGACACCGTGTGCAATTAGCAGAAAAATAATGGGAATACTTCAACATGGGTATCTGTGTTTGGAGGCCACGTCTGACCATCATAGATGCATGTTTGTGTAGATGTTGGGCAGAGTGACTTGTTAATAATGTATGTTCTGCGATAATGTATTGATCATTTCAACAGTTTGACCCCTTATTTGTTTTAGATTTGCCAACGCTATTGTGAAAGTGTGACTTGCTGTGGTTAAATGCAGATTCTGTTAAAGCCTGAGGCTTTGGACTGCAAGTGATGGGACATGCAACTGTGGGGTATGTCCTACCCCAGATTATCCACCCTGGAACACAGATCTGTACAAAAGCAGTCATGGATTAATGGACTGCGCCTTTTCGAGGTCACCTGGCATAACTGCACAAGTGCTACATCCACCCTCCATGTCAGCATTGTTCCTCTGGCAAGTGTGTACGCGTGTGTGCAGATTGTGTGTGTGTGTGTGTGTGTGCGCGCGCGTGTGTGTGTGTGTGTGTGTTTGTCCTGTTCACAGAGCCAATGCATTGTGTAACCACTGGATACAGGGCAGCATGCTAGGATTTGCATGAACTCTTGATTCAGACTAGCAATATTTTAATCAAGCATTGCCACCAAAATTATCAAATTTTAAGAAAAAGAAGAGACAAAGAAGCATACTAAAAGAACTGCTTGCTTATTCAGAGAGCGCCATGAGGGAAGACTAGCATGTGGTTCCAACCCCGACTGCGTTTTAAGGATGGGAGTCCTCGTCCGAAGGCTATGCTGATGCCATAGAGCTCTGGAGGCCTGTGCAGAAAGCAATATGTGCAGTGAGTGACGAGTTTTAAATGAACTTTCTTCCCCTTTTTTAGGAAGACTGGGCTTTTTATTTCTTTGTTTGTGAGCCAAATCCAATATACAGATATAGCCTATACTGTTCAAGATTTCAGATCTGCCTTCTTATGACCTTGACAAGCACAAACCTATTACTAATCCTGAAAATACTTTGTCATTTCCACTTGTTTTGAAAGTATGTCGTTTTTAAAAAAAAAAGAAAAAAAAAAGGTTTATTTATTGGTTTCATCTTCTAGAGAAAATACATTGAAGGAAACAGTTGGAGCACTAACAATGTTTGTGTATGGTATGTGTTATATTCTGGTAACCTGGTCAGGTCATTGTCTTAGGCCATGGTAATGGTGTTGTAAAAGAGCAACTGTATGTATAGCTTCAGTGTGAATGCTTTTAGATAAACGTTTGAAGACAGAAGAATGTTGAAAACCCTTGTAGAAGTCACTGGTGATGCTCCACGATGCGCCAGCTGTCTGTATCCCACGGTGATCAGGACGGGGTTCAAACGACACAGAGCTGGAGTGTTCAGTAGTGTAGAAACACTGTTACACTTATAGTTCCCTGCTTGTGTTCACACTAAAAAAAAAACAACAAAAAAAACCACAAAAGAAAAAAACAGGATACATTTTGGGGTGAGAGGGAGAAGAGCAACAACAAATGGACTTTTGCTTTGGATTCACTCTTGTCTCTTAACTGCCCCAGTAAGCACTAACAGGCAGTTTTAACCTTTGCTTTTGTGTGTAAAGGGATCCTTGCCTTTTCTTTACTTTTGTTTCTTAAGTGAATGTGAGTCTTTGATGTGTGTGCCACCTTCAAGAGAAAAAAAAGAAGCCATTTAATGAGTTAAACCCACAGCTTTGAGAATTAACCTATGTGTACATATCTATTCGCTGGCATATATTGTAAGTTAAAAAAAAAAAATCACTCAGGGCCTCTCGGTATATAAAAATAAAGGAGAACAGTCCATTTCAAATGGAAAGGATGCCATGAAAAGGGTATATCTGACTTTAGTTTGGTCGTTTTCCTCAGACCATAAATAATTTAATGTAATCAATTATAATATTCTGTTTTGTCAGAAATAGTAGATATTACATCATTTAAAGACAGGCATGCAAGAAAAAAAGATCAGTAAATATGTTATTAGTATTCACTGAAAAAGAGGCAATGTACACTGCAACTCATTACAAGTGTATTATTCAAACCTGTTTGACCTTCGTTCTTTTACTCAGACCACATGTTGGACATAGCGGTTGTGATCCCATTTCTGAATGTGCCGCAGTGCACACTATCCTACCTAATTCACTCCCAAATCTACTTCAGAGGTGTTTGCATGACTTTAGAAAAAAGAAAAAAAAGTAAAACAAGTGTGTTATAGTGGAGGATATCTCAAAAATCTGGTGGGGACCTATTTAATGGTGCACAATATGCATGCTTGTCAACCAGATCCCAACTGATTTTTAGCTCTAGTTGGCTTTGGGTTCTGGGGGTTCGGATCTTAACGCTCAGCTGATAACTGCCATGCATTGTACTGCACACATTTGTAATAGAACTGAATGACTACAAGATTTTATTGCGCTAACTTCATTTTATAGGGAAAAAAAGCAACTGGTCTTGAATCCAGAAATTCTTACATACATTGTGTTACTGTTATTGCCCTAACGACTGAAAATTACACGCTCTGAAACTACTGTAGTTTAACAAAAGCCATAGTGAAAAGGTGCTAGATGTTCTGCTTTTAGGTATGAAAATCTCACTTGCGTGAATGCAATAGTTTGTCATGGACCCCATGTATTCTTAAAGCATGTTATACTAATACCCCAGAACAATGTCCGTGAAAATCAATATAGTTTAAGGGATGAAAAAAAGAATAAAGTGTTGTCATACTTATTTCAGTGTAGTACTGTACCTGCCTAACAGGCTCTTGCTCTGTGTATCAATATCTTAAAATGTATTGTTCACATATAGATACCTTAATTCATGTTAATGTTAGAACTTTTATTTCTCAAGTAAATATTTAATTGACAATATCCAGCCGACCTACTAAATAAAAAGAGAACCTCCCACTAAGGCCTAGGTAATGAGGTATTTTTAAATGACAACTGAGAATAGAGTCTTGTAGTCTTTCTGTTAAGAGTTATTGAATAATCTCACAGCTTGTGTGGTGCAAAAATGTGTTCCAATAAGCAGCTAAAATTTATTTAGGATTTGTGATTGATTGCTCCGTAGACGCCATTTATTGTTTACCAATGACTTTTGCTGTGGTGGGATAGTGGTTTACTGTTCTTACTCTCCCTGGCCTCTAGGGGTCCTTGCCTGAACACCAGACTACCCACCCGCCAACAGAGCCAGGGGCATGTGTTCTGTGTTAGGCAGATATTTTGCTTTGGTACTTGCACATTTACAGTTACCTCATTTTTTCCATGTTTGTATTGGGGGGTGGGGGGAGAAAACAACTAATATATATTATATATAGGAAATGGTTCTTATTAATGTTATAATTTTTCATTCCATTGGAATCATATTGTTTGTAGCATTTAACATAACTAGTTAGTGTATTATATATACATCTGTATACTGTTTGAAATTTTTAAGATTTGTACTTTTTTTAAATGAAAGTTGCTAGTTATGCTTTACCAAGTAGTGCAATCATATTTTTTTTCAATTGTTGTGGCTGATTTGAAAGGGTTGTTCACTAATAAATGTATGATGTATACCAATATCACAACTGGTCTCATTTGACCTGAAAGGTCAAAATGCAGCACGTACAATAACTGACACTAGAGTACTTCTAACTATTCTCATTAAGATGACCGTCAATCTCAAAACTACTCAGGAGGAAAAGGCTGTGATGCAGCGGTTCCACAAGCAAGTGTCATACATTCTCAATAAGCCCACATTTTTAAAATGTTTTTAATTTATAGTTGGAAAATTACATCTTTACATGAGCCCATTCAGATGTTACAGGCAAAACAGGCATCTATGAGTAACCACAGGCACACTATGGGCAGACTCGTACTATACTAGATAAAGCCACATGTAAAAGCTGTGGCTTCTGTTAAATATTGTAATTTTAAACTTCACGAGCTCGAGGCAGTCTGCTTTACATAGTAACCAACCTGCATTTGGTCATTTTATGACACAGATGAGTCAAAAAAATAACAAAAAAAAAAAAGTAAGGTAAATTTGGGGTTTTTAAATATCTAACTTATGTACAGGTCATGGCTCATTTAGAACAGGGTTCCCATAATTCCTTTCTGTCCGAATCCACCAACCTGCTCTCTGAAGTGGTACAGCCGCTCTCCACACCACAGGGACTAACGGTCACAGAGGTACCAAACCCAACTCAGTTCTGTGCTCGGCAGTAACTGTGGGGGGAAGCGAGTGAGCAAGATGTTGAATTAGGACAAATGGATCAAACATGAAGTCTTTGACAAAGAAAATGGCCGAGGTTTCACACAGACATAGAAATCCATACTTCTCCACACTGCAGCCCGTGTGTATCAGTAGGTATTAACACAACCTGCCTTCCTCAGTTGCCCAGACATAAATTAATTTGGAATATAGTTCTGTTTTCGCACAACGTTATGCTACTGTTTCAGTAGATGATTAAATCTTTGCTGCAACACTTACTGGTGAGGAAGGACAAGAGTTAACTGGTAGCTAGTACAGACAAATAAAAAACAAACCTGGATACAAACATGAGCTCAAGGGAGGACTTCAAGAAATATTTATTTGATAAAATTCAAGACTTTCCAGGCTATTGGGAACCCTGTAAACACAACCAAACAAGGACTGGATGCAGGGTGGTTAAATTTTTCCAGGCTAGGATTTTATCTCAATGATCCCTTGTGCATAATGGCCATTTAACAAAAGAAGAGAAAGAAAAGGAGGAGTGGGTGGGCATCGGAGGAAAATGTGTTTCCATGTAGAGGAGGTATGTCATCTATTAATCGTCCGTAAGGTCCTGAACAAAAAGGACCTCGGAGCGGCTGAGTCCCGCCTCCTTCAGTGTGGGAGGGTTGGGCTGGTCTTCAGTCGGAAGGCAGGGCAAGACTCTGCGAGGGAAGTTTGTAATTATCTGAAACTTCTCCGGGGATTCTTTCAAAGAGAACAGGAAGTCATATATTACCTGTGAAACAAGAAAATATTCAAGTGAAATAGGCAAATAACCACAAGTGGAAGCGTTCTAAAGATAAAGAGAAGATGCATTGCGAGTAGCAGCAGTTGGAGGAGGCTCGAGAAACTTGGCTGTACTTTACAAAAAGTGGTTTGATTAAACAAATTAATTTGAAGTCTGACATGTGGACAGACACTGACAACCGCTGGAAAGGATTAATTAAACTGGTATGATGTACACAGAGTCTTGACAAGAGCGGTACTCACCGTCAGAGACTGCCCGAAGAGGAATCGTCTCTCTACTCGTGTATCATTGGGCAGCTTAAACACTATTTTGACACTTTCTGGATCATCTGCAGGCGGCTCTGGGGGAAGACATTCTGACTTCCTCTCCTTCTCCTCTTCAAGTGTCTGGAGTCAAACGACAAAAAGTGACAACGTTAATCTAAAGAAAATTGTCTGTATGTCGAGAAACGACTGATTAGTTTAGGTCTGCAGTATAAATAAATAATAAAAATACAACTCACTCGTCTTCTCCGTTCCTCGGCAAGAGCACTCTGTCGAACCTTCTCCTCCTCTTGCCTCTGCTGCTCCTCCTCCTCCCTTTTCTTTCGGTCCTTCTCCTGGTCGGCACGGAGGGAGGCCAGATAGGCCTCATCCTGCTGCTGCCTTAGCACTTGGGTCTGGTTCCTCTCCTCCCTGAAACAAACGGTTGTCTGAGCTTATAAACTATGAAACATTCTGGTGGACTAGTAGAGTGCCGTGTTAAACAGAAAGAGATTTAATGTCATTTCTGCTTCAGCCGAATACGTTTCAATTCAACTTGTGATCACTGAATCACAAAAAACGACAAAAGTGAGGATATGATTCATAACTGGGATATTCAATTGGATTAAAGGTCTGTGGGCACTGAACACTTTTGGGGAAAAAAAAAAAAAAGCAGCCAGATAACCATTTGTTTAGACTGGTCTAAAAAATGTCTCAAGGCCTATTTACCCTGTGAAGCACTTTGTAATGTCTCTGCTTTTAAAAAGGTACTATATAAATAAAGTCACTTACTAGTCTGCATAGAGAAGTATTGTTTTGGACTGTAACAGAGTGAAAATTGCTTGTTCTGCTACAAGCTGTTGCATATTGAGCTTAAATTCTTATGTGTAAACAGATGAGATATCTCATGTTAAGAAATCTAGTGTACATCTAATGACTTCTGTTACCGTTCAAGGCGCTCTGACATCAGATGTGTCTGGTTGGCATCCATGATGAAGGTGAGTTGATTGATGAAGTCCTCTGGCTGAATGAGGCCCTCGAGCCTGCCCACCACTGTCATCTTGCGGTCCTTCAGCATTATCATGGCCAGGAATGGGTAGGTGTTCTCCCGCAGTGCTTGGGACACTGAAACACACCCAAACATTATACAATCAAATATCACCGCTTCGATTGAGATTAGACGGTGAACTCATCCAAAGAGAGCCCTGTTTTGCAGTTAGCATACAAACAGTTAATGTTTTAGGCGACTCTATGTACCAGTGATACTTATAAGATATTTATAGTGATCAGACCAACCAATGCTACGTTAAAAGGTGGCTAACAACAACAAAAGGTAGGTTACATAACAATATATTAGCATACCTCTGTAGCCCTCAGGCTTGCTGGTTGAGCATGCCCAAAAGAGCATTCGCGTGTTGAGGAAAGTTATGACCTCTTCTGTACATAATGTGGAACTAGAAAGGGACAGATGAGAAGCACAAAACAAACCAATTAACAGGGAACACATTTTAGGAAACAGGTTTTTCATTAGACACACGCACACACACTAACAACAGCGACTAATATACAAATGTTAGACCAACAAAGTCTGATGGCTGACACTCAGATGATGCAAGTAAGTTCATAAATACTATACCGGCAAAACTCGTCAGTGTCTTGATGATCCTCCCCATGAAGGTACACTAATAAGTAGCGGAGCTCCCGTTTGGCATCGTTCAGTGCCTGCATGTTTCAGGGTGAGCAATAGCAATGCAATTTTACCTTGGCCACCAACAGAAATGGGCTCAGACCATAAAAATGTGTTTCTGATTGGGCACTGGCACTCCGTATTAAGAACTCACCTGACTGTATGTTCCCTGGTAAAATACAGGGTGTGACCGACCATACTTCTCCTCAAAACTATGGATGAAGGACACAACATCTCCAACAGGGTCTGTCACACGACCACGAGGATCTGGCCTGATGAACCGCAGGGCAAACCTTCAAGAAAAATGCATTGTTAAAATCAATTACCTTCCTGCAGCTACAACTTCTAGGACTGACCAGCTTAAATCAATGTGCTTGACTTACCTGAATATGTCCAGAAGTGTGTAATATGTAAATCTGAAAGGTAGCATTATCAAGTAGTAACTCCATCCTAGTAAACCCTGAAAAGAAGAACCAATGCAGTGTGTTACCATTTAAACAGTAGAAAATTGTATAAAAACAAAACTTTCAATATATCTGAATTAAAGGAATTCTGATTCTGATTCTTCTAAGTTTATTCTTATTCTTTTGGAGCTATGTGTAACAAAAAGCTATTTCCCTTTGGGGATTATTAAAGTAATTCTGATTCTGATATCAGGCACGTTTTGGGCCATAATGCATTTAAAAATAACATTAAGAACATTAAAATATATACAGATGAAGACCCGCTGGGATGTGTTGAGCATGTGTAATAGTTTTAAAGAATATTGTAAGAGAAATCTAGTAACTTATGTCATGTGGTACAAATATTTCACAGCAATGCAGAGATTTCCTTGAACACATTAAAGGAAGCAGCAGACCTACCCTTGGTTGTGGCCTTGAGACGATGTAACTATATACTCTATGGTCTGCTGTATTGACCTGCAGTGGTCTGGATGGTGGAGGGTTGAACACACTGGGCACTCCTTCCTGCTCATTGAGTCTGTCTTGTACTGCAGCCTGGAACACATCAGGTTTATGCCCATCAGACATGAGTCAGGACCATTGATAAACCAACAGGATGACAGCAAAGCAGCACAGTTCACAGAATCTGTGCAGGAATTAAAATATGAACAGAATCGTGAAAATCCTGCTGTAAATCCTTTACCTCAATGTTCCAGTTATGCTGCTCTAATGTTCGGCGACATTGGTCCATGGACTCCAAACCAGTTAGGTCCTGTTACACATAAAGGGAAAGTCAGACTGGAGACTCAAAATGCTCAGGAAATCAGAAAAGCACCTTTGTATACAATCGTGGCTTCCTTCAGTAACGTCAGCTTAATGAATACTGGTTCGGTGTGTCAAGTAACTCCTTAAAAAGTTAGTATGAATCATTCAAAATTAAACTGTCTCGGTAGCTCTCCGAAAAATCGTTTACATCCAGTAGGATGACGTTAAAATGTTAGCTAGCTAGCTAGCTAGCTGTCCAAAACATCAACTGGTCCTCACGGCTAATTCATTGACTGCATACGAAAAACCAGGCCAAAGTCAGACTAAAAGAGGAGTAACACCGCATCACCCTTATTGTCATAACAGCAACACTTTCATTTAACCTGAGAAAATAACCCAGTGGTGTAGCTGAGACAGTTCAGTGACAGCTCGGCTAACGTTAACTCAGCAAGTGTTCAGAAGGGAGCGTCAGTGGAAACAAAACGTTAGCAAAGTTAACCGAAAGTCAGAAGTTACAGCAAAAACGCAGCATGGGTGGCGTTGATTAGCAAAGTTGGGTTGCGTATGTGTCTTTGAGTGAAATATAAGACACGTTGAGCTACCTAAGTCCACCTATGGCCCTTAAAGTGTGCTAAAATTTAAGCTAGCTTAGCTAACGTTAGCTCGCTCTGCTAACGTTAGCTCCGCTCAAGTTGACGGCTAACGTTATCGAAGTTGACTGAGCAAAAAGCGTTTTAACACGCACGGTTCCGCCTCTTTGCTTAGCTTCAGTGTCAACGATAACGTGTTGCTATATGAGGTCTCACACGGACCCGTGTTAAGTGTTGAATTTGGGCTGTCTACCTGAAATTGAAGGAGTTTTTCAGTCTGCGCCTGAGATAATTCTGGCTCCTCTGGCGCCGCCATCTTACCTCGCCAATCATCTAGCAAGGCGTAACAACGTCAGCTGTCTTTTCCTGATGCTGCCCGAACTGCTGCGGCCTCCGCGGGCTGCTGCCGCCTAGCTCCCCGGAGGAGCCCGCGCCTCACCGGCCTGCGGTACCAGAGTCAACACTGACGGTCGACCTGTATTTCTGTTTTTTTATTTTTTTTTTAAATCAAGTAATCTTTTCTATTTTAAGTAAAATAAATTAATAATAATAAATCCTCTGTTCAACTGAGGCTTTGCTGCTTTTGCTTGTCTGATGTGAACTGAAAGTCTGACAGAACAATGTGGTCACAGTTAGAACATTTTAGAGGAGATAATAATCAGCAGATTAACTGATAATAAAGATTATCATTAGTTTGCAGCAGCCTCTCTAAGTTACCAAACTTTATTTGTAACAATTGTGACTTTCTTTGGTAAATATCTGTTTTCTCCAATAGAAACAGTAACTTAACAGCCGATTATATTATAGAAATTCTGGTGTTACAATAGTATAGAGTTAAAGTGACCACCATCATGAATACAAACACATAAATAAGCAAAATAAAAATGTACAAAATGTTATTTCTAAAATCACTGTGAGGGTAATGCCTCCCGTTCTGAACTACTTTAAACGTTTTTTTGAAATGAGGTCAACATTTCTTATTCCACCACTTTTCTCTCTGTCACTCTCTCACATTCACACACAAACAAACCTCAAACATTTTGTACTACTTGAGTGAAAATGCATTTATTTGGCCGTTTGTGGTTGTGATTTCTACAGACTTTATCGAGTTGAAAAAGAAAACCCAGACACACAAGGATCATTTGATTTTCATGTTTTGTAAAATATAAAGCAAACAATGTATTGAAAAGGTATGATCAGGAGAATCAGTTTCACAGTATAGCACACTGTAGAGTTTCTATGTCCTAATATCCAACGTTGAGCCGTCCTACATCACTTTTTGCCCTCTACCATAATAATGTGGTACCCAAACTTTGTCTTGACAGGAGGGTCCGTGTAGACAGGCTTATCCATGGAACTGACAGGGAGGGCAAATGCTGCGTCCTGGAAAGGTCCAACCATCGAGCCTCGTGTCATCCACCCCAGATCTCCCTGCCATGAACACAACAATCATGAGGGAAACACATAGTATCTGCCTAATAAGGCTACCAGGCCAGGACAAAAGCGACTAAGCATGAGCAACAAAAGGAAAAACTGTTCATAGGGTTCATCGTAGTGAATTAGTCCACTAATAAGGGTGTGACGTAAAAGCTTTGTCACATTGTAATGATTCCAGCAACTCAAACGTTTATGTGGTGTCCCTGAGTAAGAATCAAATCTCCACTGAAATTTCCCAGTAAGGGGGGGGCGGGGCAGTGTGGCTCCTCTGGTGAGGATAAGCAGGAGAAGATGAACAGAAACTGTGAATAAGAGCACATGTGCTCAGCCAATTTCTGTGAGTAATGAGGCAGTAAAAAAATATTATTCACCAGTCTGGAAATTTACTGTGTGACAATCATTTTATCCAAGCCACCTACCACACAGGATGATAAACACTGATCACATGACTGTAAAACATTTCCCATTTCTACATTTCATTACTAATAATAATAATAATAATGATAATAATGCATTTTATTTGTAGTGCACTTAAATTAGCAAATCTCAAAGTGCTACATAAAACACCAATAGGCAAATCAACAATTGAAAAATCAGTCAGCATCATAAAAACAGCAAAAGACACAGGCCCGGTCTCCCAGTTTTGTCATGGGGATGTGAAGATGAGATGAGTTATTGGAACAGAGGGAGCGTGTTGTGGTGCGTGGGGTGAGCAGTTCCTTGAGGTGGGGGAGGCGTTACTGTGGATGCACTGGTGGGCAAGGAGGCAGATCTTGTATTGTATTCTGGCAGGGACATGGAGCCAATGGAGGGAACGCAGGACTGGTGTGATGTGGTTGTGTTTTTTGGTTTTTGTAAGTAGTCTGGCAGCACTATTCTGGATGGACCGGAGCTTCTGGAGGTTTTTGTTTGAAATGCCAAAGAGGAGTGAACTGCAGTAGCCCAGCCTGGATGAGATAAAGGCATGGCCAAGTTTTTCGGCGTCGGGCAGGGTGAGTAATGGACGAAGGCTTGCAATGTTTTTGAGATGAAGAAATGAAGTTTTGCACAGGTGTTTAATGTGGGAGTCAAAGGAGAGGTGGGGTTCAAACCGGACACCAAGGTTGGTGACATGGGATAATTTGAATCAAACAATAACACTGCAAACACAATCAGCAAAAAAGCAGACCGAAAGTGAGCAAACAAGTACAAGTGCATGTTCTTACTCCTTGTCTGGCTTTATCTTCACTATATTGTGACGCTACTTCGCTGAAACGGACTCCAGCCTTCAGTTTCTCCATGGCCTCCATGCATTTCCCATGTTTTTCACAGAGGATATGTCGAACCTGGGTGAGAAAAAACACACACAGATCAAATTAGAACAGGAACAAACAGTGGCTGGGATGCAACCTGTAACTACTTAAACTCACTGTAGACTCAGCAAACACAGAAAAATAATCCCAACAGTACATCATGTATACAGGTTACGATGTAGATCTTCTCTGTGACCAGTAAAACAGGAAGTTTGAATATTTCTTGACAAATAAACTGTTCCTCTGAATCTAACTAGGTGCCATAATTGCCAGCTGAGATGTCATGGTTAGAGACCACCAAAGGGAAAAAGGTTGGGAAAAGATACCTAGTGGAAAAGATGGGGAATCTCTAAGGTTGTTCTTTGTCTATTGCAGAACACAGCATCACATCCTACTTCAATTCTCATCAATGAAATCTGCTCCCATCTCAGCCACACCGCCTCCTTCCCTCCCAAAGCAGCTTTAGAGGGGGAGGAGAGGACGAGGACAGTCACCGTTCACTGTTCTGTCACATTTGACTTGCAGCGGTGCAGCTTTGATGTAAAAACATAATCAGGTTTACCTTCACAGCAGTGCCTCCCTTTGGTGCCTTTTCTTTCTTGTCGGTATCCGCGCTTCCTGAGGCTGCTCCTACACAGTAACGAGGTTCAGTAACAACACGATAAACCAACGAAAAACCGACACCGAAACAAGCAGCATGACCATGTTAAATCCACATCATCACATGGGAGTGAGTGTTGCAGGTTTATGCTACTAGTCAATGTAGCTAACAGCTCATTACACATGTTTAACAGCGATAACTAACGGACCACTGACCTTTACCACCCTTGCCACCTTTTCCCTTCGGCGGCATTTTAGATGAACATACAATAAAATTCAAACAATGATGAAAATGGGAAAAAACTGGAGTAGCATGGGCTAGCGCTGTGTTGTTATTAGCATGTAGCTCAAAGTGTTTCTTCTTCTTCTGTTAATTGTCGGTAGATCTCAGCCAGCTGACGTCCACGGCGCCACCTGGTGTCATGTCCCGATACTGCGCCTCAGAGAGGAGGCTGCGGCATGCGTGCCTCTAATTTAAATACTAAGACAGACAGACAGACAGACAGATAGACAGACAGACAGACAGACAGACAGACAGATGACTTTATGCACCTGCAGGATATCATCATGCTATAATAGTAGTAGTGAATCAAACTTTCCACATACAATAGATCACACAGTTCATTTAATAGGCGGTAAAATGAAATATTAAAACACGCCTGTATCAGCACGTGCACAGGTGACTCAGTTGACTTTACCTGACGCATTCCACGGCGTCAGAGCGAGGCGGTTACCAAGGCAACGGCGCTGAACACAAACGGCCCGTGACGTGTGTGGCAGCTAGCTCCACAGCTAACTGCTTTGCTTTTTTTTTTTTTGAGCCACTTTTCCGTCTGTTCCGTCTGTAAATATGGAGAAGTACGAGAGGGTTTTGTGTTTGGGAAGGGGAGCGGCAGCGGACGTGTTCCTCATGAGGCACGCACCGAGCAAGAGCCTGCAGGCGGTGAAGAGGATCAAGGTGGAGGACACACGGGCAGCCAGGACACAGCGGGCCGTCCTGCAGGAGGCAGAGATCATCAGGAGGCTCCATCACCCTCACATTGTGAAGTGCAGCGACGCCTTTGTGGACGACGGATTCATTTACATTGTGATGAAGTACTGTGATGGTGGGACATTAGATGACAAAGTCAAAGAGAGGAAACCAAAGGAGTTTTTCACTGAGGCTGCTGTGATGGGCTGGTTTGTGCAGGTCGCTGTGGCTGTAACTTACATACACACGGTTAAGATACTGCACAGGGACATCAAAACCTCAAACGTACTGCTAACAAAGCAAGGCGTGGTGAAGTTGGGGGACTTTGGGATATCCAGAGTGATGAGCAACACAGCCGATATGGCCTCCACATGTGTGGGGACGCCCAGCTACCTCAGCCCGGAGCTCTGCCAGGACGTCCCGTACAGCTCCAAGTCTGATATCTGGGCTCTTGGCTGCCTGCTGTATGAGATCTGCGCTCTCAGGCCTCCGTTTGCAGCCACAAACCTCCTGAGTCTGTTCCACAAGATCATCAAAGGAGAGTATGATCCTGTGGAGAACATCTACTCTGACGACATGGCCTCTCTGATCCACACGATGCTCTGCCTCGACCCAGAGAGCAGGCCAAGCGCTGCCTGCATACTCAGCAGTGCCTATGTGCAACATCACCTGATCAAACACACAGAGACCGACTGTGTTCCTGGATCTAGAGGTGAGAGCTGCAGCATTAATATAGAAGGAAAAAACACACTGAGGCCAGAGGTTCCCACTCAGGCCCACTCAGGGGACGAACACAGTATGGAGACCAGTAGCAGTGACGTGGAGGAGGGAGATCACCTTGGTTCATGCGCTGCAGGACAAACCTACTGTGACTGCCACTATCCTGAGGACTTTGACGAAGACGACAGTTTGTCCTCACACAGTGAACACTCGGGGTCCTCAGTGAGGAGAGACTCTGCTGGGCCCATTGGTAATAACACACATCATCACTGATGGAAGAAGCACTCACACCTTTTGTGTATGTGAAAAAAACCCAACTTCAATAAAAGTACAGGAGCGCCCCCTCAAAGGGTCATTAAATAAATCTTAAAGGTGTTGAGATGATTAATGTGCGAGGAGAGAAACAAAGCTCTGATAAATGGATTTCTATGTATTTTTAGTTTAGTTTTTTTCTCAAACTTTAATGTTGACTAATTTGACCTCTCAGGTGTCACACAGTTGTTTAAATTAGACCATCTGGGAGGTTCAGAGGGGAAATCCCTCTTTGGAGGAAGTTAACAACCCACACTATTGCAAGAGATGCTGCTTTGATGCAGCAGTGAAATGAAACTAAACTAATTTACTCAAGTTCTGTGCTAAAGGGCAAACTTGAGATACTTTTATTCTTTTTTATTTGAGTCTTATCTTTTCATGCGAATTCATACTTTCACTCCATCACATGTCAGAGGGATACAATGTATTTCTAATGCGCTACAAAACATATTGAGAGGTTATAAAATACAGTGTTTTACAATAAATTAGAATACTATACATAACAATATATACATGTGACACTAAAATGATTAGGTGATGAACGGATTATGAATTATGAAAATTACTGTTTTGATAAATAATGATTTAAGTCACTTTTTGTGCAAAAATGCCAAACTTTTCATGGTCATCAGCAGATTAGTCCAGAGTGAAAATCCAATACAAAGTAGTTCCACCTCAACCAAGTTCAACAGTAGCTTTGACATTAATGTAAAGGAAAAAGGATAATCTAATGATATGATTTATAATAATATATCACATCTATTGTAAGTAACACTTTCAGCACAGGACTTAAACTTGTAATGTTTAATGAGTGTTTTTACAGTTTGTTATTAGTGGGATACTTTTACCTAAATAAAGGCTCTGAAAACTTCCTCCACCACCGTTTTTTCAGTCAGCGAGTCAGGAGCCAAAAAGGTTGGGAACCACCAGTTGAATTTTCAACAATATATTGTATTTCCTAAGTGTTTCTAGAGAAAATCTTAATCTGAAAAATGTGCTGAAAACAGTACAAAAGTGGTGGGATGAAACATGCTGGGAAAATGTTTCTTTTTTTTGACATTTTATTCACTGTACGATTAATCGGTTAACTGGGAAAATAAGATTCATCATTTGTTGCAGCTCGTATCTCTTCTTCATATCGTGGTCAGTGGAGCAGTTTATACAACTTTTTTCTCATGTGTCTTCAGTAGCTTCTTTTGTTAACTTGTGGTTTGCCTTTTGATGTATATGAGCTCCTTAATAAGTTGTTTTATGATGTCTACGCGTACAGGAATGATCAAAACAAACACAGACTCTTGTCTCTCCTATAGTGTTTCCAGAGGCTCCTGATGTCTCTGAACAGGTCGAGTATCCGGATGACTTTGAGGAGGACGAATGTGAGGATGAAGCAGCCTTAGTTCACACGGCTGCGCCTCAGCAGCTCCGTGATGACACTCTGGAGGAGGAATTTCAGCTCTGTGATGCTGGAGGATTGGCCATTACCCTGAAAGCGTTGAAGGAAAAAGCCTAAAAACACCCATGAAAACCTCACAATGCAATGGACCGAAATGTGGAATAGAGAGACCTTATTGACTGGAACAGTGAAATAAGTGTTTTATGGCTATTAAAAAGTTGTTTGACAAAAGTTAAAAAACATCCGAGCTAAAACTGGAAGCCGACCATTTGGGAACCTGCTGTCTTGCACCATGAGGCATCATGGGATGTCGTTCTACTGCTAGATGATGTCCAAAACACTTGGTGGGGCTAGAGAGAATGAATGAAGGTCTGCTCAGAGTGTGCTGTTTGATTAGAAGTGGTCGCAATGACGAATGCAGCATAAGTGAATGGATTATTTTATAATAAATGTTATATTCAGCACAACCTTGAACAATATCCAGAATCACTGTGATGTTTTATTAAGTACACTGTTGCCCATAAAGTTGGAATAAAATGTTTTTTACCTCTTCTCATGAAATGATTGTGACAATGTGATTTATTCTTGATAAATAAAGTGTATATCTTCTCAACAAACATATCACAGAGAAACTTAAACCACAATGAACCTTTGCAAACTGTGTATTCAGGCTTTAACAAAACTGGGGGTATTGAACAATTATTCCAACTTCATGGGAAACAGTGTATGATAGTTAAAAAACAAAACAGCAGGAGCCAAAATGACACATAACTCACTCCAACAACGAGGAACAAGACAAAAATCTGTTACTGTGTTGAAACATTTGTAATTCTCAGGGCACGGTACCAGGGCAAAGTGTCAGTCTGTCATATGCATCGAGATGGGAAGCTGCTCTCTCTCTTTATAACTCAGCTCGGTCCTCCTCGACATCTTGCATGACAAAGGGTCTCGTGATGACATCCAAGTGGGCAGCATTATCTTAGTTTAGACAATCAGGCCAAAGTTGCATCAGACAGGATCCAGCATCATCGAACACAATGTCCCTTAAACCTGCTCTAACGCCTCCTAACTTTCTCTGTCTTTTTGTCTGTCATGCTTTTCCACAGCATTTGAAATGATATAACTTTTTCATCAGGGTTTATCTTTGATAAAATCTTTATCTAATGTCAAAATTAGATAAAAGCACAATTATGCATGCAACTATGCCTCCAGGAGAAGTGTGTGGTATCTGCAGCTTGCCACAAAGATGTTACGATAATACATAATGATACAGCTAACATTAAGATGAAAAGCCAGATGTAAGAAACGCATTTAAGAACTGAAATACAAACTGGACAAACAAACTCGTGCCCCCTTGTACAGAAGCAGTGACAGTTGTTATGCTTCTCCATTCAGATATAATTCTTTTTTTGCTGAATTCGTCACCTTTGTGTGTTTACTGGAGCTGCTTGTGTTTCAAAGAAACGGCACCGGCATGACTACTACTAGCATCAGGAGCACAAAAGTGTGTCTTCTGCAGTTTTTTCTGAGAAGCTTTTTTTCTGAGCTGTACAATCTAGTAAAGCTCCTGTCATGGTTGATTTTCTCCTTCATGTTCACACTTGAATAGCTTTAAATAGATAACCAATATTACGTCCGTACCAAACTCTGTACCTCAACAAGTACAACCTAGTTTATTCTTCAGATTGCAGAAAGTGGTTTTGATTCTCAGAGCCATATTTTAAACCTCACTTCCACACTCCGCTCCTCCAGAGTGGATGAAACACTGATACACACTGATGATGACAGAACTCTCAGATATGAGAAACTATCAGAGACAATAGAGACATAAAAACATGTGTCATTACCTGCCTGTCTACCTGCACACCTGTCTACCTGACGGTCTAATCTGTGAACTCTTTGCACATGAGTGGCTCTACTGTAAAGCTGGGCAGACTTATTGCTAAGGCTGATGAGCTGGTCGCACACTCAGATTATTGCTTTGTCCTTGTCACCAAATAAGATATCAAACAGGGTCATGTTTTGGCATTAACACATTTAAACTTCCCACAATTTCAAGTTCATTTCTTTAAAATCCAGTCATGATGGCTATAAGTTTTGAATGTGTTAAGATCAAGGATAAGAACAACGGAAATGTAAGATTCATGCTTTTATCAAGACACGATCTCTTGTGTGTTGACCAAAGTTTTTCCGCACTCGTAGTCAGCAGTCTCAGGTTCACCCACTTACGTAACATTCAGCCTACTGGTAATACGACATACAGGTCCCAGTCTGAGAGATCAAACACACACAAGCACCGACAAGCACTTTTCCATGAGTGAATATGAGGCACACATTACTGCAAAGGCTGCTGTCTGTTCCTCTGTGAATCTCTACCACACACAGAAGCAGACTAGGTGAAATGTTTCCCACATGAGTAGAAAGTCCAACCGCGTGCATTATCATGTGATCACTGTGATGGTGAAATCACTGATTATTGTTAGCAAGCACTACGACCACTGGTGTTTGTCCACAGCCGTCACTGGAGGGGCCTCGAACCTTTTTCTGTAAACTTCCCTCTGCGCAAAGATTCCCCTAATGTGCAGAGAAGAACGCTAATGTTCCCCTCAGTCCTCCTCAAATTGACACCCACACACTCATCTGACTCTTCATCCACTGATCGTGTGGAGACAAAAGTGCCACATTAACTTCCATGATGACAGCTGCAACTTGTCAAAACCGCTTTCTCATGTTAGATAAAATATGAGTCACAGAGTTGCCTGTTACGGGTAAAAGGAGAAATAGATTTAGATAGATAGAGAGAGGATCATAGACTTTTGAGATCTTAACTCAAACTGCTGTTTCTATTTCATCTATATCTGGTGTCAGCCCATTGTCAATTTATTGACTGGTAAAGGCTTGTTTAACACTAGAAAAGGCCAAACTTTGGTCAAGTTTGGAAGTTTGAAAGGCTTTTTGTTAACAGCACTGCACTTTCTGTGCATAGTCACGCCTTTTGAGTTTTAGTCATCCTCGTCGTATTCGGTCTACTTCCAGGGAGGGAATAAACACCACTTGCTAACAAGTAGCCGTTCTTCTAAGGAAATCATGGAATTTTTTCTTGAGAATTGGTGTTATCTCATATGCTATTTTGTGATAACTAAACTGTGACATGGTGGCAACGAGCACTAACAGAGACAAGATTAAAGAAAAAAGTTTTTCATGAATATGGGAGGGTTCATTAAGGACAGGCAGTGGTGTAAATCTTCTAAAAACGAGTCTGCAGCCAGGCAAACATATTTACAATGACAATGCTAACGTGCTGATCTTTAGAAAATATACTGTTTACCACTTTCACTGTGTTAGTTAAGTACAGCTGAGGTCAATGGGAATGTCTTTGGTTTTTCCGTGTATTTAGCTGTACACCAAAGTATCGGCCAAATAAGAAAATCACCTGTTGATGGCACCCGATGAAAAGTTAAAAGATGTCTGGCGGACAATGTCTTCAGCAAATTTCATGGCAACCATCCAATAGCCGCTGGCTGATGCTGCTAGCATGGCTAAATGCAGGACTCAAACTTTGCAAATCAGTGAATAAGTAGTTTATATATAAACAAGGAAAGGTTCCTCTTCTCTAGAAAAGTGTACTGTATATTATTGCATAGTACTGTTTATATACACTGTTGCCCATAATAGTTGGAATAAAATGTTTTTTACCTCTTCTCATGAAATAATTGTGACAATGTGATTTATTCTTGATAAATAAAGTGTATATCTTCTCAACTTTATTGATCAAACTCTTCCAAACATATCACAGTGAAACTCACAACCACAATTAACTTTTGCAAACTGTGTATTCAGGCTTTAACTAAATTGGGGGTATTGAACAATTATTCCAACTTTATGGGCAACAGTGTATTATAAGTGGTTTGCAGAAGGTTGGCTAGTTATTCTATCTTAGATATTGTAAATGCCAAGCTGCCAGAGGCAGTAATGCAGTTTGCCTAAATGTGACTTTAGAAAGGTTTCCATTATGTATTTTGAAGCTAATGTTGACTTTCCTGCTAGCTGTACCTGAATGCAGCTCATGTGGTATCTGGGTTTATGTTTTTTCCGCCACGGAAGGCATCCGTATGCTTCAATCACTGTGTGTTTGTTGGAACAGTGTCTAAAACACCGTCCCACAGAAACAGACAATCCAACGTGCACAGACAGACAGGACAGGATCTCTCTCTGGCTTTTTCTTTCATTCTTTACACAATTAGTTACCTGATCTTTATACGTGCGTACAAACGAGTGCAAAACCATGAATCCCTCTGAGGGTGGACACAACCTCAGAACGGTACGATGTGGTATGATGATGAAATCACTGTGTTTTTTGACATTTCAATGTATTAGCCCACCTCTCATGAATCTAGTCAATAGTGCTATTTTATGTTGCCAGCTTAAGATAAGATAAGATAATAATTATCTAACATAAGATGTAAGATAATTGCTAGTCAGACAATAAATGCAGTTAGCTAATGTAAAGTCAGTCCACCTACATTTAGCTCAAATGAATTGCAGTTATAAGCATTATCTAGCTAGCAGATCTGGACATGAGTGCTCGGCTGTGCGGGTGAGGTGCAAATATCTCACCTTCCCTGCATGTGAAAAGGGACTTTCTGTAAAAGCAGCTAGTGGAAGAATGCAGTAGCTACTTTGTACTGTGGCCAACATGGACTAACACGCCACACCGGCCTTGAACATTTTCATCAAGAGAAACGTGTCGCAGTGTTAGAAATGATGCAAATTCAAAAACCATGAACCAAAAAAAACCAAAAAACTATCATACTGTATGTTGACTATAAGTCAACATAGCAATAAATGCACACTCTGTATTAATATGTCCCAAAAATCTCTGCAAATATAGTCACTGCTGCTGTTTGTTCCACTGGGAAGCATTCAAACAGATGGACAGTGCGGATTTGTTTGAAACCGTTAAGAGCTACGTGAACCATGTGAGGTGAGCTGGTGAGATCAAAGTGTGCTGCAAGTGTCTTTCTCAGCGGGTCTGTGTTGACCTGAATGCACTGACACAAACACCTTGTTGTGAGCAGCGAGGACACAGTTGGCAGTGCAAAAGGATGCAGATATGGCCTGCATCCTTTCTTTGGAGTCAGTAATCAATGGCACTAATTACATGTTCTGGTCTGTGAGCAAAAAAACAGGGCAGCATGGTGGTGCGGTGGTTAGCACTGTTGCCTCACAGCTAGTAGGTTCCAGGTTCGAATCCCGGTTTGAACCTGGGGTCTTTCTGTGTGGAGTTGCACAGTTCTCCCCATGGGTTCTCTCCGGGTAGTCCGGCTTCCTCCCATAGGAATGAGTGTGAGAGTGAGTGTCCATATGTCAGCTGGGCAACCCTGATGGTATAGACAATGGATGGATAACAAAAAAACAAAAAACATGGAAATCGTTCTAAAACTCACATGAACTCGTCTGGAAACACCAGACATGTTTACAGGAAGTGTCAATACATACATACAGCACCTTATACAAAATCAGTTCATTTTAATAAATACATTCACTTTGATAATACTAATCAGACATTGTACATGTTTCAGTTTCGTAGGAGTTTCCTGGTGAAACTGTGACAACATTAATTATATGGTAGATGTTATCACTGGGTGCTGTCTGTGTGGGGGATCTCCCCACACGCCTCCCCCCACCCACCTACTCTTAAGCAAACCTGTTACAAAAATAAACAAGAAAGTGCCACTAGCATACTAACCATGAGTCATCTGTGTTACTAATCCACCGGACAATGAAACTATGAAATCACCGAGACTTGATAATTACACTGTGGCACATAACAAAATTCTTAACTATATTTTCTGACCACAGGAGGTGTGATGACATTTTGGGGTCGCCCACCTCAGTTTCATTTGCTCTTCCAGAAAGTACTTCCTTATATATATATATAACACGCAATTGGCCTATTTTGCTCTTGATCATGCTTCCTGTTGTCAAAGATGCATCAGTTCACCCGAGTTCATTTCATTCAACACTTGTAGTACTGGGCAGGAATCATTGGCAATCTGTTTACTGGTTACTGAATAGGTGTTATCCATGAGATGTGGTACGGTTATAGTCAGAAGTAGTGACCAACCTTCAGCACTGACTAGTGAATGAGAGAGGAAGTTAAAACACGACAGTAAACCAAGTCCAGTTGACAAAAAAGGAGTGCAACCTATCACTGAATATCTATAGATAAACCGCTGTGAAGTGGTGCTGGGTTGTATCTATACAACCCAGCATACACACACACACACACACACACACACACACACACACAAACACATATATGTATTTGTATAGCACAATACTGCTTTATATATATGTATATATGTGTGTGTGTTTATATATATCACATATATATAATACACACACACACACACACATATACATACATATATACATATATATATCACATATATATCACATATGTGTGTGTGTGTGTGTGTGTGTGTGTGTGTGTGTGTGTATATGTATACACACACACAAACACATATATGTATTTGTATAGCAACATACTGCTTTATATATATCACATATATATCACATGTGTGTGTGTGTGTGTGTTTATATATATCACATATATATATACACACACATACATATATACATATATATATCACATGTGTGTGTGTGTGTGTGTGTGTGTGTGTGTGTGTGTGTGTGTGTGTGTGTGTGTATATGTATACATGTATATGTATAGCAGAATACTGGAGGCCTCTTCTATTTATAGAGTTGTGTTATCTAATCAAGACTGTGCTCTAACAGAATGAAGTGAAACAAGAATGAATTAACATTCACACAAATCAGAGGCGACAAAATTACTTTTTTCTTCTAGATTAGATTTCGTTGCATATTTTTGTGCAATTGTTGCATTTCCTTAGGTAGGTATATAACGATGACATCACAGACTTCCTTTCCCTCACTGACTTCTGTATATAAGATGAATGGGCAGATACTGATCACATCAAGACTCGCACTTATCACGACGAAGAGAAGCTGACAAGGAAGAGAGAGAGGCAATTGCAGTATGATGAAATGCGTGTTTGCCTTTCTTGTCCTGTGGCATATTTGCTCCAGTGTGAAGCCCAACATGGACTTGAACACAGAGATCATGAACAAACTGATGGCAATGGAAAAAAACTACAGAAACAAAGAAGTCAACATCTCATCTGTAAGTATCATATATTGATATTATCACACTTGTTATTCATTTAACACTTTTACAGTGGCTTCACTCTCAATGATTGTTAATGTCATAAAGTTCCACTAAAGAAATCCAATGATGACATTCATTAAAGAAACTTTCTCTCCCCATAGCCGGACACGCTGCATGTGCCATCAACAAAAATGCAAAAAAATGCAGTAAGTCTAAAGCAAGCATTGCCGTCCTGCTTATTTTGAGCTCAGCACATGATGGAACATGCATTTTATTGGCAACAGCCTAACTCGGCCGTGTTGTTTTTCCATTGTAGCCCTCCTGTGTACGTGTCTTTATCGGGAAGCTGAGGCACCTTCTGAACAACGTGATGGTACAGACGGACAGCCAGAATACTCTCCAGGGACTTCAGGAAAACCTGGCGGTTCTGGAAAACTTGCACACCCCGGGACAAGAGCAAAAGGTTAGCCAACAAAATCTGATGGATGATGAGTTCTTACTGCTGTGTTGGTGGTGCGTGTCATGAGACATAATCCCAAACCCTCTCTGCTCCTCTTTCTAGAACGGCCACAAATGCGTTGTGATACGTTGGACGATGGGCAGTCCTTTTAAGCCATATGCTACTTTCATCAGGTATCTAAGCAACTCAAAGAAAAGATGAAGACTCCAGCCTGTTTTCTGTTTCATACAGGGCAGCTTCAACTGGCTGGAAAGTTACTTTCAGTTACAGTTTTAATTATTTTTTTTCATTAAATAAAGTGACAGATAGGACCAGTGAATACAATAAATATACACTTTTATGCAGTTTCAAATTCAAAACTTTTAACAGAATGGCATTGTTTGTATTTACCAGTATTATTTATGTCTATTTATTTCACAGTTTATTTATTTATTTATATATATATATGCAGACTTCAGACAGATTTCACATGATGTAGTAATATGATGCAAAGTGATATTCACAATGTGAAAAACATCATAAATATTGTGCTGCTGTCGTCAAATAAATCAAGTACTTTCATAAATTCCTCTGTCCTTCATTGAACTGCTGCCACGTTTAAAGAGCCAAGGTCACACTGTTTTATGGGTCAGCTAAGGACAAATCTGTGTGCAACACACACACAAAATAGTAAAAACTTTAAAAAGTGTTGAGTTGCTATAGGCTGTAGTGCCATGGAGGGCAACGAGGAACAGTGAAATTATGTTAAGACAAAGCCAAAGTGAATGTCTGTTTTATCTGTTCAACCCCTCTGGAGACCAGTAAGATTTATTTACATTCCAGCTCTCCAAACACACACATGGACTTGGTAATCTGCACAGATATGCATGGCTGATAAATATGAAGGACTGTGTACTCACGCATGCACTCACACACACGAAGAGCGAAGGACAGCGACGACAGAGGGCGGAGGTTTTCTACCGTTTTGGATCCTAAAACAGCCCATCTTGCTCTCAGCTGTCTTACTCACAGCGCTTGTGTGTTTTGCGGGTGGCTGGGTACCTGTCAATCCACATCAGGCTAAAAACAGTCAGGAGTTTCTGTCACGATTTGACCGACTGCACAGGAGATCTTAGAGAGTTTAAAGCGGTACCAGTCTTTGTGCAAGCATGCCATGATAGTTAAGAGGCGTCTGCAGTTACGGTTTGTCTTATCTGTCCTCACAGGTCTCCTTACTCACACCTTTGTGGCTGAGGAGATTAAATTACTCAGTGAATCTTAACGCTGTTCATCAGATTAGTAAGATTCAGAGGAACTGATGTTCCTGAGGTACTTTCGAAAACCCATAGTCACAGTGCATGCAGCAGCCTCTGTGTGAGAGCCTTTGAACTGCATGGGACACAAGTTAGAGGAGCAGCAGCTGCACCCTTGAACACAGAACAGTAGCAGAGCAGAAGGCAGGTGGACAGAGGCGCTCTGAAGTAGGCCCACAATGCACCTCTGCCTGCCCGTCCACCCTGGTCTCACCCCTGGCCTTTGAATTCTCGACCCTGGCCGGGTGCTGCGTCTTTGATGTCCTCGAAGCAAAGCAGCACTCACAGTGTGAATCGCAGAAGCAGGGCACACAATCATTATAAACAGAGGGAGGAGAGGACACTGATGTTTCTGTAATTCACAGGTTTTTGGGCCAATTTGTCTTTGGTGGGAAGCCGTAGGCAGAGCACTGATACTGAACAGCTGCCATGTTAAACATCTGATTAAATGACAGAGCCAGGGGGAAACAACTGGCCTGGCTCTGACAAAACGTAACAAAATACATCCAGCAGCACTGAATCTCACTAATCAAGTGAGTATGAGGACCAAAGGGTTTTTGTTTTGTTTTGAGGAGGTTAAGTTCGGTGACTGCTTCCGGTCAAGAGATCCAGCATATAAACCCTCATAAAAGCACAAATTATTGTTGCTACTCTTTATTTTTCAAACAAATATAGTATAATGTGAGCCAGACTTGCTGTTTCACCCTATTTCCAGCTTCGTGCTCTGCTAAGCTAAGCTAACTGGTTACAAGGTGCAGCCTCAAATATGAAAAGTGGTTTCTCTTCTGGCAAAACAAGCATATTTACCAAATTGTTGAGCCTGACCTGTAAAGCATTCCTGTATATAATAACTGACCTAATGCATCCCCATCTGTCCCCGTCTTCCCTGTTAATGTTGGGACGCTTGAGTTTCCTGCTAAAAACAAAACCTGGTATGTTGGTGCTCAATACACTTCTTAGGAAAACTGGTATTGATATCAGCATTCCTGAATACAGGTATTCATTAAATGCTTTGTCTATAAAAAGTTAGAAATTATGAAAGAGATTCTTTGAAAATTCAGTTATTCAGTTTATTGTTCAAAATGAAAAGCTAAACCCATAAAATATTTACCGTTTAAGCCAGAAAGAACCCGTATTAATTGATTCATTATTATGAAATTAGTTATTGATTGATTTTCTATGGTTTGACTCAACAAACGGGGGATCAATACTTAAAAGGCTAAATTTACATCTAAAATAATAAAAGCATTAAAAAGACATTTAGGTATTATTACTATGCCATGATTTCATACTGAAATAGTCCCTTTTATCAGGCTTTTTTTACAAGTAGTTTATTGTTGTATAATTTGGATTCTACATATATGTTTGGGGTCACACACAGCTTGCTCTGTCTAATTTAAGCTCCCCTTGAGTCTCGTGGCTCTAACCCATCTATTAAACGTCTTGTGCTGTGGATGTTTGGAAAAGGAAAAGAGTGGAATCTGATTGTGCTCCTCCTGTCAGAAGAGCTCACATCACTGGAAGGTGACAGCTGGCCTGTCACGATTGTCTCTGGGTCCCACTATGCTCTGCGTGCAAGACACCAGCTTGAAGTGAATAAAACAACTGTGGGTACGCTGACAGATATTGCCAGGATTTCTTTATTTTATTATTTATTTATTTATTTTTTTACAAGCGAGGCACGATTCATCGGTCAGGGCAGCCAGAGATGATGAAGGTGACATTGGTCTGCGCATGAAAACTCTGGCACGGCTGGATGAAGAATGTGGGTTTCTGATCTGATCTAATCTGTCTGAGCATAAACCTGTCTTTCATAAAATCTCTGTGTCATTCATTAAAATGCTGCTCTGAAGTAAAATCCCTCTCATGTGGTTTATGTCCCTCCAGCTCGGTTTCCCTCCACAGACGCAGTTGTAATCTCTCTCCGTTAGGTGGCCTCAGCGACCCGCTGGCCCTGCCTGTTTGGCCCTTGTCCCGATTCAGTTTTATAACCCGCATCTTAATTTAATTAAACCAGGCCTGCACCATCATGCACATTTAACTGGGTCAAATTAAGAGCAAACGCCGCCGATAACAGGTGACGCCTGTAATCTCTGCTGGGCTGTGTTAAACCTCTGAACTCTGCTCAAGAGGAGACCCACAACACACCAGGTGTTGCTGCATCGTGCTGCACATCAGGCGCCACAGCGGAGGGTTTGCTCCTGCCACAGGGTCACATGCTTTCATTCCCACTTCACTTTCTCTTGAATGGGACAACGTCAGAGCGCCGGAGCGCACGGTTTCCAGGATCTGGCCGCAGATGCGCGCCGAGGCTGCAGGAGGACGCAGCGAGAGCGCAGATGGCTGAGTGACATTTGAAGACTGTTGTGTGTGTTATTTATTCGTGAGCGGGCGCATCGGAGGATATAATCGGACTGTTTGGCTCGTTTTTGGACGCCGGATGCCCTTTTTGGATGGACTTTACGCCGCGAAGTTGATATGGAAACCGACGTGGGACATTTGTTTTGAAATCTAACATGAAGCTACAGCTGGTTGGTGACGAAGAGGTGAGTAGGATGATTGAGATTAAAATAGTGTAAAAGTGCATTTTGGGTAAAGACAGGAGAAGGTGTGACTCTGGATTAGTCATGCCCCAACAATTACAATGCGCTCATGGGAAAATCCTGCTCTGACAGTTGTGGGTTGGTGTATGCTATTTGACAAGCAATAACACCACGAATGACAGACACAAGCATTTAATCAGAGTTTACATAAGACAGAAACCCAAACACAGATGAAGTATTTTAACCAATTGTGCATTTTTATGATAGGAACCACTCTCTACATAAACCCAATATCGTATAATTAATTTCTTTAATCCACAGGGCAGCTGATGACTCCCTAAAATTACAGCTGTTTGAGACCTACAACCTGGGCAGACAGAAGAGCTCAGGGCCTCGGTCATTACACCGAGGAATCAAGTTACCATGACCTCTTCAGTACTGCAGCTCAAATGATGTCTAATCCAATTTACAACGTCAGGATGCAAATGTTCGTCCTGGAGACAGCGTGCCTTAAACATCTCATCCTTCATCATGTATCAGAAGGTACAATGATGGAGATTTTTGGTAAGGCGGGAGCACAGGAGCCTCCAAGATTCTAATCCTGTGGATATAATGTCACAAAAATCTTCAGTATGACTTAGATGAACGCCCTCAACCCACCAATGTTCAGGGATGGATCTCATGAACTTTACCACTGTCATCGACAACGGGTTTTTGGGTGAGGCTCCGTCAAGCCGAGTCCTGACTGGGTGCTTCCTCTCGCTGCTCATCCTCTCAACCTTGCTGGGAAACACGCTTGTTTGTGCCGCCGTCACCAAGTTTCGACACCTGCGCTCCAAAGTGACCAACTTCTTTGTGATCTCGCTGGCCGTGTCGGACCTCTTGGTTGCCATCCTGGTGATGCCGTGGAAGGCGGTGACGGAGATCGCCGGTTTCTGGCCGTTCGGCTCCTTCTGTGACACCTGGGTGGCTTTTGACATCATGTGCTCCACGGCGTCCATTTTGAACCTCTGTGTCATAAGCTTGGACCGCTACTGGGCCATCTCCAGCCCCTTCCGTTATGAGAGGAAGATGACGCCCAGAGTGGCCTACGTGATGATCAGTGTGGCCTGGACGCTGTCTGTGCTAATTTCCTTCATCCCGGTGCAGCTCAACTGGCACAAGGCCCAAACTAAATCTTACACCCCTCTCACAGGGCCCTCTGGCTCTTCAGGTTCAAACGCGTCATCTTACCGCAGCCCAGAAAACTGTGACTCGAGCCTGAACAGGACCTACGCCATCTCCACCTCACTCATAAGCTTTTATATCCCTGTGGCCATCATGGTGGCAACCTACACCCAGATCTATCGCATCGCCCACAGACAAATCAGGAGGATCTCTGCGCTGGAGCGAGCAGCCGAAAGCGCAAAGAACCGACACGACAGCATGGGTGGAGCCTCCAGCATCGCAGAGTCCGAGAGCTCTTTCAAAATGACTTTCAAGAGGGAGACCAAGGTGCTGAAGACGCTGTCGGTGATCATGGGGGTGTTTGTGTGCTGCTGGCTCCCATTCTTCATCCTCAACTGCATGGTGCCCTTCTGCGAGCAGTCGAGCGGGGGGGAGGCTTTCCCCTGTATCAGCCCCACCACGTTTGACGTGTTCGTGTGGTTCGGCTGGGCTAATTCCTCCCTCAACCCCATCATCTATGCTTTCAATGCAGATTTCCGCAAGGCCTTCTCCATCCTGCTGGGCTGCCACAGACTGTATCCAGGAGGCCACAACATAGAGACGGTCAGTCTAAACAAGAAATGACTCATGACTCTCTCACAGCACTGACTCATCCTTAATGCTAAGAGTCCAAGCGTTCCTGCACAGGCCGGTCTGATCGACTTCAAACGAGGACGCTGCTCCCTGTGCTGACTCTTAGTGTGACTGAAGGATACGGTGACCCTGTATGCAACTGTGCTTGCATCAGGCGAATGGCCCGTCTGTGTGCAGACTGTCGGAGTGAGCTTGCCGTGCTCACCGTGGTTGCTACGCTGTCTCCAAAAGGAAGAAGCTCCAAAAAGAGGAGAGGGGATTTGAGGGATTGAGATTAAGACTCTCCGCTGTTGTGCCAGGGAGCTGGGAGCGCATCGGTGCTGACACGCCCCTGGGATAGATAATCCCATGACTGGGCAGCACACACCCTAATGCTGTCAGACGCTGCTCTCTTCAATACCATCACACACACGTACACAAACACAAACACTGTCAAAACACGCTCCTCCGTATACAGCGCAGCACCCAGCATGCACACTACAACAATTTACATGACAGCACACAGAAATACAGTTTCTCCTTTCGCTAACATCCTGCATTCTGCAAGGATTCCAGCAGAAAAGTGTCAAACTGAGTCATGTTTCTACATAGACAAACATGTAGGTAAAATACATCCACATGTGACTTAATATCAATATTAAAGTCGTGAGAAGCTGACGCTTATGAAATCTGAATTTGCCTTGGAGATGAAAATATACAGACATGAAAAATGCAGACTGCAGGGCTGATACTAGTTCAGACTTCTTATTTATATCTCATCCAAATGTCAAATCATTATAACTTAAAACCAAATTTACTTAACAGACATCTCATAAATGATTTGTTTCACTGCTTGAAAGTGTTTTCTGGATGAGTGTCTCATATCACTTTGCGTGTCCTGTATTTTTCATAAACAACAGCTGATGGCCTCTTTAAAGGAAAAGGCAAAGACCTCAACAAAGGTTTTGCTTGACTTGTGGTGTCTTCAGATATTGTGCTTATTTACAAGCTGATAAAGAATTGTAATTGCCTGAATTATGTTCAGGTAAATCAGTTTTAATTTGCTCTTTAATGTGAATAATTAAAGGATACTCTTGGTTTATAACTACTTGGGTCTTATTTTTTACAGGTAGGGCTATCATTGCTATCAGTTATGACCATGTACTCAATAAAGTAGTGGCTGACAACTGGAAATACTGACATCACCACAATGAAATCCGACAAGCCAAGAAACACGAGCAGCCGGACAATGAGGCCAGTTGTAAACCAGACCTCTGTACCGGGGCTGTCGCTCCTTCCAATATTTAGGTTAGAAAGAATTAGAACAAACACGGCAATCAGCAAATTAGAAAAGAGCCTCACCCATGTCAAATGTCACATTACAGGGTTTTTTTGTCAGGAAAAAGAACAACAGTAGCTGAGTTTACACTGTTTATAGGACTTTATAGTATGACTATATATATTTTTTGGCTATTTGGGGAAATCACCTATTAGACTTCCTGCAGTGGTTGGCAGCCTCACTCTGAAGTCACTGCACCTGGTCAAGAAATAGTCCCAACCTCCACCAAATAAGATGTAACAAGTGAAATAGTTTTTGTTTAACCTTCAGACAGAGCCAGGCTAGCCGTTTTCCCCTGCTTCCTGTCTTTATGCTAAGCTAACCATCTCCTGGCTGCAGCATCACGTTTGATGGACAGACGTGAGGGTGGAACCAATCTTATCATTTAACTCTCAGCAAGGATTTTTACTGAAAAACTGTTTTTCCCAAATGTCCAGCCATCCTTTACCTTTAAGAGTACATTACTACCGTGACTGATTGATGGCCAAAACTATGAAAATAAGACCCAGGAATTATCCTACAAAGTGAGGCGTTGCATTATGGAATATGAAGACCACGATGCATTATCAACAGTTACCTCTAATTTGGTGTACTGTATTTATTTTGTTATGTGCTACTTTGCTTCATTGGTTGGCTACAGTGTGCATTCATGACATGACAAAGCTGTGGGTGTTTGTACCTAAAACGATCTGTTTAGAATATCTGACCGATGAATATATATTGTTATGTTACATTCATAACAGTATAGCCCGTCAGAGGAAACAGTCGTGCAGTGTCTGCTTCAGCCGTGTGGAAATATCTCAGTGCACAGCTTAATAAAAGTGTATTCGTCCATCTTTGTGTGGTGTGTTTGTGACTGGCTGCACGGCTTTGACCTCCACAGATCAAACTTCCCGAAGCGCATTTCACACCAGAGTCTAAAGGGTAAAACTTAACAGGACCAGCTGTGTCTCGTATCCAAAAATTTCACTCTCAACACTGGTGTTCATGTGTCTGTTCAGTCTGGTGATGTATTGCCATCATTAGCAGAGTGAAAGGCCCAATCTGGAGTCATGAATAGCCTGGAATGATCAAGTAAAGCAACCACTGTGGCACCTCATTATCCCCACTGTCAGCTTTGCTTCTTTCATTAATTGCGCTGAAGCCGTTTTTCCACCCTCAAATGAGTGACTGAGCTCTTTAAACAATAGCTAACAATGAGCATGAATAACGTAATATAACCCAACATGGGTTTTGGGTCGCGCCTGAAACGCAGAGACTGAGGAGATTGTAAATTTCAGTTTTCAGTGCTTCAGTGACTTTGTGTATTCAGGATGCATCTGTCACGAGAACTTGCACGCCCTAATCTGTTCAGATGCTTATGGGGAGTGAGAGGGAGATTGAGGTAGTTAAAGTGTGGCAGAGCAGCGACAAGGACATGTGATGGATTTTGTTTTGCCAGGCCCAGTTAGCCCCCCCCACACCCCCTCACACCCCTCCACCTCCAGATCTGCCTGCAATTTCTTCACTGATTAATTAAATCAAAATCGAAGTTGATTTGGAATTAATTTTCTATTTATCAAAGATAATGAATGTCTCTGAAGATGTGCCCGCTCTTCAATAACCATAAACAAGATGAATTTCAGACTAAAACGGTTTAAAGTGATTTAAGAGTCAAGAGCAACTGTCATTAAACAGCGAGTCTCAAAAGATTTAGAGGATAAAGTTTATGCTCATTAGAAGTATGAAAAAGTGTAAATACAGTAATGATAACTCTTTGGCTCTCTGAGACACACACACACACACACACACACACACACACACTCACACACACACACACACACACACACAGTCGTCCTTTAAAGCCAGCTTTCTCTGGGCCCCGGACTGTCCTTGCCTCTGTGAAACCTCCTCAAGCGTGCCACGGGAAGGGAACAGCAATTAATTTGACTGACATCATTCAGGATGATGGCTGAGGTGGCAACAAGACAGGGCGTGTGTGCTTATGTGTGTGTGTGTGTGTGTGTGTGTGTGTGTGTGTGGTGGAGCGCTACTATCACCTGCTCCAGCGCCCAACCCTGCAAGAGTCCCTGCAATGTCAACCGCTCTGTAAACACAGAAAAATTATTTCCTTTTGCGATCTTTTTGTTCCAGCGGATCTTGTGAGATTCTCAAAGCGATACTGTCTTTTTAGATTGGCACATCGAAGAAGCGATGTTAGACGTGGCAACTTCAGATGATGCTAATGACTGGCCCTGGGGAAATGATTTACTGAGACAGGGAGAGAGAAAGAAAGGGGCAAGGAGAGAGAGAGAGAGAGAGAGAGATTCTTATGTAAGTATCAAGCAACTTCAAAAAAGAGACTCAAAGGATGCTCTGTAAATATCACATAACCCACAAGTATCACCAAAGTCAGACTGCTGTCACATCTATAATGAAGCATCCTCTGTGGTCACATGCTGTTTGCTTATAGGCAGGAAACACCTGGCCATGTCAAAGTGGATTTTTCATGTAGTCAAAGATTTCTCTTTTTAGGCAGGATCACGGGGAATTAAAATGCAATTAAACAGTTTGCAATAATCTGTATTACTCTGCATTAAATATGTATTATTCATGACTGGCAGAGCTATCATAATTGCGCTAGAGTCTAATGCATTTTTAATACCTCACACAACACCAAGATAAGCATAATTGAGAGCGACCGTGTTGGTGACTCCAGCCAAAGTGCGTCAAACAGAGCTACATGTTGACAGACATGAATGCACTTTGCATGTTGAAAAATGCTTCCTGTCTCTTTGTCCGTGCCTGGTCTCCTCGGTCGGGATGCTCTGTACTCATTTTCAACTGATTGAGATGGGAGAGATCAACAAGACAAGCGCACGTCAGGCCACTACAGCAACGCCGCGTCCTCGTCTAGGAGAAACGTGCTCATTAAAGGGGGTTGAAAATTAGCAGTCCTCTGAATAGATTCAGAAGGTATGCAAACACATGTAATCACAGGAGAAGGCTATTTCATCCAGTGTTTCAAAAATAGATACATAAGCCTCTGCCAGAGATCGCTCTGCTCATCTTTTGACCTTAGGTGTTTGTCCTTTGCAGTGAAGCCCCCCCATTCCTCCTCCTAGTTTACTCTTGCTCTTCATTTCTCTTTCTTATCACACCCCTCCGCTCTCTTCCTCCACCCTCGCTCTGTTTACTGTTTGTGCTGCGGGCCGCTGGCAGTGCCGTATTGCCATTCGTCACTCCAACTGGCTCCAGTGGAGAGGACAGGCCCTCTGACCCCACCACTGGGAAAGGAGCAAGGGAACGAGGGGAAAGCAAGAATCACAGAGGGCTCTTCAGAGCCGAGACAGAGGAGATGAGTTATTACAGAAGGACAGAGAGGGGTTGGCTTAAAAATCAGGGACTTTCTGACTTCTTCCACAAATCGAAATGTAAATCTGAGTATGCAGATGCACAACATATTTATGGACATAAACATAAAGGGATTTACTGAGGTGTTGGGCCACCAGAAAAGCTTCTCTGTGCTTCAGCATCAGACCATCCGAGTGTCTGGAACTCTCCTGGATGTTTTCATGATGGTGGAACCGGTGAATGGTGTCCCATAGGTGTTCACTTATGTGCTGCTCTAGTGACTGTGAAGGTCAGATCTTATGAATCACACAATTTATTTCATACTCAACAAACCACTCAGTGACCTGCTCTGTGTGGATGCATTTGCATTCATTATGTTGCTTCACATGTTTAATCAAGCTGTTCCCTTAATTTGTCGCCCATCTGTAAGAGACAGGAAGTGAGAGTGAGTGAGAGCTGCTGCACGCGGAGCTACAGCAGAACTAAAGGGCTTCTTTATGAGAAGATCACATTAATCCACTTAGCTAACTACTTGTTTCACATCTCACTGCACTCTCTCTTTTATATTCAAAGCCATGTTTTTGTTATATTTTTAGGTTTTTGTTCACTGGCACAAACCTCAGAGCACCAGTGCTGACGCCTAAATCACCTGAACTAAATATTAGACAATATAATCCCTCATAAACTGATACAGCTAGCAGTGTCACACTGTGTCATGGAGGGACCTCTACTGGAGATGGGCCGAAAACGGAGATGAGTTGACCTGGGTCTTTCTAAAATCAGCTCGATCAAATCCTCCAGAGAAATGAAGACAGATTCCATGTATGGGCTGCATAATTGCTCATATCACCCTCATCTCTGGCCTATCACAGATTGTCAGTGAGGCGGAGTAGAAAACATCACTGAAGCATGTTAAACGAGTACAAGCCAAGTCAGCGAAGGCATATCAAATTATACAATGAATAACAAGCCGAGTGCAAATAAGGCTGGCTGATAAATACTGTTTTCAACAGGAGTGACGTCCACTCCAGACACACTCCGCAGCTTAGCTGAAGAGAGGTGCTGTCTGGCAGAGACCACTCTGAGAGGAGATCGTGCTATTAATGATGCCAGTGTTCATGCTCATGCTGGTAGGATGCCCCATGGGTGAATTGTGACGAAGCAAATGCTAATCAGCTAGCTTGTGGGGGAGAGCAGATGTGTCTTATTTCTTTAAGAGGACAACATCAGCAGCAGGAACTGACAGAGACGGAGCAGCACAGTGATTACTGACAACTACGCAGGGAAGCTGTGAGATGGTTGTCTCTTCCACGTGGGGCTTAGGATAGGTGCATTGCACCATGTGTGCCAAGCCACGCTAATGCAGCGCCAAGACTCTTTGTACAATGTTAAATTGTTGGCCTGAGTTTCAAAACTACAAATCAAGCGATATATGATGCCTCTTTGCCAAAGGCTGCTTGGGAAACACTACACAAGTAAAGGTGATGTGTTACTCTCGCACAGTTTCATTTTTCACGCCCACATGAAGTGGTTACACATGGCAACGCTTGAAAACATCTGGTGACAAACTCTTGCTTTCTGCTTGGGTACAAACACGATCTCCCTCAGAAAACTTTATTAGTTTGAAGTTCTGCTGTAGTGCACTTTATCTCTGACCTTTTCTAACCAACTTTTACATTCCTCCAGAGCAGAGTTGTGGCTCAATTCCATACCACGGATTTATTTTCACTGATACTTTTTTGAATATGTGTGTTTATAGTGGAAAATTGATGAAATTGAGTAATTCAAAGATGTCAGTATGCATACTAAATCAGCTTGGGGTATTTTTGAGAGTGTTGCTGTTAGACACTACTCTCCCACACACAGGAAATTGAGAACCTAAATCAGGCCCAGCCTTGTTTCAGCTGACAGTAAATGTATAACTGGGTCAAACATCGGGCTACTTATAGCTCCTGGCTTGTGTGACTGGGGTAAAAAATGTAAATAATTGGTAATTACACTGTAAATCACTAATTAGAATATGTCTCGTTGGAATACAAAAACAGACACTGCACAGAATCATAGCCGGGGGGGCCACATCTCCCGAGAGAATATAAAAGCCAAGCATATTTTTTAGGTTCTGCTCTGTGCATCTGAAAAGGGGATTAACAGAGCGGGAGGGTTGTACAGACGACCACTCAGCAGCAGACATCCCACTCGAGTGATGGCACAGTAACAAGCTGAACAAACATCCCCAACAGAGAGACAGAAAGAGCAGGAAGGAGGAGAGGGGAGGGAGATAAGGACAGCGGGACAAAAAGACTGCTTGAGAGTTTCGGAAGAAACTGGGAACAGACTGTGACAAGGCGTACGATAAGGAAATAGCTTTAGAGGTGTTACTGTCCACTCTCTCCTTACACTAAAGCTTTGGCAAAAATGTACATCTGTGAAGTACAATTTTCATACTTAAAAACAAGGTGAAATAAATACCAGCCAAAGAGGAGAGTCAGAACAACACAGGCTCACTTGAAGGATCCAGGAATAGAAACACCTCAAACATTCATTATTGCATCAGGATGGGACTGTGTCTGTGCATCTGCGCGGGTTTTTCCAATTCCATAGGACGGAAGCAGACGGCAGATACAATTTGATCTATTTTAGGAAGGCACTTGTCAAACAGGAGCACAGCAGGAGCATTTTTTACCCCCTGGAAAGTTCAGATGGGACCACGCGAGCACGAGCAGATGCAAACGCACACACACACACACACACACAGAAGAGACACAGCTGGGTGACTGTGGGAGCAACACAGGATTTTGGATCCTTCATTTGGTCGTAATGAGAGAACCAAAAAACGTTTTGCAACCTCGGTTTCTGCCACATAACTGCTTAATTGAGCGTCACACTCCAAGTCTTTTCTCTCACCTTCAGAGAAGAAAGAAAGAAGGGGGCGGCCGACAACTTTTCTGTGGCCTTCACCTAACGGGCTGTTTCTTTATTTTATTTTATTCTAACAGCCCTCCACTTACACAGTCACCTGTGTACAGCAGCTACATGAATAAAGCAGAGAGCAGAAAAAAAACCTCATCGCCAGCTGACCAAATGCTGCCATAACCCGTGTAACCTGCTATAAGCAACTTTAGGGCTTACTGTGCATGTAACATAATATGACTCCCATAAGAAAAAAATCTCTTTTTCCTGCTGCTCCTCCACTAAGAGGACAAAGGTCGAAGTCGGCTACAGAACAGCCTCCCTGCAGCCAGTGAGAATTCAGTGCTGCTCAAGGATACCACAGTAGGGTGAATGCTTGGGGTCTTGAACCTCCCTGATGCCTTTTTACTCCTGCATGACAGGAGTCTGCCTGTTAGTGGACAGATCTCTCTTCAGCTGTGTCTGATGATGGCACTGGATGAAAAATTTCAAAGTTGTTACAAGTCATCCTGAGGGGAACAGGAATGTCTGAACCAAACTTCATGGCAAGCCACTGTTGACACGTTTTACTCAAAGCCACAAATGTGAAATGTGACTCTGCTGGTGGAACTAAAGTCGAGGGGATCACCACAATCATTAGGATTCTTCATCTGGGAACCATGAACGTCTGCACAAAAATTTGCACCAATACATCTAGTAAATGAACTGATTTTTTCCCCCCCAGAATAAGTGAAAACCTTGACCTGGTGTTGACACTGGATTCAAAATCAGTGGATCGCCAAAGTCTGTTGGATCATCCTCTGGGGACAATACAGTAAATATTGAGATTTGTTTGTCTGTAACCACAGCAGTAACCAGTGGACATTAAAGAGTCCCCAGTGTGGCTGACGCTAAGGGGGTAAAGCAAATACATGTTCAACTGCAGCCCTCAGTTTAATAACAGAATCTGCATTCAAAGGGTTTACATCAACATTGGGGAGCAAGAGAGGAAGTGGAGATGAACGTTTTTTTCGGAGGACTATGTTAATCTTCTTTAATTGTCCCATCTGGAAGTCTGCTCCCCTGCTTAGCCCACTTTCTGTTTATCAATAATTCAATATGTGACCAGACAGGGGGGGTCAAGCCTGCTTTGCTGAATTATATGCTTTACAAGACTGGTTACTAGGGCATACTCACCACCATTAAATCTGGTAAATGTGGACATGTTTAATGTGAATGGAAAATGGAAAAATTAAGCACAAGCCCCTCTCAGTCCTTTCATGATGTACCAGAGAGACCACATGGGCCAAATTGCTGGAATCTGAAGTCTGATAACTTCAATTGAAACCACAGCATCACTGGGAAAGCAGACTTATCTTTATGACTTCGATCCACCACAGAAAAGATATATATCTCCACAGATTCACTGAAGACAAAAGAGGAAACATGTAAGCGGCTAAACGGAGCCAGCACTCTCCCATATTTACTAAAACTCAGATTTCGCTGTCTAGAACATCTGTGGAATTTAATCCCCATCGCGTGCGTCCGTGTAAATCAGTTTTTCAGTGTATCTGGGTGCATATCTCATGTCAGCGAGTGTGTTATTAAGTTACCAGAGAGTGTTGGAGGGCTAGGTCTCCTTCAGTACAATAGAGGCCATGGGGGAGATTGATGACTCATAGGATCTCAGGAGACGGAGCGGATGCACAGATCTGTGAGGAGACACGGACAATGGTGAAGGCTACAGATGGCACTGCTCTGAAAAGGCTCGAACAGGGGGGATAAACCTCCCACGGGGCAATGTATGGATGTCACTGCAAGACGCTAATTCAGCTGACATTGGTGTGTCCTGTCTGGAGGAGTCACTTCTGAACATAAAAATGGATCTAATCTTAAAGGTGTGGTACTTTGGAAGCTTACGCTGAAAGAAATCTGGAGAAAAGAGGGCAGTATGTACAAGAGGTACAGTACAATAAACAGTCACTAATGTAAGGTCATGCTGTTCTTCAGTCTCAGAGGTCACCACCAATGCTGTGCCCGGATGAGTTCATCTCAGGCCTTCAAACAAACATCGGGGCTCCGCAGGAGTAGACAAACATACAGTCATGTCAGTGCACACAGTATTGAGCTGCTGCTGCATAGGGGGTGTGAACAGCTTTCCTACAATAACACCCTGGGAAATAAAAGAAAAAAAACACTGCACAGGGTTTAGAGTTAGCGAAGACAGAAAAATATACAGGGTGAGAGAGAGGCAGTAAAAAAAATGTCCATGTATTTCAAACCTTGAAGATTAGAACAAATAAAAAAAAGAATAATATCCTGGAGTGTATTGTTCTCATTTCTGTGATGACTTCTTCCCATTGTTGCCATCGCTGCCCCAGATCTTCAAAAAACAAACAAACACAACAAAACCAAAAGAAACAGACATAACCCCAGAGAAAGCTTTCTGTCTTGTAACCTCAAAGCCAAAGCTTTTAGGTGTGTCTTTATGTTTAAGTGGGTCATGCTGTTTGGCCGACCTGATTGAGGGAAATGTCTCTTGAAAACCAGTTGAAAGAACGAAACAAAAGACAGAAACTGCTGGAGGTGGGATTCCTCTGAGCATAGAGGACGCGGCCTGCCTCTGTGTGTGTGTGTGTGTGTGTGTGTGTGTGTGTGTGTGTGTGTGTGTGTGTGTGTGTGTGTGAGCATGCGCGTTTCAGTCAGGACTGTTTTCTCCCACTCAGGAATCTGACAACTTGTTACTGTATATAAAAACCCAGCGCCACAGTTTGTGCAAGTGGCTTACCGGCAAAGTGACGACTGGGGGCCAAATCGTATGATGATTGTTACACTTTTGTGCAACATGAGGAGCCAGAGTGAACTTGAGACTGAGAGGCAGAGATTTTTATCCGCCTCTCTGTCTCAGTTTCATGTCCAGAGGTGTCCAGAGATGCAGAACCTGAAAATCCGCAGTAAAGGTGGAGGATAGATAGAGCGGGGATTGTTCAGGCAAAACACACCTGCTCCACAGCTTTGAAGACGAGATGAAAGCATGTCCTCTAATTACAGCACTTCGAACAACACAAATGTCAGTGCTTTACTGCTCTGGCCTGTGAGGTGTGCAAAAAAAAAAAAAAAAAAAACTACTCTCACTCTTGCCACCTCCTCTTTTATTTGTCATATCTCACATTACTGCCACCCTTGTGAGAAGTGATCCTCAAATTTGTGTGTTTTTCTGCAGTGCGATGAAGCGCGTAGTGTATGTCAGCTTTGCTCCTGTGTACAGTTAGATGCTTTTGCCTAACAGGCTGGGACAGGAGAGGAGAGGGGCAGCTAGAAATCTGCTTTTTTTTAAAAAAACACAATGGCTCTGACTGCTTTGTTTTTCCTTGAGCACATTGTAACAAATTAAATGGCTCCATAAACTGTGTGCGGTCATGTTTAATGAAATGCCGGCGGGACAGGAGTGATTAGAGGGCTGCATATCATTGTGAATACCTGCATTTATGACAATAAAGAGAGGGGAGGAGAGCTACACAGTGTTTCACAGCACTTATTCTAAATCAGATTCAATCTTATTCTCAATCTGAGCAGAAGTGATGCAACACTGCTTTGCAATGATGCATGTATAAGGACCCAAATGCTTCTGTCCTCGCAACACTGAACTCTAGAAATCCCCAATTCCCAAACTCGTGCTATTTACCACCGGCACAATGGAACAAAGCATAAGAGTTTCATCTTTTATTCACTAGGGCACTCATGATGAAATAACCATTAGACATTATCTAAGAGCCTGTAAGTTGCAAATTAGATAGCATGTAAATCTCTATCTAAGATGATATGTTGTTACCTAAAGGGTCCGGAAATGTCTTTTAAATGCCAAGAATAAGTCTATTAATATGAGAGTAATCAGGGCTGTGTGGCCTCACATCAGTGAGCAGCAACAGATGGGAAGCGGCTACACCTAGTGGATTTATGACAGAACCACAAGACCTTTAAGTTTGGAACAGGGTGTCTGTGCTGCCATGCTGATTATACTCTTTGAAGAGCTACCAGTGTTGCTCCTGTCCATCCTGACTGGCCCTGAACACATCGCCTCCTAAAGTGATTACAGTGTTGGGGACAAAATCCACAGTCCTCACTCTGTGCAAAAAACAAAATGTAAAATGTAATCTAGCGTTCAGCCAGGTTCCAGTCATTTTAGTGCAACATTTCCTCTTTAAGTTAATGGAGCAAGAAATCGCTGCTCAGGCAAACACTAAGAGGGAATTTAGTGCTAAAAGCACTGTACCACTGCAAGATACACACTCGATTTGTCTAATTCACACTGCTGAAGCCTCACATTATCATCGGATGAACTTTAGAAAGCATTTCTTCACAGAGGCAGTGTGACGACAAACAACAAAAACTGATTCCATGCCCTTGGATAGACCATTCAGCCTCTGCGTGCTCTTCTCTGCCCCTTGCTCTCTTGGCTGAGGATATAAAGCTCGCCTGACTTGAACCCCCATTGACTATTCAGCCTGTGAGACTTAGATTAGCTCAGTCCATATCTAAATAACTTCTTCAATTTCCATAAAAATAATGTGATTCAAATTTGCACGTCTGTTATATTTATGTGCTTAATCTTTAGAAGACCCAACTTCTGTTCTTCTTTATCGGGGCTCCGCTGCTCCACACCGGGCAGTGATCATTTCCTCCACTCAGGTTTCACACTGAAAACATTTGAAAGTGGAGGCCGGGGTTATTGGGCAATCAAGGCCATTAAAGACCTTCCTATCAGCTTAATGCTGGGTTAAATTCAAAATGGAGGGGAGCAAATGGATTGTGAAATATGTGCTAATGGCAACAAGCTTTCCCCAAGTTTATAGAAGGGGAGGGAAAGAGGGAGACCTCATAATGCCCTGTGCTGTTATCACTCAGTCTACACATATAATTTCACAGAGTTTTGGAGTCAGAAAGCAGGGACAAGGACAATTAAACCACGGACTGCGAAGGGACAGCCAGGTATAATGCTGTGTTACAAAGTTCACAGGGAGAGACTGAGTTCATATAAAGTATACAGTTTAAAAATACTGCTCACATCAAGCGAATGAATCTCAGCCTCTGTGATCTCCAAGAGCTACATGGAAACACGCGTTTGCAATTAAGGCGGCGTGAGATGTGTTATTTGTAGAAAACACTCATTTTTGAACATAATTTCACATCTTTAGAGGAAATTTGGCTGGATAAATGTTTATTAAAGAGTGCAACACCTCCTCACTGGGGCCACCCAGCTGAACATGCACCCATACGACACACGAGGCGCAGGAGGCCATACAGCATCATACCATGCTTTCACTGTAAAGCTCTAGAGAAGATTAGTAAGATAGAAAGTTCAGTGGTTCGACTAATATGTTTTGGTTTGTCGTGCGCAGTTCCTCACTTCAAAGGTTCTTTGATTAATAAAATACAGAAGCTCTGCAAAGCTTGAGCTTTTTAAAGTCTTTAAAGGATACCATGACTTCAGCGCCCAGATGAAACTTTGTCGGAGCTGCAACGTGTAGGTCATTTTCATCAAGGCAAACAGCGTTTCATCGTCCGACACAAAGCTGCCCTGGAACATTTTTGTTTAAATTCAGCTTAAGAGCATTTAACACATGTTAAGCATTCAACATTGCTACACTGTTGTTGGGCCAATATGATTTACAGTTATTATGCTATGGACAGCTAATCCGCTTACGTAATGCCAAACACAGATGGGCTTATTTGTAAATTAGTATGACTCAACGCACTGTAACCTAAAAAATGACAGGATTTGCATACTTTCCTGAGCATTAAATCCAAACAAGAGTAGGAGAGGCAGGTCTAGTTGGAAATGAGCACGTGTAAATGATCACATTCATGCCAAACAGTCGTGGCTTATACGCCACCTGTGCTTTTTCTGCAGTGACAAGTCAAAGTGTCCACAGTTACACAGTAAGATCATAGGAAATGACAGCTGATGTTTGGAGTCACTTCCAAAGAAGATCCATAACACTGAAGGTCATCGGAGAAATTCATCTGCTGTGCTGTGGAAGGGAAGCCTGGAAATATCAGCCCCTATAAGCAGATACAACAGATCTCACATAGCTTGTATGTATGTATGTGTGTGTATGTGTGTATGTGTGTGTGTGTGTGTGTGTGTATGCCACAAACGAGAAAAAGACAGAAGGTTAACTAAAAGCTTTAATGTAATGTCAAACACATGAAATATTAACTTGTAAAAATTTAGACATCAATGAATTTAAGGACCACCATAAATAAATGTGAGTCATTTGGGAATGCTTAGGCTTTTAAGGAAGCATGCGCTTCATCAGAGGCGTCATTCACCTACTGTAGTATAATAGTATAATAGAAAACATCCCTGCATATTCATGGCTAACAAGTAAAACATAATATTGACAATATAACGCTAGGATCTTTCAGGAAATACAAGAAGAGTACCATATACAGTCTGGTATTCTGGTCAATAATGAGATAGACGTGGCCTGATCAATATTCCATTCATTATCAGTGACCTGTGCTGAATCAGCGTTGGCAAACAGCAAAGTTTCTTCTCGATGCTGTATCCTTGTCCTTCCACAGAGTTTCTTGTGAAAAGTAAAAGTTTGGAAAGATGATGAAGATTCAGCTCATGCTTCAGCTAAGGCGCATGACTGCCTGATACACACACTTTATCTTATACACATCCAGCTGCACAGCATTTCGTCTGTGTACCGCTGCTTCCTCTCAGGAGAGGTGGAACAGGCTGCGGCCGACCTCTGAGGCATACATGGCCAGATGAGCAGCCGGCAGAAAGGGGCTTCGGCTGTATGAGCAGCCCAGTCCGTAGAGTGCTGCTGATCCAGCCTGCAGGCCAACACTGAGGGGAAGACCGAAGGATGAGAAGCCTGGGTGGAATACTGCTTTGGGCCCGATGCCGGCCACTAGTTTGAGTTTCTCCACCTCTGCCTCCTGAAGCCTCTTGGCTTTGGCTCGTCGGTTTTGGAACCAGATCTTGACCTGGGTCTCAGACAACGACAGGGAGGAGGAGAACTCGGCCCGCTCAGCGATGGACAGGTACTGCTTCTGACGAAACTTTCTCTCCAGGGCCAGGAGCTGCGTGGTGGTGAAGGGAGTACGAGGCTTGCGGTTGGTTTTGTGCTTCCTCAGGGGGCAGACTGTCGGACCGAGCTGCCCTGGAGCACATGAGAAAAATGTGGGGCCGAAATTTGGCTGATTTAGACTTTAAGTCAAATTTCAACATAGTATTTGATTTTCATATCCAAATAACTGAAATAAGGGTTGAAACGATTACTCAGTTATTCAGTTAGTTGACTGATGGAAAGTTACTTGGAGAAGAAAAAAGATATATCATCTCCGTTTGATGCTCCTCAAAATGTTAATCATGTCATATCAATGCATCTACTGAATTATCTTTGGGTTTAACTATGATGGGCATCTCTCACTGTTTTCTTTTTTTTTGAGACTAAATGATAAATCATAAAAAATGTGATCACAACAAATCAATCTGTTTTAAAAACAGATTGATTTGTTGTAAAAACACATGATCAGAAGCAGCTCTAATCTGGCAGAAAAAGGAGAAATACATTTTTTAAAAAGTCATGAAAGACAATAGAATTTACTATTTTATCAATTTGTTTATTGCCATGCCTTTCATGGGTATTTCTTAGCTTTATGTCTTATAAATGACTGTCATGTACATTGATTTCTATTTAACGTAAGCTTGCCTGTATTTATCAGTTTTGACCTTAAATCCATCCTTTTTCTCCATCTGTTCATACAATCAATCAGGGCGCCAATCATCAATAAATCTTTGAAGGCATTAACACGGATCACTCACGGGCTGGTGTGGACATCTTAATGGGGCTGGGTTTCCAGGACGCACAGATCACTCGCTCCGATGGCTCTGATTTGATAGATACTAACCGGTGAGGGTCCTTCTGATCACCGTCCACAGACTCATCTCCCTCCTTCCTGTCCGTCCCTGTCAGAGGCCTCCTGTCCCTCATGAGCGCATCCACGCTGAAGGGCAGGCACGACACCTGCGCCGCGCGCCCCTTCAGCCGCGGTGGCTGAGCGTCCTCATCTGCTGAAAACCCATCTCTGCAGTCTCCAGGGGAACACATGGTCTCGTTTTTTTGGGGGGGGATCAATATCTAATTCCAGTCCGGAGAGCACATAGCTTCTTGTCACGGAGCGCAAACACGCGGCGTCCACGCGAAACTCGGAGTAAGTTGTCCTGGTGAGCTGTTACAAAGTTGACAAAAGTGGAGCAGGAAAAAGTTTGGGAGGTACTCCGGACTTCCAGCCAATGATGCGTCCTGCTCCCGGCGTTGATGAAGACTTGTGATTGGATGGTGTGTTTGGGGCGAACTGGACGGGATCAGCTGCGCATCAGGCTCGTTTAGCAGTAATTAGGCAGGGAGATGACTGTCTGTTGGCTCTGAGGGTTTTAACAGTAACAGACTGTATTTTATCCACTTTGCAAACTTCAAACCCTTAGATGGCATTTTAAATGCAGGAAAACAGCCCTGCTTATGTCCCGAATTAACGCTGGATGAGGCTGAGGCCTGGTGTTTAGTAGAGGAAAAACCAAACTGATAATATAAGTAAATCAGTCCCGTCTGCTAAACTCTACTCCATCCTGCAATCAGGCTGGTAGATTGTCCTGCCTGTGTCTGTGATGAAATACATCAGCATGACATCTCCTGAGCCATATTTCCACTGACTAAAAGCTGACAGAGCTCCGACCTCAAGCCCCAACTTGCAGGACCTGACACACCAATTGTGGGAGTAATCACAATGGGCTGATCAATGATAGTCATGGTGCTTTTAAATTTCACATATCACCACACACTTACATGTGAGAGTCAGCTGGCAGATGGATTATGGTTTTGGGCTTTCAAATGACTGTCATTACATTGTTATTATTAACACCTTGTAATTAGGTCTGTGGAATCCGGTTCTTTTAAGCAGGATTTAACGGTAATGATGGAAAATTGCTACCTTCCTGAGGTGTGTGGCGCCCGCTGCGATTAGTCCCAGTCTCTGCTCTGTCGGCTGAGACGGAGGCGTCTCGTGCCTGTTTGAAGCTCATACCTGTAGGGCTCCAGAGTATTAGGAAACATCATGAGAAGTACCACAGCAGCTCTAGCCTTCCTAAACATGGCCTGTAAACACTCACTGCTGGGATGAGGCGATGCAACGTCCTGGACACCAGCCAAAAGGGGTCAGGAAGGTTAAAAGTGACATGAGGAGATGAACGGCAGAAAGTTTAATGTTTAACTCTGGGTGAGATTTGCATGGCTGTGTCCTATAGTCTGCTGCATGTGTCTCTCTCATATATACAGAAGCCCACGCATACGAGGGCCACCTGTGAGGTGGCTGGAGAGCGCTGTCCAGAGCTCTGTGATCAAAGACACTGTGTGCTCTCTGTAATCAGCAGGATTAGGGCGCCACCAGGGGCTCGACTCCCCAGCACCTCCATACCATTAGTCTCCATATGAAGCAGAGCGCTCACACAGCACGAGCTCGCTCTCCTGTAAACACATGCATATCAATTAAGTCTGTCATTTCAGGGTGCTTCCTACAGGTTTGTGGAGGCCACGGACGGGTGGGTGTGAGTGTGTGCGTGTTTGAACAGCTACATTTCTGTGCAATCCACTTGGCTGGAGACTGTAAGTTAAAATGTTATCATCACATTGATCACACCGTACCACATTTTGAATGTCAGGGATTTTAGGCTGTTTGTAATACTAGCAGTTGTAGACAAAGTAGTGTTGTTTCTTTGGGGGTTAAAGCTATAATGTCTGTAGTAGCTGCAGATGCAAGGATTGCACAAACTGTAGTTGTAGGAACACCTATGGGAGTTTGAATTTGCAGTATCATCCATAGAACAGGAGTGTTGATATGTTTAGGCTTGATTGGCTAGTCTACCACAAGTGTAATCTGTCTTTGTAGTCTCTACTCCAGTAACCAGGCCCAAACAGCTCACTGCTGTCCACTGTCCAGAGGTACCGCTGGGTCTGTCTTCCTTTGTGGGGGAAGACGACGCATTGGGGAGGTTCCTGACAGGGCTGGTGTGACCTGACCGTCCATGCAAAGTGCAGAGGGATAGTCTCCTCCTGCCCGTATGGTCAGAGCAGCAGCAGACCAGAGAGCTAACGTCCTCAGCTCACATCGATCAACCCGAGCCCCCCAATTAGCACTGCTCTCTCTTCCGCCTCGCTTCACCTGCACGAGTTCTGCTTGCAACAGTGTGGAGTACACACACACACACACACACACACACACACACACACACAGGAAGCAGACAATTATAAATCATGAGTTATGTCACAAAATCTCCATATGGTCATATAACCTTTCACACAATTTAGCAAAGAGTGAGGTTTGTATCTGCTGTCACCATGGCGTTGTTTCTAGGTCATGCTTCATCATGCTCATCGTTGCTACCCACAGCAACCCACAGACTTTTTCACTACAGCCATCACAGGCCAATCAAGACTGAATCAATATTTCATCTGGAGACAGTCAAAATAAACTACCCATAAAAAAAGAAAGGCCCAACCACGGACAACTTCAAGATAACCCATGTTTAATGTCGTTATAAGTATAGGGTAGGATGGATTACAGCTAAAAGTAAAATGAGCTCTTGAGATGTTTTCCTACATCTAAGGAGAGGAGTTTATTTGGGGTGCATTTTGGCCTGCACGCCTTCAGATGAGTCCTCTGTTGTAAAGCTGACACCCACCACTCCCCAAACTGTTTATGTACTGCCGCAGGGTGGTTACAGTACTAAACTGCATTTTTGCTCTGCACCTCAATGTATATGGCTGCTCTTCTTTGCAATAACACATAATAACACACTGCGCCCTCTTGAAGATGATTTAAATTAAAGTTGAATCAACGCCAAAATTTGAACTTTGAAAAGGATCCATTGTGAGAACTGATTAGACATTTGTGAAAATAATTTTTCTGGACATTGCTATACAATTTAAAATGGAGATACAGGATTTTAGTCTATCACGATTAAGCTGAGGTGACAAAAGTATAACATGTAATCAATGCAGAAGACTATGCATGTTTATTTTAATGGACAAAGTGGAGACCAGCTTCAGTCTGAGAGGGTAACTGTCTCCTGAGATGCTGGAGGTGGTCACATGTGTTTTCTTTATTATTGCTTCTTGCGGCCCCCCAGTCAGTGCAATCATTGCTTCATGGTTAGTTGATGGATCTTTCAGTGCTTCATTGTGTTTCCACACAGGTAAATCAGTTTATAATAACAAATTAAAGCAGTCCCCTGACTGATGAAGGCTACACTAAATCCCGGTCTGGCCACAACAAATTGCAGTTATGCAAATGTGCAGTATGCATGTGATAAAGTATCTCACACATCGATGTTTTGAACTCACATATACAGTATGACACTAACCGCAAAAAATACTCAGTGATATGATCTCACAAATCTACCATTCAAAGCGTCTGAATACGAGCTGCGGCTTCATTAAATCACACAGCACATTAGCAAAATATTAGTTATCACAGGATAAAGATCACAGTTGGAAGAAATATTACTCACATGACCACACAGAGTACGTGTGCTCCGGTGAGGTTATTTATGCTCAGCGCTGCGTATTATAAGTAATGAGGAAGTGACAGCAGCTTCATGTCAGTACTTGGAGGCATGTGATACAAGAGATATATCTAAAGATTAAAGCTAAAAAATAAAATGCCATTTAGAGGATTGTTTCAGCTGCCAGGGTCATTTGAAGGGTAATTTGGGAAACTCTACACGCCTTAACATTTCAATCTGAAGTGAATACAATGTAGATGAGGGTATTAAGATGAAGTCTGTAAGTGAACCTGTCACAACACATAACCAGCTACATATTCACCTTGATCGAGACAAGATTACAGAAAGCATGAACCACTCCTTTTTATTTTTGCCTGCACTCTGTATTTGTATGGCACAGTTTACACTGCCAGGCCTGGAAGAAAGCCTACTCGGTTAACGTGTCTTCCGTTTCCCTGCAGGTGCCACCAGAGCAAGAAGAGATGCCTTAGTTTAACACTTCACAGCAGTTCGCACTTGGCTTGCGGGGGGATGCTGCCTGTTGCCTGAATTACAGCTGATGAAACTCTGTGACAGCGTTTGTTTTCCTGCAAATTTGGACACCCCAAAGTCTGTCTGGCAGTGAAAATAATTAAATGCTCTTAAGGAGTTGCTATCTATATAAAACATACACATATAAAGCACCATGATCACTTTGTAATTCAGCAAAATGTCATGGCTATAATTCCTCTTCGTATTTCTTTAATTGTTTCAGAGATGAAAGAAAGGGACGTGCTAATATTGTGCCAAACCACACTTTTAAAAATGTTGTGGTTGCTTCTTCTTCAGATTTGATTTTCCAAACTATTTCCTTTCTTGAAGCCACTCCAACCAATATTGTTAGGATGACAATGTTGGTCTGTTGGTCATTTCACGTCTTAACAACCAATAGTTGGATTACCATGAAATTTAGCACAGACATTTCAAGTTCTGAAATGATATATTGAAATGACAGTGACTTTTCCACCGCAATGAGGTGTTAGAGGACATTCCCACCAGCCTCATCTGTCCTTTATGTTCGGTGCCAATTAGCAAATACTAGCATGTTAGCACGTACCACTAAAATAGTGAACTTGGTAAACATCATACCTGCTAAACATCGACATTTCAGCAGTGTTAGCATGTTAACACGCAGCTGTTAGCTTTTAGCTCAAAGCACCACTGTGTCAAACAACCCCATGGAACTGTTGTAACGCAAAAGGGGTAACTCGTAACAACTCAGTTGAACGTTGAGTAACAACAGACAGATATTTCCCTCAAGAGTTGGTAGAGAACAAAACGGAGGTAAAAGGAGAATGAAAATTGGACTTACCAACAATGCCATCCTTAAACTTGTTGGACTACAACAACATGATGGGTGATAATATGTTAAAAGTTTGTTGAGCTGCCCAGAAGTGGCAAAAAATACAGGTTATATTAGAAATTTACTTTATATTTCTAATGACAGTCAAACCAATATGTCCACAGATAATGTACATATCTGTTGTCAAAGAAAGGTAAAGGTGAGCCCATTTATACTGCTTGCTAGAGGACATGTAAGTGCTACAGGGAAGACATCAAAAATCACCAACATTTTGCAGTGGATGTGAAAAAGAAGAAGACATGAGACATCACATGAGCTAGCTCGCCTGATACCCTTTTGCTTTCGGCCGACAGGCATTGTTTGGTGTTTGTCCTGCTAAAGTTGCACAGCTCTCAAATCTGCTGACATTACCAGGTCTCTCACTCTGATTAACAGGTTTCCCACGCTGAGCCATTTCAGTCAGGATGTGGTGCAGTAAGTTCTGAACCGTAATGAATCATCCATCATCATCAGATGCAGAAGCACCACCATGCTGCTGTCTAGGATGCCTGCACCAACCTGAGAAAGCTGCTCAGAATCCAAATAGAGGCTTTGCATTTTAGAGCTGCAACAACTCAATGTGACTTGATGTAAACATGAATTCACAGCTCGACCCAAACAATACTTAGCAGACAACATATTTTGTTGTTTTACATTACATTTTATAGCTCGGCGTCTCCTCTCTGGCACCGTTTCGGCTGACTGTGCTATTTTTCTGAACAGGTTTTGTACAACACAACCAGCTTGTTTCAAACTGCACAACATCCTGGGGCCTCTGTCCATGTAAACAATGCAGCAAACCGCTGGACAACAGGCTTTCTCAGTGTGGTCTGGAGGTACAGCTGCCACAGTCTGCCAGTCTCCTAGCAGACCGCAGCCCTGATTAAAAGTCCTGTTTAACTGCTAATCACCACACCAACAGCAATTTATCCTCAATGCTGTAAAAACACTCTCTATAAACCGCTTGTTTACCGTTTCCAAACCACCAGCTCTCTTCGCTGCAGAGTACAACAGCCTATGAATGTAAAGATTCATTTCTGAAACAAAGCTGAAGCGTCTTTGGTTCTGTGTTAGCACAATCCGGCAAGGTGTTATGACACACAACATAGTTTTATATGAAGTTTTACATTGCGGCAGGAACTGTTAGAAAGCAGTTAGTCTGAAAGTGCAACTTGTCATCAAACTCCTTTTGAAGTGATACATGTTTGACTAACGTGCTGGGAAATGAAAGAAGTACTCACATTAATGAGCAGAGGTAGCAGGGCAACACAACACTGTCTTAAATTCAGTGAAAGTGACAGTTACCTATGAGCCTAAAGCAAATGTCTTTGTGAAAATGTGTTGAAAATATTCACAGCTGTTGTAAATGTGTGTCCCTCACAATCTTACTACTTAACAAAGTAACGTACTGTACTCGCACAATGAACGTGTCTCTGAACTTCGGTGAGAACTCTGATAAGGCTGCCATGTTGTGTTCAGGGCAGATTAACTGGCTTCTAAACACGGACGCAATGAGGCTCATCAATCAAAACATTAAGAAACTGCACAACAATCCAAAGCAAATTGTCCATGGTTTAACAGCAATTATTTTACAGTTAAAATAATCACAGCCATATGCTGCTCTCTAATTGACTCACTAACATAAGTCCTGATAATAAATCCTGAGTAAACTTGAAGCATCTTCTGACAGATTCATCACTGAAACCTTTGGTGAGCAAGTTTAGGTCCTCACTACAAATATTAGACCCCACTTAACTGATTGAACTATGACAATAAACCAAGCCAGTTAATGCTACTAAAATCACAAATAAAAAAACTCTCAAAATTCAAAAGACAGGTTTTGCTATCAAAAAAAAAGTTTGCTTTTAAGACAAATTTCTACAGGAAAACATTTTTCCTGTAGAAGCGCAACAGATGTGTTTGAAATGTAAAGCACATAACTTTTACATTGTGACAGTACTTATAGAAAGGATGCTGCACCACCCACAAGTACAGACATTCATTAGTTTCTTGCTGTCACGATAAAATCAGCAGGTGACATTTCTGTGAGCAAAAAGGAGAGAGACTACAGTAAATGACTATACAGTGTTGTGTGACCAATAACTGAAAACTTCTCCAGCAGACATTGATATCAGAGGAGGTGCTGCCCTCTGGTGGAGAATTAAGAGAGTTTTATCAGAGATGATGTAATGGTCATTCCTGCATCAGGCTGAATTAAAGTATCATCTGGTCAATCTGTCTGTGGTGGTGGAGTATATGATATTTTATCCACCCATTGTCATTGAGGGGGGCAGCATATTCCAGGTACATGTTAATCGAGTACAGTGACTCCGTGACAGACAGCAGGAAATCTTACATTTTAATTTGCCAATATTATAAAAGTATACCAGAATAGTTTGAATAAAAACTTAATCACAGAAATTTGAACACAGACCCCTTTAATAAAATAATCCTGTCCAATGAACCCTGAGTTAAAGTTCTTTTTGACAAATAATATATTTCAATGCAGATTGCTTTATGGTCTCTAGCCATCCCTGAAACCTTTGCACATTACAGAACATTACCAGTAAGCACAAACACAGAAGGATCAACAAATTGTGCCATGTTGAATTTCAACACCCCATTCTTAAGGAACTTAATGTCTCCACTAATTATAACTTGAGGAGAAACACTGATGAGGTCTTTTAGATAAAGTAGCAATGAGTGACTTGCAGTGGTTGTGGCCCATTACAGTCAGACAGTGCCGCCTCAGTTGGCCTGGATGGGGGCGACCAGTCTCTGTCTGATAAGCTGGTTCTCCTCCAGCATCTTCGAGATGGTCCTAAGAACCGCAAACTTGGCCTATCCAGGACAGAGGACACATTCCCAGGAAAAGAAAGATGGAGAAACGGTGCATGGAGGATGAGGAGGAGCGCATTGTCGTAGTAACAGAATGACGGACGTTACTGATGTTCCCAAACTTTTCACAGGATTTGACAGAACACACACTCACTTTGACCTCTAGTGGTTAGTTTTATAACAAATAGTTAAGATTGCTTTATGATCTCTAAATTGAATTAATATTTTAGTGGTAATATGTTACCTAAACTAATTTTTTTAATAAACAATATGAAATATATATATATATATATATATAGTCTACATAGTGTTTAATGATGACAGGTGGTTAAACGTGAAGTGACTGTGGCACATATATTAAGATGCTACACTATACAGGACAGCTGAGGATGTAAGTTTGTCTTGATGGGTGGGAAGCACAGCACTTATATTCTCCATTGCCATAGTGAAAGCTTAAAATTAAACTGGTTATCTTAAAACTTGCTTATATAGTTAAATATGCATACAGTGATGATTTGTTAGTTCTTAACAAGAGTTTCAAAGCTCAGCGGAAATGACGTGTCACGTTTCATGAGTTCAAGATCAAAGGACTATAAAATAGTGAAATGTCCTTTATTCAGTGTCTTCTCTTCTTCATTGCACATAATGTAAGCTTTACATAGGGCCTACCTTTTCCTTCTCAGGTATCGCTTTGCTGGAGGGTCTTTGGGAGAAAAAGAAAGCATCTTCACCAACAGAGTCGGAATCAGTCTGAGCACCTGACAACAACAAGAAATGTGAATTATGAGGCTGACAGTTTAATGTAACCACAGGACAGAACTAGTCTGTAGCTTATTCAGGCCTAGTTTGAATAAAGTGTATTTTATTATCTAGCTAGTTCCACTCTTCATCATGAACGTTTACACCACTGTCACCCATTGTTAAGAGTCTGACCTTTGGAAGCAGATCTGAAAAGGCTGTGATAAAAAAAGAAACAGTAAGAGACCTCTATCTGTGGTTAACTTGACGTGAAACAACTGTTAACTTGGGGGGTGAGCAGGATAAGTTTAATGAAACAAACCCATTAACAAATTAACTAACGAAAAACCATAACAACAAAGTAGTTCAGCTGAAGAAAAACTTTTACTATAAATAAATTTACTCTCTCATGGTGTCCACCCCTGACATGATACCATACTCATTCAGTTTTATCTGTCCACTGCCAGAAATCACTGCTAGCTATCACCACAGCTAGGCTAACTGGCTAACTGAAACTAACTGTAGCTAACCTATTCTAGCTAACTGAAACTAACTTATTCTAGCTAACCGAAACTAACATATTCTAGCTAACTGTAGCTAACCTATTCTAGCTAACTGAAGCTAACCTATTCTAGCTAACTGAAGCTAACCTATTCTAGCTAACTGAAGCTAACCTATTCTAGCTAACTGAAGCTAACCTATTCTAGCTAACTGTAGCAGTGACATTACTCAGTGTTTCTCCTCCTCGGCTCACTGTCTTGGTTTTATTTGGCCCTGGCATCCATCCTCTTCGTCTTTTGTCCTCTTTCGTCGTTTCCTTGGACAAAGTCCGGCTGTTAAGTTTTGGTAATTTGACTTTTAAGACTAGCCGGGTTTTTTCACCTCTAGCATTAACATTAGCCGGCTCCTTCCCGCGCTTGTCCCTGCGGCCCTGGGAGGGGGGCTCAGCCCGGTCCCGGTCCCGGTCCCGGGTCTGGTCCGGTCCTGGTTTGTTTGTTTGACTGGAGCCCAGCTGTGAGCCAAACTGGGGCACATACACAGTGGTAGCTGGCGACATATTTACCCTCTAAACGGAGACACTTGCTCTTTGCCTCGGCCAACAGTACTGTCCGGGTGCATGTAGCTGTCAGCCGGCAGGGGGCGCTAGCCTCCGGATAATGAGGTGTCCAAACTGCGGTTCGCGTCCCTCTGTAATGATCTCAAAGAGCCACATTTGTGTGAGTTAAATAATTCTTCACTTGAGTAAAATTACATTTATTTTTTAAATTAATTTTTGTGAATCCTTAGACGTGTTCTTAGCACGAGAAACTACGGCAGCTTTCCGAAAAGGAAGAAGTAATCATATAATTTAAAAAATATGCAGGCGTTATCAGCAAAATGTATTACAAGTACAGAAAAAATGACCCCATGTGTCACATTTCTGTACAATTAGATAATGATTGCTGATGCATTAATGTGCAAGTTGCTTTTAATTGTTGCATACTGTCCTGGTGGATCAAAATTTCAGAACTGTAAATGCATCACATTGTACGAACTCATTACTTTTGTATAACAAATCTTCATTTGTACTGTAACCAGGGACTATTGATAAATGTAGTGGAGTAAAAAGCATAATGTCATGTGAATTATAGTATTGAGTATTCTTTAAAAAAAAAAGGAAAATACAATGAGTTTGTTCTGAGCAGAGGTTTAGATTGAGAACAAAACTAAATGATTTATTTGTAAGACCTCCCTGCTGTAATCAACATCTCACTGCTGTTAAAATAAATTCAGCCATTGTTAGGTGGAATTGTGTTTATACGTATTTAGGTTGTAAAATCTATGACCTCATTCATTTCATTTTGTTGCCTTTTCGCTTGAGAGAGAAAACTACAGGCTTTTATTAGACTAGAAAAGGTTTTGTCGGGACAAAAGACAGAAGGTTTACATGAGCTAAATAGCACTCACTAAGGCCTGAAATAAGCCTCAGCCTATAAATACCTCTGACCTCATTTAACTCAACCCGTCAGATGTGCCAAAAAAAAAAAAAAAAAAAAAAAAAAAAAAAAGAAGGTGCCGTCAAACAACAATGGCATCAGGTGTGAGATTCACTGGAAAACCATCAGGGGGTAAATCAATTAACACAGACCTCTCAGAGGATACTGATATACTTGTAAATCAGCACCAGACATACAATTCTTCCTCACAGCTGTTTTATTCGTTCAACATCTCACATTACAAATACTTCAAATGTATGCATACAGTTACAAACAGTTGGCGGCAAATGAATATATGACATTAGATCTTTGTTTTACTTCAATACTACAAACCAACTATAAAAACTGACTTCTGTATTGTAGCGTAAATTAATCAGGAAGAAAATATAAAAATTGGAACTTACGTATAAATGTGAAATGACTTAATAAAAATCAAAATGATATCAGGTAAAAAAAAAAAAAAAAAAGTTAATAAATATAACCTTCCCAGCATACAATTAAAAACTATTGAAACTTTGCAATCAAGTAATACTAAACAGACATAATCAATATTCTTTTCATCTGAAAATGTGGAGCACAATACAGCAATTAGAAAAACTAGACACGTCAACGAGTTTAACACATCACCCCAAAAATATAACAAAAAATCTGATCAAAATGATAGTTATACATTTCAATTGAAAATATAGCAAATGCTAAATACATTATCGACCTAGTATATACAATGTTTTCAATCACAGTAGCATGGTAGTAGCAAAATAAGTAAATAAGCACAAAACTAATGTTTAAAAATAAATTCAGGTATAAATTAGTTTTTTTTTTTTCTTGCAGACATCAGCATGAACAATAAGAAACAAATAATGTGTAAATGACTGCATGATTTACATGGGTTAAATGACTTACACTGCAGAGACCTGTTTCCGGAAAGAATAAGTATTGCACATAATGGCTCAACGTTAACTTGCAACATTAAATCACATTCAGGTTATGTCCCAAAGCATGCCACATCACAAAGGGGGTCAAGTGATCAAGTCTCCTCACCTATGTCCTAATGAGTGTCCTCTACGTTACAAAACGCATCCAAAGTGTTGTCACTGTGTAGATTGCATAAACATCATGTCTGTGTAAGGAAGGCAGACTCCATCATGTAAAGAGAGGCTACAAGAGAAGTGATCTCAAAGAGGAAATGAAAGTTGAAAAGGAAAAAGGAGATCTAGTGCATTACATTAGGTCCTGCATTAACACTAGCCATGTTATTTCTGTATTACATTATGCATGCCAAGAATAAGTAGAACTTACAGGCAGTCCCAGAAAGAGGATCTAAATATTCAAACAGCTGATATCCACTCCGGTGATAGAAGGGAAGATTTCACATTGACCAAAGCCAAAACATTTACCCTATTGATAATCTTATGGACTACACCTAGGAGAGAAATGTCAGAATATATTTTCAAGACTATCAAAATCAGTTTAGAAAGGTCTTGTCATGCCTTAGGATCCTGTAATTATGTTTATTAGGACAGAGGAGAATCCATATATGACTGGCTAATGCTAGCCTTAGTTTTTTTTTGTTTGTTTTTATTATCTACAGAATCACACCAATGCACCAGACAATTTTCAGATTTACCAGCACTTAAATATATAAAAGCTAATTGAAAATTATATTAATATCATTCATTTTCTTTTTTAAATTAAGTTTACCATAAATGCAGATCTCTTAGTAACAAAGGTACAAAATTATTTTTCACCAAGTGAAAAAAATGAGGTATTGCAAAAGGAGTTCTCCCATCTGTGAAAAATGTGCCTAAAATGACTATTGAAAAAAATATTTAGAAAAGTAGTGCATAATAAATGTATATATGTTCATGACAAAATAATCAGCTATAAAACACTGTACAAAAATCAGCAGGCCATGTATAAAATAATATCTTTATCTCTGTGACAGCAAATTCTAGCTACTACCATATCCAACCACAACACTTGTGATAGAAGCTCCAGTCATGGTAGAGCGTGCAGTGGTACACCATGAGGACAGCTCAGGGAGACTGGACTGTGCATTCCCATTAGTTTGTACTACATTAGCATGTTAGCTTCCAGTGCTAATATCCCTGACAATATAAAGTGAGCAAATACTACTGCCAATACCTGAGCCCTGAGGGCTGTGTCTTTATTAGCCGACACCCACAAACCGAAACTCCAGACAACTCCAGCCTTTCCCCCGCCGTATGACGAGAGGACACAACATTATCCTGAAAACCCTCAGATCAACATCTGCTTTTGATGACGCGTATTAGGCCAATCTTTGGTTTGCCCTTTCTGGTTACAAAGTGTCGACTTTTAAACCAAGACCTAAAAAACTCGTGCCAGCAATCTAAACGTGTGTGTCAGACTGAGGGGAGATTTTGTTTTGTGACGTGGGCCAGATGCTATACACCGAGCTTCCTGGAGAAAAACAAAAAACAAAAACTCAACCATCTGACCGTCTGCAACGGTGTTTCCTCCTCTGTTCAACCCAACCATTTGCGCTCAACCTTTGGTAAATGGTACAGTTGTTCTCTAATCCTGCAAGCAAAAAGTAAGAAAATGCACCCTTCTTAAACTCAACTTCCATAGTTAGTATACTGATTTAGGTATGATGAACCTCACTTAAATTTTATGTTATTCTTGACAACAAATGTAAGCAGCTTTGCCAGCTAACACGAAAAGAAAGTACAGTCAAGTCAGAAAACATCTAAATCCAAATCTAATGCATCCATATGCTCATGCACACTTAAAGTCAAAACATAAATGGGATTTCACTCTCTTCTTTAGCATTTACTTCTTTTAGAAGGCCGAATTAAAAAAAAAATAAAAACAAAAAATAAATTAAGTATTTTTTTTTTTTTTTTTTTAAACTTAAAAGAAAAGTGCATTTATTTTTCACATCATAGCCCGTACCCCTTCCCCAACTACCCCCGTCTCTCAATCCCTCCCCGATCCTGCGTTGTCTCCCTCCCCTGCCCTCTCGCCTCAGTTCCAGCGAAAGGAGATGTGTCGTGGTCGGTCCCCTCCCTCCTTCACCAGCGGCTTGTGGAACTCGCGGCCGGCCCGGGAGTGGATGGCTGCCCAGCAATACTCACAGTAGTACTGCAGACAGGTCACGTTGGCGCAGAAGAAAGGAGCAAACTTCCCCCCGCAGCGGGTGCCCTGGCACTCATCGCACAGCTGGTCGTCCAGGACATATGGCTTCACTTCCACCTGAAGAAGAAGAGAGACGAAATGGAAGGCAGGAAAACTGGGTTAAAATGGAGGTCGGGGGGGAAAAAAAATCCAAATGCATGTGCAGCAGCATGTTAGATAGGTGGGAATTAATATTTTATGTACATCCACTCTTCGTTCTTAAGACCTGAATAGTAAGCCGTTAACATCAGACACACTCACCCGTTTATCAATCTCTCCGTGCTGCAGTTGAACAAATCGGGCACTAATGGCTGCAATGTAGCTTTGCTGATTGGAGAAGGCTACTCGCCCCGCCCCTTTTGGGTACTTGAGTTCAGGGTCGGTGTCAATCCCAGCGTAACACACTCCCCCATACAGACGGTCCATGATCATGGCAAGCTCCACTGGAATAACCATAATGCAAGTTAACAGAATCAAAACAATTTCAGCCCCAAGAATGCAAGACACTTCGGGTTCGCTGCACACACGTACCTGCACGCAGGGGACGAGGGACACCTCCTACAAAGATAGTTTTCCTTGGGTCCAGTGGCTGAGAGCCGTCCATAACAAAGTCACTGTCATTTAGGTTCCAGGGCCGGATCTGGACCTACAAAAATCAAGATGATAAAAAAAACAATGTTCATTCTCTCTCAGTCAGGCTCGGTTCATTTGTGAGTAAGATACATTTTGGACTGTGAAAATGAAAGCGGCTTGCTGCTTATGTAATGTGGATTAACACACTTTTTTGGTGGCAGGATGTTGTTGGTGGTGGTGGCCCAGGATTTTTACAGGAACCTGGAATAACTGAACAGTGGTCACCATTTTTACGTTTGTCTCTTTTTGTGCTGTGGAGCAGAATACTGCGACATCTCGATGATATCACAGAATGAAAAAAATAGCCAAACAAGCATTACAGTTGAAACTAGCCTTGAGATTAGTTGTACCGATCATTTTTCGTGGCTTAATTCTGCACTAAAAATTAACAGTGCAAAACTTCTACATCTGATGAATTATTCTCCTTAGTGCAGACAAAACAAATGGAGCTGACATTTTCCACTTTTGTGAGCTACAGTGACCAGACACACTTCAACACAGACTACGTGTGTGAGACTATGAGTTAAACATTTGTGTCAGTGCTTGTTGGGTAACACAGATGCAGACGAGAAGCATGTAGCAGCTTAAACAGAACAAACTCACAGGTTTGTCTTTGATGGTGGGACTGGAGACACACAGGTAAAGCTTCCCATCCTCCTGAATGCAGGCATCAATCAGGGCCTGAACAGAGCTCTCGTCTTGAAACAGCAGGAAGGCATATCCTGGAGAAGTCGGGCGTACAGAACAATGAGCATGTGCACGACAAGGGAATGCTCTTAAATCAGAACGCTGTAGAGTCGACGTGCTGGCAGAAATATAACGTTCAGACAGTTTGACTCACCTTTTGGTGGAAAGTAGGACTTGCTCTCTGCCTTGTGAGGCCAGTCGACAAACAAGTGACCGAATCGGCGGAAGCTGGCAGTGATTTCATCTGAAGGAGGGAACTCGGTTAGCATGGATGCCATAGAAAGAAAAAAGTTCAATATGGTCATTCTAGCTTTTGATCTACGACGACGTAGATTAGAAAACTGAGGCTAGAGAAGCATCGTCTGTAGCCGTAACATGCCGTTACCTTCATCTATGTCTGGAGGCAGCCCTCCGACAAACACTTTGCGAGAATATCGCTCCACGCGTTCGCCATTGAGGTGGGGGAAACAGTGGGCCGAACCAAGGCCAGCAAGCCCCTGGTCACCTGACTCATCCTCTCCAAAGGAGCGCTCGTCCTCCATAGGGAACAGAGACGAATGGCCTAGCGGACAGAATGATCTGGATTACACATACTGGTTCACCACTACGGAGGCTGACCCACACTTTTAATTGTTTTGAAAATGTATTAATATCAGTGATTAGATGTGAATCAATCAAATAATGTCAAGAGATACACACAGAAGCAGCCATGATTGCTATTTTTGATGGCACGGTTGAAGAGCACGAGTATTATCACTACTAGGGGTTGGCAGGCAGCCTCGGAAGGCTTTAACGCCATACAGGGGAAAAAAATAAAAAATCAAAATGATCAGTGACACTGAACAGCCAGGCAGACAAACAGAGAGGCAAAAAAAAAAAAAAAAATCACAAAGTCATCATTTCATTACTGCTTTCTAAGTAGCACAGAAGAAATCAAGACACGTTCACAAGATTTACCTCGTCTTCTGCCATAACTTCTCGCTGCATGTAAAACAACACAAAACACTCTTGAAAATGGCTTCTCAAAAAAAGTTAGGCAATAAGAACAATTAAAAAAAAAAAAAAACAATGCCAGGGCTTGAAATTAATTTGTTGGCTCACCAGCCAAACTGGCTACTGTATTTACAGTCACTTTGATTTTCTACTAGTCAAAATACTTTAACAAAATGTATTTAAGCATTTAGGGGAAAAAAAGAAATCATTATCCCCCTATCCATATTCTGTAATGCACTCCAAAGGTGTATCACTATGTGCTGTATAAACTAGAGAGGGAGGGAGTTAAAATCAGTCATCATGACATGATGAATGGTTGCATGTAATTGTACCCCAGAGTAATTGAATGCCTCATTAATCACTTATATATGTAAAACAAATTAAAGGTGACCTGCATTTTCACTCAGTTCTACCTCTGAAAAAAAAAAAAACTACAAGTGTAAATACAACTTACAACCATAGATCATCTGCCTTTGACAGCATATTTGTGGTTTCATTTACTTGCTCTTCGCCGTCTCTGAGCCTCCCTGACAACAGTACTATTTTATGACTCGAGGAGGCCGGTCTCGTCTCTTCACAGTCAGCCATTTTAGTCGTGTACCACAGTGACTGCCACAGCAGCTTAGAAAGGTATAAAACAAGCAATAGGACTTCATTCTTTTTATGTTTTTACAGTTTGTTTTATGTTTCAGTGTGGTCATGTGAGTCATTTTTTTTGTTTGTTTGTTTTTCCATTTTATGTGAGCTCGCCAAACTCCTATATGCCACATTTAAATGGCAATGAAGGATTGCAATGTGGATCTTGAGTCTTAAAAAAAGGGGCCAGAATGAGTTTTATTTGCATTTGGCAGACATTAATTTCAAGCCTTGACTTCTGCTGCAGCGTCGCATATTTGTATGCATGTCATTTACATACCATTCATAGGTAGAGGGCCGTCTCCACCCTGGTGAGAGAAGCTGTATCGTCCTACGTGATCAAAAACAGGACAGGCCTCAGTACATCACGTCATGAAATGATTCCCAGCTGCAGTAATGATTACATTAATTCCTTTCCCTCACATATAAATTACTCCAACCCTTTGAAGTTTATATGGGACTGGTTTGGGGTAATGTATTCTATTCTGTGTTTATAGGAAAAAGACCATGATAGCACAAGTCCAGGGAAAGTATGAAAAATTCTGCAGACTGGGGGGAAAAAAATGCCTCAAATGTAGTTCAGTTATTCTTAAATGTAAACAAAACAACAGTTTATTGCAATATAGGCAAGATAAACATTGGAATAAGTCCATGACTGGACAATTATGCAATTTATTAGCAGATTTTTTCATTACTGAGGAAGCTGACTTGAAATTTAAGCGATGGAAAGCACACCCATGGTAGAAAGACTGCCAGTTGTCAACAAGAAGAAGTTTCAAAAACAGAAAGTACGTGCATGAGCTGGCCCAGATTAGCATCAGTAGAGCTGGTTGCGATGTAAAAAGGGTTCTTTCAAGATTGACTGCAACAAAACTCAACTGAAATGTTTTATTAATGAGCGAGTTAGTTTCGATCAAAGAGTCTCCACAGCGAAAAGTGCTGCAGGTGATTGTTTTCATGGGTTATGGAGAATACGGCAGAAATGTACTGTAATGCAAGACACAACTGTAAAATGTTACATTTTCACACAACTGATTCCACTGCATCATATCTATAGAGATGCTGATACTAAAAAGGAGGACTCTGCACTTTTTCACAATTTTCTTTAAAATAAAGCTGTCAAAAACAAAGTCACCTAAACAAAATAGTCTAAAATAGGCAAACACTTGAGTAAAACCAGGTTCCAGGTTGATTTAAATCAGAATCTATCCATACATGCAGTGCCAGCTTTGGTGTTTTGTAGACTCACTGCTATGGACACATTTTATTCGACACTAAAGAGGAACTGAAGAAAATCTTAAGAGACACTCCCTGGCCGTAGTGTCCTAAAGGGATAGACAAAACACCAAAAATAGTAACATCTTATACCTTGTGCTAACCTCAATACTTTTTGAACAGCAACCAAATTGCATCTGTAGAGTCCTTTTAGCGTCATGACCAAAATTCAGGTAGCATATTGCCACCCATATTGAAAAAACTGAAAAGACACTCAACCCCACAATAACCCTGCACTAAATATATGCTCACTAATATTTGGTGTTTGTTGGTGCCATTAGTTTGTTAGTTATGTTATGTTGCAAGAAAAAAATCTCAAAATCATGATGACGCATGCAACTGTATTAATAAAATATAAGTGTTATCACAAGTAAACGCTAACACTGACTGATAGAAAAAACAATAAGAGTTACTTTGACAAAACTTCAATCTAGAAATTGCCTGGCTGGAATTGACTACATTTCTGTTATTTTGATAACCCGCATTTTTTGGGACCCAATAAGCAGCATGCATATTCACACTGACGTCCCACTGTTGACAACCAGTTGTCAGCATTGTGAAAATAATACCCAATTTCTACGTGCTGTCAAATACATGCAACAAACGGCTGTATTTATCTACAGCCAGCAGTGAGAAAAACGATCCTCTCCTCGCTATTGTTAGTGTGGGAACCAACCTTTCAAGGAATCCTGCTCAGCCCTCATAATGTCAATCAGAGAGTTCTCCAGAGAGTGCATACTGAAACCATCAAAGGACCGTGTTCTCTCCTGCTGAAAGAGAGGAAGACAACAATTAGTGTCCTCACTTCCCACATCACCATCTAAAGCAGCACAAGCTGCAAGAGCCCTGACACAGTTTGCTATGATGCTAATAGCTAATAAAAAAAACTGCAGAGAATATCCCCGTAGAGACCTTCCGCAGAAAGCATTGTAAACAGAAAATGGAGCCCAGAGTACGTCACACAAAAACAGCTGCATATCTCTGCAATCTAATCACATCTCTACACCGTATCTGATCACATCAAATAAGGAAACATGCTACCTATGGAGATAAAAAACAGCATCCACCCAGGTGGGCAATTGCAAATCAATACAAATCTTAAATGACTAGCCTAAGGCATAAAGAATATATTAGCGTTTGAAAGGACAAACACGAAGCTATGATGAGTAATACATAACACAAGTGAGGGTGCTTCACTGAGCATCTAAATGGGTTGAGAGCACGTAAAGCTGCAGTAGAGCACAAGACTTCTCAAATCAGGACAAGAGGAAGGCCATGTGATCAGAGCAGATGATAAGACTGCTCTCCTTCTACGAAATGATCCAGATAAGACCTCAGACACACACACACACAATAAGTTTCAAGTCATCCGTTTAGTGGTTTGACAGTCACATATCCTGCTTTGCTCAATGGCTTATTTGTTGCATTTGATACAGATGAGCGTGTTTAATAGGATTAACATTATTTGGCCCAAAAGGACAAACTAGACATGTTAACAGTTTTTGCGGTCTCTAAGTCTATTGCACTTTTTAAGTGAAGAGATTTTAGTTCTATCGGGCTTCACACCAGCCTGAGCGTTACCTGCGATGCGCTCACCTGGAAAGGGTAGACACTGTCACTGCGGCTCATGCTGTCCTCCACCCAGCCCTTGTGATTGAAGCCAGAGCTGTTTCTGGGGAACTTCTGAGAGGGAACCTGTAGGACAGTTGGATGATTGTCACTCCTGACCACATGTACTGTGTGCTGTAATATCAATTAATGCAGATATCTGCTAACATGTATTAGCGTTTGTGGTGACTTGTGACGATCTCATCTACCTGGTTGTTAGGGAAGGACTTCTTCAGTGGGGAGATCGAGTTAAGACCCGTCATCCCTCCGCCTACCCCCCGCCGGTACTCTCGAACCCCCTGCGTGCCTCCCCAGCCACCATACCCACCGGGGCTCCAGGAGGTGGATGTGGGAGTGGAGGGGCTCTGGTAGCTTCCCCAAGGTGAAGGGGGTTTGCTCTGGGCGGGAGCAAGGTGGGGCAGCTGGGTGAACGGTCCAGTGCGGTGGGGGTGCGGAGGAAAGGAGGGCTGGGGTGGGTGAGGGCTAGCTGGGGAGCGCCGGTGCTGCTGTGGGACCCCCTGACCGTGGGGGTGGTAGTGCTGGGGGTGAGGCGTGGGTGGGTGGTGCTGGGAGACTGGTCCGATCTGCGGGGAGAAGCTACCTCCCGCTCCAAAGCCAGGTCCGGCGTGGTGGGAGAAGTTCTGGAACAGCAGGGGAGGCCCGTTGGTGTTGGAGCCGGCCGGGCCGAAGAACCCCCCGACGTCTTCCCCGACCACTGGAGACTGGGTGGATGGGACAGCAGCGGACCAGTTGTTAAAGCTGGTCAGCGAGGAGGAGGAGGAGGTGGATTGTGCACAGCTTGTACCCATTCCCAGGCTGTCCTGGTAATCGAACCCACTTAGCACAGGGGACTCCATCCTCAGCTTCTCCTTCCCACCACTGCTCTCCAAAGACCCCTTCTCCAGTGACCCGTCTTCAGGAAGAGCCCCCTCAAGCTCTCCTAGGCCTCCCCCAGCCTCCTGCTGGCCCGGAGACAGGGCCTGAGGCTGGGCCTGGACCTGAGACTTCTCCTGCATGTCCTGGAGGTCCAAGGCCTTGGACTTGTCTGACTCCAGAATCTCATCTTGCATGTTACTGTGTTGGGCTACTGCAGGGAACAGCCAAGCACTGCCCCCATTGGTGGAGCAGGTGTTGTTTACGAAGGAGGGGGGGCTGGGGGGGGTTGAGGGGTGGTGTGGGTGCTGGGGTTGGAGGTGAGGAGGGATCCTTACAGGGAAAGCAGATTTGTTACCGCTGCTGTTCTTCACCAGAACTCCAAACCCGTAGTCCCCCATTTAGGACACACAGTAAATCTTCAGTTCACTTTTGGCTTTCACCGTCTTCTTTATCCTAAAATGTGGGTTGAAGAGGAGCAGGGAAGGGAAGAAAGGGGGAGGAGGAGGGGTGGGTGACAAAAACCATATAGCTGTTACACCTCAAGTTGATCTGGCCTCTGGAAAAGAAAAAAGGGAACACAAGCCTCGCCAAACCCTGTGAATGTGCTTGGGCTGCACCCTGTCTGGTCTTGTGATGCAATCAATGAGATTAAATCATTGACTCGCTTTGGCCACGGGAGGCCTGGGTGAAATATAACACCCGAATAGCAGCAAGGCGACCACGGAAAACACCCAGCCTAACCAGCGTAGGCAGCTAACAGCCTGGGCCGGTGAAGCTGACGTCTCCAAAGGTCGTTACGCAGCTAGCAGCGAGCTAACAGCTGCTCCGCCACCTTCCATGTGCCCTATTAATCATGCAGATCCCAGCAGTCAATTTTAAAGTACGTTTATGCCTCACGGTGCATCCGTGGACGCCGGAGAGCCGAGGCGGCCAACAGCACGGACACTTACCGAATAATCTTCCCTTTTTTCAGCAATGACCTCCTCATACGCAACCATTTAAATACAGGAAAATGCTGATGACGTCTCCTGTCTGTTCTGAATCTGGGGTAGTTCCCTTCACCGAGCCGCTAGGCTAGGATAATAGCCGATATACCGCAGAGACGATGTAGCACATTTGCAAACCAGCCGAGAAGCTACAACCGGAGTCAACGGCTCGTGAACGTTCCCGAAATGAACACGACACCGTCAACGGCGACAGGACGGCGGAATGACTGGTTGGAAATGGTGTGCGTCTCTTTAGACGACCTCGTCTGTTTCGTGTCCTGTATGTTCAATGTCACACAACCTACCAATCCTTGTCATCATTTTCACGTCTCGAAACAACGCAACGCGACCTCGACGGCTGCTCTAACGTGTCGACAAACGCGTGTGTTTGCTGGTGTGTCGGGCATAGCTACCTTCAGTTCGGCGTCATGACCTTATCGTTTTGATGTTGCCATATTTTAGCGTTTTCCCTTTTTCTGCATTTCCTAGGCAGCCGGTGTAAATGGTCTCCTGTCTCTTCTAGATGACAGCTGGACCAGTCGGGAGACACTTCCGTCTACAAGCCCCGCCCCCTCCACCAGCCAGCAGCCACTGGCTGTCAGGATTTCCCTCCGGAGCCCCGCCCACTTTTACTGAAATCTAACATCTGATTGGACGATTATCGTGAGGTCACGCCCGCAGCACCCCTTCTCAATGAATGGCACATGCACTCAAGACGTTCTCGTCCCAAATAAGGACGCTTTGAAATCACTGGGAGGAGTTTGGTTTTTTTCTAAGGAAAATACATAAAGATCCAAGGAAATTTCTGTCTAAACCCTCAACCAACACTATAAAAAGAAATTCTCATAAAAGAGTACTGTAAGCCGATGGAATGCACAGGGTTAAAATCCTAGGCCTAGGGTTTGCAACCATATATTCCAAATGCAGATGAGGTCATTTGGCTAAGCAAATCTTTTTTTCTTCCACCTCCAGCCTATGGGCATGAGGAGCTTGCTGGAGGCTGGTTAGGAGCTCTGTGAGCCAGGTGACTGAGGAGAGGAGGGAGGGAGTTGCTCTTGCAGCAACCAGCAGCAGGTGTTTCTCCTGTAATTTTTGGTTTCTAAGATTGTTTTAGTGTCGGTCCAGCCCTGTCCCCTTTTTCATCTGTGATTTGTTGTTGACGTTGTCTTTCTATTCTGTGTTCAGATTTTTATGAGAGTTGTGACTGCAAAGCTAATTTCCCCTTGAGGGACAATAGATATAATCTTGGACCTTCAGAGCCTCTCCTGGTCATGCAGAGCATATTTAAGCTTTATTGAGGTTGCAGAGGCACTGTTAGGGGGTTTGAGTGAGAGTCTGGGGTTGGAGACCACATCCTGGGACTGCGGGACTTGCTGGAGGCTGTTTAGAGGCTATGGGATACAGCCTGGCAGCTTGGAGTCAAGGCAGGGCCCACAGAGCATGTTGGTGGCTTTAAGAGGGCTGGAGAGAGCTGGAGAGGCAGTTTTAGGGGTCTTGTGTTCGAGTCAGGGGCCCCAGTGCACGTCCTGGGCACGGGGAGCTTGCTGGAGGCTGCTTAGGAGCTGTGGGATATAGAAGCCAGGCGACCTAGAGGCAAGCCAGGGCCCGCAGAGCTTGTTGGAGGCTCTGCCAGGGCTGCAGAGGCAGTGTTAGTGCCTCCAGCTGTTCAGGAGTGGTGTATTGCACAGAAGACAGGCCCTGAAAAAGCAATGTGATGGATAGGTAGTTAGATTTGGTCAGACCGTTATAACCTGAGTCCACAGCAAAGTACCGCATAGCAATCTCATTAAAGTAAGCTGCTGCTATTTTCAGCACGTAATCGAGATTGAGAGCTTGATTAATTTTACTTTGGTCAGATCTGCGCTGTGCTCAGATCATACCATCATATCACACCTTCACATGTAGAATACAGATGACATACTCATATTGTGAGACAACGGTGGGGGGAAGTACTGTATTTAAGTACATTTACATAAGTACTGTATTTAAGTACAATTTTGAGATACTTGATTACTTTCATTTTAAGATACTTTCATAATTCCATTCAACTACATTTCAGGGGAAAATATTCTACTTTCTACTTTTCACTATCAACCTGACACCTTCAGTTACTTTCCAGGTGAAGATTTGACACAATGGATAATATAACACGCTTTTAAAATAGGACACATTGCTAAAGATTAATTCAGTAGTTTCCACTCCTTTTAGCTTACAGAAAGCAGTGTGTAGTTGCAGTCACATTTCACATGTCTATGAACTGTTAACAGCTCCACTAAAGAGTGAATTTCCCCCTACATTTGTCAGCCAGAGGGACCAAACGAGTACTTTTACTTTAATCCTTTCACAGACGACTTTTGAATGTACTGGGACATTTTTTACATTGCTATATTGATACTTTTGCTTAAGTAAAGGCTTTGTGTACTTCTTCCTCCTCTGCAAGCCAGAACCTGACATAGATGTGCTTTTCCCTTTGCTAAAGCCAGTTCATTAAAACCCTAACGATCATGCACCAGGAGGTGTAACAGTATCCTTTTCAACAGAAGTACTCCTAGACCTACAGTATACATTACTCATGTGGGAGTAAAATTACTTGTGTCAAAGCTGCTCAAGCAGAAGGGACTCTGTTAAAAAGTTCTAATGAACTACACACAGCTGATTATGGCCACTATAAAAGTGCATAAGTCCTCCATCAAAATTCACCTAAATAAAGGTACTTTCTATTTTTTGCAGTGTAGGCCTACTAAAAAGTCTGTGAAAGTGCTACTCAATTGTGGTAGAGCTCCTCCCCAGTCTTTTGGAGTATTATTTACTGCTTGTTTGTTGAGTTAGTCTTGTTAACACAGTGTTCCAGTCCCCCTAGGCAGACCCACCCTTCATTTGTATCTTGCATTGGTTGCACACATCACCCCACCCGACTCCCACGTGCTGCAGGGCCTGTTGGGGTGGTTTAACAACACAACAGTGTGTCTTGATCTTCAGGTTTTTTTCTTTAAAATAACAGACTTCTGGTCCAGGTCTTGCTGGTTTGATATTCTCAGGCCAGTATCTACCAACTGAGACAAGGTTGCGTGGTGGAAGCCACCATCTTATGTGGGCTGCTGTCTGCTCTAGGCCCTCTGAGGCTGACAGTAACTCGAGCACAGTATGTTGTGTCAGCATTTTCTTCCCTGAGAGCAACACGCTCTATATTCCCCAATGAAACTGAGTCTTGCTGCTGAGGTTCCACTCACTCTATGCAGCTAAACAGGTACACATGGTTATTCAACACACAGCATATTACATTTTTCTCAAAGTTTAGGTAAATATAGGGCATTGATCTTTAAGACGCCCGACAGGAGACAGAAGTGGGGTGCACCTATTTACCCTAGATGGTTCCTAAATGATTCATCCATGGAACTTAGGCCCCCAGTCATTAATTCATTAGTTCACAGTGGAGCACAGGGTAGATGTTCACAAAGCTCTCAGGTTTCTCTGCTCAGAGGCGCAGTCTCTCTCTGCTGCTCAGCCTCCTCTCAGATGTGATCTCTGCTGCCTCCGTACTGATAGGACTCCGTTGCCATACCAACCGTGCAAGCTGGGAGATTTCTGGTCCATCCGCCAGCCCATTGTTTGACCAGCAGGTCATCCATCTCAGACTCGATGTATTGTTGCAACAAGCTGAGTGTGACACAGCATAATTTCTCCCACTCACTGTGGACCCGGTGAAGGTATCGCACGGCACTCTGTAGCCTTGGTTATCAGCTCAGTGTGACACCATCAGCGCACAGGAGACGATGTCAGCGTACTGTCTGGTGTTTTCACGAAGCTCACACCACCCTTTTCATCTGTGAGCAGGGGGAATATGCAAATCTATACATATTTCTATATAAACATTTCACTCGCTCCCTATGCTGCAAATGCTGATTTATTGAAGTAATTATAAAATGGGTGTCACAACACCACACATTAGATTTGAATGCAAAGATAAATGCAAATGGAGTAAGATGCAGTCACCCCAGCAACCTCATTTCTGTTTAAACAAACAAAGTCTGTGACAGACTTTTTGTTATGCATCAGGTTTATGATGAGGAAAAAAATGGGACTCTAGTTATGTTGTATTGTGCTTCCTTAAAGACGGGGGACTTACACGAGAATATTCTGAATTCTAGACCCTAATCTGGGTCACTCCAAAAATGCTTAATTTGCCATAATGCATCTTGACAGTGTTTTTCATTCTAGACTGTTCTGCCTCTTAAATACTCACTTCCTTCACACTCCACATTCAAACTTTTTCACGCACAGTTTCCTCTTCTCAAGTCCAAACTGAGGTAACCCCTCTGACATCATCAGGGTAATTTTTTCAAACTTTGGAGGACAGAAAAATTACTGGCCCAGTTTTCATTAAACTTAAACTTGGTGGTGCCAAGGCAGAGGTCATGGCTAATGATTGCACTTCCCCATTAGATTTTTTGGTGGCACACCGCTCTCGTGTGCTTCCCGTAATCCAAGATAAAGGAGGATAACAGGAAGTTAAGACGCTTTACATTTCAAATTGTCATTTTCAACTATTCATTTCAGCTTTACAAGCATTTGTACCTTCAATTAAGAAACTCAACTTATCCATCCATCCATTATCTATACCACTTATCCTTAAGGGTCGTATGGGGGCTGGAGCCAGCTGACATTAATACACCCCGGACTGGTTGCCAGTCAGTCACAGGGCAGACGCACATAGAGACAGACTCAACTCATCTGTATTAAAATTCAAACACCTGCTCCCACCAACTGCCTGGAAGCCAAAACGAAGACAGATGTCACCACCCAGTGGTCATGTAGTATCACTGCACACCCAGAGAGGACGCGTTAAAGCTGTGGCAGACTGCAAGGCTGATTCACGTTGAACAGCAGGCAGAGGTGCTGATATCACAGTAGGTGCATGACATATTATGAGGTGGCATGAAGCCATCCTTCATCCCTGTCAGACTGTAGATAAACTGAAACTGGATTTGTGGGTCAAATTCCCATATATGGCTTGTGCAAATGCACTTCAGTTTGCTTAACTAGACTCTTAAATGAGTTAAAGCTCCACAAGAGCGGTTGGAAATCTACCTTTAAAATCAGAGCACTGTCTAAATGTTTAGTGAGCCAGCGTACACTGTTGGGACAACTCATAAAAACTGACACCCTGAACACACCCCAAGCATTGCATACAATCCAGAGCCGCTGACGTAAATGTTTAGGTCTTTCAATAGGGAGGATATTTCCAGTCCTTGAAACTTTAAACACAGCCCGTATTTCACTGTCAGAAAGGAGGCGGCAAGTCAAATGAGAATAGGGTGTCTTTTAACTTGTGCGTATACCTGAGACGACGAGGCCCTCTCTGCTAACCTGCTCAGAGTTCATCAAACGCCTTACCACTGAAGGCTTTTTCTTTCTTTATGAATTCTTAGCTTTGCTTTCATGCCACGATTTTATGCCACTTCAACATAAATAAAAACTATATTGATGGACACAACATGTACAAAATACAGACAAACATATTTTAATGATAACAAGATACATCAGACTTCATGAGTCCAAAGATTTCTATAGGATCATATGACCAATGTCTACAGGTGAGTTACAAACTTCTAGACCATGTTCTGTATTTTCAACGGTGAAAGCAGAGTCCTTTGTGGTTAACAGAGGAAGACACGTGATGTGGTGATGAGCACTAACAATACAGGAAACGTGGTTAGTTTTATTTTCCTCTGAACAGATAAAGAACAGCCATCCAAGCCACTACATTATTACAAAAAGCCATATCAAACCTAATGACAGAGAGCTGAACAGATTGTCACTTTACACACATACAGTACATTCTCAATAGGAGTAGCTTATGTCTCGTGCCGGGATGTCACAGGACTCCCAACTTCCACAACAGAATTAAAAAAAAAGAAAAGCCTGAAAGCCTCACTGATGATTCAGATCCTCAGAGCTTATAATAGTCTAAATGATTGGGATTTACCTTGCTGTAAAGGTTAACTGTGGTAAGGTAAAATTACTGTGAAAAACCCCTTAAGTGAGCCACAAAATCTGAGCATGTTTTATTGTCTTTTTGCACCAGTTGCTCCCCAGCATGTGGTGTAGTACGCTCACAAACTGCACTTTCACAGCTAAAAGCATGTGACTGGCCTGAAATGGTCAAAAGCCTGTGTCTGTGACCTAAAGGAGGAAGAGAAGAAGAGTAGGAGAATTAAAGATGGAGTGAATCGTCAAATTAAAAAAAAAAAAAAAGAAAAAAGTTGAGCATGTCTCTCTCCCTCTTGCTCCACTCCTCTCTGCCTCTCTGTGTTGCTGGCTTTTGGCTGTGGCCCAGAGGAATTCTCTGGTGGCCTCGGTAAATATAACATTTAGAATAACAGCGCCAGAGCCCCCGTGTGTGGACTTAACCCAGTTCCTGGGTCCTCGCTGCGTTGCCTGCGGCTCTAACGGGTAGAATAACAGGCCTTCGTGTCTCTCCTGACCTAGGTAAGGGACCATAGAGGAATAAGGGCTAATTTAGAGGGGCCAGAGATCTGGAGGGTTTCTGTAAAGCCTCTTTCCTCCCTGCTGGGACACCACAAAAGGGTAACATTGCTCTTCTGAAGAGGGGGCTCAAGCTGGTCCTAAGGAATATGTAGGGGTACGGTACTTGGTGCTGTGGTTGATAAGGACAACCAGGGTTGCTCGAATGAAATATCCTACACAGTAAGTCTGATTAGAGGGCGACTGCTCTGGTACCCTGGTCTTATGTCCTGACCCGCAGCGGTGCCACACAAACTGACAATCATCCAAAGTGCAAAATCTAAGACTTTTGTGGCTCAACATCATCATAAAACAGCTCAAAATTAAAATCTCCCCACCACACAGTATCACCCATTCACTTAAATCACAGAGAAGCGGTCACTGTGGACAATAACAAGTTTAGGCACCTTGATGTGTGTGATTTTACATGTGAAAGGACTTGAGCATCAAAAGCGGACAGAGCGTCCTCTCTTTGCCGTGCTTCACCGACAGTTAGACAGAATAACCAGCTCAAACAGAGTGTGTTAAACATTTGACAGTTCGGTTATGATTTGTGAACAAGAACAATGATGTCTCCCGAAGCTTTGAACGTGACATTAATCTGTAACGTCACTGAGACACAGTTTCTGACGCTCTATTAACAATAAATGAGAGTGACCCGATACTTTGTGCATCCAAATGAGACACATGTCAGAGTCGCAAGGACACTCATGAGACAAAAAAAAAAAAAAAAGAGTCCATAAAACCGCGTCTGCTGTGTCAGTATCCCATTCATTGCTGCCCAGACAGCAGTGCTTGTGATGCCATCAGTCTTGGCTCTCTTATTTCTAGCTTTGTGACAGACTTATCAATACATACACGTGTGAAATAACTGTCCATATTCATAGTATTACATTTGCATCCTCTTTAAAATGGATTTTCACTTTAAGAATGCACAAGTTTGTTGGCTTCGTGGCCATCATGCACTACAATTCATATGTGCCAGAACTGGACTTGAAACCTGTACAATTTGTATTTAACCATCAAATATCTATAATTATAATACACATTCCCACTCTGAAACAACAAATGGTGTATGTTACATATCTACAGACCAATGTGTGATGGGTGCAATACTGTGAAGAGAACAACAGACAGCACACCATATACTATGTCATCTATAGTATATCAGTATTGCATATTGTAACTATATTTATACATGTTTATATAAATATAGATAAGTATATTTCTATGTACATTTTGATATTTCAACATTGCATAAAGAATAAAATAAATAATACAAATATAATCAAATCTTACAGTAAGTATGATTTGAGAAATGCTATATTAGAGCCAAAATAGTCCTAACAGTTGAAATAATCATGATAATAACAATAATTATTATTCCATTTAAAAAAATTGTGGCCTACAGTCTGGCATAACAGTACAAGCTACACCACAATTACCCTGCAAGTTTACCATGTGGGACTGCTGGAATGACTGGAGAGGGCGGAATAAGGACAGGAAAGGTCGGGGCTTGTTTCCTTCTGCTCAGTCTGTCTGGGAATTTGTGTGTGTGGGCGTATGTGTGTGGGGAAGTGTGTGTGTGTGTGTGTGAGTGAGTGAGTGTGTGTGTGTGTGTGTGAGTGAGTGTGTGTGTGAGTGTGTGTGTGAGGGTGTGCATAAGTCTGCAAGCGTGGTTTTCAAACGTTGTAGGGGGTCAAAGGTCGGGGCAGTCTCCTGCGCTTTCACCTCCGGATGTCGGTGGCCTCGGGGTCCTCCTGCTCAGCCACCACTCCGGCCTCTGGGCTCTGGCGACGGGGTCCCTGACTGCGATTGCGTGGGTGAGCGTTGAAGCCCGTCTTACCGGATTTGTCCTTGTCGCCTTGCCGCGGTGGGCGAGGGTTCTCCGGCTCAGGGTGGGAGGGCAAGGGACGGCGGTGGTGCTCCACGGCGGAGCCGGCGGGAGATGGGGCGAGGGAGGAGCAGAGGCTCAGGCTGTCGCACAGAGCCCCCCAGTTCTGTTCACACTGTAGCCGGACACTCCGTGTCAATGCCTCCTTCACCTCCTCGCCACAGCTCAGCAGAATATTCACTAGCTCCACATATGGACTGAACAGAGAGAGGCAGATAACTCACATAAAGCTTATGATTTAGTATTTGGAAGCATGGTATTACAACTATACATGGAGGAACAGAGGCTGCTTAAACTGGCTTAAGAGTCCAGTGACCGAAGCAACCGGAGATAAAAAAGAAGGGAGAGGACAGGGAAAATGGATTCATACACACTGTCCAGACCAGCCACTCACCCTTTAGGGAAGAGATCTTGGAAATGGATCATCTCCACCATGACGGCCACATTCTCCTTCGCAGCAGAGCACAGGTTGTGTTTGATGTAACACTCTCTCTGGAGCTGAAACACCATCTCTTTAATGGACACACACTTCCTGCTGATGCAGCTGAACTTGTGCCGTAGCCCGTGCGCCATACATTTCAGAGCATCCTTGATGAAGGACTTCCCCTACGTGCACGCAGAAACACACAAGTGTTGAGTGAACTCTCAAGACAAAGTGAAACGTCACAGTTCACACATCAGCCACAGAAAACATTTTGACCTCTATATTATATAGTTTTAGTGCTTTGGCAATATTATGCACCTGTTCCAGTAGTGTTGGAGATTAGGTCTGATTGTGTTAGAGTGAACCTCGTATGAATGTGTATCTATATACACTGTTGCCCATAAAGTTGGAATAATTGTTCAATTTTGTCAAAGTCTGAATACACAGTTTGCAAAGGTTAATTGTGGTTTAAGTTTCACTGTGATATGTTTGAGAGTTTGATCAATAAAGTTGAGAAGATATACACTTTATTTATCAAGAATAAATCACATTGTCACAATCATTTCATGAGAGGAGGTAAAAAACATTTAATTCCAACTTTACGGGCAACAGTGTATTTCTAATAAAGAATAGGGGTGATGAAATTCTGCATGAATGGCAGTAAATGGCGTTTTTCTTCTGCTGAGGTTTGCTGGATTTGTCTGCCAAAGTTGTACGTTCCTAGTATGTGACCCTATAGACATATTAAGACCCCAGTCAGGCTTGGCTTGGCAGGGCTTCAGCCTCTGCTATGTATGAAAAGTGAGCTAACTGGGCTTATGGCCAACTGGCTCATGACCCTTGGTCCTAACTGTACATGCAACGGTCCACTGAGAGGGAAGTGAACTTCCCAAGAGAGGACAAGAGATTATGAGATGAGTGCATGTACGAGCGCAGTTCTAGAAACACTGACATGTTTCGAGGTATGTAGAAAAAAAAAAAAAGCACAAGTAAACAAATCCGTTCATGGATGACGAGTGTGGGGCAGTGAACCAGTGAAAAGGAAAAGGAATGTTGCCTCTGGTTATACCATTTCTGCAAACACACAGACAGACTAGTTTAGTACCTGAGAGTCAAATTTGCCAGCGTTGTGCAGGAACGTCATGCAGATTTCCTGTAGCCCTCGTATCTCGCAGGAGTTATTCTCAAAGCACTCAAACACACCACAGCCGACATCCCCTGCACTCACCAGGCAGTGCTGGATCTCAGCTGGAAAGAGAGAACAGGTTAGGGGAGGGACCTTATCATCTGTTCACAGCAGAGACGGCAGCAGATTGTTACAGACGTGTTGGCAATGAAGACCATACGGCTTGAAGGCACAACTCCACTTCAGCGCTGATTGCTGCACGAATCACAAAGCTGATGTGGCGTATAATTTCCACAGACACAGGCGGTCGTTCGTGTGCTCGTGACCTCGAGTCTGAGAGAGATAAGGGATGCAGGGCGGGGGGAGAGAAGTCTAATCTCCCAAGCTGAGGGGTTCCTGCAGAGGAACACTTGGTGACAGATATTACTGTGTCATTCTGCACCACAATCCATCTGCACTGCCTAGCATTGAGATGGGATGGTGCATTGCAGATACAGCCTTGACTACTTGTGGAGGAAACACAAATGCAGTCGTTCCTATTATCTGTCAACTAAATGTGCATCAACAAGTCTCTCATTATTGCCCTCGGAGCATACTGAAACCATAACATTAAAAAAAAAAAAGGTGCATCATTAGCTACTTGTAGGTGCAACAGCAGCAATGCAGGCAAAGAAACTTGGGAAATATCTAAGTATATGTCATGTGAATACATAATATCAGCTCCTGCACACCACTGGCCGGCTCTCAAGTGGCCTTTTTCTCTTTACTGCAGCCATGCAAGACAGGAATAAAATAGATGATTGAGGAGAGAAATTACCAAGAGAAAGTGAAGGTTTCTCTTTTAACCCCAAATTGCTGCCTGGGAGCTCCTATTATGAGACATCTAACCACCGGCAGGGAACCTGTCACAGAAACTGCTGCTCGGCCTGTGCGACATCTTCGAGAGCGTTTTGTTCTTAAATTAATATAACAAATTGCAGGTTAGGTTGGGAGCCAACAGGCCGTATGCAGTTTCAGTTTGGCTATGAGAACCCAAATTGTTGACCCAAGTAAAACATAATTACACGCGCGATTTGTCTTGGAGCTGATAACTGATGGGCGTTGAGGGCATTTTTTTTCCCCTCAGTCGGAAGTGCGCACCAGTTGCGTAAAGACGACCAGTCTTGACCACAGCAAACAAAGGATTAAATGTGATTTATTAGAAATCACGCTTGTCAACAAAGAGCCTCTGTTGGGGGGGCGGGGGGGGGGCAGTAGTAGGGGGAAGGGGAAGAGCTGCTGCGGGGTTTGTAGGCACAGAGTTGAACTTTAGTGCGCAGGAAAAGTGAGCCGCTGTCAGCAGTGCTTGTTTTGGCATCACGGGAATGTGCTTGGATCGTACGAGCTTGGCCGCAACGTGCATTGAATTACACAGTGGTGTTACCAGGGTCTCTGCTGTGAAACCTGCATTGGAGTTTGTCCCTATTTTTCAGCGCGGAGGCGAGATAACTATTATGCTGTAATATTTTGACACAGGTTCACATGGCGGGTCGCAAGTCATGCTGTGTATGAGGAGGGGAGGAGGGGGTGGAGGGGTGGGGGCAGCCAATGTAAAGGACAAGTTTCTGGGAAAAGGCAGCAGCCCGACGTGGTGTTAGTGCTTTGTGTTAATTAGTCAAATCACACGTGTCTTTTTATGGTATTTGAGCGACATGTCAAGAGGATATGGCTCAATAGATGAACTCCCGCTCGCCTTCAGCGCTGACCAACCACTGCTGCTTTACTAACCTGCTTGAGCACATCACCCAAGATTAATTTCATGAGACAACGCACGCAAAAAAGCCAGATTTCACCCAGAAACCCGGTGAAACTGTTACCTACAACTCGCGCACACACGCACACCAGCGCGCACGCACACCTAGATGCGCTGCCGTATACATTACCTATTACCTTGTGCCATTCTATTAATAGTTTACTAACATATTGGATTTCTGTCTGAGAGTATTTACAAGATATCGTCTTTCTGAGTAATCGAAAAGGGTCACCCGTGTGCGCCGCAGCGCCGGGATTAAGTTAAAAACAGCGGATTGCTCAAATCGCCAGGACGAGTCCCCAGCATGGTTTAATTTGCAGCCACAGAAACACGTGTACGGACAAACCTCACGTAGACGTGTGAGTAGTCGCACCAACCAACAATCTCCACATTCCTTATCTCCGCTGAGACTTATTTCTTACCTGTATTCTGCAGGGAGAGGCGTCCTTTCTGGCTCGCAGGCTTCTCCGGGAGGCTGTCATGGATATCAATATTATCCGATCCCACTACTTGCTCCAGCACTGACAAAACCAGCAGCGCCACGGCCAGTTTGACCAACATTGCGTCTCCGACAGCGCGCTTCGATTCCCAGCAAAGATCCGGCAGTGTGCGTGTGGGGATGCTGCCTATATTTCTCAGAGCCCCGGGTGTCAATTTGGATGAAGGAGTTAAGCAGGTGTTGTCGGTTGGGGCTTCACAACCAATCAGAGACGCAGACATCCACGTCCAAGGTTTTAGGGGAGTGTCCAGTGAAAGTCCCCTTTTTGCAATAAAACTGGCGCCATAAAGCAATATTCATGAGTAAGTTGAGTGTGACAGCTTTGGGGTGATTAAGCAGCGTCCCACAAACCATATCTGCAAAAATCAAACATATATTGTGCAGCATTTCCAATTACACTCAAGCATTGTAATAATCTTCCAGCAGCTCATGTGATTTGTACAATTTGAAAGATAACTTACAGATCCTGCTTGTTGCAGCAGTGAAAAGTCAATAGAAAGTCTGTTTTTGCCATAAAACTGGAACTCTTATTTAGGCTACAAGGCTGTGAGAGCGGTGGGAGGATCAAGAAACGCCGAGCTGGCCAGCAAACTGGTACAAAATTGAAGCATATGATGTCCAAGTGCTCTACATAAAAAAAGGCTCAGCTTGTGGATCTACTAAGTCATTAATGCAAGGTAGTAATTAAATCAGCTTCAGATGTCTGCAGTCACAGAAAGTGGGTGAAAAGTCTTTCATAACAGGAACACTCAGTGAAAATGAAGCATGCAGTATAATCTTGCAATCAATGTTCCAACAATAATGATACACAAACGAGTGGATGACAGAGCTGTATAAATAGACTATATTGATTTTGAGATCATGCTATAATGACTGCATACTTACACTTGAAGGGCCTCATAAAGAGTACGCCTTTAACTAACTTTTTTTATGGGGAAGTGAATATGAGGTGGTCTGTTACACAATGCCCAGTTTAGTCTGTGACAATAAGGTCTGCTAACCACTACTACAGAGCGTGATCTAAGAATAGAGGACCAACACTGGCTGGGTTGCACATTTGGAGACGTTTGAGGAATCTTTTTCAAGAGCAACACTTGAGGATGCCATGTGGAATAACTGCAAGCAGACTGAGGCTGCAGGAGGAACATAAAGTCTCTGTCTGCGAAATGTTTCCAGTGACCTAATGGCGTTACTACTCTCAGGTAAAGGCCTCTATAGGAGCCAGTGCTGCCGCGTCTCTCGTCATGCCAGAGGGCTGCCGGTGGACAGGAAACCGTACCGATGGCAGGAAGTGACCATCAGTTGCACTTGGGTCTCAAACCTCTAGGTGGCCCACTGATACTAATTGTCCCTTTCTTTCCGAATTAAAGCATAGCAGTGGAGAGACCTCACCGTGATAAACCCAACAACCAACTGTCTGAACTTCATTCACATGCCACAAACACATTCACACCATCAGAAATTTAGATTTTTCCTGCCGTCTGTTTAGTCTTGGGATTGTAGGGGGAAGCTGGTGCACCTGGAGGAAACGCAGGGAGACATAGAGGTGACATGCAAAGTATCCCAAAACACAGCCAGTGGCTTTCTTATCGCTGGTGGTTCACTGTTAAAATCGTCAGGTTTGAAACCTGGCGCAGTAATGAGGAGACGATGAGGCGGTTTAGTGTCTGCGTGCGACTGGGTGGGTGCGGGGACCCGAGTAAAACCCAGACCCTGAGACAAATCCGTTACGCTACTGCTCAGACGCCTCATAAATGAACATAGGGAAAAGACTGGCCCATGTGCATGTGTGTGTGTGTGTGTGTGTGTGTGTGAGACAGACAGGGAAAGAGACAGACAAACAGGCATCTGATTGTGGCAGGCCAAATTTCATAGATCTGTGACTTTGAAATCTGTTTATCATAACATTTCATTTATTTTCATAAAAATCCGTTTCATGGAAAGTTCTGGCTCTGTCTGATGGAAAAACTTTAAAACCCAGACTATATTTAGACCATCAATGAAATTAGCCTAGAGCAGGAATTGGACTCCCACTGTAACCTAACCAAAATGACGATCACTTATAGCTCTAAATATAGATAATTATTATCTTCAGACAGCAGTATCTATCGTTTTAATTGAGGTTTTTAGTCAGTGGAATGAATTCTGGAGAAGTCACCACAGCTGAGAAATGGGAGGTATTTTGGCCAGAAGATGGTGCAGCGTAGAAAACCTCAACACTTCAATATCCCCATCATATTATCATGGTGAATGTAGTGGACTTTTTCTTCTTTCTGATGATTTTGTCTTGCTTTTGTCTTCTCTTCTTGTGATTTTACTCCAAACACCTACATTAGCCTTGGCGTGATATTAGTAGAGTCTAATCTAAATGTAACAGGGCATCACTATAAGCTTTGTTCTCCTCAATAAAAAAAAAAAAAAAGTTGTTCCAGTCTGTGTGCCACAGATTGGCTTAAGTTTGACGAGCGCAGAGCGGAAATTGCAATGCAGCAGTATTTTCAAAGTCCACTGGATTTCCAGGAGGGTGTAGCGCACCGAGGCACGCGTCTGGAGATGGGCTTGGAGCGCATCCAGCTGTGCCTATGCCACAAACTGGAATCTCCTGCTCAATTCACGTCTGTTAAAAGCTGCCCACGCTGCGGACACACCCTCGATTTAGTCCAATCAGTGTCCTGCAGTGGACCACAGCCTTGTAATAGAGGGCGTCACCGCTGCCTACTGGTGCTGCATTCACGTGGTATGGGAAAAATAACCGCTAAAGGCCTTAAAATCAGGACCAATGGCATGGAGGCACTCAATTATTATGGTTATTTGGAGGCTTTTAAAATTCCTGTTATTAGTTTTTCTTCTAGGATTTTTAGCTGGCGATAGTCAGTTCACAGTGGACCAAATTTCAAATGAAGAAATGAATGCTTTGTCTGTATAAAATCTAATTTAGCCTTTATGACAAAAAAAAACTCACCACTTACTAGCCTTTTCCAGAGCTTTTAACCATTTTCTCAGCAGATTCACTGCTCGGTTATCTTCAGTATCTCCAAACTTATCTTATCTTCTTAGCTAGCTATTTCCATGAAAACAAGCCCAATAAGTGGGCCTTTTGTGTAGAAGTGGAATTTTAAAAAGATCTCCCTCGGGAAACGTAGTAGCCTACTGTTAAATTTCTTTTCATATTTACTAATTCCTTTGAATGCAACACAAAACGCCAAAGCATTGGCACTGGGAACAAGAACATCCAGGAGGTTGACTAACATGAATGAACGTCATGATTTAAAATTTAAACCATTAAATGTGCAATGAGAGAGCGGGCAGCATAAACAGACGTTTTCAGGGTACATTTGACAAAACAGTGAACTTTCAATCTGCTCATATCATTGTCATTAGCAGATGTAGATGTTCGCATATCCGTTTTTTGAGCAATTTAAAGACTATGCGTCCATTTCTGCTCAAAAGTTGAGTTTAACGGTGTCAGGGTGCGTGTTATATGCAGTCCTCCACCCTCCAAAGCTTCACCATTCACAACTTAACTGGCATCTGTTGGAGTCACTTGAATATTTGAGCACAATGCAGAGCTGTCACTGCCTGTAATGACAATCATGCCGTTTCTAAAGTGTGAGGACTGCCGTGGTCTGGCTGCTAAAGTTGATCGCATGACAGCTCGTGAGATGTGTTTTTTATTTCGATATTTATTCTGCCTTATTTCAGAGGCACTCAGAATCTATTTCATGTTCATGTTGCGTAAAGGCATTGTCTCCTTTTGGTGACACTGTCCAGAAAATAGACAACTATGCTTTGACAGCGGTAACATTCATTCACTTTGACTGCTGTACTGTAAACATACAGAAAGCAGACATGTGTTCTGAGTTGGGACCCCTGGGGCTCTGGCAAGTGATCAACCAATGAAACCACAACAGAGAGGCCAGGCTGGGGAGTGTGTGTGAGTGTGTTTGCATTTGTGTGTGAATGCGGGGTCACTTCACTGGGAGGGAGGCTTCTGTAACAGCAATTAATGTTACGAGTTTACAGACTCCGTATAGCACTTTACGGGAAGCATGTGGGTGTAATTCGGCTACAAGTTCAGGCTCAGTTGTGGAAAGATGCTGGACAGTAACTCCTGAGTGACTCCACAGAGACTTCATTCAAAATCGTGTAGCATTGTCTTCATTCACACTCACACACTGGGTTTTTGTACTCAAATGAGTTGCAATATGGCCCCAGACTGCTATATCATACAAGACTGAAATCCTTTCGGCATGAGCAGAAATAAATTCATTCTCAAACATCTCCTCTTTGTGTTCCTCAGTCTGGTACACATCTGATGTATACATATATGTGAAAATTGGCTCTCCAGTGAAAAATACGTCATGAATCTGCATTGACATTTGTGAAAAGGACAGAGTACATCCATCGTCTATACTATCGCTTATAGTACTGCTAAACATAATTTGCAATTTTGCAAGTAAAACAAATAAACAAAAAAATGCTTCAAGTGGTGTAACTGGTGCTAAAAGTGATGAGTAAACAATGCAAGGTGAAGAAGGTGAGAAGATCGAGATCGCTGTTAAATGTAAAGCTTCAGCCGTGAACAGTTTTAAAAAATCTGAGCTGTAAATAAAAGCTGAGCGTAAGTAATAAAAACCCCTCAGAGGAGAAAGAGCATGAGAAGGGAGCAGGGTCAGGCTGTGAGAAGAAATGTAAATGAAATATCACATGCCAAAGTCTTCGAGGAACCTGAAGATGATATCTTAGTTTCTAAATTTAGCTCAGTTTATGACTGTGTGCATTTGTGTGTGTGTGTGTGTGTGTGTTGAGTGTGTGCTGATGGTGTCAGGTGAAAACCTCACATCCCCTAAATGTTGGCGTCTCGGGAGCTGCGTTTAAGAAGAACATTCTTGTTTCAGCAGTGTGACAGTTGAAGAACTGTCTCTTCTCATTAAGGAACATGTAAACTTGAGGTTTTTCACAGCGAGTGTGTGCACTGCAGCAGTCAAACATGAGATTGTGTAAAACAGAGCTGCAAAATCTTTCTCTCTCTCTCTCCACCCCCGTCAATGCACTCTTTGGTGTGTTAACTCACCTGACTCGTGAAAAGAGAGGTTTTACTGGCCCAGCTCAGCAGGCCAGCTCTGGGTTCTGATTCCAACCGGTGTGAAAGCGCCACATCTCAGACCCTCACTTAACTTGCCTCAAACAATGTGCTATTATAGAGTGTGCTCTGTATGGGTTATATTGCTACAGCGCTTGCAGATTACAAAGTGCTCCGTCTCATTACTGTCCATATAAGCCCGCAGGCCCTCGCCAGCACAAAGGAGTGATTGAGTGATAAGGGGAAAGAGATGGCCCGTAGCTGCCCATGAGAACCCTCACCTTGGCTGCTCTAGCCTCGATGAGAGCCGGAGTGATGTCATCGTGGCTAGAGACACAGGGGTCGACCCCTCTGATAGGTGGTCATGCTGGGACAAAAGAGAGCAGCTTGGACACAAAGGCCCCATTTAATGAGAGTGAGACATGAGGCCAAAGCAGACTCCGTGGGTGGCACATAGTGTCATAGCTGCTGAAAAGACCGGTGAGCAATTAATCATCAGATTCAAGAACTGGGCAAAGGGCTTATTATGTAAGGTCAGTTTAGACAACATCATTGAGGCAAAGGGAGCCCTTCTGGGTTACACTTCGATTTGATCACACTGATCCCCCAAATTTCCCCTCATCCCATAATATTGGATCCAGGGATGCTATATTTATCATGATGGTCAGGTCCAACAATTGTGCAACATAATATGACACACTTACCCCTCATTAGAGATGAAGGGTCCTTTGTGGCAGCCTGACAATCATTAAAACTTCTCCCCTGGCTTGGCTTGTTTACTCTGTGGTAATTACCAGGTGATTGTGTAGCCTGTGACCCACATTCAGAGTCAGGTCAGCCAAGACATGGGGGATAATTGACAATGTTCAGAGAAGTGCACGTAGAGAAAGAGTGTTAGAGTGGATAGTCATTTGTTCCTGTCTCATTAGACTGTGTTAGAAGACAAGCTGGCTCACAGTATTCTTGCAGTGGAACAATACCTCTTTCCACTGTAAGACCAAAACGTAGGCTCTGGTGTGTAAATGTGTTTGAGAGGGCATATGGCAGCCTCGTTTATTCGTTTATGCATTCATTTATTCACTCGCTGGTTATATGGAAAATAAATGAATAAACGGACTCTGTAATGTATATGTCTTCCAGGTGAGCTCATTTTGACCGAATATAGCTTCTGAAGCATTTTTGGACCGCGTAGCTCCTCAGCTCCACCCATTGCACCTGTCCAAGTGAGCACACCACTTCTCCTGGCAGCGCTCCTACCATGACAGAAACAAGTGACTGACTGCCTCCTTTAAACACACACACACACACACAAACACAAACACACACACACACACACACATAAAATCTCTGCACCATCTTGAATCCCTCGCCATGTTATACAGCGGTCCAGTGTTTTTGTTGTCATCCCAGAAGTAAGCTCCCCACTGCTCACTTTAATGAGTTTCTGAATATGGTTTATCAAATCTGAAAATCTGCTTATTCTATTCAATGTGTTTATTATGCTATTATCTCCACAATGCAACACTGGCCCAAACACAGCCAATAAAAGCTAATGCTAGGCCAACCTGTGAAAAACTAATAGGTTGCGCGCCCCCAGCACCACAAAGCCTGGCAAACTAAATTGAATCTGGCGGTTCTCTCAAATTTCTGTCGCACAAGGCACTGTGAGGTCTTCTACGCTGCTCGATCTGGGTCTGTTTGTTTAAACGTGTCCGCACAAGAACGCAAACGCAAACTTGATGAAGCCTAAAACACGAGGCAAGTTGCATGACATTGTTGACCAATTGCAGGTGAGGCGCTGTAATGGGATGGTGAACGAGGCTGTGTAAAAAAAAAAAAACTGGACCAATTAGATTTTCTAAATTCTTTTAAAGAAACCTTTAAAGAAATATTAGTATATTGAAAAGAGCACCATTAATAGTGTGTAGACACATTAAGGAAGGAGTAATGTGATGGTTCTGAAACAAACCTCGTTGTTATTCAGTTTGCGACTGTTAGCCATAACTCCTGTTTTCACAACTGGTATGTTTGATGGAGTATTTCACCTCAGAATGAAGAAAGAAATTGACTTAAACTCGTGTTAACCACCAACATCATTTCAGCCCTTTCAGCCCCATTTAAATTGTGAAACAGCTGCTAAAAAAAGTCCAACAAAAAAAAAGATAACTCACTGCTGGGTTTTAGCGCCAAAACCTCAAAGTAACAATATTTAATCTCCATTTCACCAACTTGGTTTCATTGGGTTGTTACAAGTCATCGGTGTATCAGATTCTGAAGGAGAAATATCCAGACTTTTATTTGTGTCTGTGATTATCCAGTGCTCCTCAGACACATCTTGGACCCTGTAAGACTATGCATTGGTGAGCAATAATAACCCTTTCAGGCAGCTCATTAGAAAAGTGTTGTTTGACATGGCTTGATTGGAGAGCATTGTTTCTATACTGGCGCCTGTGTTTACAGAAAACAACATTGTTATGGTGATAATATAACAGCCTTACATAAACCTACCTGTTTGTAAAGCATAAAGCATTTTATTGTACTGTTGAAGACTACCATATGCATTTAGCCTTTTTTTTTTTTTCTTATTTGGAAAGAACCCCCACCAAGGAAGGAACTGTTTTCTGATAGTGGAATAAATAAAGCACATGATATATTTAGAATAGTTGAGGTTAATTAGCCAGCTCATGAATTAGTGGTTGGGTCCAGATCAAACCAACATGTCACAGATGCTTGTGAACCTCACTGCCATGAGGTTACAATTGTAGGATGTTTTGGGATATTTGTTGTTTACGATGTGTGTTCTACAGTTAGGGGTAATTGATTGCTGTGATGGTGTGTGTTGGAACATGTTGTATTTTTCCGTAAGGCCAGCGGGAGAGGGGGCAGGGCTGCTGCAGCAGATAAAAAAGCCTTCTAGGACCGTCCAACCTTCCCAGGAATTCCCAGAATTCCAGTTCCTAATTATGACATCCGTGGAGCAGAGGCCCAACAACCCCTCCCACCACCCCCCATCACCCCAACACTGCACACAACGCACACTTGCGTGAGCACATGCACGCACGCGCAAACACGTGTACACATTCCAATTACCCCTCTACTAGCATCATCACAGATGAGGGACGGAAAGTGATGGGGAAATGGAGGGAGAGGCTGGAGAGAATCAGAGCAGAAAGAGGAAGATAAGAAGGCAATGAAGGAAGAAGGGGTAACCTGCATGGCCGGGAATGGCTTAAAATTGATGTTTCAGTCATTGATATTTCCCGCTCTGTCTGTACAGGTATTTCTGGGCTAAGCTGAACATGGCGAGGGCAAGCATTCCTCAGGTTGGCCCAGTTCCCAAAAGGCTCTGGGATCAAATAACAGGTCTTCTTAAAGGTAAGGAAATACATTACCTCCACATTTGAGGTTTTTAACCTTACAAAATTATAACTGATGACACATTTTCTTAACATGTCCGATTGTATTCATCTGCCCAGGCATGTACGTATGTACGTATAATTGATTGACTAACTGATTGATTAACAAACTATGTTTAGTTCATTCATCAATCCACTGGGATGAGTAAAATGTATCCCCTACCCACTCGGAGCTGCTGACTGATTTAAATTGAACGAAGCTAGGCCAATCTCAGTGGTCAATACAGCGCAATGACAAAAGTCCTTTAAGTTTTTCAATGTTAAGTTAAACCTTCCCTGACTAATATTTCTGGCCACTTGGGGGCATCAGAAAAAAGCTCCAAACACAACACTCAAATGTTGTATTATCACCTTTTAAATTGATGTAGTCTGCACATGTACAGATGTTTTTGAAAATGTTGTTTTTTCTCTCTTTTGGTCTCCAGTGGACTAATGGTGGAAAACAGACTTCTGGCTTTTGGAAAATGTCTTCCACGGTGGAGATCTTAAAAAATGTTTGCCTGTGTCTGTGGGGACAGGTGAAATGGAGCCTTAGGGAAACGCTGACATCATGACCTCAACTTGCGCACAGGAGTTGTTTATATGTATTGAGCATGCACCGTGAACCCAAGATGGCGGGCTACAAGTTTGTTTATGTGCGTTCAGTACTGTTATGTTTAATTGCATGTTTACAAGGCAACCTAACATTAATTCATACACCACCGCGCTGAGGTGAATAAAATGATGTCAATAAAAAGATGAATATATATATAGCGCCTTATTGCACCTTGTCGTCTGTCCAAATATAAGAATCAGCTTTGTGTTTTGCTCTCATCATCATTGCCTTTACAATCCCCGTACGCTCAAGAAGACGCTCAGTAGGCATGCTCACACTGTTCCTCTATGGCGTTTAATGTAACATACTGTTGCTACCTACTGGCCTGCCACGTGCTTATGTGAACGTTTTCAATTGTTTTTGCAATGTGTGTGTGGGGGGGGTGTTTTTAGAAATATACTTATACTTGTGGATGTGGCTGTAATGGATGCATATTTATACATTGTGCAGATATCATTCATTTTCATTCATTTTATAAGAATATTATTCATTTTGAGTCGTGTTTCCAGGCACCCATTCTCCTTTTTGCTCTGTTTTTGGTTTCTACCAGCTCTTAAGGGATAACAGTGATGAGAGTGAGCCAAATAGTGAAGTTGCGGGTGAAAAATCAAAACAATATGCTGAAAGATGCTAAAATGCTCTCTAGAGCAGAGAGGATAATAATTCTCTGAGATCACTGTGAGAGAACCTTTTCACATACAAAATAACTTTCAGAAGAAAAAAATAATCAAATTCCTTATAAGCTATGAACTATTGAACATTTTGCTGCCACATTTACCATTCACAACAAGCTGTATAGGGCTGGTTAACAGGGTTGTCAGCGTGGCTTTATGTACAGTCTCTTCATTTCATGTGCCAGAATCGCTTTGGGACACAAATTCTCTGGTGTGAGGCGTGGGAGGTATGCACTGAGCACGGGTGTTTCTGTTTGCTCTGTACATTTTGTTCCTCGGGGAAATCTCACTGATTAAGTGCTACTATTTTGACAATATGTCAACTCACAGGGAGTGAAGATGAATTTAGGTGCTTGGCAGTTCTGTAAACAGCATTGCTGACCAACATGTTCCCAACCTCATCCCAATGCCGTCGAAAAAAAGGGTCAGAAGACTGCCTATTTTAGTGCTGCTGTCAGACTGTAAAACTGTAATGAATCGTTTTAATTAAAACCCATGAAGTGCCCTCTCTTTTTTCTTTTTTCATTTCTCATCTAAATAAATCGCTGGTGTAGCATCAGTGAGTGTGCATGAATTCTCTATGACACAAATATACCAATTCCTAAAATGCATATGTATGTTTCTTTATTTTTAGGATCGAGCCCCCAGCCAGACCACTCAGTGAGTCGCCGTGGGGATAAAAGGGCCCTTTATTAGAGATGGCACACAGGGGTCCTTCATAAGGTCCACATGGGCACTTTATAACATCTGACATAAGCATTTGTGAGTGTGGTTACCGATGCTTGCGGTTCCATCACTGACGCTGCGTGGCTGATGGAGTCCAGTCTTATGGGGTTGGAAGGTTCACTCTTACTCACTTTCTCTCCCCTCCACTGAAAGACAGAAAAAGGGAGAAAGAAACTGACTTGGTAAACATAGAACTAGAAGAAGGAGGAAAGGCTAAATCAAAATCTGATGCTGGACCAAAAACACACAGAAGCAGTTGGATAAAGACCATGAACTTCATATAAAAGCTCTAAGGGGGCTTCAGCCAACACAAAAGAAGCTACTAATCATTGTTAGCCAATACTATATTGGTCTGCATCGGAGGTGTTGGACCAATTTATTAATGTGCTATACAAAGCAGTTCAATGCATGTGGGTGTTTTCTGATCCTATACCTCCATCAGCAAGATGGCCCATTTGTCACTGCTTTTCAAAGAAAAATTGCATGTGACCAATACAAAAATGATTCATATCACCATTTCTGATTGGGCACCCCTATGGCTAATGTTTGATTTGGTTGCTATACTTGGTTAAGGTGAGGAGAAGGTCAAAGGTTAAAACAAGGCTAGGAGTCTACATCCATGCCAGCAGCACTAGGAGGATGAGCATAGCAGTGCTAGCGTAGCAGTCTTAGTTTAGTGTGTTAGCATATTAACATTTGCTAATTAGCAGTAAACCCAAAGTACTGTGTGAAGTAGATCAGCAAAGATATTACCAAAGTTTCATCTTTGAATATCTGTACCAAATGTCAACCTCATACGCTGTCTGACTAAATAAAGATTAAAAGAGTGCTTCAGAGTGCTTCATCCTCTGAGAACCACGAATGCCTGTACAAAGTCTTATGGCAATCCATCCCGTATTTGTCGAAATATTTAACTCTGGTCCAAAGTGGTAGACTGATCAGCCAATGGACTGACATTGGTCAGAGCCCTGCCACGAGCAAAAAACTTCTTGGTGAAGGTTAGAAAAATATTGTGGTTTGGGTTTTAAAAAACCACATGGTTAAGTTTAGTGGAAGATCATGGTCATGGTGAAAAAGAAAACAAGGCTGACAGCTGGTAGTAAAAGGGGATGCAAACAGCTTGTGTCACCCAACAATCCATTCGGACCCCTTCCCTGAGAGATTTTTTTGCGGTGCTTTAACAACATCACGTTGCTTCCACCTTTGCTTCTGACAGACAACAGCCATAATTCGCACGGCCTCACAAGGTCCCTCTCAGAAAATCATAAACAGAGGTCATTTAAGGCGTTTGAACAAACAACCGGTGCTGTAGTTTGTCTTGTGAGGACCAGTCTCCAAATTTAGCCAATGTCTTCCAGGTCAGGAATGTTAGATAACCTGCTACCAGTTTTCCGGCCGTGCCTGAGTGTTTGTGTTTGTGTCTGTATGTGTGAACATTCCTTGCATGGCCAAGCATTAGAGCTGAGTGCACGGGGGTGGGGGGTACTGTGGAGTGCTTGTAGATCAACTCAGTGAACCCTGGAAGGCCGGTTCATCCCTCAGTCCTTCATCATTACCTTGTGCTGAAAGATCACAGTAAGAGCGAGGGAGCAGGCTGCTGTCGGTCGTTTGTGCATATACAGAACACACTTTTATCCACCGCGCAATCCCTTAAACCCCCACGTATCCATTGCCTCTGAGCACCTTTTATTGACTCATGTAATAAATCTGCTCTCTGTGTGCTTGGTTGGATTTCAACACAAAGGCCTAACTAATTTTTTCATGTATGACTCTGGATTTCTTAACCTTTTTGATGCTGATTTTAGGTTCCCAAATTCTATAGGTTGCAATTCTGTTTTCAAGAGCATAGAAGAAACTTAATTTATCTAAAGTTCCCTGATTTTAGGCAGAATATACCAGACGTTCATGTATCAGTTTGACAAATCCCCTGTGACCCTGTTTGCATATTAAGCAACCACAAATAGCATCTCGCCCCCTTGGTTGAAAACTCTGCTGTAAACATTTAAAGCTCTGCTGCTGTTGTGCAACAAGTTGAAATAAACTCGATCCGTAAGTACTTGTTGTACTTGTTGCAATGTTGATGTCTTCCTCCATCATGAACCTCTTGTTTGGCTCTGAACTCTCCATCAGCGGAGACCACATGGCAGAGTGAATCATTTTTAAGGTCCAGGGAGCCTCAGCACAGCGAGGTGCAGCTTAGTTTTCATGACATTGCGATGGTGGGCGCCACTCATCTTCATGGTTGCGGATTCAAACCCCCAATCTGATGATTACGCTGTCTTGGCCATCCCAGCGTGCGTAGTCATACCTGTGGGTTGGATGGGAGCTGCAGACAGCTAGTGAATTGAAGTTGAGCGTTTATGGTGTGAGAAGCAGCCCCGGGGTCTAAACGTGGTCTTAGTGGAGTCTGTCACGGTAGGTTTGGTGAGAGAGGCAGACAATGGCTCCTCCGGTGCCTCTGTGGTTACAGGCTTCTGTGGTCTGAGCTGATCTAGGCTGCGGTATCACATGATTCGAGTTAGCTTAAACCTATATGTCTGTGGGCTAATGCCTCTGGTTAACTGGCTAGCCCGTCTATATGTGTTGTGGGTTAGATTTAGCTGCTAACCCAAGGCCAGACTTCTTTGTGAGATCTAAGCTGGATGAAGTTGCTGTGTGGGCTCTTTGCTGGTTGAATGTGCGACGTTGGTTTGGGTTAGAGGGAGTTGGCCTGAGGAGCTGAGGATGTAGCAGACATGCACAGTGGTGGGAAATATGTGGTAATTATTGTGTTCAGGACTGCCATCTGTCAACTCTCCCCTTCTAGATATTTACTGGACTCGCATTCCTCCTGCTGGGTTGGTGGATGGGATGCACTTTACTGTGTGTGTGTGTGTGTGTGTGCATGCGCGCTAGTATGTGCGCTCTAAACACACGCATGCCGTACATAAAGTGGTGCATATGGTGCGTACATCAGATTCTGTGCCCTGGGCCATCTTCCATCATAATACCTTATTGTCCAATTCTTCTTCTCTTCCTCTCTCTCTTCCCTTTTCTTATTTTCTCATGGTTTATATCTCCGCTACAGATTCAGTTTGTCTTTTTGAGCTATTTACATTTTTCAGGGACGCAGTTATTCATTGAATATACAAATATAACTCAGTCTGTTTATGTGTTGTGTGTATGTTAGATTCCAAACATTCCCCTTGTAATGATGCGCAAGGCATTAGGTGCATTAGTTGTGTCTGCTGGAGGGCGGAGGGGGATGAATGCTTTCCATTAGAAAAACAAAATCCTTTTTTACATTTTTGGTTTGTATAGCTATCTGCAGTCTGTCCAAGAAAAACAATAAGAATAAGAAAATAAGAAAATCTGCTTCACTGTCTTCACTGTTGGTTTTAAGTGTACCTGTCATGGTGTCAGCTGGGTTCACCGACGCAATTTGAGCAGAGCTCTTGGCTTTGCTTATGGAAATCCGTTGAGAGCTTATACATGGGCATTTAACTTTTCGGCTTGTGCTCTCTTGCTGGTAGAAATCGATTAAAAGTTTGTTTTTGAACTGATTTGACTCTGCAGGGAGTGATGAATAAATGAATACAGATGAAGAATGATTGGCGCTTTGCTTTCTCCCTGTCACTTTCTGGCTCTACCTCTCTCTGTCTGATAAAAGACGAGTGGTCCCGGCCTCAGGAGGAAGTAGCTTTAGTGGCATCGCCTGTGGAGCAAGAGCTGATTTGGAGGATTATTATAATCCACTTAGCTAACAAGGTTATTCTTTTACCAAGAGATGTATGGTGCAAAAGAAAATAATGCACAAGAGAGACATATGGGACAGAAATAAAGGCAGAAAAAGATGAAAATGATGCAAGAGAGCCTCTCAAGAGACAAGAGATAAACGTGCACGCATTGCTGCTATTGGGCTGAGATGTTTCTTGTAGCTCCACATAGGTCTACCTACCATCCCCTCGCAGGCCCTGGATGTGCGGTGATGTCAGAGGAGCGACTTATGTCTGAGAGCTGCTCTTGGCAACAGGCCAGACAGGCTGGTCAGTAAACACGGCTCTGATCCCCTGTAGCGTGTTTGATGTTTGAAGTATATACAGCAGGCAAGGCCTGAGCAGTGGTCTTGGCTGTCATGGTGGGACCCTTGAAGGAGTCTGTGTTGTTATAGGAAGGGTCCCAAGCCACGGCATTAGCTCTTATTCCCCACAGCCACTCATGACAAACCAACAGGCTTCAGATGTGGCTTTTCCACACACACAAGAGCAGAGTGGGTCAGACTAATATTTTATAGACCTGTAAAAACAGCACCATAAACAGAGGCTTCACTGAGTAACACATGGGGGTCTTGTCCTGTTAACCAACAACTCAAAGAGGCAATGATTTTTGTGTATGTGTGTGCAGCTATTAAAATTCTGTCATCGTGATGTTGAGTGAGGTATGTGATTCTGTGTATGTGAACTCAGCAGTTCATAAGACCTGGGAGTAGGTGTTGCACATCTATAGCATTCAGTGTGGATGTAGTCTCCTCAGCACCGTGTCTCTGATGACTTTACTGACATCTCAGCTTTTCCTTGAAGGTCTGTGTTTCTCATGGCAATAAACTTTACTTGTTGGCTTCATCTCCCATTGGCTTGACTTTCAAAATCACACTTTCCTAAATCAAAAATTCTAATGAAATATAGTTCTCTGAAATACTGTATGGCGGTGTGTTCCCAGAATGTGTTGTTCCTAGAAAACTGGGTGCTAAATCTCAGGAATGCATCTGAAACCAAAATGTGGGCCAAATGGTTTCTACGAAAGCCAAACTTGACAAAGCAGATTGACACCAATACTCTTGGGACTATCAATAGACAGCATTATAGTGGGCAATGGGGCGGCGAGGTGCACGAGGGGAGGGAGGGGGGGTGTCTTATAACGATCGTGTTGCACATGATGTGGAGTGCTGAGATGATTGATCCACTGAGCGAGCATTCTCCCTTAGCAACCTTAATGCGCTAGGTGGTGGGCACTGAAGGCGGCATTGTTTTCTGAGTCACACGCATGCACGCACATGCACTGCCGCCGTGCAAAGCCAAGCATGAGTGCCACCACACATGAATGGAGATAAAAGCAGTGAGTGCCTGAGGTTTCCAACGTGGCTGTGTTATATGAGTAAATGATTAATCCGCATAGTTGGACCCTGTCTCCTGTCCGCAGCGGCATACTCCAAGGCCACACAGCTGGTACCAATTTGCATGCCCCCGCCACATCATGATCCAACTGCATGTGTAGGAATCATGGCTTATCGCGGCAGTAATTCACTCCTTCCTCTCATGCCGAGGCTATTCTTGGCCTTTCTGCCTCTTTATTTTTAGTCACGGCTGCTTCTCTGGGTCATTGAAGTGGTCTTGATGTGGTGTGTCAGCTCAAAGCAATGGACCCCAGGTCCTAAACTGTCATGAATCACCTTTGGGTTGCATGCTCCATCGCAGTCACAACCTCTCTGACCAGCACAAAAACTGCTCTGTGTTGCTTTGTTCCTCTTAAAAGCTGCAGATGTTACCACTCACCTGGATGTGGTGGAACCAAGAATGTGTTGTGTTTTTTAGCTCTGCCGTGTGACTGTTCATGTGCGGGTGTACATTTAGATGCGTGCATGTTTGATTCTGTCCTTTAGCGCATCAGGTTTAAATGGTATCTTGCACAGAAGAATCTGGGCTCCATTAAAGGTCTGGCTAATGAAAGCACAAATAAAAATAGACTGATAAATCTTCATTTGAGTGTGTATTCTTTAAAGACTTCAAAGTGGTCCCTGATAGGACATGCGCTGCATTTCCAGGCTGCAGCAGACCCTGAGGTGACCTCACAGGAGGACGGACGGCCCTTGGGCTTCTCATTTGATGACCTCATTCACCATTCGGCGGGAAATGAACTCGTCTCCCCGTCCTCTGTGTCTTGGCTCATCCCCGGGTTCCTGGGTGGACTGAGAGCCACAGGGAACATGGAGTGCATCCCAGATTAACATAATGGAGTTAATTGATCAACTAAAGTTCAGTTGGGGGACAGTCTTTGAATGCACTCACTCCATTTCTGTTTGTTACTCACTGAGGTCCAAGATTACCTCACTCCATTCATCGCTTCATACCTGAATCTGAGCTCTAGGTCACATCAGATAGTAATGACAGCTCCCTTTGTCTCTCTCTGTTGCCTTTTCTCTGTTCAGCTCTCTTATTACTGTTGAGGTCAGAGGAAACCAACGGCAGATTTTGGGATAAATGCAGATGTAACATTTCTAAAGATATTAAAAGAATTGTGTGACATACTGAGAAATTATTTTATTTACCTTCTTACTGAAGGTTAGATGAGAAATAGAAAACGAGACATAGTAGGTTAACAAGCAGGCGGCTTATTGTTAGGAGGTATTTACACACCGGTGCTACGTTGAGTATTAGGTTCACATCATTACTTTCCTTCTTTTGTGGGTGGGGGCTGGCCAATGACCATAGAGGCCCAGGTGTATGAAGTGACAGCAGCATGAAGTGTCGACTGTTGTCGAGCTACTGTTGGAATAACAAAGAGCCTACGCCTGTTTGCTACATGTCCTCTACTGACAACTGTTGAGCTGTCTATTGTGTTTTTGGCCAAAGTTACTTGAACAAAAAAAGTCAACAATGTTCGGGCGGGCAATTTGAGCTAGCTGTCGATGCTAACACGAGGTAGGCCCCAAACAGCCCACTGCCAGGCAAACTTCACTTCTCACTTCTTCAGTAACCACACACACACACACACTCATGCACACACAATAGGACTTAGTGTGGACTTCCCACTGACACATGGCAAACTGTAACTAAAGAATACTAACCTACCCCTGACTCTGATCCTAACCTTAACCATCACAGAACAAATGTTCTGACACTTCTTTTATCAGCAACAACAACATAGTTTAGAAAAACGTCGGGGCCAGAGAAATGACCTCACAAGACACTTTGGCCCCACATTGTAAGTGTGTTACCACATCTCAGGCCCCAACAAATACATAATACTAGAATACACACACACACACACACACACACACACACATTAGGCTAGTTAGAAAGTCACTGTAGCCAAGACACCATTTAAGAGCTGATTCTTATAACAGTTGACAGCTAGCTTAATGTTAGCCCCAGTGACTGTACGCCAATTGCCAATTGCCAATTTAAAACTGAAAAAACACCAAAACATAGCTGATTCATGACTGTAGGAAAAGCCACTGAAGGCTATCTAGCAGCTAAAAAGAAACATTATGTAAATAAGACAACATGACAATTAAGATGCTGGAAGCGGATGGCAAAGTAAAGCAACAACTAATGGCCAATGTTTATACAGCAGCCAATGACCTTTGACAAAGTTTTGGGGGGGTGTGCATGGGCGATGAGAGGACGTGTGAGGGATGAACTGAGGTCCTCCTGTCCTCCTGCTTACTGGCTTATGTAGATCAGTGTTCCCTCATTAAAATGTCTCCACAGGATGAACCTCGTCTTCAGCTTGGGGAGCCACCACAATCTCTTTAAAGGCTTGATATCAGCTTCAAATTAGCTTGATAATGTGTGTGCATGCATGCGTGAGTGTGTGAAAATGTGTCTGTATGAAAGAGAGAGAGTGAGGGACAAAGAATGGGAAAGCAGAGAGAGAGAAAAACTAAGAGAGGGTTACTCAAAGTAGCTCCTGTTGTGGCAGATAAGCTGCCATCGGCTATTCAGGGATTTGCCAAGAATCCATTTTTATTATCAGAGTTACTGTTAATTACTTCTTGGAAGAAAAATATTTCATTTGCATTTATGCATTTTATGATTTCAATCTCCTTAATCGTTGTATAACTGTGGAACCAAAAAGCCTAATAAGTTATAACTAATGGCTTTAAAAATTGCCCCTCCTCTTAACTTAGTCATGCTTTATAAATCTGTAAAATGTTATAGTTATCACAAGTCCCTTTTGGCTGGTGTTTGTTCTCCCTCAACATGACACCTTACCTTCTTGCATTTTGTTTAACTACACAAGCTAATTTTAATTCAACACTACAGTTTGACCTCCAGATTGTGTTACCATCTGGAAAAGAGCTCGGGAGTAGCTTTAGAGCATTCAAACCATAAATAACAAACAACTACATTTACAATATCAGACTTGTAAATGTAAATTTGTGATGGAATAACCCTTTAATAGTGTGTGTAAGTAATTGATAAAGGATTATGAGTTTCTCACATTATAATGAGCAGTCATCTCTGCAGTTATCAATGGGATTAAGTCATTAATAAAGGGTTATTCCACCACTATCTGGTTTTGCTGCATATATGTTAATACATTCTGAATAAACTGATTTTGTTTAGATGCCCTGCAAACAAAAAGAGATTTTTCTGAGTTCAAATGTTTTTCCAATGTATGTCCAAATTGTTATTACCGTTATTGTTACTGGTCAAGGAGCAGATAGAAAAAGATTCAGCATTTTGCTCTCTTGCCAGGAGTTAAGGTTGGAGCCAGGCAGCGATTAGCTTAGCATAGCATAAAGACAGGGAATGACTCTGGAATCTCGTCACCGTGAGGTTTCCAGGCAAAAAGCGAGACTCGATGAGGTCACTGTGCCGGGCCGATGGTTGCCAATGGCTTGTGTGAAAATCACTCCCTATTTACGAGTGCACTTCATTTACTGTCTGCCACATTAGTAAGTCTGAAATCTTGATTCACTACTTAATTTTGATTTACACCATTGAGGGTCTGTCATTAGTAGTGAATCAATCATTTCTCTACATTTAGGCAGAGCCAGGCTAGCTGTTTGGAGTTGCTTTCAATCTTTGAGCTAAGCTACGCTAACCATATCCTCGCTACAGCTCCATATTTAGTGTTCAGGGATAAAAATTAGTAGTAATAGTAGTATCTCATCTAACTCTCAGAGAAACTTAATAAGAAAGTACATAAGAATAAGCGTATTTTCCAAATTGTTAAACTGTTTCCTATGCTATGTTTTAATCACTACTAAAACCATATAGTTACAACATAATAACTCTTTATAAAGTATTCTGAATAAGAAAGCAGTACCATGAAGGGTTTGTGTGTGCATGTGTGTGTTTATACAAGCCTGGATCTCAAAATGGGCCACCGCATCAGTCAGCAAATCATCCATAAACAACCTAAAACAGACAGAAGCCAAATTAAAACATAATTTGGGTCCTAAATCATTACACCTGTGTGTGACAGGCTTGGACCTCTCAATGCATTGTGTGTGTGTACGTGTGTGAGAGTGTGAGCGTGAGTGACTGTGTGTGTGTGTGTGTGTGTGTGTGTTTGAGGGTTTGCATGCTGCCAACTCTTCAGTTCTTCCTACGTCTGGCCAAGCACAACACTGGCATAGCAGCAAAATGGCCGTATTAGCGAGCACCTGGCAGGGGCATCGAAGAATGAGAATGCCAAGCTGAGGCAGCAGGAATCAAGTCTATGTAAAAAAAAAAAGAAGGTCACACCCTCACCTCTGCCCCACTATCCACGCTGCCCCAACACAGGCTCGACTGACAAATTAGCATCTCAGTCTAGTAGCCATTAACACACCATTGCATTCATCTAGCTACCTCTACAGCAAACTGCTGATATCTAATTAGATTAGATTCATGCTCATATCAGCCAGTGTAGTCTGATCTTTCAAGAAAAAGAATATGTGGCGATAGGAGCATCTGCGAAAGGCAGTTAAATGTAAATTAGAAGAAGCAGAGGTCTCAGACTGCTGGCTTTGGCCTCTCGCTGAGCTCTGGCACCGATGTATCAAATCATAACACAGACATTTAGCATTATTCATATTGAAGCATTGAAATCCTTCCTGTATGTTATAATGACATAAGTACATTTCTTCTGGTTTCACCATAACTATTTAACTGTTTTCTGGGAAAAAGAAGCACTGATAGATATTATTTGTCAAATCCAGTTTTTCCACCATTCATCACAGGGGCTGGGGTAATTGTGGAGGGTACAGCCTATGGAACATTCCTCTGAGGGAGGAATGATGGGGGTGGATAGGCTCAGTATCTCTCCTGTGCTGGACACAGCCTTCGAACTGTCCTCCATTAAGGCATGTGTTCTGATGAGTGATTCAGTGCGTCTATATTGGGCAGGAACTCGAAACAGTGACATGAAAACGCAGTTGGCACCAGCTTCACAAATCCCACATCAGGCCCAGGGAAACCATAATCACCACTTTCGTTTTTCAGCCTTGTTTATTTCAGAGGCTGGGGTTACAATTAAGACCATTTGCCTTGCAATTACTGTGTTAAAAATAATAAAACAATTTCGGCCTACCTAAAATACCTGCATTTTGTGTAATGATTCAGGGCGTGCAAATTGAAATTGCAATGTTTGGACATTGTCAGGGGGCTGTGCAAAGCTGCCAGAGTGATAGAACTATGTTTATCTGGATGTTTGTCTGCTTCTGGATTGCTTGCACTTTGTCAGAATGCAGCCAAACCCTGGTCACAATTTCTGTCTGACCTTCACGGGATAATTTTAGCTGTGTGGATGTATAATGTCATGATTTACTGCAAGGATTAGTTTTTCAACAGCCACAACGTAACAGAGGAACGTCTCCCGAGGGCCAGTAAGTAAATTCCCTTGTCAGTAATCCACCCCCGCTCTGAACAACCCCCCCACCCCAAACCTCCTCCCCCCGTCGCCCACATGCTCCCCACCACACCACTTACCCTAATTTTCCCAATAAAGTCACACAGCCCAGCCACTCTCTGCCCTCAGGCCAGCATGTAGCCAGGGACGTACACAACACTCTGAGGGGCAGCTAGGTTAACCCCACCCCCTCACCCCCACCCCAAAGACACACACACACACACACACACACACACACACACACACACACACACACACCTCTCCTGGAGCCCCCAGTGTGAAGACACTTTTCCCACAATCATTCACAACAGAAACAATTTTTCCACACGTCACCCAGACACGACTGTTTGTGTATGCAATATTTCAAATAATTGATCCAATGAAAATAAGGACGCCACTAAAAGCCGTATTAGTATATTATTTTCCTGCCATTCAAGTGTGGGCAGAGTTATGTTTGTTTTAGTTGGAAGCATGTCATCAGTTGCTAGTTAGGCCTGCGTTTCTCATCGATGTTTTGGTAGTAAAAGTAATGTTTGAGAGAGGCCATGTGGCATCGCTCATTGTCATGACATCTTGGATGATATCTGATCAACACTAAAGTTTTCTGACCATTTTCATGAACATCTCATTTGAAAATATTTTACGATGTAGAAAATGGTTTCAATAGGCAATCAATAAGTGGTAAGCACAACACTGACATTTTGTTTTGACAAGTTGTTGTGGTGATTATGTTAGCAAGCAGTTGCTTATTTACATGTCCAGCAGACACAGAGCAACTTCACAGCTCATTTGGAGTCAATGATTCAATATGTTCACCTCATTCATTCACTAACTTTGTCTGTGAGCGGGTTGGAGCAGCCAGGTACCATACAGTGGGTTTATTAGAGCGTTTTCACTGAAAACATCTGCCGTCTGGGACAGAAAACATGGTTTGATAAAAGTGTTGACAATTAAATTGAATTAAAACAGTAAAGTTGCAGGCTATAAAACCAAAAGAAGCTGAAAGACAATGAAACCAACAGATTCAGGTGATATTTCTCTGTGGTTTTGATACTCTTCTTTCACATTACACATGGTCATTTGATCATTGTTAATGTAAGACCTGACTAATGCAGCTTTAAATGTGTATTTTAGTTCTGCAGAGTCGTGGTTAATTATATTGTCTTCATTTATGCACAAAGGTGTTTATCATGTTATCCATACAAATCCTTTGTAACTTTCCTTAATTTCCTGTTTTGCCACCGGTGCAGCATTAATGTCTCTCTGCTGCCCATTGGTGTTACATTGGTGTTGCCCCGACGCATCTAACCAAACTGTATCAGTCAGCCTTTGCCCTCACAACTTTCCTTCCCTACAGGCCTTTGTTATCGTTTAAGGCCTAAATCCATCCGCTCTCGTAACACTTGTGAGTAGTTTGGCACTGATCAGCACCACGGCGTGTGTGTGAGAGCGGCATGGATATGGATGTCGGTGTTTCATGTTTTTGATCCCATTGTTGTGGAATCTTATTCAGACTGCGACACATGTGCTGTTAAGATGAGAAATAGCAAGCTCATAAAAGTTGTGCGTCACATCCCACGCGATGCGAGCAGTATAGGCATGAGGTCTGGCTGTGCCGTGCGGGGGAGAGCTCGCAGTGCACGGAAAGCTCTTGTCTCACACCAAGCTCTGCGCTGCAGGCCCACGTACACTAATTAGACCTGATATACAGCCTGATGTGTGCTGATTGAAAGCAGGCTCATCTAACTCAGGACAGGGTCCTGTTGCACTGCTGTGGAACGCCCGAGGGTGTCATTTTGTTTCCAGGCACTGGTCTAAGGTCAGCTTCATGGTCTCCAGACAAATTTCTTTGGTGGTGATTTAGAGAGGGTAGACTGATGTGGATCTCTCGGTATTATGCGCCAACGTATTGACCGTGTAAAAGGATGTGGCGGTCCGCGCTCTCGCAGGGCTCTGCAGCTCACGAGCAGCTGTCCATGTGGCGACAGCTTCAGCTTCACACAGAAATGAGTGGCATGCACCAGGCAGCACAGGCCACGGCACCATGCCAACCATGCCAGGCACTCCCTTGGTGCCTCTAGCAGCATGCGCCCTGTGTTGGATGTGCTAGGCTACAGTGCCTTGCAGAGGAATGATAACAGAGAAACACTAAGCCGTCAAACCTTGTTATCTATCCGTGTATCTCTTTCTTTCATGAATTTGTTTTACAGTTTTTGTCTAAACCTGAGTGAGAAGTACACTCTTTTTTCCAGGCCTCACTCTTCACTGTCTTCTGTGCCTCTCTCTCATAAAATGAGAGAAGGAGAGGTATTAAGATGGCAGGACAATTACCCAAAGAGCTGTTTTCACTGGAACTGCAATCAAGCATCTGGAGGACTCAGCCAACCATAATCAGGCCTTTAGCCGAAGCTTACTATTTTCTATTGAGACAGTTCATGTATTCATTATTGTCAAATAGATTATGTGTTTATGTTTGGACGTTATATAAGGTTGAATGCAAGGCTCGTAATTTACTATAGCCGGACCTTCCAGTGGATCTGCTCAGAGAATGCTCTCATTGACCTCCAGCAGTTTCACTTCAATTATATATTTAAAAAAAGAAAATGCTGGGACAGTTTAGCAGCTCAGGCCAATAGGATGTAGAGAACAGCCACCCTTGTGATTTTACAGCTGGTTTGCAATTGCAGAGTAATTATAGATTAAGAAAACATGACTTGTGTCAATGAAATAATGGCAGCCCATTGACAAATACGCCTTCAGCAGCCCAACACCTGGTGAAAGACCAATTGTTAGGTTTAACAGCATGCCAGCTTGAAAAAGAACACCGCTGGTACATTGGGTTCATTTTCCCGACATTTGTCTTTGTAATGAACTGAAATTTCTCTTCAGAACGGGGACCTGCCATTTGTACAAAGCTTAAACAAATTGTGTTCCAATAACTTTTTCAATGAACCAGAGGTGATTTGACTTTCCTTCAACTCGCACACTATTAGTCAAAATATCTCATTTCTATTTCCTCTGCAAGGACTGTATGTACGATCACGGAGTGCCCGGCAGAGTTGTTGACTTGACTGACCACAACTTGATCCATAGTCCATCGAAAGCCCAACCAACACTTGCACAAGAGATTCCCAAGCACACGGGTATTACAACCACACAGATGGGACAGCCAGTCACCAGCCCCGGCCACCCTGACAAATACTACATGATGGATGTGTAGTAGAGTCCAAGCTGCATTCAATAAACTATTGTTCATTCTCAAATTCAGTTCTTTTATCAAGATATGTAACAGTATATAACATCAGCGTTTGGTAATTGAAATCTTGATGTTGGGTGGAGGTATGTCGAGGTTGTAGGGGACACCAACCCTCCAAATTAGGGCGCAGAAAGACCTCTATGCAATAGTTCAATATAGATTAGAGGATCAGTACCACTCTCACATGTGTGCAGTAAATATGCAGCCGGAGCAAACAGCGTACGGTTAGCTTAGCTTAGCTTAGCACAAAGGCTGTAAACAGGGGAAACAGCCAGCCTGGCTCTGGACAAAAGTCATAAAATCTGACTACCAACACCTCCTATCCTTAATAATTAACACACTATATCTAGTTTGTTTAATCAATTATTAATCTCTTCTTATCTAACTCTTAACTCATAAGATAAAATATGAATATAAATATCTCCAGTCATTTGTGAGCAGCTGTTCAAGTTGTCACACCTTTTTTGTAACTTTTTCAGTTCAATAGTGTGCTGTAGTACAGTCTAAGACCACATTTGTAAATGTGGTGGTTTGAACTGCATTTATTTTGTAATCTTTCATGCAGTCATGCAGAAAAACAGAATACAGAATGCAACTGGGACGCATCCCAGCCCCGATTCATATATAATACACAGAGGCAGCCATCATAAAAGTCCACACCACAAATTATGTTTTCATCTCATTATCTCTGCTCTTCAAAATTAAATTTTTTTCTTCAAATACCAGACATCGCACAGAATTGCATACATATGAGCCAACTTAGAGACACAAGTCTGGTGTCAGAATATGCTGATTCAGCTATTCTTTATTACACTGTGTTTGAAAAAGAGCAGGCTCTGTTACGGAGAGATGCATGATGGGGGACATTGGTTTGTCCTGGGATTTAGCTACCAGTTGGAACATCTTACAGCAGCACTGATTCACTTATAAAAGCCATTTCAGCAGCGCTAGCTGAAGCCAACAGTAATGATGAGTTGCAGTATGCCAACCACATGGTGGACGCTGCCTCACTAGTGGCCTCCTCAGACCTCAGACTGTCTGCGCTATGATACACCTTGCTGTTTGAATGCTTGGGAAAAGAAGAGTGTGCCAAAAAGCCACTGACCTTCTTTTCTTTCTGCACATGCATTGACGAATGTACACGCATGCACCCACAAACTATATCTGTCAAAAGACGTGTATGGTCACATGGCACGTTAGGCCACAGGTGATGCCAGTTCATAAACTGGAAACTTCTTTTTTTTCTCTCTTTTTGTGTTGTTTTACTTTTTATTTCTTTCTCTCCATCAAGCTCCCTTATTCTCGTCTCTCTCCTCCTCCTCCTCCTCCTCCATCCCTTTTCTGTCTCCCACTTAAAGCTGCTTCTCCTCTCTGTTGACAGCTTTGCTCGGCTGAAAAAAAGAGGCAGAATTACTGAGTAAAAGGGAAAAAGAGAGCAAATAACAGCTCTTAGAATGTTTGGATTGTGAAACCAGAACATTAGTACAAACCATAATGGCTGGCCCAGAGAGCCCAGCGCCTCTCCAGAACTTCACTCTCACAGGCAATGATGTAACGCCAGCCATTTCATATGAAGCATTCGCTTGTTGCACTCCTCAAAGTCTATTTATACCTTCTTCGTCTACTCAAAATAAAGCAGCCTATGTTAGGCTGATGCCCTTTAAATAGCCTGTTTGTTTAAGCAGAGGGAATCACAATACAACTTTATGGTGGTGATAGCTTACTAGAATTCTGGAAAACCTTGAATTGCTTAATGCCTGCAAAGTAGAAAAAGATGTGAGCTATTTATCACAAAAATGATGAAAAAGAAGAGCTTTTTAATGTCAGAGGACCTTGGCTGGTAGTGATGATGTGCTGCGCTCAGATATCCATAAATGACTGAATTAGTGGACATAAAATAAAAGTGACTCACTCGGCTGGCAGGTACAACCTGCTGCGCTATCCAGGATAGATACTTTTACTACTACAAAGCAGTGTGTGTTTGTGTGTGTGTGTGTGTGTGTGTGTGTGTGTGTGGCACGTGTGTTTGTGGTGCCAACCAGGCCTCAGTGTATACTACGCAGCAGAATAAACAAGTCTGTCTGTGTTCACAGTCTGTAATTAAAGCCGTATAAAAGTGCACACGCATGCAGTAACAGCACACGTCATGGCCCTCAGCGGCTCTGTTTGCCTCAGCCCTCAGCATGGGCTTGACAACAGCCGACCTAAACCACCTATGGCTAACTTCCCTGCGTAGATGTATATAAAACATAAAAACGTAGCATAAAAAAGTTCTGCAGACGAGGGCCACTTGGCTTGCTTTGATAGATCTCAATGTGCAGCAAACAGCGAATGCTGCGTAATAACATGCTGCTGGATTCACCGAGCAGCGGCGTGCATCAGCCACTGCTGGGAGATTTGATTGTATTGGCTTATTTCAAAGGGTAATCAGACCTCCCAATGGCTCCACCACCACCTCGGCCATAAAAATAACCTAGACATGAGAAAAGACCGCATCATGCTGAATCCTGCCAGAGTTTGGCTTCAGCATAGACATACTCCAGTGGCCCATAATCTACCATGAGGTGAGCTCATAGGGGAGTCAGCCTCGAGACCTCACAGCTCAAAGATGACAGTGTGGGGAATTTGAATACTACTTTTAATACTACTTTTAATCACTACTTATAAAAAGGCCAAATATATAATACTGTGTGCCTTAAACTTGTACTAACAACACTATATGTAAAACTAATTACCGAACACTGGATTTGAATTAGCAATAATAACTGTATGACTAACATTATATTAATAATAAACTGTATCACCTTTATTTGAACTAACCAAGTGACCTGTGAGTGAACTAATAACACTATATAATCAACCTTTAGAACCATTTGTGTTGCTAACACTGGAAGTTCACTTCTTACAGACAATGTATGCACTGCTTTTAACCTGCAGGGAGAGACATATTAATGCAATGCACCGCCACAGGGAAGAGCCATACCCCAAAGTTGATAAAGAGGGGAACAAGCACTGGCCCCAGGTTCTGAAGGGCCAGACACATGATGATTAAGTGGGATGTTTATGGCAAGAAAGCACAAGCACGCTTACATGCACTACATTACACACCCCATAAACTGCATTTCACACCCGATACTGGGAGCTCCAGGGACGAGGTTGGTGGAAGGCCGTTATTGGAACAGCAGGATGAGATAGCTGCAGGGGAGGGATGCTCTCAGAAAGACTCCATTGTAAGAAGCACACACACGATAGGGAAAGGTCACCAGGGAGGATACTGTGTTACAGGTGCGGCTGCTGGATGAAGGTGGTGATGCCAAGAGGCTGGGACCAGCCTGTGCACCAACGAAGGGAGGGCCAAGCATAAATCCACGGCTACTCCCCACCGAGACAACCAATCAAAAATAATTATATTCTTGGTGGAATGTATATACTGTTACTACATATGTGTTTCGGGGCTCACTCTGTGACCTGTTGGCTACAGACTTGCTGACTGTGGTTTTCAGAGCTCAGACTGAGTCCTTGATCAAGCTCAATACTTATTCACACAGAAAATAAAACACCTTAAATGAGAGAAGTTGCCTGCCCTTCATCGAAAAAAACGAACACGCGACAACAGCTACCTGTGCTGTGTTGATCCTGGGGCCAGTACATCACATTTTCCTCCCTACACATGATATCTTGTTGGGATTTATGGGCCAGTCATTGCATTTCAGTCACAGTAGGTAATTCTGCGCTCAGCTAGCCCGCTGTACATCCAGATCTATGCAGCCAACAGACTGTGTAATATAAACTGTTCACACGGTGGATTGTTTATGCTATATGTTATACGTAGTGGAATCACGTAAATGCTCACACAGTAAGGCTTGTACGGTGTAGAGTGTGCACATGTGCATCCAGGCACATGAACATGTCTGTGTGTACACTCACATGAGCTTGAGGGACTCTCGGTTATAGTTTCTGACCAGATTTTGCCCTCTGGTGGTGCAATTTAGGCAGCACTGTTTTTGCATCACCCCCTTGACAAGTGAAAAGCATCACTAACAGCTGCAGACCGCATATGAATGATGAGTTTTTAGTGTTTAAATGAAAAAATGCGCTCCAAGTGAGATGCAAATGTTATTGAGCATAAATTTGGAGATTTCATAGAGACCTTTGGCAAAAAAAAAAAAGAAAAGAAAGAAAACTGCAGGTGAGCAGCTCGTCTGCTGCAGCCAAGCGTTAAATGGAGGATTGTTGAGAGGAATAAGTCGGCGTGAATGAATAGCTATACTTAGTTGTGAGCGTGTATCCTTGCATATATGTACGTCCATGTGTGTGTGTGTGTGTCAGTCGCCAAACAGATCCCCTTGGAGCCAGTGATGGTCCAGAAGTCCCACGCATTTCCCATGCTCACTCACACCAAGCAGTGAGTTCCACCACACTCTCTCACTCACTCTTCTCTCTCTCTCTCTCTCTCATTTTCACCCTACCGTGTCCTCTTCCCCTCTCCTTTTCATTCTCTCGCTCCCGTCATCACCACTGTCATTATCATCCCACTTTGTTTTCAGCTGATTTTCAGCCTGACCTCATCTCTGGAGGAGAATAATTACCAAATGAGGACACCGTGTTTTAACAGTGATTTTGAGGTCGACGACTTGCTCACGTTTGCTGGTCTTTTTTGTTCTGGGCTGTGAAACTTGCCAATGTTCCTGTCACCCCACCCCCCCCACCTCTCCCTTCTCTGACCCCCGTGCATACATCAGTCCATAGTGAGATTGCTTTAGGAGTAATCACTGTAATCTCTCACTGTCTGAGGAGTTGGCGGGGCACCCTCCGTGCACTGCTTCTTGGAACATTGTGTCCATGCAGTGCTAGATGTTAAAGAGTGGTGATTGCGGAGAATGTGGCATGGTTTTGCAGAATGCCAGCCTATTAAGTTCAGCCATGCCAAAGCTATATTTGTGCTCCAAATGCTCTGCTGAATTGCAAAGTCGAATGTACTGTACATTTTTTCACATGAAAACACAAGAAATGGCTTGACTTTGCTGAGAAAAACTAGCTCTTGCCCTCAAAATAATGTGACTTTTGTTTGTGCGGCTGCTAAGTGGCCACATGCAGGTTTCATTACTGTGACCTGGTTAGGGGACAGTGTCGGAGCAGGTGGTCAGTGGGAGATAGGGCAGAGAGATGGGGACCCTGAGCGAGTAAAGCATGGGGCTAACAGGAGCTGCGCTGGTATTCCACTCACCTTGAGCATGTAAAACACTATCCCTGTGGAAGCAGCATGAGGTGTGGGGGAAGGGGCCGAACTTTTATTCCCTCCTTGGACATAGATCACATAACTGGGCCAGCATGGGACTGAGCCTGCCTCAGCTGTGGAGGTAAGCCACTAGGAAAACCTCCCTTAAACATTCCCATCGGCGCATGCATGGTGCTGCGTGTGAATAAACCCACTTCTGTGGCTATTAGTACTGATTTTTTTTACCACAAGAAATTAACAAGTGATCAAATCAAGTTGACCCTGATAGCTACCATCCCATTTTAGTGCAGTTTTAATGAATAAAACACATGCATGATCCGCACCCATCACTACCCTATTCATTCCCCAGCAACACCCATCACTGGCCCTACGTGTCAGTCTGAAGGAGCAGCATTCAGGGAATGTAACTCATGTTGTACGTGCCTCGAGGTTGCCACAGAAATTAAGCACATAGGTGTAAAGAAATGCCAGTCAGCCTCTCCGTGGCTCCTTCAGTCCAGCTCCTGGCAGTGCGCTGGCGAGGCCTGGGGCCCAGGAATGCTGTGCCCATCTGTCAACACGAAGCTGCCTTCCCTGGCAGATGCCACAGAGAGGATTTTGTAACCTGGCCCTGGGTGGATTTCATAACCTGGCCTGGTAGTGTAGCAGAGGGCCTTAGGACTGCTGGAGAATTAAGTGCTAGCACAAGATGGGGCTGCATACGTGTGTGCCTGCGTAGTTTTCTCTCAACAAAGTGGGAACTTCAAGCTGATAAAGACTCTCAAGAGTTTACTTCTATAGGATTCATTGAGCTATCATCACACAAACACACCCTACCTGTGCTCATCTCTCTGTCCTGCACTCTCCTTCTTCACCTTCACCTTCTCTTCCCCCTCTCATATCTCTTCCCACCACTCCTGCTCTGCTCCCGTAGCTCTGATATTTATAATGAATGGTGTTCTCTATGTGGGGCCTGAATGTGTGTGGTGGAGCCAAGGGAGCACCACCTGAGTGATGATTCTGTCTGCCCAAGTCTCTCTCTCTCTCTCTCATACATACACACACACACACACACACACACACACACACACACACACACACTCACACACACACACACACACACACACTCACACACACACACACACACACACACGCCTGACCTGCTGGGAACACAGGGTCTTGCTGTATCAGGCCTCTGTGGCAGGGGCAATTAGAAAGGTCCAGACGGAGCACAAGCTCTCTTCTCATACTGTCCCCATTAGAGAGGGAGAGACAGGCAGTGAGGAAAGACAGGAGAAGGACACAGATTAACACACTGTCTCCCCCACTCTATTTCACACACACACACACACACACACACACACACACACACACACACACACACACACACTCACAAGGTGGCCATACAGTAACCTTACGCAGCCCTGCTCTTGCTGAGGTGACTCGGTGGCTCTTACAGTGCAGTGCGATATAATCAGCTCTTTTTTTTTTTTTAAACTCCTCAGTTGTGTTTTAACCTGCTCAACAGAAGTCTTAGTGTGTTCCCAAGACATGGGTCAAGCCGGCATGTTGGTGCCCCTGAAGTCCACTGTCAGAAAATAATGGGCTAAAGTTGGATGAAGCAGCGTCTGATCTGTCCGGCTACAATCTCCGTGTCAAGATGACGACACAATGATGGACGCTCCAAGTGCTGCAGAACCTGTCACACAATTAAAATGTGATGAAAATGGATTCAGAGTCACTGAATGATTGGTTTTGTGTGTGTGTGTGTGAGAGTACCACCGTAGTTTGCGCACAGGAAGCAGTCATGATGCTGCCAAGGACTTAGTGGCCTCCCCGGCAATATATGCAAGTCACAGCTAACTCTGTCTGTGTCTTTATGTGCGTGTGTGTTCATCCTTGATCAGAGACGTGCACAGAGACCAGTGCTCTTTCCACGCTGCCTTTGTCTCCACATGAATTATCCATTGGGCCAAGTGTGGTAATCAAGCTGCCCCGGCAAGCCTTATTACAATGTTGGTCATTTAGCCTATTAGCAATGCTCTTACCTCATTTCTTGGTCAACTCCAATTGCATGGAAAACAGAGCAGTCAGCATGTTAAATGGGCTCTGGGATGGCTGGGTGAATTAAGAGCCATAAAGCGACAGCAGCTGATACAGCACAAGCAGGCTGGTGGTATGATGAGCTCATGATTGTGAAAGCTAATATTCAAAGAGGACACAGAGTTATACTGTGTATTTACAAACAGGCTGAGTAATAGGGATATTACATAGCTCCTAATTTGCCCGTCAAGTATGATTTAGAGTTGAAAAACATCAGATAAGCACATTTTCAAGAAACAATGAGCAGACTTGTCTCAACTGGCAGTGGCACTGCAGGGATTAAATCTGAATCAAGAGGTGCAGATAGGGAAAATACCTGTTCACAATCTGATTAAGATTATGATAGAATAGCCACTGATGTTTCTGCTATCCATAAGGAGTTTGAGGTATTATTGTGGGTTAGTAAACGACTGTGTGGTGCTGCCCTCCTCTGGCCACTTTGTGTACTAACACAATATGCAGGCTGATAAGGGAGATTACACCACATGTGAGATGTGTTCTCATCAATCTCTTTCAGGGAGAAAAGATTAAAGATCTAGCTAGTATTTATCTGCATTCCCATGGCCAGGCAGACACAAATATTAATTCAACCTAAAACATGCAGTTAGATACATGAAAGGTGGCGACCCTGCAAGGGGTCACAGATGGAGAAGATCCCAAAACATACTAAGGGGACTGATTATCGGAGGAGTAAATATTTCTTGCTACACTCCTTCAGTGCAAAAATATACAAACACAGCGAACTGCAACAGCAACATATTGAAAGGAGCTTTGCACATGCTGTACAAGCTAAAATTAACTTTGAGCACTCCACTTATTTTACACAATAAAGGTCAGTTCATTTCTCATAGTTGGTCTGCACAATGGGTCAGTTGTATAAAGTCTTTTACGGTTCTCTGGGGACCTTTCTGTAGTCTGAGGAGGCTTGAGCGAGGACAGAGATTATCTTTCGTGGTAATCTTCCATCAAACTGACACCCTTTGAATAGAAATTTGTCACAGCTTTATCATCACAACACCGCACTTTCATACCAGGACATAGACAACTGATGGGGATCTATGAATCAATGTCTTCAGGTTTCATTTGTTTCTCGTTGTGAAGCCTAACTCATGAACTTCAGGATATCTCCGCTTCCGCTGCTTGGATTTAGAGCAGCACTAACGGCAGGAGTACCTCTTTAAAATCCTTGTTTCATATCCAGCTTGCATGTGTCATCAGGACACAGTCTGTCCCTTAAACTCCATTCATCAGCTCATTTGCTACAAACAGCAGCATCCCGCCGCTGACCTCAAACATCAGCTGTAGACAAAACTAAAGCAGGCACACAGTAAGAAGCATCCTCTCGTGTCCCCTGGGGACCCTAGCATCACCTTGAACCCAGCAGAGGATCGTGTGAAGCTTTGCCAAGCCTATGAACATGACCTGGGGTGTGTGTGTGAGGGGTGGGGAGGTGGGCGGGGGGAGGCAGAGAGATGGAGGGTAGATGAAGGGGATGCTGCTCCCTCCATCACAGACAAGACAAATGATGCACAGACAGATGGCACTCGACATCGCTGCCATAGTCAGTTAGTTTCCTGTTACAACAACCTGGCTCCAGATCAGCGGGTGCTCATGCCAATCAGTCTGCTGACTACTTTGACTCTTTGCCACAACAGGATCTCCTCCACGATCACTCTCATGATAAAAATCCACCCATAGTTTGGGTGTGTTCCTGCAATGGCCACATGGTGGTGTTGTACCTCACAAGGAAGGTGGGGAGGAGGCAGAGGGCCCATGGGCCACAGATTTAACTCCTCAGCCAGTAAACCCCATCAGTCATGTCTGAATTGGAGTCAGTCCATGATATCTCCACTCCAGTTACTGATATTATACGGCAGAGACACAGCGTGAGAATGTAGCTGCCAAGGCCTGACCTTGGACTGAAAGCAAACTGGACAGTATCAACCATTAACTGATCCATGGGGGAATACAGAGGAGTACTGGGAAATATAATGAACTCTTGAAAAGAAAGATGGAAAAACAGGTGGTGATATGATTTTACACAGTATCAGGCTACAGGGTCCCACCAGGGCAGTGATGTCCGATGTTAATATGCGACCGTAAAGGGACTCAGAGTTTAACGGCTTGTGTTTCATTTAAAGGTGGCTCATAAATGTTTATTGAGATTAAAACTCTTGAAAGTTAACTTGTAATCTGTATTATTGGTGAGATGTAGGTCAGGCTGATGACAGTGATGTGTAGTCTGTGTTTTTGCTGAAAATAGGAAACACTTTTTATTGTTTAATCTTTTCACTGTGCAGGTTGGAAAAGCTGACAGGTATCCTCATAATTATGTATGTTTTTCAGTCCTTCATCATGCCAGACAGTCCATTCAAGAAGAGATAAATCCCACTGTTGAATGAATTTAATCTAAAAATGGAATTATTCTAGGACAGTCTATTCATATCCTCTTTTTTTGTGATTGCTGTATTCAACATAGTTTACATTCGGACTGCTGTATGTGTGAAACTGATGGATTTTTGCTTAATTCATGGATTATCGTTATAGTATTCTCATTTTGTTGGTGTTTTATGATTTTTTGTTTTGTTGATTTATTGTAATAATAAACATTGATGTGTTTGGATCCTTTTTTGTCTCATTAAATTATTATTTTCTTAAATCATTAAGTGAAAAATGTAATATCATGTATGCCATGTATATGTAATGTAGATATGTCTGATGAATTGGTCTGATGTAATATTTAAAATACAATTGTATTGCTCACCACATAGGGAAATTGCCTTTTTAAGGTTTTTAAAGTATCCCTGAATGCCACCACAGATGGTGAATAGATACAGTGGTATTCTCCCTTATCTAGATTATTGTCTCATGAGGAGGCAGCAGCCGTTCAGTGGTTGCCAGTGAAGTTTAGAGTTTTTACAGTTTTCAACATCGCAGATCCTGTAACTCTGTAAGAATCAGGGTGTGCCGTAAGATCCTCAAACAGGCGCTTCTGGCTTTCCCAGGTTCCAGAGGAAAGGCATCGAGAATGGCCTTTTTCTTTTCAAGCCGTGAGATTTTGGGAGAGCGAGTCCTCGTTTACGTTTACAGATCTTAAAACTCACTTTCTGTTTCTTAATTGTGAAGTAAAAATGCTTTATTCTAATGACTTATACATTATTTTATTGCCATATGCAAGAACATATTTTAGTATTTGTCTGTGTGTGTATGTTCAGGTCCACTGGTGTTTTTAAGTAAATGCACATGTGCATCTATGCAGTTAAATACTAAAAACAAATATGAATATAGGTGTATGTAAAGTGTGTGTATTTTTATTTGTACATTTACATCTATATCTGTATATGCACTCTTGGCTTGTTTTGTTTTTTATTGCTTTTAATGTTTTGGTTTTTATTTAATTGCTGGACCATTGTGTAGTTTTTATTTATATTCAAATCTCTATCAAATATATCAGTACTCATGTGTTGCACACTTGTTCTATATTTCAACATTTGTTGAGACTTTCTATATTTACTCATCATCATTATAAGGGAAATGTTTAAGGGATTTTTTTTACTCACTTCTTATAGATTAAATTACTTACTTTGGAATTTTAAGGTCACACGTTAGATTATAGTGGTATAACTGCATCCTATAATTCATCATAAGGCTACTGTTCAAAATGAATACTTTAAGATTTTACAATTTATACTTTTTCAAATAGAATATTTTGGTTGCAGGAACTGTGATACTTTCACAAATGTTTACATGGACTTACCTTGTCACCACTGATGTTGAACAGAGGGTGAGGCTGACTAGTTTTAGTGGAAAAAGTGTAAAATGTTTGCATTCTTGACCGGATTATATCCTAATGAGGCTGCTGCATCCAGATTAGTCTAATCACTAAACAGTTAATGGATCTAAATCACCCAAAGGCCTCCAGGACAGAAAATACCAGCTCATTATAAAGGGGCGTCTTAGACAAGACAGAAATCTTAATTTGGGACACACACACACAAACACGCACGCACAGTCGTGCTTCCATCACTCCGGAGGACATAACATTGACTTAAAATCATTTCCTGGAGACTAACCCCAATCCTACCAGACAGAACCACTACTTTCCCCACTCTTAAACCAAATATTCACTCCAAAATGTAACGATTAAAGTTAAAGTTATGTATTCTGTCCCCAAAATGAAGGTGAATCCCCACAACATACATGAACATGAGCACACACACACAGAGAGGGAGGGAGAGAGAGAGAGAGAGAGGCTCCTGACTCCGACACGCAACCCTCAAAATACCCACACGTTTGTGCAGCGGAAGTTTTTAAGCAACCTTATCAGACGCTTTATCTGAGTTGGAGATGTGCTGCAGAAAGACAGGTCAAAGGGGACCGCGGGGCTGCTGCAGCACGGAGCATTAGGGATGTGAAACACATGCCAGACCTGTCATGTTCAATTTACAGTTGACGCAGTGGTTTATTATCCGGTAGAACTGACTACTCGTTTTGATTTGGTGGATCATTTGTCTTCTACCAAAGATAAATCAGCCGAAATTTGAATTTCATGTTGCAAATAATGGCACAGCATAAGGAAACTCTACACTCCAACCGCGGAGGGCCAGTGGGAATCAATCATGATGAAAACATTTTCCCATGTCTTGTGCCCCCCCAGCCCGCCCCTCCCTCCGTACGTTTACTTTATTTCGCCAATTATTACAGCAAGAGCCGGCCTAGTGTTGACTCTCACTGCGCCGGAGAAAGATTTTACAGCCATTCATCAGCTCGCGAGGCGCACAAATAGTCTTTAAAACTATAAACACCATCGCTGGGTCGGAGACAGGGGGACCCATTTACCCCGTGGCTGTGCTAAACGCTGGAGATAAAACAAACGATAATACTGTCTGTCTCCTGTGACCGTCTCCACAGGCATTAATAGCAGGTTTAGTGCCAACCGTGCGGGGGGAACACATACAGGTTATGCGTCATTACGCACAGTTGTCTCCACTTTACTGCTGCCCGGTGAAATGATTTGTACTTTGTTATTGTTAATCTATAAATGACACCATGTCATTCACCTCTGCTAAAGAAGGCCCACCTGGAGGCGAGGAAGCTGATGCATTATGCCATAGAACTGAACAAAAAAAACAACGTTTAAATTGCTCAATTAAAAGCTGTAAAAGTGGACTGTAACATTGGTTAGAAGTTGGGTGTCGCACATGGCACATCTTTGGGATAACCTGGCCTACAGCGTGGGTGGGTTGGCGTGCGTGCAGGTTTGTTGTCATCTGTTATCACGTCCTGATAACGCAGACAGTGGCTCCAGGATCTCTTGGAGTCAGACAGCAGAGTGCGTCGCTCCTGGTTTCAGGTTCCGTGCTCAGGCACCCAACCTGTTGTCTGCTCCCCTGTTATTTCTTGACGCTTGTCTGCCCCGTTTCCCGTCGGAAGAGGGACGAGGCCGACACCCCAAACACATCAGACACATTAACTCCTGTTGATGCGCCTCAGCAAGCTAAACAATGCATTTTTGGCTCCTTAGTCGTTATTATACAATTTCGATGCATTCGCAAAGATAGATAAATGATTTCTCTTGCTACTTGAGGATGTAAGTAAACATCCGTCCAAAAGCTGGACTGGAATTAACTGAAAACGCGTTTGCATTGTGCGTAATGGCTAACTGCAACACTGAAAACTATCCATCCTGCAACTCGTTTATTTAGTTTTATTTACTTTGTGAACTCTATACATATCCTAAACAAAGACAGAGTAAATTAGATTTTTCATCCAGGATCAAAAAAATGTCTGATTTAAGAAAAAATTTCCAACAGTGTAGTTTGTTTTGGAAAAAGAATAAACTCTGGATTAAAAATGGGTTGGGTATATTAGCTGTGATTGAACACATATAGGCCCGCAAGTAATACCAACCACAGCGTGTACCAGACATGGCCTTACGTCATGAAATGGGAGTACCAGTGACTCCGTACAGAGGGTCCCACTGGCTCCCCCCTCCCTCCCTCCATGCGTCACCGGGAGGAGAGGGAGGCCAAGAAAAAAGTTTGGAGACAGGGTTGACATTCAAAATGCACACTTCACTCAAGATCAGTCTGCTACACCAAACTAATACTTAAATACAGTAAATATTACCAGGAAGGAGAGAAGGTTTTGTTGACGTCTTCCTCCATATGACAGGTTAATTGGTTACTTTTCCAGTTCTTGGCAATGTTTCCCAGCCCCAGCACGTCCACTCCCTTCTCTGTAAAGGACATATTAAACCTGGAGCAGAGTCATGACCTTATGGTGTCTTCTCTGGACGTCTCCTCTCGTATGGACTGCTGCACCGTTTCGACCACCTCTTCTTCCTCCTCCTCCTCCTCCTCCTCCTCCTCCTCGACCTCCTGCATGCTGGCCCGCATGAAGCAGGAGCCTCTCCGGGACTTGTCGTCCGCCGCCGCCTCGCTGTTTGGAGAAGACCTCCACGAGTCCAGAGCCGGCAGAGGCAACGCACTCAGCTTCGCGACTGCCTTTTATGGGAAATCCCTCATGGAGATGGATGTAGTTAAGGATGGGAAGTCAGACGCGTTTGAGGGGAAACGCAGAAAAGGTGAGTTGAAGAGACGACATTTGATTTTGTAGGCCTGTGCGAAATTAGGCCGACATAGACTCATGTACTTTGATTTAGGCAAAACGCACCTAATGCGCCAGAGAAAACTCAAATAAAGCAACAAGCATTAATACAGGAAACGCTTTCATATTGTAATCACACTGTGATGGTGAGTTTTTAAAATTTACCCTAAAACTGTATGAGATGATGATGTGCGTTTTTTTTTCTTGGCCTGCTGAGCTGATTTAAGATTATTTTTTGAAATGTAGAGAATTAATGCCAAGACTACAAAAGCTGCATTGGAAAATACAACATCTATTACATTAAGTTGTGTGTGTGTTACATGTATATAAATCATGCGTAAATTACACGTGTCTTTTTTCCCCAAAACGTTCACTGAGTGCATTATGGGTGGCCACAGGGAGCTGAATCACCAGCAAGCGAATTAACCATACATTAAAACACAATAACAAATCATGCTGTTATTAGTGATGGCGGTGTTGTTGTTGCTGTCAGTAATAAAAAAATTACACTAATGATGACTTTGGAAAATAACTGTCCATCCAGCCTTCTCTCACACTAGCAGATATATTCATTGCCTCGTTATTTTCTGTCGTTCCGGTGTAATCAGAGGAGTTCAGTCCTGCTGCCGAGCCCGTGGAGGACACAAAGCCCGAGGATCCGGACCGACCAAAGCCCCGCAGACGCAGGAAGCCGCGGGTGCTCTTCTCCCAGGCGCAGGTGTACGAGCTGGAGCGGCGCTTCAAGCAGCAGAGGTACCTGTCCGCCCCGGAGAGAGACCACCTGGCCGGCGTGCTCAAACTCACCCCGACCCAGGTCAAGATCTGGTTCCAGAACAGGAGGTACAAGTGCAAGCGGCAGAGGCAGGACCAGAGCCTGGAGATCGTGTCTCTGCCGCCGCCGAGGAGGGTGTCTGTGCCGGTGCTGGTGCGGGACGGGAAGCCCTGCCTGGCGCCTGACACGGCCGCCTACAACCCCTCCTACAGCATGGGCCACATCAACCATTTCACTTATAACAACTATCCGGCTTTCAGTAACTACAGCAGCCCCGGCTGCAACACAAACTATGCCTGCAACTACCCTGCTGCCACCATGCAAACTATGCAAGGATCCTCCAGCAACGGGAATTACATGAACTTCGGGGTAGGGGACCTGAATAATGTCCAGAACACGTTTCCCCCCAGCAATGGGGTGTCTTCATTACATGGCATTAGGACCTGGTAAACATAAAGATCACACACCTACTGTCCTGATCAGCGGGATTGTTTTATGACTGCATGCATTTTTAAATGTGTCGAGACTTTGCGGAGTTTGAGTCACTTCTCTTATATTTAATAATTTACTTTTGGTAGTTTTTGTTTTCAGCACCAGATTTGGTCTAAATGACCGACATTTGTATTTATTTTCGTGACATTGGCGCACAGACATGTAATTTAAGCGTAAAAATAAAAAAAAGTTGCAACCACAGATCTTTAAATGTTATTTTACATTTTTAAATTGCCCGGCCATTTTGTATTTTTTTTTTTTTATACATGTAGTTTTTTAAAAAAAATATATATATATTTCTGACACCATGGTGGGTAGTGGATTGTAAAATATGTTTACCTAAAAAGATATGATAAAAATCAGACACTAATTTCAGTGGGCGGCTATAAAACATTTGACATAATTGTAACAATTCAGGCTATAAAATCATTATTATTATTATTACTATAATTATCATTACCACAACTAACATGCAGCTACTGAATTCAAATTGGTTAAAGTTGTTTAATGTAATAAACAGCTGTGGCTATTAATCCCTAAACCATAAGAAAATACACACAGAAAAACTATATTATAGAAAAATTTTGTCTACAGTTTATAATCTGTAACAGTGAACTATAATTATAACAATATTTAATTTCGATGTCTCTGGGTCACATAATAGTTGACTTGGTTGTAGATCCCCGTAAGCGTCTGTACAGCCCTCATATGGTTTGTGTCTGGCTAAAATATTCAAGTGGCTGTTAGGAAGCTTCCTTCAATATGCTTAAACAAGGTTAAAAGGTTGGTAAAAGTTTACACTTTTTACAACCTGCTGTCAGCCACATGTACACTGTGCAGCAGAGAGGGCTGTGAGCCATGACCTTGACCTGTATTATATGGTTTTTAAATCAGGTTTTGCTGTTTTAATGAGGAAATGCGGCTTTTCTTCAATATTTTGTATTCCATTAATTATATCGTGTGTACAAGCATTTTTCTATAAAACCTGTCAGAAGTCATCCTGATCGTCCTTTTCTCTGTAAGTATGAGGATAAATTCACAATGTTACCTGATAAAAGATATTAGTCTATTTTTCAACAGTATACTTGATTATTAAAGACTCCCTTTTGAAACCTTTCTAAGTCACTGTTGTATTTTATTTGAGATTTGGAACTGATAAAGTTGTGGACTCACTATAAAAAAACTGCACGGATAATGTAAAAGTCCGATTAATAGAGAACTGAACAAAGGACGTTAGAACATGAACGCAGCGCTGCAGAGATTCCGACTGGTTCCTGCATTTGCCATCAGTTTGGTGCCGTGTACGCTCCCCTGAGACCCTGGTCCACTTGTCCAGATACAGACTCAAACACTTGATTGACACTATCATGGTGCTAAATGCAAGAATAGTCCAATTTGCTTGACAGAGAGCCAGAGTCCTTGTCTAAGTGTGCAGTTATATGAACAGGCCAGGAACGGGCTCTGCCCAACTGCCACCACTTTATGTGAGTAAGAGATGCTTAGGCATCTCTCAGGTCTCTCCACACATGCTCCTTTATCTCATCTAAACAATACACCCTCACAAGCACACATGTGAGAAATACGTTAAACATCAAGCCAGAAGACTTTGTATTTATTGGTAATAAATACTGACAATATTTACATATTTTAAACAAAATGGCAATGCCAGGCTATTGCACTGAGGGTAGCAAGGTCATGTAGCTCCTCTGGCCACCCTCTGCTCCGAGGTGTTGAAAAGGCAACGTCAGATAACAGCGCCACACAAACCTAAAAATATCCCCCCTCACCCTCCACCCACACTGGAAAGGGAGAGGGAAACGGGTCGGAATAATCTGCTTTTCCGGGTCTTATCTGAAGAAAGGCAGGGATGCATGCTGCTCTATCTCTGCCAGTGTGATCACTGCCACTGCTTTTCTGAGCTTTTCTGCTCCGCTGCCGAATGCAGCCAAGCTAACACGGGCAGAGATAGAAGGAAGTGTGCTAACTCTTTTCCCCGAGAAGTGTTGCACGCTAGCTGAATGAAACATACGGACAATTTGAAGTGCACATATACAAGTAAAAGCGTTGGTCTGATCATCCAGTTAGTGAAACGAAAACTGAGCGACTACAGTTGGGCTTGATCATATCAAAGCTAAAAGCCAAAGAGATAGCATTGAATCCTTATACTGCTATGACCTTGCAGTAATTATATATCATATAATTACAAAAAACTGTCACATAAAATGTTTGTACATCATCTGTGACTTTCTGATATCAGGTTAGTGAGGAACATATGAGGGAGGCCCATCTTTGTCCTAATATTGTTCCCAAAAACTGTGTCCTTTATATTGTAGCATTTAAGACCGAAAGCAATTACAGTACTGGATACTATAATATAGTTTTAATGACATGCATGTCAATACAAAGAAAAGTGGCACTTGTGCTGTGATTTATTATTTGACTTGTTTTTAATTTGTGAGAACTCAATGTGTGTGTGTGTGTGTGTGTGTGTGTGTGTGTGTGTGTGTGTGTTTTACTGCTGTCAACGCATTATCTGTACAAACAGCAACATCTGAGGCAAGCTGTGTGTGTGTGTGTGTGTGTGTGTGTATGAACACAAAAAAAGTACTGGAAATCTTTCTCCGAAATGCACAAAATAATCATCCGGTCATCCGTCTCTTCTCACAACTGATTTCATTAAAAGCAATGCACAGCATTGCTGCAAAACTAGAGATGGACGTCTGATACATTTTGTACCACCAACACACACTGTATGAGGAACCAAAATCCTTTCAACAAATGAAACCCTGCTTGGAACTACAGGTGTGTGGGTTTATCTCCCTCTTAGTAGACAGAATTTCACCCTCAGTGCAGCAGCAGTGCACATTCCACTGCGCTCATGTGTGTTTAATGTTACATGCAATGTTCAGAGTTGTTTAAATAATTTGCGCGGACCACGGAAAGAACTGTATGCGGTAATGTGAGAGCTCCTGGGAGGGTACCTGGTCTACAGGAAGGGGAAAAGTCTCTTCTTAAGGATGTAGAGGACTGTGGCGAGGAAGAGGGCGAGCGCCAGGAAGATGAGCAGTTTATCAGTGAGCTCTCTGCGGTTGTACTTGGTGATGAGCTTCCGCCCGAGCTGGATGGTCCCCGTCATGGTCTTAAATTCATCATTGGTCTCTTGGATTGTCCTCGAGGAGGTTGCTTCAAACAGAAGAGAAAACTTTTCAACACAAAGCGGACAAACGTATTTTACGTATGTGGAATATGACCACGGCATAAAAAAAAGATTCACTCTTTTACATCAAGTGTTCCTTCACCAACCTAGTGAGGTCATGGTCTCCTCGCTCTGCTGAACCTGCTGCGCCATCATCCGGCTGATGCTCATGAGATTCTCTGTAATGTCACTGGTTGTCTGAGCCAGGCCCTCTTTGGTCATCTTCCTGACAGAGAGACACAAAGCAACACGTACAAATAAGGATGTTAGTCAACCATTTAACCAACAACATTTTTTAACCAATTGATACTATCAGTGAAACAGCTAAAAAACACATACTACTCAGGGGACAAACCCACAAATGCTGCTCTGTCACTGGAAAGAGCAGGACTGAGCCGTCCAGCTGGGCCAGTGCTGCTCTGCACTATAGAAGCACCTGAATGCAGCTGTATTTTTTTTTTTTTGCAGGCAATGATGTGCTTGGGTATTCTGGAGCTGCCAGAATAACCACTAAACCCTCCTTCGGAAGGCGGCTAAGAGGCGAGGAATCAGGGACACTGGGAAAAAGCATAGCGGAGACCTCTGGGCACTGTGTGTTCTCTGTGAGGCGAACCGGCCCACCTCCGCCCAACGTTTGAACATGTGTGGGAGTCTGCCTCCACGTGTTTGAGCTTGTTAGTTCTGGTTACAATTTTATATTTACTAAACATTCATTTAAACACAATAGTAAGTAAATAAATGTATATATAAGTTATATAAGAGATATATAAACAGCTGTTTCTAGCCACCTCCCACGACTGATAAATAAATAATGCCTTGTTTAAAGACATTTATCTTTAGTTTGAACAGCAGCCCCAGTGTTGAGCATGGTGTACTCCAGGCACTTTTTCTTCTCCCACTGATCCATCTCAACAGCACCCTGTGTTCCAGGACCTCATGGATAACAAGCCGTGATAAAAATGGGAAAGACGCGGTTTTAAACTGAAAACTGTACAAGCTTGGATAACTCAAAACATGCTTACTGTTAGATAGATAGACTTTATTGTCTGCCCCAGACGGGGACAGAAATTCTCCTTTGACAAGGCTCTGACGATAAAAAACAACACATATCAACATTTTTAACTGCCTGATCATTCACTTAAATGGTTAATCATTAACTATAAATGTCCTGCTGCTAACCGAATGTTTCCTGTAAAAGGATTAGAAAGATGTAGAGAAGTTTTTATTTTATTTTTAAGAGCAGCTTACCTCTGCCTCACAGCACTATCTGCTCCATTAAGGAGTGCCTGCTTCTCCATGTTGTCTATGGATAGCTTGCTGGCCAGGTTGGCTTTCCTCCAACCTGTCTGGTTACTGCAAAAAAAATAGAAATAAAATAGAAATAAAAAATAAACGAATTAAGTGGACATTATGCAAGTTTACACAGGCAATTTTCACATGCTTCTCCTTCACCAGTTTAGCAGCATCATCAACAAAAGGATGTGAGAAAACATTTACAGGAGCTGGAGAACATCTAACTTTACCTCAGCATCTGCTTTCTGTGGCCCTCGACCTGACTGATCAAAGCTTGCTTGTCTGACTCTTTGTCCTGCTCCAGAGCCACCTGCTCCAAATCCTGTCAAAGAGACACAATAACACAAATGTTTTGCAAGCAATCTGTCATAATTAAGCCAAGTGCACACTGGCTTTAACTGAGGTTCTGTCAAGTTAGCAGGGATTTTAACAAATAAAGGTTTCTTACCTGAATTCGCAATCTGAGATTGTGGAAACTCTTTTTCACATCAGCGTTCAGTTCAGTCAGCTTGCTTTGAGGGCCGGTGCACTCACTGATATCCTGGTGAGACATCAGAAAACAAGGATGAGATCGACAAATTCCTCCGATGTCACTGTAGAGTGAAGTTACTGGTACCAACAAGCTGCTCTCATTTGTGACTGCAAGGACACTTTGTTCTTTCTGTAAGAAAGAGGTGCTTCAACCTGCCTAACATGAGCCAAATAATAAAGCATCTTTAAGCCTGCAATGACTCCTTTAATTATTCATGAATATCAGTCAGTTATTCTGTATTATTCTATACAATGTTGGAAAATAATGACAAATGTAAATCACAAGCTCCTTCAAACTTGTTTTTCTTCTTTGTGCCAAAATGAATTCTCTCTATCTGACAGCTAATGTTAAATTTTAATGTCCATCTTGGGTATTTGGTCTTTTACTGGCAGTTTGACAGAAGCCCATTTAGCCCATTTAGCCCATTTAGACTAACAGAGACGCGTCATAAGACTCTGACCGGCTGACTGACGCTGGAAACACAACATGCAGCACTAAAGAGTAAAACACAACAGTGACAGCCTCAGAAACCAGCGTGTCCTAACGTGGCACGAAGAAACCTTACCAAATAAATACTCGCACCTGGATGAGAGCTTTGATTTCCAAGTCATATTTGAGTATTTCTTGTTCACAGATTCGGACGTGGACATCTGAGGACGCCATGTTGCCAACGTAGTCGCTTTAGACTACGGCAAGCAGGAAGCCGACTTTGGACTTCGACTTTTGCCATTTTCACCAAACGGACACAGTTAAGAGTAATAAAAAAAAAAGACTGGATTAAACTATAGATAAATAAGTAAATAAATACATAAATCACATTAAATAATAACGTAAATTATTATTTAAATTATAAATTAAATTATTATTACAGCCTGTTAATCATATATTTAGTAAAATAATGCAAATGTATCACACATCAACATAATGACAAAATATTGTATCTAAGGTGCCATTATTTTGTGGGAAAATTAAGTCATTACAGCTAACACTTGTCAAAAACTCACAAATTAGACAAAATAATACAAAAGTTATGAGCCAATGGAGTTGATTATTATTTTATTAATTAATTGAACAGTTTATATCTAACACTAATATAATCAGACAAAAATAGATCACATCAAACAGATCAAACTATTCAAAGACAAGGTCATTCATATCAACAATGGCAATAAACACAAAATATATATACATATAATATATAATCCAAACACCAAGTGACGGTTGATTTAATTTCAAGTAAAGCACATTCGGTGAGATTTCTCAGAGGACCGTAAGGAATAATTTTTGTACAGGACACCAGAGGGGGTTTCACTCAATCACGCAGGTCAGAGTTTAAGGCGATTCAGCAGGAAAGATTCTCTGCACAAGGAGCAAACATCCATTGGTATGCAGCAGAGTCACATCCTCCCCTGCTGAGAGAGATTACAATTAACACTGTTTTAAAGAAAAATCAAGCCAAGTAATGGAATACATTCTCTATGTCAGTATGTATAAGCGGCATGGACGTAGGTAGGTAGGTCAGATGTAGCTTCAATAGAAGTTTACCTGCATGTTCAGGAGTCCTAGATGTGTAGATTAAGGCCAGTGATAGCTCAGGTACCAGATGATGTCAGTGGACAGAGAAGGCCCAAACAGCGGGTTCAGCTGGGCCAGAATTGCTATCAACCAGCTGATGGACAGAAAGAATATCAACATCACATGTGTCAGGACAAAACTACCCACGTCCTCCACAGCTCAGCGATGTGGCTCACTTCCTGCTCTGGATTTACGCCCACAGTTGTCATGACAAAAAAATCCAGTCGTTTAGATTACACAGCATCAAACTGAGGGCCTCTGGGAGAAAACTTCACGTGGCCGCAGCACTACTTTGTCTCCGCAGCACTACTTTGTCTCCGCTCGCCCAACTGACAGGTAACATGACACCAGATGCACACTTGTACCTTACTGTGAATATAAATAATTCATCAAAACACAGAAATACTATACATACCATCTCCAATTAGAGGCTTTCTTTATTGTTATAGTAATGCACACAGCTGAACTCAATCAATCTCAGTAAATTTCAGCTATAAAAATGAATGTCCGTGTGCAAATGAGGTAATATATTTGTTTTATTTAGATTATATATCATTTAGGATTATTGACATTATTAATGAATTTGCCACTTCTTTTCTTGATTAAAACTTTTGGTTGACAAAATGACACAAAATAGTGGAAGATGTTAAATTTTAAATAAAGCCTGAGGTGACCTCCTCAAATGTCTTGTCTGACAAATAGTTCAAAAAAGACATTAAAGTTTATTCTCACAAGTCAAAGAAAAGCAGAACATCACCACATCTGAGATGTTGGATGTTTGGCATATCTGCTTGACAAATGACTTAACATAATCAATTGATTATCAAAATAGATGGCACACAAATCATTTATAACAGAGCTGACCTTACTGACTCTCCATTACTTTGATTAAATGTGTGCACGATATGTTTTGCCCACACACACAAGTTTAAATAAAGTCTGGCACATTTCCAGGATGATGATACTTACAACAGGTAGCAGCAAATTGCAGTCAACACCAGCATCGTGACTATCACCCTGTGGTAACAGGAGAGACGATATTAAAAGTGGTACCTTGACATCTAATGAGTGTATTCATGGATTTTAAACACTCCTCTCAGGTCCTCTGTTGACACAGCCTGGTCTCGTGATGCTACTGACTGATAGTCACATATGGGGAAGTTGCATTAGACACATTTTCCAGAGATGGACAACATTTACTCTTGAGTTTAGCATCTAAAAATAATTAAATAAACTCTTTAGGTGTGTTGTAGAGAAATGTAAACAGCGACAGGATTTAAAAAGGTTATTAAGAGTTTAGTTTGCCTCACACAGGACGGAAGGCTGTCAAATTAGCTTCAGCTAGCTAAAACCAACTTTTACTTTCCAGCTAGTAAAACTGTGGCAGCTCACGAGCTTTTAAGTCATTAAATTGTTAAGAGTAACGTTGAAAAACTTGTTTAATAAACGTCGCAAGTGTATCCAGAGTCCACGTATTCGTGTGAAATGAGGGTGACAGGACAACATAGGTGAAAACTTAACTTAGCTTAGCTCTTTCTAGCCAGCTGGGAGCTAAAACGTAGCTAACAAACTCACCCTTTGTTTGGTCCTTTGGGGACGAACCAGGGCACCACTCCTCCAATAATACCCCAGAACAGGGTCATCACCGACATGGAGATCACGAAGGTCAGCCCCGCCATGCTGCTGTGGCGTTTTTAACACCGAGGATGTCTCACAGAAACTAACTTCTGACTTGGGGAAACTTCAGGTGTTGGTGAGGATCCACGGGACGACGGAGAGCAGTCAGCCCGCATCACATGACCCCAGGCGGGGAGGGAGGGGAGGGGAAGGAGGGGAGGGAGCAACATGGCGGCTGCTGCTGGGACAGTGTCACCACATCTGTAGAGACTCAGGCTGGTTACACTTCAAGTTTCTTCATCAACAAAGATGCAATGAGAGGAAATCTGACGGTCTTCATGTATTATTACAGTTTAAAGACAATAAATTATCTTGGAAAATAAAGACTATGACAGTTTGTCTTGGATAAATAACAGCTTGACTTTGATTGACTCTTCAGTAAGTTATGTGGTGTTTCATTTTAAACACCCCAGAATTTGTAATGTTCAGATTGTGGCAAAAAGTGACACCCATTGCTCATTGTGTACAATTACACAAGCACTAAAACCATTCAGGCAACACCAGACCCTTGTTAAGAATTAATATATTCTACTTATAATGCAACTTTTATTTCCCTTAAAATCAGTGTGTAGCCTTTGATTTCAGTCTAATCAGACAATACTCATTTTGGTGCCTCCGTCTAAGAAATGATGACCAATTCAGTTCAAACTATCATTAATCTGCACTTTCTTATTTCATGTTCTTCAAACAAAAGCCTAATATCAGTGTAATTCTGTGATTTCTATGTAAACACCACACACACTTCTTGATGTCTGGGCCTTTGTGTCATCCTGTCATCTCAGTTTGACATTTATCCTTTAAAGATCAGAAGGACAAAAAACCCCACCAGGCCCCATAAACCCTCTGTATTTATGATGCACACACCAACACAGGAGCACATTTAGCCAGATCCAAAATAAGGTGTAAACCCCTGCCAGCACAAATTCCTAAAAAAGGATTCCTACATCTTTGGCTGCTGTAAGATTCATTTAGAGCACTGCATTAACAAGTGAATACACTACTGCAACCCATCACAATGAGCCAACGCTCTGACAGGTGATGTTCACTTGTGCTACTTCAAATAAGGCATAAACCTGTGAAACATGCATTCTTAACCTGAAAACTAAAATTAATCCACCTCCACAATAAAAACATGACAGACAAAGTGTGGTCCATTTATACAGTTTATTGATAGCAAAAGATCATTTTCACTCCTGCATCTTCTCAATGGTCTCCTCCTTGTATTTGCCCTTCTCCTTTCCATCAGCACGAGACTTGGCCTTGCGCTCGAGGATCTTCTTGCGGTCCTTGTCCAGCTTTAGCCTGGTAATGACCACCTGTAAAGTGAAACAAACCGGGTTAGTGAGGAACTCATGAAATGTTTCACTGGCAGTGGTCCCAGTCATGTAAAACCAGACATCTGAAAAGAATCTGTATAATCTGGTGACTTTACAACTCCTTACTACAACATTAGACGGCATGCCCACAACATATTTCTAATGACTAGTTAATAGTGGACATTCAGCAATAACTAGAAGTCTGGTGATCAGACACAGTGGATGGGCAGGAAAATAAATGTCAATCAGTACAACTACTACAAACAACGCAGAGTCCATAAAACATGCAATGAGCATCACAGCCTAGGCTTGAGACAGAGTTACATAGGCCTCATGTTAGTTGTTCAGGTTGCTCATGTTGTGCATGAAACTCCACAGGTCCTCAGGTTGTGACATTACATAATTGTTGTCATCAAAAGTAGTGACCTGCTGCTGTCAAACTGGCTCTAAAACACAAAGTCGCCCCTCAGTCAGCAGATATTCAAATGGTTTGCTGTGGCCTGTTCACACGGAGCTGTGAGACCACGGCAAAATGCTGCTGTGTGGACTTTCCATCCATCACATCTGGCAGACTGTCTCTTGACAACTTACTCACTGCCCATTGACATTCAACATGCCAATACTAGTTGGGCAAATAAGAAATAAAAATGCCAATTGCACTGCAGCTGGCGTGTAGGAAAATATGACAAAAATGTTCTACCGGGGTAAAAAAAAAAAAAAAAAAGCCATAGCAGCTTTTTCAAAAAGAGGGACAAACTAGAGGAGGAGAAGGTTTGCTGCAACAGGTTGAACAACTAGATCAAAAGGACAAAAGTGGGTTTATTACTGTCACCACTGCATTTTTTTTTTTATTTCACTTTTTTCACGTTCATAAGAACATATATGGTGCGAGATGACAGTTATCAACTGTCTTCCATCCCATGTTCACCAGTTTCTGGAGAAACAAAACTTCTCAATCGTAGATCAGCTGAAGTGCCAAAAGGTCTGTCTGACAGTAAAAGTGTGCAAGTGTAAAAAATATTTTACATATACCATAAACATAAAATGCTATGAATTTTTTAGATGGGCTTTATTTAGGCAGCCTAAATATGGTTTGCTGCTGCTCCTGTCAAAGCCAGTAATGCTGCATTGCTTAGCTTCCGTGCCAACACGCCTGCCTGCCTCTCCAAACTGGGGCAGTCCATTAGTCTGATTACAAACAATTTTATGCAGTTCATCCTGTGTTGTTTGTACACGTTTTTAAATAGCATTAATGGACCGTTAAATCGGATTAAAAAAAGACAACAATGGGGGAGGAAGGGCATGAGAGGTAAAATGTGTTATGATATTATGCTGCTTATCTTAAAAATCCATACCTTCACAGCCCTAGGGGTTACTAATAATGCAACGATCTAACAAAGCACTAACAGTGTGACAGAGCACCACCATGCACAGTAGCACAAATCTAAAGCAACTAAGATGTGCATTTCTTGCTGTGACAAGTCAAAATCTCTATGGAAAAGGATTCTACAGAAGACCCATACAATACATACCAGGTTATACTTTAAAATGTAGAGCGCAGCATTAAACAGGCACATTTACAAGTCTGCTCTAGGTTTCTATGTGCAGCCCATCTTCAGCATGAATTACGTGTTTACAATCATTAACTTGTACTCCTGTACCAACACAGATGATTGTTAAAATGGTTATTTTTTGTAAGGTAAATACTATTGTTTCAATCTTACAGATCTAACACTGGCTGTCAGACCCATACAGCACTGTTCTAGGACTGTTTTATCTTGTATTACCACAATTCAAAGTTCATTAATGTGAATTTTATGAGCCTTCCTTTCTAAAAATAAAATATTCACTGGTTTTATTTTTGCAACATTATAACTGTCCTTTTATTCTGCCATTTTGAAATAATACCACAAGATGGCACCAGACCCAATTAATCAATAACATGATCAGCAGTTAGAAACAAGTTTTGCCCATGATTCATTAAGTTTTGGCCTGTGTTCTTCTTCCACTGTCCTGATATCGGTTTCCTTCCTCTTAGAATAAAAACACTAACACTAATGAGGATAAAACAAATACAGTGATAGGCTACGGTGAAATATGTAAATGCTGGACAGGCGGTTATGAATTTAATATTTAGTAGCCCACCAGACTCACGTGGGAACGTCGCTGGAGTGACACCAACATCAACAACTGTAATTGCTCTTTTCACTCCAATAAACATGAGGGTGTCTTGGGGGTGGGGGTGTTTACACAGACAGGAAAAAATCCTAACGGTAGTTTATCTTCAAATTTAATTGCTCATAATTTTTTAGGCCGGGGCGCCAAAATGTGTATTGCCTGATAAGACTTAAATCAATGAGGACTTCTTCAAAGGCTGCACACTGATGTTCAGGACAATAAAAGTTCCACTAAACGTAGAATATATTACAGCACTTCCCTGTTTCTTATTGCCTTCAAAGTCTTGGCCAAAATGTATGCTCACTGTAACAAACAATTACCCGTTAACCTTTCACTGTTACTGTTTCAGAAGACTTGAGGGCCCCACATATTCTCAGAGAATGTATGCAAAGGTGTGGACATCACGACACACTTAATGATGCAGTCAGACCCACCACAGCCTCAAAGATCACCAAGAAGTTGAATCAAGACCTCTAACACATTTAACTGAACAGTAATGAAGTGCATTACAAGTCCTACACCTGGTGCACACTGGGTTGAAACAAGGAAAGTGTGTGTGGTCCAGAATTTTCGGTCTTAAGTTGAACAGGACACACTCTGCTGCCTCCACCTCCATCGCAGAGTGCTTGCAGGGTCAGCCATACAGCTTCTGAGCCATGATACAGAACATTTCTCTGGTACTCCAGGAATACAATAAAAGCAAAGCAGTTATAATTCTCTGCAGGAAAGTGTTATCACTTAAGATTACGTTGAAGTTGTACGACCATCTCAACCAAAATTCCTCCTAGGGGATGAATAAAGCACCCATGTCAACTTCCCTCGAATGAATCTCAAGTGTGAGTCTTCTCAGCTCCACATGCAGCTTGTCAACATACATTTGCATCCACTTGCTTCCCCAGTCAGGCAGACACACCACACAACTTGGTCTCACCTTGCTGGGGTGGATGCCGACATGGACTGTGGTTCCGTTGGCCTTCTCTCTCTGCACACGCTCGATGTAGATGACGTACTTCTTCCTGTAGACCTGCACCACTTTGCCAATCTGCTGGCCTTTGTAGTGTCCACGGACAACCTGTTTGTAAGCAGCACAGCCAAGTCAAGCAAATGCAGCTTACTCTTTTTAAAAGCCAATTATGACGCACTGTCAGCGGCCCAAATACCTGAACTTCGTCATCTTTGCGGATGGGCATGGACCTCACGTTGTACTTCTGGCGGAGCTCCTTTGACAGAGGGGAAGACATGATCTTCCTCCTGATGTGTGAGGGGGCATTGAAATGCCTCTTGCGGTTCTTACGGCGGGAGGAGGTTACAAATGGATTCAGCTTCATGATGCTGCAAACAAGACATACATATTATCAATTAACTAAAACTACATTTTGATATTAGAGAAGCTGTGAAGATACTACAACTATCTGCAGCACACGTCAATCTTGCTAGCACAAAACAAAATGTCTTGTGTGTTTGGTGCAAGTGTCACAAAATGAATACTGGCACCTAAACTTCAACTTAAGGTTTCAAAGTACACAACCTCCCCTCGCACAAGTGACTTGAAACACCATCCTGTACAGTGTTAAACACAAGCTAGCTAGCTAGGCTATGGCTAGTCTTCAAGTCTGTATGCTAAGCTAGCATACTCAGTTAGCATAATATACAACTCAGGCATGAGCGAATGTATTTCAGTACCAAAATGAACTGGGTTATTTGACGAGTGAGCTACAGACTAAACAGAGAACCTATTAATTCAAAAAGAAGCCCAATACTAGTCGCTAGCACCAGGACTGAAGCACATCCAGTGGCCGACATGCGGATACCGAAGGACTCGACAGGGAGCCCGAACACCGAGAGGCTTAAATTAGTCATCTAACGTCAACATGGAGTCAATAATGGCCGTACTTTAATTGTGACAATGTTCACGGGGTGTTTATACTGTTACAGGGAGACACGGTGACCGTAAAGGGAGGATGGATGGTGATAACTTCAGTGAAAATATCAGCAGGAAATCTTACCCTGCCGTTTGCTCCTCTATGGCCGGCGGAAAAGAGACTCACGTAGTACTTCCGCTGGCATTAGTTCACACGCAAGTCTCGCGAGATGTCATCTGAAAAAGGGTATTTTCCTTTTAAACCCACAAATAAACATTTTATAACAGTGAATTTAAAACACGAGCTTCACATTTAGCCACACTAGCATTTTAACACTGCTGCGTGTAATTAGAATAATCAAATTCTACCTATGGCGTATTTTTTTAAAACATTTTTTCGTTCGTATTGCCTCATTTTTCTGACAATTTAACGTCCATGAACATGAATTTTATGAGTCATCTTTTCTAAAAAGAAAAAAAGAAAAAAATAATTCACTGGTTTTATTTTTGCAACGTTATAACTGTCGTTTTCTTCTGCCCTTTTGAAATATTACCACATGATGGCGCCAAACCCAATTAATCAATAACATGGTCAGCAGTTAGAAACAAGTTTTGCCCATGATTCATCAAGTTTTGGCCTGTGTTTCTCTTCCACTGTCCTTATATTGGCTTCCCCCTCTTAGAATAAAAACACTAACCCTAATATGGGGATAAAACACAAATACAGTGATATACGGTGAAATGTGTAAATGCTGGACAGGCTGTTATGAATTTAATATTTAGTAGCCCACCAGACTCACGTGGGAACATCACATCATCATTATTACCATCATCAGCTATAATCAGCTGTATTTACTCTTTTTGGCTCTAATAAGCTGACAGATAAACATGAGGGTGGCTGGAGGGTGGGGGTGTTTACACCGACAGACCACACGTAGGTCTGACCTCCCGTCTGAGAGACAGAGGAGACCCCGGCCCCGCTCCTTCTCCACGGACACGGAAGCAGAGGCGCGCTGTCTGCTCCCGGAGCGACGCGCAGTTTCACCGGAGTCTGCTGCCTGCCTGCCTGCCTGCCTGCGCTGTCTTCCTGCCTGCGAAAAGTGATGCTGTCATAGCCCCCCTGCGCCGCGGACAGAGAGCCTCTTTCCCCTCCCGCACGCTGCCCCCCTCCCTCCCCGCCCCCTGGTTCCTCTCTGGCTGGCTGTCGCGGCGGCAGTGCGGATGTGGAGCCCGCAACGCAACGCTCTTCAGCCGTCGGCAAGCATCGGAGAAGAAGATGAAATGTTTTTCCCGTTATCTCCCGTACCTCTTCCGCCCTCCGAGCACCATCCTGTCCTCCACTTGCCACACCGAAGGTAGGGTGGGACGCCGGGGGGGCTGTCAAGGGCTGTGAGTTGCTTACTTTGAGCGTGTGACATGAATGTTTAGCCTGACACGTACAGTTTACATGTGTGCAGAAGTTGCAGATTGTCCGGTTGTAAGGGCTGCTAGCCCGCTGCAGATTTGTCACAGTGCATGAAGTTGTTGGAGCCATTCTCAGATCCGGATATGGGGGGTAGATGTAAAGATCAGTGATGCACATGACTTGGAGGATTTGAGTGTGACGGTGGATGTCTGGTGTAAAGAGTAGCACTCCCTGCTTCACTCATTTTGTGTTCCCTATAGTTAATCTGTCAGCACACGGGCCTGCAGCACACCAACACACACTCACATTGTGGAGTTGCATGACAGGTATCATCCTTTAATATTAGTTCAGCCCTGTCACACTTTGCTTAGATACCCATCAGACAACATGTATTGCAAGAGACTTAATTCACCTGTAATTCACTCAATTCAGAGGGAGGAATTTCCTCAAAATGCCAAAAACTTTATGATGTAATCGCACCAACTTTATGCAGAGTTATTGTCCCGAATTGAGTGAATTGCCACGGTAGCAATAAATGAGTTCATTAGAGTCGGTCCATTCATCCTGCTGATTGTGCTGTCAGACAGGGCAGCCCAAGAGGGTCTGAGTGTTTGTATAACCAGGCATTTACTAGGTCATAATGTGGAGACTGAGCCACTGCATTATTTAGCTTTGCATGGTTGCCCTCCTTCCTGTGCACGCTCTGCCCTCAGCCCTCTGGCACAGGAAGGAAGATAGTGTGGTACAGTGTACACTATAGTATGTGGTGGTCCTAGCAGGGCCCTTCACAGCCTGTGGAACTGACCTATATACTTTCTATGTATGCAGAAAGCAGGAGAAAGACATGAGAGGCAGCTATACATGTTCACTCACTTATGTGCTTATGCGCATGTACTTAAGTACTCGTTTGCTCCATCGCATCCATTACCTGTGTCCTAAAGAGTGCAAGAGATGTTGGCTTTCTGACAGAAAAGGCAAACTAGTCAGGGGTTTACACATTCTGCCTCTTGAAATGTAGCGTAAAATATGACAATGCACTGAAAATGATTGTTCTTGTGTCAGAAAAGAAACACTACAATGCAATTTAAAGTGTGAAACGTCCAAGAAACCTAGATGATGCTACTTGACGCAGGTTGTCATGTGGCGTGGTGTAATCATTACAGCAAAAAAAACAAAAAAAACTAAAGTATTATCTCCATGACAACTGAGCAAACTCCACCCAGTGAGGAAGAAAGTGGGATTCAGTTGAAAGTTGTGGAAAATGTGAGTAAGTTTTCATTGCCAAAGTACTGTTTCAAAGGCCAAGAAGTTTTTTACCCTGCCATCACATCTGGGGTCTACATGCTTCCACTTCAGCAACTGATTCAGCTGAATTCAGACACTTTACTATACTGCCATATGAAATGTAGAGATGAGATCGTCTAAGTCATTAAACGTGAGTTCAACAAAAACAATCTCTCACTCCCACTCTCTTAACTCTCTCCCACTCTCAGTCCCTCTGACTGAGGAAAGGGAGTGGTATAACAGAGGAAGTGAGAGATCAGTAAACATGGAGTTGCCCCTGCTCAGCCACAGTAATGTGATACACGGCCCTGCGTTGCTCTCAACACCAGGAAAAACATGAAACAGTTGTACGCAGAGAAAGTGTGCGTGAGACATTGAATCCCACGTGCTGGAGGCCAACGGGGGGGGTGATGACACAGCACATGACCTTGGAAATATGATGTGTAAAAACCACACAGTCCATCCGCTGTATGTATGTATGTGTGTGTGTGTGTGTGTGTGTGTGTGTGTGTGTTTAAAAGAAGTACAGGAACATGGAGGCGTTGTGCACAAATCAATGCGTGCACGTGTGTTTGTTTACGCTTGCGCTTCCTGCCGTGACCTTGTTACCGTGGTTTTGCCTTCCATTAGACCTGCTGGTCTTGAGGAGGCTGGTCGGTGCACCGCTGTCGTCCGTCTTGCTCCTCTCAAGCCTCCCCTCCCTCCCTCTCTTTGACATCTCCCAGCATTCATGTCTGCCCCAGCTGAGCAGAGTTCACCCCAGGGAAGATGAGTGTGCAGCTACCATGTTAGTGGAAAATACATTATATAAGCCCTGTACTGGACCATATTGTGTGTGTGTGTGTGTGTGTGTGTTCTCTTTGTTTATCTGGGCCATTGTGGAGAGCAGTGTGCCAGCATCACTCGGATTCACCTGGGTCCAGTCTCTGAGGGATACACAGCCAGCTTTTGACTGTCTTTTTAAATGTGTGTGTGCATGTGTGTGTGTGTGTGTGTTTGGGCCCCTGTGTAAGTTTGCGAGAGTCTTTATGTGTTTATGTATTTTTTCTGCTCTTTTGTCCCCTGGTGTTCTCTTTTTTTCCCCGTTTCACATCAGCCTGTCAGTTCTGGTGTGATGGATTAAGTCTTAAAGGTTTCTGATGGGTGTGCGTTCGGATGTGTGTCTCCCTTCTGCTGTCTTGTGTTTGAGTCAGGGAAAAATGTGAGTCCCCAACTGACATCTCGCCACATCTCACACAGCCATCAATCAGCGTGACCAGTCCTGCCTCAGCCTCTTCGTCCTCCTCCTGGCTGCTGTGGTGTCTCAGGGCAACTCTGTGATACATTATTTGTTTGAGTGTGACAGAAAGACACAGAATAGAGTGGTGAATATTCAAGATCAGATCTGTGACAAGAAATCCTCAGTGTTTAATGACTATAGTTGACATTCGTTATGTCTTGGTGGTGTGTGTGCTGCGTGTCTGCCTATGTGTGTATGTGCGTTTTTGCTCGGCTGTTTTATTTATAAGGGGAGCAGTGAGCTTGTCATGGCGGTGCCTGAGGGGGACTTCTGTCGGCATTTTGACAAAGCATGACAATGAATCGGAGTTTTGTGGGTGAGGAACGCGGCGTCTGCTAGTGTGTGTGTGTGTGTGTGTGTGTGTTCGCTGTTATCATACATCCAGTTGCGTTGCTGTTATCCTGACACACACCCACTTCACAGCTCAGAACACACTCCTCGTAGTTGTCCTGTACTTGCATGCCGCCGGGGACAAACACCCTAAATACACACACACACACACACACACGAGGCATCCACACACTCGTACACGTGACTGCTGTGTTTCAGTTTGGTCAGCTTTTCTGTTCAGAGGGTAGAAAGATGGGAGAACAGGGAAAAAGAGGGTGCTGAAAAGGTTACCAGGAAGAAAGAAGGAGATGGGAAGAAGTGGTAGTCCTTGAAAGCCGCTTTGTGTATCTATTTAAAGTTGTCTCTCCAACCCGGTCCAGTCCTCTCTGTTCACGAACAGCTATTAAATTATACTTAAACACTGAGACAGGCAAAGTAAAATGATGAGAAAGGAGAATGCTCTTAAAGTGGTAAATTGCACTCCCATGAAGTTGGTAGACACCAGCTAGAGATGGATTAATAAATGGACGCAGCAGAGGCAGAGATAAACTGACTTTTCTCTAGTATGGTTCAAGCTCCAAAAACACTGCACTTCCCATAATGGGAATAAATAATGGGCGTGGGCTGCCCTGCTGAGACAAACATCATTACATAACTGTGACACCAGTGGGGTTATTTCCTCAGGCTTTGGAAAGCTCCTCCAGAGCCACGGCACAAGTTACACGGCTGCGTTCAAAGGCTGGACGGTACTCCTCATGATAAGTAAACTGAACTCGATGTGCTCCTTTAAGGTGGAATACACAGACACAAGCACCTGTGACATCGCTGCTAAACCCCTAATGAATAAGCAGATGACTCTATTAACCTAAGCTCTAAGGAGCATTTTAGCGTATTTCAGTTTTTTTTTGTCTGGCTTGCAACTATATTATATATATTATATATATATATATATATATATATTGTTTTGTTTCGCTGTCACCGCTCTTGTTTCAGGAGCACAAGCTGTGATAAACCCACTGTGTGTTACCTGTCAACACCAAGCACCAGACAGTTATCCACGAGCTGCAAAATAAAGTGTAGAATTTATGATTATTTTCACATATATGTTAATAGTCAACTATTTGCTAACAGCTAACATGTCACTGCTGTGCTTATAACTTGTTGTGATGCCCCCAAGTGGTCAAAATATCAATTAATGCAGGTTTAAATGACCGATTTGGTGTTTTTTGTGTTTTCACTAAGTGATGTACTAATCCAATAAACTGGACTGGAATCAGTGCCAGTATTGACTTTACTAAACAGATCATTTGTCAGTCAGATGTGACCCACCCAGACCATGTTAAGTAGTGTTTTCTACAAACAAAACAATTCAATTAACAATCTAATTACATTTTCATGATCCTAAAAAAGAATGCTGGTGTATGAAAGTATGGAGGCCTGTGAGGGCTTCATAATATATAGTTACGGCAGAATGTACTCACTGTGTTTGTCAGGGTGTCTGTGTGGTGGTGAGGCTCCTAACAGGCAGCAGTGGCTGGCAACTATATTCTGTGTGTTCTATCAGTTATTTGCAATACATGGTCTGTGATACACTGTGTGTATTAAGGCTAATTCATGTGTATCTTTTATTATTATTCCGGGTATCCTGAGGCTAACAGGGGGCATGGTGTGTTATGGGAATTGGCCACAATGGAGCAAAAGGAAGAAAAATGGAAACAAAATGTCAGGTGTAGGGTTAGAAATGGAGGTTAAGTTTCGGTGTTGCCTTGTGTTAAAATAGTGTCTTTAAATTGAGTTTGGAATGATTAAGGTCAAACAAAGGACATGCAGTTATTCAACTGCATTGCCATGTGACAATGTTTGACATATATGATGAAGTATGTACCTATGGGCTATAAAACAATAATTTTCATCCTGAAATGAAATGTAGGGAAACAAATGGCTGCCTGGAAGGAAGGAAGTCAACATAAAAGCTGATGGTATGCTTTGGAAAATGTGAGCAGCAATACAAATTATAGGCGATGTGCAGCTAAAACGTGTCCTTTAAATCCCACTAAGGAGCCTTTGGGAACCGAAATGAAACACGGTGCTCTGCTGCACAGTGAGACGCAAACGCCGTAATATAGCGGCCACTTTCTCACACAGCACTCATCTGCAGTCTCACTTTACCGCAAACACTTCCTGCTAGGTCTCCATGGTAAGTTGACATGAAAACAAGAAAGAAGCGAGCAATTACGGTAACACTGAGACTGCCTTCACTCTCTAGCCAGGAGGTAGCATATCATTACAGCAAACACAGTGACGCAAATCTCGTTCTCTTCTTTCTTTATTGCTGTTTCACAGTATGTACAGCCAGCGTAAATGTTTCACCTCTGGCCTGTACCTACACGGAGAGCCTCAGTGTTGGCGCTCCTGGTGTTATACAGCATCGACTATGCCCCTGTTGGGAGCTATAGAGCCAGACAAAGAGGCTCCTTATCGAGCTGGACTGCTGGGCCTTTGCTCCGGCTGGCAGGCTGCGGCACAGAGACAGAGACTACTATTGGGTTTGGGGTATATATAGAACATCAGGATGGGCTTCCTCTTTCTCTCCCTCTCCGCCCATCTGTCTCTGTGGTTTTATAAAGGGCCCTGATGGGTTGAGTGAGACAGGTTTGCACTGCTGCAATGAAATCCATTCACTCCATCCTGAAGTATAAAGCAAAGTTTGTCCATCTTGTATTATTGGCCTCTAAAAGTAATGTTGCAATCAAACATACAGTAAGTGACAGAGTATTATTCCAGTGTAATGTACTCTTAGATGTGGTTAACAAACTTTACAAACGGTTACTCAGGTCAAACGGTTAAATTAAATACTCTCTTTATTTTATTAATAATCTCTATTCATGAATCTTGAAATGAGACTAACCCAGCCTAAGGTGTACCGAGTGCTCAGCATACCCTGGTGACACACATGGATAAAAAGCTTTTCCTGTTTGCATGGCAGCCTTTTTAAGTTGTGTGAATTTAGAAGAATAGACCGGCTTGGATGAAACTTTAATGAGGTTGTGCAGCAGCGGAGAAGAGGATATACAGTCGATAAGAGGAACAAATGGTGCTGGAGATAATAAAATAAAGTGTTACAGCATTTTAACGTATTCTAAATAATGCAACAGAAAGAAAAGAAATCCAGTTTTTAGCTTTGTGTGTGTGTTGCAACTATATTTAATATATCATGTGTAATGGGAGACTGGGTTTATAAAGTATTCCTTTGCCAATATTCAATCGAAAGTAAAAGCTATAGAGAGCATGGAGTGAGTAGCTCTATGCCACTTTTGGGTGTGAAAGGGAATGAGCAACACTTCCCTCCATAAGTGACAACTGTGGTTGTTGTACCCAGATGTGCAAACACTGTGATGGTGATGCAGGATTTTCCCGATCAAGAAGATGCACCTTCAGTCGATTTTCCTTGGATGAATAACAGCTAATAAGAAATTAAGGTTATAGAAAGAAAGGCAAGAGAGCTTGAGGCCCCAGATGTTGGTTCCCTCTCTGTTCTCTTAGAGGTCCCCTGGCCTGGCTGACATTAGTGTTCCCAGGGGAGGGCGGGGGGGGGGGGGGGGGGCATTCCCCAGGAGGCCTGAGACAGATGAGCAAGGACCCACACTGCCCTGGCGCAAGTTTTCAAGGAGGAACAGAGGAGGGATTCTTAATTTCATTTCCTCTGCGGGTGTCAAAGGATAGTCAAAGGGCAAGGCACACAGGAGTAATATACATAAACCCAACCAAAGTGCTCCATGAAGTCAAGGGTCTATTAGTGAGAGATAACAATGCCATGTGCAGAGAAACAGATTTACAAGGCTGGAGTCGCTGCTGGGGGTTATCTCTGTAGAAACCCAACCAAACCCACAGGAGCAATGGCTGCCTTCCAATTAGATCTCGCTTTAGGTGCTCTTTTTATAGTTTCCCAGCATTGGCTTTCAATATCCCTCTGAAAATAGCCCCCCACTGTTGCAGAGTCATCACAGTCCTGTTTGTGCAGCATAACCTGAGTAAAACGGTCGATATGGAGCAGCGATCAAACCAAAACATAGTCTGGGGCAGAGTTGGCTATAGATAGAAATTTGTTGTGCTTTGTGTCTGTCAGCACCATGGACAGAGTATACATACAGTACATATAGTGGTGTGCAGTGCGCGTAGTGACGAGAGAGATACTACACCGCTTTTCAAGCCATACTGTCTGGTGAAGGCTTTTACTGTTCTGTCTGAATGGTGTTCTACACACACGACATGGCTCTGGATAAATAATGTAGCCTAATGCTACTGTACGAGGCAGCAGACAGCAGCAGTACATGAAGTACCAGTCTGTCTCTTCTTTCCGTCTCCTTTTCACTTGTATCACCCCACAGCCCCCGCCCGCTCTCACACACACACACACACACACACACACACACACACACAAAGGTACAAAACACACGAGTCACTGAATGGATGGATGGCACATGATGTCACATGATGAGTCATAAATCAGCAAACCAATTCTCTCTCTGTCTCTATGTGCCTCAGTCTTTTTATATTTTTGCATATGTCTACTTTCAGACTTATGATATTCACAATTTGCGCTGAACGGCATCTAGATGCAGAAACACACCTTATTTATAGCTGTTATTGTTATGCAGGAAAGGAGGCTGGTGATGTTCCCCTGTGTGAACCTTATTAGTCATCAACTGGGCCCATTTAATCCAATATAATACCTTGTAAACTACTTGTAAGATTCAGGAAGTAGAAAATAAATATACTTTCATATCAGTAGTCACAAGGGCATCATTGCACATTACACAAATTACAAAACATCTTTCTTTTGTATCAGGTTTTATGTCTGCCTGTTACCTTTAGAACTCAAAATTACTGCTATCGTCTATATCTGCTATTTTCTCAGAATGAATAGTTTTAATAAGCCTGTGCTTGAACCGAAAATATAGCTCTCATATTGACATACGCCACACTCAATCTTATTTGAGGCAGTTTGCTTATGAAATTATCCTCTTGTCTCTGTTTTACAGCCAATCCAAACCCATTAAATTGCATCTCAGGCGAGCTAGAAATAAGTGAACTGTTAGTCAATATCTGCTTAACTTGCAAAATCCATGGTCCCCTCATATAGTCCAGATATGTGTAGCTTCTTTACAAGTAGATGGGAAAGAAATCGGCCCCTCTACCACTTTAGGTCCAGACTTTCTACAACTATTGGATGGATTGCCTTCATATTTGGCACCGACATTCATGTTCCACTCAGGGTGATGGTGATCCCCTGCCATCCATAATCGCATCAGAAATTCGTCCAATACACGTGGTTTGTGCTCTGATGCCTACTTCACAATATGGTGAACACAGTAAAGATCACACCTGCTAAAACAGCATGCTTGCATTATAATTTTTAGATTGTTAAAATGCTGACGGGTGCATGTAACTGTACAACCTCACAGAGCTGCAAGGCATGGCTCTAGACTGATGCTTACATGTTTTGTCTGCAACTTTTTATAATGTATTTTTTTATACTACAACCATTTAACTCCTTTTATATGGGATCAAAGTAAGCAAATGTGTACACAATCCATGCATGGTTGGAAATTTACAAGCCGTGGGGATAAAAAATAACGAGCAGAGACGTGCGGTTCATAAATAGTCAATATTAACCAACCATGACTCCTAAGCAGCTGGCAGCTACCCATGGTGTGGTCCACTGAAGACTAATGACATGCAATGTTAGCTAGTTAGTTCTAAGACCTTCACTTCTTTAATGTGTGCTCTCTTTCTTAGAGATAAGTGTGGAATATTTTACCCGAATTAGAGTTTCAGATCAATAGCTCTGTTGACCATCTTCATCTCACTGGAATTGAACTGGATTTTAAATCCCACCTCTGACACTGTTACACCATGCCGTGGACTCTCCTCTCCCTCTCCTCCTGTGGGATTACGCAGACGTGACTGAATGAGAGTCTGCAGGATCAGCAGTGGTTATCTCATTTGCTCGACATATTCACAGGCAGGCTCAAGAGACGGACACTCCGGGCCTGATGTCAGTCAGAGGCCAAGGAGTCCAAAAGAATGATTTATGTCACTTTCCATCACAAATAAAATCTGACGAGTCGAATAAAAACTTTAGGTCACACTGCCTATGGCTCATTCACTGCAACCTCTACATATGGGAAAACAGTTCATCTGAACTATTGTTCAGACTGTCATTATCCATTTTCCATCCACAGCATCCATTAACATTAACACAAACTTATAATACAAAATAATTGTGACTTTACAGTGTGAGGTCATGTGCAGCTAAATTCCAATTGGATAATGAAGGCTGATGGTGTGAGCTGGCATTAACCTTTAAATAAATGACCTCACTGTCCTGACTAGCAGTAATAGCGTCACTTTAACTTAACTGCTCGATAAGTAGAAATTTGTTCCCACTCTGTTCGGTGATTAGCTCACATTGATCTGACCGAATGGCATAACATGAAATGTGTTTGGAGACCTGGTGTGTGACAAAATATGATAGTGAGCCTAGATGAGGTTTTTCATCAGCAACCAATTTAAAGCTCAGAGATGACTTCCAGTGAGTGTTTCTGAGGGCCACAACCCGACACGTCCAGACTAATCCGTCCTTTTTTTCTTCTGTGTGTAATGAGGACCTACACATGGCCTCATACCAGGCCTGCTCAAAGTGACATTGTGCCAAGCTGGTTTTGTAGTAGTCGCCTTTGGCACAACTGTGCGTGGAAATAAAGTAGCTCAGGAGAGCAGTAGTATCATGGTGATTTAGACGGTTTTGGACAGTGGGGTGTATTTCACCGAGCCCATCTGGCCTGTTTGAAAGTGTTGCTGAGTCTAAGAGAGGCGGTCAGGCGGTAGAACAGAGAGGGTGATGGATGGGGTGATGGATGCAGGGGGAGGGGAGAAGATGAGAGTGCAGATTTGGGGGGGAAAAGGAGCTCTTTTCCGGCAGAGTTGGATCTCAGGCTTGGCTGCGGCACACTGCTCTGACTGTTTTCATACCAAGCGCTTGGCTCTGGCTCCTAACCAGCTTCAACCAACCAATGCCTCTGAACCCCACAACCCACCCACTCAATCTCTTTCTCTTTGTCTTTCCCTCTCTGACGTTTTGGCTCACCCTTCTCTTCCCCCTCTTCGTCTCTCTGACTCCCATTCACTACCTCCTTCCTTTGGCTCTCTCTTTCCAGTTTTTCTTACCTTCACTCTCTCTTTCTCCACCCCTGTTAGGCCTTTTTCTCCAGTCTTCCGGTTGTACAGAGGGGTGTGGGATAGGGCCAGGGCCTCCAGGTTTCCATAGTGATACTTTGTGTCCTGATGTCATTAGTATTGACGGTGTGCTGCTCAGCCAAGCTGTCCTGGCACAGGAGCTGTTTACTGTTTACCACAAACTTAAACCGTTCACTGTGAGATTTGTGTGTGTGTGTGTATGTGTGTAACATCACAGTTAAGTCTGTCTGATTGCCTCTATTTTACATTTAGGGAGGGATAACATTGAATGAATAAACAACATCCAGAAAAAAAATGGGTTAATTTGTGATTGTCTGATGAGAAAGCTGGTGTGTTGGGTTTCCACCAGGGAGAGGCTTGGCAAGGTGGAAATGGCTGTTTCACGAAGAAACATCCCCTCTGTCTGCTTGCTCACTGTATGATTACTGAAGCGTGTCTGTAGAGCACATCTCCCAGCCTGACTCCCCCGTCTCGCTCCTCGTTCTTCTGGCTGCTTCGCTGGCTCGTCTGTCTGAGGAGACGAGCGTCCCCTTAGCGCCACCTCCCCCGGAGCTGTATGCGCGTGTTTATGTGCTCGCTTGCGTTCCCACGCGTATGACCTCATGCATGTGTGGTGAACACGACAATCACAGGGCCGCTCCCACATCTCCACCTCTTACAGACTGCTGGGCTCCTGCAGGCCCTCAGCTGGCAGGTTGTGGCCTCAGTGTTACCAGAGTAATTAGTTCTGCTTGGCGTCTTAGTGCCAGGGGTGGACAAAATATGGATCCCATATTGATGCTGTCACATCACATGCAGGGAGAGCACATCCACTCAGGACACATGCGCAAACATGAGCTTGTTTCTACGTGCATGAATAAAATCCTCTTTGCATCATCCTTGTAATCCTTCATGTATGATATAATGGCTAAAGATTGTCTTGGGGTGCGGAAAAAAAAGCACTTCCTGCATTGATTGAAATGTGAACTGAGCCATGGCTACAAACACACACACATGTAGAGACAGTTTATTTTTGGGGACATTTGATTAGAGCCGATACTGGAAAGCAAATACTGTACAACAGCTGATACAGTATTTGCTTATCGCAGATAAATCAATATTGCAGTATTTGTCTGGTAGGATTGTTAAACTTAACTGCAGCACCTGCTGCATTTTTTATTATATTTGACCCTCCTTTTTCTTAATTTATACTTACCATATTTTTGTGTTTGTGTGAATTATTTATTTGTTTTGGGGCATTTTATGGCTATATTAGTGAGTCAACAGGAGAGAGCTGACAGGAAATGAGGGGGGTGAGAGAGGACATGCAACAAGGATTCCCAGAGGTTGTTGCTGTTGTACATGCTGTCCAGACCGACTGCAAGGAGATTCCTTCCAATTTAAATGTAAAAAGGCTGCAACTTTGGAAGATGCCACTTGATTTGACTCACTCAAACAACTGAAGCCTCATATTAGCTTCAGCAGACCTTCACAGTGCATTTTGTGTGTGTGTGTGCGTACAGGGCGGTCAACCAAACTTAAAGTTTGACAGACTGACAGCTATCTCTGGGAAATCATAACTGAGATGAGAAAACATGGTAATGTGTGTGTTTCATGGAGCTTTTGCTGTGTGTTGATAGTGATTACCCAGGTTTAACAGTGTAATATTTCCTTCTGCCAGACGGTGGTGCTGTAAGATCAGCTCTGTTAATGGTGTAGGGATTCACTCATGTCATTTGCTCAATGTGCATGTATCCTGTATAATACCATATAAAGCACAGATAGGGAGCTTTACTGTATACATTTTTTTATGCTTTTATACTGTATGAGTATGAGAAGACATTAGATCACATTAGATATTAAGACTTTGTAAAGCATTTTATTTCTTTGTTCCATATTACCTGTGTTTCATTTCACATTAGCAGAAGACAGTGTTTTTGACAGACAGCCAGCACGCTAAACAGACAGATGGAAGGACCACTTTTGCCAGCCAGTCTCCTCACACTCCACTATGTCAGAAATGGTGAGTCCCTGAGGCTACTTTACAACAGAGATCCCTCATGCCAGATCAATAAATTGAGCTATAAAAATTAATCCCTGTTCAAATGAGAAACTGGCTGGGTGAGCCAATCGACATGTTACTATTAAAACAAGTGGCATGAATTTATCATCACAGTGGTAGGGCCTGATCCCACCTTAAGCTCGTCTTCAAACGTGTGTGTGTGTGTGTGTGTGTGTGTGTCTAGTTGATAGAATAGTGTAGATGGACAGCTTGCCACCCTGTGGGCACCACGACTACAGTCTATCTGTGATCCACGCTGGCAGCTGCTCTGCCAAATGGGATTTTCCTGGAGATTACAGCCTCTAAGTGTGACACGCTTGCATGTGTTTGTCTTTGTTGTTGATGGAGCGCGTGGGAGGACTATTGTAATAAAGCCGTGTGTGTTTTTTTTGTGTGCTGAAGTGTGTTTGTGTGTGTGTGTGTGAGGGTCTTGAGTCGAGGTGGAAAGAGAACATGTTCTGTTGTCACATGGGGCTGGTTGGAACATGACTGAACTCTGTCTGGCAAGCTGTACCGAAAAAAAGGGAGGGAAAGTGTTCAGATGTGGGGGTCAGGCTTTTTCCACACTGCTGCTCTTCTTATTAGCTGCATTAACCCTTGCTAAAGAGACCTTATCAGTCTTAAATGTACAGCTAGAGCTCTTGATTAACTGATTCATTATTTAGTCTATAAAATGTTGAGATGTGAAAAAGTTCTATCTATCTATCTATCTATCTATCTATCTATCTATCTATCTATCTATCTATCTATCTATCTATCTATCTATCTATCTATCTATCTACACACACATATAGGCTACAGTCATGTGAAATGTGGAAACAAATAAATATTGTATTTTTTATTGTTAATAATATTATATCTACAAACAAAGACTGTGTCAAGTCCCACCAAGCATCAATAGAAAATGTCACTTTTGGTGATATTTAATGGGTTTTTGTTTAAGATATGACAATTAGATTTTATTTGTTTTATTTGGATGTAGGGCTTGCTATAAATTGGGAAGTGTCCTATTTCACAGTAAAACTATCATGGGTGCTGTTTTAATATCATGTGAGTTTGTACATTATTTCTATGGAGCAGCTCCAGGGTTGGTCACTAGATGACACCATTATAACAAATTTTCTCTCCAACCTGTTCACATTAAAACTGAGCTGTGCTAAATCGTAAAATATTAGATTCCATTTTTAGGGTGGATTTCTCCTTTAACCCAATTCAGAGGAATTTTCTGTTTGCGTCAGCGTCTGCTCTGTGAAGAGCTGTCCACAGCCCTGAACATAAGCTGTGCATGGATCCCTGGTCATGTATGGGGAGGTGGCTTTGTAGTCACTCGCTAACCTGCTTAACCTACTTTCCACTCGCAGGTCTTTCATCTGTCCACAGAGAGGAAAGTGCTGGAGGATAAATATAGCATACTTAACAACACACACAGTGTCCGGCCAAGCTTCCCGAACAACACGAATAGCGTAGTAGTAGCGCGCTTTGTTGTTTTTCTGTATCCTTGCCCTTAATGCATCACTGATCATTTCACTAATGAAATCCAGCTTCACTCCTAACATGAACTCCTCATGTTCAGCCCATTAACCCAACTGGTAGAAAACGTGTTGGGACGCGCTTGAACCCTTATTGAGATGAATATGACCAAAATAATGACATTTTAAGATCTTAATTGTCCAATTATGTAGACAGCTGTTGTGTTGCATTGCAATGCCAGTTGAATTGCAGTTTCCTAGCAACCAGAGAGGTACAATGCAATGATTTTCAGTTAAGTGGCATCATTTCCTCGCAGCAAGACTAGACTGTATATTCACAAAACAAATCTAAATCCGCAATGTGTGCATGCTTGTTCACCTTTAGTCTGGTGCTTTTATCGCTTAGCTGCTTATAATATTGTAGCAAAAAAACCCTGCAAGTTTATGTGTGTGTGTGTGTGTGTGTGTGTTTTGTGATAGGGCACCTGCTTATGTAGGCATCCATATGGGTCATGTGTGCGTTTGTACACCCTCGAGGTGTGGCAGAGCCTACGAAATAGCTGCGTTGCTGCAAACAGAATCATTACGGTTGATTAATTTTCATCCAAAATGCACCGTCCTGAGCTAATCATTGTACATGCATTCTTTTCAATTAATTCATTATCAAGGGAGGTAGAGAGAGGGGGAAGGTTGGGGGAGGGGAAAGAAGAGTCAGGGGGAAGCAGAAAATCCAATCCTGCTGGTCTGAAGTCTCGGAGCAATGGAGCATTAGTCTCATCCTGATGTAATTGGAATGACACCAAGAGTAAAGCCGACTGATTTAGGGACAGCCTCTAGGCTTGATTTAATGCCCTCTACCAAAACTATACATCCATCTTTTTATCTTTCTCTCCTTCCCTGTCCCAGGCCCTCCGTTCTCCTCCGTATTCCTCCCCCACCCTGTCTCGCACTCCATTCATCCACCAGCCACCGCCACGTATCTCCATCTGTACACTATTAACAGAACACTAGATGCATTTTATTGCATTTATTTAAAGCCTGAACTCCCAACAGAGTGTGTTTCTCAGTATTTTACTTACTCCTTATGGCATTTATACACTCGAATGGGTGTGTTTTACTCTCACGGAGGTTATGTTTTAATACTGAATTAATATCTCCGGAGAAGACTGCAAAGAAAGGGCAGACTAAACAGGTGTGTCCAGGCCAGGGTGCTGCGTCCCTGGAGTTTGCTGCTGCTCAGTCCCCTGACAGATGGACTGCCAGGGCAATCCTATTACCCCCGTGTGTTTAGCTGCTCTTAATGCCAGGGTGGGTTGCATGGCTAATGGAAGACAATGAATGTTTCGAGAGAGAATCTCATGCTACCGAATGGTGATCGTCCCGATTTGTTTAATAACACGGAGGAGATGCTGAATAGGCAGTGAAAATTACAACCGTAGCTCAGCTCCGACACAGCCTGACACAGCTTGTCTCACTGAGGGATGCCATATCAAACCAACTCAGCCACGAAATAGGCTTTACTGTCTATATTTCACGTGTCATCCTCGTCCAGCAAAGATGAAGAAAGTGGCTTTTAAGAAGTACCATCACTACATTCAACCCTCAGGATTTGTGCTGACCCTGACCTGTCCAGAAAATAATCGTATACTTCATGCCTGACTGAGGCATTTAATGACTATACAATAAACCTGGAAATAAAGGCACCAAACGACAGCCATGGGTTGAATCTTAAGACTGACTTTCACCCTTCTGCTCCTGAAACCACTGTGTTGTTTTATGAGATAATATAGATTTGTCCACCGTCAGAGATTTTGCCATTTGATTTACAATGTGGTAGCTTTTCCTTTTAATCTCTGACTGTATTATACCTTTGTGGGCAATATTGTCAATCAATTAGCGGGAATGCTTTATGGCAATATAGACATATTATGGTTGGCAACTTTGGTGGCTAGGTTAATCCATCACTTTGGTCCAGACTGAAATATCTTAACAGCTAATGGATTGCTATGAAATGTTTGTACAGACATTCATGGTCCCCAAACAAAGAAGCATCTTTTTTAAATGAACGACCATTGGATGGATTGCTTTGAAATATATGTGCAGCTTTTTACCTCTTTGGCACAGACATCCATGTTTCCTAAACTATGTGTCCCAAAATGACTTCCTCCTTTGTGGCTTTGAGTGAAATGTTTCAGCATCTATTGAATAGGGTTTTGTGAAATTTGCTACACACAATCATGTCCCCCTCTGGGTGAATTATAATAACTTTGACCAGCCCTTTACTTTTCCACCACCAGTGCAGTCAGTTGTTTATGACCAAATATCTGCAAAACTAATGGCACTCCCATCATATTTAACTGTACTTTGTCTTGTGTAGATCTAATTAGCAAATGTTAGCTTGCAAAATGCTAAGATGATGAATGCAGTAATTATTACACCTGCAAAACATCATTATGACCGTGTTGCCATGCTAGCATTTAGCTCACAGCACTAGTACGGCCTCAAAGAGCTGCAAGCATGGCTGTACACTGTTGGTCTTGTATGATTTTTGCAGCATTGTGATGATTTATTTGTCAGGCACTTCATTCCTGTCAGATTATTTTGTCCATAAACAACACAGACAGCACAGAAACGTTCATTTATCACAACATACATCAATATCACATCGACACACATAAAATTGTTGTCCTTTGATCCTAAAATTTAGAGGTAAAAATCATTTCCTCATCGCAAAACAGATGTTTTGGGGAAATCTTAGTGGTATATACTGTGTTTGGAGGTATTTGATGCAATTTCACCAACTGAATCGTTTCTTTCATTTATTTATTTATTATTATTTCAGTTATTACAGATGTAATTTTTCAGCTCTTTTGAAGAAAATCAGTTTACAATTGAATCACTGTCTACCCTCTAATGTAATTCACTGTTGTTCCATTATTTATACTTTATCAATCTTAAAATATGATTAACAATATGGGTTTTAAACCGAATTTGCATTGATTTATCTTAATCTCATATTTACTGGATTAACTGGATGAAATAATCAATATCTTACTCTATTTAAAGGAGACTTGGTCTAGTGGTCAATACACCATTGACTGCAATCTTAAGATATGAGGGCGCTGCAGTGAAGGTGGATTATAATTGTGCTGTGCAGTTAACTGTGTAGTCAAACATCTATACTCTATGTATGTGCACATGGTGCTTGGTATGCAGACGGCATCTTCGCTGCCTGTAGCCCTACGTCGGCATCCCCAGGTCACACAATTACCACACATCAAGAAAAGCAATTGGGCATGACTAAAATATCATTGCCACGTGATTGTGTCCCTATGTTTGGGCTGCTAGAGCCTAATTTAACCCACTTTGTCCATACGATCGAGGAGAATTGAGGACACGCTCTCCAATTCTGGTGGCCCCCCGAGCATTTCCTGCATGTCTGACACACAGCAGCTGGGCTGTAGACGCGCTGTCACTGGTCTCCTACCCAGTGGACTGGGAGATGGAGTGTAATGAGCGAGAGAAGTGAGGTAGCAGAGGAGAACAAGTAGCTGGAGGTGGAGCGGTAAATGAGCCACAGGGTGCAGAAACTTGAGGCCTTTTAAGTAACTAAGTGCGCATCGACCTGGGATAGCTTGTTAGGTCACGTGACTGCATCAATTTAACAATCAAACTGGTTTCCAGTCAGGGTTTTTGTTCTGAAATGCTTTCTGCTGCCCTAAGAGCCAGTGTGGTCAGACTTTGACTTAGCAGGAGAGAGGAGGGAGAGAAGTGGAAGGGGGGTAAGGGGAGGGGAGATTGGCATATATGCACAGGGAATGGGACAGAGGCAGGGAGGGAGATGGTGGATGTTATTAGCGAGGCAGCATTGATCCCAGGATCTAGCTCCGAGCAGCATTCTCCACTTATTCCTTCATTATACAGTCAAATATCTCTGTGCCTTTAACTGCCACTCGTGCCCTTCATCTGTCTGTCTCTCCGCCTCATAGTTTTCCCCCTCACCTCCCAACAAAATCTGACAAACCTGGACCCCTCATCCATGCAGCTCCACTCTACTAAATCCATTGTTTCACAGATTCCATTTCAATTTCATTTGGTTTTGCTGCTCAGCTGTAACTTAGCCGAAGTCAACGTGGAGGAGGAGCGCTGTGTGTTTCTTTTGTCCTCGTAGACCCTGTTTAAATATTGATAGAGATGGGAAGCACCGCCGACTACTCAGTCAGATCTGAGAGGGTCAAGGATGGCAGAGTTTCAGTGCGGATTTCATTAGGGGAGCAGAGGACTGTAAATATGGAAGCATGTGAATCACAGGCCCTCGCCGACGCTCCAGCAGCCTTCATTATCCCCCTGCATGGCTAACGCCCTGTAATGTATTCCAATGGAGATGGAGGTTGGAGGGTGATGGGGTGTAAAATAGCATGTGTAGGAAGGCCCTGTTTTGTGCTATGCGCAGCCTGCCGCTCTCACAGCCAGATCCCCATTAGCAGAGGAGCAGAGGATTGGGTGTGCAAATGGTCCTGTGGATTAGAGAGCTAATGCATTTAGGAGAGGGGGCTTCGCAATCTCTTTATTGCTGCTGCTGCTGCTGTGTGTGTTGAGGCTCGTGCAGGGGAGATACCCGGTCCCTTTGTGGAGCCTGAGAGATTTAGGGTAAAGTGAGTAGATAAGGGCAGGGATGCACTGCAAGCACAAGGCCACACTGATACAACACACACACACTCATCAGAGATTATGGGTTGACCAGAGGCAGGCTTGTTCTGTGTGGTGTTATTAAACTCAGCTTGGAAATGAGATCTTTTGAGAAAGAGGCGCAGACGGCGGCCCTACTAATCTAATTAATCAGCATCTGGGTTTTTTCATTTTCTTCTGCCCTCTTTTCTGGCCCTCTTTGTCGCTCTCTCCTCTCCAGTCTTCTAGTTCCTAAACTCATCCCTCCCTCTCTGTCTCGCTCTGGCCTCTGCGTCCTTCTCCACTCTGGTTTCTCTGAATCTGAACTTCACGCCCTCTCTCAAGTGTTTGGACAGAATTGTGCCAAGTCATATGCTTCCTATACCCCAACTTATAAAGCCCCCATTGTCTTCTCCTGGCATGAATAGCTGCTGTTATGGAACTAGATGCACAAAGGAGAGAACAGACTCATTGCTCAGTTTGCTGTGGCATCCTATAGATGCAGCAGGATGGAGGGATGGTGATGGAGGATCTACCAGGCTTATGAGGCAACCTGCTATGTGTCCATAAGGCGGCTGTAGGCTTTGCACGCACAAGCGTTCATCCCTGCACGGTGTCAACTCCATCTCTGTGGTGGTGGTTCGAGAGAGCGTCACATTTGCAGGGTTTTTTTTTTTTTTAAAGAGCCAGCCGACAGGCAGCATGGGAGGGGCCCTCCTCTGCTGAAGCGCAGCAGCAGTAGGTAACCACAGTACAGCTCTGCGCTATCGGGCACAGTGAGTCAGCTGTGAGCTGCCGGGATCGCAGGCACCGGCGAATGAATGAGGGAGAAAGAGAGAGAGAGAGAGAGAGAGAGAGAGAGAGAGAGGAGGGAGAAACCTGCAGGATCTGGATGCAGAAAGGCGAAGGTGCCGCTGTGGAGATGGGCCGAGCTGAGAGTCTGACACGGAAATACTGAAGTGATCGGAGCAAGCTTGTTGACGCATAATCCCACCCGCCCCGCTGGCACTGGGAGGGGGCAAATCTAGCCTGCCTGAACTCAAATCCTCCAAAAGAGATTTACAGAGTGCGCTGCTGCGGGTTCAGACACCTTCAAGAGGACGCAACATTTCTTTCCTTTTGGCCAGTTCTCCAGGCGCTCTGTGGTGATGCTGAGCATATTTTATTTTTTGGGAGATACGCGTTCCTCGATCAATGATCTGAACCAGAGGACCTAATGCGGTGTCATAATTAGGGGTTTAAATCCACTGCTGGAATCGGCACTGTCACTGCGTCGCGGACGGTGAGCGGTTGGATGCGTCCTGAGGTGTGGACAGGACCTGCCCGTACTTCATCATCATCATCATCATCATCATCATCATCATCATAATCTTCATCCCCACCATCATCAGCATCATCATCACAGGCATTTGATCGAGATTGTGTTGATTACACCGGAGATCTGGAGCCATGACAGGCCCCCCGCTGGTCCCACAGCGCGCCTGCTGACGGTACCGGGCAGGATGGGAGCAGGTCTGCCGCTTTCAGGATCCCGAACCAGCCGATTTATCAATGGAGGAGGAGAGTGACACCCGGAAAATCAACAACAGCTTCCTTCGCGACCACAACTATGCAACCGAAGGTATTCAACCTGATTATGTTGAGAAAAAAGAAAAGGAAAGCACAATGACCTGAGGCTGTAGCTAGAGGGATGCTACTATCACAGCAAGAAGAAGTCACTGTAGAGGAATATTAAAGGAGCCAGAAAATAATAAACTAATAAGGAAATATCACTGTAAAATTGGCTCACTGTAACAGGCCTGGGTGATATAAACACATGTCTTTATATCAGGCTTTATAGTGGCACTGTTTGACCACCGTGAAGTGCATAAAAAGCACATTTGACCTCAGACACAGTTTAAGCTGCAATAAGGGTATCAGACAAATATTCTATTCATTTAACATAACATGGAGCTTTAGATTAGTCAGTGGTTTAGACAGCAAGAGACAATGAGGCGGCTTTCCCATCGTACCTGCTATTTTAGGATGATCACCCTGACCTGACGGGGAATCAGGGCTTTAATCTCTTTGGACTATGAGCAGCAGTGGAATAAAGCCTCCAGTACAGCTGGAGTCTATGGTGAACATGTGATGGAGTTAAAAATGCTGAATTAATGATGACAAAAAATGTACATTTCTCATTCTGTGTTTAGTTGCAACACAGAGACAGAGAAGGTGGCCTAATTTCAAGAGGCAGCACACTGAAATATGGATATCTCTCTCTCTCACTCTCACACACACACACACACATTGTATCTTTACTGTACTTGCTCATATCTGGACCTTTGAACAAAAGCTGTTTTCTGCCGCCCCACAGCCATAAATGCTGCTCCTGCACATGTGTGTGTTTCCTCCTCATTGACCACACATCAGCCTCAAGATTATCGGCCTGTTAACTGTTTGATGCTTAATGGTTCCCTTATGTTCCACCAATCAGCTCCACCTGTCCTCTGCAAGCTGCTTAGACCATTGATCAACATAAAACATTGATTTATAGGTAAAAGCTTCCATTAATCTCATTATAACCTCTGTCTCCATTTACCGGTAATGCAGATTGGTTATGGACATTTACTGCTGTGCTGATATCAGTAAGATAATAAAAACTCTGAGGGTTTTATTCATACCTTACTTATTACACATCATACCTGTTTTATCACAGACTAATACAAGATTTCAATCAACTTCTATGTGCATATGTGGTGGGTCTGTGTTCCTGATTAGGTATTGTACAGGCCTTTGTAATAAGTACAGTCAGTGGTCTTTGTTGTTCAGTTTGAAGCATTGTATTTTTTTTTTCAGTGTAGCCACTTTAATAATAATCTCTGCAGCCTTTAATTCTTTCACACCAGAGACATTTCACCACCCACTTACCATGAGGTTTGAAAATAGAAAATCCGACAAAAAAGAAACATATCTAAGTGTGAAATTAGATGATCAAATAGGACGTCTTCGCACATGATCAGAATTGAACAGACTAGAACGGACAGAGGGATGTGGAGGGTACACGGAGGTTGTTGGAGGGTATGTGTGGCTGCAGGGTGGGTCAGAGCCTCCCCAGCTTCTTCCATTTGCCATCAGCTCAGGTTACTGACGCCACTGCAGGTTGGAGGAGAGACAAAGTCAAGGCTCAGAAGGCAGAAAGTCTCATTGTCACAGTTTGTCCGCCTGCTTTCCTCAATGGTTTTTGTTATTTTTCTTTACAATATGGGAGGGCATCATCATTTGCTCCGCTCCTGCGCTTACAGATGATTCCCTGTCACTGTTAAACACACAGTCACTGGTTCTGAGCGGGGAAGAAGTAGAGTGGGGGTGGGAGTGGGTGTGATGGATACCTTTGTTTGATTTGTGCGCTGAGATGAAGAGCAGTAGGGGATCTTCCTCTTACAGCTCCTCTCTGTCTCACTCTTTCACTCTGTCTCATTCATTTGATCAGGACAAAGTGGATGAGAGTTACACAGGGTGTAAAATGTGTCTCCTTAAAGCAAAGAACTGTCTGGTCTGCTGCCCATCTGTGCTTTTCACACAAGAAGTGTCTACTTTTGTTATTTTTTATTGCTGTAATTTATGACTGATCGTCACACCTCACATATCATGAATGAGTGTGTGTGTGTGTGTGTGTGTTTGTGCCTATTCACTCTCTGGCCTTGTCTTCTAAGTGGTATGAAGTCAGTCTGCAGCCAAAGATCATACGGGCCGGTGTCTGGCTCCATCGCCCTTCCCCATAAATCCACCAAAGTGCACATGTTCCATCAGGCCTGGTCCATTCAGACCACACACACACACACACACACACACACACACACACACACACACACACACACACACACACACACACACATATACACGTATACACACAGAAGTCCCTGGTAGGGATTTCCCTCAGGCTATGCTTGCCCACAGTAGCAGGATACTTTAATGATGTCACATTTTAATGATGTCACTCACACTGACCTTTGGCTTGCACCAATCCCACGCTTCAGTGGGTGTGTAGGTGGTTACGTTGACTCTGTGTGTGTGTGTGTGTGTGTGTACATTACATGCACACGCTGTGTGTGAAACTGCTGGACATTCATTCACTGCTTCTCACCCTTAAAGCAAAGTTTCCAGAGACATTGTTGTTGTCTAGATGAAAGAAAATGACATTACAGCCTGATTTGCATTCACCGAGCGCCTGCAGATGACACACCACTAATGGTGTTAGGATGGATGGTTTGTGTCTCACTGGAGCTGTGTGTATCAGTGTGTGTTGAGTCAATGGACTGTTACGCTCCTACAACGTGGGCCTCAGTTAATTGTCATAATGTGCACCTTGGATGTTTCTATAATGGATGAGATTTTCAAATCGCAGAACACCACCACTAAAAATGTAAATAGCTCCCTCGCTGTGAGACAGGACCTAACCTAATGTCTGCTTTGGTATTGATTTCTGCTCCTTTACAATTTAGCCACCGGAACAATGACCTAAAGATCTATTGGTAGGACATGTAATCCCTTCCTCGTTCTCTACCCTACCCCCTCTTCCTCCCATTCTCTCTCTTTCTGCCTTGCTGCTTATATATCTGTCTGATGCGAGTACAAGCTTGTGTGTGATGTGACCCCTCTAGCCCCCTGCTGAATACTGATGCAGTCCCGTAACGGAGAGCTTGCAGCCTTTATTGCAGCTGCTGATGAGAGCAGAGCAGCGGCTGGTTTTCTGTGCCAAGGCAAACGGCCTGGGGCCACACTTTAGGACCCCGGCATAAAAAGACTTAGCCCACCATACCCCCAGGTCCCATCCATTATTCACTACGAAACACTCAAAAACGTCGAACCCCGCCTCGGCACATAGCGCAAGAAAGATAATGTCTATGTGTGTGTGTATGGGGGTGGTGTGGGGGTGGCGGGATGCTTAATGGCAAGCTGTGAAGTTGGGGCGAGTCACACTCCTTATTCAGCAGCTGCTTTCATCCCCTGATTAGCTTCTTATTAAGTCTGCAGCTCCATGAAAATTTAATGAGAATTTATTAAAGAGTACCCGTGGTGTTGCTACTGTAGGATGATTACAAAAATATACTGTTTCTCAACTGGCTTCCTGGTCAGTAGATTTGAGGTGCTGCTGTGATAGATGTTCTTTATGTGGGTCATTGGTTGCACTGCTTGCCTGAAGGCTGCGCAGTGTTTGACCTTTCTGGACTTAATAATGGGGTACATTTGTAAGTTTTGATAGCTAATTCCTGCGTCCTGTCGAGGAAGCGGCGTCACTCGGAATCTTTCATGTTTTGGTGATAAGGTCACTGTAGATACAGAATCTGTACAGCAGCCATCGGGTCTTTGATTCACTCCAGCCTTGAAAATGGGAAGATGAAAGGGATTTCACCAAAGCAACACAGACAGGCAGATAGAGACAGAGCTTTTGTTTTGGTGGTGGATTATAATTCTATGCACCCCCGCTTTCCCTCCACCCCCCCTCCTGCATCTTCAATTTCTAAGAGAATACCAAATAACAAGCGTTTGGAAGGATCCTTCTTGGTGTTCGTGCGCACAGGAAATCGATTGCTGATCTCGCTGCTTTTCACGACCTCTTCTCGTTTCGTCCTGTCCTGTATTGTGTCTGTAGTCAGATGTGTGCCACGGCGAAGTGTTAATGAAGTGTGAGAAGTGAAGCAGTAACACGTCTCGCCCATTTCACCCTCAACTCCCTGGAGTGTGGGGATACAGAAAAGCAAGAGCGCACGAGCACGCACGCACAAAAAAAGAAAGAGTACGCACACACACACTCATTCTGTCTCATTCTCAAGGGGCTGATCCTGGAGAAACCAGGTTAATTAGCTTGTTCACTCCAGATCTTACAAAGAGTCATGCTCTTCAGATGAAGAGAGCTGCATTGTGCTCTGTTGCTTTGTGTGCAGCTAATAAAGCCTAATAAACCCTTAATCATACAGCTGGGTACCAGACCAGTAGGTAGCAGGGTTTATTTAAAATTTTGATTGATCTCCATTGTTGCTTGTCTGAAATGGAGCTGTTATCAGCTGCTTATTCAACACAGATATGGTGAATCCAAAAAGCGCTCGGCCCTCGGCGTGCAGAGCTTGTGTTATACGCACGCGTGTGTTCATGTTCCTAAAAAACAAAAAAAAGATTGATACATATCATTGATTGAAGCAACGAGAGTGGCGAGTGAAAGAAAGTGCGAGAATGGACCTGAATTATCCCCCAGCCTGATCCTTTGACGCAGGCAGCTCAGCACAAGTGCTGTAATCCTCTCCTCTCCTCGTCTATCGCTAACAAAGCATTTACACGACACCATGTTGCTCACATCCCTCCCTCTACCTGGAATTACTGCACTCCACTTACGCAACTAGCTTTCCATGCAGTCACACCATTTTGGGTCCATCTGTCTTACACAACACTCCAACGCCACAGGATCAAGCCTCAGTTTGTTTTGGTTTTTTTTGTTTTTTTCACCCCTGACAGGATTATATGTTGTCTAGAGGTTAGCCAGGGTGCTCCTATTTTGGTGTTTGCTTGTGTCTGTGCCGATGGGACTCACTGTACAAGCTTTTATTGACCTACTTAGAGCAACAAACCTCCCTCCCCAAAATTTCTCTCCTCAGTCCTTTCAGTGGCCCTCTCTGGTATGCGTGATAGATGTTGCATGCTCAGGCGTCTATAAATACATTCAATAACCTCGCTCCCCACCCTGTGTTTCTGGCTACACGTGCGTGGTTTTCTTTCCAGAATCAATGCATATCTACGTTTCCATCCAATTGGTTGGACTCCTATTTCTATATTGCATTGCTGAGGGGGGGTTATTGAGGTTCAGATTGGTGAATAGCAACAAATAAGAGCTGTGTCTGTTCTTTTTTTATTTCAGTCGTAGTTACGCACAGAGCAGCAGGCCAAAAGGCTTGTCTGTGTTATTACTGGTGATGGATGTGTGTTATCTCGAGCATCCATCTGATGCATCAAGAAGCGCTGACCTGTCTGTGTCAGACCTGGCTGGCCACAGGATTTATGGGCTTCATCTGGTTATGGTCTGCTGATGAAGCTGTGTGTGTGTGTGAGAGAGAGAGAGAGAGAGAGAGTAAGTACACATTTGATCAGCCGAATCACCAGCCTGCTGCTAATTCCAGTCCACCTTGAACTGTCTGATGCCCACGTAATAAAAAATCTGATGCGATCCAAGCGGAAATCATTGCAGAGACCTCGCCCACCTGTGACTCCGCTGCTAATCAATTTCATCCTTGTAATGAAATTTTATCTGAAAAACAAAAAAACTGTGTGTTGCCGTTTGAACACAAGTCTGTGAGTAGCTGTGGGTGAATTGACTGCCTCGCCTGGTTTGAATACATTTGCATGAGGAAAAACTCATTTCGGGAAGCATTCCATCATGTTACGCGCAGTTTCAGCTTCACTGGCTCTCCTAGCTTCTCCATTCAGTGAGATGATTGAAGGATGTATCCGTGTGTAAACTCGTTAAATGGCATCCATCAATTACTGTTTCTCCTCAGTGACTTAATGTGTTGATGATGAGGGAAGGAGAGCGAAGAAGGGGGGGAGGGAGTACAAAGGACAAAAAGAGAAAAAGAGAGAAAAGCTTTGATTCAAGAATGCTGACTGCAAAGCCGATTCCATTCGATTCACACCAGTAGCTTTTGGGCATTATGGTGTCAAGACACTATTGTGTGTGTGTGTGTGTGTGTGTGTGTGTGTGTGTGTGTGCCTGGGGGGATTGCACTACACATCTCTGTGCATGCAAATACAGAAAGAGAGATAACTGTATCGCCCTTTTTTTTTGTACGTGTGTGTGCTTGTGAAAGTGTATGCGACAATATGGTGTGTCAGTGGGGTACTCCCAGGCTGTAATTAGGTCAGAGTGTGTCTTCTCTGTGAAATATTATTAGTTTCTAGACTCAAATATGATAAAGATCACCCCCTACCTCATGTCATTATCAGCACATGGTCATAAAGAAGCCCTCTGTGGCCTTTCTTCAACAATTAAATGAGACAAGGAGTGGACACACACACACACACATTTGAAGACATGACGCTTAGTCATTTCCACCATGTACAGCAGCTTTGTGTGAAGAGATGAGCTTGTCTACAGGGACCGTATTGTCTGAAGTTGTGTGCTGCATTGAACTGCACACACTCCCCCAGATGCAGTAGCAGGTTTTCACTCTATTGCAGCACTCGCTCTGTCTGCTGAATTACAGCTAGCATCAGCAACTAAGTCTGAGAGCTATTGGCACACACACACACACATATACACCCCTCCGACTGCCGCTAGAGATGGAAACGGTCTCCATAGCAACATTCCCCTCTCCTGTTCAGCGCTCCACCAGTAGCAGGTCCACAGAGGGCGTGGGGGGTACAAAACAACAAGCTCTCTCTCTTTCTCTGTCTGTCTAATATTATTGTTACTGTTAAACAGAGGGCTAGCCACTGCTGTGGTGTGTGTGTGTGTGTATGTGTGTGTGTGTGCATGTGTGTGTGACAGATACTATGCTGTCTTTTTAGCCCAGGGCTGTATAATAATTACAGTCACCATTAGCCTCTCCTGAATCCAGGCAGATGTATGTCTTTGAGGAGGAGAGGAGAAGCTACCTTAAGGGTAGGTGTCTGTTATTTACTTATGGTGAAACTGTGGCTATGCACAGACATAATTTACAATGGAAATGGAGCAATTTTGTCTTACTGCTGTTAGATGTTTGTCATCCTTTTGGTGTACTGCAGTGACTGAAAGTTGAAAAGTATGCCTCACATGCATTGACATATATCAGCAGCGAAGAAGTGGTTTAAAGGTTTATGACTGTGTTTTTTAACGAAGGAGCAGAGGAGTCACTGAGCAGCACGGGGTCTTGCAGCCAGGAGGGGAGAGGTGAATGGCATTATTAGAGTGGCGGCGGCGTCCTTTCAAAAGCAGGAGTGCAATTAAATGGCACCGATTGGCTCACTTCAATCAGACGAGGGGCTGAATTAGTTGATATCATGCAGTGACTCATCCAGTGGCTTTTCTTAACCAATATTTCATCAGACGAGGGTATCTATGTCAGACAGTCCTCTGAGGGTTTGTCCCGAGATTCCCCTTCCCTTCCCCTGACAGGTTTTCTAGAAGTCACTCTACCAGATCTCACTGAAAGCTCTTTCCTTTTGTCCGACTGATACCTTGACAGCTTTTTTGCACGTCCTCACTGACATTTTCTCCGCCTGTCTGCTCTGCTTCCTGTGTTGCAGCTGACATTATCTCAACGGTGGAGTTTAACTCATCGGGGGAGCTGTTGGCCACCGGGGATAAAGGAGGCAGAGTGGTTGTCTTCCAGAGGGAGCAGGAGGTAGGAAATGCCAACAATGCAACACTAATGATGCTGCCCTTCTGCTGAGCGGATTTGACAGTCTTGAAACGTTATCAAAGTTGGATCGTTTGCTTTAAGATAACTAGCTAGTAAATGGGTTTATTTCAAAAAAAGGATTGCTGGCTGGAAATTCAGCAGTAATATCTTAAAAAAATCTCAATTAGGAACTTTGGTGGGGCACATCAACATAAATTAAAAGCACACAAATTTATTCTGAATTCTACTGAAGAAACGATAAATACCAGATGATGAAAAATATTTCACACTGAATTGCAGAGAAATATGTGCAAATGGTGCAGGCTGCATCTAGAATTTTGCATTTCATGTAATGAAGCACCCATAAAAATATCTTAGAATTGAATTTCAATTCATCGTAAATGTGCCATATAGCTGCAAGGAAGAGAGCAAACAAAAGCACATTTACCTGCAGCCATGCTAGCAGCTCTGTGAGGCTGTGCTGATGCTAACAACGTATGCTAACAGTAGCATGCTAATGAGCTCAGAGTGACAATGCTAACATGCTAATAATTAGCAAGTACAATGTTTACCATCATACTTTAGCATGTTAGCATGCTAATGTTTGCTAGCTAGGACGAAAAAATAAGTAAAACTTATGCTGATGGAAATGTCCTTAGCTTTGAAAGTGTTTGGACATAATAAATCCGCAGCTAACATGGCTACTTGAAGCTATTTAAGGGGAGTTAAGGTACATTTACACATCTGGTCTCTGTAGCACATTTGTGTGAAACATTTTTTTAATCCTCTAGAGTCAAACAGGTCAGTCCCTCACAGTGTTTCTCTCTCTGGCTTCGTCTTGCAGAGTAAGAGCCAGCCCCAACGCAGAGGGGAGTACAATGTTTACAGCACATTCCAGAGCCACGAGCCGGAGTTTGACTACCTGAAGAGTTTGGAGATTGAGGAGAAGATCAACAAGATCAAATGGCTTCCTCAGCAGAACGCCGCCTACTTCCTGCTCTCCACAAACGGTCAGTAGGAGCAACACCAGTGGCAAAACAGTCAAAGACACCCTTAATCTGTCATGGGAATGTGTTTACGTGTGGGCGTTGTGTTGTTGTCAGTCAACAACAGCATCGACCAAAGGCGTGACTCATTCCTTGCTTTGCAGGATGGTCAGTAAAAGGATACGTTATCACATGAAAATGTCTTTTTTACTATTTGTGTGAATGTATTGGTGTTTCCCTTGATTTAGCAACTGCCACCAGCAGACGTGTTCCAGATTGAGAACTTAATGCATGGCTGCCACAGCCAGAGCGCACACACACACACGCACACACATCAAAGTATGTGCCAGTGCACACACACCATATATGCATGCTTACTCGAACGGACACACACACATCAGCAGAGAGACGTCTTGCAGATTGCGGGCTTCATGCATGGCTGCTACAGAAGTGCTAGCGGTGGCTGGAGCAGATGGTGGAGGGTCCTGTGGAGATGGCCTCGCTGCTCTGACACCAATATTCACAGCGGAAATTAAAAGAGAAAAAAACAGGCAACAACCTGACTGCCGCCGCCACCGCCATCCCCTTCACTAGACCGAGAAGATGAGATGTAACTGGTGTTTGTGTGATGCAGAATTGAAAAGCGTCCAGATGGCTTTTTCAGGGGGAGCGTACACTGCAGCAGGGAAATGTAGTCAACTTGTAGATTGATATCAGCGACATCACAATGTTCACAGGAGCTGCCATTCATCATTCTCGCTGGCTCCTGCCCAGCTACATGCCAGATTGTCTGCCCAACCCCCCTGCATCCATCTTGTATCTGAGATTCACTGTAGTGAGCCATGATCTAACTGTAGTTTGTGTGATGTGTTCGCCACAGACAAGACAGTGAAGCTGTGGAAAATCAGCGAGAGAGACAAGCGTCCAGAGGGCTACAACCTGAAGGATGAAGATGGACGGATCAGAAACCCATCGACCATCACCTCGCTACGGGTAAGAGGTCACACAAAACTCTGGATCAGGTCCAACACCACCCAAAATGTCACATGGAGCCAGGGAAACGGCTATGTGTCTTATGATATCCTTTCAGATCTCTTTTAGAGATAGAGGTAGAAAAAGAACACTTATAAGACGGCAATAGCAATGTTTTGTCCTATGGTGTCCTATAAATGTGAAATATGAAAACGTGCTCTATTTCCATAGATATTTGATAAAAGTAGATCATTTTAAATCTGCAAAGTGCCCCGTGAACTGTATATAAAGCAGTACTGTAAAAAGCATTATGGTCTGTGATATTACACAGTATATATATATATTTTAATTTTATATATTTGATTGCATATGGATTGTATGTCTATGAGAACCTACGGAAAATAATCCTCTACTGATTTCTGTGGTAACACAAAGAATTATCTAAATAATTTCACATTCTCATGTTTGGAGCAAATTAGTGTGTTTCCCAAAATGTCAAACTAACACATCAGGAAAAGCACAGTGAGAATTGGTGTTTTAGAAATTTTAGAAAAGCATGTTTATAAAAAAACATAATCATAGCAGACATTTCGTCATAGTAGGAGACCACAGGTGTTGAACCAGCATGCATAATACCAGGACTCTGAGACCGAAGCAGCTAAATGGAATTCAGCCATCATTCATTTTTGAGTTAGCACCTGTGCTTTAGCTGCTGTTTCATGTCAAATTGTTTCCTGTGACAAAGGTCTATCCGCAGTTTGCACATGGAGTAGTCTGAAGTCTGAATAAGTACAGCTCAGATAAGCTGATTAAATCAAAATGTAGCATTCAGTCATTATCCTATGATCGCCTTTAATCCTGCGTAAACTTCTTACCAACACATACTGTGTGGCTGCACTATGTTTGTCAAAGTTGATACAGTTTCCCTTTTACAGTGCCTGTAGAACATATGCTCACTGTCTGAAAAATGACTCTAACACCAGCAAACATACAGTGGTTGGATAATTGTAAACTCACACTTGCAGAGGAGAGTGAGAATGACTGATCGATATGAGCACTGAGGTGAAGACCATGAAGGAATCATCCTCTCTGTCTGTCACCCCCCACCGCCCCTCTTATCACTCCACTACCTCTTTAATTTCCACACAAAGCAGGCAGGCACATAACACTGTGTGTGTGTGTGTGTGTGTGTGTCTGCCATAGTAGATTAGTGCTGTGTTCAGCGTGTCTGTCCCTCTTTGTCTGGCTGGCCAGGGGATCATAGCAACCTGGAGGACGGGCCGGGACTGTGGCAATCCTGTTTAGAGGCTGTGAAATCAGCGCGGGGGGAGAAAGTGGAGGACGAAAGGAGGGGAGAAACTGTTTCCAAAATGTAGCCCAAAAATCAAAAAATTAATTCTCTTTGTATCATGTAAAGTCCATCATCCAGTTTCTCCTTGTTAAGGAAACTGCTTTAAAATTGTACATTGTGAAAAGAGTATTTGTTACTTTTTTAAGACACAACTATCTAAATTTGAAATATTCTGTTTTACCTGCTTTAAGAGAATCTGTAATTTCAAAAGGTGCAGGAGCAAGCTGAACAGTGTAAGTGTCAGTGTTGGGGGTTATGGGTTAATACGGTCCATGTCTCTCTGGACAGCCAGTGAAAGACATGGAAATGAAGTGACACCCATGGAGATACAGCAGCCTGCTGGGCTGCCATGTCTCTCTGTCAGTGCCAGCAACGGACGAGAGAAAAAGGGAAGAAGCAGTCGATTTGTTCTCCTCTCTCGCTCCCCTCCCTTCTCTCTTTGTCTGGGTTTTATCTGGCCAACGGGGGGCTGCATGCAGACTGGTGCTGGGCGTCTTTGAAGCCGGTGCAGCACTGTGTGTAAGTGTGTGTGTGTGTGTGTGTTTGTGTATGTGTGAGCCCATCTTAATTCTGCAGAGTTCAGTTATCATTCCTCAGCAGGGCCTGGCGATGCCCTCGGGCCGTCTCTCTCACCACCTCTTTCGTTTCCTCTCTTTTCTCTCTTTCTTGCACACACACAAACAAGAGAACAGGAGTGACTTCTTCAGCACTTACATGTGAGAGAGACAGAGAGGGAGAGGGGGAGGGAGAGAGAGAGGTGAGATCACCGAGTACCAGTGTAGCAAACAGATATTCTCAGTCTGATTGAAGCAGCTCATCAAACAGCCCCGAAGCACCTCAGTCACTGTCTCTGTTTCATTAAGATTTGTGGCGTAAATGTCATATGAATCCCTAGAGTCATCTAGTTGTAGTTCAGATACACACACACACACACACATACATATTCAGCATATACACACACACACACACAAAATGCATGCACACGAACAACCATGTGCATGAACATTCATGCATACACAGATAAATATCTAAGACGGCCTCCAGGAAACCAGCATCAAAGTCCACAAAATGTTGAATCAGTGTTACAAAATACATCAAAGCCCTTTTCTTGCATATTTTTCTGTGTTTCTCCTTTTCCCCTCTCTAACTGTTTTAACTCCCAATCTGTTTTCTCCATTAGGTGCCTGTACTGCAGCCTATGGACTTGATGGTTGAGGCTACAGCCAGGCGCGTATTCAGCAATGCCCACACCTACCACATCAACTCCATCTCTGTCAACTCCGACCTACAGACGTTCATCTCCACCGACGACCTCAGGGTGAACCTGTGGAACCTGGAGATCACCGACCGCAGCTTCAGTATCCTGATACCTGAGCCTTTATTTATGTTTAGGAGCCATCTTTGTTTGCATAAAAATGTGTTTTGTCCACTAAATGCCCACAGTGTGGTTGTTCCTTAGTGCCTATCTCTCAGACATTGTGGACATTAAACCAGCCAACATGGAGGAGCTGACGGAGGTGATCACCTCAGCAGAGTTTCATCCCCAGCAGTGTCACACCTTTGCCTACAGCAGCAGCAAGGGCTCAATACGTCTGTGTGACATGAGACAGGCAGCGCTCTGTGACAAACACTGCAAATGTGAGTATCTTTAGAGTGTATCATGGGAAAAATGAGAAAAGAGTGACACGGAGGAGCCAGTACTTATCTTTAGAGATTTTTCATTTATATTATTGTGTTAACTATTTTTTTTATTCCATTTATGCCTCATTGTTTATTGGTTAACAGAATTAGCTGGATTGTAGCAAAGACTTTTTCACATTTTCTTTAACTGTTATATATTCTGTATATTTACAGTATTCTCTATATTCACTGAATACTTATATGAATATATATCTATATCCCTACTCTATCATCTAAAAATTACTTCAAAGTCTTGTTTCTAGAGAGCTTCTGCATAAAATCACCTTTGCCATGAGCTGAATCTTTATTTTATTTTAATGAACTCTCTTTCACCATTAGATCAGTCACTTTTGGATATTGAGTCTAAAAAAAACAATAGAACCAGTGTATAATTATGGAACTGATTTTCCCTCACAGTATGATAAGCTTTAAAGAAAATGGGGGGGTACAGAATGATGGAACAGGAAAAAACAGAAATACTTGTTTGCAAATTCACACTCAGCGCTCTTCAGCTCCACCTTTGTGTGGCAGTGACACGCAGACTTCCCCCTGCTCAATAAATCAGGACTGATAACCCATCAATAATTCTCCCCATGTGTTCCAAACAATGGATGGCCTTCTCTAAAGCTTAACATCACATGCGTGCACCTTGGTTGAATGAATAATGAATACATTGACATTTTCACTGGGAAATCAATGGCTTAAGAGCAATCACATTAGTCCCTCATGGACACACCTTGTTGTTCAATAATGTCAATCATTTCCTCAGACGTATTGATGCGCCCACTGGACCGTGCGCCAACACGGCCTGTTGAGTTTTACATTTATTTTGGGGGGCGAAATAAGAAAATGCTTCTACTTTGGAGTTAATTCTAACTTGTGGTACTCACAGCTGCTCTCTGATTGTACGTGCCTTTACTTGACAAGTGCTTACAGTGCACACAGATGCACTCACAGAGTAGGCAGGTGCTCTCATTAGCCTCAGGACAGGTCTGTTAATACTGACCCACTGTCTCACAACATGAACGCCTATGGCTCAGAGCGATGTATAATGCCCTCCCTCCCACACACACACAGCTCCTCCTTCCCTTGACATCCACACACACACACACACACAGTCATACTGTATCCCCTGCCATACCTGTAAATCTGGGAGGCCGCTGGTATCAATCAGCGTTAGCATGAGGATGGATGGAGGGATGGATGAAGGGATAGGGGAGGACTGCCAAGCGCTGAGCCCCAGGACAGAGGGAGAGGGACCAAAAAGCCCCCATGCTGACTCCCCAGGGACCCTATTATACACCAGGAGGGAGGGCAGGGACACACACACATACACACACTCATATAAACACAATCACATTTTGCACACACCCACGTATACATAAACATTCACTGACACACACACAAATCCAGCGGGGCTCAAATGGGCCCAGCACTTTGACATTGATTTGTTTTTCTTATCCCTTCCTCATCCCCCCATTTTTTCATCTCTCATGCTGCATCCCTTGTTAGACTCCCCGTTGACACTTCACAGAGCTATTCTCCAGGCCTCAGCTGAGGAGGAGGGGAGGGGAGGGGGAGAATGGTGGGGGGATATTTGGAGAGATGGAGAGCAGAGAGGAGAGGAAGGGTGGGAGGAAAAGAGGAGGAGGAACAATAACTTGACAGCTAACGATGGAATGCCTGGCTCTCATCCCCAGCGTGCTGGCCTGCACACAGATCAGCAGCTGCCAGAATCAATATGAATCATAACCAATATTTACCCAGCATGCTGACCCACGACTGTCTCCCTAAACACACAGAGAAATAATACTGTGAAGAGATGCAGCTGCAGCAGCAAACTCAGCATCCCGGCATTGTTGTGGCTGTTAACGCTAGCTAATGACAGCCCCCACTTCCCCAAACAAAATTTGTGTTTTCTCTCTGTTGTTGATTAAAAGACTTGCGGCAGGACGAACATCTCTTTTAACCAGTGACCTCCTACAGTGTTTTATCTGTCAGGAGATAACTCGTTTTTGTTGTTGTTTCTCTCGCAGACTTTGAAGAGCCAGAGGATCCCTCCACTCGCTCCTTCTTCTCTGAAATCATCTCATCCATCTCTGACGTGAAGTTCAGCCACAACGGGCGCTACCTGATGACAAGGGACTACCTCACTGTCAAGGTGTGGGACCTTCAAATGGAGAACAAACCGCTAGAGACGTACCAGGTGAGCTTTCATCATGCTTTTGTGCTCCTGCTGGACAGTTTGAAAGCGCCAAAGATAACAGCTGGTGAAGGCAGCAAATAGGCTGAGACCAAATCAAAACGTATTGATTTCAGACTAATAACGCAACATAATCCTGTTTCACTGTCACCCTGCCAATCTGTAACCGTGTCATCTTCAGCGATTACCCCAGGAGGGCTTATTGAGCCCACTGTCCGTAAAGAGACAGATAGCTGCGATGCTGTTGCAACCTGAAGGGCAAAACCACCCCCTGTGTGGTCACCGGGGTCACATCCTCCCTGTGTGATCAGGGGCCATCGTAGGGCAGGTCATGATTGATAAGACCATCAGCTGGTCTCGAGGGATTCTCCGCCCAATTCCAGATCCGCCTCCACCTGCTGCCTAGTATCTTAGCGTAGGTCACCAGCTCCAGGATCTGGGATTACTGAAAGCAGAGCATATGGCGGAGCAGCTTATGCTTGAATGGCAATGTGACGAAGTTTAAATGCTGGAAAAGTGTGATCATCATCCACCAAGCGCCTTAGACATCCATGTTTTCTTTTGTTTTTCAGGTTCACGATTATTTACGAGGCAAACTTTGTTCTCTGTATGAGAACGACTGCATCTTTGACAAGTTTGAGTGTGTCTGGAATGGGTCGGACAGGTGAGATTAATTTCTTATGCATCCATCCATCCATCCATTCGTCCATGCATCTGTACATCACAATAACCCTCCGCTCTTCTCTGCTCCTCCTCAGTGTCATAATGACTGGCTCCTACAACAATTTCTTCCGAATGTTTGACCGGAACACTAAACGAGACGTCACACTGGAAGCGTCCAGAGAGAACAGCAAACCCAGAGCCATTCTCAAGCCTCGCAAGGTGCGCCGCTGCTCATCAGTACAAGTGACCTGATATCTGGAAGTCCTATGTTTAAGGCAGCTGGATTGGCTGTTTTACTTTGCCAGGGTGTCTTTACTATTGAGGAAAACTTAACAGGCCTCCACTTGGCTTCAAATTTTAGTATTTTTAGGTATTCTGATCACAGTAATCTTCATAGATGTGTTACCATACAAGTAATTATGATGGTGTCCAGAAACTACACATCAAAATACACCTGCTGTTGAAACATGATGCATGATAAACAAATGCCGAATGACTTGTTCTCTGAAGGTTAAAGCTGCACAAATCATTTTATATGAGTAATGTGTCAAATGACTTTGTAAAGTGAAAGGGATAACGGTGAAACACCTCATTGTTTTGGTTGCACAGCCCTCAACGATACTGTTTTGGTTCACTCTCCCCGCTCTTGTCAACCCTTTATTTCTAGCCACAGCAGAATGCTGATCCATCAAAAAAAGGCTAAACTCACTGTGCGCTACCTGCTCAGCAATGAACAGCAGGCTGACAAATTTAGCAACTAGCTGGTAAACATAGTGGAGCATTTAGCAGCTAAAGAGCCACATATTTCTGTTCTTCTGAAAGTGTAAATTGGCAACTGTGTAACACATTTGTTTTCCCTATCAACGTTATGAGGTGATAATATGTCATTGTTGTGTTTCACAGTCTGTTTTGTTGCCCCAAATTGGCAAAAAAAAAAAAAATGAAAACTGCTTTAATATGACTAAAATCAGTGTTCATTTGCACACTCTCATATCTTAACGTCTCTTTGTCCTGACTGTTGTCCTCCAGGTGTGTGTAGGTGGGAAGCGTCGCAAGGATGAGATCAGTGTGGACAGCCTAGACTTCAGCAAGAAGATCCTTCACACTACGTGGCACCCACATGAGAACATCATCGCTGTAGCCGCCACCAACAACCTCTACATCTTCCAAGACAAGGTCAACTAAAGGGCAACCTGTCCCTGCTGACCCCTGACCTGCCACACGGGAGGTGCTGCAGGGAGAGGTGGGGCTGGAGAAAGAGAGAGATGGAGCCCTTATCTAATCCTTCTCCTCCTCTCCCTATGTCTGCCGCTCTGCTGAGGAAGTACAGAGAAGAGTATCCACTGACTGAGTTGGGAAAGCGGACAGCATGCACAGTGGGAAGCGGGAGATTGATACAACTTGGATGCAACTTGAGGAAAAATTGCTCCTCGAAATCAAGAATGGACTTGCATTCTTCAACGTGACTTCTAATTTAATTTATTTAGCCATGCGAACACCTGGAGAAGTGAATCCTGTGCGTTTATGCAACAAGAGAGTTGCTGCATGAATGAAAACATGATGTAGCAGCCCTCTGGACCCTGAGGAAAGGGGTTGTGGGTGCACTGAACATAAAGTAGAGCACACTGACAGGAATCTAGCTTACGTGATGGTGGCTCACTGTCGTGTAGCAACAGTGCCCCCTCTCTTTGAATGATGCTCATGCTACGGCGCATGTGATCAGCCCGGCGGCCTGCAACTGAGGCAAAGTTTCGGACAGCGCAATCTGCTGCAGGGTTCCTGCTAAAGAGGAAGAGACTGTTAATCTGACCCCCAGAAACTGAGAGCTTTCTCTGCCTGTGACACATCAGGGTCAGTCTGTCTAGTACCAATTCTGTGTCTCCCTGGTGAGACGGCTGTAGTCTGTAATGTGAATGAAGCCCCACCAGGCTGTGTCCATGGTTTTATTTAATGATGTTGTTTTATTGAGTCCTTCTCTCGGTCAGTGAGTCTGTTTAGAAGCTGTGGTGCCTTCTTTTGGTATGTGGGGGTTTGATGTAGTGGGAGTGGGAGGGGGGAGGGGACTGAGTACAAGGCAGGAGTGTGAATGTTTTAAATGAAATGCTAACTTAGGAATTTTTCTTTTTGTTTTTTTTTTCTCCCCTCTTTCTCTTTAAACAAAAACAAAACAAAAAAAAGCTCCACTGAGGTCCCAAGTGGAGAAAGTGCTTGAAGCAGAGTAGTCAAGATTCAGTTATAGCACCGGCTACATGCTTGTGAGTTCAGGGGATGACGCTGTGACATGTACAAAGTAGTTGTTGCTCTTATCACGTTGCCGTCTGATGTCAGCAGTTTGCAAGAGACACGACAAAGCCACATCGATTTAGTTTTTTTGCAAAAAAATAAAAAATCTGAACTCCTCACCACATTTTTTCCTTATTTGGATAGTCCTGAAAATGATCTGTAGATGAGAGAACCGTAATCTTTTCATGTCGAATTATTGAACAGCTTTCTTTGCATGTGTTGGATCTGATTTTGATGAAACTGACAGCCTGCATATTGATATTTGAACATCTACAGATCATGTGAGGCACTATGCAAGTAAAATACTTGGCTTTTTGCCGGTTTAAAAATGTTTGATTTGAGATGGCTGCTGTGCCCGTCCATGTTCCTCCTCTGGCTGAAGATGGGTAACATGGAAAGCCCACAGCTTGAGTTTGAGCATTTGGCTCTGAGCAGTTTGGAGATATTCACTTGTCTTAGATTTGTTTTAAGAGTCAGCTCCCATAAATGAAAGCAGTCAAAGGTCTAAATGAACTCTGTGAAATCAGGGAATTATTAAGTGTGATTCCTTTAAACAGTAATGTCTTCTAAACAACCTCCTTTGTGACACTAATTGAAACAAAAAAAAACTTTTATAGCTCAGAATGTATTGAAATGCAATTAATTACCATGCAGTCTTTATGCTTACTGGACTTTCTTTGAATAAAAAAGAATAAAGATGTGCAAGTTCGAAATGTGCATTGTTGGACCTCATCTGTTGAAGCGATACCTGTTTAATCCTGACTGGTCATTTATGCTTGTGATGTAAGGCTGCCCTCTTGTGGTTGAAGAGTAAAACGGCGCAAGACAAGAAGCCTGTCATGTCAACATTTTCATCAACTAGACACAGCGGACAGTTGACAGTATCAAAATGTCCTTTATTTCTTTGAATTCAAATTCAAAATAACGTTATTTATCCATTATTTGTGTAAAAGCATCAGTGCGTGCAGAATACATAACTGGACAGACAACAGAGTGCAGCTTAAAATACTTCAAGGTGTCCAGCAGTAGGAATACGTGTGCTTAAAAATAAATAGATAAGAAATAGGGTTCACCCCCCGCGAGCTCTAGTGGAGGTTGGCACAAAGCTTCACATGGGCCACTTGGTCCATGAATGGGAATGACCTGCATTTTCAGCCTGAGGGTCGGTGGCTGCAGTAGTTGTGTGGTGTGTGTGTGTGTGTGTGTGTGTGTGTGTGTGTTATCCAAGGTTGTTTATAGTCATTTCATTTTAGACTGTCTGCTCTAGATGCTGCTTAGTGGTTCTTAGTTTAGTCCGATGATTTTGCTGCTCAGTCTGTCTTATACTAATTATTATACTAATTTCCCATTGCAAGAGCAGAGATGCATCTTTCAAATAAAGGTTGCTGAGCCACCCCAAGTGTAGGTGAGTGTGGGGCAGCAGGGGAAGAAGCCAAGTGCAGACAGACTAGGCAGGTAGGATGCATTTTGAGGTATACAAGCTTACAAACAGGCAGATACAGGTTTGGACAGACTTGAAAGCAAACACACGAGGCAACTGAAAGTTAATGATTTGACAAGCGACTGGGGAAAAGGAGCTGGTATATGTAGCTGTAGATGCTGATGAGGGAATGAGATGCAGGTGAGGAGGTGGGTGAGGAAGGCCAGGCACCTGCAGAGCAAATGAGTGAAGTGGGAACAGGTGTGTAGGTGTGTGGTGGGGAAGGAGGGAAAGTCAGAGGGCATCTGGAATGGTGGAAATTGATAATGAAGTGGACTGAGGAATTGGGAATGTGGCCCAGAGGACAATACAATAAACCTAAATGACAAAATCCTTCTGGATGCTTCAGATGTTATATTTCATGCTCTGTTTGTAGAAAATCATAAAATGCCTTTGCTACAATAACACTGGGTTAAAATCTTTCATCAACAGTTAAAGGGAAATTTTGCCACGTTCATGTGTTGATGGTAAATGTAGTCAATTGAAGCAATAGATACCCCAGTGCACGCTATATTGACAGAGAAAGTGGAATTCTCCTGCTCGCATAAATGCATAAATGAATATCCAAGCCGGCCAAAACATTGTAACTGTATCCTCGTCCATAACATCCTCTGCATTCATATTTTTAGATGCCATTTTTGCTGTTAGATACTTCGCAGTCTGAAATACACGCAAAGAGAACAAGGAAGCTGAAATAGCCTGTAGTTCTTCCTGCCCACCAAGTACGTCACTGCAGAAGATAACTCAGCTTTCACGGTAAATATAACACGCACTGAGATGTTTATCGCTTGACTACAGTTGACAACATTTACCATCAACACTAATTGAACATGCAAATAAAATGGTGCCGAATTTCACTTTCAGCATTAATATCTCTAGTGTTAGTTTTCTGCTTCCTTACTGTAATGGCCACTAATTCACAAACATTTACACAAATTAGAAATCCAATACATTCACCAGTCGTACTGTGCACATTATGCACAGTTTTTCTAATTGGCCCCTTGAGGCTGTACTCTACGCACATTTTGTCAGCTGGGAACAGCAGCTGTCAATCACACAGCATCTTTATAACCAGGTGCAGAAGCTGCATCATTGTGTCTCAGGATAAAGCCGGGGACAGACAGGAGCTCCACTGTGATCATTGATCGTCGATCGATACCGTCTCTGATGCGATTATTCTAACAGGTTCAGATTTGGAGATAGATACATTCAATCTTTTAAAGCAATTTTTGGAAATCTTCTACCCAGAACCGTCTTTCGTCTCCCTTGACTTTTCATAGATTTTCCTCTCAAAACAGCACTCTGTCTTTTTTTGTGGGGGAAATGGATAAGTTAAGTGGGAACAATGCGACAGTGGTGAACAGCTCCATAGATAAGTGGTCATTCAATGACCGTGGCTCGTACCAACACTTTGACCCCGGGGAGCTCAGGATCCTGGTGCCAGCTATTCTGGGAGTCATCTGTGTCTTGGGTGTGGCTTGTAATCTCACTGCGATGGTCATCTTATTCTCCAATGCTCATAAAGGCAAACTATCTCTCATCAACTCCCTCATCTTCAACCTGATGTTTGGTGACGGACTGGTGCTGGTGTTCACGGTGCCCTTCAGAGCTGCCTCGTACTCCAAAGCAAGCTGGAATCTGGGCTGGGTGGTCTGCAAGACGGCCGACTGGTTCCTCCAGTCTTGCATGGTGGCGAAAAGCATCACAGTGGCTGTCATGGCCAAAGCGTGCTACCGATACGTGTCGAACCCCACCAAGCAGGTGAGCATCCACCTGGGCACCATCCTGGTGGTGTTCTTCTTCATCTGGCTGTCTGCCTGCTGTGTCACCATCCCTCACTGGCTGTTTGCCACGCTGCAGAGAGAGATCCGTGGGCTGGTGTGTGTGCTGATAGTTCCTCCTCAAGCCCGGCATTTCATGTCTGTGTACGTCAAAGCATACCCCCTGGGGGTCTACTGTGCACCTCTCAGCTTTGCCCTGATGTATTTCTGGAAGGCTTATGGCCAGTGCCAACGTCGCTCCAGCAAGACTCAGAACCTGCGCACACAGATCCGATCCAGGAAGCTCACCTTGATGCTGTTTAGCCTGACTATGGCCATGGCTATTCTCTGGCTTCCACAGTGGGTGGTGTGGGTTTGGGAGCGTCATCTAGCAGAGAAAGAAATTGATGGAGCTCAGCCCCTCATCCCCTCTCTTCCCATTCTTCTAACCCTCTCTGCTCAGTTGCTCACCTTCTCTCTGTCCCTGGTGAACCCTCTCATCGTCCTCTCTCTCTCCGAGGAGTTCAGAGAGGGCTACAGGGGTCTGTGGAGGCGCCTCACCCTGCGCAAACAACCTCCTCCAAAACCTGGACCTCACAACCCCACAGCTCACCAGTCTCCTTGCCCCAGACCAGAGACGTCCGGCCAGCTGCAGGGGGAGAGGAGCCTTCGATCGAGCTCCAGCCAGGGTCCCAGCAGAGAGGCTCAGCTCCAGCCGGAGCAAGGAGGAGGGGGGAGAGAGGTAGACAGGGTTAGCCTCAATCCCTCAGATGGGAATGTCTTGCCTGATGTGGAGCAGTTCTGGCACGAGAGGGAGACTGGATCGCACACAGATGAAAATGATCCTGTGCCGTGGGAGCACCAGAACAAAGAGGAGAAAAAATAACCACCACCTTCCAGCTGATCTAACATGTCATCTTCAATACAGTCTTCAGACAGCAGCGGCTTCATCAACAGACCTCAGCTAAATCAAGTGCTTTGTGCTGCACTGTAAAACATTTGTATTCTGTCAACTGTGATTATGATATTATTCAAAGGTAAGAGGTGCATAATGTTGTCTTTTTATTGTTTAATGAGGAAAAACTAGATTATAATTGATGTAAGAGGACTTTTGGTGGCTCTAAATTAAAGCTTCTGGCAAGGATGGCAATGTAAATTCAGTACACAGTAGTTTTATATATATATTTTCAGTATACAATGTGGTGAATGAATATTGTAAGTTGCAGGGTTTTTTTTATGTATTTGGGCATAATACTGTCGTGTCCTCTGGAGAAAAGATGGAAATCTTGATCTGACATCTTCATTGGAGGTAAATGTTGACGCTGTAAATGTGTTTTTCAATCATGTGCAATCATTGTTTGTATATAGCCTTTGAATATTAGTGATGTTGAAGAAGACAGTGAAAGCTTAAGTGTTCCCTGTCTTCTTTCTGTGAGAGATCATTGTGCATCTAAATGACCAGTGTTTACAATAAAGACAATTGTAAAAAAAAAAAAAAAAAAAGTCACCCATGTGTGATCCAACTGGATGGTTTACTTGTCTGTACCCTCAGTAGGGAATGTTCTTGTGGTTGGTTAAATCAATCACACACACGCGCACACATACAGCAGAGTCTTAATGAGATGGATCAGACATCAGCGGATGGTCTCTTGCTGACATCGGGTCATTAGACATATTTTTCATAAGGGCATCCATTACAATTGCCATGGGTTCTAATTAGAGGTGAGGAGCCTTCATCTGAACTCAGGTGACGTCGTTTCAGTGGACTCACCTCTGTGGGAGTCTCATAAGGAGTTTTCCCGTCATTGATCTGAATACACATGATAGGTCAAAACCTCAGAGTTAAAGGGATAAACAACAGTGGGAAGGTGTCTGATGTAACAGCACCCTGGCTGTGCTGAACACTGAAGCCACATGTAAATAATACTGCTTCTCACTCCACTGAAAGACCTGCATTATACATTTTACATGGGATTGAAAATATATGGTTGGCATAATAAAATATCTATAAAAATGTAAAAGGAAAATTTAGGATGGAGGAGTCAGTCCACAGCTACCTTGCATCTTTTTTCTCCCTCCCCTCTCTTATGACATTTTCCTCTCATTAAACATTTATGTTGACCTTTTATTGCCAGAGGCAAGTACCTCAATCAGAGCAACACTTAACTATATAACCCCCCATCAGTCCCTTGGGTAGTGACCTGGCCACAAACACTGAAGGCAAAAAGCTACGTGCCCATTGTTGGACTGACATTTCAACCTTCACTGTATTAATGATTAAAGGAATAATACCACAAAATGGAAATGTGAACATTAATGATAGTTGTGGCACTTTGTAGCAGCTTTAAATATTACTGTGTGACCACTGTTTCCAGATGTTCCAGTTTGACACCTCTGCCTCTGGTATTTACTCTGGTAAATGAGCCAGTAAATCTGCTGTTGTTGGGTTTTATCCCAATCGAGTAGAAAGGCCTGAAGCTGCTAATCACTGGCAGGCGACTGGTAGAAACCAGGAAATCCCATATTCAAAGCATATTGAATGCCTGACAAGGTGTATTCACTTGTTTTGACCAGACGCACGTGGACAAGCACTTGACTGACATCTCACTTGCTCACTTTGCGCCATCATGCAGCATGGTGGGGTTTCCAGCAGAAAGTATTTCTTTGCCACATGACTGCACACAGTATGTTCTACATACTAGTTATAAATGTACACTGTTTTTGCAACAAGTGCACAAGAAAACCAAATCTGACCATTTTGTAATAACAGGAAGTGATGCAATATGTTTGCAGATGGATATCATTCATTTTGAAATGATATTACCGCTTCAGAAGGACAAAGCAAAGTGTTTTCCAAAGATTTATTGCTTATTTTTTTTCTGTAGCTCCCTTGCCGCCACTATTAATCTATTTTTTTCTTGTTCAGCTGTGAGGAGTTTATCCATTATAATGTGGGACAACACTTTGCACCATCAGCACACTCAAAAATAAAGTGATCACTTTTTCTGTGTGAGAAAATAGATTTATTTTGTGGTGAACTAAGCTTTTGAAAGCCCCATCCCACCCATGGCACACCGCCCCAGGTGTTTTCACTGTTTTCTCACTGCCCGACTGACTCCTGATCCCCCCTCACACTCTTGTTAGTTAAATCGCACCAGTTTGAGCAGGACAGTTTACACATTTATCACACTAACTGTCTCTGAAAATCCCTTAAACACTCATTCACTTGTTCCTCCACCATAATAAATGAATACATTATTGACTATGCATTAATCAGCAGTCAGTATGGTGCTTTATAATGAGAAGTAAATTGCAGAATAATTGCAAACACCTGTGTCCGGGTGTGTGCAGGGTGACAAAGCACTGTGTTAGAGGGAAGTTGCAGTGCCTCATTTCACAAGTTCTACTTTTTTCCCACACAACTTAAAACAAATGAACATCTTGCTAAAATTGCACAGTGTAGAAATATTGTTCAGTCAGGCAAGAAATTATTTCACATTTATTCATATCGTATCAGCATGCAGATTTTTCTTCTCAACCCTTCTGGAGGAAGTAACAGTTTAACACAGTGCACTTTGCACTTAAACTAATATATGATATGAATAAATTGTATTTAGAGTGATTTTCGTGCAGTGTATTTTACTTTAAAATTGCACAGCCAGTCAAAAACTTCTTGTAAAAATTATAAGTAATAATGGAGAGACTGATAGTTGAGTTCAGGATAAAATAATTTCAACGCGAGACTGATTGAGAGAAAATTGGTTAAAAAAAAGAGCGCTAATCAGCATTACAAGTGGAAAAAACAGCTCAGGTTTAATTAGGTCATTATACAAGGCAGGGGAGCTTTCAGCAGGTGAGATCCTCTCTTTACTGCCCTCCTGGCTGCGCCCTCCTCCTCTCCTGCTGAGAGAGGAGGAGGGGGTGTCACCCCGGCGTTTTATCCCTCAGCCAATCATCATCTCTAATAAATGAAACTCCACAGGAAGTGACATGCCAGCGAACACTAATTATGCTCAGCAGGAGATGCCGCAATTAAGCCACATGCTAAAACCTTTGCCTGCCAATGCCACGTCTCCCCCTGAGTCACAGCTACCTTCGCCTCCCTTTGGTCCTGTGACAGATCACCTGGCTCTTCAGTCCGCAGAGTCAACCTGGGAGTGTGTGTGTGTGTGTGTGTGTGCTTTTCTGTTAGAGGAGGGTTGGTTCAGGGGGTCTGGCCTTGGTATTTAGCGGTCTTTTGATTAGAAAAAACCACATAGCTTTCATCTTGGTGAAGGATGTAGAGATCTAAAGAGCAGTCACCTTTCAGCATTCCCAGCAGTGCTAAGAGGGGGTGTCATTCAAACCTATACATACATACACTATCGATTCAGAACTGAGAATGCAGAGGGATGTGCATTCACATCAAAGTCCTGCTCTGGTGACAACACAGCAAAAACAACAAGTTTCCACCCATGAAGGAATCAAGGAGGAGATGCTAATGTATTGTTTTAACAATGCTGTATGTAAGGTTTACTGGCATCTAGTGATGAGGCTGCAGATTGCAACCAACTGCCCACAGACTTTGAAAAGCTACAGTGGCCGGCGAGGATTCTGGCTCCCTTGCTTTTCCTTGACTCCTCTGATTCTCCTTTTGTCCAGCACAAAATAGTATTACTCTTTTCTTCTTCTTCTTCTTCTGTCTGCATTTGTACCACCAAATTCAAACTGCCACTTAAAAACTTGATTTGTCCGTCCTGGGCTTCTGTTGAAACACGCTGGTGTGTCACGGACTCTCTGAAACAGGGCCTGCTCTTTATGTAGATATAAAGGGCCCATTTTTAGCCAGTGAAAACACAACAACAACAACTAAAAACACGATTATGACAACTTTGTGAAAAGTTGTCGAAGTGACGACATGTAATGTGAAAGCTTCTAATGAACCCAGAGAGAATTATCACTCAACTCTGTGGTTCTGCTGAGCTCTATGGAGCTTTTTTTAAATTGTCTTTTAGCTCATTGTTTAGGTTTTTAGACTAACAGCTTTACTGATTTGGCTCTACACTACCTGTACATCACCAAATAGGAAACACAGTTTGCCACTTGCTGGTGAACAGTTGGCTCATTTAGCAGCTTAAGGGCCACATATTTCCTTAAGTAGTTGGTAGTGACCAAACCAGAACTAAAAATAGAGAGAATAATGGACATACATTCTTTAAGTTGCCAAAAAGAAGACATCAGATGAATGCTAATGTTGCTCTGTTTCTGCTTCTTGTGCAAATAAGGCATTGTTTGCTAAGATATTAGCATTTCAACTTGACAATACTGTGTTTTAGCGTTGAGTTTCCAGGTTGTTGCACTGCCTCCAAGTGGCCAAAACATTGAATTACACCAAAATGACTTTAACATTCCCTGAATGTACAAGTCATTGCACATGTGGCTGGTTGCAGCTATCTTGAAAGGTGTAGCAATTCCATGCTTACTCCTTCAGTAATCATTTAAATGTTGGTATAAACTGACATGGACATTACATGTATTGACAACACACAGCCAGTTAAAATGTATAACATTATATTTTTATTTTTCTGTATATTTAATAGATTTCCGGTTGAAGACAGTGCTGCACTGTGCCAGGGTTTGCATAGGTCTGATAAAAAGGTCAAACATGGCAGCTGATTTTCATATTACAGATAAAACCAAGTCACCCCCAAGTAGTCAAATGGACCAGGATTGTTAACAGTGCCTTACAGCAATGCCAAAGTTATCAGTGTTACATAACCTGCAGTCACATAACATAGTCCACAGCATTTTGCTCATTGAGTGAACTTCCACTGAACAGTTTTAGAAACATCTTTGGACAAACATGCAAAGTTATTCAAATTCCTGGTGCAATGCTGAGATGTGTAAGTGATACATGTAAATAAACTAACCACTGCTGACCTTGAACCTTTCTGTGTGGAGTTTGCATGTTCTCCCCATGCTTCTGTGGGTTTTCTCCGGGTACTCCGGCTTCCTCCCACAGTCCAAAGACATGCAGGTTAGTTTAATTAGCGACTCTAAATTGCCTGTAGGTGTGAGCGTGAACGGTTGTCTGTCTCTATGTGTGTCAGCCCAGCTGGGATAGGATCCAGCCCCCCCTTAAAGGATAAGCGGTATAGACAATGGATGTAAATAAAGCTATGGCTCAGATTTGTACCTAATTCAAAATTATTTAAAAAAACAAAAAACAACTTCATCACTGATTGTAAGTGGAAGACTGAAAAAAAACAAACTTAATGTGTAGGTTTGACTGGTCACCTTAAGGTGATACTTCTCCCAAAGTGTTTTTGGTATCAAATGCTCCTGTAGGCTTGAAAGGTCACTATTACTAGTTGGTACTTCATGGTGGGATTAACAGAAACCTTTTAAGTCTTCAGTGGGTGAGTATTTGATAATAAAGATTGCTCAAAGTGCAACAATACAACAATATGAAATCATTAAAACAAAACTGAAAGCTACATATATCTTACATGTATCTCTCATCATAAGCGTATACTTACAGCATGCATAAAGGGCTTTCACTGGTCCCCATTAGTCCAGTTAAAAACCCCACTCTTATTTACACATGAGAAGCGTAAGCACTTCAATATTGGCATCTATTCTTAATATAAGATATCCCTTTACAGCTGATGCTCTTTAGGAGACACCATGTTTAGTACACAGGCTTCATTGTAAACATTCATTTTCTCTGTGAATAAATACTCCAGGACCAGTGTTTCAACATCGCTGCACACGTGGGACAATTTCACATTTCCATTAACTTCTGGGACATTAATAATAACAAATAGTTGTTAAATTCACAGCTCTGGCTGTTTCAAGTCAACTTAAAGCAGACAAGTAAGGCTCATTTAAGAAAACACACATTAAGCCTAATTCTTAAAGGCTTTAAACATATTCAGTGTGATATGTAGTAGAATTTGCTGCAATTCTACCATTTTATCTCAATACACAAATACACTTTTATCCACAGAGTGTCAAGTATTCATCTTATCCCACAGCGCCACATTTTCTTTATCAGCTGCTAGTATTCAAAAAGACAGTTTGAGCCGGTCCATTACTGGATGTAAGAAGTGGTCCCCAACGTCTCCCCGAGATCTTAGGTTCTACAAGAAGCAAAAAAAAACCAATATAACAAATTTAAATACAACAAATAAAGTTAATAAGGGGTTTGGAAACATTGACGTCAGAAAACGCCACCAGATGAAAAATTACCTGTTTGGCTTTTTCTGTCCAGCAGGTGGAGCCAAAGCAGCTTTTCCTCTTTGCAGGGCGTTGGTGGTAACCTGCAGGCCTTTTGGTTGTTGCTGTTCCTACATCAAAATTAAAAAAGTCAGACATTTCACATTCAGTGTATTAAAACAATTTTTTTTACTTAACATCAAAAACAAGAAAAGAAAGAAATTCACCCCTGATGGCTTGTTAACAGGACAAGGTGGTGGAGGTCTGTTTGGGGGGTCTGGTCGCAGTTTGGGTACTGCTGACTGCTGTGAGTGGGCTTTGGTGACCCGGGAAGTTAAAGGTGGAGGTCCTGAAGGTGGTGGAGGAGCCTGGTTTCGCTTGTGCTCGGGCAGCTGCGCAGACTTAGATGGAAGTGGAGTGTAAGCCTGAGGAGAGTTTTGTCTCTGAGGAGAAGCTGCATGCTGGATCTGTGGGATCTGCTCTGCAGCATATGCAGGTACGGGAGGAGGCTTCACTGCTGGACGCACAATGCCATGTCTGGACCGAGTTGGGCAAGACGGGCTTGGACGAGGAGAGGATTTCCCCTGTGGATAAATGCAGCCATAACAAAGTTCACTGATTTATTCTAAAAAGCAGTAACAGTAAAGAATTACAGCACTGTCTGGGTCATCATGGGCGTCTTTACCAGGTGGTCTGAGTCTTGTTTTTTTAGCAAAAATGTCGGGTTGGTGTGACCGTTAACGTGACTGTCGGCACACAGGGGCTTGCTGTTGACCGGAACTGAACAACTGAGGGTGAAAACACAAATACAAAAGGTACAGACCCATCATTTCGACATCCACACATCATAGAGGGTGAAGCAAAAATACATCCAGTGGCAAACTACTGTTCACCAAAACTCAGAGTGCTCGTACTCAACACTTCTGAACCGCCTACCTTGGCACTGGAGGTGGAGCAGAGGTTTTCAGTGGGTGGAGTTTATGTCGGTAGTAGAACCACAGGCCAACAGCTGCCAGAGCCACAATGCAAACCAGGGGGAGGACCAGCAGGACTAGGAGGAGATGGCCTGTTGGAATATAAAATACACACGAGTTAGAGAACTGCAGTCAAGTTCAAAGAAATATCTTCAACTGTCAATAGATGTAAAACCCAGCCGTCTCACTGTGGCTGATGACAGGTCCACTGTCTACGCTGCCCCCCGACCCCCTCTGGTCACACAGAGGTGGAGCCCAGCCCGCATCACAGTGGCAGTTGTGATTGTTGTTGCACAGCTGGTGAAAGAACATATATTAGTAAGAGCTGCACTTAAGAACAATTTGAAGATACATTTTCTGCTAATTTACACGTCTACGTCACTGCATTTGAGAGGAATTAATATACTTTTTACTCCACTTTGTCTTTACAGCGTTTATTTGACAGCTAGAATTACTTAACAGATGCATAATGCTGCATAATGAGTCCTCTTACTTTGATATTTTACATTAATTTAGCTGATAATCCTCATTTTTCTCAAGATTTTAAATGTTTGACTTGTCTGCGTGCCTACTTGCAGTATTTTTAGATTGCTGTATTGCTATTTTCAATTAAGTAAAAGATCTAAATATTTCTTGCTCCTCTGCCAAGTTTGCCCACTTTCCATAATAGTGGGCTTGCAGCCAAATCTTCCCCAACACTCCTAGGAAATCTCCCCAGCACCCACACACACAGAACAGCCAAACACACACACAGAGAAACCAACCCCGTGTCCATGGCACTTGGCATTGCACTCATCAGCTCTGAGGAAAGATGCATTGCGGCATTCTCCATTAAAGCAGATCTGTTGAAGAGAAGGGGATAGAGAGTCGGTTTCTCCTAAAGGTGGTGGAATTTTATTTTTAGATCTGAAGCCACAACAATAAATTCCAGTACGTCTCCACGCATGTCTGTCTCACCGAGTCATCACCACACTTGGTGCCCGTCATGACCAGGCCTGGGTCCAGAGTGTCGCCCTGTGCCTCCTCGTCCTCCTGCCCAGCCTTGTACACATGTGTGCCCATACACTGGAGCTTCTTGTTGCCCACAGTGACTGTGGTTTCTATACGAACAGCATTGTTCTCAATTGGCTTGGCGGCTGAAGTTAAACACTGGATTTTCCCACATATAGCATCCCTGGCAGAAACAATTAAAAAAAAAAAAAGATTTTTACTTGTCAGTCGAAGGAAATGTAGATACACTCCTTGAAATGAGGGAGCACATGAACCAAACTGTTTTGATCTTCACCTGTTCTTACAGCTCCTGTACTTCCCAAGCATATCTTTGCCACAGTTCCCATACATGTCCCCAGCTTCGTTTACCTTCTTGAAACACAGGTCGGGGGCCAGACGGCCATCTGTGGTCGAAGGAGAGAAAACGCATAGAAACACATCAATATGGCTGCAAGCACACACACACACACACAAACACACTCGTACAGTGCACACAGTGCGCGCACAGTGTGCTATGTGACCACCCGACGGAGACCAGATGGCATCCCTTACTGTTCTATGCGACTCCTGTGGTACTACAAAGGCTCTCCAGGGAGGTTCTGTCACAATGTGAATATGGACCCTGTCCAATAACAGTAACTAATCCAGTGACCCCCTGAGGGGTCATCTGTAACCCCATCCAGCCGCTCTGTTTAAGTCTCTGCAGCTTCTGTTTACCTGCTTTAAAGATACGATTTGCATTTTAGCCATGTGTACCTACCACTAACCTAGAAACTCTATATGTCTATATGCATGTCTAAAAGGCTTTTTTTACATTACGGTATATGCTACATGTGATCACATTCATCCCTTTTACTTTATCCCCTTGAGGAGCCAAAGACTTTGCCTACATTATAAGCATCCAGTTTACCCACCTGGTCCCCAGAGAGACAGACACTGCTGCTCCAGGGTCAGACACATGCCGGTGTAACAGTAGGCCCACCCGCCTGCACATGGCGTACCGTCCACTAAATAGAAATTGGCAGGACAAGATTCTGCCTTTCCGTCACAGTACTCTGGCAGGTCACATGACCCAGAGGGAGCACGACACAGCACACCTGGGCTCTTCAACTGAACGGGGAGAGACGAAGACAAGTTTAGGAAAAACCAGGAAAATGACACCTATAATTCAAGAGCTGCAGTGTTCATCCAATAGTAAGGATTAGCCCAGAGGACACATCATTCATGAGAGACAGGATATCATGGGAGATAGTATATTAGTGTTTCTCTTTGCATACACGATAGATTTTCTGTTGTTAGTACCTTGCAGTTATCGCAGCAGACGCCGTGGGCACACTCAGCTCCAGCTTTCAGAGTGCAGTTGTTGGCATTGCAGCAGGGACTGGTGCACTCCTACGCAAACAGTGTAGCAGAGAGTAGAGTTGTGAAACCTAGCAAGAACATACAGCGAAAATATACACTGCAGCATTCACGAGACACAGCACACAGACCTCTTCCTCTCCACAGTCACATTCTTCTCCGTCCTCCAGGTAGCCATTGCCGCAGCGCTGCCCTCCATACATGGCTCTGGTGTTCGGCAAGTTAAAAAGACATTTCCCTCCTCCAGAGCTCAGGTAGCTCTTCAGCTCCTTCAGGTTACAGCCATTGAACACACGTGGAAATGGGTGCCTGGGCCGTGGAAGAAGCACAAATACAGTATACAAGAGATGTCTAATCCTCTGTTTTTACGCTCCCTGTTAGGTCAGTAACTGTAATGTGTTTGGTCATAGGTCATTTGTGTATTGTACCCCGTGGCAGCGGCCATGATGCAACCTCCGTCTTCGGCCCTCGCCTGGCAGCAGCCTGCAGTGTCGTGGCTCATACCAAAGTTGTGGCCCATCTCATGTGCCATGGTGGCAGCTACACCAACAGGTGACTCTGAGTGGTCCTATTCAAAAGAAGAGCCAAAGATGACGGAAAGATCAGCAAAACCTAACCTAAAATATTCAAAACTTAATCTGAAAAGCCTTATTATATCATAGTTTTGTTTCTAAAGGATGATGAACTTCCTAGAGTTGGTCCTGGTGGCCAAATCCTTAGAAATACTTCAGAATAAATTGCCTAAAACCGCTTCAACATGGGATCAAACTACCAGCCCTACAAATATTGGCTGATTGGTCGTACCATCTGAGCTACAGCCACCCCTCCTTAATTGGAGTGTCTCCAATTAACGTCTCGCTTAAGTAAAACACGAGTTTTCATCGCCACTCAAGTGCATGCAGACGATTCATGTTTGTTTAGGCTCTTGTCTCTCACCGTGTTCACTCCACCAGACTGGTAGTCGGAGCACATGGCTTTGAGAGGTGCCAGCCCGATGGTGGTGCCCTGAAATGATCTCCCCCTGGAGACACAAAACGCCACCGGTGATTAGTTCCAGCTGGACAACCGCCCACTAGGATACGAGTGGTGATGGTTATTGTCTCACACAATGAGGGTAAAAGCAATTGAGAGATCAACCCCACGGGACAGGAGGCTTAGAGGAGATAGGGGGACACTAGTGTTGCAGAGGGTGCAGAATGACAGGCTAGCAGGAGATGAGGGAGAGGGTGACTGACGTGATGAGCTGAGCGTTGTCGTTAGGGAGCACGCGGAGCTGTTTGCTTCTCCAGGACAGGAATGCTGCCAGAGTGCTGTGAGGGTTGTCGGAAACGCTGATCATGTCCTGGTTTGTCCACACCTCCAGACCAATTAATGCTACGCGGATGTTCAACGCCTTGTAGTACTGCGGGTGTGGAAAGGAAAAGTCACAGACGCAGAATTTTACTTGTCATTTCTGAATATAACAGTGATAAACCTGAGCATCTGTGTCCTGATTCATTTCAGATTATACCTTGTCAACCAAGTTGGCCGCTTCCTGCAATTTCAGTTTGGTCTTCTCGAGACTACTCCCATGCTTCTCGAACTGCCAACGACATAAACCACATTGTAGTCACAAACAGACACACCCAAACTTGAAAAGGAACTTCTATGACAAACAGGATGTGAAACAGAGATTTAAATGTACTAAATACACAGTACAACTCAACTAGCTCATAATGGTGATGGGTGAAGCACTGTGTAAGGTAGAAATATACTGTTTATACTGCACATAATTATAGTTCAGGACACTTGCTTATCTCTGAGGGTCGCAGTAGGGGGTGAGTTGGGGGGGCTCGAGACAATCCCAGCCACATAGAGACAGACAAGCATTCACACTCACCCCTTTAGGAACAATTTAGAGTCTCCAGTTAACTTAACCGGCATGTCTTTGGACTGATTCATAACATTCATCCATCCGTTGTCTACACTGCTTATCCGCCAGGGTCACCAATCAATCACAGGGCTGACAGACAACCACACCTATGGGCAATTTAGAGTCTCCAGTTAACCTAACATGCATGTCTTTGGACTGTGGGAGGAAGCCACATGGGGAGAACATGCAAACTGAACACATAAAGGTTCGAACCTGAAGCCCTCTTGCTGTGAAGCAGCAGTGCTAACAGCCTGATTCTGCACTCCAACATTTAATGGTGTCATTAAAAAAAGATTCCTGTATGGTTCAAAAGTGACCAAACATGAGCAAATCCACAATTCTGTCCTCACCTCAGCCTTGTCTGCCACAATCAGCAGCTCTACATACTTCATATTCTGACTCAGGTCCCTTTTTCCCTGAAAATGCAGACAGAAAATTTGAATACAGATTATTGTCATGTTTTCAGACTGGGGATTATTCTTCATCTCGTCTGAACTCACCCTCACGCTCTGCGGTGACATCATTCCATGGACGAAGTCATTAAGCCCCTCCTCGTGCTCCTTGTTGCCATGGTGATGGAGGCAGCTACCCCTGGGTAGACGGACACTCTCGGCTCTGAACACAGCGTGCTGCTGCTGCTGCGTGTCCGTGGAAGCAGGAAGAGGCTCGATCAGGTAGCTGACGCTTGTGTTCAGGGAAATCAGTCCCCTGGGGAAACAAGACACAGCTAATGGTTCCATCCAATCATAGCTTGAGGAAATGAAAGGGGAAATGAAATGAAAATCATTGTTTCTATTGCAAATATTGTAATTAAAAACACTTTCCTTTCAAAACTTAAAACAAAAATCCTTAATTACATTGTTAAACTGAAGTGTGGGTTAAATCGTGTGGATGCAGGTCAGATTTGAATTATTTTTATTAGGCTGTGGTGGTTTTTACGGGTGGGTGGAGCAAGGGGACATGTCTCAGGTGATTTAGTGCTGTTTATAAATGAAGATCAGCTGGGACAGATAGAGCGATACACAATCCTCTGGCTTCTTCACAAAACCACTCATGTGCGCAGATGTTGTACGCAAACACCCGAGCAGGCACGCAGCAGCAGGTCAAGCAGCTGTACAAAACATCTGCAGAGGTCAGACGCCCACATGTCACTGTCCCTTTATGCTGTGTTTGCATTTCTTCAGAGAATCTACATTAGTAGGAGGACGAATTCATTCAGTCCAGATGCAGATGCAGAGCACTGAACCCACAAAAAATCCACATATGGCTACGATTTCTGTCAACGCTCGCCAGTTCCTCCTCTGTTGCCGGTCTCTAGCAGGAAGGATCAGCTGGATCCACACAGGATCTCCATACTGAGCTGTACTCAATGAACCAACTCTGGAACCAATGACCTACTAACCTACTGGACTGCACAAGACACTACACACAACCGTTTCCTGTCACATTGTCCATTCAGCCGTGGTTTGATCGCAGGCTGATCGGTTGTTCAGGCTTCAGTTACAACTTCTTTTCATCTCCAAAATCATGTTCATAGTAACAATTCCCAGCTTAGGATGAATTTAGGATCATTTTTAGGATTCAAAATCCACATATTAGCTTTTTAGCTTTTAAATCTTATTATCTTATTATCTCTAATTTTAAGTTTTTAGTGTGATTCTCTGATACCGTCAAAGTACATTTTTTTTGTTATGTAATATAATTCTGGTGTGAAATACTTCTTAAATGTTGTGTATTCAGCTTTTGACATGTATGACTGTAGAAGGTAGTGATGTTCAGAGCTGTGAGAATGGCTCAAAAATTGAACACATTTCCTCATCTTTTGTGGCAAAACAGGAAAGCACTGAACACCAGTAAAAATGATGAAGGCAGGTATTCTGCAGATTACTATCTATCCATTAGTCCTGTTTTGTTGGCCCAAAACGTTTGCATGTCAGCTGAAACCCAAATAAACCGAGACTGTAAAATGGGCATTAATGGAGCTAATAGCTTGAATTCATTAAGCGGGCAGTGCAAACACATCTTTAATAAGATCAATCACAAACATTATCTGCAGCACTGACTCTTTTCTGAAACTTTTCTCTTTTTACTTCTTGCAGTTCCTTTGCTGAAGAAACTGAGGCTACAGAAAAGTCCCCTTCCCTGCTCTCATCTATAGGAACCGTCTTCATGAAAAGCTTTTTTTTTAGTATTTAATCTTATGGGAGACTTCTTAGAACTGTAAGAAATGTCTTGCACCATTGAGACCAAACCTAAACATTAGAAAACTTTATGAAAACAGCCTGCGCTGGAGCTCTACATACCTGAGTCCTGAACATGTGCTTACAGCAACACTTGAGCCTTCCATGCCCAGAACCTCCCCATGGTAGAAACAGTGTCCCTGGAAGTCAAAAATATTTAAAACTCAACACAGCTCTCTGTGTGGGGAAGCGTGGTGCAGTGATTAGAGTCATTTACTGCATGTTATGCTCCTGCCTTGGGATTTCATCAACTGCAATGATACTTCTTTCTCATCTAAGATCATTCACAGCTCCCCCCCTGCAGTGTGAGGACATCAAACTGCTTCACAGACTTACAGTGTTGGCAGGAGATGACGACTTGCGGGCTCCATCAGTGGTGTACCATATTTCCTGATAACCAGGGGCCAACAGCTGCCTGGTGAAAGAGACCACAAACTCAGAGACAAATTTGCAAAATATTACATGTCAGACATTCAAGATGTGTGTAGCAGCAACAATATGGTGGAATAAAGGTGAAAAATGTACAGGGTAAAAGTGTCAGGAAACAGCAAAGATAGAAGACAGATGCTCTCCAGCGGCTCACGGCTCATAAAACATTCACTCTGACAAAGAAACCAGACAGCTTCAAAGATTTAGTCAAAGATCCTCTCAGAGATAAGAGGAAATACAAAGAATAGCGTGGAAAAGCTTTGTAATAAAATCCATATGTATCTTTGTGAAAAGCATAGCTGAGGAAGAAGATAACTTTAGGTTTGTTGGTATGTCCACACTGCATTTGCTTGACACGGCTCTTATTTACCAATGTCGTCCTATTTTGTTCTCCATTACTGGAATTTCTCCATTAGTATACAATATGGGCTGCAGGAGAGGCTCATAAACCAGCGAAACATGTACATATCGAGAGAAACATCAATAATTGTGGTGAAACATTACATTCCTTTTACTCTCCATCTGTATGTGTGTGTGTGTGATTGATTGAGTGTCTACAGACTGGGGCGGTTTCTGTCAAACTTCTGTCAAACTACCGGCTCAATATTTACATCTCGTACAGATGCTTGTTTTCCTGTCTTTCTCCTTCCAGCTCCGTCTCAATCCATTCTTCCTGTTTTCATTCATAAACTCTGTCTGCCTCACAGCTGGTTTTCTTTTGCTGTGTCTCTCTAAATCTCCTCCCACAGTCTACCTCAGATCCATCAAACTGGCTGCAGAGAAATCAGGCCGTAAAGAAACCTTCAGTATACGCAGCTACTAGACTGGACTTGACTGAAGTCTAAAATAAACACGAGACAGACCTAAGATGTCCCACACTGATTAGTCGCCTTAAGACTTTATTATTTATCATGTGTTTTCATTTATTTCCCATCTTAGTCGGCTTGTGGCTTTACCTCAGGGTAGTAGACATAAATAAGTGATCCTTTTTCATCTTTGCTGGACAAAATGAATGTCAGTCAGTGGGGTGAAGTTAAATAAGTAGTTCAGCATTTTGGGAAATATATTTATTTGCTGTCATGCAGATGAGAAAATTGATATCACTGATAGCATCTTAGCTTAGCTTTGCTTAGCATAAAGACTGGAAACGGGGGGAAACAGCTAGCCCGGCTTTGTCTAAAAGTAATAAATCTGCTCCTCTAAAACTCACTAATTAACACACCAGATCTCTTTCAGTTAACTGTACAAAAACTACAATGTAAAACCAACTAGTTGTGGTTTCATGGGGGATTTTTAACCAGACTATTTTTAAGCTGATTGCAATGACTCTGCAACTTTTTGTACATAATAAAATAATGATATAGAGTATAATATGTTAATTAATAGGATTTAGAGGTGATAGTATGATGATTTCGTTATTGTTGGACAGACCCAGGCTACCTCTTTCCCCTTCTTTATGCCTCGATAATCTTAAACTGCTGGCGCACAGACATGACAGGGGGGGGAACTCACATTTCCCAAAATGCCAAACTAGTCCTTTAAAGGACAATGAAGAGAAGATGGGGATTTTTCTTTTCTCTCCCGTCAGTTGCCCTGAAGGAGACAAGCCTCTTGAAACAATGACAGCCTGTTGATTCAATCAGCCACAGAGCAAGTCAAAGACACAAAACGGCTGCTTTATCCTTTAACAGATTACCACTCTGGTTTTGGGGGGTGAGAGAGACCCGCTTACACACACACACACAAGCAGTCGAAGAGAAGTCACTAATGTATCTGGCTGATGTCACCCTAAACGGGGTAATCCCCGTTGTGTTGGTTATTGACCTTCTGAACTCATTTATATCTCGCCTTACTCTAGTTTTCCTGCTTCTCTAACTCCTCAAATATTCCCATCATGCTCGGCTCTCATCTGTGTAACCATCTCTGTCACTCTGTCAGGCAGAATTAATGACTGATTGAGCTTTACCCTGCTGCTGCTCTATAGTCTTTTACACAGGAATCACTTCCTCCAAGTGGAGACACATAATGAGTCTGTCTCTCCTCCATTTTCACATGCCAGTCAGCAGCTGTGTACACTAGAAGACTGATGGCTACATAACCTGTCGCCATGAGACGTATAGACACAACATGACATTAACAAAGCCACTGCCACTTAAAGCATAATACGAGTTTAAGTGTTTTAATTTTTTCCTACAGTCTAAAGGTAGCAATGTATTTGTCACATTAAGACATTAAACCATGAAGGTTAAATACAGTTAATGCCTTATCTGCATGGAAGGGTTAATAACTTTTATAAAATAATATTAGAAATAACTTTTAGAGCCTGACTTTATTATTCCATAGCATCTGTAGTTATAACAACTGGTGGCTTATTGAAACTGTACAGAAGTGGGTGGAAGATGAAAGGTGCATCTGTCATCCGGTTAGAAGAAACAACCACAAGAACCACCAAAAAATATCTGCACCTGGGCAAGGCAAAGTCTTATTAACACATCATGAACAAACTAGCATGCCGCTGGCTGTAGCTTTACATTTACCACACAGACGTAAAAGTGGAACCGATTTTCTCACTTAACCCCCTAGATGAATTCTTCAAAATGCTGAACTATCGCTCGAGATCAACCGGTCCAAACCACCAACACTGGAGGAATATCCCAAGACCTTGAGTCTATTTGCATTCTGGTAAATGCTGTGAGAGCTTTCAGAGCGAAACCTCAAAACCCTGTGTGTCATTGCAGGAGCGCTTCACAGAGTTTGGATGTCGTCCAGTGTCGAGACAGATGCTGTGATTGAGGAGCGCAATACTGGCTGAATCAGGGCTGTCTGGCAGCGAGGCTGAGACAAAGGCTTGGTTCAGCCTCACGAGGGAGAGAAGGGGTGGGGGAGTCATGCTAATGTACTTGGGAGATAGAGAAGGGGGGAGAGAGGAGAAGGGGACATGGGGTAATGCATGAGGGTCAGTGGGTCGCATTCTCTCATAGTATCAGATGACATCACCGCACACGGGTGGAGGGAGAAAGAGGAGGCTAACGCAAAGACAAAGTACCACTCTGCGCCGGATGATGAAGAGGCTTTTATAGCACGGCTATGTTATGTTCTCTGTATGTATGTATGTGTTTTCCCTAACACACAGAGGCCTGGATAAAGACATCTAAGCAGACAGGGCTGTGAGACTAAACATAGAAACAAGGGCAGTCGAATGCATCCCTGCTCTCTGCTCACTAGGCCTGTGATCCATCAGGTCTGCGCTTTTAGTCTTGTTTGTGTTCTTTTAGGCTGCTGTGTGTGTGTGTGTGTGTGTGTGTGTGTACAAGTGTGTCTGTGTGTGTCGCCTGCCTGCGTGTGGCCACAGTCTCCCCCAGATCCTGACCGCCGAGAGCATGTGGGAGATGTGTATTTGTACTAGAGCCCTGGGGAATATCGGTGAGGGGAGGAAAGAAATGAGAAAGAATGGGGTGCTCGTTTTCGGAGAGGAGGGTGGAAGACATATGAGGTAAAGAGAGGAGGAGGAGGAGTGGAGAGGAGCGGAGGAACAATGATGTGTACATTGTATGATGTGTACATTGTATGCACACATCACTGTGGGACTCACTTGGGAAATGTAGTGCATATCCCAAGAGAGTGCTTAATTCAGGTCCATGCACTTAAGGGTGTGCAGGAAGGGCATTAAACAGAAGAGCAGAGAAAGTCATGCAGAGGAGGAAGCAAGCATATCCACACGATTCATATCTGGACCAGAAGCACATAACTCACACCCAAACCGACCCCAACTGTCTTTACTTTCCTCTTTCCATGACTTTCCTCGCCTCAACCCTTCTCCTCCGGTCCATCATTCATTTTCTTACGCTGTTTCCTCCCTCCCTCCCTCAATCTGTTTTTACATCCCTTTTCCTGTGCGCTGAGTCAGCAAACTAGCCTGCCTGGCTCTTAACCAAATCAGCCATCTACGGGCACACCACAGCCTTTCATTAAGATAAAAGCTCAGGCAGACACACACACACAGACACAGACGCCCACATCGACTGCACGTACAGAACACACACATGTTCATTGACAAGCGTGACCAAGGAGGACATAAATGGATTGAGCCTACAGTCCAGCGACTGGGAGTACAGATGCCCACAAAAATTCACAGCTTTATCTTCCTCCAGGCTTTGATTAAGTGATACATTAGGTGAAGAGCAGATGAGGTAAACTGGAATAAAAGGGGAGAGCGAGTAAAAATTTGATAAAAAAATGGAAGTGCTGCAAGAGTATGAACAGTAAGACAAGATCAAGACCATCTCACAGCTAGTTTGGGCTCTCCCTTATCTGCTGACTGTCAGAGTAACAGTTACAGGGGCAATGAGGACATAGAGGGAGTAGCCAGGACACAGAGATGGACACTGGCAGCATTTTCTCTGGCTTCTCTCCAAAATCAGACATTGATCTTCACTGACACAAATTGCTGTCTTCGTTAATCCCCCGTATAGTCTCACATAGTAAGATCTGTCTTCACTTTAGGCCTATCCATGGGATTTGCTGTTTAGGCTTGGCAACACTGGTTAGTGGCGGGGTGACACAGTAAACCTCAGACTAAATAATAGGTCTAAGATGAGAGCCAGAAAGCTCTTTCCTTGAATGCTGTAAAGTTATTTTTGTATGGGACTGAGTGAGGGGGGGGGTTAAAAAGCCCTCTAAAGCACATACAGAGAGAGCATGACTTCATTCTCTGCCCAGGTCGTTATTACTCCACTGTATCTTTACATAACAAATGGATGTTATTAATGGCCTCTGTTGGTGGATCATATGATTTACCAAATTGCACATCAAGTATTATGCTGAATGTTTACCAAACAATCCAGACACTACGTTTCTGAACCAAAAGTGTGAATGAAACACACACAGGTGACAGCTTTGTGCAGCTCACAGGAAAGCTGAAATAAAATGTAAACCTGGTGAAACATTTTCAAGAACTTGCTTGTTTCAGAAAAAGAGGGGAAAAAACATAATCATCTCTTTTTTTCTGATGCCTCCTTTAATAATTGTCCCCATGTGAGTCAGGGCACTTAAGCGAACAAGATTTAAAAGCTGAAGCACAAGTGAATGAAATAGAAAAGGGTATTTACATGATTTTTCTCCCGATCAATAACGCTCCCGGACACAGTACATTAAAGGATCAATGCGAAGGATGCAGGAGGTGTTTCTTTAACGGGAAAGCATGTCTGTTTTCACTTTATAATATTACTATGCTTTAATATTACAAAAACAATTTAGAATTGTTATTCTAAATCATTTGATTGTCAGATCATGTCTCTCACTGTTCAGTTTTGCTCTGTACAGTAGCAGAAGTGATTGGCACCAGTGAAGAAATGGTAACAGCTTTCCTGTTCCAGGAAACAAGTGAAAAATTGCACAAATCATTTCACAATCTGCAGTTGTTTAGCAGCATCTCTTTCTGATGCTGAGGAACGTCAAGAACTACAACCGTTTCATCCAATCAATCTCAAACCGACTCTCTGACAACACTTCTCTCTTTCCTTCTGTTACCCACACATGTGCAGTCAAACACCGTGTGTGACTGATGAAAATTCCTTGGCTCAGGAGGAAATCTAACAGTGTGACCACCTGCTGGGGAGGGAGAGCAGGGGGGCAAATCCCTCAGGGGATGGTCAGTCAGACACAGTGGAGTCATGGTCCGTTAATGTGTGTGTGCCTGTGAGTGAATGAGTGACAGACAGAGCATTACACTTCATGGTAAAAGTGGACCTCATTTCTAAAGCTTCCCATTCCACTTGTGTGCTGGCTCAGGTCCAAAAGTAATAAACCGCAGCTCTGTTGTCACCACTGACATCTCCACAGCTCCGGCCCTCGCTGCTGTTCCACTCTGCCATTGCACTGTCCATTAACCGAGCCAGATACTCCGCTCCCTTCCTATCACTGTCCCATTGTTACTAGGCAGGAGATTACAGGATGTTAGGTGCAGAGCCACGCTCTTGTTTCCTGTTTGCCCAAGGCACACAGATCGGGTGTCAAGCTTCTGTCGTCCAAAACCATCACCCTGCTTTCAGTCCCTTCATCCCCCCTCTCTGCAACCCCAAGGGCCCCGACCTTATAAATGTGTCTATGTGACAGCTAACATCTGGTCAAATAAACGGGGCTTGCTGGAGCATCTTGGGGATGTCTAGGGACCATAAGACAGTGCTGATGCCTAAAACGCTCTGAGTTGCTTTAATCAGATTGGAGTAATTTTAGGTAATTATTTGAATCATTTGGTGGATTTTGTCTCTTGTTCCAATGAAGCATTGTTACTCTAAACTAACCAAAAGCTTCCAGAAATGTAACTTCTATAATCTTATGTATGAAACACTGCAGTGTAGTGCACATTTCTTCAACTTAAGTCACTCACTCGTTTTTCTCCAGGTGTAGTCTGAGCTCCTGGCCCTCAGCTGAGATCAGAACCAGTGCGTCTGCAGGATGCTGGAAGCAGACAAACAAAAAAAAAAAGAAACAAAACACTAAAAACCCACAATATGCACCTGGTAGCAGTTCAAATCGAATCAGTTTGTTCGCCACATGGACGGAGAGTGAGACAGAGGGAGGCACCTCTTTGTTGGGCGACCTCCTGAGTCTGTGAGGATGCAGCCATGTGGGATGAGTGATCTCATAACTCTGAACGTGCTCAAGGATGCTCCTCAGTGAACCCTGCTTATTTTCTCCTGATGGAAAAAAAAAATCAGAATCACAAACAGGTTAATTCACATACAAAGAATATACTATGGTATTTTGGTGCCAATCAAAAAAATATTTTTTTTCCATGCGTGCATTGGGCGACTGACTTATTCATATTACAAATCAATGATTAATAAACACCAATATTTACATGGTGCATGCTTGCATTTTCAAACTTCAAATACACTCCAGTGCAATACCAATCTCATTTCTCCCAGGCATAAAAACGCTATTTGGATCATTGCTCCCACTCACCGTTGTAAACACCGCCTTCAGAGCCGGCAGCCTCCGCGCAGAGGAGCAGCACCAAGAGGTAGAGACCCAGAGAGGAGGACCGCACGGCGTCCACAGGAGCAGGAGGAGGAGGAGGAGGAGGAGGAGGACGCGCTCCTGGACGCATTCTAACAACACACGGCACCGAATGAATCCGCCGAGCTGAGACATAAATGTTCAGTGAACCTCTCCGGGTGTCTCACGTCGGATGGAGAAGACGCCGCCGCTGCTCGTCTGAATGAGATGCTTGCAGACCGCGGGGCGCTCATCTCTCTTTCATTCTCAACCCCTCCCCTTCATCTCACACACACACACACACACACACACGCACGCACGCACGCACGCACACACACACACGCACTGAGCGGTCTACTGAGGTGTAGCCAGGATATGATGAAAAGATGTACGAGAAACACTGAAAATAGCCTGATGAGAAATGCATAGACTGAACCACTCCGAGAAACGGTGGAACAGTGGTCACAGTGGTCACAGGTTGTTTAAGGGCTGTATGATTTATTCAGCATTAGTTTTTAAAGGGAAACGCCGGCAATTTACTGTTGAACTACCCCAAAGTTGGTGGACTGTCAAGAGACGGATTTTTAAAGGAGTGATTAAAATTGAGACTGAGATATCCTCACTTTCAACCAGTGCAGTCTGCTTCAAGCTCCAAGAATGTTTGAGCCTACAGTTCCCATCATGCCACAAAATAAAACACATTTTTATTGGAGTCAGTGCGTCCATGTTACAAACTCCACATCTTCAGTTTTCAGTGCAAACTTTCTGTTATTGATTTGTAGTTTCCAATCCAAGCTGAGATAATCCTGATGATACCAAGGACATTATAGAACTCTTTTCACTTATTTTTATGTGTACATTTGATATTGCACAGCTTCAAATTGACTGTTGTATCACGATACATTCACTTGTCGGCACAATGTAACAAGAATCGACTGGATTTTATTTAGCTGTAACTGCAAACGATGGCGGCTTTACAGCCATGTTAGCACCAGTTTGTTGATACTTCTGTATTTCTTCTCAACAAAGGGGAAACGTTGCCGTCACAAATTCATGCTATCTCTATCTACATGAACATTTTTCCCCTCAGTTGCTGAACAATATGTGAAGTTGCATACATCTCAGTGGCTGCGCAACCAATCAGAACTGACGACAGGAAAAAGAGCTAATTAAGTCCAATGTTGTGTGAACTAACTTTCCTCAGTGTTTTCTAACCGGTGGCCCAACAGGATTAAGTGTAGGCCCAGCATGTAAACACATGCTGTCTTTAAATAACTGCACCACTTGCCTCAACATGCTGTGGTTTCTATACCATAGGGCCATATGTCGAGTCACTGTATGTGTTGAGTTTGGCAAACATCCAAGTGAACTGATCCAAGAACTTTTTTAGTTGAAGTCATTAAGAAACAAACAACTTCGGCATCCAACCAGACTGAAGAGCAGCGTGTAATTGCACATCAACCGATTATAGAGGTCTTACTAAAACAAACTACTTTTAAAGAATCTGATCCCAAATGCACATAAAAGAGTAGAATGGTGGTTACATAAAGTACAGTACAGAAGCTACATGCTTTTAACAAGGTCACAAAACCAAAAATACAGCTCTAACAGTAACCGAGCCTACTACAGTAACACAATACAGAAGGCTTCTGCCACCTCAAGCTTCCAGCAGCCATTCATACTGAGCCGGTCATTTATAAGTGTGATGATAAATATGCCACAGAGCACATGTCAGAGGGATAGAGTGTACGCAGGGTGTGTGAGGTATTCTTAGCACTGATGACAGTGCAGGCCGCCAAATCCATTCACATCTCTAAATGGTGCTCTGGCTGCAAGACAAGGCCACTCGTTACTGCCAAGATATTAGTTTCTGCTTTACTCTGCTGATTCCTACCTCAGATATGCTCTCTATTATTTCAAATTGTGAATGATATTGAACACTTGGAAGATGGGCTTTCTGAATCATTAAAATTTAAACTTTAGGAACTCCGCTCTGAAGGTAGGACAGATAAAAATCGCCCTCACGCAGATAAAAACCCCTCAGCACAGAAATGCAGTAAGTCGAGAGGAATCATGTGAAACACGCTGATGGATCAGGTGATGGTAGTATTCTAAATGCCATTCATGATATCAAATGAAGATATATTTTGGGATAAGCAAGCTTAGGAGAGCTCGATACACTAGACTGTAGCTATCAAACTGCTGTGCACGTCCTTGGTACCTGCAGCTAAAAGATAATGAAATTATCGACATCCCTTAGAACATGACAGACATCGTCAGGCAACGTGAACAGAAAACTTCCTGCTTTAAGGGAATGTTAAGATAGAAGTTTAATACGTAAGAATATGTTAAGGATGTGAGAGAGTAATCTTATAAAGTCAATCACCACAGGCTTCAGTCTTAAACAATGCTCTTTCCAGAGATCCAAGGGCACCAAGCATCATGGGAAGCATTTTTGTTTGACACACAGTCGACATCAAGCTGTTCTACAATCTGTCCCCTGCTTGTATGGGTCCACTTCAACCATTCTGGCTCAGTTCACTATTTTTCTCCCCCCAGCAGCACAGGAGCTGTTAGCAGTCGCTGTCCTCCAGGATGTCTGGGTGTTCTTCCCAGAACTGCTCTCCTATGATGTCACAGTGACAAGCCTGCAACCTCCTCCTGCTGCGCGTCACGGGCACCTCCTTCTCCTCTTCGTCAGGTAGCTTCACACGTTTAGTGATAGTTTCGTCTCGCTGGGCACAAAGAACGAGGAACACGAGCAGCACAATTAGCTTGATTTTTTTGAGGAAAAAAAAAAAGAAAAACTCTACTGCATCTGTCTGCTGGTTGCCTGGCGACCCCCAGAGGTCACTGCATTTAAGCAACAAATAGTCCTGCTGTAAAACTACAACTTCCTTTATTGCATGGACTAGATAAAGAAAGACATGACCTAGAATAGTGAACTTTAGAGTGCTGGTAGATGTTTTGTTTTCTAGCTTTGGACAGAGACAGGGTAGCTGATTCTGTGAGTCTTTTGGTCTCCTGGCTGCAGCTTTACATTTAATGGGCAGATATGATAAAATATCAATTTTCTTGTACAACTCTGCAAAAACTAGTGCTTTCCAAAAATATCTACTATTCCTGTAAGAGGTCCACCTACCCTGCTACTAATCCACCTTAAACAATTGTTAATGTTACCTGTTCCAATAGATTCCTGTATAAATTACTCATCACATTTCTAATCCTGCCATGCAGCAGTTAATTTATTCTCCTCTCAGTTCACTATGGTCTGAAGATCTAATATTAAAGACTTTAAAGTTGATATGCTTTCCTACATAGTGAACAGGGACCTGTTGAAGTGTCTATCTGCTGATGCACACAGAACACTATCTGAAATTTCAGCTTCCTGAAACATCAACAGTAAATGTCGGGTTTTGGTGTCAGTCAAAACTGCAAAATGCTCAATCTTTTCTGACGATGTTTGACAAGCACAGAGGAGGAAACCCTACACAGAGCACAGACGCTGAGGCAGAGGGACGTGTGGGGGAAATGTCACATATCATTAGCTGAAGTGGAAACAGATAAGACAGCTGAGATGGAGGTGGGCACAGTGGCGGACTTAAAACCTTCATCACTCTTTAAAAATCAAAGATGTCTAACAGAGTAGAAGTTATCCAAGTGGATTTCTCTGTAGGAATCGTGTGGACTTGAATCCCTTTAAGCAGCTCACCTTTTCCCAGATAAGAGTGGTGCCTTTCCTGTGCAGGGCAGGTTCATCGTTGTAGTTGATATTGAACTCAGAGAACAGGATCTCATTTTTGTCTGCAGCTAATGTTCCCTGGAGGGAGAAACAATACGATTATTCACAAGAACATGAATATTGCAAAACCCAGCTCGGGTGCCTTTGTTGATGTTTCTTCATAGAAATGTTTTTATAGTGACAAAGGAACTTGGAAGCACAAAGGTTTGATGAGATGTGAATGACTCATGTTGCCCAAACATCCACCCAGAACGAACATTTCCACAACTTGTCAGCTGTCATCACATCATCATGAGTTTCCCCTCGCAGCGCGCGGGACAATGAGGTGACTTCCAGAGAACAGATGCGCCAATCAGGGGCAGCTAAGGAGACAGACCTGGTGTTCTCAAAAAAGACATTGCTCCTCCGTCTCATCAATATGGTGCATTATTTCCCTTCACACTTTTGCAGCTACGGATGTGACTAATTTGTGGTGTATGTGTTAATTTCCACTGAGAATAAACCAGCAACTGCATCCAGAACCATGTCTTGTTTATAACATAACATTTTCTTGTCTTGAAAGTTGTGCAGGTTATGCAGTTATGCGTTATTCAGAACTACTTTTAATCACACACACAAAATAATTCGTTGAGGCTGTTAAAATCTGAGACAGATATTTAAGTTGGACCATGGATAATAAAGCTGCAATCAACTATAATTTATCAGTTAATCTACTGATAATATTGTCCATTAATCAACCCATTGTTAGTATTGTTATTCTACCATCAGATCTTATCGGACACTAAAGTCTTCAAGTTGATTAGTTTGCTGTGCAAACAGTCAAAAACACAGAGTATTCGGCGTATAATGATAAACTGGAGAAAAGCTGAGGCAGCAAACATTTGGTCTACTTATTTGATAAATGCCTTGTAATGCCGTCATTGACTAATTCCTTATCAACTGACTGGCTGACTAATCAGCTAATTCCTTCACCAGTAATGGACATCAAAAATTAATTAGTGTAAAAAAAGGCAAAGGTACGAGTGAACTGATCAAAGCACACATTCACATTTAATAAGTGGCAATCTTCTATGCTTAAGTGGAGAAGACAATTAAGTACATTGGGTTGTAAATAATTATGACAGATAGAGATGTGGGAAGTTTCATTGCTGTGCTTTGTTGAGGCAGGACACCTTGATATGGGCCTACAGTCTCCTGAGTAACCTGAAAACTGGAGTCAGATGTAACCTGTGTTTTGAATAATCCTATCTGGACTAAATGTCAGGTGATCATGAGTCAACGTTGTTATAAATAATACATTTGTCCATGTTTTATAACCTCTAAATATGCAGGTGATTCCTCTTTATTACTTTTTTTTTGAAGATCTTTTTTGTTCTTGTTCTGTTAATTATAGAAGATTAAAGGGACAAACAAGAAAGTGTATTGCTATTTCCCTTTTGATATTAATATAAGCTCGAGTGTATTTATAGAAACACGTTCATCTATGCATATACACAAACAAAAAGTGATTAACTTAAGGTTGTGTTTCGCTCTCACCTTTAAGCGAGCCTCTGCCTGGGCTGTGGGGAGTCCTGCTCCCTGTACTAATGTCCAAAACACCGTGTTGTACAAATTATTAATGTGACCTAAAAGACACAAAAAACACAGTCTGTCAACTTTTATCCTGGTCAGTTTAATGAACGGATTTGTCTTGAAGTCAAACGTGTGATTTGTTCGAGCACAGCCTGTACTTACAATCTGCCTGCCTCCAGCTGAGGTAGTCTCTGAGGTTGCGGTTGCTAGGATACAGGACCACACGTCCATCAAACCCCGGGGGGTACAAGAGCGGCTGTTCACCAAAATACTCCTTCCAGTAAAACACATATGAGGAGGAGAACTGGGAGGCCACATGGGTCATGAGCTTACTGCCAGAAGAGATCAGAGAACGAAGGGAAGTCAGACAAAATGCAGCAAACACGTGAAAAGCACGCGTGAGAACGACACCAGTCTAAGTACCTGGCTCTCCTCTTAAACAAGGTGGAGGTCCTCTTGAAAACAAAGCTGAACTCATCGCTTTGCCCATAAGCGATGACAATATCCTCCAGCTCCTCTATGACAGAGCGAGCACTGCGGGTCATCAGGCCCAAAGCCCTGTTATCATTGGGCTTAGTGAACTTGTGCTGCTCTGCAAACCTGAAACCACACCGGCAAAGACAGTGTGATGAAGTATCAGCCTCATGTTTTCACACAGATGACACACGTGTCCCTCGAACAGGAGACTCACTTGTGGAAGTTGCGCCCATCCAGTCTCACAACGATGTAGCAGTTCCGCAGACACGTGTCGTCTGTTTCAAAGTTGCGGACATACTCGAACTTGCTCTTGGCCATGTTGCTGGAACAGGTAAAGAGACGTGACAGGAGTTTGACAGCTCTACGTCTGACACATCCACCTAATCTGCAGGCCTTTCCAATCAGCATGAGGGTGCTCCTGAAAGAAAAAACCAATGAATGAATACACAATAAATGAGCTAACGCATTCTCAGGACGTGACGGTGAATTAATATTTTCAGGCAAACCAGGAGCACAGATACTTTAATTAGAAGTCAAAGCCAATTCAAAATGAGATCCGCCTGACGATGGGACACATTAGTTACATGTTCACTTACACTTGACGTTAGTCCTTAACTCCATGCGTTAATCTAGCTGCTCCTTTATTTCTAATAGGGTTAGTAAGGAAGCACGTTTATGTGAGCTGATATCTACATTTATTCTGAGGCAGTTGTCCGACCTCACACATTGGTTAGTGTCCGTCAGCGATTTCTGTCGTTGTGATACAGCGGACAGCACGAACAAACGTTCCGGAGCACAAGCCTAAAGTAACGAAGTTAAAACAAATTTTGCTTATTTGCCCTCTTTAAAAATCCAGCGTCATATATTGATTCATATTTTCTGTTGCATGAGATAATTAAATAACTGAACCTGATTTACGTAGAAGCTACTAAACACATAATAAACCGATGGCCGTACATCGTCTGTGTTTCAGCGCCATCTTGTGCCAAAGATTGTGTATGGACAAGAGGTTCCACAAACACTTATTACCGGAAGTTGCAGTCTATTGACAGGCTGGACTATTTCCCGGCGGAGTTTGTTGAGTGATTTCTAAAGATGCACATGGCAGCGGGACACTGTTTTGAAATTATTACAAGAGAAACATTGGGAAACCACACAGAATAGCACTTCCGGGATTGACACTCAGACGTCAAGAACTTTCCCAGGATTCCCCGCGCCGCCCTGTACTCATTTCAAACATGGAGGAGAGGGAAAGAAAAAGTGCCCAATCAGATGGTAAAGAAAAGGTAACTGCATCATGTTCAGGTACCTCAGCGGCACCGGAGCGCGAGGCGGAGACTGGCGGCAGAGCCGAGGACGATGACGCAGCTAAAGTAGATGTCTGCTCCGAGAGCTTTGACCCTCTCGTCGCCTTGTATTCTCCCTCCGTATCGCTTCCTTTCCCAAACATCAAATGTTTCAACAACGTGTCCGATTATGAGAGCTTTCTGCGGGGCGGCCGGGGCAGAGCCAAGCCGGAGAATGTGGAGAAAAGACGGCAAAAGGCGATGAAAGGGGTGGCGGACCCGGAGCGCATCGAAAGGCTGAAGAAGCTCATGGTGAACAACCCGGTGGCCGAACCAGAGGAGGGGGAGAGCAGCGGCACCCCGCGGAGGAGGAGGCAGAAGACCCAGAAAAATGTCCTGACAAGGATGCCCTGTAGGTTCAACACCACCAACACCACCACCGCCAACACCAACAACACCACCAACACCACCACCACCACCACCACTACTACTACTACCACCACCACCACCAACAACACTACTACCACCACCACCAACACCACTACCACCACCACCACCACCAACAACACCACCAACACCACCAACAACAACACCACCAACACCACCAACACCACCACCACCACCACTACCACTACTACCACCAACACCACCTCCACCACCACCACTAGCACTGCTACTAATCCACTTAGTTTTACTGGGGTTAACTCAATAGGCTGGTATCATTTAGGATTAGATTTTGTGAATAGGGCTGCAGTTAAAAATATTTTACACTGGTGATTAATTTTTTTTACTTTTAATCGATAATCTTATCAAAAACAAAACAGTGGATGATTACCACACATCATGACCACTTCCCAGGGCCCAATATGATATGTTTTGAACTGCTTGTTCTGTCCAAAACTCTTAAGATGTTCACTTACATTGGTATAGATAAACATGTTTAACATTATAATAAATAATGAACAATTTTCTGTTGATCTTTGCAGCACTGTTTGTCTGCCCCCTCTCCTTATGGCTCATGATGCAGTCTCCACCACAAAGCACACAACTTCTCAGACACTAAGTGATAAGAGAAGGGATATTAGAATGCTAATGTTTCTGCCCCATGTGTTGGTTTGCAATACTTAGCATGTCACTGGAGCAAAAGCTGATGACCATTGTGCTTGAAATATCGGCCACCAGTAAAGTGTGACACGATGAGCCTTCAGAGCAGCCTGAGATTTTCCCATTGTTTGGTTTTTCCAGTGGAGGAATGAACAGCGTCCGTCCCGCAGATATTCCCATTGGCTCGTTCTCTGCAGGTGAACTCCTTCAGTAAGTGATTGGCTGTAGACGCAGTTGTGAAGCCTGTCTGTCATGTGTCTTCAGTATGTAAAGGCAGTCCGTTGGGGGAGCTGTACCGCTGCGTTGAGGAGAGGATAAGGGTCAAAGTTCACATCAGGACCTTCAAGGGACTGAGGGGGGTGTGCTCCGGCTTCGTCGTAGCCTTCGATAAGTTTTGGAACATGGTGAGCGCTTTCCCACTCACTTTACAGCTGTCGCATGCTGAATCTGAAATGATCCATATCATGATATTGGTTTTCATATTTTCTTTTTTTTTTTTTTTTTCAGGCAATGGTAGACGTAGATGAGACCTACAGAGAGCCGCTGCTCGGAGAGGCACTGTACCACGAGAAAGCCCTCACCATTTCACGGGTAGGCACAGTCTGACTGGAATATAGTTTCTACTTTGTAATAGTTAAAAGTTCCAATGTATATAATTTCAGTTCTGATTGATTTGGCGACACCAGCACAGCCAAAGAAATTCATGCTGTTTTAATAAAGAAGTCAAAAATGATGGATTTTGGGGTAGTTTTGCTCACAACAGCGTTCCTGTACAGGAATGGCAGAACCCTCCGATAACAATGATTATTATATAGAGAGGTAATTACAGACTGGAAATTTGTTGACTGGCTATTGATTGAAAACACTGATCATAAATAGTACAAAAATGGAGTTTGATTTCATGAAAATTAGAAATGGAAGCTCCGAGTTACATTTTTTTTTAATGTGACCAAAATCTCCGCACAGCTCTTTGAGAAGCTAAAGCTCCAGGAGAACGCAGGAGGTGATGAGCCGACAAAGAAGGACAAAGTCCAGGAAGCGGCCAGCAAGCATCAGCCTGCAAACCCCAAACCCCCGTCTGCTCACCATACCAGCACGAGAGGGCACAGCAGGACAGAGTTCAAGCTGTCAGACACGGTTAGAACCACACAGGAGAAGGACAAGGGCTCGCTGAAGGCCCAGGGCCCACAGGTGCGTCACAGGAAAGACTCCCAGATGTACGGCAAGGTCCACATGCGCCACATCAACCAGCTGTTTATCCGGGGAGAGAACGTGATCCTGGTTAACCCACAGCCACTCTGATTTCTCTTTTCATTTTGATATTCGCCCTGGAGAGAGGAGAGCTGTGCATTATTTTACACTGATATCTGTAATGATCGGTGTGAAAGACTGCAGATGAACTGACAGACAGATATGATTTAATTAGATTCTGAAGAATTAAATAAGGACTACTGCTATATCATATTGATATGGAGGGTTTTTTTCTCTGCCCTTAGAGAATTGATCTTGATTTTGAGGAATAAAAACTTCTCACTTCTAATTACAGTAGTTTCTTGTGTTGCTTTCTTTTGTCTGACAGCCTCTGTGTTTGTGTTATGGTTATTACCCAGCAGGTGGCAGCATAAACACACTAGTGCCATCTGTGAGGCCATTGTCATCTCAAAGAGCTTGTCCCTTTATGTTGCTCTTCCCCGTTAGTTTGAACAGGAGTGACAGCGCAGTCTCAGCGGACTTCATAAATGCATTATGAATAATTGAGTTTGTGAAGCTAGAGATTGCAGATGGCACTCAAAAGCTGTCATTTGTCTTGACGTCTCAGATTGCTTTTACTCTTTAATGGGAACATTACCCATAAAAGCGCAATTTACTGCATCTCGTGGAAGTTGTAAAGATGTTGCTTTTTTCCTCTTTTAAATGGCAGAGGTTACTTTTGGATGATGAGTGGCTCAGAATGATTGTATATTGCAATAATGTTTCCGGGTCTGAATTAAAGAGTTTTTGAGTTTTATCTTATTTTAGTTTCTTAATTGACTGTAGAATTTAATTGACCTTATTTCTATATGTTTTTTAAGCCATAAATAGGACAAATTCTGGCAGTAGCTGAGCTGTTATACACTGCATCTATACACTGTTACTGTTTCATATAATGTATCAGAGTATTATTAGTGTAGCCCATTTAACAGGCTTCCTCTCCTGAGAGTGAAAATGGGGTCAATTGTTTAATGCAAGCTGTGTTTCAGTTGTGTTTGTCACACTAGTGTCTTCCAACAAGCCTTGATACAATATGAGAAGGGCTGCAATTAGACTACACAACCTTTCTCTTGAGTGTATTATACCAGAATAATCAGGCCAGGACAAACTGTAAATTTAATCAGGTAAATTAATGTTAAAGCATTAAGGACACCAAGTATTAACAGTTCTTTAAATATGACACCAATAGTTGTTTTTTTTTTACAACTACTAAGTTCTATTATATTAAATCAGCCAACAATAAGAATCAAGTCCTGCCATTTGTTAACTTGTTTGCAGTTCCACCCTCCACCCTGGCCAGAATACCTTCATGTGATGTAGTTTCTGTGATGTGCTTGGCAGTGACCACCTCCGGATTTGGAGTTTATCTACGAGCCGACGTTTGTTCTCCTGGCTTTAAACCTTATTAATTTGTTAATGTGCATATTAACTGAAGTTCTTCCTTAACGATGAAGTAAACTCACATCAACTCTGTAATTTCAAAGACAAGTGCAGTGGCTTCACTTTTGCTGCGTGAAGCTCTTTTGAACGAGGCTAATGACACAGCACACCAAATAACACACCCCATTAACAAATTTCAATCAACTGTTTAATGTTGTAGATAAGGAATCTTGATGTGTAAATCAAATCAAAATGGGAATAATGCAAAACTTCATTTGCTCGAATGATTTTTTTTTTTTTTTTTTACATTTGCATATGCTAGTGTTTCAGTAATAATCCCATTTTAGAGAAGATCAAAACAATTTGAAGTAGAAAAAGACGCATAAAACAACCTATTGATAACAGCACCTAACAGCAAACAGATTTTGGTCATTTTAATGCTTCAGACTGATGCAAGGCTTCTACGTGTTAGTGTGCTCAGCCTCTTGAGCCCTTGGGAGAGTAGGAGAGCACAACTTCTATCCTCTTGGGGCAGCAGAATCCACTGCCTTCTCCTCTGGTCAGTAAATTATTTATGTGATCGTTGACGAGCCTAAAATGTCAGGCAGTCAAGATTTACTCATCAATCACTTGTTACAAGGGTCAGGAGGCAACCATCGGCGGGCACTTGAACCACTGGAGAGCGTTGTATTGTACATCTAACAGGGACTGTTCACTACCCCACAACACGTCCTTGTTCAACCACCAGAACATACTGGGCTTTTCCATCCCAACTGGTAAAAGTGCTTCCTCTAACACAAATCTTACTGATAAGTTGAAAAACATGCAGACTTGGACTGATGACGGTTCTTACAGCAACACTGATTTAAAAATTGCTGTTTTTAATGTGCAACATTAACAAAGATGGGAGGTGAGGAGGCAGCATTTACCGAGACGCACTGGTGAACATTTAACAGACAGATGCATGATGCAGTCTTAATAACAGTCTGTATCAACACTAGAGGTGTTGAATCAAGTTGAGCTCAATGTATTTTCATCTTGGGTGTTTTTTTTTTTTGAGCTCTGAAGTTATTGCTCACCTGAATAAAGTGGAAACAATGAAAATGCGCATGGGAAAAACAAAACAGAGCGAGTGAAATAACTGTACAAATTGCATCTGATATCTGCACAGACAGTACACTTGGCTTTAGGCATCAAGTACAAACACGTTTGCACATAGTACAGAAGCTCTGCTCTGGTAGCTGTCCTCAACACTGCACTGTCACATTGTCTCCTTCAAAGAGGTTAACTGAAGACAAAAGGCAAAAGGTCTTTCAGGCACTCTGCTGTAATAAGAAACCCACGATCCCTGTATGGGGCTTCTTCTAGCTACTGATTATCTCATTTGGATGTAAACTGATTATAATCTTCTTCATAAGTAATATATATATATATATATATATATACCAATAGGAAAGGCCACAAATGATGGTCTGTTGAAGGAGAAACGCCTCAAATTAATCAAAAGCCTTCACTCCAAACACTCATTCATAACTAGCACTGACGGGCCACACTTGGAGTGTGTGGACACTTATGTACAAAGAGAACGTGTCAATGTGCTTTGTTATAGGTCTTAATTCATATCAGACTTGGTCTGTATGATACAACTCTTCACACTGTCACTTCCTCTCATATAACTTATCTGAAAGGGCTCCAGATTTCTATATACAGGGCAAAAGGAAGAGCGAGGAAATAAAAGAGGTAACTTGACATTCTTAAAAGTACATTAGAAAGTTAAAATGGCTGATCATGTTAAGTCATCATTCAGTAAAGTTACTCAGAATGCATCTCAAAAAAAAATTATACAGCTACTGATATAATTTTTGCTACTCCGGTGATTTCACTTGATTGAGGTTATAAAGTGAATCCCCCTGACATTCTCTTGGTGGCGCACTCTTCCCTCCTCTCACTGACTTATAACTAACCAACAAGGCACACTGTCATCAGTGTGTGTCTGACCATCACCTCCCGACCAGACAGATCATTGGTTCAAACAACACAAACGCACATTCGTTTAGACCCATATCACTACACAGCATTACTTCAAAAAAAAATTAAGGAGATTGCAGGGTGTTGGTATTGTGATAGTTGACATTATTCAAGTACTCTTTGTTTGCAGCTCATAACAATCCTTCACCAGTGGACGGAGAGAGAGAGAGAGAGAGACAGGCGCTCCATCACTTTCCAAAGTTGCCGAAGTCAGCAAAGGCATCGTGTTTGGGCTGTTGGACCATTGCAGGGTTCATGCCCATTCCCATAGCACTGGGCATCCCCATGGTCATACCTCCCTGTTGCATCCCCATGTTCATGCCCATCCCCATCCCCATCATGCCCTGGGTGGGGGCCATCCCAATCCCCATGCCAGCACCAGGGTGCATCATAGCATTTACGGGCGGTCTGGCTGTTGTAGGTCCAAGGCTCATACTGGAAAATCCCTGGGAGAGCATGCCGGCAGACATCTGGCTGCCTGGAAATGACAGAACAAACTCAATGAATAAAGGTGCCAAATGTTGAAATCACATTTGATTGGTGGGGTGCCTTGAAAGAGAGCCTGTCTACAGTGTCCCCATTCAAGCCAGATCTACCCTTCCTCTCACCTTGTTGGAGGGTGTTGAGTGTGGGCTGGCTAGGCTTGGGTGGCTGCATGCCTGGGCCCAGGAAGTCCAGACTGATGTTAACTGTGTGGTCTGACCAGGTGGAGGGGAGGGACGCTTTGGCTTCGGCACCTTGAAAGGCCACTCCCTGCTGCACCGGCTGGAGGGGCATGAGAGACTGTGGTTGTAGAGGTCCCCCCATGTTCTGGAGGGGCTGGAAAAGACAAAGAGTGATGGAATGTTAGGGGAAAGAGCTAATCGGTGCTAAGAATGACAGTAAAAACAGTGATACGATACAGAAAAGCTCCAACACTAAAATACCTGATGAAAAGATACGGTTCCTTCTCATTATTCAAGATCTAAAATCTGGCACACTTAACCTTGATACCGTGAGACGAACCTGCTACTGTCTCTTTCTGAACTAAAGTAAGTAGAGTAAAAGGGAGTGGTGGGCGTCTTCTCGGGGAAACTAAGACTGAGATTTTTTAGTAGGTCAACAACCTTTCAACATCGAAATATAGTCGACAGGCTTTTGTTGGGTTTTTAATGTTTTTGTTGCTCAAAACTGACTCCTCTCATTCTGTGTGTCAGTAACAGGAGGAGTGGGTGGTTAGTGGGCGGTCTCTGGGGGAGTTGAGCATCTGGTGAGGCTGCATGTTAACCCTCTACCATCATGCTTGTTATCCATCTTTCAACCATACAAGATACATCTTTATCAAATGGGTGTGCTGACTGATGTGGTCAACAAGACTGACAGTAAATGTGTGACTTGTTCTTTTATCATACTGGAACATTACTTTTAAGTATAAAATTTCTCTCATCGTTTACGTATATCCTGCTTCATGCATCGGCATAAAAGGATTCAAAGGTTCTTTGAGTTAAATTATAGCACCCAACAACTGTCTAAATCTTTAACAGTCCTGGTTACAGTTGACTTTCACCATATTAAAAGCAAGATACAGTGTATACAGGGAGGTAGTCATGTATTTCAAGCTTGTGACCCTAATGATCACTTTTTTTTCAATAACTAATTTTATCAGGTATATTTTCCATCATTGGAGGCACTCTTCATACTCTACTAGAGGCTAATGTAAAAAAAGCATTTCACACATACATTTCTATATCGACACACTGAAATTATTAATTTACAGTAGCTGATTGAAATAAATACACACAACACCCCTGACATCTTTAAAGTGCTAAACTTCTCGCCATGTGGGACCAAAATTATGCATTTCAGCATCAATATCTGTTTGTATAAATGCACAGGTTTTTAGCAGGATTTCTGAAATACAACTCAACTGATAAACTATGATATTTTTAAACCATTAAGTGTTCTCATCAAAACTCTATGCTGTATTTTTCAAATAGTATAATTTATGCCATACATACTGGTGATGTGTGAAAAAATGCTCTGTCTAACTCTGTATCCATAAACGCTGAAATCAATCAACTACATCATTGTTTCCCTGAGGATATTTTGCTTCCACCTGTATCATTTAAGCTCCCCTCATGAGCCTTGTAATGATATGTATATGGATAAATTATTAAAAAACGATGCATGTATGATGCATGTGTTATGAGTGCAGTCATGCGTACCTGTGACCTAGACTGGGGCAGGACTGTGGCGCTCATGCTCTGTGTGCTGCTCATGCTAAAGTTGAGGCTCTGTGAGGAGGTTAGGGACTGAGTTGGCCCCATCAAGTCAAAAAGGTCTGCTGAGGCAGGACCAGAGCTTGGCGCTGAGACTGGGGTGGGGGCTGGACCTGCTGGCATGGCTCCAAAAAGGTCATTTCCACTGTTGTCAACAGTCTGAGCAGATGATGGTACCTGACCTCCAGGGAAGGCATTCCACTCTCCAAATTCTCCATTGCTGCTAGAGGCTGGTGCTGCTAATAAGAAAGAGAAAAAAAAAAAAAGACAGTTGCATTATGTTTGCCATCCAAACAATGTTTTTTGTATTGTGAGCCGTGTAAATAATTCCAAAATGCTGCAAACAAAAGTCATGCAAGCGAATTTGAACCCGTCATGGCGATTCAGGATAAACAGTTGAGTTTTGAGTGAGGACAGTGTAGCTTTATCCAGGGCATTCTCAGTGACCACTGGTGCTACGGTTTAAATTTTCATTGAACTGGCCCTGCTTGTTGTCTCTATCCCTCCTCTCAATCTCTCTCAGCTTCCTCCACCCCCACCAACGTCTTCCTCTGTCCCTGTCTCCTTGTCATCCATAACAGGAGTTGATGTGTGTCTGTTCTTGTTATGCAGAGCAGGTAGCAGGCTCCATATGGCCAGGGCTTCCTCCCAGCGTCACTCTGAATATTCTAGCAGCATGGCTGCAACAGTACAGCACACACATGCACACACTAAAACAAAAAACAAAAAAAAACACACACACACACAAAAAAAACAAATAACAACCAACCAGATACTGTGGAGAGGCCAGCAGAGGCAGCAGGCGAGGAGAAGTCAGCAAATCCACTGATCAGGTCTGCATTGAGAAATAGACATAAACATAAATTTTAAACAAGCAAGCTCCAGGTGTCATTCCACCACAGTTAGCATTCCTTCAGTGTCAGAAGTGTAGGAGGGAGGGGAGGGGTGGTGGCAGTGGATAGGTGGAGAAGACCAAACATCTGTTCAGCACTCCCGCCCTCTCCATTCACCAGGGACTGCTCCAAAAACATCTGGTGCACTTAGTTCCTATACATCAACTCCCTCCCTCTGATGTCCCCAAAAATCCGAATCTAGCATCAGCAGCTGGGCACTGTCACTGCGGAGTCTAGTCCTGCAGTCACTGTGGAGTTTCCCGTTTTGTACAGCGTTGTCGTGCTGAACAAAAGGGTTATTCCTGGACTTACTGGTGTTGAGCCTGTTTTCTAAGAATATACAACATGTAAATAAAACATATGTGGGGCTATTGGAAGGCATACTTTTCTTTTTGGGGCAGAAAGTAGTTGTTTCCCTAAGGTGCTGGGTTATGTTAACATGCCTTTGATTGATTTATATGCCTAAACCCCAGAAATGCAGCTGATAACAATCTTTTCAGCTAACTCCCAGTAAGACAGTGAACAACTGTATTTCATAAAATGTGTTTCTTGAAGTATACCCTTGGCGGCAGGCTGGCTTGGTGTTGTGTCCACCATTAACAGGTCAGCCAGGTTGGTACTGGAGGGCTGAGGAGCTGCTGGCTGGGGCTGGAATAAAGAACATTTCCATAAAGATCAAGACATAACGCATACATAACTATCAGCATATCAGTTAAGTCTTATCTTATGTCTAGTCTTATCTTGCTACCTCCTTGGTGGTGGTGCTTGGGCTCTTGTCTCCTGTGTAGAGAGCTGCAGCCCCCAAGTCCACTTTCCTCGATGGGACTCCTCTCTTCCGTGTTGCTGTAGTCTCTGTTGCTTGAACTATGTGTACACTCTTGGTAGTAACAGTCTCCTCGTCATCTTTAAATTCTTTTCCCGACTGGCCATTGTGAGATGAGCGGCTCCGGTCTTCCTCGTTGTCACTATGGCGACAATATCAGCTCAGGTAAGACAACCAGTTGTGTGATGATGCAGATAAGAAGAAACAAAAAAAACCCAAAAGATGTTATCTTCTGTATGCACCCAAGTAAATCTGTTAATTTGTACTTTTTCCCCTCTTTGCATCTATTGATGACCTGATCAGTCACTTTGGACCATTTCATCCACAGGTACAGTAGATCAATAATATATTTGAAGGGTTCGACTTATGGATTTCAAAATGCATTCTGTGTTTGTCTAATGTGATCATAATTAAGAATGAAGGCCTATTTACTATTGTGTTTTAAGAGGGAAACCAAGGTTCATTTTTCTATTTTGACTTTTGGTGGAGGGGGCTTCCCTTTATGAGACTGTGGTGGCATCTGTGGTCTCTTATGAAGTGGTGTGTTGGGGAGGGGGTTGTTTTGAGCGGGACAAGAACAGGCTCAACAGACTGATAAAAAGAGCCAGCTCAGTCTGCGGCTGCCCCCTGGACTCCATAGAGGTGGTGGGAGAGAGGAGGATTTTGGGATCTTATCTTGTGTTCATATTTAGATGTATGCATATGTCATATGCTTTGTGCCTTTCAACGTGGCATAAATATATACTATGATGACTTGTCTGTCTCCAACCTAAATCGATCTGGTGAGTCATCTCTGTCCTTCTTCCTAAATCTGTTTATGGTGTCATCAATGGTGCTGCCGATTTTGTCGCTGATCTCCCCCAACTTCTCGCTGAAGGGGAATTGCCCTTTATTCCTGTCCCAGTCATCGTCCCACTTTGTCCGACTGTCGCTGGAGTCGTACCTGTCCCCCGCTAGAGGGAAGGAATTCAAGGAGGTGGAAAAGGAGACAGAAGCAAGAAAACGAGCACATGAATTTAAATGAATTAAAACAGAGAAACAGTCTGTTTGTAGTACTCCCACATTTGAGGACTTACAGTAACTTCGGTATCCCATACTGTCTGAGGATACCCCAATGTATTTGTCTTTGTTCTTCTTTGCCTTTTTCCGTTCTTCCCTAAGCCTGTCATCATCCTGGACAAAGTCCACTAACTCCTTCACCTTCTGACGCACATTCACACCTTGATCCTTCCCATTCTCATCTAGAGACAGAGATGTGGAAACACAGAAACACAGACATGGATATAATCAATGAATTAGCAACTTCACTTTTTGTTAACTTTACTATGTGTTGAAACCACTCAACCAGGCAGAAAATATGAACATCTCCATACTGGGAATGTTGAATGTTCTTGTTTGTAAACTGCACCTTAAATAAAACACATGGTTAGGAAGATTGAAAGCAGCTTTGGGGCAGTGCGTGTGTGGTTTAATGGTTTGTTGACTAAGCAGTGCTTAGGCCCTTCATCCATTCATTACAGCTCACACTGAAGCTATTGTTATTAAACACTAAACACTACAATGCTGAGATGTAGAAAAAAGTGTTTTTTGTTCAGGATGTTTGTTTTGGTACTACTCCTCTGACAAGCAGGAAAAAAAGATGGCAGGAAAAGGGGAAAAGATAAAGAGAGAAGCACCCAGACTGATATCTTACCTACAAAGTGGTAGCTTTCTAATGATCTCAGGTCATACAGATGCTCTCTGGCACTGGTGACAACCCTCTCTGATCCATTCCTGATTAGATGGGCCAACAGCAGCTGGGACTAAGACACAGACACACAACAGTAGTTAAAGCAAAAAGTGCTTCAGGTTTGCTTCTAAAATTCTGAATTTTGTTGGAGTCAGTCTGACCCCTGTTCACGTAATGTCCCCTGCCTGTAAGTAATGAGCAGAACATGTGAAGCTACAGTTAAATCATGGCTCATTTTAAAGGGGTTCCAGCTTCAGTCGGGTAAATACTGAAGCCATGTTAGTTAGGGTTGGGTCTGGTCCAAAATTTTATATCAAATCCACGCTGTACTTAGAGCTTAGGCCTTATAGCATTGTATCATAACTAGACATGCGTGTTTGTAGGACGCTGCAACAGTACTGTGGCAGACCTTGTAGACTCTCCTCCAGTTCTTCTTGTTATCCCTCAGCATGCGGGCCCACAGCATGTTCATCACCTCTGGGAACTGCTCGTACATGAAGGTGGCTCTGGTTACAGAAACATTCACAGAAGAAAGAGAAAGAGAGATATTGTCATTTTCCAGCCAACAGATTTAATTTGCAATGCATGACAGTCAAAAGTTGGACTGGTTAGTCCTTTTACAGCCTTTGACCAAAGACTCCTTTGTACTACAAAGCCCCAGGAACTAAACTAGGGAAGTATTTCAGGAACCACAGGTTCCTTCAGGACATAATTGTTTGTGTGTCCAGTCCACAGCCCCCCAAAAACTGCATCATGCCAACAAAAAAAAAATCAAAAAGTGACATCCATTAATAATTCACTTTGCATGCGACAAAACAACTGTAAATCTTGAGGAGGGTCAGGTTGTTGTCTTGTTTGTAATTTACTGTTGTATTAGTTTTATTGTAATTCATTTAGGAAAAGACACTTGCAGTGATGGAAAAGGTCAGATATTATTTCAGAAGTAGCAAGAATCTTCTCTGCGTTTTGTCTGGTTCCTTTTCTGTTTCAGTATGTAACCAAAAAAAACATCTTTGCTCTAGCAATGATACTATAAGCAGTAGCTGCAGCAGTTTGAATGCTGTACAGATGTAGCAGTTGTGAAGCTTGTGTTCTGTACTGCCAAGAGTCGTACAGTGGTTTCTGGTTGGCAGAAAAATACTAAACGGGGAGTTTGGGGGCAGGGCCAAAGAGCCAAAACTTAAAATAGGTTCCTGTGGCTGAGATGGAGGTAAATTTCCTAAAGCTGAAAAAGGCTTTAGGATAAGCTTTTGGCGGTTTGGTTTTATTTACAAATAGCCTTGGTGCTTTTCAACAAAACATGTAGTAAAACACTGCATTGTTGCTCTTACCTAGAAATTTCACTCATCAGCTGTCCTGATGGCCCCCAGGCGTCGTCATTGGTGGCTTCTCTGACTTTAGACTCCACCTCTGAATAGTTCATCACCACGTTGGTTCTATACAGTAGGATAAAAAATAAAAACAAACATCTTTACACTAATCATGCCTATGTGAAGTATCCTACATGGCATGGGCAGGGATTAAAGCAAAAAGTCTGAAAAGTTGTTAAGGAGTACAATATATTGAATTACATATAATATAAATTAAAACTGCTGTATGTCTGAAATCAGGCATGGTGCCAAAGAACTTCTATGCATTTGACATTTTATTTTAAAATATGAGGCCTACATTGAGACCAACAACATGGATGATAATAGATGAAAGGCACTCTTGTTACAGCCACGCCCAAACACTTTTAGAGCCTAAAAAGGATCATGGGACAATAGAGACTGCTTGTGTGTGCGCTCTGAATCCAACCACTAGTCATAGCTAGAAACAAGGGACTAGCAAATGCAAATCTGCATTCAATATAAACTGTAAATGAGAACTAACATGGCACTGAGTGAGACACAGCTGTGCTCACTGTGGGTGAGCTCTTGCTTGTTGACATTAAACTAAATAGAAAAGAAAAATGAAAAGAGTTCAAATGGGAGGAAAGTGACACTACAAATAGTGGCTCTCTAATAAGCACAGGTTAATAGATTTTCTAACTAATTCAGTTTCTATATTTCATAAGGGTGTGCCAAAAACCAGCAGAATGAGCAGCTATGCATGTTCTGTTTACTCAACAAGGTTGGCAGGTTTGACAGCTTGTGGACATATTCAAAATTGTAACGATTACACAACAAACTAAAGCAAACCAAGCATTAGCAAAAACCCACTGCAGTTTCTGTTGGTTGGTGTACAATGCGTCCTCATTTACACTGTCACAAGCAGCACTTATTTATTTATTTATATATTCAGCAATGACTGGATAAACTGGTTATCTGGATAATTCCTGCAATGTTTGCAGCACAGGGAGCAGAGTACAAACTTGCATTGCTCTCAAAGTATGTCTATCATACAGCCAAACTGTTTTAATTTTTTGTCTATCAGCTTGAATAAAAACAGTTTGTTACAGGACCACAGAAGTATAATCTATAATCAAAAAGGCATCTTATTCCAGATAGTCAAGTGAGCCTTGTCACAGTTTCAGGCAAAACATGGTGAGGCCAAACATTTGAACCCTGCACCTCCTCCCTCCCTCACCACCGCCACATCAGCAATAAATGTACAGGGCCTGAAAGAGCAGCATTGATTTAATGGGTGGAGATACACCCTCTCTGTGGTTCTGGAGAAGGGCTGTGTTTCTACTGCAGCTGTAGGGATTGGTTACCAGTCTGACAACACACTCTTTTCTTAAATCTAGTCTATGCCAACAAAATTATTTGAAAATGACCATGCCAGGTGGATTTCACAGCTGATTAATATCAGACCCCGAGTTGGCTAAGTTACCTGGCTTACAGTAATTTTCTATGCTGAGAGATCCTAGACAGACATCAAGCCATATCCTGTATCGAGCTGAATTCAGGCAATTCAGTTCTGGACAAGATTTCATGCGTGTAAAGGGAAGTGATCGCCATATGTTTTGGTTCAGGTTTCATTTAGTTCTTTCTGATTACTTTGTATGCTATGTTGCTCACCGCATGCATCATGAGTCTCTCTAGCTCGGTTAGTGACATTGCACAACAAAGCTTCATGTTTGCATGAATGACAGGCAAAACACAAGAGGATACGGCGTAGTGATGCAACACCTTATCTCTTCACAGTGTTGGCCCTGTCCTAGATATCGGCTAGATAAAACGGAAGTTGTGATACTTTCTCACAGTGACACACTATCATGCAGATTTCCTGCTGTAGTGCTGCATCTGTCAGAAAACCTCACTTTACTTTACTCATGAACACAATTGTATTTTAAACCATATATAAAATATGTTGCTTTCATTCATTGCAATACCCATTTGAAACAGGATAAAACAACTGCTCACATCCATCCTGCCTCAGCAAAAAAAATTTGCATAATCCTACGACAGGAAACGTTGCATTATGCCACACCACTGGCTTGGAGTCACTTAATGAAGATCGCTTCAAGTTGTGTTAATATAAAACGGGACAATTTCTTTCGTCGCTCTTGATATCAGAAGGGAAACAAATATGGAAATTCCCCTCCCTTTACTCTTTGAAACTGACATCTTTACTTCTCTCTCTCTCTCTCTCTCTCTCTGCCTGCCTCTCCTCTTAGTCTTCCTCTCATGAAAGCAACCCATGTTCCAAGAGGTCACACTCCAGGGAGACAAGAGCGTTCAGCAGGAATGCATTCTTGGATGGAGAAGTTAAGACCATGCTATTGTGCACGTCTGCAAAATTAGCAAGTGAACCTTTGACACACTACAGCCCTACAGTGCAGGACAACATGCTCACGTTTAGTCAGCAGCTAAAAGTAAACCAGAGTCCGAAACAGAACAAAAGACACACACTCCCCAAGGTGTTGTCCAAGTTCAGTGCTTGCTGGTAGATAATTTCAGATACTAAATTACTGCTGCTGGTGATGCAGGCTCGGCCTAGCACTGCCATCAGACTATGCAAAGATGCGTTGTGAGTGCACTTTTTGACACTTTCCTTACATTTTGCTTGACTATCTCCATCTTAAATTTAATCAAACCTTGAGGAAAGATAAACAGTCACTGGTGTGTCTACTTAAACTTAGATTCTTGCACTTAAGCTTGCAACTGGACATCCACCAACAAGTTGCAAAACACTGCAGGATCACTGGCCACTGATTAACAACTGCTCTGTTGTGTCAAGTGTTGTTTACCTCGTTGTTGTTCTTTGGTGTTATATATCACAATAAAATGACCATGTAGTACACTGTAGAGTGATTTTAACATATTTGAGAAGACTGCTATATAAAAAATAAAGAATTCGCGTGTCTATAGCTTCTGCAGCAGTCTTTTAGGCTCCCATATTCTACGGTATTATGAAGTATAATCTTGTTGGTTTTAGTTCATGTCGTCTGACAAACTAGTTCCATCTGGCAAGCACTCTAGGGTAAGTAGGACAAACAAAACAAATTGACTGTGAACGTATTCCGCCATGTGGTGTAACTTAAAGTTTAAGTGGCTACTGTAAGATAAGTGTAACTTAGCTACAAGTGTCATAAGAATCATACCCGGAGCGTAACGCATATCTACCCTCAATGAAGTTTTACACAAGTGTTAAGACGGTGGTAACCAAGAAACAGAAGGACGATATATGCATTACGGAGAACATGTAAACATTCCCCGCTGATTATTCAGCCCAGGAGCTGTCAAACTAGCTTAGCTGGCTAGCCTCGTCGGCTAGCTACCCAGCCACCAGGCTACGTAATTAGCTAGCCTGTTAGCTAAGTAAGTTAGCTTGGACTGACGGACAAAACGAACAAACATCCGCTTCGTGGTCTCACAACAGCGCGAATGTTATTTCCCACTGACCAAAGGATCAGATGAAGTAACCGAGAAAAAGCAGGGGGACTCACACTTCAGACAAACAGGTTTTGTCAAAGTCAGCTAACTAACTCGCTAGTAGCATGCATGCTAGCTAACTTGTTAGAGTGACGTGACGTCAAAGTTTTGGGTACGTGTCTCTTTCAAACAGGTAAACTACAGGCACAAATGACACCAAACAGGTCGGATATACTCGGGAGATACTCACGCTTTGTCAACCAACTCCCTAACCTTCCACATGTTCAGCATCTTGGCTCCGTGAAAAGGGGCTTTCTGCCACGGCAAACCCTTCACTCCAACGAACACCGAAACCAAACCTTGAACTCTGGAAAGTAAACTCTTCTTCACCTCTCTTTCAAGGCAGGAGGCGCAAACGCACCACCAGACAGACAGGAAAGGTTACTACGGGAAATGCCCGCGTCACGTCATCAACACTGCGTAAAGCAGCATTGGAGTTGTAGTTTCTAATTAGTGTTCTGGCCCCACCATTGATACTGTAAGTACATTAACCTTTATAAATGTATAAAGACGCAGCTGTCAACTTGGTACACAATTATATCCAAATGTGTGGATATAAAACAACCAGTTGCATCAGGAACAGCATCAGATTAAACTGGTCTTCATTTCTGAGGAGCCCCTACAATCCCATCATCAATGGATTGAATAAAGACACTTGTTTATATGCATCTTGTTGATGCATGAAGTGCCCATAGACTGTGGAGTTTGGCTGGTGTTTCTTATTGTCATATTGCAGGTCTATTGTAAATAACAGTTGATAAATAACACTGCAATGCAGAAATAGTAGTTTCAAAACGGAAATGACATCACATAGTTTGTCCATCAGAGAACATTGACAAATATCCTGTTTTCTCAGATAAATAAGTAAATAAATTGAAGAGATCCTAATCAAAAGTGTGTGTTATGTGTTTATGTGGACAGTTATATTGATTTAAATATCTAGTATAGACTGGGCTATCTCAATCAGGACAGCCACTTTTCTTATGTATAATTAGAAAACATATTCTAATGTGTTTCCGTCTGTGCTCGACTATAAAACATGTCCTCTTTGTCCAAATCTATCTCAGCCTCTCCAAAACCGTAGCCTACATCCTCATCAGCAGGTCACCACCCCGTGTGTTCTCCATCCCTCCTCATCTGGCATTCAGGCATGCTACAATGACCCAGTGATGCTGTGTGACAGGCCAGGCAGGGCACTGGCTGTTTGTGTCAATCCAGATCAATCACTCCCTCTTCTGGACGGACAACGTCATCAACACACAGAAAGGTCACAGGGTGTACTCAAGCCAGGCCTGATGTGGTGAGCATGGAGGTCAGCCTAGCAAGTGAACACCCTCGACTAGCTGAGTGGCATCTGACCCGGGTGGCGAGGAAGAGAAAAAAAACAGGTATTCCACTGTTGATTTCAGTACAGGAAGAATTAAATGAGTGGTGGTCATTTCTTCTGAACTGCCCTATGTTTTTGACTCTCCTGTGACTGGGCGTGTGCAAAAAGTATTAAGCCTCTTTGTCGTATTGATTGATATTCCAGTGGGCAAGATGAGCCCTAAGATGCCCTACATCTGACAGAGTCTCTATTCTCTAATGATACGTGTAAATATGGCCCATGGCTTATACTTCTATAGGAGAGCAGGAAGAAACAACACAATAGCTAAAATACAAGCCATTTGAGGAAAAAAAAACAAGAAACAGCACTTAACGGCCCAGAATGCACTGCACCCAAGGGAGCAACCTCAATTACTGTTACACGTCCGAAGAGGAGAACTCTAGGAGAAGTGATTGCTGAGATGGAAATGGCTGTGTGTGTGTTTGTGCATGTTACGAGTGTGTTTTTGTGCGAGTGTGTGGGTTGGCAGAGGACGGATAGAAAGGCACTCAGTAAAAAGATCTTTCAGAAACACTTTGCCTCTGTGACGTTGACGCGAGCTGTTGATTGACATGCACTTCTCGACAGAAACCAGAGCTATCAACCTATCTGCCACGCATTAAGAATGGCACGGTCCTTGGGGAGGGGCCTAAGTGGTAAATGATGTTGCTCAAGACGCTCTCTGTCAACAATGTGTGTGTATTTGTGAGTGTGTGAGTGCTGAGGATGGCAAAGTATTCAATCAAAGCTTTGATTGAAAAACCCTTTTGTCCTTAAAGATCAGAATTCAGCATCTTGATGTATAGGATGCATGTGTACGCAGGGGTGAGCCTTTGTTTTAAATACAGTGCAGTGCTATGCAGTCTATGGGGGAAAATGAGCTGGCAGAGGCCTTAAATAAAGAAATTTGATCTCAAACAATATTTGTGCAATTAAAATGTGCTGTCAAAGCAAGCTTTAGAGTTTTTTCTGTTTGTGTTCTTGGAGAGTTTTAATTTTCAGAAAGAGAGAAATCTTGTATCACCCACATTCTCTCTTCTGATATGGAAAAACATGTCAGTCTCCGCTTGATATTTCATATTTTATAGCCACGTTCCATTCATCACCGTGCTCTGGGGTTGATCGTCGATTTGGTCTGCTGAGACCAAGTTGTCACTAACAACTTTTGAGTTGAGAGAAATGAAAAAGTAAGCCAGATAAACATGAGGTCATTGTAACACAAGCGGCACTAGGGGGCACTCTGACTTTTCTTCTAGTCACTGTTTTTGCACATGTGAGAGTTTGTGTTTGAGTGTGTGAGTGTGCGAGTGTGTGTGTATGCCCGACCACTTGGGGTCGAGGCTGTGTGTTTACATGACTGAAGTTCCCATGACAAATGTGGTCAGAACATCATCTCGACTTGGGAATGTGCACAAAAAAGGCCTCTACAACTCTGCTATTATTCTTTCTCCACAAACATGTGCTTCCAATCTCTTCCAACACTCTGCACTTTTTTTCTTTGCTGTTTTACAATGCCATTAGAAAACAATGTTCTTTGTTTTGCACATTAGCTATGAATTAACGATCCCGCCCATCTTTGTGCCCGCAGAAGAGGTTCTGATCTGTGGAGTCACTCGCTGGGGCCCAGCTTTCCTCCTGTCAGAGCGACAGTTCTTTCAGTGCTGTTATATTTCAGGCTGTTATTGTTGGCTCTCTTGCAGCTTCGGTAAGATCTTTAGTCTTTTTCCCAAGCGATATAACCCCCACACACATCACACAGTATCTGACCCCTGTCTCCATGACACATGACAGGTCCACTGTGGTGTGTGTGTGTGTGTGTCTCTGTGCGTGTGTGTGTGTGTGTGTGTGTGTGTGTGTGTCTGTGCGTGTGTGTGTGGTGTGTGTGTGTGGGCATGTGGGCATGTGGGCATGTGAGCAAGGACTGATGTGTGCATTTATATGTGCGTCTGCTTTCATGTAAATCTGTAGTAAATATGTGTGTGAGCGGCTCAGACATGTATGCAAGTGAACAGAGCGTATCTGGCTCAGTATGTAGGCATTGAATATGTTAAAACAATGAGGCCACTTGTCACATGTTCAAAGTCGCGCAGACAACCCGCTGTGATCTCAAACCACACACACAGATGTTCCTAATGGAACTAAAGTAGCATTCGCATTCCTGTGGATAACCAGTCTGTTTATTTTGCTCTCTAAACTGGACTGGATTGCCACTTTCTCTGGTGAGAAAAAGGATGGAAGATGATAAAAAAAATACGAGGAGACTGATGAGACAGACTCCCGCCACAGTTTAGTCCTCCAAAGCCAACCGTCAGTCCCACTAAACAAGTAACCCTCAGCGGCAGTGATTTAAGGGTGACAGTAATTTAGTGTATAATGGAAGTTGATGCCAGTGTGCAACCCTTTGCAAGCTAATACTGCCGTTGTCGTATTCCCCTACGCGAGGAAATGAGCTTGGTGCAATTGTCAAGGCTTATGTTTATGAGTCAGAATGTTAACAGTAAATCCTGTTGCTTTGTACATGGGCGAGACAGCATACACATACACAGAGGAGAACCCACCCAGGTATGCTCAAGTCCTGAGAGCATCTGCTCCTTTACAACCAGATTGAATTAGCAATTACAGAGAGTAAAAACCAGAACAAAACATCTGGAGCTGTAAGCAGCAGAGGTTATAAATCTGAGGGGGGGGGGGGGGGGGGGGGGGGGGGGGGGGGGGGGGTATGAAAATGAGCCAAAGTGAGATTCTCAAGGACAGTGTCTCTGATTGGCCCATTAACATGCCAGGGGTGTCAAAAAGGACCTGAGGCAATGGGAGAAATGGGACAGAGCAGAGGGCTTTAGAGGGCATATGGAACACCAGTGAATGGAGAGGTAGAGCGTACAAGGGAGAGCACAGGAGAGGGCCACTGAGATACTGTAGGGGAGTGAAATGCAGTATTAGCAAAGATAACTCAGCTGAGGAGATACATGGATGTTGTTTGTGTCTTGAACCTCCCCGCAGGAAATCAGCCCGATAAGTAGAGAGAAAGTGGTGGAAAAGCTGATGGGAAGTTGTGAAAAAAGACCTAAGGTTTTCTTTTTTTTTTAAAAAAAAGACTTGAAGCTGTGTGGGTGCAAGAATTAAGAAACAGAGGCTGAAGATCACTACTATGCCAAACCACAATTATACATGTTTGGACACAGAAAATGCTCTAAGTAAATGTAAGGCCGGGTGTTCATAAATGCATTTTAATGATTATATCCAGTTTGGTTTAAGTCCATATAAATGAGAGGTTGGAAAGCCGCAGCACCATTACCGCATCTGTTTTTGCTATTATTGGCACAATAAATTACGTAGGCAATTTGTTTGCGCTGTTGTTAGAGTAATAGAATCAAATTATCCCATGTTAGGGAAATGATTATGTACGAAGCGGAACCCATCAGGGATTCACAGGGCAATCAGTGAAGTAAGACAGAGCTGAAATGTTGGCGCTCTGCACATCAACGGTTCCAGGTCCACTACGTCATTTGAAAGAACTTCTCAACCTTGGATAGGAGATAATTGTACCTGGTTCACACAGACTGTTTCACCCACTAATCTGGCAATGCTCAGAGTGCTAAGTCAGTGTGGAGCCACAGTGCCTGTTGTAGCAGATCTACAGTGCAACATTAACTCAGTGGAGCTGTAAGAAGCACAAGCACAGAGTGAGAGGAGAGGGCAGTTATAATTGAAAAAGCCTGACACGAGCCAAATGAGAAGTGTTCGCAATGAAGGACAATATCAAATGAGTCTTATCAATTAAAAGCCAGGGAACGGTGTTTACATTCCCATTCCAAGGCCAGACACCGCGTGGATGTTTCAAATAGGTCAAGGTTGAAGTGAAAACAAAAGTTGGTCGATTAGCAGTCGAGGTGCAGCATTCCTGCTTTGTATGCTAATCTGGCAGATCATCATATCGTGTAGGCACTGCCTGCGATTCTACATCTGCACGCACTCATTTAATTATCCAAACACAATTCACAAAAGTCACTGGAAACAAACCAAACCAAAATAAAATAATTTGCATATATTTAAAAGAGCAGATAAAGTCCCTTGGGGTTGGTTAATATTTCAGAGGCATAATAATAATATGCTAAATCATTCACATTTTATCCAGCACCAAAACAAAGAGGCTTTGTCGATGTAATTAGGGTGTTTTAGAGTTGAATCACCCTGGCAAATGACCATGTTTTTCTCTCTGGGAGATCGCAGTGTGAATGTATCTAAGCCTCCCTCTCTCCCTCTCTCTCTCTCTCTCTCTCTCTCTCTCTCTCCCTGTGTGTGTGTGTGTGTGTCTGTGTGTTTGTGTGTGTGCTTGTGTTGTATTGTCACCGTTCCTCCATGTGCACGCAGTCTTAGAAAAGGATTGATTAAAGCGAGAGTGTCTGTCTCAGAGCAGTTAATGAGGTTTAGTCCCATGAGCTGTGAGGTTTGGGTGTGTGTGAGTGCACGCACATGTGTGTTTGCGTGTGTGCATGCAGACCTAGCGGAAGACGTTGTTAATTGGCTAAGACTTACTTTCAGCAGGGGGATAGTCAAGGGCACAGTGCCTCCACATTTGTGGAGTGCCATTTGTAGAACACGGTGATATGTTCACTTTCTATATTCAATATCATTTTGAGGGAATGATGAGTCAGTAGCAGGATGACAGAAAGACGTATGATTGCAATTATACTTGTAATTTTGTATGTGTTACATGCATCTGTAGATAAAACGTGAATATTTTTCTTCATGTGTGAATCACAGAGATAGAAAACATAACACATGCGAAAAACTGAATGGGAAAAATGTTATTTTACTGTTTTGTGCTACCTGAGTGTATCTGAAGATGTGAATGAAATTCATTTTTCTCTCAGGGGACAAGAAGAGGACGAAAAGGAAGGAGAAAGGAGGAGAAGAGAGGAAAAGAGAATGGAAAAGAAATATAAAAAGGCAGAAAAAGACAGACACAAGACACAGAGGATGAGAGAAAGAGGAATTGAGGCGGAGAGGGAGAAAGAGAGATATTCCACAAAGGCCAAGGTACTGTAGATGGATACAATCTCACCTGCTCTGGTCTCCACACAGACCTGTCCGTCTACACGTCTATACAGACCTGTGTGTTCCATTGCAGCGCAACACACAGCGTGTCTCAAACAGCAGGAAGCATCGATGCTTTCATGTGGAGCACAGCCCAAAGTAGAGCAAGATCACAATGTGTGTGTGTGTGCGTGTGTGTGTGTGTGTGTGTGTGTGTGTGTGCGTGTGTGTGTGCGTGTGTGAAACCCAGGCTTTTCCCCCCTTGGGACCTGCACAAACACGCTTCCCATCTTTCCTTTGAGTTTCACATTCAAAGGTTCCACTCGTTCAGCTGTCAGTCATTCTCTCAGCCAATCAAGGCCCTTCATTCTCAGTCTGTTTATAGATCAAGGGTGGTTTAAGCGTACGTATGTGATGTGACTGGAATTTTTACCATGACTAATACTAATACTGTAAATATTCATATTTTTTTACACATCACCGGTGGTGTCAATCAAAATCAACACTATTGTACCATACTGTGAGCATACGGGAAGTCTATAACAATGTTTATGACTGCCGGTCCTCAAAACCCATTGTTGCTACTCGAAGGATGCCAGAGAATGCAGAAAGGTATCTGGACCAGGAATAAAGTCTGAAATGTGGCTGAATGGAATGAAATAAGTTCATGGATGTATGTAGAAAGAAAGAGAAAAATTCTTTAAAAGAGGCACAGATGGAGGTTATAAAAGGAAATAGCTTTGTGTGTGGGTAAGGGCTCATGGCTGGTGTGTGTGCATGTGTGTGTGCACTATATGTGTGCATTTGTGTTATCAAAAGATATTCGGTGCTGTATAGAGGCATTAACTATTGTGTTTGTAGGGCTATCGCAACCCAGATATGTCATGCTTAATTTAGTGGCTAAGAGAAAAGAAAAGGGGGAGAAAAACTACAAATTGCTGTGAAATGTACAGTATATCTGAATGTATGAGTACATCACACAGCCGCTGCACTTGTGCCTTAACACATGGGGAAACTGAGAAGGAGAGAGAACTATAGCGATAAAGAAAGAGAAGGAGAGGGATGCAAACAGACGGAGCATCAGGTGACAGCAGGCGTTATCAGACCTCACCTCTGATTGCCATCTATTATGACGGGACAATAGTTTCCTGTGGGCAATGCTAACGACCTGTGTTTGTCAGCAGCAGGGGAAATTAACCCAAGCCATACTTTGTCTGCTTTGTGCCAGGAGGGAACCTGACAAAAGGAGAGGAGCAGAGTGGGCGAAGGAAGAATCACTCACACACCTGTTCTGTAGTGATAGACAGCTGCCATATGTCCACACCTGCACCGTGGGGCTGCGGTGGGTGAGGTTCAGGCACCAACAGAGGGCAGCAGAGGGCTTCAGAGCTGACACTTCCCTCAGAGGCCGGTCAAACAGCTCAGCCTCGCAGAAAATTCATGCTGTCTAGATCTGCATGTCACCTCTCAAATGTCCACTCAACACTCACTTTATGTTTGATTTGAAATTATTTAGGGGCTTGCACTGGTGTGTTTAAAGCAGTGATGGCTTTACCTCAGAGCTGCCACAATGAGATACTTGTTTGTTTTTGTCAACTTTACCTATTTTTCCTCGCTGAAATAAGGTGGGAGTGAGGTCTGAACTGCAGGGCACTGGTAATGGCGGAGTGTGTGTTCTACAGCACGTCTCAGCGAGAAACTTGCTCGATCTATTCACACTACATGCAGAGCCGTGGCCTCCAGGCTTGAGTTCCTGCTTCGGTAATGACTCTGTTCCCCTGTGGAATGTAGAACATTGTCTTTCCTCAAATGAGGGAAGCACACAATCACACATACACGCGCATGCACACGCACATGCACACGCACGCGCGCGCACACACACACACACACACACACACACACACACACACACACACACATGCATCCACCAACACACACACACAGGCATGTACTTCAATATGCATTAAACTCACAAGGTTGTAAACATTCACAGACAAAACACTGTGAGTTGCAAGTGCACACTTGCATGTAAGTGCACATGAATACACACATAGTGTACTTGCAACAACACATGCCCCCCCCACACACACACACACACACTCCCCAGTCTCAGAAACATTGATTGGGCCTCCCTCTCAGGTCTGCTTTCCTATACCATGATCAATCAGTGAGTTTATAGACCACAATGTGTGGCAGCTTGTATTGCTCTTTCTCCCTCTTCGTTACCGATCAGAGAAAATCCCACTCTAAGCAAGCGCAATGCACATTCATACAATTTTAATGACTCTTAAATTAACCATCATATTTTTGCTCCACTCCTTCACTGACTAAATCGCTTAATATGCATCAACACTGGCCTCACTTGTGGGTTCGCCGTGACATTTTTATAATTCCTTTACTCGGGCATTGTGTTTATTTATGAGTGTGTAGGCTTTTTTGGCTGATAAATGGCACAATTAAACAGTGCTCAGACACTCGAGCAGGCATTTCAGGCTGCTGACAGATTTTTAGTGTCCTCTTCCTTGGCTAACGATGAAAGTAAATAATGTCTTAACGAGGTTGCTGGAGCAGTTGTTTGAGGATTCATTTTATATTTTAGATTTGCTTTGAGCAGTGGCGGTTGAACACAACACAAAAGTAAGGTTCACAGCCTAGATTTTATGCTTTGAACATAATTTAGTAGCTTGTTAACAAACTCCTTTACAATTATTACCAAGGTTACAAATGAAAATTGAAACAATTTCTGAATTTTTCAGGATTGTGTGAGCAGTGAGCAGACTTATTACATTATTCATAACATTTTCCTTTACTGTTTGGGCAAATTCAACAACTCTTTTACGGTATTTTTAGACATTAGGTGTCTATTTCTGTCCATTTTATATTTGTACAACATGGTGGGAAAGCAGGGTCAAATGAGACAGACTACAGCGGTGTTAAGCTGCTGTTTTCAGGGTGTCTCAGAACTCGAATCTTCCGACTTCCTGTATGCATTATTCAAGGGCCCCTATTGGCTGCTGTGGGTTTAGTGATGAAAGCAGCCTGACGCAATACTCGGCAACAGTGTTTTATAGTATTGTTTTACAAACTATTGTAAGGCAGGGTTAGAACAAGGGAGAGTATTAGCCAGGCCCTGGGAGGAGGGTAGCTTTATGAGCCCTCTGAGGCCGGCTGGGGAGTGCCTGGGCTCCTGTGCAGTTAAGCAGTGGGCTACGGCGCTACAAGCTGCCTCTACATTTACAGAATGCCCTTGGACGGAGGATGTGTGAGAGAGAAAGTGTGGGGCATGCATGCTCATGGGCTAATGAGTGCATGTGTTAATGCCTGTGTGTGTTTGTGCGCACATGTGAGTGTGTGCACGGACGAGATGTTGTTGGGTTGAGTCAGTCTCCAGAGGGAAGGAGAAGGACAAATGCTCCTTAAAAATAGCCCCTGGGCAGCTGGTGTACACAGTCTATCAGCAGTCCGTCCCTGGGGCCAAGGAGGGAGGGAGGGTAGGATGGAGAGAAAGAGGGAGAGAGAGAGTGAGACAGAGGATGGATGTTAGAGAAAGTGAGAGAAATGTGGAAAAATAGGGTAGAATATGGGTGGAATGGAAAGAGAGAAGGAAAAAAAACTATATATATATATTTATATATGGATAAAAAAAGATAACCCTCCTCTCAAGAAAGAGAGAAGATAGTAAAGAGAACCAAAAGTCAAAGAGAAAAGGAGAACAAACTGAGATAGTCAGCGAAAGAGAGAAGGCAAAAGATGGAGAGTGCCTCCCAGTCCCAGTTGTGAATGCTCTAGAGGTCACAGTGGAGGGATAGGGTTTTAGAGAGAGCAGCTTTGTCCCCAGACGTCTTCAGTTACTAATATACCAGCGTGTGCTTCGCTAAATCGCTCCCAGTCGGCGGGAGTAGAGATCCTTGAGACCCACTGAGACCCTTTATGGAAATAACTCTACCCCATTTGCTCTCAATAACTTGCTGTAACATTTTGTGTGTGTGTGTGTGTGTGTGTGTGTGTGTGTGGCGTGCAGAGGTTTGTGTATATTTGAATTGAAGGTGCTCATTGAGCATTTGCGTGCATAGTTTTAATGGACATGCGCATAATGACGTGATGGTTTTTTACAACTGTTCAATCTACTGGAGGCAACAAAATCATCAAGCTATTACATATTTATCGTAGTGGAATGTTCTGATTGTGCTTTTTGTGATCCTGGAGTGAATGTGTATGTACTATATGTATGAGTATGGCATCACCACATACTACTGAAAAATTTGATTAGACCCAGACATACAAAAAGATTCTCCAAAGACATTTCAGGTAGAATGTAGTTTGCAGCATGCGACTGGGAAGGTTTGTGGGTGTATTTCAACTTTAAATGAGAAATAAAGAGCTGGAAGTCATTCTATAGTTGCCTGAAGGATCCCACACTCTCACAGTATCATCAACACACCAATTAGAGCCACAGACTGGGAGAGGATCAATGTGATACTGAGTGTGTGTATGTGTGTGGGTGGTGTGTGTGTGTGTGTGTGTGTGTGTGTGCGTGTATAGATGTATTTCGTTAGTTCCTCCACTGAACTAATTGAGCTGTTTTTCCTCAACAGTTGGGAGCTCTTAGGCTGCGGACAGATGCCCTTGGGCACAAGGTGTGTGTGTCATTTTGTGTGCATCTGTGTGTTTGCCACTGCGAGCATGTGTTCCACCCTGCCACAGTGATCGGGAGAGTTTGTCGGTGCATGCCAAAATGAAGACTTGTGTGTTATGTGTGTGTGCATGGCATGCAGGCTGTTGGTCTGTCAGTGGCGTATTTAGTGGTCTCCAGGCGTCATTAGTACTCTGACTGTCACATCGGGCCGTCTTAGTTGAGCTCTTTATAAAGCTTTGTTTAGAATACTCCGGCCACATGTGCTCCGCTGCGACTGATGAGCCCTGAGCGGGTGCTGATGGAGTGTGTGCGTGTGTGTGTGCGTGGAAGCGGGGTGGTGATGGAGCAAAGCCGTCCTGACAGAGATGTTACCCAGCAGCAGGATCCTGTGCCCCACCCCCTCCTCTCTCTCTCTCACACACACACACACACACACACACACACACACACACACACGCATCACCATCACCTACCCAAACAGCCTGGCTTTCAATGTCATCGTTCGGGTCATGTTTAACTTGAGAGAAGAGGATATACTTTGTTTATTCCACGGAAAGGACAGTTGACCATTCCTCACATACAGGAAATGCAGCATGCTGTACAAGGCAACAATAGCCACACCACACTGCTGCAGTGAGTGGTGGGAAAGCAGCAGTGCACATTTACTCAACTTAGTGTGTTTAACCACATTTTGAATTGCTACTTGACTATTTCCATTTTATGCTTTGTTGTACTTCTACTCCATGGCATCCTAAAGGAAAGAATTGTACTTTTTAGTTGCTTTTCTGAGTGAGATTGTATGCAGAGAACAAAAAGATTAGCTATGCATCATAGCAGATTAGACTACCCAACAGTATACAAAGTTAAAATTATCCCACCATGACCAGAATAAAAGAACAAGGCCCCAGTCTGCGTTCAGACAAAGTGTTTTTTGGATCATCCATACCGGCACTTTTCCAATGTTTGAATAGGGGGTTCTGGAAAACTGTCGCCTGGCCAGGTGTGTGTAAGTGTGTGTGAAGGCAGGGCTTTAACTTCTGTCTCATGCAACTACTCCCATCACTTTTCAAGGAGGGACTGTGCACTGTTATCCCCATTTGTACAATTTATTATGTCGAGGCACACAGAAAATAGAACATTCAAAGAGAAAGATCGAGGAGGCAGTGGGATCCAGCCGGGGTGAGGCTGTGATGGAAGGCTTTTCACACTTGCTTCAAGTTTAGCCATTTGGAACCATTAGACACGACTGGATGACGTGCAAATTCTTCATTCTTATTTTTACATTTCTTAAACTCTTATTAAGATAAGATAAGATAAGATTAGATGGGATAAGATAAGATAAGATAAGATGCAGTACTGTCTCGAGTGAAGGGACAATGGTGTGTTACACTAAAAAATAAGATTAAGTGAGTAAGACTCTGAGTAAGTAAATAGAAATGATCCATTTTTGTTGTTGTTTTTAACAGGCTAAGGGACAGCTGGGCACTCTAGTTTTTTTGCAAAGGCTTTTCTAAGAGTAGTAAATAACACGTTTGTTGGGGACTATTTTCAGCAGGGGATTAATACATATTTGGTGCTCTTGTGAGTATTTCCAGCAGCAGGACGGTGTATGTGGGATTGACTCAAAATAAACCACAGTGCTTATGGTAGTGAAGGAACATGTACCCCAATGCAACAGTGTGCCTCACTGATATGTTTTTGATCATTTGATTAAGTAGCAGGATAAAGTCACCTTTGATTGTAGTTGTTTCATGGGACTTGTTGACAATAGGAAAAATATAGATGACTGCCAACTGTAAATTTAAAATGCTGAAATACATGAAAATGCACCAGTTATAATAATTCAGTGTTATAATATATTTGTAATAACGAACTGAAGAGATTCTGCATTATGAATACTTTTCCTTTTAACACATAGTGTTAAGTGTGTCTGTACTTTATAATGCAGTGATATTTTTACATTGTTACATTCCTACTTTTACTTAAGTAAAAGATCTGAATTCTTCTCCTAGCGCTGCACTGTGATGTGAATTTCTATATGGAATTAAAGCTCTCACACATTTTTTGATTTCTGCTATAATATGTAATAGATGTAAGCACCCATGGAATTAACAAGTATTCACTGTTGTTTTCAAGAAATCTTCCCTGCAGCATCTAGCTGGTGCTGGTCGTCTCTCTTCACCACGGCAGCTGCCTGTGATGGTTATCTCTCATTCATTTTCAAACACGCACACACACACACACACACGCATACACACACACACACACACACACACACACACAAACCTAGACCCACGCACGTTTCCACTCCCACCCCTCCGGCTCACGCACTTCCACATTTGCACACTTGCACACGTTCACACACTTGAACACGCTTGTTCTTTTCCTCCCTCTCTCTTTTTGACAACACAACTTCCAGCTTAACTTCCAGCAGAAGTGCGCCACTCTCAGTCCTTCAGCGGGAGTCGTTACTTTGAGCTACTCGGGAATACAGTCTAACTTTCTAGTACAAGACTAGTCATTGAGTCTTTCCCCTGGGACCCCCGCTATATAACTTATACTCACTTTACAGGACTTCCATATCAGTGGAAGGCATCTCTCTGTGAAAGCACTGAGGTAGGAGTTGGGATAAAGCTATTTGATGTTTTGTAGCAAACGTATCTGAGGTAATGGATACTGTGTGAAAGGCTATGGCTGCGTGAGTGAAATGACAAAGTTAGTTTGGGCCTTACAGATCTTTAAATCCCTCTGGATCACTCAAACTGCCCCCTTCTACACTCGCCGCTCCACTGATTGTGTGTTTGTGTGTGTATGTGTCAGATGATTGGTACCTGGGCTAACTGAGAGGAGTCCCTCAGGTCCTTCTGTGGAGGTTCTCAGGTCTGGTCAGTTAACCTCCATCTCTCTCTTTGATCGCTGTGGCTCAGACGACCCTCAGGGAAAACACAACACGCTCAAACCTCAGTCAGACCACTTTTAGAAGATATACACACACACACACACACACACACATCCGCACTTATCCACGGCAGACAAATGGATTGACACATATACACAAGAAACTTTGCACATATGCCAATGCACACACCCCCTCATCCAAACATCCACACACACACACACACTTTGCCACACAGTCTGACCAAGGGGTAATGCTATACAGCCGGTGTCAGTGAGAGCAGGGTACTTAAGGTGCTATTACACTCCCATTACCTCTACTCTCATGTGCAATCAGGGAGAGGTGATGGCCTGCGCTCTGGCAACACACACCCTGTTTCCCCCTCTGACAGCACTGCGGACAGAAGCCCGAGGCACCGGGCTCCACGGCCGTAAGGGAGGTAAGGCGAGGAGATTTAATCTGAAGGGTGTGTGTCGTATTGGGTAGGTAGAAGAGAAAGAACGCATTGTGCAGCAGCAAGGCTAACAGGGATAAAGCTCATACTCCGATTTGCAGATGATGATGATGGATATGCAGAGTTTCATGTGTTTGTGAATGTGTTTTAATGAAACATATAAAAAGAAAACATCTTCCCCCTCCGCCCCCATTTTCTACCTCTGTTTTTTGTGCCCCTCTCTCTCTATCTCATACACACACTCACTCTCTCTCAGTCTCTCTCTCTCTTTCTCTCTCTCTCTCAGCTGGCCCTAGATAGTTTTGCTCTTCCCCCAGCTCCTCTGGGACCCCTTCTCTGTGTCGTTAATCAGAGCTTCTCAGCTCAGCTTCTCTCTCTCTCTCTCTCTCTCTCTCTCTCTCTCTCCCTTTTTCTTTCTTTTCCGAGCCAACACACACACTCACCCGTGCACGCACACACATATGCAGTCTTATAGTCTCTTCCCCCCCCCTCCCCCATGCATCCTCAGCCCCATCCATCATAAAACGGCAGTGGGAAGGTGTGGTTGTGTGTAAGTGGAAGTGCGAGTGTGTGAAAGTGTGCGCGTCAGGTTCTGTGTGTGTGTGTGTGTGTCTGTGTGTGCTGGCTCATGTATGTGCGCACTATAGGCACACATCTCTGTGTCTCCTCAGCAAAAATGAATTGAGACTTTACAAGAAGAAAGCAATTAGGCCAGGGCTTTGCCCTATCATTCACTGGCTAATGTATCAGAGGCAGAGTGAATATTATTAACGGACGGGGAGGGTAAAGCTCTGTGGGTTTTACAGCCAGAAGGTAGGACAAGAAAAGACTAATGATTGTGATGAAGTAACCCTGAGTTGAAGGGTTTTAATCACTTGTAGGCTTTGTGGCTTCGCAGTTGACATGCTCTTTATGATAACTGCATGGCTTCCAGCTCTCAGTCTCTGACATCCACCGAACACTAGTAGGAAAGAATCAAATGAGCCATTATCGAACATGGATAAGGATGGCTGAGTACAATGCAACAAGATTACTCATTCATCAGCATGTGTGAGTGAGGGCCGCAGGGCTGAGAGAGCAGGGAGAAAACAAATCATGAGTCAGAAAGATGGAAACTACGGCCAACGGAGGACAAAGAGACAAATTATATACAGGGGGTGGGGGGGGTGCAGAGACAAAAGTGCAAAGCAGAGAGGGGTGACTTATGTGGAGCTTTGATGGACAGAGTCGAGAAGGGGCAGGCAGAGGAGAGAGGAGGTGAAGGAGCAGTGTTGGGTCAGTGATGCGTAGAGACAAACCATTTGCACCTCAGCAGCAAACTGAGTGCTCTTGGCTTCTGCGTGCGGGTGAGAGAGTGTGTGTGACAAGGGTCGGGGGAAACTGGGTTCAGACCTGGGATAGGTCACACCGTAATGGTGGGGTTTTTTAACAGCATTTTTGTTTCACATCTCCACGGCGCTCTTAAATGTCATGCATTTTAAAAAGCAAGTCTCTGTGGGTCGTGCTGACATTGATGTGTGTGCTTTCGTCCAACAGGAACCTTCCTCTTTGTGATTTAAAGCAACATTTCGTGCTCTCTGGTTACATTTGTTGACATCACTCAGCTCTTAACAGCAAATGTGATATGATAACTCAATCAGGCAAGACGCTAAATATTGAGATAAGCCCATAGTGACCCTGAAGAAAAATATGAGGCCAATCTGTTCCAGCCTGTTTCTGTGTTACAGTCACAATTACTGGAGATTACAGCTAAATCACTTCCACATGGGCTCAATGAAAACTTTACAATCTCTCCCACAATACACGATGAGGTGACTTTGTTTGGACTGAAACCAACAGAGGAAAGAGGAGAAGAGGTGAAGGAAGTAGAGGAGAGAAAGCCTCGGAGCAATGGGGGAGAGGGGAGAGATTTGAGGGATAGGTGGAGGACTTTTGTAAAGAGCTTATTTTTGAGCCATCATGCAACCATCATTTTCTCTCCCAAGAATTTCTGTTCCAAAATCTGTCAAATGGGAAACAAATGTTGTGGGTGAGACCGCACGGGGATAAAAAACATTCTTGTTGTTTCACAATCCACCACCAGAAAAGAGCTGGCTCAGAAGAGGAATAAAAGAATGAGCAAGCAAAGACAAAAATCAAAATCAGCTTCAACATCACAGAAAGCAAAGGAATGCTCCAAGACAGACGCTTTAAAATGTATTTGTCTTTGAAAAAAGAGACAGGCATCGTAAGGGACTGTACAAAAAAGTTCCTTTGAACTTTTTCTCACTCCAGATTTATGTTTTATTTCAGTCCTCCATTGTAAGATTTAAAGCAAATTACATGGTTTCAGTGTGCGCTACAGTTCATAAAGGCATATTTAGCCATATGACAACAATCCTGTCATCATTTTGGCCAGTTTTGGCTACCAGAAAATGATCATACCATTAAAATATTACTCCAGATGGACTGTTTAAAAAGTGTGATCAGAATTAACCCAGCACAGCCAGAGATGTCGTCTTTTTTATTCCATGCATTCTTACTCATTCAGGTGTGTAATGCTAGTAGCGGTGGCTAGTGGAGCCTTGGGCTGCTAGCCTGAAGCAGAAATGAGGGACGAGGTCTGGTAAACTCGCTTCTCTCTAACTACATATTTTTTCAACCTCAAACTTCTTCACTCAACTGATGTTCAGACTCCTGCTAGTGCCACAACTTTTTTCCTTTTGCAGTGGTCTAGTACTTCCCGAGACCTCAGATGTTGATGTATAGATTTCACTTTTGCACATTAAAGTTTAATTGGGTTACACCATCTTAAACTTATTTTAGTTATCGATAGTAAAAATTAGCTGTACTTTTGAGACTCTGCGGGTAGTTTGCTGCGTGTTTTCTCTTAGGCAGGGCTTTTTTACAAAGTGAAACACAAAGTGCACCAAGCCCTCCCCACTCCGTTAACTTCTGTACAGTTCCTACGTCAGTGAAAGGAAGGGGGTGATTGTTCAGCTAAGTAAAGTCATTTCTAGTTTTCCCCACTTTTCCTCCATAAAGTGAACTTGTTGAAATGTCCTCTTTGTCCACTGCAGCCCCTTGGTAAAACAATCCAGGGTAAAGTCAGAGCGTGTGGTCGTTAACTCAGGCTGGCATACCTGCGCTGCTTTTATAGGTGGCAAAAGCTACTAATCCTTCAGTCCAATATTTACTTAGTCCAAGTTATGTTTTCCTGGACCCTCGCTATGCATCTCTCCTGCTCCCTGCTTATATATTCTTGGCCCTTGATGTATTCCTGGCTCAGGAAACAACTTTTAGTGCCCCGCAAGGGCTGAGTGAGAATTGACAGTGTGTGCCAGAGTGAGAGCGAGAGGTAGGGGGCCTGTTTTAGTTCCACTGTGTTTGTAAGGTCACTCAGAGTACATCTGTATGGAGTGGGAACTCACTCGCTTTCACTGTCACAACCACTCACAACAGCCATCTGTAATGCTGTTATGTGGAGCACTGTGTCCCTTTGTCCCTTACAAACACACACACACAAAGGCAACCACACAGTCACTCACACACCCTTGCACGTTTAAGAGCACATATATGTGCACGCAGATGCACACACTCGCGCGGCGTCACCGTTCACACTACAACAACTGAACCAGCGCAAACACACATTAACATAATGCTGGGTTCTAATTGTGGCAGCATGTGTTTCTAATGAAAAAGTTGTTTTAGGGTTTTATTCCGCTCGGCTGTCAAACAACTCGGCCGTGTTTTGAAATATAATTGTGGGGACCTTAAGAGTTTCGAAACCAAACCAAAACATTGCCGCGATCCTGGTTTCTAATGTTTCTAATTTGTTAAAATATGCTGAGTGAATGACAAAAGTAGAAGTCCGACCTGCCAAGGAAAACATATCAGAGGCAGGGCCATGTGGAAATACAGAGTCTCTTTTAGAAACATGATCAATGTAACCTTTGTTACAGGAAGGGAGAGAGAGAGAGAGGAGAGAGGGGGGGAGGAGAGTGGGAGGCGAGGAGACAACGCACACAGACAGTAGGTTCATGTTTGTGTACATGTTTATGTGTCACTATATCCACAGCAAATACAGTCAAAACACACTTAAGAATTCAAGTGGACATTCAGCTCATGTATGCACCACATACTGGTGTAACTGCATTGTTGTGGTGGACTGAACATTTTCTGTGTGGAGCGAATATGTTATTTTCACAAACTGTCAAATGGTGAAAGGAAGACGAGAAGGATTTAATCATTTACAGATGGGAAGTATATCTTTTACTTCTCATTTATGCTCATTCTCTCTCAGGCTGGACTGAGGAGGATGTGTACCCCCCCCTCCCTCCCCTTCCCCTCCCCGTCCCACACACTTCTAACCCAAAACTAACATACAGCCTGGAAGTGGGCTGAGGGGTGTGTATGTACTGTATGTGTGTGTTGGTGAGAGGGAGAGCGAAATTCATATGGTTGCAGAGCATCTCTTTTTTTTTTTTTTTTTCCTCCCCCCGCTGCTCTGTGCTTCTCCTTCTCTCTGTCCCCCCCTTCCCTCCCCACATATCTGTTTCTCTGAAGAATAACATACAAACCCTCTGTGAAAGGATTCATGGTTTATTAAACCAGAGGTCCTTTTCCTGTTTCAACACTGAGAAGAAAAAATAAATACCGCAGTTTGTTTTCTCTCCCTCTAGCTTAGTCCTCTATCTATCCCTCTATCTATTTTCATACTTTTTTTTTTCTCAAATCATTTTTTTGCCTGTGTCCGTCAATCTTTCAACTTTGCTTTTAGCGTATTTTCCCGCTGAACTTTCCAGACTCTAACAATGTGTCTACTCCTTGTTTCAAGTCCTCTGCTTTTTTCATGTCTTGGACACCCATCAGCCCCACAGCCCATTAAAGCAGAGTGTGTGACCACTGAATGGGTCCCACTAGTTTGTGCGTGTGTGTGTGTGTGTGTGTGTGTGTGTGTGTGTGTGTGTGTGTGTTACAAACAGGGCAGACTAGGATAACTCAGGGTAATGTATTGTCCTGGGCGTGCACCCTGACAGTTCCCCCTGCCGGTGCCTGGTCATTCATTACTGCTAATTTGACATGTTTACGGACCCCCCTCCTAACATTACATACTTAAGGCAATCGACTGACCTTAAATGGAAACACCTACAGCCGCGCGGCATGTCAATACCAGATGAGGATATTTGTGTCTCTCTCCCTCTGTTTGTGTGTGCGTGTGTGTGCTCTCGTGTGTACCTGAGAAGCAGTGCATCAATACTGAGTTAGTGGTTAATCTGGAGGAGCAGGTGAGTTATGCCTGTGGAGACGGTTTCCAGCATTATCTGAGTAAGTGTGTGTAATGTGGCTAAGAGGTGAACAATTCAGAATAAAGCAAGAAGTGTGTGTGTGTGTGTGTGTGTGTGTGTGTGTGTGTGTGTGTGTGTGTGTCAGGTGGGTGTGAGGCCAAGAGGGAAAAAGTGAGAGATTAGAGCTGTAAGAGCCAATATCTGTTTTGATCTCAAAACATATATTAGCTCTTGTGTTTTTACATATTCAGCACTTAAATACAGCGTTGTGTCATTAAATGGCCAATCTTGCATTGTCTCTCACTGATACACAACATTAATCACCAATTAGCTTGTCCTGCGACTGGCCACCTCTCTCATTAGAATATGATAGAATATAATGGTACTTAATGATGCTTAGGAAACATAATTAAATGACTGAGCTGTAGAACATGTGGAAGAACCACGGTGCATCAATCAAAGACGACCCTGTCAATCCAGCGCTCGTCAGGAGCGCCTACAGAGTTAAAACAGAGGGTGTGTGTGTGTGTGCCGAAAGCACTGGCCTCTATCATGACCTCATTAGGGAGAAATGAAGGGTGGACGTGTCCCCATCACAAGATACCATTGGTGCTTCAAAGTGTGAATGACATTAATATGTGACTGTCTCTGCCTCTGTCTGAATGTCAGTTGGTCTATCTGGCTGCACCAGAACAGATGAGGAGAAAAAAGGCCATCTCTCTGAGGTATCTGCTGCAAGCTCTAATTAGCATGTGAATAAATGGAATAAATAATCTATATTATTTATGGATTTGCTTTTATCATTAATCAACATAACAAAAAGCTTGTCTAATGTGCTCGCTGCAGCCGCCACTGTACTGTCAGCTGAGGGGAGGATGGAGGGGGAGAAAGAGGGAAGGTAGAAGGGAGGGGGGGGGGGCAAATAGCTTATCTTTTGTTTTTTTTTTTCATTTTAGTAGAACAATAAAGATAAGTGTTCTACATGCTTGCTTAACACACACAGTTCGCCGGCCTCCTCCCCTTCTCTCCCTCTCTGCCGGCAGTGGTGAAATCCATCTCTCTATCGCTATCTCTCTAACATCCATTACATACCCCAGCCCCTCACCTCCCTACTCATTAGGCCAACGCACAGTAAATTAGCAGCAGCAATTACAGGGAATATAAAGCATAGGCTCTGCCGGGCTCCCTCTGACAGGTACCACACAGATCATAGACAGACACCCACAGTCATCGGGATAATTACTGTGGGAAACGACCACACACCCTCATAAGCGAGAGCGCAAACCTGAATGTGAGTGCACACTCATTCAAGGTATGCCTGCACTCAAATATGCTCTGTCGTACTGGCAGCCGTGTTCATGCATAAACACACACGCATACGCTCGTGTGCACCTGCAAATACACATTAAGTAAGGCCAGGAATGGAACTTCCCATTTCCTCTTTTCATCTCTCTATGATGTCCATTGTGACTATTTTCCAGCACAGAATATTATTACTATTCATTCCTCCTCTCCTTGTCTTTTGCTCAACGTCTAGGTCTGCCTCCATTCTGAATATCACCCCACACACACACACACACACCGCCCCACTCCCATCCTCTCTCCTTCCCATTTCTTTCCTTTCCTTTCTTTAGCCGGGAACCCCATGGGGACTCCTGTTTCCCTTTCAAACACGCCTCCCTGCTCTTCCTCCCTTCATGTGTCCATGCAGGGAGGAGAATGAGAAAACGAAGGAGGAGGAGAGCGAGATGTTGAGGAATATGTGCATTAATATATTTCATTAGGATACTAGTAGCACGGAAGCTCCTGAACAGCACCTCTCTTGATGTGTGAAGGCTCTGCCGTCTGTATCCAGAGGAGTAGTTCTCCAGGAATAGCCTCTTTAATGTTATGTCTCCAGAGGGCTGAGGTCTGCCGGCTCCACGCTGCCCTCGGCCTCCCACTCCTATTGTCCTCCTCCCACACTGACCAGTCTATCTGGGCCTGAAAAGCTGCTGGAAATAAAGAGCAAAATGGGTTCACCTTTTGTCTGTGTGTATTTATGATTTATGAGTGTGTGTGTGTGTGTGTTTGAATGTGTGTGTGTTGCCCTGCAAGCTACATTTGGGGAGGCGGAATCCCTGGAGCCACGCGGTGCAACAAGGCAGCGGTGCTCGGCTCGCTAATCAAAAACATTAGGCTCCAGGACTCATTTTCCCCTGCAGTGAGTGTGTAACCTCCATAATTCAATATCCCACCTCTTACTGCTAAATCGTGCGCACTACGTTCCACTTTAGTGTTTGTCAGCAAACTATCAACTCTGTTATTAGATATATGGGAGAAAATGCCCTGCGCAGTTATGAACCTATGGGCAATTAAGGAGGCAAACGCACACAAACACACACAGTGTTTACCAGGCCTTGTTTCATCAGTACTTCCAGGTCGTCCCGCTCTCCCCCCCGTGGCGTTACGGAAGCCTCCAGTTACCGTGGAGACCCTGGAACAGTTTGAGGTCAGCAGAATCCTGGGATCCGCTGTTTTCACAAGCTAATCCAATCTGAGCCCCCTAAATTAGATATGCAAAAAATAAAAAAGAAATTAATTTTCTGCTGATGACCGGGTATGCAAATGATGACTCAATTATGGTGGGCTGGTGCGTTCGCAATTAATAACCTTGGAATCATCATTAACTAATATGTTTAGGAGGAAACTTGTCAGGCTAACCATGTTCACCATGCCATCAGTAATGCATTAATGAATTAGATTCATTAGAGAAAGGAGCCAAGCAGGGGGGAGGGGATGCAGGCCTGTTTCTGACCTGTGGAATCAGTTCTCCTCTCGTATTAGCCAACAGCCTCTCAGCTGTTTTGGAGGCTACACTTTCAGTCAAAAAAGAGAAGAAAGTCACAAATCCTCTCAATCTTTCACGAGTCGACTGAACTGAAATTTCTGCTTCATGATGATGAATCGTGTCACAGAAATTTACAAACAACAAAATGACCACTGACAAAGTCACAGACAAGAGGTAACTTTAATTCAACATTGTGAGAGTCCAAAAGTTATCTTACAGCTCAATTTTCATCAAAAACAATAACAATCTATACAGTAGAATTTTTTTCTTCCCTTATATCATAGAGCTGTTCAGTGTATTTGCAGTCAAAGACAAAACAGAGGAAAAATAGACACCAGCTATTTGGTTTGCATCTTTTTTTTTTTGTTGTTTGTTACCTAAATACAAAACTTTGTCACCCATTACCAATATTCATAATCAGGATGGAACTTTGCTTACAAAGAAGCCATTGTATGACAACAGACCTCTGTAGTTCATTTGAAACAGATATGGTGCAGCCCCTCCCGCCCCGGCCCAACCAGCACAGGCACACAAGTGCCTGAAAAACACTCGTCTGTCAGCAGGCGCCTCTGTTAAAACGGTCTTTTCTACCCACTTAACAAAACCAGGCTCTAGAAAAGAAAAGCAGAGAGAAAAGCCCTATTCTCTGTCCAGCAACAGCTTGAAGACACACGGCAGACACAAAGAAAAGACTGCAGAAATGGCTGAGGGGCCAAGGAGCTCCCTTTCATGCTCCCTCACTTGTTCTTGTTCTGTTTAGCTTGTGATGAAGCTGTATTGTCCAAACGCTAATACAGCGGGAGGAGGACCGGGGGATCGACTGTCGGATACTAGAGTCAGGCCTACGACTCCGTGTGTGAGATTAAAATTGTGCTGTGACAGTGCTTGTCTTTACTGTGCGCCCCTTTGTACTACAATTAAAACAGCTCTGTGTTGTCACACTGTTGTGAACCTGTGGTTAAGGATATTATTGAGAAATATTACCATCATGCGGTTTAAATTATTTCATTATTTGGAAAAAAAGCTACATAATCGCTACAAAAAAAAAAGAGACACAAAGTGTTTCTGTGAACACTAAAGTGCAATGAGCACAGCTGAGACAGGCCTCTCAGCGTCAAATGTCCTTCAAAGCGTGCCATTGCTGTAGTATTATAGTACATCGGGGTGTGTGTGATTGTTGAGTTATGGCTCTTTGTATTCTAGTCTGGCTTCACCACCAAACAGAGCGGGTTTGTGCTTTGTCCCCAAGTTCCCATGAATTCCTCTGTGGCAATAGACAATTGTGGTGAGGGTAGAAAACTGTACATGTGATTGAATGAAGAATGGGTTTGCATTGTTAAGGCATCTAGACTGCTGGTAAAGATTACAGTGACAGAAAAAAAGAAAGAGTATATAGATACAGTATGTAAGCAGGCATAAATAACATAGGAAAAGAAAGAACAGAGGGGGAAAAAAGAGGAACTCAAAGAAAGAAAAACACAGAGCAATTTCTTCGTTCTCTTGGTTTGCACGCACAAAAAAAGAAAGTGTCACTCAAGAGAAGAACCCATGCATATTATCAGTTCAAGAACAGTATCAATCTGAAAGCCTCAAAGAGTTCAAACAAAAAGATATAGATTTACAGTATATATTAATGTGTGTATATATTCTTAAAAAATCTACTTCAACCAAATACTCTGGATAAGATGCTACTTTTTTGCCATACAATAAACATTTTCATAAGGAAAAAAAACTGAAATTTTTTATTAACTTACAAATAATACAAAAATAGACAATGGCATGTTTTTGAATCAACAAACAAAAGCATGGTATACCGATGCAAACAATCAACATACAAAACAAAAAAGTTTTTTAAAAAAAAGTCACATTTAAATAGTGAGGAGACAACAGTAAATAATGAAACAAAACACCGTGAAATATGTTCACTTACTGTATTAAACTTACACAACACAACTAAACGAGGGTGAGAGGCAATGTACAAATACAAGGGATAAATACATTATTTATAGGATATTTTACAGGAATCCCCTTTTTGTATCCAAATCCATGTTTCTCGTGTTTAGCTGATGAGATATTGACAACACACAGTAAATCTATCTTCTGTACTGAGAAGCTGCCTTAAGACATTTAATGTTTACATTTCAAACTATAGCTATCGCAAAAAGAAAAGAAGTGTCAAATGAAAAATTCAACATTTTTTTTTTTTTATATACAAAAATATATCACATATATCACGCATTTATTCTAATTTGATATTTGCTAGACTCCTTCAGTACAGTGCTGGCTGAACGCACACATCCTCTGGCTTTTCAAGTCTTCGCTAAAATCTCCGACAAAATGTCAATTTTGGCTAAATCACCACCTTTTCTTCACATGACAAGCAGAAAAGCATATTGCAAACAGCTCAATCCTCACAGTTTTATTAAAAGTCAAACAAACAAACCAAACGGAAACAAAAAGAAAGAAAGGCATGTTTTCTGATGTTGAATAAGCATAAGGGTGATTTTGTTATACCACGTTTAGATTTATGGGATAATTAGCAGCAAAATTGAGGGTTGATTTTGTTCTTTTCTGTATTCCTTTGTTTTTGTGTGTCGTTGACCTTAGTCCCATTTGGCCAGTGTGTTGTTACATGGTTTTCGTAAGCAGGCTGTGCTGAGGAAAGCATCTTCTATTGTGACAGAGGTTACGTAAACTTCATGGCCAAACCAACACTTCACTGTTGTTTGCGCGAGTGACGGATTGCAAGATGGCGTGGGGCCTCCAGTAATCAAACCCAAACCTTACAGGCATAAACATAAAGATAAAGATAAATAAATGCTCTTTTCATGAGGTCAGTGTCACACTGTGGGTAAACTATCAGTCTCTATACACTCCTTCCAACGCGGTGTCAGAGAAGCTACACTAATTCAACCAAGAGGGAAATAGCATCACAAAGGTTCGTATTGTCCCTTTTTTTCTCCTCCCCTATCCCTTCAGATGAAATCCCAATGGAAAGGCCTGAGTTTAACAGAGTCCTGCGCCTTATCTTGACTTCCTTCAGTTCAGCTCCGGAGCTTAACAGAGACTCGCCAGACTCCGCTACTGTGTCTTTTCCTCAACATTCCCAAATCTCCAGCTATCCCAGATCCTCTACATGGGTGGAACGATCATCCCGGGAATCGCTGCTTTGTGGGAAAAGAGGGGGAGGAAGGAGGGGGTAAGGAAAGGCAGAGAGAGAGCGAGAGAGAGGTCAGTCATGTGATTGCTGGGTTTCATCTGTCATCACAACAGTCACATAACAGAAATGTGTTCCAGCATCTGGCGAACAAAGACGACTCTCCCTCATTATCTCTTCATTCCGAGGCCCCAAAATCAAAACATTTTTCTCTGCTGCGCTAACTTGGCGCGCACCGACTACATCATTCAACTCTTCGCAGGCTTTCTGAATAGCTTAATGCAAGAGCTGCCACTGTTAATTGTTAGCAGTTACACTGTGTAAGCCCATTGTGCATCATGGAGCATAATTCAAACATGTGGGGGAGACGCCGTGACGTGGGATGACAGGGGTGATGAAATTACGCTCACACTTGAACATGGACATGGAATCCATGAGCCTTTCACAGGGACCTTTATTCACATTTTTGCCTTCTTATATCATCCTCTGCCTTCCACTAACTCCTCCACATCCCCCTCACCCCATTCCCCTCCCCCAATTGTTACACAGAAGCCATCCCAAGGAGGAATTTTTCATATAACACATTGGCTCTCTATTGATTCCCCTCTCTCCTCAATTCACTAATTCCCTGGTTATTTCCTAAGTGTCTGTGTGTGTGTGAGTGTGTGTGTCAGTGTGATCGGTGCGCAGTGGCCAATGGCCCTTGGGTCACCACGGTCAGCGCTCATCAACGCCGACAGAGGAAGTGAGGAAGTGCTTAGCTTGGTGCTCTGATAAAGATTCCCATCCATCATTTCTCTCTCTCAGGATCTCAACACCATACAACATCCTGCCGAGACGAACAGACCCCGTGCTGCATTCGATGGAAATGGGAGAAGAGAATGACCCCCCTCTCCACCCACCACCACTACTACTACCTCCCTACATAGACACCCACTGGAGCACAGGCAGGAAGCAGGAAGTGAAAACAGGAAATGGAACACATGTGGCGTGGCATGCTGTCTCTCAAGAGTGACAAATAAAAACAGAGCGAGAGAAGTAAGGGCAGGGCAGGATGAGCTGGTGGTGCGAATGAGAGTCATGGGAGAGTGTGGTACGGAAAGAAACAGAGAAAGAGAAAATAACATACTTCAGGAGAAGGCCAGGCCCTGCAGAGAGTTGGTTGATGAGTACTTGCTAGAGTCCACAAAAGACTGATCTATAGTGAGGAAGGAGAGTGGGGGGGTTCAAGGAGGGTAAAGAAAGGAAAGACAGGGGGTGAGGAGGAGGAAGCAAAGGAAAATTGGAGGAAAAAGTGGGAGTAAAAGTGAGAAACTGTTATCATACTAAGGTGACAACAGGCAGAATTAAAGCTTGGTGAAAAGGTACAGACACTAACGTTATCTTAGAAGTACACTCTTTCTACATAAATACACATAAAAACAGTAGCTCTAAATTCATCAGATACCATGTAAACAAATACTAGGTGGCTAACTGTTTATAGTTCACCTTGCAGGCTGTTAGCGTTTCCGCTGGTGCACGTGGGCGGAGGGGAGTTCTGGGGTCGCACGACAGGGGCAAAGGCGCTCTTCTGCTTGACAGCGGCGGACACCATGTTGGCTGGAGAGAAGGAGAAGATGCCGGAGGAGCTGCTGCAGTTGGAGGGCAGGCTGGTCGACGAGGCCATGGTGGGGCTTGACGGGACGACTGAGGGAAGAGAGACGGGTAGGAAGTGGGGGTTAAGGGGGTCATAGGGAGCACGGCGGGGAAGAATGACAGGGAGGAAAGATGAAGACGGAAAGGGGAGAGACGAGGTTAGAGAGAGGGCCGAGGGCACAGGACGGGCAGACGGGACGAACAGAAAGGGACTGGTCAATGGACGATGGCAGGAGGGATAATGTTTTGGACTCAGATCAACTGGCTCAGACTTGTTTTTCTCATCTTTTTAGTTGTTAAGCAATCACCTGGCAATTCCATATTCCATAGCTAAGACAAAAATGTGTTTAGTTGGAAACTTTCACCAAAAACAGCCCAAAGCATTTTTTCCCTCTGATCAGTCTGTTTTTGATGACTCATCACAATGCTCCAGGGGTGCAGCAGCTTGATAAACAGCTCCTCGCTAACTTGGGGTGCTGCTCCCCACAATTTGTTTTCAGGGCAACTTACAAACATGATTTTTCCAGATCACCTTCTTCCACAGATAATCATGCAAGAGATTTCTATAAACAGCCAGAGCAAATGGTTTCAATAAAATCCAACACATGGGCATCCATGCATCCAACACAAGCATCCAACATCTGCTTAACAACAGTCACTGCTTCTTCTTTTTATTGCCATGTTGACATCTAAAGCACGTTTTCATCAGTTGTTAGCCATATGTCCAGGCTTCTCATCGGTGTCATAATCCAAAGCCACCAGAAGGTGTCACAGGGAAATCCATCCATGTGTCTTAAATAAGATAAAATATGTGGTTGTAGATGCTCAGTGACGTCGGGGCTACTCACACGGGCAGTTGATGAGCTACTGTAGCTAGCCAGCTAACTTAACACACTTGCCAACGGAAACCTGACATTCTTCACCCCTTTGTTCTCAGGACTGTACCTTCTTTTATTCAATAGCGTTTCAGTTTCAAAGTATAACTAGTTGGTTAACTGTAAGCGCATCAGTTTGCAGGCTAACGGGACAATAGGTTCACAGTTATTTGTTAAGAGTTATGAATACCATTGACTCTTGTCTCATAGCGGTCTGTATGTCGCGTTATTGCGATCTGCGATAAGTCTTTGCTATTTAGAAGTTTATACTCCAACAGGAAGGTTTAATAAAACTTAATGGTGAAACGTTGTACACGTGAAACACTAGAGAATATTTTGAAAAAAAAAGCTACACACATTTTGTGAAATATTTGAAATGCTGACATTAAGGTTTTAGAAAAGACTGCTGTTTTGCTGTTCTACAAGTTTCCGCCTACTGTCACAATTGTGAGACAAAAGTGACCAGAAGGTTAGCTTCACATCCCAAACCCTGTCTCCCTCTGACATCATCCCATCCATCCACTTCTCCTAGGTTTGTCTTTTGTCTGCTAATACTCTAAGAGCATTTTCCCCCTCAGTGATTTTACAATCAACCGAGTCGTATTTCACCTGCCCTCTGATATCTGCTTCTGCCTTTATTGTTGTTATTATCCAACACTTAGCTTTTATGGCTCTTCCTGACAAATCCTCGCAATAAAGTCATAATCCATTTATGAAGGGGCCTAACTAATCAATTAATGAAAATTGGACCTACAAAGGCAGGCCGAGGGGCCATTGATTGAAAGTGTCTGTGTGGGGCCGATGAGCCTGTTAAAATACTTGTTAACACCCAGGAATCAAAGCGCTGAAATGGAATTGCTTCTCTAGCAATTAGTTTATTGATTTAATCAAGGGTCTTTAATGTAGAGGGTGAATGTGTGTGTGCATGAGCGGAGGTGGTGGGGTGTGTGTCGGGGGGGTGCTAGGTGATCTGCTCCCCTGGCCAATAAAGTGGGGATTTGCGTTTGACTCTGTTCTTAAAGAAACAGATGAGCCAGCTGAACTGCATGACTTTCTCCTTGTGTCTCGCTCCTCATTTGCACCTCCTGTTCTCAGTTCCTCTCACGTATTTATTCTTTTATCTTGAGAGGGTTTAGATTCAATCGTTTTATCTTTTTGTGCCTTTATTTTGTCACCCCCTCTACAAGTTAGATCTAGGATGTGGTGTATTTACTCACTAGCATAGGGCGAGTTGCCTGCAGATCCATTGAGGAAGTTGGGCGAGGTGCCCAAGGTTGCCATGCCAGAGTTAGCGTAGCCATTCATGCTAGTGGAGACAGAGCTGTAGCTACTCTGCTGGGGAGTGGAGCTGGGGACATAACCATGAGGGGACACACTGCTTGTACTCCTACTGAAACCTATGGACAGGGAAAGAGAGGGAGACAGAGAGAGAAAAGGTGTTAGGGGTATAGCAGATGGCAGACAAAACAAAATGAGAAAGCCTACATGCAATGCTGCCAAATACTCTTTTCCCTACGCGGCAAATGACATAAGCAACATAAGCCAAAAGAAATTTTCTAAAAATCTTAGACAGCATATGGCAGAGCGAGAAAGCAATGAACAAATGAACAGAGGAAGGGTGATATGAGAGGGAACTAGCTCCAATCCAACTACTGAAACAAGAGGCCTTTAACCTTACTGGCTCCTCTCCAAAATTACATATATTGATAAGGCAATTAACACTAAAAGGCCTCCGCAGCTCTCCTGTAATTTATAAAGAATGAAGCCAGTATTTCTGACAGGACCCTTTCCTCCTTTATGCTTTACAGGGGCAGCGAACAGAAAGAGGACAAGATGGAAAGAAGACTATAAATATGCATTTCAGGTCCAATGTGCTGACACTGGGGAAAAAAAACAGCTGGAAGTGAACATCAGGAATTTCTGCTCTCTAGTGCAACAAGGCCTGCACTTCACTACTGTAGAAGCCACCCTCTTGATAATTAGGTACCGCCAGTTCCCTCATCTGTTATGAGTCAGAAACTGGAGGCCAGAAGTCACGCAGCTGATATCTGTTGTTTTCTTTACATCTGAACATGTTTCCAGATGAAGATGGAGGACAGAGGAAAAGGCGAGGAAGCTCATTGGATATATTGAGACATATCCAGAGGCTGGTCCATCCACTCTCCTCTCCTTCCCCTGATACAAGTGATGAATCACCACTGACTGCACCCACATCTCTCTCTGTCAGACAGGGGCCGACCCCAGTCTAATATACACACCCCTAGGACCCACTCATATTTCTCCATCGTACTCCATCCATGGCTCCCTTTTTCTCCATTCTTCACTCTCTCACCTTCCTTCTTTCCTCCTCTCAAGTTTTCCTTGTTTCTTACTGCCACCTACCCTCCTCCTCCTCCTCCTCCTCCTCTCCCTCCTGTCCTCCTTTTTCAGTACCTTCCTTATTTGCTCCATGCTCTTAAATCACCCTCTCTGAATTTCCCACATGAAAAATAAAATGCCCCAATGTCACTATTCAAATAAATCATTGCCACATTTCCCATGAAAATAGACTTTAATTGTTTCCTGTTGAGTTTGCGTACCCTGATTGGCTGTTTGTACCACCTCCGACCCAGTGAAGGAGTTTACGGACATCATGCCAGCATGGACGGAGCCGCTGCCAAGACTGGCTAGCTGGTTGTGCCCTCGTGGCACTGTTGTGTAGAGGGCCTCTGCGATATCCGCCGCTCGTTTCAGAATCATCTCCTGACAATGAGGAAGGGAAAAAAAAGAGCTGTGGTCAGCAACACAGGCAGGACAGAAGAGCAAAGGGAAAATATGCCCTTGATGCAGGCTTTATGGTCTAACAAGAATGCTAGATCTCCACTGGAGATATTGTGCATGTAAACTTAGTAGGCTGAGTGGTTTTTATCAGTGGTCACAGGGAGTGGTGGGATTGGTTCCAGTAAATGGAGGAAAGCCTCATTAACAGACTCATCAAATCTGTAGCCCTGCCGCTTCCTCCCTGTTTTGTGTTTCCATTCTCTTCTCCTCCTCTTTCAGAGTCCAGTCTCAATCCCACTTCTCCTCCTCATCTGCTCCTGTACTCTTTATATTCACCCCTCCTTCCCCTACGTTTAGTTTTCATTGTACTTCTCCTCCTCTCCTCCTCAACATATGAGCTGATAAAAGCACTTATTCCCATGTGAGTTTGTGGGTCCCAGATCTAGCCGGAACGCAGCAGGGTGCTGCGGGGGCCAGCGGAGACACCGCCTTTGATGCTGCTAGTGGTCCGAACCACAAACATAATTTCATCTGAGAAAAGATATTGATGTTTGTGCAAATGCCTGCGTGTGTGTATGAGTGTTTACCTGGTTATTGTGAGGCATCCCGTACAAAGCCTCTACAAGGTCTGCTGCTCTCTTTAAGATCACCTCCTACAATCAAGCACAGAGAGAGGAAGGGGATTGATCATGAGTGTGACGGCTCAAAGAGTTCAGTCACTTTTATTGCATTTCACGTCTTGCATTATGCTGTGAATGCAGAACAGAGAGTGGAAGAGAGGAAGGAGGCAGACAGAGGAAGGGAGAGGAAGAGAAATGGGCCTGTCCCGGCACTTTGTTACTAGCCGGGCAGTTTGGGAGAGCAGAGGTAAGATACTGTTATCTGTGAATAAAACATGAGCCTATATCTCTTTATCAGTCAACCACCCTCTACGTCCTCTCCTCCTACTGTCGTGGCTGGATCATGAATCTACCGCACATGATCACACATCAATCTCATTTAACACAACATATCATCAGGTCGACGGCTATACAACTCCCCTCGTCAGCTGGGACACACCCGTCCCCTGCCCTGTATTAACCCTGGTAATGATCCAAGTGAATAGCCCTGCATCCACTTTGTGTGATAAATGTAGTACATCATTGCTCAGGTGAAAACTGCCGAGTGGAATTTCCCACATCAAACATTTATCCTTCCGTAGCGTTGCCGTTTCTCTGCGCTCATTTTCTACCGCTTACCCTCCTTTCTCTCCTCTCTGTCTCTATTCTTTTACCTCCCTGAGTGTATGAGTGTGTGACTCCAGGCAGTCGTTATATGTGGTGTGTGATGTAGACACCTACAGCCCTACGAAACCCTTTTTAAAAGTTAATGTGCCGGGGCCAGGATATATGCTGGAGGCGCGACAACCAGAAAATTGCAGCCCCCACTCCTCCAACCTTCCCCTCGTTTCTTTCTCTCCCTCCTTTTCCTCCACTCGCGCACACACACGCTGTGCGCTATACCCTCCTGAGTGTATCCCTCGCTGTGAACAAGCCCTGGAGCATGTGTGCTCTCTGTTCCGTGACACGCCGTCTTTCAATCAGACCTCATATCGCACACACACGCGGGCGCACACGCAGCCACGCACATGTGGAGGCTGTCGAGCACGCCCAGGACATGACGAGAGGGTCAGCAAAGCAATAAAGATTGTAGAGCGCTGTCCGAGGTGCTAAATTCACTCAATAATGGGAGCGCTGCCTCTGTGTTAACCTCCCATTACTAGCACTATCTGGGGGAGGCAGAGAGGGAGGCAGGGGGAGGAGGAGAGGGAGACAGAAAGAGGGGAGACCAGAGAGGAGGCCTGCTCGGGGTGATTGAGAGATGTAGAGGCCCTAGGAAGGTAAGTGGTTCTTTAGTATGTATGCACCGCTCCTCGCTTCCTTCTCTCTGCTTTTCCTCGACTCCCCATGCCTCCCAGGGATTGCTAGATAGGTAGATGGATGGATGACGGGAGGGGAAGGGGAGGAGGAGGAAGAGAGGGAGGAGGAGGGGAAATGAGGGAAGTGTGAGGCATTAGGACACAAACAGATCCACAGCTGGAGTGTAACTGTGTTCAGGGAGGACACGTGAAACCTTAGTCACTTCATCAAAAAAATGTTTTGCCTCTCTCTGCACCAGCAACGAGTCTCATGTCTGTTCAGCTGTACTCCTGTCTGTCTGCGCATCATCTCCTCAACTCCCTCTTCACCTGTGTCTCCAAACTACTTTCCCTCGTCTCTCTTCTCTTTGTCTCGACCATCCTCTCTATTAATCACCCTCTCGTGGTCCTGTGCCCTGTCTGTACCTATCAGTCTCTCGTTAGCAAAGGGATCTGTCCAGTAGCTAAACGTGATTAGGCAGCGCTCCAGAGTCGTTCTGATAAACAGATAAATGTGGTTAGCGCCGTGCTGCCTCCCTAGCTCTGCTGCTGTAAGAGGAGACCATTTCCTGGGCGCAGGGTCTCTTCCAGTAAAGTCAGGCCCTCAGAGACGTCAACAGGAAGGGGAACCTGATCCAGAGCAGAGCCTGGCCCTGTCTGGCAGGGCGGTCACTCATTAGCTGGCCCCAGACCCCCAGCTACACCACAGCCTTAGCTAAACACCCTGCAGTCTGGCAGGGCTTGAGCTACCCAGCACTCCCTCCTCACTCTGCCTGACTATTAGCTACAGCACAGTATGGGGGCTGTTTTCAGCTGGACACTGGATCATTACCACAACATACAGAGATATAACAGGCATTGGTGTATATCCTGCTTGTTCCCTGCTACGTGTGTGTGGGTTCATTAAGAATCTGCTCGAAAAAGGTGCCACTGGAGTGGAATACATTATATTCCCAATCCATTTAATCTCGATTAAATTGAACTGGGAATTGAATAAAGACCAACAACAAAGAGGCTTTGCCAAGGTAGCCATGAATAGACATTTGTAGCACAAGAAGTTGCCAGTATATGCCCCTCTCCTGCCCCTCTCTCTCTTGATTGAGGCCAACACTTGAGAGAAGTGTGGTCAACAAACTGTTATTACCTCAATAAAGGCACAAATCAATAGAGCTGAAATGAACAACAGGGCCTGCCAGCTACCGCTGTTCATTTAGAAGAGAAAGAGACACCACAGAGTGAGGGAGGAAGAGGAGGAGAAGAGATGGATGGATACAAAGATATTTAGAGAGATACAGGGGGTTGATAGGCTAAAGACCAGAACTCACCAGGACAAGTCTTGTATCCACCAGACATGACACACAGCGAGGACAAGTGATTTCTCTATCTTCCTTCTGCATCTACCTGGGCTCTCCATCTCAGCCTTGTGGTAACTTCAGTCCTCTGAATGTGTATGTGTGCGCACACACAGGCGCAAAGAAGTGTGTACATGCATTTCTGTGTGTATGTGTGTGTGTGTCGGTTTGTGTATATGTGTGTGTGTGTGTGCTGGAAGTAATAAAGTCCACCCGGGGTTGACTTCGATCCACTGACCCAGCAGGAGGTAAGACTGGACAGCTATGATGGATCACCTAACCTGCTTCTGCCTCTCTCTTCCTCTCTCCCCTCAACCTCCTTTCCTCCCTCTCTCCCTCTTTTCCTCCCTCCATCTATCCCTTTCCTCTCCTGCTTTGCCAGTCTAAATGACCTTATAGTCAGTGGAAGGATGAATAGAGTTGCTTGTGCGTTTGCTATGCAAATAAAGTGTTTGTTTGAGCAGAAAATGACCATGAACATATGATAAAATGTTTATATGCATACTGCATAGTGTCATGTATAGCCGTCTGTCTATAGCACACAATCATTCCTCTGTATGTGAGGTCATGTTGCCCTTGTGCCATGTATATCCATATATGCTATGAAACTCTAGAAGTTGTCAATACCTCTCTGTACCAGTGTTACCAAGACAAATTCCTATAATATAATTGCATATGGCAACCAGTGTGAGCACAAACACAGGAGAGGAATGGAGGCACTGTACCTTGGGTAATCTCTCTTGGTCTCCGGGGTGTCTGGGGATGACCTTCTGTAACCTCTGGAAGCCGTAGTCTATGGTTGGCTCGTTCAGCGCTGAGCAGAAAGAGAGACATGAAAAGAAAAGAAAAAAGAATGGATGCTTGATTCTTAAAAATGAAAACACCTACTCTTAAACAGCAACTGACAAATACAGCGGGAGAAAGGAGGGATCCTCTCCTACGGTAGAAATGACTGAATCAAGCGCGGTTTTACATGAATATTTCAACATTAAACTAAACACGCTGAAAATGTGGGTGTTCTCTATTAAGTCTGGTGTGTGTCTTTGTTTGCCTGTGATGTAATGAATCTCTCTCTGTCGCCTGCTTTGGTGGTTAATAAAAAGACTGTCAGGAATCAGGCAGAGTGAATGTGTGTTTGTGTGCATGCATGTGTGTGTGTCCTGTGGTCTTGCGTTGATCAGCGACTAATATAAGCAATTACAGAGCCTGGTTCCAATATAACAAAGGCTTGATCGCTCCGGGGAACAGGCTAAACACACGCACACATGCACGCGCGCGCACACAGTCCCATACACTCACACGCACGCACATGTGCACGCTCACACACACACACACACACACACACACACACACACACACACACACACACACACACACACACACACACACACACACACACACACCAGAGTCAGATCATCCAGGCAGCAGGGAGAAAGCACTCTCTCGGCATGCTGTGGTCGTGCTACGGTAATTGAATATGAGAAGATTTACCATGAATATTTAAACATTAGAATAAATACAATGAAGATCTGAGGCTTATAGTACAAACACTTCAGAGGAGGATTGTTGGATAAGTGCTCTCTCCACATAATTCATTCCTAATGTACTCTCTCTTCTTTCTGTCTTTTACCCTCCTCCCCCCTGTGTCTCTTTGTGGGTTGCCTGGGGAGTCAATGCATGGATAACAGTCTTGACTACTTTTCTAGGCTACAGCCTCTGAGATGCTGCTTCTGTACAGAGTCTGTGGTTTAAACATGTGTGTATTTGTATTTATGTATGTGTGTAAAAAGTGATGGAGAAGGAGCCATTGTGCGTGAGGATTGCCTCTATGTGTCTGTGCCGTCCGTCTGTTTCCCCTGTGGGTCGCAGCTTGGACGTTTCCTGAGGGCTGATGCCCTGCTCGCCTCACATCTGAGCAGCCAGGCTGACTAGGCGGCCCCCAGAAAAAGGCCCCTAGAGGCTATGAGTACAAGCTGTCCTGCTGGACCTCTAGTGACTTCACCATGGCTCCTCCTGAGCCGCTCGCTCAAACACACAAACTGTAGGAGAGCAAAGGAGCAAGAATCTGTGATGCTCTGTTTTGGCAACACAAACGTATTTGGACAGCTCTCCCAGTGGACCGTTCCAGTAATCCATAAGAGTAAAAGAAAGGAAAGGTGAATAGCTAGAAGCAAAGGCAGCATAGAGAAAAAAACAAAAGTGGAAGAATGGCTGCCAGAGGCAGGCTCAACTTCTGAGGAATGACACACATTACAGGCCAGCTGGTCCACTGATAAAATAAGCCAAAACAATGAGATGATCACATGCAACAAATAAAGTATGAATTATTTCTGAGGACAAATATTTGACATTACTTCGCTATTCTCTGATCTTCCTAAAGCCTTAAGGAGGATTTGCCCTGGATTAGGCCTGCAGTCTGAGGAGGGGATTGTTCCGACAACATCCTCTCTTTCGTCTCAAAGGCTTTTGTTTTTATGATGAATTTTTTATCAGTTCTCCACAATGTGCCAAATGAGCCTCGAGTGAACAATAGCATAAAAACCCCAAGACATCCAGAGATACCCCCTATTACAAATAAAGAGACAATTTTGGTAATTGAGAGAGGAAGTGATATTGTCTCTGCTCGTTTTCAAGGACCATAAACCAGAGGAGGAGTATGTGGGGGACAATGCACACCACTAACTACCTGGCTGTGTCTCTTTGGGGATTATCTTGGTGTTTTATGCTTTTATATCTATGCTCAACATCTCACATTTCACAACAGGAATTAGTACTGGAAGAAGAAAAAAAAAACCCCTCCTGCCTCGAAAGAGGAGTGGTGTGTCGGTACACTCCAGGATTCAAAGCACACTCTCCTATACAGGTATATTTATAATCCTTAGCTGTCGCTCTCCAGAAGAGCAAATCAAAGCCAGTAAAACATAACTGCCATAAATAAATGAATAGATGAGCAACAGCCCTGGACTGGAGGGATTCACCTAGCAATCACCCACATCAGATCAGATCAATGCTCATGGAAATTTCATGAAGCCAAGAATCCACACCGCTTCATATTTCACTATAATAACCCACAGAGCTGCAGGGGGAGTGTGTATGAAGGGGTGAGGGGGTAGGAGAAGGAGGAGAGGAGGCAAGGGTGGAGGGGTGCTGGAGGTATGAGCTTTAGGGGAGGAATAAGAGGGGGGGGTGGCTGTTTGGGGGTGCAAAGAGTGGGTGGTGGGGGATGAGGGATAATTGAGAGGTCAGTATGGTGGAGTTGTCCTGGAGACACAAGAGCGGAGGAGGAGGAGAAATATAGGAGGGCAAACTACAGTAAGTGTCCAGTAGACCTCTCTCCTTCTCTTCCTGTGTCACAACACAGTGTGTGTGTGTGTGTGTGTGTGTGTGGGGGGGGCAGCAGCGGGTGGGTAGTGTACTTGCAGGGTTAGGTAATTGGCTCTGAGGCTTGATGTTAACACCTTAACAGGCCCTCAGACAGTGGGTAAGGAGCTGATCATATCACAACACTCTGTTTCTCTCGCTTTCTCACTCTCTTCTCCTCCGTTTCCCCTCTCCCTCCCCGCATCCCTCTCTCCCTCCCCCTCTTTCCCTCCCCTCTGCAGTCTCCAGTGCTCAGGTGTGATCTCATAAGCGCTGCCTGGCGATCGATGCCGCCAGTGGCAGGGGGTTCAATAGCCCTGAATTACGGCTTCATTTCTCCCCCCCCCCTCCGCCCTACACAGATGAGAGCTGCCCCCCCCATCACCACCACTACACACACACACATCCACACACACACGCACATATATACAACACCCCCACGACTACTCACAATCCAGATCAATACCTTACAATCTAATTTTTATCCATTTTTCCATAAACCCCGAGATTGCGTTTATTTGCAGAATCCGACAAGCTAAATAAAGCATCGCTTGAACATGTCAGGGAGACTAATGCATGGCTGGAAATTCATACACAGAAAACAGATGAGTAGAGCTTTTTGCTCCTAAAGGAAGGGAGAGGCTGAGGCTGAGGGAGGAGGAGAGGGAGGAGAGAATGGAGGGGGGGGGTGGGGGGGGGCGCTAAGAGATTCTACAAATCAATGGAGGTGTGGATGCTACTACAACCTAAGCTCTAATTATCTGTTGCAAAAAGTGCATGTCGACAGTTAACAATACCTGACAGCACGGATCCTCACTAGGAGAATGCAAATCCTGAAAATCTGGGGGAAAAATGTGCGCTTGAATTAAGATATAAGAAGACATAAGAAATCATTCCCCCTGTGCACGCCGCTCATTTCAGCGGGGTATAAAATAATCTGTGTTCAAAATTCATTTACATCATCATCATGGACCAGATGCTCCTGTAATAAGAACGGAGCATGCTAAAGAGGGAAGACAAGCCACATGGTGCAGAAAATTAATCTCAATCTCAGATAGAGGTGTGAATTTCCTCACAGTTAAGACTGCGCGCAGTAAATGTGAATGTGTGCAGCTATCTCAGCTGGCCCTGTCTCCAGCTGGAGACCAGCCGTTTTAATCAACAGCAGGCCTCCACCCAAGCTCAATAAAAGACAGCATTCACAAATAGGAGCAAGGCAAGTAATTGACCAGCTCGTGGCTGCACCCCACTTTTATTGCCAGGTGACTACATGCTGCATTTGTATGTCAGTAATATGTGAATGTGCTCATGCGTGGGTGTAGATGTATCGTATGCATATGAGTGCATGCGAACACAATGAATACATCTGTATGTCTGCATTAACTTTGTTTCTGTAGAAAAACAGGCAAAAAGTTTTCTCACTGACTCACTGGCAGATTACATCAACATCATGATATCAACACAATCAGCATCAGACACATCACTAATTTGAAGTCCCAGGCAGCATCCCAGCATCTGCGCAACACAATCTTTGTGTCTGAGTGTGTGTGACGAGCAGATTTCCTCACTATACGGAACAACTTAATTAGGGTTAAAGGAAATCACAACTTTACAGAGCATGTTCGTGCTTTCAACGGTCTCTGTGGCCTCACCTGTGTTTCACTTCTGCGTCTGTAGTGTATAAAATGACAGACAACTGACAGTACTTCCTCTACTCCTAAAACTAATTTGGAGCACAGAGGCAGGCAGAGAGACGGAGAGAAATGTCAGCAACATCCCGGCTGGTTTAAATTCTGTTCTTGACTTTTGTCTTTTCCCTCGCCATTCTCTGCAACTGAGTGATGTTTCCTACACACCTAATCTGCACTCAGCGCTGAAAAACTACCCCTAATGTTTGTGCGTGCGTGTGTGCGGATGCGTGTCAGTGCGCATGGTGCCGGCCTTAATGTGAGCCAGCAGAGCCTTTTAATATCAGCAGAAGCTGTAGCGGAAGCACTAAGCAGACAAGCCTGCATACTGAGGAGGGAGGGATTGCCTTTTGAACGACAAGGGTGATTCATCAACTCCCCCAATCTATGGCCAGTATCCCTGTGTCACACATACAAACACACGCACACACACACATGGGCCCTTGTGGCAGAGAGCATTATCACTCTATATTGCATGGAGAAAAGAAAAGGGAGAGCTTCTCTGATGAATGTTAGAAAGACAGCAATCCAGTAAAAGGTGATACACAACCAAACATGGAGATGCATTTGTACAGGGGAGAGGGGGGGAGGGAGGTGGGCAATGACCTGATAATGACAGAGAGCGAGCGAGAGAGCAGGAGGGAGGGAGGGAGGGAGGGAGGGAGTGAGATTAGGGAGAGCTCTCAGCCCCAGAGGTGGGTAAGGCAGAGGGCAGGGAGAGGAACAGACGGGGGATAAGGGGATAAAAAGACAGAGGAAGAGCAGAGTTTGAAAAAAAAACATTCTTTTATTCTTATCAGTAGAGAGCTTAATTGCCTTTGATGAGTCTAATTGGAGCTTTCTGAAGTCTAATGGCAGAGGAGTCCTCAGAGACGGCAGAGGACACATTACTGTAATAGCTTCTCTCCGAATCTCCTCTGCACCAAAAGTCCCCTGCTTGTCTCCTCTGTCCTGAACTACGGCTGAAATTTTTCCATTCAGCAACATGCGGTTGTGGAGCATCAGTGATCACGCAGAGGAGGGTGTGTGTATGTTGGGGGGGGGAGTAAACCTATAGATGGGTTAGGTGTGTGTGTGTTTGTGTGTGTGTGTGTGTGTGTATGTGTTGGGTATGTTTGCAAAGTAGCAGTAGCAGCAGTATTGGGTATGTGGTGACTTAATTAGGTCTGTGAGCTGCTCGCTTTCCTCTCCTCAGCTGAAGTTGATTAGCAATGCCAGCTGTCCCCAATGTAATTCAGTGTGCGCATGTGTGTGTGATCGTGCGTGCACAAGTAATATATGAGTATATGCATGTTTGCGAGTGTGGGGCTGTGTTGATGTGTGTGTGTGTGCTAGCTGCCAGCTGCCACGCAGCGCTGCCAATCCTCCATGATTAGTACCCACTGGCAACTGGGTGCAAACTGGTGCCAAACAGACCCAGGAGGGCAACATGGCCCATGGTAATCCTCCATCCCTGTCTCCCATCCTTCTCCTCTCTTCCCTTTTTCATCCACCACTTTCCACTCTCATCAATTGCTTTTTTGCTCCAAATACTTTGCTCATCCTCTCATTGTTCTCTGCCTCTCATTCAAGATCCCAAATTTGAGGGGTTCTTCCTCGCCGGGACGTCGTAAAATGATAAAAAAGGGGCCGATAAAGGAGCTATGGGAGAGGTACAAATACCCGCTGAGGGTGCAGAGCAGTGGCTGAAGTGAAGTGTGTGAAGAGTAGAACTGGGATCTATGCCTCGACACGGTTGACTGTGTCACCGTGAAGGTGCCAGTGCTTGGCAAGCAGCATCACAGTGTGTGTGTGTTCAGTTCCCAGTGGATGACCTCTCGCTACCCCACACCTGTTGAGATTCTTCTATGTGCCTCCATAGAAGCCAAGAGGCAAAGAGAGGAGAGAGAGAGAGAGGATGAATTCATCCAAAGAAGCAAGTTTTGAATAAGGGAATGTGACAAGGGGAAAGAGTGGAGGGCTGGGAAGAGATAGGGCATTTATGTATACGGTTCCCACATGTCTGGCACATTAAATGGCTCCACATGCACCCACACACACACACTTACATATACACAGCTCTATGGGATTGGCAGAGTGCGGACTGTTGGACAGCTCTGGCATGGCAAAGGCTGCCCACCCATCTGCCCCCTTTCTTAGTAATGCAGTTAGTTGTCAACGTGCATGCGTGTGCTTGGATTAAATTCGCACATAGGTGCAAACAAACACAGGCAGTTTATCGCAGCCTTTCCCATCAGTACACAAACACATAGTCATAATTATCACCCATGGTCATGGATTCTGTCCATGCACAGTAATTAGGACACACACAAGATGCAGAAAATGCACGGCGGAGACGTGATGCACACACTCACTCTTAGTTGTGATTTTGTCAAATGTTGGCAATTCCAGTTGGGGCTTACAGCCTAAGTCTATCAGTGGTTGAGATTACAGACAGATTTATGTGATTCACAATCTCCCCGGGGACCTGTGGCCTCGCATTGGTTAATCACAGCTTCACATTCACTCTCTGTGCCGCTCTCTTCACCGCATGGCTATAACTCTGCACCAATACGCTCTGATGTAACTCTCAAGCTATTTGTGCCCCTGCACTCACTGTTAAAAATCTCACCCTCCTCATGGATCTCTTCCTTTGTGAATCATGTCTTCGACAGGGTTAAATCTCAATAATCCCACTAATCAAAAGGCTAAACCTCCCCCTGACCTTCACCTGCTTCATAAAAGAGGGCAAACACTTTTCCTCCTCTGATCCATAGGCTTTTTTGCTGAATTATTCAGTAATGTTATTGAATTTTAAATTGTTTAGCATGCACATTTTTCTCCAGAAACAGTGTAGAGAAAGTTACAGTATATGAACTGTACCAGGTTACTTTTAGCAGATATTGCAAATATACGGTCCTAATAAAACTTAAAGCCACTATGTGACATTTTTATGCGATTATGGCTCTTTTCACATTACTCTACAGGCAAATTGTTGTTTGTAGAAATGAGAGAATCTGGGAGAAAAGTGCACGAGAAAAGCCAGCAGAGAGTTAGTTTGGGGCTACATTATCTCCTCAGATTGCACTGTAAATTAGACTCATTAGTAAGTGTTAGGTGGAGGTAGTACCTGTGTAGATAAAGCGTCCAGGTGTGCCTTTGCAGAACTGTTTGGATTTGTAGGACAGCGTGACCTCCACCACCCCGGGGATGTGTCTGGGTGGAGTTTGCACTCGAATGGCATGGGGGGTGATCAGCTATGGAGACGCAGAGAGGGCAGAAAGATTAATGCAATGAAACTTCATATCCAAACATGCGCTCGGGGGACTATTCTCAGCTCGCCTCAGACCTTTCCTTTGCAGCTTTTGACTTTCTTTCTTTGTATAATCAGCCTGAAAATGATGTGTTAGCGCTAAAGCCCTCAGGTGGCCTCGTACCCCGAGGCAATGTCACTGTGAGGCTTAGGATGGTTATCAGTGCTGACATGGGCTCTGTAAGAGGGGTTCAAAAGCAGTTATCTGTTTATGAATAAAACACACCTTCCTCTGCATACGTCTATTTCACAGTGTGAATAAACCTATAATATGCTCGTCTCTGCTGCCCCTGTCTCTGTGTTTGTCAGCTGAGGATGTCTAGCTGCCGTTAGCTACTTTAAAGCACCACTGTGTCTTAAACAGGCTCACTTAGTGTGGTTGATGAGCCCGCTCGCCACGTATGTCTGTGTGTATATGTTGAAGGGTCTTTGAAGGAAAACGGTAACAAGACAAAACACAGATGAGACCTCACTGAGTGCTCGTTTTCTGCACGCTATAGTGAACTAGCACTCAAAGCTAGTGGCGCTCAAAAGCTATCAATGCTGCTGCCAGCGCCTTGTGTATGTGCATGTGTGTATGTGTGTGTGTTGTTCTAACTGTCCCTTTCATTGCTCACTTATCTAGGCTTTCATTCTACCATTGTCTGGCCCCACTCACCTTTCAGAGAGATAATATAAGAGCTTTTTATAGAATTATTCCGTTACTAAAGAGAAAGCTGTTTAACTGCGCTGCTCACTGACCTTCAATTTCACACATACACTACATTTACATTTTAGTCATGTGGCAGATGCTCCTTACAAAGAGATTCATACAGTACGTTGTGCACATATTACAAGAAGGCTGATACTAACGTTCTAAAGGACAGGAAGCGAGCTGAGAAGAGATACAACAAAAATACAAACTGCTACAGAGAGAAATGAAAAAGCAGGCTGTTCAGATTGGGAAACATTTTGGAGCTGGGCAATTAATGATCACTGTCAATTTTATTTAATCAATTTTTATTTTCTCAGGTACGGGATTTTTTTTTTTTTCAGTCTATAAAATGTTGCAAGTATTCAGAGGCCGTGGTGAGACCTTGAGTTTGACTGAACGAGTAAAAAATCTCAAATGGATTCTCCACACATGAGAAGCTAATGTTTAGTATTTATCTTTAAGTGACTTGAAATCATAAGTAGAGTATAAAGAATATACTTTAGTTACACAAATTGTGCATACATATATGTGTGTTTTCTGACTTTATGTTTCTTCTTTATTCCTCTAAATAGCCGTCAAATGAAACAGTCTGAGAATTGAAAAAACACTATTTGGTTAAACTGCAACTTACTGCAACTCATGTCCACACCAAGGCCACTAGATGTGACAAGGGGTTGCATTGCCACATTTTAAATGGGCGCCAAGCCAAAGAGGTTGGAAATTACATTCTTTCAGTTGGCCAGATGGTAACTCACCTCACTCCAGACCAGCATGGTTCCAAAGATGACCTGCAGGCCGTCAAAGAAGTTGTCCCCGATGATGATGACGGTAGCGCCCCCTGTGGTCCAGCCTTCACTGGGGCTGATGGCTTTGATGCTGGGGGTTGCTGCAAGAGTCAGAGACAAAATAGATTAGATGCTAACCTAACCAACCTAACGACAGAACCATAAAGGTCCTCACTGCTGGCACCATGTACAGTCCCCTCATCTCTTGCCATCTCTCTCTCTTCCCCACACACACACTCACCTCTCTCCTCTCTCCCAGGGGTCGGGGGCGAGCGAGGAATACTAATCAGAATGATTATACGCACCCCGTTATTAAACATCACCCCTGCCCTGTGTGTGAGGGCAGCGGCGGTGCGCTTGTTTTATGACACGTGGCAAAGCGTGCAGGCGTGTAAATGTCAGGTGTGCTGAGTGTCTGATCAAAGGCCACGCGACCGGGGAGCACAGCAGAGCCAACAGTAGCTCTGCCCTCGGAATACGCCGCCTTCATTAACCAAACACTTAGCTCTTGCTCAGCTGTCTGTTTCATATATCTGAGCAGCTACCTCAGCGTCTGGCCGCTGAGCACATTGACCACACAGGGTCATTTCTGCTCCTGCTTGGATATTTGTAATGCATTTTGTAAGCTTTCAATGTTTTCTCTTAAAACATATTCTTTATATCTTATCGGACAAAGTACATGGGATAACAACAATAAACCACATTTTCAATAACTGGTATTCAATGTGCTTTTTGAACTTATCTGTTGGTATTATGGACTTGGAGATTACTGGATGTGATTGAAGAAAAGAACAGCATTGGGAAAATACATGTTTGTACAAGCTAAATCTCCTCTCCTTAACAGATATGCAGCTTGTCAGACATGCTGTAATTCTGTAAAGCGGCATAATCCACTTTAGACTAGGCTGACTTTTTTCCCTGAAGCCTAGCCTTTGCTCTTTGCCTGACTCCCTGTTCTGTTGATCCTCCCCAACAAGCTGGAATGATATTTAGCCCCCCGATACGCCTGCAGAGATCAACGTTCACCAAGCAGCAATCTGTGGCCGTAATCATGGCCTAAGATGCTTCCTTTTCACAGCCGCTGATATTATGTGCGCTCCATGTGCATGTGTGTGCTTGTGTGTGTGGATTAACCAGATGGTGGAACGTGAATCCATGTGATAGGATTATACTTTGGGGTGTTCCTCGGTGCCATCTGTTCAACTCTATGCACTGCTCATCTATTACCGCCTGTAATGGGCCCCCAAAGTTGTGTATCCTGCACACAAACTCAGCACACACTAGAAACAGAAAGAAACCGCTGTCTTCTATCTTACCATTTAATCTTTTCTTTTTACCATTATGCACTTTTACCCCCTCCTCTCTTTGTTTTTACTCCTGTTGTTCTCCCTTCCAAACCCAGTCATCAGGAGAATAGAAAATCAGAGAGGAGGAAATGCCCAAACAAATCTCTCTGACACAAGGAACATCTGTTAGCGTACTGTGAGCACTCTTCTTTCTGTGTAAGATCCAAGTCTTGCTGACGTCTCCAATATGTCTCGTCTTTGTGAACTTTTCTAATCGTCTGTGAGACCAGTCACAGGGACAAGTGGACCACCTTACCTCTAGAGAATAGTCATTAGAAAGACTTAACCGCAACATTCAATCTTAATGCAATCTACTGTAGGCCATCATGTAAATCCCTTCTTAGTTTTTTGTCATTATCATCCCTGAGGTTGACTTTCCTCAAAGAAAAAAAAAATATGTTTCTCTTATTCAATGTCTGGGAAATCGAAATGAGAAAATAACTGGATTAGGGACTTGGGAATCAGTGCGGGCTCCTAAATCATGTGCACATGTCATTATGAAGTATTAAAGGTTTGGGTCTGACTGTGCATGCGGGGGTGTGTGTGTGCGCGCATGGGCTTTTTGTGTGTGTATGGGTGTGTTTGAAAACCTGAGGGATGGGGAGTGATGGAGGGCTGGAGGATAAAAGCAGGTCTCCGAGGAAATAAAGCCAGTGTTGGCTTTAAGCAGAACAGACCTCATAAGACACATAGTGCTTATGCGAGGCAGAGTAGAAGGCCCAGAGGCAGAGACCTGAGGGGAGCAAGCCACAAGGGAGAGACAAGAGACTCACTAGCTACCACTCTCTCCTCTCTTAGCTCAAGTTAGAAACCCTACAAGAGAGGAAAGTGAGAATCTGGGAGGAAGCAGGAGGGAGATAAGAAAGAAGGCAAGAGAGCAGGTTTGAGAGGGATAGAGTGGAGACAGAGGAGGGGTTGAGTGCGGAGCCAGACAGGGGGGAAGGGGGTGAGTGAGGGAGGGGAGGGAGATGAGGGGAGCCGAACAGACAGAAAGAAAGTGAGAAAGACAAAGAAAGCTCGGTGAGGGAGTCTGGGCTTTTTGTCTAGCTTTTGATACCATGTTCCAGGTAGGATGGTGTTCCTTCCGAGGGGTCCAGTCTTCGAGCACGGCGCCCGTGTTTGGAGTTGTTGTGCACAAACATGTTGTCAGAGACGGCCAGGACGTGACCCTCCACGCTCACCGTAGTCGACACAACCACCTGAGAAAGGGAAAGACAGATGGAAACCATGGATCTCATGACTAAGCCTCATTTTGCTGTAGACACCTGCAAAGTATCCAGCATGCTGTTGTGTACATGTTCATGTGCTAATTTATGAATAGATTATACATTCCTGTAAAATCTTACGTGGATTTAACACAGAATTCTAAATACTCCACTAAGTTCACCAGCTAGTCACTAACTTTGTCTGGTGCTTGGTGCTTGGCAGGTAGTGTTCTGCTGACTTTTTTAGCTGAACAGCATCCTGCTGCAGCCGTAAAGGACTATGAGAAAAGTGCAAGTGAACCAAAATAGTGAAGATGCAGGCCCTTGGAAAAAAAATCTAAACAATGAGCTGAAAGATGCTAAAATGCTTTATAGAGATGAGGTGAACTGCAGAGCTGGGTGATAATTCCCAGTGGATTCATCAGCACAAGCACCCCCTCTAACATTTCACAAAGTAATTTGGCCCATTGTTATAATAAAAACCTAAATTACAGCTGCTTTAAATACTTTTAAAGTAAATTTATGGACATTTGAGCATTTGGGAGTGAAACTATAATTAATTTTCATGCATCCACCTGCCATGCTTGTGGCGGGGCTGCTGTATAGCCTGCAAGTTAAGTGTATTGTTGAGACCATGTTGGGGCAATCTGTAACTTTACTAAGGGTGTTACGGAAGCACAGAGAACATTTATGCAAGGGCGGCCACAGTTTCTCCACAGTTGAAGGTATTGAGGCACATGCATGGATATTTTCTGTTGTAAAATTTGATGGAATGAAAAAAATATTTGATTTGATTTTGTTGTTAGTGCACACTGTGCTCTCTTCTTTCTTTCCTGTAAAAGCTTGGTTTCTCTTCAACTGCAGGGTGGTTATGCTGTTGCTTTGTCTGATGCTTTGCAAAAAAAAAAAAAAAAAATCACAGTCTCAGGAAGTTGTGGCCCACTTGTCCACCGTAGCATACGTTCTGTATGCGTGCAGACAGTTGCATCTCACCTGAAAACGCCTCATGTCTCGAGGGTTCCCTGCATTCTTCAGGCAGTTCTGGTTACACTTCAGGAAGAACTTGAGGAAGAACCTGCATATGCAAAGAGCGAGACACAGAGAGAGGAACAAATGAGCAAGTGAAAGAGCAGTTGCCTGCCAGTGAAAGTACAGCATGAGCTACTTCAAGACAACATGAAATACAAGTAAAACAAATAAGAGAGCAGCGGCAGACAAGGCTCATACACTATCCCTCCCTCATCCATCAGTTGTTTATGACAAAGGCAGTTTTCTATGTAAAAACAGCTCCGGGATATTGAGTAAGATGCTACCTTGTATATCCATCTCCGAGCTGCTGTCACATCTTGCCATAAACTCACTGGGGCAGACGCAGGCCCCCCCAGCTGCAGAGCCGTGTGACGGAGGTTGTGCTGTAGCTACTATGCAGCGCAGTGTTGCCATTCCTGCCTCTCTCAATCTCAGTGTGAGAGACCACATCAACAGCACCTGCCATGCATTATTAATAGGCTGAGATGGCAAGTATGGCTACCCACATCAATACTTAATGAGGGAGGGAGGAGGGAGGGTCGGAGGAGTAGAGAGGGGGTGCGGAGGGGGCGGGAGGGGTGGGGGCACCGGAGGCCTGAAAAGCAGAGAGGGGACGGCTGACAATTTATTCCCTTGCCCCACCCCAAAGGCTAGAAGCCTGACAACTTCTTCTTTTACTGAAACTACAGTACTGTAGATCTCTCCCTTCTGCATTGTCTCTCACTCTGAAAAGAAAAAAAAAACTGTATCAAATGAACCGTGAAAATAAACAGCGCCGTGTACAAATAAACAGGAACCCTCAAAAAGGGGGAAAATAAAACTACAACATTTCCCTGCCCCCCCTCCTCCTCCTCCCTTTGAGGTAGCTCAAAGAAGTGCTGACAGCTGAAAGTGCTTACAATACAGATCTCCACCAGCCAGAGAGAGAATCACTCCTTTGCTCAGCTTTTCTTTCATATGTCTTATTTTCTACCCTCTGTTCATTTGTTATGGCTAGGATTCTGCACTGGGCAGCGCGTTTGGAGCCAACTGCCTTAGATATAATCATGCACGGGCAAACGCATCTCACACACACATAGAGAGACATGTCAAGAGAAACACAGTAAGCAGCAGTGTGCCTTGGACAATTGCTTCATCTAGAAAAAAAAAAGCAAAACAAAAAACAAGAGAGCAAAGAAGACAAATGGACAGACCAGAGTTCTGTCTCATTTCAAGAGCCAGCCTACTGCTGTGCGCATTACAAGCATCTGATGTAACACAAGAACTCGTGAATTTATCCCTGACAACTTTTAAATGCACGACAGCTGGTTAGTGGTAGACACTCTTCTTCAAGTGAAGAAGAAGCCTCTTATGATGTGAATAACAAACTGTCTTTCTCTGCCGCTGTCTTTTTTTTTTCTCCCTGCTTTGTTTGTGTTCTGATTTACGATCTCGCTGGCGCAAGAGGCTAAATCTGAATGAGGAGGGGAGAAAGGAAGAGAGGAAAGGAAGTAGAAAGTGAGAGGAGAAAAAGATTGAAAGATAGACAGAAGGACAAGGTGGAGAGTATGTGAAATTCGAAAAGGAGAGACAGACCACCCTCCTGTATATTTTAGAAGCTGTAGGCCAATATCTCAATAATTCATGAAGTGGAGAGATGGATTTTTTTTTTTTATACTGGCTGTTGGACCCCAAAGGCTGAGGGTCTCCCAACTTTCTTATCTCCTCGAGGTCAGAGAGCAGCCTCGCAGACAGCTGTGGACCACATCCACTTGTCCAACATACTCCACCTTCCTCACTCCACCTCCTGTTTAATTCATTGACTCCGCTCTCTCCCCAATGTGTCCTTCTCCTCCTCCTCTGAGGTATTCATGATAGACAGATGATGGATAAGTGGATATGGGAAAGTTAGGGTCACCAGAGTCAGAGGTGACCAAATCAGGAGGTTAAATATTAGAGTTTGGATTGGAGAGGAGGAGGAAGACGAAAAAGTGAGACTGCGCTGAGATATTGAGTGCGAAAAAGAGATGAAGACAGTAAGTCAGAAAGTCAGCATGCCTCATTCGCTCTGCCATACATCAGCGTGTCCCCTCGATCTCCTGCACACGTGGATCATCTGATTTATTATTTACATGACTTAAGGTGTCTGGAGTCAGCCGCACGGAAACATTACAAAACTGTAGCATGTTGATTCCTCGGTGCTCTATCTCATCTCCCAGGGAGCCGGGGGACTGGAATCACCACTGCACACATTTACATGGATCAACAGAGTGTGTGGGTGTGTGTGGAGGGGGTGGGGGTGGGGGTGGGAGGGGGGTGATAAAGTGCAGCGTGTGTTCATATGCAACAGCAGAGATTACCACAAGGATTTATGGTTAATCTGATTGACAGCTGACCAGTAAATATGGACAGATCGCTGACGATAGCCTATAATTCTCTCATTTGCTCCATTCAGCTCTCTATTGTCATGTTTTCCTTGCTTTTAAACAATGAATCAGATAATTTACTGCTTCATAGTTGTTGCTTTCTTTCTCGTGATGCTATTTTTGTCAGATGCATCCCCACAACCTCCAAATGTATTAATTTCAATTGATTGTAAAGTGGATATTAAGCAACACATCAAAAGTGAATATTGATAGAATATGGTTTTCATTATCCATTACCTTTAGCAAACTGTTTCAAGTGTGTATCCATAACATCAGAAAGATTTAAATTCATGCAGTCTTAATGGCAGCACAGCGACCTCAGGCTGGTGGGTGGTATGCACTGGTCTGTCAGCATATTGGAGTTGGTGGCTTACTGGTTATTGTTGCATTCACTAAAGATCTGTATCACACCAATTTCTATTTCGATGTTATTTTTTCCTGTATATCTTTCCGCCTTGCACCTTGTACCCCCCCGACAACTGCTTTACATACTGGCACAAATATTCAAATATTGCACAAGTTGTGTTTTAAAGATAACTCTGGTATTTCTTTAGACCTAATGTCTTTAAAAGTGACTGAGGAATGTGTGAGAAGGCTTTAAAACAGCATTTAAATCATTATTGATTAACAGTTAAATGAATAAATAAAAGGTTTACATGAGAGGGATATTTGGACTCCTCAGTATGTTTAATGCCGGGGCTCTAGTCCTGCATGTGATGTTTCAAATTCTTAAAAATAATGTTGCAAAACTATATCTCATCTCAAAATATCTCCTGCATACATTCTTGTTTTGATTATTGCCTCCTGTACCTTGTTTGTATTCGAGACCCTGGCTGGTTTCAAGCTGTTTTACTTTGCAGACTCCACAGCTACAAATATTACCAGAGCAAATTGCCGCACCGGCCGGATTAAATGAAATAAAACCATTTTGCTCACACGTAATTACCCCCAAATCCAGGAATGGCTGTGGAAGTGAATTTGTGTAAATAACTGCTTGGCCTCTTGAAGCCTCATGGCATAAATTTGTAACAGCGAAAACGAACGAATAAACACATGCAGCCAGTCGCCATAGTAATTTAATGATCTCACACTTTCATCATATCATAACGGGCATTATTTGTCACTTTGGAGCAATTAAACACAAAATCACCCTCTGCCCATAAAAAAACAAAACAAGGAAAGCAATTATAACACAACTTTTAAGTAATCCCTGTAGCATCTAAATATTATTACAGTGGTGATAAAGATTGTCTAAGCGATTAGCTAACAGCAAGGAAGCCTCCGAGGGACAATTCTGCTATATTTTCTAATAATTTTCCTACATTAGCAACAAATGAGGTAAAGAGTTGTTTTCCTTGTCAAATTTAACACAGATAACTTTGGAACTGTGTGGTTTTATCTTCCTCAGTAGTTCTAGTTTATTCATCTTTTCAGCCTTTTGTTACACATTGTACATCTTTTTGCCTCATTTCTTTATTCTTTGCCCCTCCTCTCTCTGCTCTTTCTGTTTTGCTCTGACGCCAATGTGCTGTAAAAATGGCTGTGGGTGATGCCATAATTCAGCCCTCTCCTCTCCCTCTCCCTCCATCCATTTCTGCCGTACAGATCATCTCCAGAAGAAAAGCACTGTGTCTGGCTCCTAATATGCTTCATGAGGTGTGTAATTCACTGTGCTCCGGAGGGGAGCCATTTGTCTCGGGGGTTAACTAAGTGACACAACAGCACTTCCCCATGCCTGTTACCACCGTGGGACATGTTGAACTAATCTAAGCAGGTAGAGGAATGGAAGATCCTGCACTTCGGCAATTAAACATTAAGATTTGCTCAGGAAATCGATCCTAATGAAGTCAGAGGCGAGTTCAAATTAAGTGTAAATATTTGTAAGCAAATATAATGTTACAGCAGAAAAAAAAGGAGTGACTAATAGACGACCAAACTAGAAGTGAAGTCTGGTGCTCTCAGAGAACCAAATATCTTCCTCAGCTTCTGCTTTGTGTATTTTTTTTTCTCCCCTTGTGTGTTTCATTTCTCGTATTCTTTCTTTTCTCTGCAACTCTTTCACTCTTTCCGCCATGCATCACTGACACTTCAACCAAGACCCTGACTGGCTTGTTTTCGTGGTGACCTGTCTCCCTGCCTGCAGTATATGTTTAAGTGTGGAAGTACACACACACACACGCACACACGCACATACACACACACACACACGCACACAAACACACACTAATTTAGGGAGATTTATGAGAGGGGCCTTGCACCAGGAGCCATGCAGGCTGACCCCAGGGGTGTAGGGGGGCACTGGGTGGGGGAGGGGGCCTGGCTCCACAGGGGGTGACATTAATAATCCAGAACCAGGTCTGTCTCTGGGCCTGGCCCTGGGCCTCGGACACCAGTGGCCCAGTTTACTGGGAGATAAACATCCAGATCAAGATGCCACACTAATACCAGATAGATACATATATAGATAGATGATACCGCAGCTAAAAAAGACAAAACATGAAAGAAAACACGCAGAAACACATATTGAACATACACAAACTTGACGATAGGCAGACAAAGACGGACCATCACACACTCGCACGAACACACTTTATACCATTCCTTTGGAGTGCTACTCCTCAAAGTAGCAGCGAGCACCTCTATATTGCCCTCATGTCTATCTTAAGTGTCATGATTTATTCAAATAGAACATCTCACTGTGTTGAAAAATTCATTTCCAGCTCGCTCCGTGCATCGTCCCATCCTCCTCTTCGTCTGTATCTGCTCAATGTGTGTGCATGTCATGTCAGCTGAATTTGTCCTGTTGTTAAATATTTCTAAGTACAAATGGACCCTGGAGGAGGGGGACGGTGGGTCAGGGAGGATCCGCACTGTGCCTTCGCCGCTCAGGGAGAGGCCCCACTTGGGAGAGATCGCTCCTCGCTTCCCTGGAGCCGGAGCTCCAGTCCCAGCTTGGGGACAGTAGTCCCAGAGACACTTAACCAATTGTGTTTCATCCATTTCATCCGAAAAGGATCATTCAAAATTCAACTAAGAAATCGTGCAGCGAGCATTGAAAGACAGGCAATGAGATCTCTCCTGCGTGGGAACAGTGTAGGAGAAAGGAGTGCTGGCTTCAACAACTTGTAGCCAGATAACGTCGCTACCTGTGGTCTGGCTTTACACCAAAACACCAGGGACAAAATGCAACCAAATAAACATCTGTGCATGCATGTGTGAATGTGTGTGTGTGCATCAAAGCCATGATGAATAAGAGGCTGTCTGGCTGATGGACAAGCTTGGCAGGCGGTGCTGATTGAAACACTTCCTCTGTCGGGGCCTGGCCCATTAATCTGATGGAGACAGAGACAAAGAGAGCGAGAAAGAGAGACAGAGGGAGAGGGAAAAGCTCCAGGCCCCCAGACCACAAGAGTAATGAAGGGTCTTGGTCCCTCTCACCTTAGCGCTGTCCTGCCATGCTGGGACGGTCTGCTACCCTGTCCAGCCCAAACCCTGCCCTCGTGGGACTGACCAGTGAATAATGGCCCTGTCATCAGCCTGGGTAGACGCCGCCACACAGCCGAAGGGTGTGTGTGACCGCATGTGTGTGTGACCGTGTGCTTATGCCCGCCTACATGCCTCCCCGTGCAGTCATTTACCCTAACTGTTCTCCTCTCTACCTTAGCTGAGGACTGATGTATTCATATTGAATAGTGTTGATTTAAGCACATGTTAAACTTAATGCATAATGCATCGACTATATATAGCTTGATAAAGAGCATTGTGTCAACCTGGGACCAGCCCCATACATTGTGGGGATGAATGTGCCGCTTGCAAAAGTTCTTTCTTTTTGTTCCATTTAAGCACCATATTAAATCATAACTATGACTGTGACTGTACACAGGCTCAAGGTTATGTTTCTAAATGCAGCAGGATCAGAAATCAGAAACTTAATTAGAGTGCCGTGTTTGTTCTCAGGTGAAAAGTTGTTCCCTCCAATTGGTCTTGAGGGAGGAATATGGAAGCAGGGAGCGGGAGAGACCAAGACAATGTGAGACAGAGTGTGTGTGATGGGGGAAAGAAAGGGGGAGAATGATACTGAACGGGAGACGTATGGCTTCCTACAGTGTGTGTGAGCGTGTGTGTGTGTGTGGACATGTGCACATGTGTGTTTTGGCCTTAGCATCCCTCTGTGTTTATCAAACATATTACAGCTCCTTCTAGATTTCTCACCTGCACACCCCCAGCCTGCTACATATGGCCCACCAATCACAAAATAAGGAATCATGCATACATTAGCATAGCTAATGGCCTACCCTCTCCATTTAATATGCAAATTTCCTGAAACATTACTGAATGCCGTCTGTTCTAAATGAATAAATTTGAATCGCAATTAGAATAATCCTTTATAATTAATGAAAACTGTCAATTTTGGTTCATAAGTAATTTGATTAAAGTGGTGATGGGACACTTATGAAGTTCATCGGCCTGCGAGGAGTGTGAACACACTCTCGCACGCATGCATGCAAACACACACACACACAAGCTGCATGACAACCAACAGCAGGGCCAGGGCTGCATTATTGATGTAGATGATTAATAAACTTATGAAAGTGGTTGTCACACATGCCAGACCTTTTTATTTTTTCACCCAACACAACTTCTTTCCACTCCTTTACCGCCATGGAGAAACAACAGATCAATCACTCCTTTCTGCCACCTGACAGAGAGGGAAAAGTGAGGGAGTGATTGAAAAGGTTTCCCGGCCTCGTGGTGCTGTGTCAGTGGCCTGTCTGTCCGGTGGGAGACACTGATGGACTGTCGAGGCAGAGAGAGCACCGCACACACACATGCCAAGTCATTACAGGGGGTTGAAACGTTTCCCTGTTTTTCCTCACAGGGGGACGGGCAGTGCTGCTGTTTGTTGGATTTTATCAGTATATAATAACGTGTTATGAGGAGCATATAGTTGAAGGGGAGGGCAGCCAGTCTCTAACTGTTCATCAACATCCCCTCCTTCACCATTAACTCTCTCATGCTGTGCTATGCTGCTGCTGAAGCATATAATGGTGTCACTTAAATTAGGGTCACTCAACTGTGGGAAATTGTTGCGATGTGTACTGCTTGTGTACCTCTTTCCTTTATACGGTCCGTATGTGATAGTGTCAACTCGAACATGTGTGTGAGTGTGTGTACGTGAGTGTGTTTGCATGGCTTCAACCCAATAATAACGGTCCAGATAGTGTAAAGCCTCGCAGACTAATTAGCCATATCACTGAGAAAATAGCAGCCTGCTAATTAATGGGTATTATGGTATTTCAGAAGTCACTGCTCTAATTGGGAGGGAACTGAGCCTCGCATTTCCATACTGCAGTAATACCGGCTTTATCCGTCCGTCTATCTGTCTGTCTGTCTGTCTGTCTGTCTGTCGATCTACTTGGCATGCTTGCTTTTAAACACAATCCTCCACATGCACGCAGGGAAAATAATTATCCTGCACACGCTCACATTTTGAAACATACATACACACACACACACAGACTGTATTGTTCACTATGCACACATACATACACTGCCAAGTTTTTCCAGATACCACAGGGGGATAAGAATCACTACATAAAACATTTTTGTCACCTCTGACCCATTATCTTATATATTTATTCTGATTGAATATCTTTATATTGCTTTTGGAGAAAAGAAAGCCTAATGCAAGTGAATTGGTGAGTAATATAATCCATCTGAATTACTCGCTGTATCATTTTGTATGTGTGTATCTCCAAACCAGCTCTCTCTGATACACATGCATATCCCCTATAGATTCCTCTTAACCCTATCAGACGGCGGGACAATCAAAATAGATTTGCATTCAAATGCCATATGCTCGGTATCAAATATCAAATCAAGCCTGAGTCAGTGAGACAGACAGAAAGTCATCTCCTCGCTGCTTCCCCCACCTCCCCTCCTGCACCTCCTCCTCCTTTCTCCTCCCAGGGTCCCAGGGACTCCCATTCTCCCCCGGACGAGCTCTATCGAGGACTGACAGGCTGTGGCCAGGGCTTGATTGACAGCCTGTTGATGCTTCTCTTTCCCCAACACACACAACCCTCTCCTCCTATACACACGCGCATACACCCCATTCGCCTTCACCACCTCCCCCCTGCTCGCACACTGGTCTGGGTGTCAGTGATAGCCCCTGGGCTAGTGCCCCGCAGGCTGCACAGCACTATACATACAAATCACAGTGTGTCAGCCTTGTGAATGGGCCCATTTTGACTTTGTCCTTGTAAAGTCAGGCCCCCCCTTGAAGCTGGCTGGATCTGTATCCTGCCTCTTTTTTTTTTTAAACTTTCCCTTTCGTTCACTTATGCACAAGGAGGCAGATGCATGATGAAACTTACACAAAGGGACAAGTCGTTGGAGTATGCACACACATAAGCACACATGTGCACAGAAACACACAGGAAAAATGGCAGATTTAAATGCGGTGCTAATGGGCAGCACCTCACAGGGGCAGGGCATAAATACATCAACAACAACACACACACATAGACGGTCCACACACACCATAACGGCCAAGACCCGGGGCCTAATCTCACACACTCAGCTAGTACACCTGGTTAATGTTAAGAGGGCAGTTATAGTCAATTACATTCCCATATAACGCATAAACCTCCACCCTGCCTGTGCTGGGAGAGTAATTGAAAACAGGCGCAGAACGCACTGGGTTTCAGACAAAAAGTCAACTTCCCACCCCTGACTTTCCCATTCACTGCATGCGCTGTCTTCCCGTTCCATATTGTGGAGTCTTGGGCCCAAATGCGAGGGGGAGGAAGGGGTGGGTTGCCATTTGGATATAAGACAACTAAAGAGCAGGAGGATATGGAGTCATATGAGGTTCTGGAGAGGAAAAAGGAGTGAGGAAGGGGAAGATGGTGAGGGCTTTGTCTCCCATGCAGGTAAGGCGCAGTTAGGGTCGGGGTGAGAGGATGGTGGGCTGGTGGTGGTCCATGTGGGGAGGGGGGGCGAGGGGAGTTAAGGGGGACAGCGGTTGTAAGTAGGAGTTTGAGACTGACAGGTGACATTACCCTGCGTCATGGCTGGAGGGACAGAGGGACAGAGGGCGCGATGGTTATCCAAGCAGAGAAATGTCAACGTCCAGACACTGCTATGACACACACACACACACACACACACACACACACACACACACACACACAAACAAGAGCTGCACAGACACACGAATACACAAAGATCCAGGACAAAGGAGTCTGGAGTCTTTGAGAGCCAAAAAGGCTGGCTACAGTGGGCAGAGATGAAGAGATTACATCCTCTCCATTTAAAAAAGGAGGAGATGAGAATAAAGAGACAAAGCAGAAGAAAAGTCTAAGAGTCACTGACTACACTATTACGAGTCAACAACCTTGCATTTATTCATATCGTCTGCTTTTGAAACATAAGCTTCAGTCCATTCGTGAAGTCGGTTCTTTCCTCACATTTGTCCCTTTTCAATCTGTTCTCTGGCGTTTTCATTAAAGCCTAACCTAATTTTGGCAAAGCTTATAAAATGTCCATATTGCTGCTCATTCGACCCCATTGATTTAGTGTTTGGTTAAATATTCACGACTGTGGATGCAATTAACATGCTGTTAATGAATAATTGATCGCATCTTAAGCGGCCATAAAACTCATGCATATTAATTATTGAAACAGGAAATATGAAAAAACAACCTTCCTTGTTTTGCCTCAATCAACGTTCTTTCATTTTGTTTCTTTAGTCAGGAAGGACTGTTAAGAGTATTCAAGGGGGAAAAGAGGGACTTATGAGTGTGTGTGTGTGTGTGTGTGTGTGTATGTACGGGAAGGAGAAAGGAGGCAGAAAGTGCTATGAACACTATGCAAATGCCTCCTGTAAACATCACTTTAACAGCTCTTATATGCATTTAAGCTGCCTCTGAGTACATCCATTTAGCTCATACATCTCTGTGTGTGTCTGAGTGTCGTACAGCTCAGTGCGACGTGGAGTACAGTGAGGGTGAGTGTTGTGTTGACAGCCTCGGTGTGACAGAGGAACTAGCTGTCTGTTTTGAGAGACAAGCATTTACCAGGAGCGAACACAACAAAAAACAAATCTGGCGAACATGGGAGGCTTGTCAGCGCAAGACTGGAGATCAGTCAGCCAACAATGAGCTTTCCTCTCCCACTGTGTTTCTACTAGTGTATGGTTATAGGCTGATGTCACCCCTGGCACCTCCCTGAGCCATGGTGGGTAGAGAACAATAGTGTAGGGAGGGAGATGGGGGCGGGAGTCAGCCTGAATGTGCCTCGCATTAATGCTGCGATGCACCTGTGGTCAGGTGAATATTTGACTCCTTTCCCCATGTGTATGTATGAGAGTAAAACTGTGTGTTTGTGCAGTTTTTTGGGGGGGAGGGGTGGGGGGGTTAAATTCATTATCTGTACATCCTGTACTCCTAAACCACTCTAAAATGTCTTGACATGAAAAATACATCCCAGGAGCAGCCACACACTCCAGGAAAACACCAATTTACATCGTTGCTTGTTATTTATTTAGCAAGCAAAAAGCTCTTCGAGGTGTGTGTGTGTGTGTGTGTGTGTGTGTGTGTGTGTGTGTGTGTGCTATGTGTATGTTACCCCCCTCTACCTCCCTATCCAGCACCTAACTAACTACTCAACGACGTTGGTGCCTCGGAGCTAAAAGTGACAAGCCGTCAATTGTGTTACAATATTAACCCCCTCTCAATGTCTGCGTGCCCGTCTTCTTCTCTGTGATGTCGGCTTGATCAAAGAAGCAGTTCTTTGGCAAAAATAACCAGGGAGAGTGAGATGGAGGACACCATGCTGCTTACAGTCTGATGAACGACGGCCAGTCTCTCAGCAAAACACTGTCCTCCTTTTCTTTTCTTTGTCTCTCCCTCTCAGTCTCTCTCATTATCTCATTCTTCCTCTCTCTTGGAGAGGCAACATGAGGTGTTGGCTGAGCATGATTCAATATCTTCTATATACAGCCGGGCGGTAAGTAGTGGTTCATGGAGTGTGCGATATGCAATTTTATGGAGAGGGAGATGCAACTGTATATGCTCAAGCTTTTTATATGGAGAGGAAGACAGCGCTCGCCAACATTTTTTTTCCCCATTTCGTTCTTACTACGCTGAAGAGAGATTGAAGTAGGGCTGGGTGGGGGATAAAAGAGAGAAGCAGACCACCAGAGAAACAGAAAATGATAGAAAGATGCCCCACGCCTGTGTTTTATCTCATCTTAGCAGGTTCACCTAGCGGTGAGATTCCTCAAACGCACCTTCAGTCATCAGCAAGTGGGGAGCTAAAGAGAAAGGGATGGAGAGAGGGAGAGAGAGAGCGAGAGAGGGAAAAGAGAGAAAGTAAGCACATACACACAGAGAAGAGAGAGAGATGGGAGGTGGATCTCTATGGCTAATTCTCTGGGTGTGGGAAAGCAGAGCACCTAACACAGGTTGGCCTGGTTTCAGTAATGAGTTTGATTCTTCTCTCTGCCTCCTCAGTCTCACTGGGGACTAAGACTGCATAATAACATCCTCCATACACACACACACACACGCGCACACACACACACACACACACACACAAATAGGTCTATGGGGAGCTAATTATTCTCACCTGTGTTAATTATTGCTGTAAGCCAATCAGCGGACTCTGTGCTAATTAGGCAGTGTTAGGTCTGATTAGTGTTTTGCAGCAGGCCCACTCAAACTGTTATCTACCATACTAGTCCCCTCAGGCAAGAGAGGAGAGAGGAGAACAGGTGGAGGCTTGCCCTGTGTGTGTGTGTGTGTGTGTGTGTGTGAGAGAGAAAGAGAGAGAGAGTGTGTGTGTGCGCTCATCCTTAATAATAAATAACTGAGGGACAGCTTAAATTCACAATAAAACAAAGTCTAATCAGTTTCTTTTCTAATCAAACTTCCATTAAACAAAACCACGCATGCCATCAATTCAACCAGTCTCTGCCCTCTGAGTTAATTGGCCCTGGTTTGGGGTCATTTCTTTTATCTGGACAAACAGCCCCTGTGCCCTTTTAGTTAATGAGGGCTGATCCAGGATCAGTTCTGTCACTAATGGCTCCTTTTTGCCAGGATAACCCCTCGGATTGATCCACACATCACACATGCAACTCCCGTCCTGACCCAGGAGTGCTAGCTTCTGTGTGAGTGTGTCTGTTTGGCCGGGACAACAGAGATGCTCAAAACAGAAATAAAGACAGGGAACAAAAGAGTGGTAAAATGTATAAATGGAGGTTCTGTAGATGATCTCCCAGCAGAGAAGAATGAAAAGAAAAAAGGAGAAAAGGGGAGAAAGGATGGGAAGAAGAGGAGGAGGAGGGACAGAGAGGGGGAGAAGCTGGAGGAAACCTTCCTCTTATGACACGATTGATTTTCTTTCAGAGGCTTGAGCCTGTCACTACTGAACACTTGGTCCCCCCCCCCCCCACACACACACATACACACACACACACAAACTCCGTGCCCTGACCTCCACGTGTGCCTGCTGGTCCATACTGGGTCTAATGACACCGGGGCCTCCCACAGATCAATACCAAACTGTCACTCAGCTGGCAAGCACACACACGCATACGTACATGCACACACAAAAACAGTCAGACAGATGCAGACACACACATACACACATGCAAGGTGGGGTATGCGTTTGCACATTTGTGTATGCTGGAAGCGATGTTTTCTACAACCTCAGCAGATGCCCCCCTCCACCCTCCCCCCTCCACCCCTTGCACACACACGAACACACACACACACACACACACACACACACACTGGACCAAAGCCATATTCTCTCTCCTCAGCCGTTTTCTCACCCTCCTGCTCCTTAACACTGAGCGTCTGGGTCCTGATGTAATATTGATGAGTGAAGATGGAGGCCCTATAAAAAGTGATAGGTCCTTGTGATTGTAAATTATAAATTGCCATCGATTTAACGTCAATGCCCACATACGCACGCATGCAAATACACATACAGACACACACACACACACATCAAAATAGATACTCGACAGCTCGTTTCGCTCAGGACAGAGTGAGTAGAGTTTGCCCACCCCCGCCTCCTTCTTGACTAACTTATTCCACGTCATTCACCACCATCACTTCCCGTTTCTTTTCTTTTTTCCACCCCCCCTTTCGCTCCCTCCTTCACTCTCTCCTCATCCTCAACAATCTCAAGCACCCATCCGCCTCTCTCCATACACATCTCAAGTGCCACTTAGAAAACCAGACTGGGGCTAGAGCCAAACCCTGCTCTCAGTGGCTCTGTGTTTGTGTAACTGTCTGTGTGTGACTTTGGTGTCTTGGAGTCAAGACCTCAAAATTAAAAAAAAAAAAAAAACACACATATCAGCCCAGCCACACATTTTCTTTTAATTCTGGACAAGCCGAATAATTTATGTCCAACTGAAAATCTGTTGACTGTGAAAAGCTCTGGCTAAAAACATTTGTTTGTCTCTGTTAAATCACTAATTATAGCCTGGCACAACACAGGGCAGATGCAGGCTAATTCACCATTAGGCCGTTTGGTGTTTATTAAACTTTTATAATGTGATCACTCTGATAACGGCACAATTGTTTCCCTGGGCGTGTGTGATTATACTGTTGTACCCCTCTGTCCCCTTGTAATGGCTCCCGCCGAGCGTGTGTGTATGTTTGTGTGTCCACATATGTGTGTGTGTCTTGGAGTTTGCGGAGTAGTGTTTTCCATTTCTCATTAGAGTGGCACAGACTCCTGCTGCAGGGTCAATGGAGGGGGAGAGGGTGTGTGAATATGTGTGTGTGTGTGTGTGTGTATCTGTTTGAAGGGGAGTGGGGTGGTAATGAGCGCAGGAACATAATACTACGGCGTCCATTAATGCTCTGAGGCAGTGACATTAGCCATACTTAACTAATAGAGCCAGTCTCTGCAATTACCCACTGTTATCTCTGCAGCTTTAGAGGGGAACCGGCTTTAATAAATGTTTGTAGTGATGTGATAAATGCCAGGTTTGCTCATTTGTAATCTACACTGCGGGACAAGGGGAAGCGGGTGGATCTAATTGTTTTCCTCCAGATTCGAGAATGTAGTTTAGCTCAAAAAAAAAAAAAAAAAAGGAAAAAAAGAATGTCTTTCCTTTTCAGAGCATTTTCCTCCAGGTACATCTTTCTCCCTCTCTGCTGTCTGTCTATCTAGCTCTCTAAGTCTCTCTCTACCTCTCTCTCAGCTCTCAGTGGGGTACTGTTACAACTGTCCTCCTGTCAAACAGAGAAAAGCAGTCTATACCCGACGCTCACCGTCACGTCTCTGCCTCCTCTTTTTCCTCTCCTCTCATCTCTCTTTCATCCCGGCCCACATCAGAGGCACGGCCGTGATTGTGTGTGTAAACATCTTGTCATGCTAACACGGGCGTCATGACAGAAGAGAGACGCGCTTCATTAACGGCACGCTTGTAAGTTTGTCTTTGTGTTTGAACGTGCGTGTGTGGGCTATATGTCTGTCCATACACACTATTTCAAGTCTGTAATAGTGTGGTTCTTGAATTTTCTAGGGTCAGTGACGGAAATATAGAGGAGCTGGATAAGCTGGGTTCTTTTATTGTACAAATGTGATACAGTTTAAGGGCTACCATCAGCTACAAACCGGCAAAAGCAAAGTTAATGCCTTCACCGTGTCAGATTCACTTTATACTCCTCTCTGATTATCTACCACAAAGAATAACGGTCAATTAACAAGCAAGTAATCACCCACTACAGAAAATACACCAATAATTTCACCTCCTTGCACACGCCTCACTCTTTTGGCAGTAAATCTTCTCTGTTTGTGTGAAGACAATAGCCAGAGGAAGAGAGAGAGGGAGTGGTGTAGTGACAGAAAAAGAGGGTACAGTGGGGAGGCAGACGAGAAAGCAGCGCTGTTAATTGTTTTCCAGAAAAAGGTTGCAAAGGTCTGGCCGTTTGAACTGAATGTCACCTCATGTAAATCACAGCCTCTGCGTTGGAGAAGCCAATAACCAGGATAATTAGCGTGGCTCTCTCCTGCGCCGTACTCAGAGCTCGAGGAAGAACACGCTGCCGAGGAAGAGTGTTCAAACGTGGGGAAGATTCCAAGTGTGATTAACCAAAAAACCGTCAGAGTTAAATCTGGAGGTTTGAGTGGGAGGACCAAAGAAAAAGACACATAGACAGTGGGGCCGATAGAGAGAGAAACAGAGATGAAGAAGAGAGACACATGGATGGGGGAAAAAAAAAAATCAGAGACAAACACAGAAGGAGACGCCGAAGAAAAGGAAACAAGTGAACATTCCTCCCAGCGAGGTCAAGCCACTTGGTAAACAAACAAACAACGTTAGCTGCGTGCACACAAAGGGGGTGAGGCGGTGTAAAACAACAAAGTGTCTCAGTCGATTGCCTACGCCTTACTTTGTCTCCCCTCATCAGTTACATAAACACAAACAAAGGCCTTTAAATTCAGCTCAGCTTTTTGAAGTGGAACAGTGACATGTGCTTAGGTCTCAATTGTTGATTAATGCAAAGTAAAAAAATATATATTAGGAACATAAGAATATATCATCCCTTTGATCGAGCAATGCTGTTGACCATAATTGTCTGCATGTTGACGTTGCTGCTTTACGTTTAATTACGGCAGAGACACCCCCTTGAAGATTTCCTTTTGTCTCTTAACATTACTACTCAAACTAGTCAAGCTCAGTGTCACCAAACTCATATATATAAGAGCAGATATGAATTGGTTGAACCATCATTGAAATAATGATATGGTTACTAAACATCCTTCATATTGTAGGTGCCTCAGGAAATGTTTTTTTTTAATGTTTTTAAAGAATATTAAAAATCAAAATCAAAATCTCTCATGAAATAATCAAAATCTAGTACGAGGATTATTCCTATGTTGCAGAGTCCCAGAACCACTATCACACTCTATATCTCTCCCTCCCTGTCTCCCCCATGCCGTGCAGGTTTTCCTTCCATTGTGGCGTGTGAAACTGAGAGCGCCGCTCACAGCGCCTGGCCAGCAATCCATTCTTCCTGGACAGATTGATGGAAAACAATCAACAGACTATACATCTTGCTCGGGCACAGCGGGTCATCAGCACTCATCCTGGACACCTGGACTTACATCCTGGGCTACAGCACTGAGGTAAAGCGCCAGATAAGGGGCTGGGGTGGAAACTGGCTCATAGGAAGTGGGGGCGCCAGGTTGGGGGTTATAGGGAGCTGGCATGAAGTGGACAGTTTACGCGCTTCCCACTTAGCAGAAATAATCAGTCAACAATGAATCATCAGTGAGGGCTGAGATCAGGGCGGCTGGAAGCCTTGCTGCTCGATGACACACTGGCTAAGCCTGTTGGGAGAGGAGGCCTGAGTATCCTTCACTGAGACGAGCTGGTGTGTCTATTCAATTACGAGCAGCAACACAGGCAGCTATGTAACACATTGGCTGTGAGAGAGCACTTAGTGGGCCATGTGCTAGACTGTCCACACACATCAGAGCACTGAGAAAACAAAGCATTGCTCCTGCCGCACACACATAACCATGCACGTCCGAATGTATAGCATCACACCGAGGGGCACACGCTCGCGCTCTTCACGCCTCATTTGAAAAGCAAATTGAGCGCATCTTCTAGGGCGAGTCCCGGACTAAATCCTGGAAAACGTTAGTCTTTCCTCACTTGCAGCACCACTCATGTTCACACGTCATACAGGAGACCTCTCATATGGTAAATATATCTTCATTCTATTTAAATCCCCTACTATCTCTATCTCTCTGTCCTGCAATTTCCAACACCAAAAATGTCTTAAATAGCTCTCAGAGAAGTAGGACGCTACTCATTTGGGTCAGGTCTGGCCGGCCAAAACCCTTCATTCTGGTACAGAACAAACACTGACACAAAGGCAGAGGGAACGGCCAAGGAGAGAGGCCAGGTCAAGCAGGGAATGTCAAGCAGTAATGACAAAGCAGTTTGCAGAGAAAATAGAGCTACAAAAGCACTATTTACAGAAGCTCTCGCCAAAAACCCCCTCATGTCAAGAAATACAGAACTTTTCACTGTTATGACATTTGTAAATTACAGTTTATATGCCCTTATAAACTATTTGTTACCTGTATTCAGCTGGGAAGCATTAACTAAACTGCCTATTAAGTGTGATGGCAGCTCTGTTTAGTTTATTGGGGAAAGAATTAAAACACAACAATGCAACACACACAAACCTAAGCATTAAAAATACTTATTTCCAGTGTGCTCCTCACTGTTTCCTCACCACAAAGCAGAAACAGCTTGTGCTAATTTGATATTTCATATCATGGAAACAAACCCATGTTTACTCTGAGAGTGACGTGTTAATTTTTTGTTGGGAGTTTTCCAAATGAAAGCGAGCCAGTTGTTGGGGGTGAGAGTGCTGAAGGTCTAGATGAGAGAGAAAGAGGCAGCGCTGTTTTAGAGGCTCTTCGACCTCCAAACTCCCTGCTGTCAATCAGCGCAGCCGTCTGTCCCCTGGGGCCGCGCTTTCCTCCAACCCTGGGGGGGGGGGGACCACCGCAGGGAAAAAAGAACAACCAAACAGATGCAGAAAGCTGCAGGTCGATGTGTGTGTATGTGTGCATATGTTGTGTTTTTGAACGCCTGTGGATTCTTATAACGGCGCATGCGTGGGTCTGCATATGTATTTGTGTACTGTGTGCGAGTTTATCTGTAGGTGAGAGCTGCATCTGTATCTATGTGTGTGTGTGTGTTCTTATATGTGTGTGTGAGGCGGATTTGTGAGGCAGCCAGCACCTGAGGGAGGGGAGTTCTGCCTGCATATCGATGAGCCAGCAACTCTGCCTCTTTGCCCCTGAGCCCTGCACAAACACCACAAGCAGCTCAGGGCCAGTCCTTTTCAAAGCCTCCCATAACATCTAATGCAGCTGTCCCCCATAAGACTGCACAAAAGAAACAACACGTCAACGAGAAAAACCAAAAACCTTTTAAAAGGGAAAAGGGCAGAGCCGAAAATCAAGGCACAATCTGACAAGATTTATCCGCCCCCAAAGAGAAACACCAAAAGAGAGATAGTGTCAGCCTCAGGGTCTCATGACTGTCTCCTTTTTCTTTTTGTCTTGGAGGGAAATGAGTGATTGGTGGTCAGACACAATAGAAAAGCAACGGTGAGGGAAAAAAGTGGAATAAAGGGGAAAGATTATCCTGCATAAATTAAAACCAACCCGGGATTAAGGAAAGAAAAGAAAAATTAATGAAGACCTCAACAGTCACATTGGACACATCAGCAGACACAGTTACGTGTCGCAGAGCTGTACTGTAAGTGTGTTTGCACCCTCTCACTCACACAGTCATGGATATGAAAGTGAAACTAAGCTGAGGGGACGGAAGGCGCTGCCAGAAAACCACATTAGCATCAAATGCAAATGAGAAGGGGGCTAATGGCTGGACAGGTGCAGACTGGGCCTCTAAATGACACACGCACACACACACACTTGCAGGCGCGCACACACACAAATGAGATGGATGAATTAAACATGGGTGGGCTCGGCTTGGGGGGCTGGCAGGGCTGACATAAAGTCAATGACATACATTATTCACTAGCACACGTTAGCCCAGCCAAGGCAACACATGACCTCTCACCCCAGGAAGTGCATCCAAACATAACAACCAAAACAATGAGGGGGTTCCCCACTACAGAGGGAGACGAAGAGGGGGAGAGTGACAAACAAGCTATGCAGCAAAATGCATTAGCTTGGAAAATCAAGTCCCTGAAATATTGCTGGGTACAAACTTTTGCTCCTCACAGGTGTGTCAGGTGATCCGGTGTGAAACCAAACCAGGTGTAGACCCACGGCAGGCCAGAGGTGAACCAAAACCTGGTCCACAAATTCTAACTGCCCATCCTGAAGCTGAGATTCAGTCCTTTTTACTGGCTCACAGAACAGGAAACTGTCGGCCATGACATCATCCTCCCCGGGAGGAGCACTTCCTGCCGACATTCTTCACTCAAGACACACACACACTCGCCAGGAAATGGCCTCTATCAACACACACACATACTTTGGGGGAAATAACCAACATTGACGCGGATACACAAGCACAGACACGCATGCAAGGAAATGGGCCACATCAACGGCGGGCTGCAGGAGTGTGTGCAAACGCAAACACACACAAGAACACACTTGAAAACAGCTATAAGCCTGAAATAACATCGGCTGTGTGTGTGTGTACATTTGACACCTCCCTCCCCACCCCGCACTGTGACTGGAAAGAGGAATCATGGGATATGCGGGGCTATCCAGTGGATTGTTATCTCTGGTCGCAGAGAGTTTGTCTCCCCCCTCCACAGAGGCTCTCCCTGCCTGGGGGACACCCTGTAGCAGGCCTGGGGGAGCTGGACGGGCAGGAAAGGGCCACAGGACACAGGTGGTGGAAGGAAAGAGAGGACACATGGGGCCGGAGGGACAGTCATACCCCCAAAGCGAGTAGGGCTGAGAGATTAGTCCACAATTATGTGGATGCAGCAAGTAAATTAACAAAAACTGTTCTGTGGGGAGATGAATTCAAGAAAAGCTATGAGGAGAGATAGCAAAGGTGTACATGGGTGAGAGGGAAATGTGTTTGCGATTTGAGGCCCATCCAGGCACATGATAGACTGACTAGCAGTGGCTGCATATGATTAACCCCACGCTAACCAGGAGTAATGGAGAGAGGTGGAAGTGGAGGTGGGGGGGTTAAGGGCTCCCCTCATATTATCCTGCCTCTGTAAGAGGCTAAAGTGGACCACACATGTTTCCCTGGGGAAGACATGGAGAGGCGCACAGGAGCTTCTCACCTTTCAGCTGCTTCTCCTGCCCAGTGTCAAGCACAGACACAACATGTCATGACAAGGGCTCTCTGAATCTCTGACAACTCACCACCTCAGAGGTTAAAGACATAAAATATGGCATGAGTTGTCTCCATCTTCAGGACTGACTGATATTCAGATCAGACGGACTTTGTAACATATCTCGGATAGTCAGAGACGATGCCACTTGCAAAATGTAATGCTGCTGCACCCGTGATATTCCTAAACCAAGACAGCATGAAAGGAGGACAGATTGTCGAGGTTGTTTTGTTCAGCTACGACAAAAAGCTAGGAATGTTAAAGTGCTTCTCGCTATCATAGCCTAAACAAATATGCTTCATAATTAAAATCTGTATCATGCCGCTTGTAGATACTTTAAAGCCCAAACAAATTCTCTTTTCAACAGGAGGCGAGATAAAGAGAGGGGTGAGAGAGATTCTCCCGGTGAGCGAGTACAGTACCCAGAGCGCTGCCGATCCACACTGTACCAGATTTGTTCTCCTAACAATCAAATAAGTTTCTCATTAGCTGACTTTATTTTTCCTCATTCCTGCGGTTTTGCTGCAGTGGCCTGTTTCTCCCATCTTAACGAGAGAGAGCTAATTAGGCAATCAGACCCATTACTCTTCCAGAAGAGTTAGAGCTAGCCCAGCTAATTAGGGCTGTAAAATCTAATCATCTCTGCGAAACAGCAGAGGGCTAACGAGCCCTTATTTAACGAACTAAATAACTTCAAGGGTGGAGAGGGGCTGCTGATGGTATTTCTTTATGAATTTGAAGGAGGGGAACTCATGGTAATTGAGTCAGTTTCACCCTCACAGTTGTTTGTTTGTTTATGAATCCCTGATTATTACAACTGCCAAGAATATATTGGTACTAAATGAGCAAACGTATAAACCCTCCTCTCCTTACTCCCCTTCAGTCCCCCCTTTAAAACAAGCCAACCCCCCCATTCGCTCTCCTCTCACCTGACCTATTTTCCTGTCCAGAAAGAGTGCTCACTGGAGAGGAAAACGGAGATATTGCTGTTGTTTTCCCTCCCCCTGTTCTAATTTGTTGTTCGTTAACGCTGCCCTCACACCTGAGCCATTGAGCGTCAGGGGAATACCGCCAGCGAGCGACCACAACACATGCTCAGTGTGGGAAAGCTGTTCACAGCAGAGCTCAGCCTGTTTCACCAAGGTGGCTCTGCTCAAACTGCGGCAAAAAGTTTAACTGAAACGAACCAGGATGGTGACCATTATAAAAAACAAAAAAAAAAAACAGAGCAACATAGTGCACAGATGAGAAATTCAACAAGTACACACACATGAAAACAAAAATCAGAAATATGGCACAGAGTGATGGGCAGGCGTGTTGTCTGAGGCCACGTGGTGGGGTGCAGCTGTCTCAGGGAGCGCTGAGGTGAGGCCTTCCGCTTCACTGGAGCGGAATGAGGGTGGCGCACGCACACACAAACTCACACACAAATTCATGCGCACACACACACACACACACACACACACACACACACATACATACACAGGTAAAGAGTAGCTTTTGACAGAGAAGCAGCAAGAACAGGACAGCTGTGTTCATCAGATAGCACAGGTCACTGCCTCATTAACACACACACACAAATAGGCTACACTCAAATGTGACAAATTCAAATCAGACATAAAACCTACATAACCTATGATGCGCTTCATTTTACCTGACAATGCAGTTGTTTGGACAAGTTATAGATCACTAAATACTCTCAAATGGGAAACATTATGGAAGTTTTTACTCCTATTCGGTCCCGAATGGAGCTACCTGACATCTGCACACTCCAACAATTGCTCAAGTAGAAACGATTAATTTCCCTCACACTGTATGTCCTCATGTGTGCCGCATGCAATGCATACAGCAGAGGCCGCACTGTAAATCTACAGGGCTTCTCTTTTTTCCAGCTGACTGTAAATCATGCGAGTCGCTGCATCGGTCAGAGCTAGTTTATGAAAGCAAGAGAAAGGTGTACACTCAAAGAAAAGTGTGTGTGCGCAGGAGTGTGTCTGCGAGTGTCAAAAGCGGCAGCTTAAGTACCACACTCAGCCCAGAGTGAGATTTATACACCCAAACACACACGCACACACACGTCCGGCTGTAGCTGTAACCCTAACTGCTCATCAGCTAAGTCATCAGCCCAACCACACAAACACTGTTTGACCACACTTGAAGCAGCAACTGCTCTGTGATTGCTCCTCCACTTCACTCACACACACCACTGAAATATTATTTACTGCCGTTTCACACATTTTGCTTACACAGTCGATTATGGTCGCTGAGATTTAAACAACCTGCGGCCTTCTTTTAATGGGCTTGCAGGTTTTATTTCTCGGCCATGTGGAAAATAGCTCTCATCTGTTTACTTCACTCAAGATTTAAATGAAATGTTGTCTTGATTTCTTTACCTAGTGTAAAAGTATGTTTCTGTTCTGTGCACAGTTCCTGTTTGCATCCCTCCACAGTCACACGTGCTGTGTTTGTGTTTGCGATGACAGCGCAGCATCACGCCAGCTGAGGTTAAAGGGCAAAGTTTGCTTACCTGTCGATGATGACAGGGTCTGATGGGGTCTCATTCCTGTTGCCACAACTCTTCTTATCACAGCATCGACTACGGGGAGGTGAGAGAAGAAGGGGGGTGGGGTGGTGGTGGATGCAGAGACAAAGAGGAGTTAGTCACAGACATGTGAACAACAGAGAAATCAAGATAAGGTCAAATCAAGAGCAAGAGCATACTGAGAAGAGAAAAGGGTGTAGAAGGGCGTGAGACTTTGGTCAAGTTCAAGAAACAGCGGGAATTGGATTTCTGTCAGGCTCCTCAAGGTAAGACTGGGGCTCTAGCTCTACAGTAGGTGAGATCAGTGGGGCGATTTTAGGAAAAGTTTGGAGGCGAAGAGCAAAAGCAGTGAGCTTGAATGGAGGCTGGATACAAACTTGAATTAGCCTCCAGGGCTCAGGTTAGCTCCATTTCTGTCAGACATCACACAACCACACATCTTATGTTCTCTATTTTTCCTCAGCGCTCGTCCCCTCCCTCTATCCCGCCTCTCTCTCTCGCTCTTTCTCTCTCTCAGAAGTGGGTCACAGAGTGGTCCCACTGGACCTGGGGAGTAGTGCATGCTGGGTAGAAGGGGGTTGCATACTGATGTGACGAGTCCTTTCTGAATCATTTGACTGCACTACAATGTAACAGTGTGTTGTGTGCCGTCAACCCCCCCACCCCCCCACCCCCCATTTCCCCCAAAAAAGTATCATCGCGTCTACCTTTTCTTCTCTGTCTGCCCGTCTGTGTGTACTGTATGCCTGTCTGTGTGTACCTGTGTCTGACTGCCTGAGTGCATCTGATGTATGGGTGTGTGTGTGTGTGTGTGTGGGAGGGGATGGAGAAAGACACAAAAGAGAGTGAGAGAAGAAGGGAGAGAGACTGACCCTCCCCCCTACTTTCTGGAGTCCCTCAGGACAGGAGGCTTGGAGAGCCAGATCAGATTTCTGATCTCGACCGTTTCCTGCAGCATATGAAAACAAGTGGTCTAAATTGCCTTGTGTGATAACCAGGAAGTGGCTACACTTTGCCACCAGCCATTTTTCTCAAACTCTACATGTATTTCTACCTGGTTTGTGAGGGACAATCAAACGCTGTGTGATGCTTTTATTGATTGTAAATGTGCGCGTCGGCCGCTGAGATCTACGCTTGCTTCAGTATATTTGACTGGGTGTGTGTGTGTGTGTGTGTGTGAATGTGTGTATATTACGTGTAATTCGAGTCTGTCCCCCTCTGCACATAGCTCACTGTCGGGACACAGCAAACTGCATGTATTACACAGACTAAGGAGGATGGGTTTGAGTAATGAGCTTTTCCTTGTCCTAATTAGCTGAACATGAGAGGGATGCACACACACACATATACACAGACACATACACACACATATCCCTATCAACAGAAATAGGCCAGGGCCCATCTCCCCAACCCACTTTAAGGAAAATGATAAGATTTCTATTGTAATTTAGCAGTGCTGCTCATGTCTTTGCCCCCTCTTTACACCAACAGAGACACCTCCAACGTGAGAAAAACATTCATCTCCATCCAGATTAGAAAACATCGGCTAGACGCATAAATTGTAAACAGTTGTGGCCGTATGCGTTTTGTCTTACCTGCACATGATCTCATGGGTCAACAGGACCCGACACATCTCTGGGTTTTTATCTTGGCCCTCATAGACAATTGCCTAAAATAAAGAAATAAACAGAAAATTAAAGAAACTGTGATTTATATTTTTATGTTGGAGTGCTGAAAGGGAAAAAGTGAACTACAATGCAGGGGCAAATGAAAAACAGCAACGTGTGTGTGTGTGTGTCTTTCATCTGGGAGTAGTGTTGTCTATCTGGCAAATGTGTGTATCGTGGGAATCCAGTCCTTCTGAGCAGGAACGCTCTGTTCTGAGAGAGACAGTAAGAGAGAGAGCTGTGTGTGTGTGTGTGTGTGTGTGTGTGTGCGTGTGCGTGCGTGTGTGTGTTCCCCTGCGTGTGCATATGTGTTTGTGGGTGCACGTATGTTTATATGCTGTGTACAGTGAGCAGTTGGACTGCCAGACTGGAGTATAGTGCACCATCTGGTCCATACAGCACAGCGTCCAAAAATCTAGTCTGGTTACCCCTCCAACCCCACTCAACATGCTCTCCAGGGCTGTGATCACCCTGCACACACACACACATGCACACACACACACCGATAAGCATGCAAACATACACACACTCACACAAACAACATCCCCTCCTACTCCTTTCATTCTAAGGCAAAACTCTCTTCAAGCCTAATGGCACTAGAGGCAGAATTGGCAAAACAAAAGACCAGATATCAAAACAGCGCTGAAGAGCCTTATTTTCTTTGTTATCTAATTCATCCTAACGAAGAATTCCCTCAGTGTACGTCAGCCCACATGTGCTGTTCTGTATTTCTTTGTGTGATTGAATTGGCCATAACACACTCAGGGATAGTTTGTTCTGTTTCACATTGAGGAAATGAGGGTCAAGGTCCTCAAAGAGTGAGCTGGCATGCATCACTGTCTCTCTCAAACACTAACACTAACACACAACAGCTTCTGCACCTCACCAAGATATTCACACACTTTATGCGCACAATCACACAGCCTGACACGCGCACACGTACACACATATATGTATACACTTCCTTATAAAAACACACACACGCACACACACACACACACACACCATCCCCACTTACTGGCTGCTGTGCAGAGGTAGAGTATGAGGACACATGTCCTCTACTTTTCTGGGCCTCTGTAAATGTATTCCACAGGTAAGACAGGTCGTTTATCACGCCGGCTGTGCTGTGCTGAAGTTGAGGGTCTCAGACACAGGCATGCAGCGGGGCGAGGGGGGGTGGTGGAAGAGGAAGAGGAGGAGGAGGAGGAGGAGGGGGCGGTTGGAGGTGGGGGCAACATTCAGACCAACACAACCACCGAACTGATGCACAGTTCAATTCTTAGACCCAGTAGTTTAATGCAAACCTCTTACCTGTTTAGTCATAGAGTCAATGAGCCGAACATACAAGTCCTGCTCTGTCCTGATCCCTGCAGAGAGAGAGAGAGGCAGACAAATAGTTAAAATATAGGAGTCATATCACATGAGGCAGAGCTTTCCCCATTTTTCAGATCACAGCTTTTATTCACTCTGACTCTTCATGGAAACTGAATGAGACCAAACTGCCACTAATGACTCAGTATTTGCTGCATGCTGTCAGTTTGCTTGGAACTTGAAAATGTCACTTACTTTCTCTACCTGTGTTTGATTTTATCTCCAAAAACATTTAGCAAGAACTTAATTGTGAAAATGCTCAGGGCAGGAACAACCACACACTTTTTAAAAAAAAAAAAATCATAATCAATATAATTTCATTATTCAGTGGAAGCACCAAGACCAAATTAAAAAAAAATGTTGAACTGGGGGATTGGAACCATTTTATTCTGCTGTCTTCTTGGGCTGCTGCTATATTTGCTGTGTAAAGCATCAAGCAAATAATAATAATAATTTAGTAATCCTAAAAATTATGTGTAAATAACATTTAAAGCATTTTACTAAACAGATGAAGCACACTGGTGCTTCATGATGAACAGACAATAAACACATTAAACTAAACACTCGATCAATGACATGACTTCCTAAAACATTTGTTTCCTGACTTTGCTCACTTTGATTTGAGTATCAGTCACTCGCTGTTTTTGTTACTGCTCTATTAAAATAATGGAGGCGACACTCACCGTTACTGTAGAGCAGCTGAAGTCTATAATGGATCCCATTGTTGGTCTTTTCCCCCGTCGTTTCCTATGAAAATTAAACCAAACAGACTCGGTCAGAGCAGGCAAACCATCTCCTCCTGGGATTTTTACTGGATTTTTTCATATTTTTACATCACTAACGTCTCTCAAACTGCGATCAAATTTTAAATCACTTCGTTTCTATCATCCACAAAACTAAAAGAGAAAATATTTGTAATGTTTGAAACTTGGCCAACTTTTCTTGTTATTTGACAAATTGTTTTATATTAATATATTCAGTTTATCGATAATCTGATATTTTCTTTGTTTAAAAAAACTTTTTTTTTTTTCTTTACAAATAGGCCTGTTCACAACTTTATTAACCTATAGCCTGCTGGAAATTGAAATTGTTTAAAATGATGTAGCCTAAATTCCATGTAACAAATGTAATAATAAGAATTTAACACATTTATTATTTCTCTATCCCATAAATCTAAAAGCCTAATATTAAAATGTGTTATTAATGCTGACCAACAAGAGGAGGACACTGGGATGCAATAAATGATAAAGAGGCCGATACTAAACGCTGATGAATAAAACACACATTTAACGTAAAACACTCACATTTAACGCCACTGGCAAACAGATCAATATTACACTTGATCGACGTATCAAACATGAATATTGATGTTTGTTTAAAGAACTGAATATCTTGTCCGACAACACCTGCAGGAATAAGCAACACGCTGTGCTGACGGGTCGTAAATTCAATATAAGTGACAACTAGGCAGAGAAGTGCTCGTGCAAGTGATGCACACTTTACAGTAAATTCATTTAAAATAGATTTCGAAGCTTTTGTAATTATTAAGACAAGCTAAAATAATCAGAGGTCTGTGCGTCTTGCAGGAAACCACATGCAAAATTCACAGGAGGGAAGCCTTCAGGACCCACGATCCCTGCTGCGTGCGTCTGGCCACTTTGTTAACAAACGTCTGGTAATTTATCACTTTGACCCGGTGGACTGAGTCAGGCAGCACACGATGCATTAGAAGTTTATTTTGAGGGGTTTTATTCTAAACTCACACATGCTCACTTTTGTGCGCGTGTGAAATGTGCAAACTCACCTTTTCCTTCTCCACAAAGTCAACATAGGTGGTTCTCTCTATTTCCACCGGCTGGCCCTGTCTGTCGTATAAAGCCAGGACGAAGTGGAAGAAGTTGGACTTGCGAAGGTTGGAGGGCGGCTGTTTCTCGAAGTGTGCCCGAGCGAGACCCACTCCGCTGCGGACACAAGCACAAACCAGCACCATCCACAACGAGGGCGATTAAAAAATAAATTCATTCAACACAAAATGCAACACAAGAGAGATCTGCTTTTACACTCCGAGCTACAGGCGCGTATGTGCCCGCCAATGTCCGTTCTAAAATTCATTAAATACGTACTGTTTAATTAAAACCGCTGTCTAATGCGGACGGAGTCTGCTCAACAATAATGAAACATGACTGAAAAATATTCAGCTGGAGGCCTAAAAGGGTTAAATCTTCTCATTTATGTTACGAGCATAATTTGAGCAGATCAGTTGCTTTCATGTCGATAAAAGTGTGAAATTGTCATTTTAAACTTGACCAACTTGAATTTTATTTTAATTCTTCAGGAAAATATACTAAATCCAAGCTGGAGCAGAGGTGATTTTTGCATGCTGTGTATTAAAAGTAAACTGCCCTGCTTTTATCACGTCTAGAAAAAAAAAAAAAAGAGGAACAGCCATCAAATCTTAAACGCAAACTCGCAGAACTCTCTCCAGCCAGCAAAGTTAATCTGAGCCTACATGGAAACCCTGCGAGCCTAAAAGTGCTTTGGGCTGCCTCCACTTCCCCTCCACAAATATGTTGAACCACTTTGAGCCTCGCACAGCATTTAATATCGTGTTGGACTTCTGAGCTAAAAACTTATAAAGCCAGCAGGAACAGTGGTTATCCAACAACTACGTCCTCTGGGAACGTGTGCTGCCCCAAGTGATACAGCCGCTCCGTCTTTTAACACCGCAGATCTTTACGCGCTCTCCCCCCGGTCTCCACGCCCCGGTGTCAGCGCAGCGCCAAGGCCGCCTCAGGCTCACCTCTGGGCGGCTGTGTTGGCGTCCAGCACTCCGGCGCCCTGCATCCATGTCCGAACCGCGTTCATCCCGGCCACCATGGGCTCTTCTTTCATACTACTCCCACTCCTCTGGATGCTCTCGTGGATGCCAAACATCAAAACGCACCTTCACACTGTCGCTATCTCTCTCTCTCTCCTCTCTCTCTCTCTGTCTATCCTCCTCTCCTTGGCTCCCTCTTTTTTTCCCTGCCTCCCCTCCTCTTGCGACTGTTTGATCGCGCTGTCAGAGGAGCAAAGTGGCGTGGTCTATTTCACTTGGCGTTTAGTTGCGCGTGTGCTTCTCAAAGTAAACAAAAGATGCGACATGTGGAAGGAAAAGGGGAGCTGTCAGCATCCAGGGTTAGCTGCACCTCATGTCAGCGACTCCAGAAGAAAAAGAGGAGGAAGCAGCGGCTATGAAGATGAGCAACGTGAGAGCGATGAAAGGGGAAGCGCAGGATGAGAGGCTGCACGGAGTTGGCGACGGTCCCCCGGATCAAGGTGCAGCTGACAAAAACACAAGCAAAATGTCAGTTTCTGCAACAAACAGTCCACAGTGAGAAGGAAAACCAAGGAGATGAAACACGTTTCAACCTCCTTCGCTCCGTTTCCTTGTTTACAAAGTCTTCTCCTCTGCTCAGATGAATGAAACGGAAGATTACGCGCAATTAAGAGGCAGTCCTGGGCAACGGCGGCTCCGCACCTCGTCAGCTCCTGCTCGGGTGATTTGCGCTCTATTCTTCCCTGAGGAATCACTTTGGACCATCTCTGGGATGCCAAACAGGAGAGAACTAGTAGGTGAGGGAGGCGGGGTCTCCGAGCCGAGCAGGAACGCCCCCAAACACAGTTAATAACACGGACAATCAGCCGTCCACCAACCCGACCAGCACGCTGCCCGCCCGCCTGCCTGCTGTCCCCGCCTCGTCCCACGCAGGGTCCCGCCCCAGCCACTTAGCCAGAAGCTGTGTGCGGTGTGTGTGCGTGAGTGTGTGTGTGTGTGTGTGTGTGCCAGCGTGCGCTGTGTCTTTTTTTTTTTTGCATGTGTTTAAAGATGACAATTAATGCATTCGCGACTATCAAACATCAGCTCAGGGGAGGACATTAGTTTAATCCCCGCAGTTCGCCCGCTGAGACTAAAGGTTAGGATGAAGAGGAGACCCGGGGCGGTTGTAACATCCATCGTCTGTTTGCTGCGGTGTCACTTGAGCTGCAGCTATGAAAATGTGCCCGAATCTGTCCGCAAAACAAGACGAAACAGAGTCGCATCCAATTTTCACACGAGCATCAGATAAAACAGATTTTTCTCTCATTATTATGTGACAATAACGTGCAACAGCGAAATGAGAGGAAACAGTTTGAGGAACAGTTGCACCACTTGTGTGCAGATTTAATTGTGCCCTACTTGTGTGTGTTTGTGTGTGTGTGTGTGTGTGTGTGTCACATTAATTCAACATTAACAAATGAACATCAGCATTTTAATTTCCCACATTGTGCACGAGTGTTTCTAAATGAAGCTGTTTTGGGGGAAGAAAAAAAAGAGACTTAATTTAAACATTTAAAATGAAACGTAAACGCTGTCTCATGTGAACTGAATCAGCTGTGTTGAGCAATCTAAATGCTCACTCAGAGTATCAACTCTGGAAGATTAAGAGCTTAACAAAGTTTCAGCTCACCAAAAAGCCTGGCAGCCGCTGCGCACATTTTTCTGTTACAGCCCGATGGTTTGAAATTAGCTTTGATTAGATGCATTACAGAAATCTTGCGGGACTAAGTGCTGAATCCAACATAAATATGAGGATTACAGCTAAACTGCGCTGTGTCCCGCCGTCCAAAAAAATTGCAACTGGTCTAAAATAAGTGCTCCAAAACAAAAATAGTAAAAAAAAAGTGTGAAATGAAAAATTTGCATGGGTGCTCACAGAGCCGTGGAACTGCACAGTGGGCTCACATGCATGAAAACTGCAGCCTGCAGAAAGTGAGGATGTTACAGCGCTCCTTGTGATCCCCATCAGCCCTGCCACCCCCAACCTCCCCCCCCCCCCTCTCATCATTACTGAGTCATTTCAAAATTGTCAAATTGAATTGTCTGGGGGCCATCTGTTCAATAAGGGCTGTTTGGTTCATGTTAATGAAATGGAAAGAATGAGTGTCGTTTTTGTTTTTCGGGGGGGGGGGATCTTTGAAAATTAAGATTTTTATCAAGAATTGTTGAAATGAATCAGTCTGACACGTTGATGTTGGAATCACAGTTGCCCAACAAAGCGCCTCAGAAAAAAAAAAAGTCATACCAAATGACAAGATTCACACTATTTTGTATAACATAATTATATTTGTGCAACTCTAACAATCTAAAAAGGAGTTTTACTGTCATTTGAGCGGTGATCCTGTGCAGCAGCCTCACACATGAGAGTCTCGGCCACTTGCAGGGTCTGATAAATGCCATAAACGGTCAAGGTTGGACACCACACCCCCGAAATCATCTCATCATTGTCTACAGCTGTTTATTTATGTCTCCTGCTGTGGGAGGAGAAATGTGAGCGCCCCACCACGTGAATACACGATACAATAAATAGTGATAAATAAAAGCAACGTGAGGTAAAATGTCTCTCACTCTCACACTGCCTCACTTTTACGCGCGCACACACACACACACGGTCAGAGCGATCCTTCAGCACATTTGTTTGATTGTGGCCGGCTCTCTCGCCATGATCTGTCTGCCTTGGTCGGCATGCGGGCCAGCACGAACACTCCGGGCCCCTGGGATGGCATATATTTATATCCCCGAGCTCCAACACACGCTGTTAGCCCAAATATCACTGTCTCAGTGTCCAAAAACAGAGATGTCAGTTGGGGCCCGATGATTCAGCCATGTTAATACTGTGTTTTACTAACTCCGTGGCACCCACACGTGAAGGTTTGCGAAATATCCCCGGCCATTACGCACAGGTAGGAATGTGAACGATGCAAAAGTGTGCGTTCGTGTGTGTGTGTGTGTGTGTGTAGGCCACGACTTCTATTCAAGTGTCCACATATGGGAAGGCTATTAAAAAGCCCTGCGTTATAACTCTATTAGACATTTTGAAGTAAGTGATCAGAAAGGAGATGTAGGCGCTGCCGCCCGCCTCCTGTACAACCACCAGATGTTCCCGTAAATCAAAAGGTTGGGCTGATGATAATAATGGCCCGACTGAATTGAAGACTCATAAAAATGACTAGTTGTAAAACTCAGGCATATGCTTTTGAGAATGGGCCTTATGTCTAACAATATGCTCTCTAGTCGACATAAAAGACGACAAATACAGACGTTAACTATTTAAATATGAAGACAAAATAGCAGCAGAATGTAATGTCTTGATCCAGACATAAAAAACAGTGTTACCAAAAGAGTGTGTACTTAGTTTCTGAAACATGCAAGGACTTTTTTTTTTTTTTTTTTTTACCGCTTCTACACCTACAGAAAAACAGATTTCAAGATGAAATCAATGAGAAATAGTTAGCACTACTTGTAAAAAAACTAAAACAAATGGTAATAATTAGGAATGTCTGACTTTCTGGTGAACACTTCCTAGGGATGACCTCTCCCACTCTCCTTCAGGTGACTGAGGACCTGTCAAACACAGACTCTACCCACTGTATTTGGTGCTATGTTGCCATCTAGTGGCTTTAAAACGACACTGCACGAGGGAATTTACAATATCCACCAAGAGGCACTTGTTTTCTCAAATGTGGCACTTGCATAGTAAGTAGAATGCAGATAAATGCCATCTGTCCAGTTCTCTGTTTCTCTGCGCCCATTAATTAACATGGTCAACAAATGTGGACAAGGTCAATGAGACTGTGGATTCATGAGAACAGGTTTTGAATGTAATTGATCTTGTAGGCAACACCAGAAGATGAACTGGAGGAATAAATCACATGGATTCAGTACAAGTCAGTTGTTTCCTTGCAGGGGGATTTAGCAGATCCTTTCAGAAGGTCTAGATTTTGTTGTTCTTGTTCTTTGTTTCGAGTTTTTAAAATCAATGACTGGTATGAATTTTTGGGATTTTCTGATTTGTGTAGGGAAAAATTGTCACGTAATACCAGTTGAAGGAAGAGGGCAACTTCTCTATTTGATTTCTAAGATCGTTCAGCTGTGTGTTTGCTTTCAAAACGACCAAAAGATGAAACTTTTGGTGCATACTAATTGTGTGTCATTTATTGTTTTTAATGAAAAATGATACACAGTTTTAGCGGCTCTCAATCTGTTTGGCTTGTGACCCATGAACAACAAAATTGCGTCCAATATATTTAAAACTCCTCCTCACCAGTCCGTCTGTGAGCTATGACTGCTTCAGCCAGAGACATGCAGTTGATGAAATAAATAGTTTTTGAATAATAAAAGATTAGAGGACAGTCTGCAAAAACAGGACAAAGATCAGATTTGCATCTTTTAACTGGATCAGTCTGTCTAAATGGATACACAGTGTTTCCTCTATAAAGGTGTAATGAGATGCCTGTGACTTGACTGGGTGAGTTGCTGAAAATCTGTCATTGCTTTGGTTAATTAGACTAAACAATAAAAATTGAATAACTGAAAACGACCTGAGTCGCTCACTTCTTCTGTGTGCCACAACATAACTTTTTGTTTTGTTTCTGACTAACTTTTCTCTTTCCTTTACCAGATTTTAGAGCACGCCTGAGTGGGAAGGACTGGGAATTCACTGACCACTAAATGCGCCGAGTATTGATGACTGCCTGAAACAATCAAACACTTTGATTTCATTTGTACAGTATGACCTCCGTTATTCAGAGACGTACTGTGGGTGGTTCCAGTGGAATCATGCTTCTCATGTGAGACATGCTGCAAAGAATACATTATTACAGTGGGGTTGGAGCGGCTGATCTACATAACCACTTAATTAATCCATTGTTTCAGTAATATTTGAAGCAAAACTCGCCGCAAACTAAACAAGCACGTTTTGTATATCACCTTGGGCTCTGGGAGATTGGAATGGGCATTTTTCACTATTTTCTGATAATTGTATACAAAAACAAAGGGCAGATTAAAGGATAAGTAAAATAATTGCTAGGCTACTTGCAGCTCTTCTGTAAACATACCAATACACATTTTTATCTATGTAATGTCAGAGCACACACACTGATACTGAGTTATGGACATACTGATATAGATGCACTTGAATTTAAAGTTCTAAATTTCACTTTCAGCAACATGCATCACAGAAGTTACGGTTGGTCACATTGTTCTTCCCTTTGACGTTTCGTAAAGGGGGGAAAAGGAAAGGCCAAAAGTAGAAACATTTCCCAACAATGTGTCAAGTGTGCTCTGTAGCATAAACTAAACAACAAAAAAAATCAAAGGTCAGGAGTGTCAGCTTTAATATGTGTGGTGTGCCTCTGAAAGTGCTTGCATCACTTCACCTCTTCTGCTTTTTGTGACAGGGAAGTGAAGAGAAGGCAGACCACAGCCTCCTGACCAGCCGAGCTACGGACCAATACGGAGAAAGAGCTCCGGGCTTACGACTCGGTACGAGTGATTTTGATTGTTTGGGCTTTTCTTGCATGTGATGATGTGACCTGGAATTCCAGTAATAAATAAAAAAAATGTGTGTATCCATTTCGCTAATAACTGCACTGGAATTTTAGGTTGCTTGAAACTGCTTTTCATCTCTGAAGAGTGATTAGCTCACATTAAATAATACTTCAGTACCTATAAATAGTTTCTTTCTACCCAACTTATACATCAGACTTCATAGATTAGTCGTGTAAAAAGCCATGATACAGTGTACGTGGGATCTAATGTGTAAATAATATTTACGTTAAGTAGTTAAAAATCAGACATAAGACTTTTTTTTTTTTAAAGATTTTTCATCTTATTTGTGCCTCATACATTAAGTTCATCCAGTGAATTATATGACATTACATTTCAGGGGATAAATCCTTATTTAGTGTGTGCTCTCACCAGACCACAGGTTTCCAACCTTCCAGTAACGGAAGACGTACCGAGATCTTTCACATTAGCAAAAATAGGAATACCACAATGAAAAAACTCTCTAGTCTGTCTGTAGATGCAAAATCTTGGACAAAAAAATAAGAATTGACATGTCCTTTAAGTGCACCACATAAGTTATCTTTTAATAGTATTACTGATTCACTGACTTGTAAATGTAAGCAACGCTTTACTGCTGTCAAGTTCAACAGCTTGTCCTGTTGGTTGGTACCTATTCTCTAAACTGATCTTGTGTTTCACTTCAACAATATCTGAGAAGTAACTAGTAACTATTGCTGACGAATGAATGTAGTGTACAGCATTTCTATCTCAAATCTAGTCACAAGTTGATGAAGGGAAGTAAGAATGTGGGAATATTCAATGTTTTTTTCTCTTCTAAAATATTAGATACTTTCACCCATGTTAACTCTGAGATAATAACCTGTGATGAGGGGTAAACCTGACTAATATACCATCATGGAGTTACTGACCTACAGGTTAAATGCAATCACTCTCATTGTGAGGCTGAGAAACACAACACTTCCTCTGCTGTAACTTAACTACCAATATACAGTATGTGAGAGTGTGTGTTCAAAGAGAAACAAAGCAACTGAGGAACTCTGAGGGAAGGAGAACACTGCACAAAAACGACATGTGTCTCTTGGCATGAAACAGAGGAAATACCGTACGTGCCACATCTTCTAGAGAACAGGCGGCAGCTGAGATCCAAACGACAGTTTGGTGATTTGTTGCCGTGTGAGGGCGAGTTTCCACCAAATGCCACACTCTCACCTGACTGGTTAGGGAAAAGCCACACAACTCCTGGCAGATGGTGACATTTAAACCTTTTGTTTGGTGGTCAAATAGAAACAATTATAGAGCTTTCTGTTCTTTACGCAGTACTTTGCGTAAAGAACAGAAACAAGGTTAGGCTTTGTTACAGGTAATACAAAGTTTCCACAGAGACTTCAGGAATGACATTGACAATGTTCCCATTTAATTCCCATAAGAACTTCTTCTAAGAGCAGATGGGGCAACGATGAAGCTGCTGATTGTAACTGTGCAACACTGACAATCCAAATATTCAGCAAAATGGTGCGTGACTTTAGAAGACTGCGTTAATATTTAATTTCTTCCCCTATCATTAAGAATAGTTACATATTACAAACACCATGATATAAGAGAAGACAAAAAGTTTTTGAAATGTCCAGTTTTGGGATTCTCTTTCCTCTTATGATTATGCACGTTGTTTTTTGTTCCTCTTGGCTCTCCTCAATCTGTAATGGAATAAAATAATAGAAATTAGTCTGGAATAACTCTTTAATCTAATCCTTTATCTACCAACTGAATTCTGAGCCAGCAAGCAAAATGTATTCCTACAGCACTGTTCAAGATAGTTAGTTACAGCCTGAGAGTTTGAGATCTAGCTTGATGCTGTCTATAATTCAGTGATAGATAGTAAATAAGACAGAGTAAAAGATGATAAAATACGATTAAAACACACTAAAATAAAAATAATAAATACAGTAAAATAAGCAATGAACTGTAATACTATTTTCTGGTTTACAGCGAACTCAGATCCCTCAAGCAGGAATCAAGATGCAAAAAAGGGCAGAAGGGGAAAAGACAGGCAGGCAAACAGGTACAATTAGAGATACTGAGAATGTATACACAGTTTGGTTTGCAGGCGGGAGGAGGGTCAGGGGGCTGGCAATAAGTGGGGAAACAAGGAGGATAACTGGTAAGCATGGGGGGAGAAAGAACTGGTGAATGTCCCTCTTTAGACCACTGGGAGGCACTGACCTGAGATGGCTCCATTCGCTCCATTGTGAGTTACAAAGAGCATCTTTAGCTCGCACGCACACAGTTTTTGTTTTGTGCTTGACTTCAAACTGGCAAATGTCTGTAGAGTGGACTTTCAAGGTCTAAGGAGAAAAAATAAGAATATAATAATAATATTTAATTATTTATTTTTGTGCAGCTCTTTTATGCATTGTGAGATTTCCAGTCATGACACAAACATGTTATGGTAAATCTAACATTTCTATATTCATTTCACTCGCTTTAGTTTTTTTTTTATGCATAAAAGTTACATCGGTAGATATTTCTTACCTTTCCAGCTTTTGAATCAGCGCATGGGTTATCACACCTTTTGCATTCCCCTTTGAGCTGTGCAATCTGGAAAGTGAGGGGGAAGTAGGAGAAGGGACTGCTCCAGGAGCTTGGGTAACTCCACTCCACCATCGAAGTGTTGACTTTACTGATCCTCACCTTATCAGGTTTCACTATCAAGGGCCAAAGCAAAAACATACAGTGATATGAGAACAAAGATGAGAGGGGAAAGTGAGTAAAAAGAAGAAAACAGAAGTTGCGTACAGAAAAACAAATGTGTCTCACCTATCTCTGACAGGTGAAAGTGCTTAGAGTAGTTTTCCACCAGGAAGTGCCCAGTCCTCACATAGATCTCCACGTAGATCTGCTGGCTCTCCTCAGCATAGGGGCAGTGCTCCTTGTCCACACACAAGATCCTGTGTCCGCTGTTGTCCACCCAACAGCTGAAGTTACCCCAACCTGAGGAGCATGTCCAGCGCTGGCCGCTCAGATCCACAGAACACTGGGATTCATTGTCGTCAGAAATGCTGCTTAAAATAGCAAAAAGTACTTTTTTTTTTAATTCAGGCGACACACTGATTTTAGAACACTTACTGATAAACATGCATTTGCAACTGTATTGTTTTTTATATGAAATCAGATCCTGAGACATGACAAGGTGTCACTGTGTAGTCTCAGCCCTGGCATGAGTCTGAACACTGTGTTATTATTTGACAGCAAAATAGAAAACGTTTCAGCGGTCTGTGAGCTTACCGTCCAGCTTTGATAAATGCCACTTTGCCAACGCGACTGCTGTGCCAGGTCCACGAGCAGTGGAACTCTCCGTCAAAATTTTGAGCGGAGCACTTTAAATAATCTTCAAATGTGAAAAGTGCAGAGACAGGAACACAAAAAACAAACAAGAGGCAAGTTATCACTTAAAATACTTCAAAACTCCCCAAGATTCTACCTACTTCTACTGTATTACATTGAGGGTGCAATGTTTTAAATGAAACTGTACCTTTGTCAGTCGTCACAAGAATCTTCCTCCTCTTAGTGTCATCCTCTTGGATCAGCACCACAGTGTGATTGAGGAGTGATCCGTCCTTGCTGTGGCAGGTGTAGTTGCCCCCCCCTATACTTTCCTCCAGCTGCACTAGATAAGAGTTTCCCCTCTGAGCTTCCTTCACTCCGTTCTTCATCCAAAAAATCTCCTGACTCCCGCCGTCTCTCCCTGCAAGCTCCTCCGGCGACTCCAGGCAGCTCAGGGGCTGCTGGCCCACAGTGCCATCCACCTCCACAACCAAGACTAGCAACAGGGGACACAGAAATTAGAGGAGGTTGAGGAGGAATCACTTGAACTTGGAGTGAGTATTGTGTTTTCATAGAGATCAAACATACTGTGGGGCAGCAGGGTCCAGTGGCGCATCGGATTTCGGCCGCTGACTTGTACTCGCAGAAACGCACAGACAATGCTGAAAACAAATAAGTTCATCTGAATAACAAAGAGGGGACAGAGAGGGAGAGAGTGAGGTGGTAGAGGGAAATGAAGACAAAAAAAAATGAGGAATAAAGAAAGCACATGTGAGATTAGTGAAAGAAAAAAACAAATCTACACAGATATGACTCTTGAATGCAAGTGATCAATGCAAAACATTACATCTCTAGTTAATAACTCAAAAAGCCGTAAATTACTGTAGTAATTAAGTTCACAAAGCAACATTACATTAACACAGAATTTATCTTAATAATAATCCCACTAATCAGAAGAGCAGGCTAAAGCCAGAGCTTTAAGAGTTCTTCTGCTTGTTCATAATGTCAGGAAGTCACAAATCAAGAGGCAAATTTAAACTCACTGCCCTCAAAGATACAAAGATGAACTAGCTATACTTTTATCCACCTAAGATAACTAATGTCACAAACTCTCATTCATTTTCCTCAACTTAACACATTTTTTAACAAAAAAGAAAAGAAATTTAATCAAATAATCTGTCTGACACCATGTTATTCAAAAACTGGCAATTGCCAATTTTATAATTATACCAATTGCATATTAAATTAATATTATTTGCATGGAACCACACACTGGCTATTAATCGCACATAGTTCTATAAACCTGCAGCCACACACCCCTCTCTTCCTAATAGTGGATTCATTCAACCCAAATCTTTCCTACTGATACAGTTCAACCAGAGAGGAGTCCTCTTACCTTGACAATCATTTTCACAGCCGATGGCGAGTCCTGCGCTTGTGAGCGACTTTTATGCGATTGACATTTCAGGAACAAATTTCCCCGCTCAAAGCAGAAAAGTCCAGAGGAACTTCGCTTTCCAGCCAGAGGTCTTGGTTTTACATGAGCGCAGGCACCGAGCCACCTTCACTCACTTCCACCACTGGCTGCCATTCTCCTTGTGACTCACGATTCACTGCGCAACATCATTTGCAACCACATTCCTGAGTGCCATGCTTTTCATTTTCATTTTGGTTGGTTAGTAAACAATGTTGGTTGCGACCACTGACTTAAATGTTGCATGCAGAACCTTTCACAGAGCCTCTCTTTATCTCCTAACTCCTCTCCTAACTTTTCACTTTTACATTTCATTTCTCATGCGAAGACAAACTAGCATAACAAAACCACACCTGTGAGCAGCACCTACCTTGAATATCAGGTTGCGTACCTGAAAGTACGTGCAGGACACCATCTTGTCAATATTTCAATGATGATGCGGGATTTAAAAAAAAAAGGAACATGGTGACACCAATATGCAGTTGAACGGTAATTCGAGTTAATTATTAGAGTTTAAAAGTAAAAAAAAAAAAAAAAAAAGACCAACTTTCACCTTATCTGGCAAAATCTTCCACCTTCACCAAACAAAGCGTGGACCCTGAAGGTACCACAGGCCCACCAGCTGCAACAATCAGAAGACTTCCGGTCCAGGCCTTTCAGAATAAAAGGTCATCCCCTACAAATGCAGGCAGGTTAAATTCGTATCTAAACTGCACGATTTATGTATCACAATACTTACTAAGAGAGAAACTTCAGCTCCTTACAAATGAGTCATGCTGACATTTTAAGACTAAAATGTCCTCTTTCACTGTCAGTGTAGAAAGGCCAAAGTGCTCCCCCTGACCTCTGACTATATATGAAGTGTAAGATCATGACCTGCACGCTACAAAGTCACTACAGAGAGGCAGCCTAACATTGTCATCATCATTTCATCATGTGGGTATGCAACAATTAGATAGATAAAGAACTTTAAAGCAGTTTTTTAAAAAACTGCTAAACTGAGATTTTTTTCCTACCATGTGGGCTTTTAATAGCCTATTTCCATTCCAGGGCACTGAACTGTGATACTACAATTGATACATGAGTACAATACAAACTGACTGGAGTTTAATTCATTCTGGTTTGTCTGATCTTCAGTGATGATATAATGTGGCAGTGTTATGATATATTTCATAGATTTTCCTTCAGTTCAGATGTTGTGGTCATTTCGGGCCTGCAGGTATCCACCAATACGACAACAGCGCTGACACCAGCATCGACAATGTGACATTTCTTTAAGATTTTGACTGTATGTCCTCATTTGTTTTGTTAGTTTTTTCATTGTGTAGCTGTTCATCCATGTCAGGGGTCCTCTGCTTATGAACAGTGGGCAACAAGAAAGTGTGTCATACAACATAATCAAAGCAGAAACAGATGAGAGTGGAAGATTTTTGACAGACTGGGATGACAGTGGAGATTTGGTTTCACTTTTTAGTTTTGCCTTTGTGTGAGGTAATAGTGTGTGTGTGTGTGTGTGTGTGTGTGTGTGTGCATTTCTACAAACCAATTAATGATGTCAGTGCATTCCCATTGCGTTCTGGAAACACTGGGGTGTTTATTGTGTGAATTACAACAACCACTTCTGCCATTTGTCTGTCATAGAAAGAGGTGAAAGCCCATTAGAGTTAACAATCTCTCATCAGAGCCACTGAATACAATCCGTTGTGTTTAGTGTCACTATTACTAATATCAACTCCTGCCAACCACGTCTACATTAAGTTCTGTACTTAAAAGTATAAGAATGAGGTACTGGTACTTTACTTGGATATTTCCATCATTATGCTGCTTTATACTTCTACTCTACTGTACTTTTTACTCCACTGCATTTATTTGACACCAATAGTTACTATTTACTTGCGATACCTGAGAAAAATATATAAAAGCATGTAAACTGATATATGTTGTAGCATCACATAACTTCCATGATTAATTTATTACTTTATGTTTCTGCTTCAGGTCTCTATGTTTAAGTTTCATTTTCTGTTTCATTCCCAATTATTTAAATAGCATGATGTCCAGAATAAAATGTAACAAATCTGGGAGCGTAATATTAACTTACATCCAGAGATCTGTGATATCATCCTATGATGTCATAGCATGTTATTTATCCTTGTGGTATCACAATGATGTCACACATATATGTTCATCTGCATGCCATTTGATTGTATGTGCCATCTTTAAAACAGGTTAGACCTTTCGTAGATCTTCACCGAGAGACGACATCATAGTGAAACCAGGGAACTGAACAAAATAAAACAGGTTGGCCTGGTAAAAGAAGGCTGATGATATCAGGATGGCCTGATAAAAAGGACGACAAATGGGGCAATGAGATATAAAAAATGAAAAGAAACACGAGGAGGTCAGAGAATGGGACCTCGTCCAACTGGGTGGACAAACAAAGGACTGGCTTTCTCAAGTCCTGCTCCCTTACAATGTCGGCGGTGACACGACCAAAGATTTATCACTCATGCAAATTACAAAAGAAGTTGAATAAAGCAACATAATGCATGCACAGACAAACTACAGTTTGGGAAATCTGTGAATTATTGCAGATCATAGTGTCAGACAGGCGGATACTAAACTGGATATTTACAAAAAACTGTCACAAATGCCACTTTTTTAGTTTTAAAATAGTTGCTTTCTTCATGCACTCAGAAGTTAGAACCCATTTTTGAGTTACCCAGATGTCCCTCGGCACTATTTGGTTTGTGTCCACTTGTTAAATCAGGTTTTGAGGGTTGAAGTTCACAGAGATGGGTTACATACTACGTGTCTGCAATCTATTCGTGAAATAACACCACAAAACATATTTGTAGACAATGATCAGTGATGACTCATCATATGTTTTATCATATGTCATCTGCAGTGATGAAACTCTTGGTCTCAGTTTCATGAACTACACGGTTTGTGGTTGGTGCAGGTCTGAGTTCAAGCAGAACATGAAGTCATTGTGATTCTCATCTGTTCCCGTTTGTTGTAAGCTGAACATGTGTGCAGACACGTGTGTGTGTCTGATCTACACTGAACCTGTGAAACATGTTGAGCAAATAGCAGAATCCCAGTGAAACTTATAATTATATTAAAAATAAACGTATAATTCAATATCTGATGTTTTTCACTTGCATTCTTTCTTAGATATTAAAGGAGAATAATCATTTCTAACAGCCATTTAAACCCTGATTTGTAATCAGTAAAGACTTAAACCAAAGCTAAGAAATGCAGTTTTAAATCTAATAGGTGTAACAGTGTGAGTTCATTAATTGACCATAATGCTCTGGTTTGGAGTCCTGGTCTAGTCTGGGTCCTCTTTAAACTACTTAGCATTGTTACATCAGCTTAATACTTCATGACTTCTCTTATAAACATGATTTTGAACTGATAATACCAGAATTCCACATCAGAAAATGACAAATTTGCTCTGTTTGAGGCCAATACTTTACACCATATTGGTTTTATTATTGGCAGACAAAAAAGAAGACAAAGTTTTTATGCATCAGTGAGGTCAGTGAAACTCCAAACATTGGGGAAGTGAAGCCACTCTCAACAAACGATTAAATAGGTCAGGGGTGTCGAAACCACGGCCCGCGGACCAACTGCGGCCCGTGGTCCAATTTTCATTGGCCCGCAGGAAATTGTAAAAATGTATTGGAACACGGCCCACACATGGAACCTGCACTGGACTGTGTTGTACTTCTTAGTCTCACCACTAGGTGGAGTAACTGTCCTGAACGAGGCAGCTTCTATATAAAATGAGTAACCGAAGAAGAAATGTGCTACAGGTGACCCAAGATGGTGGAATTAAGGAAACGTAAGAGAGCAAGTGAGGGTAGAAAGTTTCAGACTGTGTGCGATGAGAGCACAGCTAATAACTAATGACAATCACTTTTGCATTACGGAGGAGCTGCTTGATGTTAGCAGTCTAAAGAGCACCACGACGGGTGAGGATGTGTTTGAAGCTGTGCCAGGTGGAGTTGGCATGATGGGACTTAAATGGGACGCGCTGTGTGGAGGTACGATGGATGGAGCTCTAGCTGGGACAGGTGAGCGAAAAGGAATCTACGGTGTCCGCAGAGGGGCAAGAAAGTGGAGGTAAGGCTGTTAATTCAAGCACCAGGGCTCTAACAGACTATTTCAAGCTTCCCTCTCTGATGCTGATGCTGATGCTGAGGGGAGGGGCTGCTCTACCATTCTCATATGTGCTGGCTAAGTCGTGGCTCTGTGCTGCAGCGGTTTTTGTCCCCTGAGATCAGTAATGGACCAGTTTTGAAGAGAGAAGGAGCTCTTCATGAGCTCAGTGACCCTATCTGGTTGGCATTTTTAGTGGATCTCACTGATCACCTGATCACCTGAACAAGAGCCTACAAGGCAAAGACCGGCTTGTACCACAACTAATAAATGAAAGCCCACTAATGGAAAGGCTGTTTTTTCTTGAATCATATTCAGTTATCAAGCAGAATTTACCTACATTTGATTGATTTTGCCAACTTTAATAAACTAGAGGTGAGGATATACATCACCTCTAGTGGATTAAAGTTAGCAGTATAGCTCACTTCTGGTGAGTGGCCCAGCCCTTTGTATGTTTTTTCTGTATGTGGCCCTCAGTGAAAGAAGTTTGGACCCCCCTGAAATAGATGATCAGTCAGGATTTCTCTAGAATATCTTCTATGTAGTTTTCATGTGTGACCACTAGATGTCCCCAGAGAGTTACAGGTGTCTGTGTCTGAGACTTCATTTGTCTAGTTTTCCAGTAGAAGTGATAGTTCAGAAATCCAGTACATTAAATCCTTGTGGTGTGATCAGTTATGCAATCAGCACAATCTATGCAATATTATTAAATTACACATGCTGTGTCAAATGTGCACTTTAACTGGCTGTACAGATTCAGAGTTAATTGAGAATGTCTGTCGTCTTTATTCAAGTGTCATAACTCGATGTTCTGCAGCTGTTGAGAATTACACGGCTGGGCAAGAGGCTCTGCATGGGCTTGTGATCTGTGGCGCTGCACTGGAATGTCTCCCAGATGCCCCCAAACCGTAACAACTGGAATGAAATCAGTGCAGTGATCTCATCTGTGTGAGGGAAGGAAAGTAGGGAAACAAAAGGAAAAAGGAGACTGTAATGATGTAACGTGTAACATGTGTGTTCGTGTGTGTGTGTGTGTGTGTGTGTGGTAGAGATATGAAGAAAGGAGTGGACGGAGGTATAGAGAGGTCGACATATGAGGTGGTGGATTCTGACGCCCTGAGCCAGAGCTTCTTCTCTGTCACTGACTGAGCAACAACAGATCTGTTTTTCAGTATCATTTTGGCTTGTTTCAGTTGGTTTTGTTGAAGTGTACGTGCATACAGACCCATTACGACTCTCTCCGACTGGGAAAGTCACAGACTGTCCTGTAGTTCCTGCTCTTAAAATTCCTCTTTGTAGGGAACCACTTATTGATGCAGCGTTGTGAACTCGTCTGACTAGCTTTGGAACAATCTAAGGAACAATCACAGTAAAATAGTTTCGCAAATTTTATTAGACTTTTAAATTTGCATTCATTCCTCCTGTATTCTGATCCCACGCATTTAGCGACTAAAGTTCAGGTTAGGTGTGTGAGGCTAATCTTCGGTGCTGCGGAGCTGAATGCTAACATCAGCATGGTAGCAAGAGGTATTCAGCATGAACACAGCGTTGATGATGAATATCTGAACTGAAGTGACTGGAGGCCAATAAAGGAGAAATCTGAGCATGATCAAAGTCAGAAGGGTTCATCCCCTGGGGAGCATGAATACAGCATGAATAGCTGGGCAAAATTTCAAAGCAATCTGTCCAATAGTTGTTGAAATATTTCAGCCTTGACCAAAATGATGGACCAATCGCCCTACTGATCTGACTGACAGCGCCATCCCTGAAGCCGTGCTAAAAATACAGAAAAGCTTTATTCAGTTTTATGTAGTTGTATTTAAACACATCCACTAAAACAACACTGTCAAAATCAAAATCAAATGAAAAAGGGCTGGTTCAAACGGTCACATTGAATAATCACACCTGTGTTCTTTGTATGAGAGATTTGACAAGTGGGTGCGTTCTTTGGTTTGTAGAACACAAACCAGTTTTGAAGCTTCGGGTTTAGCTTTATGGGCACCACCATCTTTGTTTTTTGGGATTCCTCGACCGCCTCTGATTGTTTAGTTGCAAGGTAGTCCCTCCCAAAAGCATGTTTTATCGATATTAACATCATGTTGTTTTAAAGAACACTTGAAGCTACCGACTGAGACATAAACACATTAGGAAAGCGTTTACTGAGGTAATAAATCAAGTGAGAAGTAGGGTCATTATCTCATGGACTTCCACATCTTTTTGTAACCACATTGCATATTTGAACTCTCCAACAAAGATAGTTGTTTAACTTTTATATCAAATCATCTATTGATAGAATTCAAGCTGAGGGGAGCAAATACTGAAGTCAATTTCAGAGTTCACAGAGTGCAGTTAATTTTAATGCGAGACTTTTGCTTCAGATGAAGAGTTAATAATGAAAGCAGCTCCCCGCAGTGCCGCAGCCTCTATCGTCTCCTCTCAGGAAAACATAGGCTGGTGCTGCACCATTTATCGTCCTCTCTCAGAAGAACAGGGTCAGTGAGGGGTAGCCTCCTGGAGAGAAAGGGTAGGTGGAGGGATTTTCTCAGGCATTATATCACCTTTTTGCAGACTGCCTGCAAAGTTTCTCTTCTAACACCGGTGAGAAGTCACTTTAATTAAGTTTTGACACAATTTTCACACTAAAAAGGTGTTAGAGAAGAAAATATTGTTAATAAGAAGAGAGATCAAGCTTGAAAAAGTCCATTTGATCAAAGCTTGATTAAAGTGTCCGTAACAAAGAGTTTTTCTTTTTTCTGTTTTTGTGTCGGGATTCTCAAGAGGAACTGACGATTTTCTCAACAGACAAGAGAAGAGGAAGGGAACAATCAATGGAAGAATACAGTAACACCAGAAAATGTTTAGAGCATTGATTTTCCTATTGTGCATTGAGACGCAAGAGATTATTTAGGGGGAAGTGCACACTGACAGCTTTGTTCTGAAGACACAAGGGAGAGGTTTTCATGATCCTTTGACTGATATCTTATAAAATACTCGAAATAAAAAAAATAATTGGTATTTTTGAACTGAGGGGGATGGATGGGGCCACAGGCAAAAATAGTAACCTTCCTCCCATTCACATTGTCTTAATTCCAGATTGTGTGTGAGAGTTTCAGACTTCAGGGGAATCCATGTGGCAGGTAGCAATAATTGGAATTACATTCTGAAACTGATTCATTTCTCTTGGATAACTCAAAGAGTGGTGTTGTTAAAAAGTGCAGGATTAGTATCAAACAGGGCCACTTTATTTAAACTCCGTCTTTATTCCCAGGAAGGATGATTCTCCATTTTAGAGAGCGGATGGAGTGTGGGATAGAGATTTAGCCTTTTTTTTGCCTCAATATGTGGGTGGCACTGTATTATAAAAAGGAGCTGGTTTGGGAGAAGATGTTGTTCTTTCTGCCTGACAACTTTATGAGGCCGTCTCATGAGGTCAGTGACTGTTGTTTGTGTTTGTGTGTGTGCATAGAGTGCGTGCACTTAAAATGAAACAGGATAAATAAGCTCATTGACTCACTGATCACTTCCCTTTGCGTGTTATTTTCAGCGTCTGCCCGTAACAGAGGCTTCAGCCGGCCAAACGGACTTTCTGGATCTGCTTTGAACGACTCAACCTTTGGCTTGGCTGTTATCTCTGATTATCTCTCTTGGCACACTGCCAAGCTCTACGTGATGCGTCGCCTTTCTGTATTTTCATTTTTTTCTGTTTTTCTGTTAATACGTTTCTTCCTGTTCTGGTGGCCTCATGATGGCACAGGGCAAATGTCTGGACTTTCCTTGGAGGTCCTGGCATCCTGCCTGGGAGCCTTTTTCAGCGGGAAGCAAAGCCAGAGAAATCTGAGACAAAGTGGGTTAATCTGTCCTGCTATGCACAAACTAGTACATCACAGCCTTACCATAGCAACGTCAAATACTTTTTGCATGTACAGTCATGATAATGAAGGGATGTCAGAGAGACAAAGAGAACCTGAATGTCCTGTCAGTTCTACAAAGGCAGCTTCTCTTAAATGATTTTTTTCACTTGACGTCTCCTATGAGGCTGATGTTACCTTCGAGGTAATCTTATCTGTAGCCTGGGATTGTCCCACCTTTGTTTTGCTCTCCTGTGTATTAGGATGCACACACACACACACACACACACACACACACACACAGAACATGTGTTTGCTTTAGGAAAATATGCACGCGTGAAAAGAAAAAGAAAAACATTTTTAAACAAAATGCACTGATTCTCACTTGATAATCAATTGTTTTTCTTTTAAAACAAACTTTGAAACTAAGCATACTGGCCTAATTACTAAACTCTTGTTCATCTCCATTTTCATAAAGCAAGGTGGCCTTTGCTGTTTTCATCTTGTCTATAAAAATACCAGTCTGGAATGATAAATTCTAAATGTAGGCAGAAGGATTGATCTTTTCACTGTGGTCATATTACTCTCTATCAGTCAGCTGCTTTTCTTTACAACACTCAATAGTCCAAGACACACTGACCGCAGTATTTTACAGCCTCCAGCTGCATCTTCACACATGTACTGTGCCTCAGAACAGTTTGCAAAATTAGGCCCAACATTTACATAAAAGGAATTATGTGATGGGATTTTTTTTGGTTGCCATCCTTGAATTGCACTTTATGAAATAGGTTAAAAAATGTAATTAATTGTGCAGTGAGTGCGCTAATGTTCGTATACTTCCTTACCTATGGTATTGAGGGGTCAAGATTAGACAGTGGTAAGACAGCTTGGTTTTTCAGAGTTAGCTTTCTATTTAATTTCAAGGAAAACCTCGGCTTTCAGTATATCTGCTACTGTGAATGTAATCACAATTCAGAAGTCTCAGAAGCAATGATTGCGCGAACAGGCGTAAACTGAGACAAGCCTCTGTGAAATACTGCAGCTTTTTCTTGTCAGTCAGCCTTGATGAGTGATGCTGTATGACGGAGAGAGAGAGAGAGAGAGAGAGAGAGAGGGGACAGGATTTGTTAGTTTGTACATTTGATTAAAGGTACTACTTCATATCTCAGATGGATTCAGGTGTAATTTTGGATCAAAGAACGGGAGATTTGTAATTGGTGGTTGTGCGGGCCAACACAATCAGTGTAATGGACTATTTCAGTCTTGCCCCATTGTATTATCTGCGCTGCACAGGCTGATATGTGAAGAAGCAGACCTGTGATGCCATGCCAGGGGAATGTCAAACGTCCACGAACGCTGCCTCTTCAAAGGCAGGGTCATGCCATGGCATTGTTTTCCCCTTTCTTTCCTGATGAGCAGCATGAGCAAGTGAGCGAGACAGACTCACACATCATAAAACAACGGGAAGTTGTGGTGCTGGTCGAAAGATTTCATTGTAGTTACATCAATGAGCTACAACTCATCGGAACATTTTTATAGGTGTAGTTTGCTTATTTGATTTCATATAAAAATTGGAGACATACCGGGGCGACCGCATGCTTTTGCTTTAAAACCTTTCATTCAAAATAGTCCTAAAAGCTCATACGTGCCATTAAAAGGTCAGTTCAATTGATGGAAGTGGAGTGGGGGGTTAAATATTGGTAGTAATTGAATTAATTTGTTTTCATGGCCAAGTTTAAGATAATTTCTACAGGACAAGGTTGAGCAACACAACTTCACGTGATTCACAGAACAGAGCATCTATTGTACACCTCTGCAGAAAGCCTGTCAGGGCCTACCTGCTCTGTACTCTGCACTGTAGGACTAAAGTTCAAATGTCAACAAACCTTTGCATCCACACACCGTGTAGTCATCCAGGAAACATCGCAGGGTTCACAGAAAGAGAATTTCCAGTTACGTCAAGGGTCAACGTCAAGAATGTGTGTGTTTTTTTTTTTCCTTTCACTGAATTTGCAATGATTAGAGATGCTGAAAAACGAACTATTTCTAAAAAGGACCACATTCTTTCAAAAATGTGCTGCATTTCCCACAGTTAGGACTGTTAAGACACAACAAAGAAAAAATTTTCCCATGGTCATAACTCATTGCATAACATGCAAGTTCTGATCAGCTTTTTTTCTCCCTTCACAGGAGCTCGGCTGTTTGCTGTTTCAGTCGATTTCCATGTCATGATTTATTTTTTCTACGTTTTTCCCCATTCTACCCCATTTTCTTTATAACTCCCACCCACTCCTATGTGTTCAAAAGTCTGCCTCAGCACCCTGATCAGGGATCACTCACCTCCCAATCAGGTGTCAGCATTCATTACAGTGGGTATATCCCTATTCTTTCTCTTAGGGTAGTGGAAAAGTAAGTCAGCTGCCCATCCAGTTGGGGTGCTGCACATGAGCGCCCTACAACTGTGCAATTTTCAAGAACGTCCAATGTGCTTTAAGATACAGAGGCTCCATCTCTCTGCTTGTGGGGGCTGCAGGCATTTACACGATAGTCAGTGCTCAGCCAATTTGGTGTTGGAGGGACATAACCTGGCCCCTTACACATCAACGTTCCGAAATTATGGTTTAAACAGAACCACGAGTTCCAAGTTTGTATGGGTTCTACCACACCCACATGAACTGACAGGATGTTAAGGGATCTCTCAGTCATCTCAGTCGCTCCAGGATAAACAGTGGCCCTGTCTGGGCATAGTAGAGAAAGTGTGGCATTGCATCTTGTCGTTAGCCAACTAACTTGGATCAAAAAGTGACAGAGCATCTGAAGGGGAATGAATGGGTCTGTGCACCAGAGTTGAAAGCCTGCATTGCCCACTCCCTTTCTCAAGAGCAGTGATGCGGTTGCAACAGCTGTTGTTTCACTGCAGCGCTGTACTGACATCTGTTCATTGTTGCTCAGGCGGCCTCTGGTCCTCTTTCAAGTAGCAATCACGTCCTTGGCTGGTTCTGGTTCTGTTCACGGGCCTGTTATAGGCAGGTGGTGAAATATCCACTTGTCTGGTTTTCAGCCAAGACCCTCGTCTGCACATTCTCAGCCTGGCTGTGCGTGTATTTGTACAGTAGAGGTGTCATTTCGAGGGTAAGAAACCACCAATGTCTAATATCAATTAGGAAGAGTTGCTGAGAACATACAGTGTCAGTCAGATCGATTTTTGCTCCTAAAGATACACAAACAAATGAAAACAAGCAAATTACTTGGTTACTTACGGTATCAAGCACAGGATGATAACTAATGAGTGATACCACATAATTACAAAGTTCCTAAATATGTAAATATGTTTAATAAACTGGAGTGATATAAATCATTTTAGTTTTAATGCTTGGACTAATCACTTCATATGCCTCTGCCACAATATTGCCATACATATCCTCTGGTATGTTTGCTGGAAGATATGTGCACTCCCTACACTTGCGTCTTTGTGCTGAGGCCCATTAATTACACATTACACTTATCTTATATTGCCTGTGAATATTTACTCTAAGAAAATTAACTTTCAAGTATTTCAAACTGGTCTATGATAAGTAATCCATCACACTTAACATTCTGTCATCCTTTTTTTTGCAGGCACTCACAAAATGATAACAGAGCTTTCAGAATGAATAAAGCAGATGAATTATTTCATCTGCAGCTGCCAGGCTCTTAGCTAGAGAATAGTAAACAATTGGTTCCTCTCTTTGACTCATTCATCTTTTGTGATGATAATTTGAGTGTGTTATCTAATTTTTTTTAGCATGTCCCATTGCTGAGACATGTCGTTTTAAAGCACAACAGTCATAAAAAGAAAAATAATGTTGAATGGTGGATAGCTTGCATTGTTTTCTCCATTTTCTGAGCTGTGCGTACTTACCTGGATGAACATTTTAGACCCGCACGACAGTACAAATACTAAAAATGTTATACGACTGTAGATCCAGGCTCCCTCATTGAGAAACCAACAGCATACCAAACAAAGTAGCTTGCCTTACCTCTCAGGAAAGCAAGTTAAGAGTATTAACCATTTGCGAGGCATCACGGTAACATGTTGCACACTCTGTGGTCTTTTTTCATATAGTTGATCTGTTTGTTTCTGTTGTCGGTGGCGGTTGTGCTTTTTTTTTATTCTTTATAATTACCTATCATGCTATCTTCTTGTAGTCTGCTCTACTTGTTTGTCTGTGATCTTGCTGCTATAGTAACAACCGTCGGGGAGAGGCTTACATCCCATTTAATTTGTGCTTCCAAAACAAAAAAGCAGCAGACAGAATCAACAGTAATTTACTCCCACCCAACACAAGCGGTTTCCTACCTCTGTGTTTCAAAATCACAGAGGTAAAGAACAACGTTCAAGCAGGACTTTTAGGGATATCAGCCTTGACGGCGGGCAACTGTTATGAAGCTCCAACCAGGACAACCGTTTATCTTTATGCTCACTCATTATCTACATTCTTCCTCTCTCTGTCACCCTCTTCTATCTCATCAGCCTACTGTGGGCGTTTCACTCTTTCACTTAAACCAATCATACTGTTGCCTTGTGAGCCGATCCTCTCGTAGCTGTCAAATCTAAACGCTGTTCTCTCCATGTAAATCAATGCAATCCTCCTTCAACCCATTCACCTCCTGCCCACATCGTGTTCAGCTCCCAGGGTCCCTTCATCTAGCTCATCACAGGCGCTCATCCAGATCTCAGCCTTTACTCTTCACTACCAGTCCTTCATCACCACCACCACTGTTTAGAGTCTGACTGCCAAAGGCTATACGTCCACTTCTACCATGCACCTGTCTGTAAATCTTTTTGATCCCTCTTTAAGCCTATGGTGAATAAATCTGTCGTGAGTGAATTCAATTCATGCACACTATTGGTCCAGGTCAAATGCTCTTAAAGTTACAACATTAGTTTATGCAGCTGCGGTTATAAAATGCGGTGCAGAAATGAAAAGATGAACAGGGTTAGGAGAAAAAGGGCAGGAACAGTCTTTGTTGCCCCTCCCACTCACAGGTTCTGTGAGATGCTGCTTTGTCTTTGCTAAATGTTCCTATTTATATGCAGGTGAGTGAGCAGGTGGGTGCTCGTCTATTATCCCTTTGATTTGTATTTCGTAAACAACACGTCAGAGATGATGGTGGAGATGGAGAGCAATCAGATTCTATAATTATATCTGCTCTCCTCTGGAACACAACGCTAATATTAGAGATTTTGCAAATGCATCTTTCAGTTAAAGCCAGAATTTAAAAAGCTGCATTATTCATCACTCACGATCTTGGCACAGGGTGGAAAAACCTGAGGCCTATCATTCACTGCTTAATAGGAGCCATTTGTCTCAAATGAAGTCCGTTCAAAACATACTGAGATATCTTAATGCCTCTCTCTTGGACGTGTTACTAGAAAATAGTAAATACTGTTTAGGTATATGTCTTAAAAACATGTCAACCTTCGACATTTTAAAAATACATTTAAAATGTTAGGTGACTAGCAGGTAAAGCACTTGGATGCACTTGGATGAATTTTACTCACAAATGCTAAAGATGAGCAGGTATGTTTGGAAGAAATATATCACTAGCCTTGATATTTGTGTACTTCTTCTGCTGTAAAAGCTTGTCACCCTTGAGTTTCATCATAACACATAATTCAAGCAAACGTTCTGAGGTCACACCTGCTCACTAATGCTATGCTAATGTAGGCTTACTTCACCATTTCAATGAAAAATACTCGTATCAATGCTGGGCAATGATCTAATGTCTGCATACCAACCGAAAACGATGGAAAACAACTTCACAAATGCAACTGAGAGAAATCAGAGAGAAGCAATTACCCCAAAACACAAGCAGATTAAAATCTTCATGTGCGGAGAAATACACACTTCTCTTGAGTTAGAAAAGCAACTGTGGCACTAGCATTTTAAGAGTACAAAATGTTTGAGTGCATTTTCATTAAGTGGTTCACAGCTGCACATACCACAGCACTCTCAGCACAAACTTGGTCTAAGCAGCAAAGTCACATTGATCATTTCTGATGCAAAGAAACACCTCCTCGTTGCAAGTTGCACATGACTCTGCATGTCTGAACCATAAAACCACATAACAGAACCGCTCTATCTCTATATCTGTCTTTTCTGACATCTCTCTATCTCATGTCTGTCTCCAGAATGGGGGGGGTGATGTGCACATACTCTCGTCTCTTTTGGCGATATAGTCAGCTGCACATGCTGTTGTTACAAAAAAGTTTCATAGCTAAGAGGTTGTATGATTCAATGAACTTGCAATAATAATAATGATCTGTGAATGAATGGGCAGATAACACGACATTATATTGTGGCAAAACGAACACTGAATGTATGCCCTCAAACCGAACTGCTCTGTCATCAGTGCTGGTGATATTTAAAACTAAATGCAGTCTACATCCTCTTTATGCGAACAACAAAATGAGACGCCGGTTGTCCAATAAGTAAGCCGCTGCTATCTCATGTGTCCTTCAACAGCAGGGCTAAAACAGCCACTAAGTGAATAAACAGTGCAGGATTGGACGATGACACATTTCCCATTGTTTGGCTCTGTACTCCAACACAGAGAATTTGAAGTCAAACAATGACTCCCACTGTAGACGCTGCTGTCATTGAAACATTGCTATTACTCCTACCTTAGTGTTCTTATTATTCATCAAACAGATTGGAGCGAGGCCTTTCTGATGAGGTCCCATTGACCACACTTTGTCACAGCTCTGATGACGTCTATTCTGCACAGAAATGTGCATTATGCAGTGCTTCAAAGTGGCACTAAATGTGGACCAGACATTTAAAAAACAGGCAATGAGTGCGCCCTTGGTGACCAAACACTTCATCAGTTCCTGTCCTCATTTTTCATATTCAGGTGTTTTTGCTCCAGTCTGAATTAGATGTATTTGAAAGGACATTTTAGAGATGCTGCTGCTATATGAATTACTTTGTAATGCACTGTGTTGTATGTCAGCTCTGCTGTGGGTTAGCTTTGCCAGGAAGAATGGCCAGAGGGCTTCTACTGTGAAATAGCCGCAGGTACAACATGCTGTTTTTGCAAAGCAAGGCAAAGCAGATCAGAAGACAGTCAGGCTCCTGTCTGTTGGACAGATAATGTTTGTGCTAAGGCTGTGGCTCCAGTTGCCCCGCCGCTTTTGATTTCCAGAATAAAGAAAGGCTAGCTCACTGAATGAACCACTCTGATGAGCAGCGTCTGTGCATGGGTCAAAATGACCCCCATGTCATCCAAATTGAGTTGCAAGCTGCAAAAATGCTCTTTTTCACTCTATACTTCTACAGCAGAATTGTGTCCAAACTGCCTCGAGGCGAGGGCAGTAAGTGGACTCAATATATTCTCTGTATTTACAATACGAAGGAAATAGTCTTATATTCTTATTATAATATTTTTGGCGTAATGATGATCTGACGTTTAGTTTTTACAGGTTTGCACAGAGAGCTAAGTAGCTTAACATTCAACATTCAACAAGATTTTTACATGAAAAGGAGCTAACCTGCAGTCACATTCATTTTATGAATGCATCTTATTCAATTTAACATAGAAAATATATAAATATGACATCTTCAGGTCCAAAATGGCATAGTGCTACAAGCAAAGAAAAAAACTGCATCTAATATCATTGGCATGCTTAAGTGATCTAATGCGGTTAAAATACCAAAATATGAAAAGTTATACTATTCTGTATCTTGTGACTATGGTTTGATGTTGTTACCCCACACCAGGTGAACAGCCTTTTGCTCTGAATGCTTCTGATTGTCTTAAGTGAAATGTGTGGAGGACATGACATCAGGTACTCTCAGGTAGCAAATGTTCTATGTGTGCTCCTGAAATAGGAGATCTGTTAATTATCACTATCTCGGGCCATGACGTAAAAATGAAAATAATGCCTGGCTTCGTTTTGAAATTTTACACAGCAGCTTGTTTAAAGCATAGTGCTCAATTGTACACATTCAGACATTCAGGAGGAAGTCACTGAGCAGGATGGTGAATCATGTTGTGCTCCTTGTCCTCCTGCTAATGGCAGCATTTTCAGAGAATATTACCTTTCCTTTGAAGAAAAAGGCCAGACTTTTTGAAACCTTCCGCTGAGTGTCTGCTCTGCCCAGGGAGTCTTTAATTGTTGCTCTTTTGTCATTTTGCTTTTTAGCTTCCCCCTAAGTGAAGGACAACAGGGCCAGAGTGTGTCTTTTCCTAACCCTCTGCTCTCTGTGTGCATCCATGTGGGCATGGCAACCAGGAAGAGGAGCAATAAAGGTGAAAGGAAAAAGAAAAGAGTGCGTCATCCACATCCACAACCGAATGTGCAAATCGATTTGAAGAAGCTTGGAGGAGAGTTGGGTTGGGTTTTCTCTTTCCATTGCAGCACTCTGAAATGTTCAGTCCCAACACCAGTTCAAACATACACAGTTAGGACACTTTTCATATGTAACAACTGTATACAGTATATAGTGTAATTGAAACCTTCATGTCTGATTTGAAGTTCTCCCAACGTCTCTACTCTGCACTTGATATCATTAACCTCCAAACAGGTAGTCTGTTTTTGCACTCATTTCTATATTGTTTGCATTGTGGTAATAATAATGATTGCAGAAAAACAAAATAGCCAGAGGCTGGTTTCCAGCATTAAACATCTGTTTGAAACACTGGGGTGTTAGGGAATGAAACACCCACATTAAACCAACTTTCTTTTTGTGACTCATATCTGGAGAGATGAACACATTTATTAGGATAACTTTCTCGCTCTAACTTTTGAGGTTGACACTGTTTTTCTGGGTCTCAATCAGTGAACTTGGCTCTGCTTGTTACTGAAAGAAAAATCATGTTGAATAAAAATGCGAGCAATTTCAGGCAGCCTTGCTTGACACCTGCAGGAAGTAAGATAGCATGTGGTAAAAGAGCGTCTCTCTCTCTAACGCAATTACCAGAGCACTCTCCAATTTGAGAGCTTCACTCAGGCATACGTTCATAGTTGGCTTCATTAAATCCAGATTTCTAATGCAGCTTTCCTTTAAAGTCTAAAAGGAACTGCAGATGTTTGTGAATTTGCGAGTGGTGTCGTGTTTAAAAGATCTTGATTTTTGCACGTCTATATGCAGCACAGGCTAAATATGTACAGTATGCACACAAGCCCTTGCACATGGCCTACGTGCAGGCATCACGTGTGCACACAATCTGAATGTTTCAGAGGTGTGAGTTACCTGAAAGCTTTGTTGTAGTAGTTCACAGTTTAGTTTCAGACACCAGGAACTCAGCAGACCAGCCAGACCTGTTCACACCTTTTCTATTCCTGCCTGCTGGCTACTCACATAGTGTTCTAGGTCATAAAACTGGAGTGGAGCCTTCAGACAGATACGATGACTGACTGATATATTTTTGTTGATAAAAACTGATGTCAGACCGATGAGGTCAGACCATTTCTTTTTGTAGAAATGTATGTTAAGACAAATCAGTTTGAGGGTTGGTACTGTGGGTGTGGTGCAAACACTAAAAGGGTTTTTTGTCTTTATTCTAAGTTTCTTTTAGAACACCAGATGCAGCAAAATGGAGTCTATGCCTGTGCCACCTTATCATTATTGCTTTTGTAGTCAGTTGATGAATAAGGACCCTGAACTAGTGAATTGCTTTTCTGGGGTTGAAATGTATTCAGAAAGGATAAAATACATATCAGGCACCGAGGGTCTAGCTGCTGTCTATTTTTTCACCACCCCCAATAAATTGAAACCTGATAACTTGAACCTAAAAGCCTCAGACTTGGCCTGAATTTCTTTTTGTAATTCTCTGTTATGATCTACTAAAATTTGGAACATCAAAATCAGGTTAATCATCTTAATTGTAGCATTGCATTGAATGACCATTGCATTTGCTTTTTAAAGTGCAAAAATCACAAAAAAAACACTTAAAGATTGGATAAATGCACATCCACATTTTAAACTCAGTGATTGTAATTTCTTAAGTCCTGTCATGCGATTAAGAGGGAAGTAGCCTACGATATAAATAGTCTGTCTGGGAGTAATTTTGGCCCTGCGCTGTCCTGGTCTGAACTGCCAACTATCAGGAGCACTCAGGGTGTACAAGGTTACATTTCATAGAAATGCATATGGCGTCTGTTAGTGACCAACTGGTATCATGTGCCCAGGACCAGGGAGATAAGGCGCTTTACACCACTCAAACGCAGGCATGCAGAGACATAGACATACCAACACCCAACCAGGAGCCAAGCATGTGTGTACACTTTACATGAGCTGGCACACATTTGCTTAACTTTACGTTTCCAGGATTGAATATGTTTAACAAGTCATGAGGCAGAAATGTAGCCACTTTAAGCAGAGCACTTAATTAAATCATGAGAGACTCAATCACAAGAGCCTTTAAAGAGTGATCAAATAAGTTTTTTGACATAGTGCATAATAATATGAGGACAGAGGCAATTAGACCCCATTGTGTTATATATTTGTCATTATTTTTAGACACTGGTGGCAATGATGAGAGGTGAAGACAAATGCTAGATCCGATGAATGTGAAGAAGAAACTCTGATGAGCACAAGAGCAGAATGCGATGAGGAATGGAGGTGATTTGAGTGGAGGTATATGGAAAGCCAAGAGAGTCACGATTGGTCACAATAAAAGTAAGTAAGTAGTAATAAAAGCTGTGCTATCCGTGATACTAAAGAACCAGAGTGTTATCACACCAGGCTTTTTAAAAGCACCAGACAGTGGCCTAGGATGCTGGAACACTGACTAGGATGCTGGAACACTGACTAGGATGCTGGAACACTCAACACAAGGGCACAAGATGATCCGGCACAGGACGGGGGAGGACACAGACAATATATTCACCAGGAAAGGAAGCACAGGTGGAAACAATCAGGGCGGGCCAGACTATCACAGGAGCGGGAAACACACAAGGGCAGGAAGTCAAGGGGCCTGAAGCAAGTTGGTCACAATACACCACAATAAAAAAGGAAAAACAAAATACATGAACTAACTTTGATGAGATCTAACAGGCCAGTGTAACACCTGACAGCGTTACAATGCCTTAAGCCCAGCAGACAACCTGCCTGTAAGCTGTGTCGTGGTACTGCCCGGAGATGTTTCCTTTCCTTTCCTGGTGAATATATTATCTGCGTCTTCCCCTTTACAGTTAAACTGGATACTTCTTACTATCTTATTAATAAAATCAAAAAGTGTAATATAGGTGATGTGATGATATAAAGCTGTATTACTTACAAGTTCAACTTGGTAAAGTCAGCTTTACATATTGAATATCAAGTATATGATTTAAAAACGATGACCTCTGGGTTTAGCTGCTGGATAATGAGTATTAATATTAAATTATTACAAGGCTTTTACTACAATTGTAAAATAAAACTCATATATAGATCAATATATAGTATATGTATTATTTTTTCTACACTTTCTATACTTTCCCTACACATTGATTCCCTGGTGTCTCCACCCTGCAAATAGCTCTTTAAGTCATATGATATCAGCCAAGGTTACATAAAACCTTTTACAATGACAGAAGTGAAAAGTTTCTCATGTTGAATGCAACTAGTGTTCTGTTTCTGCATGATCCTTGTCAGAGCAAATGTGCTGCTCCAGAGGCATCAGGCAGCAGTAAACACTGCCAGTGTTGTACTGCATCTCCCCATGGAGTTATAAAGAATCACTTTTCCTGTGAGTGGATGTATAGCATGGGTCTTATCCCATGGTCTTATGTACTCCATTGAACAGGAACATGTATGCATCAGCTGACACTACTTTAGCTGCATTCACTGTCCCCGTGAATTCCCCAACACACGAAGTTCCCCTTCCTTTTCACCAGCCAGTTGGCACATCATAGTCACTCCAGGGAATGAATGCACAGCTTTTGCCCCCTGCATCTCTTTCCATCACTCATTCACTCACAGTTTTTCACACCCAACAGAGCTTCTTTCTTCACTCAGCTAAAGAAATTTTCTCATCCCAAAACGGACTCCTTCACCCCTCACTCAGACTCAGTATCCATGAATTCCCTGAACAAAGCTCATTTAGGACCCCCATGGCCAGTCAGTTCATTAAAAGCTGCCCATCCATCCGCCTGTGTCTCTGTATATGCCTGTCAGGCTTCGATTCAGCTGCTTGGCACTCTGTTGTCACCATGAGTTCACCTGCAGGCCCAAGGTGAAATAGCAGAACACTACATATCTCGCCTTTTGCTATCTGTAGACTCTCTTTTTTTTTTTTTTTGTTCTGACAATCTCTCCCTGTGGAAAGTTAAAGGCTGGCATGATTCAGGGTCATAGCGAATCAGCATGATCAAACTAAACAAGAAGAGCAGAGTGATTCACTACTTTAATCAGACCCCAATCAGTGGCAGACTTTGTACTTTTGCCATCTTGTAGGTTGACAGCCTCCACACACTCACTTGTACGTATGCGAGCAGGAGCCATATGTCTTTTCTTTCCTGTTCAAGGTTTGTGTGTTCCAGTAATGGTGGGCGGCCGTGGGAAACTAACGTCACACAGGGACCTGGAAAGGTATTCAGAGGCCAGTTGAGTATTTCCACTGACAGCCAGGGCTGTTGTGATAATTATATCTCCAGCAGGGACAATCTGGAAAGGTTATTTCCATCTGCTGAAAGGCTTGTGGGCATGCATCCTCTTGGCCCCTATTGAAAAAAAAAAAAGGGTAGGGGGAGAAATAACGGCAGTAAGGTGACCTGGATTAAAGGAACAGTCCAAAGTAAAATACTCCTATGTTGTTAGGTATCATCGGCTTGTCGTGTTCAAGGCATTTCAGGAGTTCTTTTATGATATGCTACTTTTAATATAATCAATTCTTGTATCAAGTGTGCCATTTCCACTAGTTGGAAATGTATCCCTTTATCCCTTTAATACGGACTTAAAAAATTGGTATGTGTGTGTATGGGGCTCTAATAAGTGTGATCCTCGGTATCCAAATAGTTTGATTGTTTGAGTGTTGAACGAAAGCAAATTTGCAAAAAAAAAAAAAAAAGCAAAATGGATCAAACTGTGAATGCAGTACATTGAGGTTAGCATTCCTGGCTAATTAGCATGACCATGGCCAAAGGCAGGGTTTTAAAAATTGTTATTTTCCTGATCTAAATATGTGCATTTTAAGACATCTGGAGGGCAAATATTGGACAATAAAAGCTTTAATACCGTCAGTCAGTGCACAGTAGCATAAATGTCATGACTCATTGCTAATGTATGTTGTACAGTTATACAACATACATTATACAATAATGCTGTGTTATGACACTATATTCATGCTAGGTGTTTGTGTTGTTGTTAAACTGAGCCTTAAGGTTCCACTGTAATTACCAAAGAACATGTAGGCCTGCTGTATATCTCTGTGGCAATTACATTGTTTGGATGTGATCAGGTCAGTTTGTGTTTGTGTTCAACATCACAGGGACACAATGCCGGTCCTGTCCTGGGCACAGAAGGCAGCACCTGCTCTTCCTCTCTCAAACACAGGGTCAGTAGAGTGCTGCGGGAATTAGTCCTAAAACCCAGAAATAAAAGTCAATAGATGGATGAGGTGAATGGGTGTTTTTGCTTGGATGCCTGAAATAAAGTTTGGGATTAAAACAAGCTTGGGGGATTTTCACTTTTTGTTGTAGAACTCTCTCACCAATTCTAGTTGTGTTTATTCTTACACTTGTGTTCGAATTGTAGTGTAGCTTAGTGGTGGTGACAGTGAAGGCATGCGTGTTACGTGTGATGTTCATCTTGCTGAAAAAGTATCATAAACTTGCATTTCGTTTGCCACAGAGCTTATTTTCTGCAATAATCCCAAATTCTGGGTTTGCCAACAACAATATATCTTGCCTGTAGCACTCATTTATATGCAGATAGAACAAATTTATGTACATCTGTCATACATTGTAAATTTCCCATCAAAGAAATGTTAGCATGCCTGACCACATTGAACTAAATGTCTCACAAAGGGCTTTAATAAACCTCGAGTCATCTTGACTTGTTATGACTGTCTCATATGGAAGAAGGTTCAGGTGCTATCGGTCTTCACGGGTATTGACCAAGTGCTTCCTGCATCACGGTCAATCGGTGTGCTGTGGCATTTGCTGTGTAAAGAGTGAAAAGGTTAATGATATATGAAACAAATTGTACAGTGCTCGGGGAGGCGAGGTCGTTTGGTCGGATGTTTCCCTGATCCCTCCATACAATTAGTCTTTCTGATTCATAAGGTTGAGTTGAGGATAATAAGCATCATTTATAAGGCTGCAAAAAGATACAGGAATGTAATTCTTAGTCAGGATATGATGAAACTCCACCACAGAAGTAGAGAGACGCAGCCCCAGAAGCACTAAAATGATACATAAGTGAGATGTTTATCATGTTGTCTAAACACCAGAGGAGTCTGTTTTCTCCTGTTTGAGATTAAGAGATGTGATCACAGCGGCGAATCACTAATGTGGCCACTTAGGACAGTTCTGGTGGTTTCATTTTTGTAGTTTCTGTCTTCTGCACATGCTTCTTCTCAAGCGTGAAATTGTCTATAGAATAACTGCACTTGTCATTCAATGTGTCTGATGCAACGTTACAGTTAGTGGATAACCACCAAGCACCAGCTAATTTTGAGCTTAGCTTGATTTGTATAGTGCTTCATATTGGAAGTGTGAGACTCAGTATGTGACAAGTTGATTATATGCATTATATTCAGTGTTAGGACGATACGATTGGGCCTGGAAAACATACAGTTTACAGCAGCTCCTAATTTTCCAAGAACCCAAGAGGTCTGTCTGCCTCAGTACATCATGTCCACACATTTTGAATTGATAATTAGTTGTGGCCTATTATGTCTGCAGCAGCAATAAAACCTCTTAGTCTGGACCCACTGACAAGGCACATAAGGATCAGTGCAGCAGAGAGCTTTTTTTGCTTGTTTGTGTGTTGTTTGCTTTGTTTTTGTAACATAGTTTTTTTTTGTGCATTTTCAAGCAAAAGATAATAAGAAGAATTCTGGATTATTTTACAGCTGATATAAAGTATCATCTCATGATTTCTGCCAGTTTGTTTTTGACCCAGGGATGTGTGATTCAGGGTGAGTAGAGGCTCATGTTGTATTTCCCACTCCCGATGTCTGACCAGACAGGAACTGTGACCTGGTTGGGGGTGTGAATGGTGAAGGCCAGAAAACAAGAGAAAAGGGTGGGCCGAGGAACTGACCGTGGCGTAAAGGAAGTAAGGTTATGGAAAAATTGATGAGAAAATGATAGGGTCAACAATGGGGTGAACTCCACTGGCACAGTCTTTAGTAGCATGCTCAGTGCTGACCTGGTCATGTTTGACCTCAGACTATATACAGTGTTCTTTGGAAGAGATGCTAGAGTCATCACTAAATGCCTTTAACTGCAACATCAGTGGTGTGATCGTCAGCTTTGGTGATATTCATGCTCCAAATCTAGTTGAAGCACATGGGTTGAAAAAGTTCTTCCTTTCTTTGTCCAAATAAAACTAAATTATTTCTAGATAGAAATTATTTAGATAATTTAAATTTAAATGGAAAAGGAAAAATAAACCCTTTTTATTGCTGTTGCTATTATTGTAGCTGTCCATGTATTGCACATCAAGTTCATTTTTGAACCTTCAGTAAGACAAAGCCTATTCACCGCTGACACGCTGATATGTGCCTGCTTTGGCCAAAAAAGAATGTGTGTCAGGCAAAGTGAGTTTTGCAGACAAATGCACATGTCAACAGCAAGTTAACAGAAGCAACAAATGCTTCATCCACTGTCACAAGAGTCCAGGTGAACACGGTGTAACCTTTCTAGCTGTCTGAAAAAAACCCAAAGAATGCTCAACATGAGAATGACACAGATGACGAGTGTAGGGAAGCTGTGTTTCTTAAACTATACTTAGCTTCAATGCTGACAAACTATTTAGATAAAGTGAACCGATAACACGAGCTAAAGACGGCTCTGATGTCCAGCATCCATCTGTAATTGCATGTGCTGTACGATTTGTACAGATTTATATATTTCAAGTTGAAAATGATCAGATCATTAATTAATTCACAGATGCCTGAATGTACAGATTTTAACTTTAAAAGGCTGAGAAGGGAGAGCTCCCACATACTGTCCTTTTATTGGCAATAATCTTCATTAGAGATACGTTTCGGTCCCAAGACAAAGCCTGATGAGGGTCTGCAGAAGTTGTATCTCTAATAAAGTCTCTGTCTCTCTTGTCTGTAAACATTTCCTCCAACACACCAGTCCACTTGAAACTGAAGGCGCCTTTACGAGGCTCACGCTCACCGAGCTCTCTCCTGAAAATATAAACTTGTATGTATATAATGTATAACTATAACTATACTATCACCATACAGACTTAAATGATTAAGCTTCCAAGTGCAGCTTTCAGGTGTTTTAACATTCCATAGATTTGTTGTCGCTACTGTCATTTGGTCACCTGCAGTCAGTCAGTGACAGTTGTGCCTAAAATAACATGTTTGGATGGTGTGCTCTAATATGAGAAACATGCACTTGAAGAACCAGCTTCGATGACCTATTTACCATCTCAGAACCAGTAAGTACTTGTGTAACTGTCCTATTATACTGCTTTAACATTAGCTTTAGCAGCATGTACATTAGAGGTGTCTAAGGGTGAAAAGAAAATAATGACGATAAAATACAAACTATGTTTTTGCCATTTCTATGTTTGATTCATTCAACAGAACAGCTCAGCACTGAGTCTATATTATTTTACATTACTTTACTTTACTGTGGGAACTTTTGAAATGGGTTCAAACATAGTAATACAATTGTTTTGTGCTTTAATCAAATTCTTTTGAATATGGATTGTTTTGAATGCCAAAAGTTTTTATAAGAGACACCAATGTTTCTACCACTACAATATCAATGTATCTGTTAACATTTGTTAGTACAAACCCATCTGGCTTTTAGTGCTCTTAAATCTTACAGAAGGCTGCAGCTGCTCATTCGCAAAACAACTTTTGGGGTCATTTATGATTGAAACCAATGCTCTGAGCAATCACTGAAGAGTCTACACTCATGCGGGCACTGTCTGTAATGAGGAAAGATGGGTTTTGTAACAGCAGATGGGACGACGAAAGGCCACACTATCTGATATGCGGTTAGGATTTGTAGTAAAGCTCTGTCTCATAGAGCAGTATTGATCAAATCAGTGTGATGAAAAGAATGATGGTCTGTCTTTCGCAGGGTTAAACCACAGGGCTCCACTGTCCCTTGCAAGAACACTTCCGCCTGGGCAAGGTCAGAGGGGCTGCACAAAAAAATGGAGAAGGGTTGTCTGTAATTAATGGAAGCTCAGTCTGTTTGGCCTTGTCCACTGTGACTGCAGAGGGAATTCTGTCTGAGTAATTTAATTTCTTATTGTAAACCCAAGACACTTTTCTCTGAGGTCAGCAGGATGAGGTGATCATTTAATCTGCGGAGTCCCTCGGGACCAATAGTGGTTATTTAGAGAAGGGGCATGTGGAGAATAGCTTACTTCATCAAAGTGTAAGTAACACAGTGCATACTGTGCATAGTGTGTGTTTTCAACAGCAGGTGCAACTTCTGCGTACACAGGGGTGTCTGTGTGCTGTAGACCTCTGAATACCATATTACTTTAACAAGGAGAGCATCTCATATCTCAAACAATGTGATGAAGCCCAGATAAAAAAAAGGGCCTCTTTTTTTTTTATTGTAAATTCCAAAGGAATCCATCCTAGGCCCTGTATTATTTTTAACTTGTATTCACTAAAGCCCTCATACTTTTTTATATTCTACTTTTTTTTCCTTCTAAATTATGAATAACATGCCAACAGTTTGGTCGAATTTGATGCAAAAGTAGCCCATAAATTCTACACATTGTGAGGTGTTTTGATTGTGATGTGGCAGTTTTTTATATTTACTCCCACTTTTTCACAGTTTGCATGAAATCACTTGCCTCATATACAGTGATTTCATGGCATGTGTTTTGAGGAAGCTCCAGATGCAGATTAAAACATGTAAAAATGATTGTTATTTAAACAATTAGAGAGAATGTTGTGCTGCCTTAGTGAGGGTTGACTGTAACCTATATTTAAGCTGCAGAAATGAGTTGTTATAAACTGCAGTGTCCCAGCTACAGGAAAGGACCTCTTTTTAAAAGGATGCAGCCTAAAAAGACATTGGTCCTTTGTGGGACTAAAAGTTAGTTGGCTAATTTTTTATTTCTCTGAAACAAAGTTTGCCACCAGGAAGTCATGCTTGAATTGCCAATGAAGTGGTGAATACCAGTGGCTGGTTATTGACTGACTGAGGGAAGTTACCATTTTAAAGGTTCTCCAAAGCCACTCTCCTCACCAGACCTAACATTAGAAGCTAGCAATGATCCTTGGGGGAGGATTTACAACTGTGTGTGTCTCTTGGCAGATGCGTGCCCATGTGTGAATATTTCCGACTCCTAAGCACGTCATGAGTTGTATGTCACCCTTCTGCTAAATGAGGTTTCCAATTACCCAGGCTGTTGGCTACAGTGAAAGTTGAATGCGTGGCTGTGGCTGTATCCTATCTCTCTCCAAACAAGGAGAACAATCAATGCTGTGGTCAGTGTGCAAACCAGAAGCTACAGTAGGACTGGGGAACACAAACAGAGAGTGAAATACAGTTTACAGTGGCACCAATGTGCTGCAAACCATCACCATATGGATGACAGGTGTTCTTCCCCTTCTTCATCTCCTTTTCTCTCTCCAGCTGTCCTTTTGTTTTTCACGAGCTACAAGTCAAGAGTTTCCAGGATTCTCAGTTCTGTTTTCTGACACCAGGGAATGTTCGTCTGGCTGGCTAGCAGATTTGAGAAGAAACAGTCGTGCAGAATTGTAGAAGCAATAGTGCAGAGATGAGGAAACGAGAGGCTTGCACACGAGTATCAAATGACACAACTGTTATTATATATGCAGTGATGTGGTGATGTTCTGCCTTTGAAACAGGAAGGCACAGAGGAAGAGGCTGTGACTGGAGAAAAGTTGTAAGTTGTCATTGTTGTTGGAGTGATTATCAAATCCAAGAACAGAAAGTTGATACAGCAACCTACGGAAAAGTAACTCAAATGTTGTCTGAGAGGGAACAAAAGTTATGAAACACATGTGATGTGCATGATGTGTTTCATTGTTCTCAGTTTCCTGGTGGTTCTCACCTGTCATAATCTGCAATCTGATGCTTCCTTGTTGTCTAGTATACTTCTGAGATTATGTATTTGTCATTATTCTTACTTTGTACTGGTTTGGATATAGCTTGGCGTGGAAAGTGCGTCACTAGGAACAAAACAACAATCAAACGTGCCACTGTAATAATTATTTTCAGACCTGCTAGTGGCATGTTAGCGCTCTGTCATCCAGTCCACACTGACTCTGCCTTCTGCAAACAGCTGCCTGCATCTGGACCTCTGTCAGCGGACAGCGGACAGCGGTGGGCTAAAATGCCTTCATCAGGCTGGCTGGCAACAGAAAGATACTCATCAAAATAGTTTTCATATCAGCTCCATTCAAAGACATCAGCAGTGTCGGTATGTAGCAAATTGATAAATTGATTTTATTGTTCCTGCCCACACAGCAAACGTGAGGAATCTGACGGTAAAGTTAGTGAAACATACAGCTCACAGACAGACTGGGAGCTTTGGTCAACCAATGAAGACATAATTAACAAGCTCAAAAAACATATTTGTGTGATTATAACAGCTGTCTGTGCACTAAACGCCACAAGAATAGACTTGAAGCATAAAAAAATGGATTGATTCATTAGATAAAATGGAAGCGTATCTATTGAATGAGTGATGGACGTCAAAAATGCTCTGTGTGGATGGATGGTAATGTCGGCCTGACAATCAGTCCATTCTATTTTTCCATTACTTTAGTTTGGGCCAAACTAATGACATTCCCATCAGCCTCAGCCGTATTTTGTATTTAGCACTTATTACAGAATGTAAACAAGCTAACGCATTAAACTAACATGGCAAACCTCTGCTAAGCATCAGCATGTTAACGCTGTCATGGTGAGAATGTTAGCATGCTGATGTTAGCATTTAGCCCAAAGCATTGCTGTGTGTAAGTGCAGCCGCTAGCATGGCTGTCGACTGTTAGTCTCGTTATATCAGACGTTTAGAGTGAGACATGATCATTATGACCCTCGATGGCTTCCATACAGCTAACAATATGAACAATGTGGTCAAGAGTTCTTTGGCAGAGACACTCGTCTTCTTCTCAACAATTCCTTTAAGAACTTTGTCCCTCTCATGAAAATAAATAGTAAGAAACCATACATCACTTTAAGTTGCTGTCCATTTACTTCCGTGTACAGTATTTACTGGATGAGGGCCAGTCCGCGCTTGTGACAGCATGCATAAATTTCATTCTGCCTCAGTGTCCTTGAGAAGCTCATTCAGTCTTCATCAGCTGTGCAGACACAGCCCTCACTTTGACCCTGAGATTTGACCGTGGAGTGGGTGAGGGGGGATAACTTCATGTGATCAATGGAGTGTAACAAAATGTTTAAAGACTCATATGGAGAGGTGGTGGCCTTAATGCAATCTATCGCACGTTCAATAAGATCATTGATGAGGAACGTGGCTGCAAGAAGGGAATCGGCTTGACCAACCCCATTGATTGAGCCAACAGAAAAATAGGATATTGGGATCTGTGATGTGGTAGGTATCTGAAACATGACTGCAGCCAGGTAAGAAAGATCATCTCCCATAGACAGATGGTGGGCAAACGCTCATGAGATTACATTTAAGGAGATCAAGCATCAGCATGCTGCCCAGACCAGCAGACAATTCAAAATTTTGAAAATTAGCTGATGTTACAAATATGTCACACGCTATAAATAGGAGAACTGAGATCATTTGACTTCACTATAATTGCAGCTTTTATGGGGTTGTGTTGCCCAATAAAGTTCTTGTGAATTCTATTGAAGGTTTAAGAAAATTTTAGACAGTTTTGCGAGTGAGACCAGTGCATTACTTTGGTATGTCGTGTTTTGTTTCTGTACCAAGCAACAACCTGCCAGTGTACTGGCATGTTTATTTTGGGTGAAGAGAACATAGTCCAGAGGTTGTGTATGTCAGACTTCAAACACTCAATATACATCTGGTGTTCTCATGTTGAAGGGAAATGCCCAGTTTACGGCCAACATAGTGTACTTTGCCAATGTATTATTAACTTTTATGCTGTACGGACCCATTTGTTATCATTTCATTGAAGACGTAGATCTAAATGTCTAATAAAACATGGGTGATTGACACCAGCCAAGCTTGCAGCAAGTCACTGACCTCATTCATGACCCCTAAGTGGTTATGCAACCTCAATTTGCTTCTTCCTCTGGGTGGTATCAGATAAGTGCTGAACACTGTGTCTCCTGGCAGCAGAAAAGAGGAACTAGAAGTGAAGGCGAGGCAGAAAATATAAAGAACACCACCCAATCGTGCAGTTTAGCAGTGTAAGAATAGCAATCAACACTTCCTTTTTTATCACAGGCTTTCAATCAATTGACATGCATGTCTCAGAGAATGTGCACCAAGAAAGTATAATATCATATTTTATTGGATCAGACTGTAGAGAACAATGAACCCTGCAACTAGGGTGAGAGAAATATCTAATGTAGACTTGCAAATGTACATGATGAAATTTGTCCTATCTGATTTTACCTCGGTGACCCAACACACAGGATGATCACACACACACACACACACACACACACATACACACCAGGTACTCCTCCACTTTTTAAGACCCTCCCTTCATCTTTGATTACATTCTATTAGGAAAATGTTCATCAGCCAGACAGCAGCGTGGCTGTAGTGATGTCACCACTTCACCACTTTGGTCCAGACTGAAATACGCATCTTGGTTACCTCAACTATTGTATAGATGGCTGTAACATATCGTGCAGACATTCATGGTGCCAACAGAATGAACCCTCCAGATCTTGGCTTTTCCTTTCGTGAAGCTGGTTCTAGAAACTTAATCTTTTCCAAACACATTTATGTTATATATATTTTTCACTGCTTTTTTGTTTATTTTAAGGTAAAGATCCTTATAAAGTTTTATTTCACCCGCACATGTTATTCACATGCACACTGTTAATATGTTGTCATGCAGTAATTGAACTTTTTTGAGTTTGAGACAGCAAATTGATGAGGCAATTCACATCAGAGATGTAACAGAAAAGATGTTTGTGTTTGATGTCATGTTTTTGATGACTTAGAGGAAAAAAAAAAAGTCCTGTCATAGTAATACAATGGTCTTTTGTAATTTGATGTAAAAACTGACAGATATTGTCATTTCCATATCCTCTTGTTGTTAACCACTGAATTATTTTAAGTCGGCTGTTTTGAGGATGGCGCAGAATCTATTCATGTCCACAGACACACTGTTTTCTTTACATTATTGCTATTACAAGAATCCATTATGTCATAAAACTCAATTGTAACTTCAGAAAGTAAATATGGTTTAGTTTTTTTTAGTGTCAACTAACATTTTTGATGTTTAATTTAAATAAATTAGACATGTTTGTTGCATTTTCATATTAACGTGATGTGAGCACACACATACAGGTCAGCCAGAGCACACAGGAAGTGGTGCATGTTTACTACAGAGCTGATGAGCCGGTGACTTGCTATCTGGTGGCTTTTTTTACTGATCTCTCTGAGCATCTCAGAATGCAGCGCAGAAAGTGATACCTTTCAGGGGAAAGGCTCGTGGATGATTACCACACTGCTTTTTAAAATGATGCCACGTGAGATAGTAGCATGGTAGTTGCACAGCCTTTTCTCTGGCTTTACTTTACACACTTTAAAGAAGACGTTCAGCAGTTTTAACTTCTGCTTTTCTCCATTAAGTAGTTAGTAGGGTCACAGGTTTACTCTCCTTGTCTTAAGTGCAACATCTGTACAGAAAATATTAACCTGGAATTAATCACATCGCTGTTTTCTCATATATTCTTCCAGACTGTGGTGCAGACTGTCCTAAATGCAGAGGCCTGCCCTTCATCTGTGTGTGTGTGTGTGTGTGTGTGTGTGTGGCTGTGTGTGTGTGTGTGTGTGTGTGTGCTGTCAGATTTGCAGGGGTGGGTCAAAGATCAATTGATGGTATCTACGATGAGGGAGACAACATGCTGTTATCTTGTTTTTGTGCAGGCAATGAAATGACAATGAAATGAAAAGGCTGTTTCTTTTTCCAGACAGAGAATATTAACATACATTTACCAGAATGGGCAAGTGCACTTACCTGTAAAATAAGGGGGGAAAAAGCTCTGTTTAGTTTAACCTGTAATTTTTAGAAACTTACAAGGTTGTATTATTGAGGCATAAAGTCATTAGTGTGATAACGACCTCTAATTAGCCTCATCCTGCAGGCTTGTTCCATCCTCTGAAGGCCAAGATTACAGAGGTTCATCACTGGGAGAGCAGCAAAGTTACATTTATCTCCATTATGTTACTCAGACAGGGCCAGTGAAGAGAGACGCCTTTTATCGGCTGCTCAACAGTATCCTCAAAGGCAGTATGAGGTCGCTGACCTGCAACGTTGGGGTCAGGGTGTGTGCTCATGCATATTGACTGCTCAACAGTTCTTACCTTCTCTCACGGCTGCTTTGAGCATAAACGTGCGCAGCTGCTCCAAATTGTTATTCAGCAAAGCACGATCAGCATTGCAGAAAAATTACCCAGATGTAAATTCATTCTCTCTCACGCCCACAGTTTAAACACAGCAAGATGCACAAACTCAGACACCAGATGGTTTGTGGCGACTGCACCTCAGTCTTGCACCCCAACACTAGAGTGCATGTTTAAAAATATTCAAATATTTTGGTCTCGCGGCTAGTTGTACTATTTTTATGCTATCACAGACACCATCTCTCTCAAATGATAGTTTAGAATGATTCTTTTGGCTAAACTCAGAGACTGGATTTGGCACAACTGGCCAGTCAGTCACCAGAGTCATTAGCCATATCGGTGCATGGAAAAACCCTTTGATAAACTCTGATGTTATTTTCACACTAGCCAGTTGCCAGTGTTAACCCCTGCTTGCCCTTCCACACAGCACAGAGGACCTCCTGGCCCTGTGACCATGTCTACAGTCAATATGTACATTTGAAAAAGTTTAAAATATCAGTCTTGCATCACAGGCATGATATGGCGACTAAGTTTTTCACAAACGCTGATGTGTGTGGCTGAAAAGAAGTAAATCTAATTTTTTTTATAAAAGCAAGAGATGGTCTTTAATGTTTTTTCAACCCATATTGATATTCTATTCATTCTTCCCTTGTGGGGTTTACTGCACAATATTACATCAAAGACATGTCTTTTGTTTGTGCCACAGGATATAAAGGTGTGTTTGGCCACACATAGAGAACATCTAGCCTGTCATAAATTTGTACAATTGGTGTGAATGTTAAAATAAATGTTCCATTGCCATTAAAGTGAAGCTATGTAACAGCAGCCATTTTGGCAACAAGTGTCAATTGCAGGGTAACCGCTGAAGCGTAATGTCACAGGTGCAGAGTCATACAGTCAATGAAGGGACTCAGTAATGTCTCTTGAACTGCATTTCTATCTAAAGTCTGCCAACAATAGCTCCCATTAGTCACCATGAGCTATTGGTCATTCCAGACCAAAGAAGGCTGTAGCACTATATTGAACAGAGGAAGTGTGTTTTATTGCTTCTGAATTCCACTTTTCATTTGTAAGAGGAAGATTGTGTTATTTCCTCTGTCACATGTGATGGTCAAACAGTGCAACAGGAACATAGAGGAAGGACCCAAATGCAACAACAAAGCAGGACATATGTGGTTCACTGGTTTAATGACACGAAATGGGTGCAAGACTTACCCCACGGACACGCTGCCTCCCTGAGCAGGGACCTATTACTTTTTATTTTGGAGCACATGTTAACAAGTTAGAGCAGCCACAAGGCTACAGCAGTGTGAGCAGCGCGGCTCATCTACAGATCTGGCGTCTCGCCATTTGATCATTTTCATGAACAGTAAAAAAGATCTATTGATAGTCATGTTGACATAGCAGCAGCATTACATGATTCACTACAGTTTCAATGTTTATACCTGTGGAATATTTCACACGCAATAGAAGAAGATAAAAGAAAAAATCCTTGTACCGAGTCCTAACTGCTCAGTAAACATGGTGACTCATACCACGGGAATAGCCTGCTTCGTAGCAGCGTAACTGTGGAGCCTAATTCAGCTGTGTCACAGTCTGTCCAAAAAGACAGGTCTATCAGGTGGATTATTGCATCACTTCTGTCGAGTGCTCACATTAACTTCTTAAACTTACCTTTACCTTCTATGATAGAAGAGGATTTATTTTAGGTATGTCTTTAATCCATATGTATCCTACGTAAATATATTCAGACACAAACTTGTTTTTTGTCATTTATTAGGTTATAATTCTGTTTACATGTGTGTTTTTTTTCTTCCTAAAGAGCCCTCTACTTATGATGGGTCACTGCCATGTGTTGTTGTACAATTTCTACTTACTACTTAGAGTAAAAAAAATCTTTTTCCTACAATGTGACCAAGCATCAATGTATGTATTTATTTTAGTTGCAATGACCTTATCAAGAAAAAATAAGCACCTTTCACTGTCTCCCAAATTAATTTATAAATATTTTTGCGTGTAGCACAAGTTAATACATCAAATGCAACATCTGCAAGTGCTGAACATAAGGGGTTAAATTTAAAAAAGACCCTTACTTCATGGTTTTTCATTTACAACTCACATTCAACAAAGACAAACCCTACCCTACCTGTGATTGACTAGTAGTTGATTAGAATGGTTGAGGTAAAAATATCCTGTTTTCAGTGATGACAGCTTTATATGCTTCTTATAGTTCTATCGGCAGAGTTCTTCCATTGCTAAGAAGAACACAGCTCTCCTTTTCCCTTCTTTTTGAGGCATGGTATACTCTTTTTTTGACAATCGACTCTTTTAGGCTGGACTTGAGCTCCTCCCACACACATAATCCAAGCTTATTCAAGCCTGGTTAGAGTTAACGTTGATTACACACAGACACGCTGAATTGTGTTAGTGGATTGGCTTGAGCCATAAGTGAAAGTTGACCTTAATTCGAGTAGGGCTTTTTCAAGTAAAAGCAACTTTCATCAGCTGCGTTGATGGAACACACCCTGGGGAAGGAAAAAAAACTCAGAAACACATTGATACGTGAGAAGCAGAAAAGAAACAATGACTAGTAAGAAGGGAATATCATTACAGAGTTGTCCTCTCTTCCTTATTCTACTTTTGTTATTCTGATCTCCACGCTTATTTTCACTGAGTGCTGTTAACATGCTATTGTTTGATATATTACCAAACAATGGATACTCAGTGACAAAAAAAAATAAATCATTTATCCTCATAAAAACATGAGTTCTTCGTGCAACTGCTTAAATCTGATTAGTAAGTCATGTTTGAATTTAGTGGATGTTCTTAAATGTTCCGTATAAAAGTATCACTACAGCTGATCAAAGGCAGCTGTCTTATTATTTGGCTTTATCTAAAAAATGTATACAATGAAAGTAGCAAGGAGTTAAGTGACAATGCATCATTGTTTTGAACTGATCAAATGCAGATATAGTAATACATTTCACATGCCTTTTCCCCCTGTAGTGTCACAGTAGACTTTTTTAAACTCTTCTCAGATTCAGTCAAACCCTTTTACAGTATTTAACATAACGTGACATGTCATGTCAAAGATTCAAGACGTAGCAACGTAAATTACTTTCTTTTTAATTAGTTTGATCAATGACTTATGTGATACGTATGCTAATGATTGTGGCTCAAAATAATTAATCTCACAATTCATAATTTCACATTTGTCACGAATGTCATGCTTCTTTTCCCACATAAATCTTCATTTGAAAGAAATGAGTGCATATTTCATGCTTCACTAGAATGAACTGCAAAGTCATATAGGCTTCCATCACTGCAAGAAAAAGAAAAGGAAAAAAGACATTCAAAATGATGATGCATTTACATTTGGATTTACATTTCAAGTAGGATTTAGTTATAGACACAACAGCGAAGTTGCATTTTGTAACATAACAAGTGAGGGAACATTTACTATATAAGAATGATGATTTGTATGGTAATTAGAATTGTTAACTTAAAGTCGTGCTCATCAATATTGCTTTCAATACAGATTAGTCAGGAATGCCCCTCAAAATTAATTTTATGCCTACTAATCCTGACACACCCGACACTACAAAAAAGTACATGCACATCGCATGAATGCTGAGAAAGAATGAAACTCTTTTGTTATGCATAACTTTGATCCAGAGTCCATCTGGTCTTTGTTTCAAGGCAAAAATGTGCCTCTGCTTGACTGTAATTTTGCCAAGAAAAGAAGAACGGTGTAATAAAAGCACAGCCTGCTGCAGAGGACTCACAATGAGACAGGATGACAGAGATATCCTTGTGTGAAGCTTTCAAGTTTTATCCAGTTAGGGTTGCTATCACATGGGCGGCTACAAGATGAACACTGGCTGTAGCTAGACCTTTTAATAGTTGAGCTGCAAGAAATTTCAGGCCTGCTGATGGACAGACTTCAGGTTTACTACCGTTTACTTTTGGTGACTCAGAAAATAAGCAGTCCTCAGATGAAGCTACCGAATTAATGTTAATATAACCTCAGCGAACTTGTAAATATCTCTTTTATACTCTAATAAAAATGCAGAGAGAGAGAGAGAGAGAGAGATTCTTTTTCATTTGTCACTTTTCCTGCGGTTGTCAGGTATGGTTTTAATCTTTTGACCACAGATAGCGAGTTTACAGTTGACAGTGTGTGTGTGTGTGTGTGTGTGTGTGTGGCAGGCTGGCACATTCTAACAGAGTGATAAATGGGTGATACATTGTGATAAATGACTGAGCTCGTGTTGAATCTGTTTTCAGTTTACATGCCAAGGGGAGCATTAGCCCTGGTCTTAAGGATTATCTTTAAAACTTCAAGATCCTATCGCAGCCGGTGTGCTGTGTTCCTCTCGGTCAACGCTCCTCATAAATGTGTATCATTTCTAGCTGCTGCTGCAGAGGACAGTAATCATTCAAGACTGCAGATATTTATACAAGCTGGGTGTCTGCCAAAGTTATTCGTTCGTTTCGCATCTCTTTCTCGCTTGGGTCAAAAGTTGACTTTTCTTCTGCAATTAATCACCGTAACAGAGGTTTGAGGGTGTGCAGGGAGTCGTTACATTATGGTGTCGCTTCCTTAAGTGGCAAAGAGAAAAAAATCGGCGTGCCCTGTTTATTCTCACATGAATCACTGGAGGAGTTGGAAGAACAAAGGGCTGAAATTCATTTGATTTGAACACGTATACGTATTATACTATGATAAAAGTTATAAGTGGCAGGTCAGACATTATAAATCCATTTTCTGTAGGATCAAGGACAAAAAGATACAGTGTGCAGTAAGTATGGTCAGAGAGAAAATGGCTTGCACCCTTATTTCCATTCCATGAGTACTAACCGGTGTCCAAAGATTCATGTAGATGGTTAATATCACTGGCAGTTCCAGGATTGGTTCTCACATGCCTCTAGTCCATCACTCTCATTCAATCTGTCAGGGGGACAAAATGGGAGCTATTCATTTATTCATATCTCTATTTACTATCGCGCCATCACCTGACATTCACCACAGCCTATGGCCATTAACAGTAAATGAGACAACACAATAATCAGGATACAAATAGTGCCAAGACCTCAGGGTATAAACATCATAAGATGCAGTGGAAATGTCTCAAACTATATATTTTTATTTTTATTTGTATTAAAGCAGCTTCAGGTTGAATCACTGGTGATCTTTAAGTAACGATGGATTATAATTCCTCTTTGTGCTGACTGGAGGTCTACAGAGACTTTTTTTCGCTGAATGGGACAGATTTGTACACACTAATTAAATCCCCACAAGGACAGTAAAGCATTACTTTTCCTCCCATAGGGTTAAACAAAGGTAATAATTCAGCTCAGGCCTTGAATGCGTAATTCACACTATAAATCCTGCCGTAAATCCAAAAGTTGAGGCAGAAATCCTGGCTTCTAACAGGAAATTATGGTTAACCGAATAGGTCAGTGGGTCAATCCCCCCATTCAACCTTTAACCCTCTCAAAGATGTCTAATAAGAAGTCGTAGGACCTGTGCGAGTGTTTCAGTTTGTGTGTCACGCTCAATAAGACAAATAAAATGGCTCCCATGAGACCGGCAATTTATCTACCAAGCAGAGGCTTTGGGAAGCCATTCTGCCCTCTCTCATTGACTACAGGAGAGTGTGCTATACATTGGCGTAGACATTATTTTCATTACCATTAATGCCACGCTGGGAGATGTTTGTTGATTTGTGATGTAGGGAAATTCCTACTCGGAAAAATAAGGGTGAATGAAAGAGTGCGTGTGAAACAAAACTCACACATTTGCACATATGCAAATCCTCAAACGCTGTAATGTGTTCGCAGACTAAAACATGACTGCATTCTGGGTAATATACTGCAAGTGCTACATTGGTCAGACCCCCATGATGACTTTTTTTTATTCATCTTTTGTATATGTTGAGCTTGGTCTGGAAGCCACAGCCCAAAAGTAGTTGAATAGTACAGTGAAGTGTTTTTACAACCTCTTCCTCGGTCTGAACTTTATCAGGGGCAAACTGGAAGAACAATGACTCGTTTACCTCGTCAATAACGGCTTAGTCTATATAAGGTCTGATCTGTTCACAATATACAAACCAGTTTTTATGTATTCACCTACAGTACTTTCCGCTTGCAAGAAGAACACACTCTGCTCCTGTTGTGGGTGTTTGATGGTCATGTATCCATTAGTTTTTGGTGGGGCTCATCCACAGTCCCCTCGGGGGCCTTGACCGCAGATCCAATCAGTGGCTCAGGCTCTGGATTAATCCCAACAGGAATGTCTTTGTTCCAATGAGTTAAATAACGACATGATTGGCCTGGACATTAATTCCTTGAATCAAAGATTGAATGGATTAGACATGGCTGGACAGTTAGTTTCATTTGATTCATTTCTCGTTCATTTTGAAATTCATTTTTTGATGTTTTCATTCATTTTTGCTTATCTGTCTCCATGAGGAGAGATTTATGAAACATGCATAGCATTACAGGTAGAGCACATTTGATAACACACAACATGTGAGTTTGTGGATGCGTGTGTGTGTGCTTACAGGTGGAGGTAACAGATTAGACAGATGTAAGACAGATATTAATGCTTGCAAATGCATCTGCTTTGTTAATTTAGAATTTTCTCAACTCTACTGGTGTGAACTTAAACATCTACAAGACAGCAAAGTCATCCAGTCTTGATACTAAACTAAGCTAATCAGTTGCTGGCTCTCATTTTAATTAAAGAATCAATCTTCCCATCTAACTTTTAGCAAGAAAGCTGAATGCGTCTTTCTAAGGTCGTGCTTATTTTCACAAACATGTGGCCATGTGACAAATGTAATAACAGTACAATTATTTGAAATCCAAGAGAACAAGAGAGGGAGCGTTTAAGCTCTCTCATTTCCTCTCATGCTTTCCCTAGAGGAACAATGCCTCCAGGTATTGTTCCACACAGTTAACAGGAAAAATACTGTGGGAGGAGGTAGGAGGTCCAGGTGGGGTCATCAGGTCAACATCGCAGCCTTCTATGAAAAAGAAAAGAAGGAATCCAAGAGGAGATGGTGTGGAGGGGAGATAGATTTCATGCAGCAGTCTTTGTATTACACTAGACAGAGCAGTACAGTATATCTATCTGGGGACAGGATCCAAGACGGTTAGAGGGTTATCCAAATGTGAATTTGCTTGGCATGGGAGTGACAGGATACAGGAAGACAGATGTCACAAACTGAGGAAGCAAGTGATGATTAATCGAACATGCAGACTCCCACTTTCCAAAACAGGGTTCTGAACGGACATCACATTTACATTACATTTAAGGTGCATAGCTCGAAGCCATTGTGATGAACAAGTGCAGAGTCCTTTTATTTTAGTATTAGTATTTTGGAGAAATCCACAGTGCAAACAGCCCACAAAGGGTGCAATGTTCAGTATACTCAATAATCATTATGGGTTGCACAAGAGATAAGGCATGGAGGTTGATTTACCTGGGAAAACTGATCTGCTCAGGAAATTTCATGTTATTCTTAAGTGCAGTGTTGACAAATGGATTAAAGAACAGGATGGTTGGGATGAACATAAGTTAAAATTCTTTCAGACTCAAAAAGCAATCAAATGAATCAGTGTAGGATGCAATACATGCGTCAGAGCTATGTTGTTTTATGCTAAAAGGTCATAGAAAATTATCTGTAACATCTGCATGAATGCTGAACATTGAGATGCGAACATGTGGAGTCACTGGTCGGATTTGTGGTTGCGTCGTTAGTCATATGAACTGCTGTGAGAGAGCTGTACTGTATTTTTTAAACTGCCTCCACTAGTGATTATTAACAAAGAGAACTCCATAGAAATCCTTACACGAAGAAGACATGCTCGAAAAAACATGCTTAACTATTGACAAGCGTCTGATTGAGCACTGAGCATTTTACTGCTGTGATCTAGTGTGAGCGTGACAGAAACTACCTGCAAATCATGAATGGAGCCAGATGAGCACATGACAAGGACAGAAATGCAGTAAATATTGAATGAAATATTCTCCATCCACAGCACATGCCCGTTAGATTTTGTAAGGTCGTGTGATGTCATGTTTAGCTTGTTGTTCAGTGCGTCTTATGTGCCTGTAAAACGTTGGTTCACAGGCGGTAAAAATCATTTACGTGCGCTGTGCAACGTTTCCACAGGCACTTTAGCTCCCCAGTTCTTCCCCTCTTCAAAATGGTCTGGAAGTTATCAGGGCTCTCCCTTTTAAAAAGGATGTTGTGATCCTTCATTTGCTAACTCTGTAAGTATGCACTCCTCTTGTGCTTGTATACAAAGACTTCTGTTTATACGTACTCATTTTGATAGTTATTTAGAGTCAATGCTTTATGTGGACTCAGCACAAACTGGAGCTGAGAACAAACATTTACACCCAACAGTGGCTGCCTTTTGATAGCACTTCGGATCCAACATAGGGCTCTGTGTTTGCAAATCAGAGATGGTATCGTTCTTCAAAATGGAAAAGCATTTCAGACACATAAATAGAGTCCTTTTGATGAATAGCAGTTTGCATATACTCTGCTGGCATGTGGACATGCAAATTTGGCCTGAATCCTAAAAATGTTGTTCTATTTTGTTGTAGTAGAGCATATGCAAGGTACACGTCCAAGGCCGTGGGTGCATTCGTGCCGGAAACAGGAGAGAATTTTCTGCAGTCTAACATGTAGCCGTTTATCAGTGTGGTAAACACTGGTTTTTATGTATCTGCAAGGACTCCACTCAACAACTACTCAACTATTAGTGCAGGCTGTGGTCTGCATTTTAATGGTAAGCAGGTAAAACATCATGTCAGGAAATCACACAAACACACCGAGCTTTCACCAGGACAAGGGGAGCCATTAATAGTCTCCCCACCCCCAACCCCACCCCTCTAATAAATCATAGATTACATGCTGAAGTTGGTTTAACTTGCCAGCTGGATCACTTCTCCTCACTTTGCAAGGGTCACAAAAGCTTCACCTGTTTTTAATTATGATCCAGACTAACACGGCAAAAGCTGTGCCACTTAACTAAATGTTTTATGTCAAGTTTGAACACAATGCTTGCACTCTGAAATGGGTGTGTTTGTGCAGGGCTTTTTTTTTTTTTTTTTTTTTTTTTTACATATTTTCACAAGAAGCAAACTAAACTAAAAGTCAGAAAAAGTCTTTGCATGCATTTGCAGCTTTTGTCTCATGCAGCCCTGCAGTAGCGGCTGCAGGGACAATGTGTTCAAACTCTCTCAGCACCCTCCACAGGCTGGCTTTCTGATTGGCTGAGCACTGACCATGATGTCATCACTGCACGTTATAAGGGCTCTGACAAATAGCCTGGGAGACACATTGGAGGAAACACTGCTCAACTGAGGCACTGAGCGAGTGAGACACACGGAGATTAAGTGGACCAGACAGTAGAAAGAAGGACATGTGACAGAGAATACTTTGCAGGAGCTACAACAGTGACATTTCTGTTTTATATGGGAGGCAGGAAAGAGGACGACTACCTGTGGAGGTTTGTACTTTTATCTTGACTGGTTTGTTCAGCATGTTTTATGAGCTGTGTTTGCTGAAGCCTAACAGGATGTAATGAGTTGATTTTGTGGTGTTGGTGCTGTCGTTTTTCTTTTTCTTTCTTTCCTTTTTTATGAGAATAAATTCAACAACAGACACAGCTGTGCAAATTTGTTAATGCTACTTTTATATGCATATTATTTCAGATATGCATCTGCAAACATTTCACTGTTTCAAAAATAACAGTGTTATTTTTTTTTTTTTATTGGGCCACTTTTCAGTTTAAATTGTGACTCTTGCCTCTTGTGTTCTCTTGTGTTTGTGTGTGTGTTATCCACATATGGTCTCTACAGATGGGAAGTACAACCCCCCCAGTGTACCTCAATGTGAGTACAGAGATGATCAGCTCGGCTTCAGCCCCAGATAAGAATGAGGAGGGTTACAGTGAGGCAACAATGATCCTGCTGGGCATGATCATGTCCTTACTCGTCCTGTGCATTGTCTTTGGCAACATCCTGGTCATAACAGCGATTGCCCGCTTCCAGCGTCTCCAAAATGTCACTAACTGTTTCATCACATCCCTGGCCTGCGCCGACCTGGTCATGGGTCTTATTGTGGTTCCTTTCGGTGCCTGCTATATCATCTTTAAGACCTGGCACTTTGGTAGTTTCTGGTGTGAGTTCTGGACTGCGACTGATGTGCTCTGTGTGACTGCAAGCATTGAGACTCTGTGTGTCATAGCTCTAGATCGTTATGTGGCCATCACTTCTCCCTTCCGCTACCAGTCACTGCTGACAAAGTACAGGGCTCGTATTGTGGTTGTGCTGGTGTGGGTCATTGCTGCCTTGATATCTTTCCTGCCCATCCACATGAAGTGGTGGATATCAGATGATAAGGAAGCTAGGGAGTGCATTGAGGACAGTAACTGCTGTGAGTTCTACACCAACATGCCTTATGCCATCACCTCCTCTATTGTCTCCTTCTACATCCCTTTGGTCATCATGGTTTTCGTCTACAGCCGTGTCTTCCAGGAGGCTAAGCGCCATCTGAAGAACATTGACCAAATGTCAATGCCTCTGGAGGCCAACAACGGGCGTGGCCAGAAAAAGGCCAAGTTTTGCCTGCGGGAGCACAAAGCCCTAAAGACACTGGGCATCATCATGGGGATCTTCACTCTGTGCTGGCTGCCCTTCTTTTTGCTCAACGTGGTGGTGGCCATATGGAAGGTGGAGGATATCGACCTCACCTTCAGGATACTCAACTGGATAGGTTATGCAAACTCTGCCTTCAACCCACTCATTTACTGCCGGAGTCCTGAGTTCAGATATGCCTTCAAGGAAATCCTCTGCATGAAGAGGAACCGCCTCAGCAACCCGGGACCTGTGAATGGATACATCTACAGCAGGAACAGCTGGCAGAGCGAGCAGCAAGGGAGGAGTAAGGGCAGCTCGGAAGACAGTGATGCCCATGAAGGGTGTCTGGGGAAGGGAACGGGGGTCTGCGCCATTGGGGACGGATCAGTGGATCCCAACGGAAACTGCAGCAAAGACGACTTCGTAACGACTGTGACGACTGTCCTCTAAACTCGGAGCCCTGAGACCTCCGTCAGCAGGGCAATCCAGACATGTTTACACTGCTATCATGACCTTTTTTTCCAATTGATTAATGAAGGTAAGGCCAGTCAAGCTGACTGGTAGAGACTGCTTTAAAGAAACTGTAATAATCGTGCTCAGCAAAGGAGAGTATTTGTGAATAGATACTGTACGTAGATTCCCTTTTCCTTCTGTTAAATTTATCATCTGTAATTTCCATCTACCTCATCACATACTTTTTATTATTATTATTATTATATTTGTTTCTTAACTGACCAGCTAAACTAGTTCACATTAACTCGCTGCCCACAGGAGTTACACTAGGGCAGTATCTAAGCTGTTTATTTACTCTACTAAATGGTCTCTGCATTATATAATTGCTCATTAGCTGGCTCCAATTGAATTTGTGGGCATGTTTTCTATCTCAGAGGTCTTGGCAGAAGATCTCTCAACTTACTAGCATAACGATGTTTTTTTAAACTCAAAGTAAATGTTGTTGGAGGCTGTAACTTCCATTTTGGCGTGCCAATAGGGAGTTCTTACTGTATTTCCATCAGCAAATGGACGAGAAGCATGGAAGGATCACACTTAATGTCTCTTTGGTGCTTTGTTTGAAGAAATACATTCCGAATCAACCAAAATTACAATTTGGATTCATTTTGTTTTTATTTAATTTATTTTTTTACTGGATCATCTCTGTCTGAAAGATGATCAACAACAGGTGTGGCAGAACCTGTCTTTCTCTCTCTCTGCCCCCCCCCCCACCTCTCTGTACTGCTCAGTAATGTTGTGAGGCCCTGCTCCCTGCTATAGTGTTTTACAGCCTGTTACATTGGAGGTTGTGTTGCCAGCAGATAGCACCAAAGTTATCTACATCTCACTGTTGCAAGCTGTGAAACGCCTGGGGCTATCCTCTGTGAGTCACATGATAAAACTTGCAAGTTTGTATAAGTATACGTATCAGTCGAATTCCATTATCGGCCCGAAAGATGTCAAATATCTTTCAGTGCAAAGCCGATGGCATTACAGTAATGTGGTTAATCCTGGGTATTGCCCTTTAAAGCTCACAGCTGTTATGTGAATCAATTGATTTGTTTTTATGTTTGCTACTGCACAGCCATATCTTGGAGTCATATCTTGGATCCTGCCCTCCGGTTTATGTGAGGCATGTAAACCAGTACTTGGTACAGTACATGTATATATCTATTACATAACTGTAAGGCAAACTATTCAAATTTCTTGTCTCTCTATATGCTGATAGCAACAGTCACAGTTGTCCATTTTATTGCACAAGCCTTGTTTGTTTATTGAATTTTGTGGTTGCTGTGTTTCAGCATGTACAGTGTTTACTGAAACCAGAGAAGCCCGTTTCCTAGTCATGGCACAAGGGTACAAACCACACACAATAATAAACGGTGTGTAGAAATAGCCAAGCGATAACAAAGTTCCAGGCCTGAAACACGGTGGTGATGACAACTCATGCTGATACACAGGAATGAGAAAGCGCTCCTGAGCAGTGCACCTTTGTCAGCGCTCCCTGACATTTCCCAGAGTATCCCCACTGTAAACAGATGACTGGATCTTTATGAAATCAGTCTGAAATGCGGATTAGACACTCAGGAGTCCACGGAGCAGTGGCTCAGCTGTTCCAGTTGTTTCAGTCAGTCCACTTCAGACGCTGCTCGGAGTGCAGTCTCCAGGAAATGCGTCAATCCAGCTGAGCCCAGCCCAATAAACACGAATAAATCCATTATCTGTGCCGCTTAGCTGGAGAATCAGATAGCTCCCTCTTAAAAACAACACTGAAACAGATTAGAAGATTACAGTTTACAGATTAAGTATACAGTTCCCAATTTGCAGGTTGTGTTGAGATCCAACGGGTCAACCTGAAATGAGACTCATTCTTATCGCCCGTCCTAAGATCACAGGCTCTTGGGAATGTCACTTTTTGACTCATGCAAACATTAATGGAAAATGAGCTCCCAGCATGCAAGGCAGCAGGCAAGGCTTGGATTTGGATCAATTGGATTATTTACACACTTATTCCCACACTAAACGACTTGCAAGATGATTACTCTCAAGAGGAGTAACGGAGGTGTTGCTGCAAATGTAACCCACTTTCCCCAGACGGTTTGGCGATCTCTAGTATGTTCTGATCAATGTGACAGCGTGCTAAATGTGGCCCCTGAAGGCTGGAGAGGGGGGAGCAGGGATTCTCTGCCAGTCTAAATTGGTGTTAGTGACCTGCGTTTTTGTGCATGCAGCGTTGCCTCTAGAGTGAGGTCAGCTAGCACCGTCAAAACTGTGAACTTTGTTCCCTCAGAGGAATCTCTATGTACTGTATCACCAGGTTTGGTCAGCACTGTTGTCGTAGACCATAGGAATAGACGTAACCGTGGTGTCATCATACGTCAATGTTTGCCATGTGAAAAACAAGCTTTCCACTCTGTTGATCTTTTTTCTGTTTTCCTTTTTCATGGATTTACAGCAAAGTAAATGCATGGGTTAAATGTCATACGGAATTCTCCAGGGTTTTATTTTCAACATTTTCACTGCACAGCATGCACAAGCACAACACAGATAGAAGAAGACTTTGATATAAAACTATTGTATTTATTCACACCATCAATCAACGCCTTGAAACGAAATTAATGAGTCACGGCTCCATTAAAAAAAGGTCCATATTCAAAACACGTCATTTTTTAGAAACACTTCACAAGTGGCAGTTTGCATGTGCGCTGTATATTTGTGGTGATGTGTTTGTGAACTGTGGTGCCATTTCCTATCAAAGTGATCTGTTCAAGTGCGGAGGTAGTGGTAGGTTGTAAACTACATATCCACACTGCTCCCTCCTGGCAGTGGCCTCCTCTTGCACCTCAGCTGTCTGAGTTATTAACGGTTACTGTTTCATCAATGCATCTGTATAATAAGGAATGTAATTCATGGCTTCACCTCCACACGCTGGAGGACAACACAGTCATGTGCAATGAATATTGAATGATTAGCTGAGACAACATTCCAAGTACGGCTGATGGTGTGCTATCCATTCACATAAAAAGGTTACTTTAAAAGTGGATTGTGGATTAAAGACAAACCTTAGAGGTTATATTAGAATGTGGCACAAATATTTTCAGCGTAAAAGATTGTAATGTATGTCAAGGGTTGACACATTTTAATACGATGAAGGCTCAGGTGGGCTGATGCTAATGCTGTCTACGCTGAGTCATTATTGTTCCTATTTAATAAAAGTCACTGTGCCTCACAAGAACAGCTCCCAATGTTTTAGAGTAGGTCTCTCACTAACTTAAAGCAGCACTGTATAGCACTTTCATGACACACTTGCAGAACCTTTCGAGCAACTGAATCCATGTTGAGTTCATGAACTTTCAACAATTGTGTGGCCGGGGAGCTGTGCCTCTTCTCTTGTACCATAATATTTTTGTGGAAGTTCTCTTTCCTGTTTGCGACTAAAAATGAAGAGTCACGAGAAACCGAATCACAGCACAGCCGCTGCTGAAGGTGGACTATTCTGGTGTATCGATGTATGTAAATGTGAATTTTCTATGAAAGTTAAGTATTGCTTTAGCCGCCATATGAAAAAGTAAACCTATTACATGTGAACCTTTTTTCGTGGAGTGGAAAAAGTCGTCACTCAGCTGAATGTTTACTAAATGTTTGCAAGCTATTTTCGCACAAGTTCTTGTCACTGTTAACTTAATGAAGCCTGTTACAACATTTGGTGTCCTGTGATATTTATGAAAAAGCAAGTGTATGTGCTGTATTGTTTGTATTGAAATAAATTATGTACATGTTGCATGTTATGTCCTCACTGATGTGTCCTTTATTGTCATTAAACTGCACAACTGTAAAATACAAAGAATCTAAAGAATAAAGTCTGAGCCACCTGAATGCATCAAGCCTGCACGCTGACAGCAGTTAAGTCTATTTCAGTATGGGAAAACCAGTCATCGGCATGTGATCCAGATGGAATGATGGACAGGAGGGAGATCGGGACATTATGCAACTCTTTCCATTCTGCTCGGTGCTCCAAGTAATCATAGATTATACAGACCACCTAATTCTATCCCAGAAATCCAACGGAGGAGGACAGTAGAGATATATAGAGCCATAAAAATGTCTTGATATTTGGCTGCAGGGGAAAAACAGTTTTATATGTTTCTTTTGAGCACAAAACGTGTTCATGTGCTGAATGAGAGGAGTCGTTAAAATGGTTAGGAATGCAGAAAACCATGAGCTGCAACGACATGTATTAACTATAGATTAGTGATGATCAGTGGATTTCATAGCAAACAAACATTGGACGCCTGTAAAATGAGATCATGTGCTTTCATCGGTCAGAATAGTGTTTAGTCTTCTTTATGTGTGGCAGAGAAGCGTGGAAGATGACGTCATTCATCGACAACATATATGTCACATGACTTCTTATGACTGGATGCAACGTACCCGTTCATGCTTTTTAATCATGACTACTGTGTGTTGATAATTGTATTGTTCTCAGCTGCATAAATGAGCTGCAAATGTTAAACTAACTAGCTTACTGTGTACAGCAGAAGCCAAGTGGAAAACTTCCTACTACAGCACATGAGTTTATCAGGTTGTACAAGCTGAGCAAACAGTCAATCACAGAGAATCAGCTTCTGAAGAATCAGCCAAACACACACTTACCATTACATAAACAGTCTAAAAGCTTTCAATCGAATATTATCTGTGCTTTCCTTCGGCAGTTAGATTTCACAGTGGAACATCGGCGTTGTTGCAGAGGAATCGTCAGTGTTAATTCATTCACTTTTGCGCACAAGAGCTCTTCACCGTCTGTCGCCCTCTAATACTTTAAAACTCAAGCTTCCCCCTGCAGTGTCGGATTGCAATTTCACTTTCAGTCGCCTTTGAGGGGTTTAGACGTGCACTGAGGCGATCCACAGGGATGTGTGCAAACATAAGCCTGAGAGATCTGCAGCGTGCGCTCTGGTGCATGATGGCCAATTTTCAGTTGCTGACACAGAAACGTACAGAAATCACACCCAAATCATTTTGCCAACAGTCTGCTCAGGCTTTCAAACATAAGTCTATGCACGGTAATATCTATTATCAGGCTTCAAGGACTCAAATCCTTAAGAGCCAGATAAAATGGCTGTTTTCCCACATCTAGACCCACTGTCTGAGTCACCGTTTTAAACGAAAGCACCAGGGAGGGCAACTCTCTGGAAAGAAGGAGCTTGTTTTTGGTACAGGGTGACTATTTTTTCAGATATTTTAATCATTGGAGTGCATGCCGAGTGTGAGTATGTGAAAATGTTGTCTCTGATAGATCGATAAGTCCCCTGGCACCTCGGTGACTACAGTGACCAAGGCACCACAATGTCTGCGGTTCCCTCGCTCCCAAGGGCCTTACTAGCATGTGCGTGTGTGTGCATGTGTGTGTGTGTGTGTGTGTGTGTATTTGAGAGCATGTGGATGTATTTGCACACGTTGGCACATCTCAACTTGTAGCTTGTCCACATCTGAAAAACTAGCTCCATCCGACCTGAGGTTATAAAAGCAAATATGAACCCAAAAGATGTGTTTCACTCTGTTTCCAAAGCCAAAGAAAATGCAATAAAACACTTCTTCAAAAATATTTTACTTCTCAAACATGCTCCTCTTGTCAGTACCACAAACTGAGTAAAGTTTCTCATTCGTCAGTGTGGCAAATGTTTTGTTTCCTACGTGCAAGCTCAGAATAAAAGAGAGTATTTCCTTTGACAGTTGATTTATACTGTGATCTGTAACACTCAAATCTCAAAGATGGAGACTCTGGATGTGTAGTGTCAGCTCTTTTCTCTCTCTTTATAAAATAACGGAGCCATGGGCAACAAGATACATCATCATTAAAAAACTCAAATCTATGCTCATACGACATTCAGTGCAAATCAGTTGGCAAAACACCAAGACATCAGTGGGATGGATGTGACATTATCGGTGTGAACCGGATATAGGATGTAGGGGTCAAGGGTCAATCACATAGCGAATGATGCCTCAAAAGCTCTCTGGGACACATGAGCATCAGTGTAATTGCACAGCAGCCCTTGACTGTGTTCCTTATTCCGTTTCCTCTTCTTCTACTACTCCTGCAGGCCCGGTCACACCAGGAAGTGGCACAACAAAATGAATCTAAGTCCTCATGACAAAGGCAGTGCTGTAGGATCGATGATGTGGGGACTGCTCACCGGACTAGTTGGTGAAGTGTAGCTGGTGAGCCGGAAACGTGCTGGCACTAGTAACAATAGCCTCTTTCTGTTTTCTCTCTCTACCTGTTATTTCCCACTGGAATTGTGTTCTCATGATTGTACATCATTTAATTTAGTGAAGAAAAAAAAAGCTTTCTGAGCGAACAGACTTTCTAACTGTCTACAAGCTTACTGACAGTTAACAGTCTGCAGTCAGGCAGCAAGTTAAAAGTGGATGGTGCGTCACAGCTAATAAGCTACGATGGCGTCCTCCATTCTTGACACTCCAATTCATTCCCTCAAAGGTCAGCACTGTCACGGCTTGACACTGTGTTTGCTGCTTTGCTCTTATTTTCTTGTGTCTGTAGCTTTGCTCTTTGTAAGTTATGGTTCAACTGGCTCCTGACTTTGTTTCTCCCAGAGACCAAAGGAGGATAAAACACACCCTCCCCAGTGCACTTGTGTACAGTATGTACAGAACAGCTCTTCTGAGCAGACTGGCTACAAACTGCATGCATCTGTGTGCGGTTTTCTATGATGAAAAATGCAGTCTGGCTTTGATTTACAGGAGGTCAAGAGAGGTTTTTGTACTGGTGGTCATGCACAATAATTTAACTGTTCATAGCCAAGAAGGAGTGTTGCATTATTTAATTTCAAGTGTCAGCCTCATACTTGTAGTTTTTTAAATGTTTGTCCTCATCCTGCTGCTGATAGTGTATGACTTAATAGTGGATGACTCCTGGTTTAAATTTGAATACATCAGAGGATTGACGCAGGCCAAAGTGGATCCAGTGTAATAATACCGTTTAAAATGTGCCTCAGCTCTGTCTTTTTCTTTCTTTCCTTAATGGCTCAATTATCTGACAAAATAGGAGTCATAATTTGCCTCCATGTAGTCAATTTGACTCCGAGCCAGCTCCGGTTTATTGTATTCTTAATGGGTAAGCAATCGTATTTGTTGATGGCTTTGTTAAGTAGCACTTTTCCACCTTTTCAAAAGCCACCGTGTAGTTCTGTTCCGTGTATTTCAAACACAAGCAAGTGTTGTATGGCACAGTGTGTCCTGAGCTGCTGGGATTGACTTTTGCAGAACGAATATTTCTTCCAGCAACCTGCTCACGTAAAATGGAAAGCTTACATTAATCATGCACTCCTTTGTTATCACAACTCACAGAACAGCTCTATAGCCAAGACTGATGTATGGGAGCAGTTTGACAAAATTCGAGCTGTCACTCACTCGTGGTCTTGCGGAAATGGGTGACTTCCATCAGAAAATGTTCCTCTTTTCTAATCTAACTGGAATCCTGATTTTAAATCATCCAAAAGAAACACAAACACAGGAAGGAATGATTGTCACATTTTTGTAGCGTCCTAACAAGAGTGGAAATTCCTCTGACCAGCCACATTCTCACTTGTCGGACCATTGTCTTTATCCCAGCATTCCCTGACGTACTCACAGTGTTTACTAAATGACAGACAAAGATGCTTGTCAGTTAAGTAAATGGATGCCTACAGATATGGATATAGTGTGTGTGTGTGTGTGTGTGTGTGTGTGTGTGTGTGTGTGTGTGTGTGTGCGTGCGTATGGTTAATGCCCCGTGGCAAAGAAGTATCCAGGAGTAAACCCTGACACAACACAGAAATGGAAGCTATGAATTGTATCTAATACACATACTTAGATCCACGTTGGCTGCTGCTGCTTTGTGAAGAAATTGGACGGCCATCATTTGTTTCCTAATGTTCCCAAAAGAAAGCAAAACAATAAAATTTAAAAAAAAGGTCAGTAAAATCAGGTTAAACGTGACCAAATTCTGGTTTTATTTGCGCTCCATGTTGTACTTAAAGTGCAAATAAAACCATTTTCAAACCAATTCAGATGCCTGTAACCCGAAAGGCCTGTTATCAGACCGATGTACCATCCCAGACATTTACAACTTCACGTTTAGGTCGTGACCGCTGAGAAGAGACAGTTCCTGTCAGCTCCACTAATGAAAATCTGCATAGACAGAGTGAAACCAGAGTTAATCCTGCTGGTCAAACTTTCATCACGAGCTGCTGTAGTTATTCACCTTGACCTTATTGAGGTTACCAGAAGACACTGACAGCGTGGGTAATGTTTCAGTTTGCTGTGAGATCGTATTAGCTGGAGCAGTCAAGCTGTGACTGTAACTTTTCCTTAATGTTATTGAGAGACTCTGCAATCTGCAATCACCCAGGATGGAACAAACTGAAAAATGATGCAGTGCGTCTGTGTGTGTGTGTGTGTGTGTGTGTGTTGTGGTGGATATGATAAACTCATTCACCTTTTACAACAGTGTAGGATAATGTAGCCAGGCAGTACAGTTATTATCCCTGGGAATGAGAGATGGGATAGAGGAGGAAAGACCGTGTGCTGTAAACTGTAAAAAAAAACGAACCACTGAAATTCTACTGTGACAAATCAGGAATGTTCCCAATGACATTTTACACTCAATGTCTTTTTGTTAAGATCATTGAATTAATCAGCTAATTTAGTGCAGAAATATCACAAACCAACTTTTTGGCTGCTTGTGTTGCTGTTATTGTTATTGCTTGTGTGTACCTCAGAGTAATCCAGTGTCACCTCCGTACACGTATTTGTAATATGTTTACGGACGTACATACATGCATATTTAGGCATTTAAATTGTTTTCATATAACTCCAAAACCCACTATTACTTGTCCATCAATTAGCTGCATAAATTAAAGAATTTGCTTATGAGGCTATATTTTGAAATATTTTGTTAAATTGCTTATTCTTTTGCTTGGACACTATTTGTTAAGTATTTGCTTCGTCCCTTCCTCATCTAGTTCTCCTTCTCAAACAATGTATAAACAGTTTTGTAGGGCTGCAAATTAGTTTAGTCTTAAAAAACAATGTAATGATAATATATAACTGTATAACCAAACTCTGTTAAGAGTTCATACTAAGATATAATACTTTGACGACGGACTGCTCAGTTCAGTTAAATTGAGCACAACTTATCTATCTCTTTGTCCTCAGTTGTTTTAGGTCCACAAGTCCTCATGAGATCCACGTGAATATGGAACAATGTGACACACATGTACAGTACCTACACTTGAATAGTTTCTCGGCTGGTTACCATTCAATGCAAAACATTTTTTGCATTTTTTCTTTTTTGTCTTAAGTGTGTCGGGCACACATTGTTTGCACAGAGGGGACAAGGAAAAGAAAGCAAGTTTCTTATTAGGTAAGTGTAGTGTGTCACATCATACAAATGCTGTTAATCCTAGTTCATCCTATTCCTAAATGCTCATGAGGTTAGTTTAAGCCACCTTTAGCTGATAGCGTCATGGGTTTCCAAGTATTATTGTTTTCTGAAACTGATATCTCTCAGTCTAAGAATGTCATCCAGGACAAAAGAGCATCGACAATCCAGTTGTTTTAGAAGGAAGTCATAGAAAGGTCGTTTCATGAAAGACACATTCATACAGTGACATGCTATTATGAGCTGTGATCGTCTATTATTTAAACTACCTGGTCTAAGGCTTGGAATACTAATCAACAAAATATATATTTTTTTGTATGCCAAAGAAATAAGTCAATACAAATTCTACATTTTTTGCACTAATTGCCTTACATGTTGTTTGGTGGAGAGTTTTCCTGCCACATGAGATTTTTCAGCCTTGTATATTTCTACTGTTGGTGCTTATGAGCCTTTGTAGTTCATAGTGAGAATGACAAATGTAAACTTGTTAAGCAAAAGTCCCTAAAGATCATTTGAAAGTAACCCTGGGAATACTTAAAAAGGAAGAACAATCCAGTGCTTGTTTTGGCACACTTGGATGTGTTGTGAACTTGTGCTAAACTCATGCCTGTGGGGGGAAGGAAGAAGCCCAGCAACATTATTCAGCATGCAGACCATGTATGCAAACATTCCTTCCTCTGGCTCATTGCTTAACAACAACTTAATGCTTAGCAGTTCCCCTCTGCTTGGCCTTGCCTAAAACACTCACTTTTATTTGCTCTGCTTTGCCATTTTCCGTTCTGCCAGTTCCATAAAATGTAGGATTGTTAATATCTTCTTACTGTAATTCAAGAAATGCCATTAGGCATGCTGCTCTCTCCAAAAGTGTGGTTGAATTCAAGAGGCACCACATTGTAGGCCTACTGTCCAAACAGCTAGATCCTGTCAGAGAATGCATTTTAATATAAAAACCACACCTGTTTCTAGCTCACAGTGTCACACAACGACTTTCTTGCACAAACGGACGTCAGTATTGGACTTTAATTGAACCCATGCCAAGAATGTGACTGAGAGGACACTTTCCATTATGCTCAACGTGGATTGCTACCATTGCCAGGCAGATGACAGAAATCTTTTTCTCTGCTTGCCCCCGTCTCTCTCTCACCTGTTGTAAGTGGCCACAGCAGCTGTTGCAGCACAGGCTGCAGATAGGAATTGTCTTTCACTGCCCACCTCTGGCTGAACTGAGGAACAGCAGCATCATGACGGCTTCATGGACATAGCTCTCTCTAGTGGTGCGTTCAAGACTTTGCTCCCCGGTGGCTCTGGGTTGCAAAGCATAGAAACAGAAAATTATGTTTAGTGCGTATTGTCCTTTTCAAATACACCATCCCTGCCATGATGCTCTCCTGGGCTCTTATGTAGCATTATGTAGCACAGTCTGAAGGTCCGCTGGTCAGTGAGCTGGCCTGTGTGCAGTATGACATTACACTGAAAAAATGAAATTGGTATTTTATCTGCCTGGGCTGGTCTCAGACTACTGTATGGAAAACGCTGATAATCATATCCATACAGGAAAAAGAAAAAAACTCGCCACCTTGCCATTAGTCATAAATGCCAGATGTACCCAAATGTCCACCAAATGTGTATTAATCCGCAACAGAAAGTAGCCCCAGACAAATCCATTTTGTGTTTGGCCATCTTGTTTCCCTCTTTGAAAACTGTTCAAACGCTTTGATTTAGATCCAAATATGAGAGGAAACTTTGAAGGATTTATGTGAAGCATTCTCTGCAAATGATTCACACCACGTTATGACACATGTGCAATAAAGGATCTTTAATAGCAGTAATGGCACATCAGTTCCTGTTTTGTTTTGTTACTTCTTTGGAAGTTTACATCACCAGCAACAACGATTTCTCCCGACATTTTGATCAGAAGAAGAGCAGCACGAAGAATGGAGACAAACGCATCTCCATCCATTTACTTAACTGACATCTCCATTCTGTGAAGAGTGGAGAAAAAGTCAGTAGTCAGTAGTTTATAGGCTAGTTATCCAGAAACTGTCGGCTGATGTGTTTCTTTTAACCTACATACCTTCCTACTAACAGCTAAGGTTATGCAAATTTTCCAGCTATAGCTGGTTGATTAGTTGACCTATTGATATGATTGATGGTCTGTTCAGCGCTATCCTTGGTTCTGATAGCTTTCTCTCTGACCACTCTACTTTCCCAATACAATGGTATAAGTTCAACTGTAAAATCCAATGAATTGTTAGTAAAATATAAATACATCTTATGGTGTGTGTGAGTATGTGTGCATGTACTTTATAACTAATAACTATAGGGCCTGTCGTAATAGCGTGCACTGGGGCACTGGGGCACTGGGGCCGCCGTAATTACCTGACACCACTGCTACAATATCTTGGTGTAGTATTTCTTGCTGTAAATGCAACTGTGATTCCTGAAATACCATTGTGTTTTCCTTACCGTGCTTTTTTTCCCCTGATTCGTCGTGTGTTCTGATTTTTCATCGATTTGGTTCGATTTGATGTGCTTTCTTTGCACCTCATGGCCACCGTATTTCTCCCATACGTGAATGAACAAAAGCACAAATAGACACTCGGCAAACAAAATAACATTCTTTATGCTTGGGTCATATCTTCCAGAGATACAAAAATGCCTTTAGAAAAACATATATTAGAAGTAGGATGCACTGTAATAACCACAGAATATACTGTACAAAAGGCACATACTCTGAAAACTTAACAGTATTGACATCATCTTTCCTACAGTAAGTGCCGAGCGGCTGGAACGTTGGAGTCAGTTTGCCGGTCAGGAAACATGTGACCAGATGGGGGAAATGTCAGTTAACAACATTATATGTAGACATCATCTATGTCCATGTCTTCACTGTGTCTGTCACCAGATTTGTCTTCCTCTGTATGGTCACGTGCAGCTTTATCAGTGTTTATACTAACAGTCTCTGTTTGGTCAGCATCAGGCTTATTCTCCTCAATGCTGACATGTTTTTGAACAGGATCTGCACAAGCGTCTGTTTCTTTAGCGGGTTTAGTGTTTTGTTCTTCCTGAATATCAGAATCTGTGTTTCTGGCGTCTGTGACGTCACTTGTGTGATTAAGAGGTGTTTGACTGGGCATGCTGGGGGCAAATTCTGACTCTGTCCCATCTGTTTGATTGTGGTAAGTTTGTAAAGTGTCAGTGGAGCTGCTGGAGTCTGAGATCTGCTCCTTAGCTGTATCAAAGGACTCTGTTAAAATGCTGTCACTGTTCGAATGACTGGTGATGGTTTCTGTCTCAGAGGCGTCCACAAAAGGGCCATCTGCATCAGGAGGATTCATGTTGTGATCTTCTTTCCCACTGGCATCTCCGTTATTAGTGTCTGTGCAGCTATCCTGCTCATCATCGTGGATCATACAAGTTCTCTGAAGTGAGTTGTCATGAGATTTTTCATCTTCAGGTGTAGACGTGAAAATGCCGTTTCTCTTAACCAAACTTTCTGTATGTTCCATATCAGCATCAGAGCCCCTTTCCCTCTTTTGGTCAGGCTCTGTGTCTGCATCGACGACATCCTCCTGACCAACAGCGGTGCCTTCCTCTCCAGCCAGAACTCTCTTCAGACTCTGGGCTCTGTCTCTGTAAACTTGGCACAGCTCAGGGTCGGGCATGTGGTGGCCGTGGATCTCAGCCAGCTTCATGTAGACCACATAGAGAGCCTCGGGGTTAGCTTGGTCTTCCAGGGCCGCCGCCAGAGCCAAATGGAAGTAACCCACTGCATCAAAAGCATCCTGGAGAGAGTGGACAGAGCAGAGGTCAGCGCAGGTCTCATTTAGATTCGAAGGCTTGATTTTGATCAACATCATTTACTGGAAAATGCCACCAAATATAGATAAGACAAAAATCACAAAATCTTTTTTCTACAGGACAAGGGGAAAAATAATCCAAAATCTAAATGTCCTACCACCTTCCCCTTCATCGAACAAGGAAAAGTATCTTGGAGTAGACATATCTTACTACAAGACTATGATTTTTCAAATAAAAAACTAAATTAACTTATGTGTTAGATTTTCGATAAATAACATAAGTCTGGCTGGTCAATGTCTTAAAAGATCTGCAAATTAATTTGGACGAAAGAAAAGACCAACTTCAGCAAATTTTGCATTTGAGTGACTCACTGTGTATATTCTGTTTCCTCATGCAAATGCAAACACAGAAGTATATTTGTCTCCGGTACCTTTAGTTTGTGCAGAGTGAGGTTGCCCAGTCTGCAGTAGACCTTGGTGTAGTAGCGAGCCTCCACTGGGTGCTGCAGGACGGGTGGACAGAGGGACAGGGACTTGAGGTAGTAGTTTTCTGCCATCTCATACTGCTCCAGGCTGTAGTAGACTGTAGCCAGCCGGTGGTAGGCTGTCCTTTCATTCAGTTGCACACCTGAGGACATACAACCACGGCCAAAGTCAGCCACGCCACAGCTATTGGCTGTACGTTATCAGTAACAGTTAACAAAGGCTCTGTTTGTGGGCCATGCATGTACTCTGCACCTGTTTTGCTGGCGATCTGAACAGCCAGTGTTGCGTACTGTAGAGCCTCCTCCTGCTCTCCATAGTTCATCAACAGCTCTGTCAGTTTACCCAACAAGCGGAACTCTGAATGGATGACTCTGATGCTCCGCGCGAACGGCAGACTTCCATCCTGAAACCAAAACATGAGTTTATCAAGGAAAATACTGCATCATGTACATCAGGCATGGAGTGTCCTTTATCTTACCCTGTAGAAAGGCAGTGAAGCCATCTGGTTCCTGTGGCCTTTAAAGTAGACGTCTCCTGCTTCCTCGTAGATGCTCATGGCAAAGTGAGGATCATTCATCCTAAGGGCTGTCTTCACTGCTGCCTGTCAAATACATTATATCGTCAATCACTATCGATGGCATCTAACAGTATGCAAAACCTTAGGTCAGGTAGTGGCAGCTTGGTGAGGACGTGATGAAGCAATGAAAGAAAAATGTAAAAGGAATGAGGAGTGCCTACATACTATGGATGCTAGCTTTGTGGAGGAGCAAAGGACAGAACAAGGACAAGAAAAAAACTGAAAAATGTTCCCCGTCCTCCATCCAACGCACCGCCACATATTCCCTCTTCCTCACCTGCAGGTACATGTCAGCCAGCTCGTCCTCGTGGATGAGGTAATAGATGCGTCCCACCTGCAGCCAAGTCTCTGACTCTTCCTCTCTCTTGCCCAGATCAATAGAAATCCTCAGGCTCTGCTTGGTGTAGTCGAGAGATTTTCGAGACGATCTGCAAGCCACAGAATTGAGACAGTTACTCCAAAACCAAAGATCTTAGATAAGAAATGGCTAAACAGAGGATAAGAGCAAGTGGAAAAGGAGGGGTGGAAACTCACTTTTCAGTGTTGAGTGAGAGATAAAGGCTGCTCAGGATTTCTAGATACTCTCCTTCCAGCCTCTTGTCCTTCAGCTCTCTTGACACCAACACGCAGTGCTCATAGTAGACGATACTCTGGCCATACAGCAGCATGGTAGCATACAGCCGACTCAGCACTTTGGCCACCACCATCTGACCTACGAGAAAATAGATTACCTGTTGCTCCTGAGACTAAATGCACTGTGAAACATTTATGATATTTACTGAGAACTATAGAACGTAGAGCCTGACCTTTACTGCACATTGACATGGCTGACATTATCAGCCATTTTCAGCCAACACATATGTGTGGCATCAGCGTATAAATAAGGAATTATGGTACAAATGTAATATATTTGAGATTGTTTAGACACAGTGTGGCCATTGTAGAATTTGTCCAAAAAAGGCAGTGTTAAGTTGATTAGCACATAGCAAATCTCTTATGTACTTATGTTAAAACTTTTGAAATATGTAGATATGTAGAAAAAAACAACAGATTTTATATGCACAGGTCAGCGCTCTTATCTAACTTTTGGCAAGAAGGCGAATAAACTATTCCTGTTTTATATTGACTACTCACTGTGTAAGTTTCTGGCATGTAGTGCAATTAGTAGTCCCATTTCATAACACGCCCTAATGTCCTGACTCCTCCCCCTGTCTTTGTAGCTCCGCCCCAGCCAAAGGTAGGTCTGAACGTGCTCCTCATCTGTGGGGCTCTCCCAGAGCTCCAGAAAAAGGTGCAGGGACCTGGTAATACAATCACCATCACGATATGTAACTCTTTGTGAACTCTTTCCACATTTGTTTTAAGATATCTGACCTCAAGATATCTGACCTGACCAGGAAGCGTTCTGCTACCCAAGATGCCCCCACATCGAGTGCCAGGCAGCCCAGGTTGGCCAGTGCCAGGGCCTGGTTCCTCTGGTTTCCACTTTCCCTGGAGATTACCAAGGCAGAGTAGAGATGCCAGCCTGCCTCTTGGATGCAGCCCTGCCGCCGCAGACACAAAGCCAAGAGGTTGTGGATCACTCCTCGCTGTGTGACACTGTCTGTGCCCTGGAGTACACACAGATTAGACGTGATCACAGAGAGGAACAGATAAAACCTCCATTTTAAACCAAGTGCTTCTACAAATTCTGATTTATGCAGGTGGTTAGCATTGTTTGGTGTACCTGGAGTGATGTGAGCAGTGGCTGTAGGACACTCTGGGCCCTCTCAGCCTGGCCTGTCAGCACCAGCAGCCACCCGAGCAGCACAGAGGCCTCAAAGCCCTCTTCCTCATTAATATGGCCTCCTGTCTCCACGGCTTGTTGAGCACAGCGCACCGCCTTATCTAGAGCATCGTACTGCTGGTAGACTGAGGCCAAGCCCTGACACAGGTCCCTCTGGGTCTTCATGTCCTCCCCTTGCTCAGCTATAGCCAGGGCCTGCTGAAGGTAAACCACAATCTGGGCTGGGAGCAGGGAGGTCCCTTCCTTCCAGCGTGGGTTCAGGCGAACAGAGTTCCTGATAAACAACTCAATCCTCTGGAAAGCTTCATGGAGGGAGTGGTCCTGTCTCGAGTCCAGGCTAAGTGAGGCCAGTGCCAAGTAAGGCATGTATTTACGATGATAGAGCCAGCTTAAGAGCCAGTTTAGGTCCAAAGGAACTATGGGACGCCCCTCTGCAGCAGAGAGAGACGCTGAGAGGAATTGGAGTCGCTCAACAAACGGAAGCGCATCATCCGTCTTCCTTAGACGCAGGAAGAGGCTGGAGATGAGGTAGCAGACGCGAGCCTCCAGGTGTTTGTCCCCCATCACCACTGACCTCCTCAGCAGCAGCTTCAGCAGTTCAACCTCGTCAATGGACGTGAAGGTGTGGCAGGGAAGGCAGAGGAGCAGGGCACTGGCCTTCTCCAGAGTCTGGGGTAGTTTGTCTGTCATACGCTGCTTCAGGTAGACAGCGGTGAGGTTTGTGAAGAGGGCGACCAGGAGCGGCGTGTCAGAGAAACTGTCTACGAGAACACTGAGGGCCTCCTCATAGTACACACGTGCCTGAGGAGAGGAGGAAACAAATAACCTGAAACAAAAGACCTCAGCAAGTAGAATTTTTACTACTATTACCGTACAGTCACACTTGCCTTAAATTGCCTCTTTAGGGAGGAAAAAAGCATGTTAACGTATACACAGCAAACATATTAATGCTAGAAATGAAGCACATACCTGGGAGAGCTTTAGCTTCCTGGCACAGAGTCTTCCCAGGAGGAAGCATGCCCGTCGATGTGCCCAGTGCATGCCCATCCTCTTGGCGCACTCCCTGACTCCCTCTAGGTGCACTGATAGCTCTTCCTCTGTCTTACCACTGAAGGTCACCCACAGGAAGGAATACTGCAGGTCGTACAGGGGCAGGAAGTCATCCTGGAAGAAATAACAAACAAAACAAGAGGCTTTTGATGGGCTGTATGTGTTTGGTAAAAAGACTTGATGGAACAACTGTAAACGTCCCTATTATTAGTTTGGACTGATTCTTGTTTAGTGATTTAAACCTGAGAAGTTACACTGCCAGGGTGGAATATGTGTTAGCATCTTTAAACCAACAGGTCAAACTTTGTATGAACCATTAGCATCTGACGAACAATGACTTCTTCAAGTCATGATGGTTTAGAGCAAAAATCCTCTTGAAAAGTCACAATTGTCGTTCATGAAAAAAAAAAAAGTTACAAGCAAATAAGTAAGAAATCTTTGATTCAGTGCTTGGCCCTGTAGTGAGTAAATCAGTGAATAAACTGGGACCTGGAAGTGTTGGTGGTTGAGCAGGGTCAGCGTGGGGTCACTGAGCTCGGACTCCTCCCCCTCCCAGCTGTTCTCCTCCAAGAAGAGAGGTGGGTCTTCCTGGAACTCGTCCAGTTCCCTGAACGTGTCATCCAGAGTGAAGGACAGGCGCTCTCCCTCCTCCGGCAGGGGATTGTGGGAGTGACAGAGGGACAAGCGAGGATGGGAGTGAGACAGGGACGTGCGAGGGGAGGAGTGGTACGGGGGTGTCTCTCCGCTCGCCTCTGACATGACGCTCTGACGGGCACTTGCAGGAACCTTATTATCTGGGAAGAAGACAGATACGGTAGTGTGTCAGTGTGGAGCAGAGAAGCTGATAAACACATTTAATTTTTTAAAGCTGTTTGAATGCATTAACCTCATAAACATCTGGTTTCCTAATCAGATTTTAAAGCATTACCATGTTTTGGCCGATTTCTGATGTACATGAAGTCAGTCGCATCCAGTCTATCTGGAAACACACAAGGTAAAACAATTTAACCGTCAATTTTCCACTTGGGGATAAAAATGGAAACATTTTCCCAGAATGAATCACTAACAGTATCACTACTCACCACTAGGAAACAAACATGAGATGCACATCAAATCAGACAGGACCTATATTTCAGTTATGCTCCTAACCAGCAGAAAGGACAATATCTCTTGATCGGCCCGGTTGTTTCTTTACCTAGCCTGTAGACAGAGCTGATGTCAGACGAGAAGAGTCTCTCCAGCAGGCCGCTGTCACTTGGCTCAGAGCACGGGTTAACCTGAGACAGGCTGGCCCTCTCCTCCTCAGTCAGAAAGACCAATTGTCTGTCTCTGTGTGAAGGAAACAAAGGCAGCATTATCCTTTCTGCCGTCTCCCCGGCCTCCTCACCCAGTCTTTTCTGTCCAGACTGCAGATACACTTAATAGGATTTCATAAAAGATCAGCAACAACACCAAAAAACGAGGCAACCAATGTGGATTTGATAAAGATAAAGTGCTTTGAATTTGGAATGATGCACAACATCATCAGACAGCTCAAACAGCTAAAAAAAGGAACTACTTACAGGGGTGCGGTGTCCAGAGGTTTTACGTGGGCCTTGTGGATGAAACCAGTGTGACCTGTGGATGTGTGTGTTCCTATGAACACGCCCAGGCCTCGGACTAGTAGACCCTGGATCTCCACGAAGTCACCTTGACTCAGCTGAAGCTCACCTGGGGCCACTGGACTGTAGTCAACCACTGCTACGCAGGAACCAGTCACTGTAGTAGTAGTTGATGAGGAGAACAACATAAAGACAAGAAATACACATCAGAGTTGAGGTCAGTATGTAAAATCTTTATACCGTACTGTAGGCTTTTTATATCATGCCAAAGAACTAAAGCTGAAATGCTTTTCACAAATGCAAACAGGTTGGAACTACTAATATATGCATAAGCATATCTATATTGATCCACTGTGGCTGTGCGCTGCTGTCTTCCAGTAAAAAGGGAGTGGATCTGTATGATATTATCCTCTGTGTTTGTGAACAGTAAAATAACTGACTTCACAGCTGTCCACCAGCTAGGTGCTAACTTGATCTGTCTGCCGCTGGATGCTGAGCAGGTGGTGCACAGTGGGTAATTTGAAGCTTTTTCACCAAAAACAGCAATCTATTGTGTCCGAAAGCAAGTCCACGACAGCAGTGAGAGTGAACCAACACAATAAAGTTAAACCGCTAAACAGTGAGCTGAAACTCACTACAAACTAATGTAGAAAAAACTTGATCATAGCGGCTTTAAAGTAAGAATTTGTATGTGATTAAGGAGTCTTTCATTTTGATGGTAGAGGTTCAGTATACTGTATGTGAGTATAGTAATCTATGGGATGTTGTATGTGCAGTGGCGGAGGGATATTCACATCTTTTACTTAAGTAAAAGTAACAATACCACAGTGTGAAAATGCTCTGTAACAAGTAGAAGTCCTGCATTCAAAATCTCATTGAAGTACAATAGTATAATATCAAAATATACTTAAAGAAACAAAGGTAAAAGTACTGATGAATAATAATAACAATAGAATAATATATATTATGTGAGTGGATTATGATTATTGACTCTTTGATGTGGCTTTATATATTGCTGCGTAGCTTTAATAATAACACATCATCATTTATCAGTTGCTTCATGATTTGTGTTAATTATCTAAATCTGCAAAGTAACTGCTAACTAAAGCTACTAAATAAATGTATATAGTATAAAGTATAAAGTAGCATAGAATTGAGACACTCAACTAAAGTACAAGTGCCTCAAAATTGCACTTAAGTAAAGTACTTAGTTACATTCCACCACTGAGCATGTGTGAACACATGTTATATGCAGAATGACTTTACCAATTGAATGTTCAATTAGTTCCTTTTCAGTTGGTGAGCATCCAGCATTGCCTGGGTACTTCCTCAGGAACCACCTGACCAAACAGGAAATATAGTTCAACACAACCACGCCAACAAACAAGCACCTCCTTTGCTGCTGCTCTGTTCATTCAGCCAAAAGCTTCGACCAGAGAATGTGTTAATCGTGCTATTGTTTGCAGTGCAAATCAAGTGTGGCATACATGAGGAACATAGTGTGACTCACTGGTAGAAGGGGTAAGGCAGCGGCTGCATGGCGTTGACGGGCACCAGGCCGTGACTTCCTGTGGAGAGCATGGTGCCCTCCCACATGCTGTCCTGCCCTGTGTCCCTCACCATCAGCAGGTCATTCTTTTTGAACGACAGCTGTTCCTCGTCGTCCTCATCCTGCTCACTTCTTGTGAATAGTGCTTTGGCGAAGAAGGATCCTGCGAAGAGACTTGATTTATTGTCGGAGAGGTTCGAGCTCAGGACATGTACTGCATGCATGTGTGAATCCAGACATGCAAAGCAATTTCAGTCAGCGTTTTTGTGTTGAAAAAAGTCACAACACTTGCGTTAAAGATTCAGCAAAAATGCTGAAGCTTGTGCGCCCTCATTCAGTCAGAGGCAAATGATGGATGTTTTATATCCCTCCTATTAACTTAATGTAACTCTCATCACTATTTGCCAGCACTGCAGTCCTATTAGACATTTCCGTAGAGCTTTTTGTCTGGGGGATATGTTCAGGAGAAAGTAATGTAGACCAGGCAAGAGAAAATCAATATACATCCTTGGAGGGAAGTAGTGTAATAGTTTTGCTTTAGCAGAACACTGACTCGTTTTATAATGCATGTCAAAAAAAAGGGGAAAATTGCTAAAATTCACCAGTTTTAACTTAATTCACTCGTACAATGCAAAAAGGGGAAGTTGTGGAAAATAGATAAATAGAAATTATAATTCGGACTTGCAATTAGAAGTCAATTATGCTTGAGACATTGGCTGTATACAGTGAGGTAGATAAGCTCTGACAATGACAATACAGCATCCACTGCTATAATATGTCCAAAGCCATGTGTGCCGGTATGTTCCTTAGGCTTTCATCGTGTTAATTGGGGTCAGTGAAAATGGATTAAAAGGAATGGGATCAAATGGCAGCTGCAGTCAATTACGGTATAATTACAGTGACGAGATATAAGACACAGGTAAAGGTTTAACTACCAAAGTGTACGTTTTGGATAAACCACATGTCATTCCTGTTAACAATGTTAACACTAGTGCTTCCCAGTCCTGGTCCTAAGGGCCCACTCTCCTGCACGTTTTCTCAAATGATCAGCACATCATCCAGCTCTGCAGAAGCCAGATAATGAATCTGGTGTGCAGGGACACATCTAAAACATACACTGCAGGAGGGCCCCAGGATCAGGACTGGGAACACTGGTTTAGAATGTAACAGTAGTTTACCTTGTTCTCTCTCTCACCGTCCGTGTCAGTGATAAAACTGTCCATAAAAGGCTCACTGAGCTTCAATAAAATGACAGAATGCAACATCACTGACCCTCCTGGAGTAAAAGGCCCAGATAGAGGGTGGCTAGATGTTCCTCGTCCACAGTTATGTTGATCTCCAGGTCACTGAGCAGCTCTGGGTCCAGCCAGACGGACTGATCACACAGGAAGTTCTCCAAGCAGCGAGCCACATAACCTGGGGCAGCGCACATGCAACACCGTCACAAATACAACCCAAAGCAATCATGCAAATATCACTCCGTCCTCAACAGCAAAACCTTGTTATACAACTATGATGATAATGAAAATAAAAGGAAAACAATTTTTTTCACTCCAATGTCAAATACTAATAAGTAACAAAGTTTTAGTTTTAGAAATGGTCGTAGTGTTTACCTAAAGCCAGGTAAGTTGAAAACTTCCAGATTTCCTCCACAGTCTTGAAAGTGAGTACGAAGCTATCCTTCTCAGCATGGACAGACACCAGACGTGCAGACAAGTCCTGCAGAACCAAAGTCTCATGTTTCAGTAACAGAACATCCACCCACCTCCATAAAGTGCACAATATGTATATAGTTTAATATATCATATGCATTATATGGACTCTTATCACATCATAATGCACTCACGATACCAGAAGGTTTGAGTAGTACAGTAATGCCTATGCAATGTCAGCACTGTAAGGCCTGCCTGTCACTCACCTTAAAGAGCTGGATGACATCCTGGCTGTTGCTCTCCACCACTCTGAGTCGGGTGCGCAGCGCCTCCTGTAGGGCCCGGTCAGGCTCCGCGCTGGAGCGCCGCCGCCCAGTGAACAGCAGCACAAATTCTTTACAAAAGACAACAACAATGCTGTTGTGAGTCACTATTAGTGAATTATATGATTTTTTTTTCTTGTGGAATAACAATGAATATAAACAAATCAAATGCAAATAAACTTAGAGGTTGAATTAGCTTAGTGAACGAGAGAGAGGACTCATCATCCATTGTCTACCAAAGTTAACCAATAAAGATTTAAACAAAGTATGTATTTATAATGATTTATAATAAAAATTACTTTTTGAACATTTATGCCTGTAGTCACTGAGACAGAGACAGAGAGACAAACTTTCAAGAGTTCATTAAAGATTTTCTCGAAGAGCTCATATTTCAGTGAGATGCTCTGTGAGCAAAACGTTAGTCCCTGGAGGAATAACAAAGCCATTAAGTCCTCTTATTGGACTCTCAGTGTGGCCATTTAAATCCATTTGAGAGGAAGAACCTAGGGGAACATGATGGATGGAGCTAAAATGCTGAGTGAGTAAAACATTAGTAGACAGGGAAATGTGCATCATCTGTATGCATAAATATGACCTGCATGGACAATGCTTCTGCTTATAAAAGATAACTAGTTTAGAGTGACTAATGTAAAAGCTAGTGTTTTTTTCAGTACGTGAATACAAAAAGTCAGACAAATGGAGTGGCCTCGCATCAATAAATGTACCTGTGGAGAATTTCTCTCCCAGCGACACAGTGCTGCCTCTGAGGAAGGCCTCTCGCTTCTTCCAGTAGCTGTCAGGCTCCACCCCTCCTTCACCTGAGTCCACCACTGGACCGTCCTCCTCCTCACCTGTACCTGGAGGAGGAAGTCAGGAAAAAAGCTGCTGGATCAAGCTTAGATTCTCATCTTCCCTGATTCAGACACACTCAAATAGGAAACTCAGTCCAGTGTTGGCTAAACCGGTGTTTCCTTAATCTCTATAAACACATATGATAGCTGATGGGTTCAGAGATTGGTGTTTCCTAAATAGGGTTGTTTTTGCGTGACAAAGACAGGTGTGTAGAATGTGGAAACAATTTTATCAAAAGGGTCATCAAAGTAGACCCAGACAGTCTGACTGGAGATTTAACTGGAATTGTTGCCAGGTGACACAATCACTGTTTTGCCATTTAAGAAAACTGTGGTCAGTATGAAGTCATAGAATAAAGGCTGAATGTATGTATTAGAGAAGCGATTTGTCTGATGTACCCCAACAGTTTTGTCAGATGAACTCACATATTCATATATTTGTGTATTTGTGTATGTTTTGCAGAAGGCTTTGCAGAAGCCTGATGATTGATGACGACCTGTTGATTTCAATGAGGTGTGTGGGAAACACCTAAAACATGCAGGGCAGGGGGGGGTGTTACAGCTTATTCAATATATACAGTATATACATGTGTGTGTGTGTGAGTATGTAGGTGTGTGTGTGTGCATATTCATGTATGATTTTAGTCTTTAATTTTATTATTAGCTGACCTACTTCACCCAATAATAAGTACCCCTGTAACCAATGAGAACTGCCCCTGGTTGGCTTAGTGAGTTGGCTTTATTTCAGCACATAAACAGGATCTTAACAGTTCCCAAACCTATAAATATCAGCCAGATGGATGCGTATAATGGCTGGATATTGCAGTAAAGCAGAGACAGGCTTCCCCTGCTTTGCTCCATTGTGCAGGGAGGATGTCCCAAACACTTCCTCAGTGTGTAACCACACAGACTGCACCACAGCTCAGCTGAGCCTCACGATGTTGTTTGTGCTCCAGACTAATCAAGGACCCTTTGATAATGTGATTTCAGATTGATAACCAGGGATCATAGTCCGCAGTAGTCTGCTATACCTTGAGTCATGATGTCATTTCCTGAGAAGTGCTCATTTGCTCCTCCGAGGGTGTATGGCGGTTCCCTCCAAAGAGCATCCAGCTCAGCAGGAGAGATGTCTGTAAACAGAGAAACAAATCAGTTCATGGACTTGAATGGGACAATACACATTAAGTCCCCTTTGTGTGCCCTTTTTTAATCAGTTTCAGTAATCATCAAATACTTTTTAAGTTTTTTAGACTGTTCAAACTGAACATCAAGAACCTTAAAGGAATAGTTTGTCATTTTGAGCAATACACATTTTCACTTTCTTGCCAAGAGTTAGAGGAGAAGATTTATGCCACTCTCGCGTCTGTATTGTTAATATAGTAGACTATAAAAAGGAGTGGATGTAGTCACTGTGACATCATCCATTGGTTTGAATGCAGGTTTAATGCACTTCTGCATTGGCTTCACTTTTTAGACCCAGAAGCGACGTCCACTGCTTTTACACAGTCTATTGTCAAAGTTCAATCAGAAAGAAGTTCAGGATCATTTAAATGTACACAGTCTCATACAGTCTAAGGTGAATATGCAGCTGGTTAACTTAGCTTAGCATTAAGACTGGAAACACAGGCAAACAGCTAGGTTAGCTCTGTCCGAACAATAAAAATAAGCCTACCAGCATCTTTAAAGCTCCAAATGTTCATGTTATTACATGAAAGCCAAAGTGTAAAAACACTTCATCACTTTACAGGGGATATGTGATAGAATATTTCTTGGCTGGGAGCAATTTCTTGGCAATCAGTGGAGACTCCATGACGTTCCTTCTCCAAGCCAAGACGTAGATAAGCTCCTGTCAAAAGGTGATCGTAACATGCTACGGTTTTTGTACAGATTAAATAAATAAGATAACATGTTAGACAGCTCTAGAGGTGGTTGTATTGGTTATAGCCAGTCTGGCTGTATCCAGTCTTTAGCTATGCTAAGCTAAGTGCCTCCTGGCTGTAGTTTTAACACACAGACATGAAAGTGGTATTGATCCTCTCATTTCTGCAAGAAAGCAAAATAAGAATATTTCCATAGGTGGGGGGGTGGGGGTCAGTTAAAGTTATAGTGGGATATGGGTGCAGCATTTTATACTGGAAATGCCAAGTTCAATACATTGATTAGTGTGAGGAGTTATCTGGGTTTGGGGGGATACAGTGACATTGAACACACACAGGCCCGGCATGGATACACAGCTGCACTGACATCAGAAAAACCTCCAGGCTCTCACAGCTGCCCTGCCCCTGACTCCACTTTTACATCAGCACAGTCACATGTTTTCAGACACAGTCAGACACCATTGAAATGAAAAAGGAGGATACGGTGAACCAAATAGTAACAAATAAAGTAATAATTTTGATTAAAATGCCACTTTTTGCCCATGCTTTGTCAGTGCAAAAACACAACAGAGTATTATCTTGATGCAAAGCATTCACAACAACACAACGGGGCGCACAACTGAACAACACAATGCAACATGACATTAGGCCGAAGAGGACAACAGCCTATTCTTTTCCGTCCTACAACACAGAGCACAGTTAGCACCAACAGGACTGTTCGAGTCAACACAAGCACAGTCATGCTGCTACAACACAGAAACACACCATGTCCTTTTTACCTTCTTGGCTAAGTGTGTTACCCATGTTGTGTATAGACCTATGCTCTTGTCTATCTGAATGCAGCAGTCCGTCTCATGACGGTACAGCAGTAGCACTGAGAGCGGGCTGGGACAGACCTGTGAGGGAGGAGAGGCAGACTTTGATGAACGGTCCACAGCAGGAGGAGTTCAGCAGCGGTCTGCAGCAACAAGACGCCATCTGGCCCAAGAGCCGGCAGCTCCCAGAGATCAATGCCATCCCATCAGTTCCCCCCAGCCTCTTTAACAGCAACTCACTCTCTTCCTCTCTGTTGGGCAAGCCCCGTTTCCCTTCCTATTTCTGTATTCCCTTTCCTGCCCTTCTCACTGTCTTTCCACCACTTAGTGTTTACTGGATATGTCTCTTCTGTCCCACTGCATGCCTTATCTCTTCTTCTTCTTTATCTCTCTTGGTCTGCTCCTCTTTATAATCCTTCTGTCTCTTGCTGTCTCCATCTCCCTCCTCCCACCAGCCTCTCTCTCTCTCTTCAGTAGCTGCCCAGTTAGTCAGTGAATGCACAAAGCACTGTCTGCGATTGGTATGAGTGCGTGGGGGGTGGTGAGAGACCCCCTTCGTGTTCCCTACAGTATGTGAGTATGTGTGTGTGTGTGTGTGTCCCGGTCAATGAAAATATGCACAGAATGTGTGTCACAAAGACAATGTGTGTGTCTTTTGTGTGTGGTGCTGGGAGAATGTATTGCTGAGCCACTGTAAGGCAATGCCACACAGGGACAGGCTGCAAGGTCACAGCGAGGGGGGTGAAAGTTGCCCAGTGCCATAGATCGAGGATCACTTTATCCACATCGCACAGTTCTTCTGCTCTCTGCCATCCCATGGGTGACAAACAGATAATATGACATGAGCACGCATCGACAGCATCATCCTGCGCGTAAGGTCACCATGAAGAAGAGGACGGAGATCCAAGATGGAGAGTGAATGATGAGTCCTTGCAGGTTCTGACTGTTTAAGGCTTCATGAGGGATGTGTATTCTAAGGTCAGAATCACTGACCCCATGTGACCCTTTACCATGTGAGAAGCCTATAATCCAGCAATGGCTCCTTTTGGAGTGTGAATTTCTATTTCTGAAACTGATGATTCTCTCCAACACAGAGAAGATAGCCTGGAGCCTCTAGTTTGCCCGATGTTAACCAGTGTAATTGGCCAGTTATACCGATAGTGCCAGATTTTAAGGCTGTGTTGGGTGTGGTGTTGATGATCTAGGTGTGTCATTACAAGACATTACTGACCGTTCTCTGTAATGTATAACAACCTATAGGAGTCGACAGACGAACAAATCTCTTCCTCTTTATTTAGAGAAGCTCTCAATAGGATGCGCAGAATAAGAGTAAATACAAGAGGATGGCTGCTGTAGCAAACACTGTGCTAAGAGTACCGTGACCTCACTGATAAGCTGCTACTCCACAAGAGATAGTATGTAATAGGATAAACGAACAGATTAAGCTGGATGAAATCACAACATATACATACAGTAATCATTCAACTTCTACTGGGACACAATGTCTTTAATGTGGAAATATTTCAAAGTGCAATGAAATAGAGTGGGCTAATACTACACCAACCTCACCTGTAACGTCACTATTATTTATCAATGTTCTAAGTCTGTATGGCCACAGTATTGCAGTATTGGCAATACTGGGCAAAATATATGTTTTAAATATTACACTATATGGCATTCGCACAAATATGTTTGCATCAACATGGGCTAACATGTAGTATTATATGGTTTATTTATCAAGCCTACAGATTATTGAAGATCAATTTTTCTTGCCATATTATAGAACACAGCTCCCAGTGCATTGAACTGAAATCATGTATTAATTTGCATGTAAACAAAAGTGAAATCTTGTAAATGAGAGAATGAATAAAAGTATTAGTAGTACTTTTTGTATATTTAGGTTGAGGTATCGACCATAGATGGTCCAGATCCAGCAGCTTCACCCTAAGTTTGCAGCACCTTGCCTATAAAATTTAATTCTGGCATTCTTGGACCATGCAAGACTTTCTTCCCTCTATGAGAATGTTAAATTTTTCATGCTTTGAGAACAGAGAACATAGAAATGCACAAGGAACTCTGAGTCTCTGCAAGATAAAACTTTAAAACTGCGAGTAATTGAAAACAACAGGGCAAACCAGCTGATCTGATGAACTGATAATTTAGTGTTACATCACAGAGGGAGAGATGCTTTGTGTGACTTCTGTCACGTCATCTAGTATCACTGATCAGGGAAAATAAACGCATGAAGATTCATCCCCCTTTGTGCCCTGGAGACAAAGAGGCTGATATCCTTGACTGAGACCAGCCACTTCGTCTTGTTTATGTAGCGGCTGAACAGTCACGATTGAATCTGTACGTGTGTATCTTACAGCTGTAAACAGGCTGAAGGCATGTCATGCCGCTCTTTAGACTCCCCAGCTTGTTTCTCATAGAGCAATAGATTCTGTCTAATCTAATAAACACAGGCTGCTCAAGGCTGTAACAGTGCCTTTGTTTGAACCAAAAGGGGCGTCAGTTGTCTCCAGTGACATCCACTTTGAAACAAACAGAGATTGTCAATAAAAAACAATGTGTAATCTGATTTTCTGGTGATGCGGTATACAATTAGAACACCTGTTGGCCCAGCTGCAGCGACCAAACCTTTCCTCCTCTGAGCGGCTGCACATTAGGACAGCATTGGCAAAGCCTCATATAAACAATGCAGATGATTAAAGACATGTTAAGCCACAAACACAGTATGCATTGCCTGTAACTACAGGGGTTGGCGAGTCCATTTACCACATACCATAAATGACCTTATGGTCTCCACACAGTCTGAAACCACAGCAAAAGCCTGAACTGCAATTGTGACACTCGGCAGTCCGTGACAATAGCATTCAGCCTAATGAGAAACATGTGGTGTCAGCAGAGTCTGGCTGTGTTCAAACGCATGACAGGCAGGGGTTGTTTGGGGTGTTTGTCACTGTGTATGTGTGTGTGTGTGTGTGTACTATCTAGATTTGGAAAATGCGGTACAGGAGTTAGCAGAGAGTAATATGAGACAGGGGTTATGTGCTCTAAGTTTAGACTAACCCCCCGTTAGCTCACTCTCATGCCTGTGCGTCTAGGACAGAGCTCCCTGCGGGGAGATTCCCACACTGTTGCATAGCGGCATGTGTACAACACTGCAGCAAACATTGTGGAAGTATAATTGCAAATTCGCCATGCTTTGTAAAGACACCAATTTTAATTTCCACAGTCTGACATTCTTTCATTTATTAGCAATAGGATAGAGACATGAGGAGACTTTGGACTGTCAGGAGTAAGTACGTTTTTTTGCTCTTCAGGAGACTTTTACAGACACTATGAGGCCACTTGTGAACAGAATGAGGAACTGCAATCACTAAATGACAGTTGCTGTCCATTTAAAGCTCTACTGTCCATCCTGCGCCCTGTGGACTGACAGCTACTTTATGGTTATGTGACTAAGTACAAAGTACAGCAGCGTTTAAACCTGCTTAACAGAGAAAGGTCTATGACACAGTAAGACTCAGAGAGTGGTTAGTTGTATTAAAAGCAGAAAAAAAGCCAGCTCTTACCTTTGTGCTGCTGCCAGCTCTCCCCTCTCAATTCATTCCTCATGAGCGTGGCAGAATGTGTGTAAATCTGTCTGTGTGTGTGTGTGTAGTGTCACCATTTAACTGGTGAACTGCATCTCATGATAGCCTCCGAGACTGCCGTCATTCTCCACTGTCAGCCCAAAAGCACGGGAGAGAAAAAAGAGAAAAGAAAGTATGTAAGTCAGTGATAGTGTGTGTGTCCTGCAGTGTGTGTGTGTGTGTGTATGTGTGACAGAGGCTATCCCAGACAACATGTCACTGACTGAGGAAGTTGTTTTTTTTTTGCTGTTAACTCCTCCCATCATTTCTCTTGGACAAGGGCACAGCCTCCCCTTTTCTCTCTCTCTTATTTTCTCCCTCACCCCTATCCAAATACATACACACTCTTCCTCTCTGTGGCAAAAACATACAAGCCTAAAAGAAGGCTGAACTTGTCAAAAGAAGTCAGGTTATAATGACATTTTATTCTCCCTTTTAAAAGCTATCAAACATTGCCAATTATTCTGACACCTTTTCCCACTTAGAGTGGCTAAAGTACAACGAGCGCAGTCTATTTCCTCATTCTACAGCACCAGTTGCACCAGTTTGAGAGGTTTAGAGGCACAAACAGTCTACAAATGTTGAGTCCATACCTGAGAAATCACTTGTCTTCATTCCAAAGGTGCAGAGCCTTCACAGTCCTGCCCATCAGCTCACACACACAGCCGACATTCCGCTCACACAGTTCACTGTAATGTGACGAATTTACCCTCATGTGCTGCATGACAAGGCAAAAAGAAAGTGACCTCTCCTTATCATCGACACCTTTTCACTTTCTGGGTCGTGTCCATCCCTATCTGTGTGGGGGGAGATAACAGTCCACAGACCAGCGTCGCTTTGGTTTCTTGTGGGGTTTTTTTGTCTGCTTAGTTAAATATAAACTCTAGAAGTGATTGTGTATCCCCAGCCCCCAGTGCACCATGACAAAGTCACCCTGAACACAGAATATCAGCCCTGCACTGCACATGTGATCATGAAATTGGCTATGCAAGGCTGCAAGACACAGACCATTTATTCTGCTCTGTTTGCAAAAGTGTGTGTGTGTGTGTGTGTGTGTGTGTTTGTGTGTGTGTGGGGCAGAGAGAGAGAGAGAGAGAGAGAGAGAGAGGGAATGTGGATGTATTGAATAGCAACAAATTAGAAATAGACAGGAATGGGTGGAGATAGCAGCGTAGCGTTACAGGGTGGATGTTAATGTGTGTGTGTGTGTGTGTGTGTGTGTGTGTGTGTGTGTTTCCCCAGGCCATGTGGCTGCACAAAGGGCAAGGATTGTGAGGGTTAGTGAAGAATGCAGCATACTGCTGATCAGTGCTACTGATAGCGGATACATGGCCTGAGTGTGATTGACAAACAAAAGATGCATTACCTTTAATAGAGAAACACTAAGTGGATGATTAGGACATACAATGCTGCAACACATTAGGACTGCAACAAAAACGTGATCGTGCCTCAGTCGAGCTCCAAACAGCGAAATGTGTGCTCAGTATTGCTGCTTTATGCTGCTTGGCGAGCTCTAAGGGGTCAGTTTCCATCAGAAGGTGCACAGTGATGTCAGCAGCGTGCAGGTTTGTTCCAGTTATAACACACATCAGGGGATGTTTGCCTTTATTGCCGATTAGAGGGCACTGGCGCCTTTGCAGACAGTGACAACAGTGCGCTGACCCGACGGCCTCCTGCCCCGCTGCCTTCAGTGCACAGGAAGGCCGGCTTCCTGTTTTTCTGCCCCATCGTTTTGGAGGAACAAAAGCACCGAGTGGGATTGACACAGGAGCACCCGGCACATGACGGGCCTACGGGGCACCCACCTAGATAATGTCACACACACCTACACACACCTCAGTGAGGATTTAAGTAAATCATTACCCTTCATAACTCTGATACTGATAATAGTCAGCTCCGAGGTCTGTAAACACAACACTAGACATGTAAAAGCACTGCAGGGTAGGACACTCATAATGTACACTTTACTATATAAAGCCTTAGATTGTGCTTTAAGGTAGCTGGGCAGAGAAAATATGGAAGAACAGATTGAGGACACTGAGGTGACACTGTACAAACTCCAGGATGAAGTACTTTTTAAGTTGCCTTTTTTCATTTAATCATATGTAATCCATTTCTCCGTGAGTGAAATCCACACTGAAGTTTTCCAAAGCTTCCAGTTGAGCCTGAGAACCAAAACTGTGCGAGGGAGAAAAGCAGATTAAAGGACAAAGAGAGAACATCTTGTACAACCCCTGAGCTTCAGAACCAAAAAGGTAAGATGGAGCACGGCGGCAGAGAGGGAGAGAAAGACAGAGAGAGAGAGAGAGAGAGAGAGAGAAGGAGAGGCGCCTCTCACATCCCGCCATTGTCCAGCTTCCTCCAGGCTTCAGGACCAGGGCTTCCTCGGGACATGGGACATGGTGGTTTTGTTACTTTTAATAAAAACAGCACACACACACACACACATACACACACACATAGTACAACCAGTAGACGATAACCATTACCACATATTATCAAGAGTGCTCACTCTTTCTATAAAAGGCCACCACAAGATATGTTATTACATTTAAAACTGCCCATATCATATATTCTTAGCATAAAGAAAACCTGTCTAGGCTAGTTGCTTTAAAAGGTGATCCGACTTGACTGATGGCTGAAGCTGCTTGGGAAACAGCAGATGAGTGTTTCACCATTAGATGGAGATCTCACCACATTGATCCCACTGATCCCTCTGACACAACACTGAGTCTGCTGGTAATCATACAAAGTCAAAGCACAGGGACCAACTCAGTGTCAGCTGCCATGAGAGGGGTCACTTTACAGGCCAGTAAACAGCCTGTCAAAGACTGTGACTCTGCAGTCTATCTATATCAACAGGTCCACAATTAAAGCTCTCCTCCTCTGCAACAGCTCCACCGCAAATAATCCAATTAACTCATTTGCTTACGTCGATTTTCCAGAAGAGGGCGGTGTCCTAACAGTTGTAGCAGCAAGCCCAGCCTAGTGCTGCACAACAACACCAACAAGTCATCTCACAGAGGCTCTCCAGTCTTTAAACCGGGTTGTTTTGACTGTTCCTCCCAGTTCCCTCCAAAGGGCACTGATCCGTATTGTTCTGCATCATTTCATATCACTTGACTTATTCCCTAATTAGTTTAAAACGCCTAAACCGTGGATGATCTCTATCTCAGCTCTCAGCCCGAGTGAAACAGTGAATTAAGGCTGAGACTGATGAGTTTTGAACACTTAGCACTTCCAGCAGTGTGATGTAGGGTACAGCGTCCCCAAAGCGTCCACGGCAGCCCACAGTGACGTCGCTTAGCCAGGATAAATAGAGAGAGACGTCAAGTCAGCCGCAGAGAGGCAGAGCCATACCGGAAATACTTAAACTTTACTTTCATAATAAAATCAGGAAAGTGTGGGAATAGCAACAAGGGCTCCAGAACGAGGAGGCTGCTGAGTGACTTGTTTTTTTTTTACACATGGACACAGCTCATGACAGCTACACCACAGCCTGCTTGGCTTGTGTTAATATAGCAGCAAAGATGATGATTTGTAAATGAAAAAGACGATAATGCTTATAAATGGCTAAACATTTCAAATGAACATGTACATTTAGTGAATAATATCTAGGCCCCTTAATATGGACTTGATTTTAACCTCAGGGGCTTTTAGAATTAAATGGGCTTAAATCTAACATTTGAATAGATTTTTAAAATGGATGCATGTTTACAGCAAGGAAAAACTTCTGTGGCAATTAAAATATATTTAAAGGGTTAATTACAAGCTTCTAAAATTACTGTCGTTATTATTATCATTATTAATATTAAGAGTAGTAGTAGTAGTACTAGCGTGTTTCATTTTATGTTTTTTTCTATTTCAGATTAAGGGACAAGGCGTCATCTGAATGACGGATAAATATCAAATACATTTGATCTGATTACTTTAGTGGTGACTTGAACGCTCAGCTACAGAAAGAGCAAAAGCCGTGAGAATAGTTTATTGGTTTTTATTTTGAAAGTGCAGACCGGAACAGGCGTGCTGTGGCCGTGCTGACAGCGCGTAAGAGGCGCGCGGTGCCAGCAGCCGTCCACCGGCGGAGCTGGAGGCAGCGAGGAGCGACAATGTGAAGGTGGAACCGGACGGAGCAGCGTTGTGTTGTAACCTGTTTCCCTGAGACAGAAACACAGCCGACATTCTAACTCAGCAACAGCAGGAGCTTTATTTGGAAATTACAACCACTGGAAATACCCTCGCTTTATTTTTCTTTCCTCTTATACATTTTTTTTTTTTTTTTTTTTTTTTTGCTGCTCTCTTTCTGGCTCTGTCCACCTTCTCAGAAATTGACTGGAAGCGGTGTTGCGGGGATTGAGGAGCGTCATTTACGTTCCCTGGATAATATTCATCTTTAATGACACAATTTGGAGGGAGTGAAGTGCTCCGCGAACACCTCCTCTCGCTTTATGGGATTATTCTCCACGGAGGCGCTTTGTTTTAGATAAGACCACGTTGGGCATCATGAGTTCCACTGGTAAGTCCATCCTTGCGCGCCTTATCTCTCCACTTGAAGCGCAAGGACAATACGTGTAGGTGAGAGCAGAGAGGAGAACTACCGCTGAACAATAGTAGTCAGTACGTGATGGAAGAGATTACACACAGTGCCAACTTAAATTAGGTGTAAATACCTGTAATTTCACTTCAGGATACCATAATATTCAATTTAGAGCTAGGCCTGTAATAAATTGTGATTTTCATGCACACCCAGGACAGAAAAAGATAGAAATGTTGTGAAACATGCCTCTGAAAATGATGTGTACTGTTCCCGCTGAATGAGACATGTTCAGGGGGGAGAGCAGAGCTAAGTATATCTGGAGGTCAAAGTGGCATCTGCCCAGAGTTCATCCACAGAGGAGCGTTTTTGGGATTCTTCATCCACATTACAGCTGTTCCTTCAGCCCTCCCAATGTCTGCTTCCCTCTCCTGTCACCCCTCCTTCATCTTCTTCTCTCCTTCCTCATCCTCTCCACCACCACCACCACCACCACCAGTGCCTTTGACCTCTCTGGGGAGACCTCCCAGGCCGTCAGCTGTTGGCTCTTCATAAAAGTCCACCTGTCTTCCGACGCGTTCGCCGGAGACCCCGGAGCTGGAGGTTTCTGACCTGACCGCTGCTGGTCTCATGGAGTTTAGTCCACTGTGATGCAGCACATGACAAATAAGCCTGACAGCCCGAGGGCTTCTGTCATACTTACTCTAGACCGGCCCGGGGGCTGCCATGATGCTAAGCTGACCTTGTATCAGCTGACTGTGACCCTGATCCTCTGTCAGCTGAATCAGGGCTTTCCCTGTAGGGCCGGCTGGTCAGCTGTGTGTGCGCCCGTGTGCATGCCTCCACTTTGTTGTGCTTCCAAGTTATTCCAAGTCGCTTGAATCCGCAAGAGAAGACTTTTCAAATCAGTGAGGCCAGTTTGCGTTGATGTGCACCAGGTGCTTTGTCAACTGATGGTGTCATGTGCTTCCTGTCCTCCCTCTCTTGTCCTGTGTCTACAGCAGGGACCAGGAATCCCTGCATCATTCATAATCTAGCCTGTCATTGTGTGGAACTACATTATTCATCCAGTGCTTTTACCCCCGTGGTACCGAGGCTTGCCTGACTGCCAGTCCCAGAGCCGTGCGTGCGGGGAGTGGCATCGCAGCCCCGTCACTTGCAGGGAAAATGTGTAGAATTCTTTTTTGTTTGGCTTCAAAATGCATTTCTCAGCTGACACAAAAGGAGGAGAAGCGCGTGCAGCTGGCATGTGAGGAGCTGTCACAAGCTCTAAAAAGCATGTGCTCAAACAGGAATGGTCACAAACACACCAACATGTCAACCTGTGGTGCAGCGTTGAGCGTGTGTGAGCGTGTCTGCATTTCCCCGTGTGTGTCAGCATTGTCACAGCAGGCAGATGGTGGTGTGACACGTGTCTGTACTCCAGCTTTAGGTAGAAAAACACAGCAGGCACCAGAGCTGAGGAAAGAACATCTCCTCTCCTCTCCTCTCCTCTCCTCTCCTCTCCTCTCCTCTCCTCTCCTCTCCTCTCCTCTCCTCTCCTCTCCTCCAGTCGGTCAAACATATGTTCCCCTCCACTCTGAACACTCTTCAGGTTTGGACATGAATGGGCCTGTTAGGCTGCGCTGCGTGCACTGTTTTCCACTGCATTGGGCGTGATAGCCCAGAGGCCATCGACACACACAGAGTAATTACACACAGCTCTGACTGTCAGTCTTCATCTTCTGGGCCTTCTATCTCTCATGGTCACTGGGTATTGTGTGTGTGTGTGTGTGTGTGTGTGTGTGTGCGTCTGGTCAGACTCCTATTTTCTGCCTGGATGGCAGAATTGTGGGTGTAGCAGGTTAGTTTCTGGTGGAACCTTGGACCTTGGTTTAACATATGTATTCTACATTTACACTGCGAAAAGCTGATATTTGGTAATTCCCTCAGAGTAAAGATGCAGTTTTGCAACATTTCTCCGATACAGTGTACAAACTGTCTGTGTTCCAGGGGAGTGATAAAACACATGTTGATCAATATACTGATCATTGAGCTCAGGGACCTGAGGGGATCTGCAGAGCCGTACATCACAGACAGCCCTGATACCTCTCCCTTTCTCTCTCCTCCTCTCTGTATAGCAGAGAGTTCTCAAGTGTTAGACATCTGAGAGGCATTCCCATTTGGCTGTCTTAACTCTAAGAAGACATGCTGCCGTGCTTCATGCAAGCTACTACCTGAGACAAATGGTTTGAATGCATGATAGGTATAGAATTCAACGTCATATTGCTGAGCTATTTATTCTCATGTATAGACTTTTTAGGCACACTAGCAGTGTCGCTCCATGGACAGCAGCACAGAAATCCATCAGACTAAATTATCTCAACAACAGTTGGATTTATTGCCATGAAACTTCCTATACAGATTCCTTACCCCCAAAGGATGGATCCTAATGATTTTGGTGATCTTCTGATGCTTCATCACCAGCTGATCAAAGTTTTCACACTTCTTGTCAAATGTATCAACATCTACTTGAAGGGTTGGCACAACATTTTGTAGAAACATTCATGTTTACTTGATGTTAAATCCTAGTGACTTTAGTGAACCCCTGATTTTTTATTTACACCACCATGACTGTCCAGCGCTGGTAAATGACCTGTGAAACTAATGGAATTAGCCCGTCAGCCTCAGCTGCACTATGTGCTTAGTGCTAATTAGCAAATGCTAGCATTCTAATGTGCCAAGTGAGGATGATGAACGTGGAAAACATTACCTGCTAAGTCCCAGCATGTTAACACTCTCATTGTGAGTGTGCTGACTGTAGAATTTACCTTGAAGCACCACTGTGCCTGTGAAAGATGATAATTTCATAATTCTTTAAAAGATTGCTTTGACCTGAAAATGGCAATAGCAGAAAAATTTATGAGTTTCTAATAGCGCACATATTCACCCACAAGATAATAAGAAATGGTCATCTGGGAACCATGAATAATTATGTTAAATTTCATAAAGTGGTTACGGAGACACATATCCATTTGAACCAAAGTGTGCTGTATGTATGGACAGACTGATTCTTCCTTAGGCCCCGCTGCTAGAGGGGAATAAATAAATAAATGTATAAATACATAGGACAGTACCAAATTAAATGATTGATATTTTCTGTCCTGTTTCAATGTCGGTTGTATTTTATGGGAGGGATGAGTCAGAACAAGGGTAGACAGGCAGGGGAGCTGCATCATATATGATTTCTGCTCCTCTGCCTCATCTGGTGAGCAGTCTAAACCAGAGCCAAACACCATTTATCACTCCTGCTGCCAGACGCCTTAGTTCAATAACACAGAGAACAAAGGTGGGAGACAAAGATGCACAGATGCAAACACAGATGCCGGGATGCACACATGAATATTCATACTGCACAACTGGTATGTATTTACAGACCAGCATAGGATAAGGCGCATGTTTGTCTTGTTTTTGCAGTTCTTGTGGTTATTCCTCGGTTATTCATTGATTTTTGTACACCAATTAAAGCCCCTGTGGAATGGAAATTAGAGAGACTTCACCCGAAATAACATTCTCCTCCTTTAAATCTGTAGGCATTAAGATTTTTTCAATTTAATTTGAATGAAAAGAATTAAAAGAAGGCTAGTTCAGTTGAAAGGTGGCTATATTCTATGTTGTGTTTCCATCTCCATGACCTTGGCTTCTGGTAGGATTGAGTGATCATTCAGACTGTCAGTAGCAGTCTGACCTTTCTCTCTTGCCGTAGAGTGACGGTGTGTTTGTGATATCGCTGGACACTATCATTGCTCTGATGAATGCTCCTGGCCAAGGTCCTGACAGTGACGAAGGGAGATAAAGAGAGGGGGTGGAGGGAGGCAGCGAGACGCCTGAGACACGGCGAGACATGGCGCTGCTTTGTGTGACACTACATAGTCTACCGTGCTGATTTTAGAGTACGGCATGTTCCCCTGAAGTACAAAGAACATGTTGTCACCTTAGCTAGATACACCTTTAACCAGTTATCTTTCATATCTATGAAATGACTATGGAAGGATCCGAGGTAGAAATGTGATTCTTAATGAAATAATACATTTTAAACTTGCCACCAAGATGCATACATGATATTAGCCACTGAGACCCGATTTCCTGTGGAAAACATCTGATATATTTCAAGAGAGAAGTTGGTGGTTTTCCCATTCACTTCAAAACAGCGATGTCTTCTTGCTATTCATTTTGGATTTGGTGACAAATGAAGATGTATGTCTAAGGAATAGCCACCACTAAAAAACAAGAGTTTCAGCTCAAAAAATGTCCAAAACTTGAATTTGAAAACCCACTGGCACTGTGTCTGAACACTTCTACCGGAGTATGACTACCAACCATCTATCTGCGTAGGATGTTTTCCTTTAATGATGAGTCTTTATATTGCCTCCCTTTGATTCTTCACACTTCTCTTCACTCCGCTCACTCGTCACTACTGATCTCCCAGCATCCCCTGTGACTGAGCCTCCAGCATGTTCTTCCCCAGGGCTGTCAGGTCAGGGGCAGAAATAGCAGCAGCCTCTCAGTCCCTGGGGATGCTGTCGGCCTCTCTAACCCCGGCCCTGTTCTTATCACCTGTCCGCCAGAGGCTCTGTATTCTCCCGGGGCCATCGCCACTGATTTGGAGTCAGTGGATTACACCTGTAGTCTGGTGGCTATCATTAGACGAATGACTCAACACCTCAGCGTGGGAGAGGATGGAGGGTTGTTCGAGAGCTCTTAAATGGGTTTAGACGGGGAGAGCTCGGCTGCTCTTCAATGAGAATGAACGCACTGACACAATTTGGTAGAGTTATGTAATAGTTCAGCTCCTGAGCCGATTGTGCACCTAGATTCTCTGCTGAGGTGCAGCCTCTTGGCATGCAAACAAGCTAAATAAACGTCTCATTCATTAAAACATATAAAACATACCTGAAAATTAGCAGGAATCTGTGCTATTTAGCCCACCTCTGCCTCGAACACGGCACGTCTGTAAAATCTAGGTATGCGTTGAAAAGCTTCATTCGGCGTTTGATGTATGGTGTTTCCTTTATACAGCTTCGCCTTGTTGAGCAGGGGAAGCAGAGTATGTAATTTTGTGCCAGAGGTTTGTTTTTGGCCTAATTTCAGAAGGTCAGCATTGTAAATAAGTGTCCTGTGTGTTTCCAGTAGGCGCTGGCACAGGCTTGCATGTACTGCCATCAGTTCCAATTATCTCTCACTCACACCTGATGGGATCAGTGTTGCTCATTTGGTTTTACGACAAAATAAGATTGCCTTCCTTTGCCCAGTCAGTTACACACACACACACACACATGCATACAAAAACCCGCTTCCAAGGGAGTGTCATTATTTGAACCACTGGCTGGGACCTTATCGGGCAGGGTTGTGGGTCCCACTGGTGCTGCCAGCATTGTGAGGGAAACAATGAACTAACAGAGACTTGAGTGTGGGAGATTGGGCGTGGGAATTAATCATGCTTGCGTATTTCTGGCGCCCGCACTCCTGTTTCGAACATGAAAATCAACTACAGTCATGCATACATTATCTCTTGCACCCATGGAAGTATGCCCGCCCTCACATTCGCCGTAGCCTACACTATGCAGATACCGTCGTCAAACTCGGAGCGTGCAAAGGGTGCTCGGGCTGTGAAGCGTGCAACGGTGTTAGACTTTTTAAGTGCTGCGAGTCCTTCGGGATTCATCCAGTGAAATGGAATCAGTGGCTCTGTCACGCCAGCCCATATGCTGGTGCTGCTCTGACTGAAGCAGCACAGTCCTTCAGTCAGCTATTCAGGTAGGCAGTCAGACCAGCCGGTTACCCTGCCATTATACCCCTTCCCACGAAGTGTAGGACCACTTAGATGCTCCTTAAGGAAGAGGGAGCAAAATAAGAGACCGTGAACCGAGCAGCTCTGGCACAGTCTTAGTATCGAGAGGCTGGTTGTCTCTGCTTGTGGATGCAAGTGAATCGGTTTACAGCCTGGAGGAGAAGATGGACCTTTAAAGAGCCTCTGATAGCCTAAGAGGTCTTCGATAAATTCATGTTCCGAACTCACTTAAAATCAAATAAAATTGTGTAATTTTTGCTTGTGACAGCATTTATTCCAGGCCTGTTAAGTCTGTATGTGAGAACTTGCTTCCCTGACCGTGTGAAATAGCTATTGGGCTTGCATGAGTCTGACATGTAAGCTTACGCATAATGAGGTAAGGGGATCCATCCACTTTCTAACCTGACGCAGCAGTGTGTGTGTGTGTGTGTGGGTGTGAGCGTGTGAGAGTGTGTGAAAAATAGAGACAGTGGGAGAGAGAGCCTGGAGCTTACCCAGCTTACATAGGTGTCAGACCTCACAGCTTCGGAACAAGTGTTGACAGAGCTACACACTGATCTTATTGTGTGAACTGCACACAGTACAGTCTGCAGTGGAGTCGGAGCTCCAGCTCTGGTGATGGACTGCTGCATACACTGAAGAAACATTTGAATATGAAAAGCAGTATTGTTGAGCTTAATGCTGAACAATTTTGAACTAATACAAGTCATTGTGTCCATTAAGGTCAATGGTATGTTTGCTATGGTACATGGAGACACGCTGAGCTCTTAGAAATGTTAATTATGGTTCATTAGGAGTGTATCTACTGTATGTGTTTGACAATGCCACTATCTGACTTTACTAGTAGGAAATAGGCTGTCTTGGCTTCAGGCTAAATGATTGGCCAATTACATTTGTATTGTTTAGTGTATATCGGTTACTATGAACTGGACAAGCAGACCTGTCCGCCTCCTCTGTGTGTTCACACGGTGTACATGGGGCTCTAGTGAAAGCAATACTCCATGTAAGATGAGTATAGTTGTTTCTTCTTTAATACAAACATAATAAAAGAGCAAACGTGTAAGGAATGGATTAAACAGTGTTTGTACACTGCAAATCTTATCGTGCCCTGCTAACTAGTTCACTGCTTGGAGTCACAACATTACTTCTAAAGGCAGGTACATGTCATACAACATTATTTTACAGGGCTACAAGTAAGGATTATCCCCATTAATGTCTAGTCCATCGACTGCATGTAGTATTTTTCCACAGTGGAAAGTACACACTTAGTTTAGTTTTAAAGAAAAGTCAGTTTAAAACATTAAATAGTAATCTGGAGACAGCATTGTCTTCACCGCTAGATGTGAGAACCTGCCTGCGTTATCACTGTAAACTGCACAAGTGCTGTGCAAGAATGGAAAGCTTGACAGGCATAGCAACAGTAACTAAGGAGGGCTTAGCAAACAGTCAGCTCACCTTATTATTTAGCCAAACGCAAAAATACAATTAAACGTGCATTTTTTTGTTTTCAGCAGCTCATCAGAAGGGCTCTCTGGGTGGTGATCGAAGTTCGGGACCAATCCGGTGCCAGCGATGCCGGGAAGTATGCAAAGGAGAGGTGGTACGAGTCCAAGACACCCACTTTCACGTCAAGTGTTTCACCTGCACCGGTAAGAACTTTGGAACCCGATCCATAACAACACAACAGAGCAAGTGTTAGAGACAGCTGTAATGAACACACAAACAGGTGTTGTCTTACAGAGTCTCCAGGCGTGGGGTGTCTATATATCTTTTTCACATTCTTACCTGCCACACACACACACACACACACACTCAGATTGACACTGTATCCCCACGTTCATCCATCTCCTAGTGTACATGCTGAGAGTTACTATAAGCTCACGGTGGGGATTGGAGCGGATCAGAGGTGCCTCGCAGGGGGCTTAGGCTCCTGCTAATGTAGCCGGTTATTGCCCTGCCAACGAGGAGAGGATTTTCCCTTGGTTGTACGCTGTGGCCTAACGAGACTATCCCCACTAGCTTTGCAGTGCTACAGGTGAGCACTGGTGACCTATAAAAGGTTCACAGGTAACATAATCTCACATCCACTCACAGCAATAATGCAACATGTGTTCTTCATGTTTAGAAGGCATTTACTTGGTCTTTACAGCCTTTTTTAAGATGTATTATCTTTTATGTTGCTTTATCAATTTTAAAGGATTAGTGTAACATTTTCGGAAATACACACCCAGTCAAGAATATTCAAATGATTGCTTTAATGATATAAGCCAAATATAGATATATAGTGTAAAAGTTAGGAAGTTGATGACCTGATGATTGGCATGCTTTTGCGTCTTTGGCTCAGCCAGACTGACTTCTCCAGAAACATGACTCAGGTCCTTTTCAAACATGACGCTGACATGTAAAATTGCAATAAGTGCAGTTCTTAAAGGGGCTTATGACAGTCAAGCATCTGTGTGTTGGCAAATTAGAAATCAAAGAGCCAAGTAATGTTATTTGTCATGCTGCTGTACAGCCTGGAGCAAGTGTACTCAGTTTTATGTTAATAATACCATTTCTGAAGCAAAGGCAGTGAGTCATGGCCTTATTTTCAATCATTTGCAGATGACTTTGAAAAAGCAACTCGATAGGTTAAGAGAAAATTTGCACTCAATGGTCAACTAATCACACCCATTTTTACATTATGCACTTATCTAACATAATTTTCTGACAAAGGTCTCCCAGCAATCGTCTTTTCTCACAGGCTCAACTGAGTTTTGCTAACATCATGTCTCTCAGACTGATGTATGTAGTTGGAGGCCAAAGCATTGTGGTGCTCTGATTTTAGTACGCTATACATTTAGACACAACGTAAAGTGTGAGGTAGTGAGAAAAATTCACCAGGATACTTCAGGGCCACTTGCATTACAGAAAACAGACACTGTTTAAACTTTAATTGGTTTATTTACTCTCGTGACAATTTCAAAAAGCAAGCCGACTTGCAGACAGGCTTGAATGATCTATTTTGCATCAAAGTGTCATTGCCAATGAAAAATTATTGCAATAATTTAACAGTTCACTACAAATTTTATATTTCCCCAATCAAGCATAAATTATTATGTATCTTGACTTATTCCATATTTCCACAAATTGGTTTATGAATTATCTATATTTTTTTATTCCTAGTTAATAGTCTTCCATTTGATTTTTGTAAGAATGTTGTGTTTTTACTCATATTCATTGCCCATCTTGACATATCACTCAGCCTTATATACACATTTCTCATTTGTTTTAAGAAACACTTTTCATAGTCAGCGCTTAAAAGGACACAGTAAGATGGATGTTTTACAGTAGAAACTTTATTGGGAAATCTTCCAAAGCTGTTATATGAGCCAGGTCCTCGGCAGCTGTTGTCGAGGAGAGGAAGAAGCTGAGTAAGTTGTGTTTGTGTGTGTATGAGCTGCACTACCCTGTTGTGCTGCACAAAGCTGTTCTACAGTAGATAAACTCACTGAAGGCTATTCATCGGAGGCTTGTTGTTGCATGCTCCCACTGTGTAGCCGTCACGCACATGAAAACGCATGTATGCAGTGCGCACATACACACACGTGCGCAGACATACGAGCCTGAACATCCATACATGTGTGCACGCTCACTGTGGTTGTGAGGGGTTGCTGTGGTAACGGTGTGAAGGGGCACCCGGGCCCTGGTTGGTGGATATTCTCAGCATCTCTATGGTGCTATTAACCAATCGGAAGGCGCTATTCTGTGCCCCAGAGAAAAAGGGGGGTGAAGACAGGAAGAGAGCAGAAAAGAGAAGAAGCGGGGGGATGGGGGTGCTGTTTATGTCGCCTAAACATTACATCATCACTTGGGTGTAACACCAATCTGATTCTGACTTGCTCTTCCTTCCTTTTCATTTCCCTCTCACCCAAAGCGGAGGCGCAGTAATGGAAAACTGTCATCGACCAGCATCATGTTAAATACACCTATCGGCCAGCACTCCCCTCTCATGTTCCAGAGAGCTCTCCACATCCCATGAGGCACTGGGGCACTATTGTGTGGCCAGACTCTGCCACATCCCTGCCCATAGTATGCTCTCCTGTGTGGGCCTCTGCACAGCCAGCAGTTTTCTAAAGCTTTTATTGTTCAGTGTCCGACCCCCCTCACACACAAACATGTTGCATGTTCTTTTGAACTTCATAAACTCCATCTATTCTCCATTGTCTGTGTTTCTATTCTCCACTTTCCATTAGCTCCCCTGTATATTTTCCGTGGCTGAGTGGTTGCGAATGCAGACGCAGGATTTAAGATCGAATTTCTATATTTTCTTCCATCTCTCTGTTGCTCCCTCTCTCAGTTTTTTCTCCCTGCTCTTCTTTCTCCCTTTCTTTCCTGATGACAGCCACCCAAGCATGAAATCAATTTCTCATCTTGGGACAGGATGACATTGGCATGCGGGGTGTGCGATTTGGAGGCTAATGGCTAAACTGTATTATACCATTGCACCAGAGTGACAATCCGCTGTCAGCAGCCAATTGCTTTATCTGTCGGATGTGTTTATGAACACTCTGACCGGGACGTGTTTCAACATTTGATTTTATTCTTTGCTGGCCATTTTATTTCAGGGAAACAGCGTGTGCACCCAGGTTATTGACCTTGACCAATGATATTGTGTCTGCCACGGTCCCTTCAATTCCACTAAAAACACCATGACCTAAAATCTTCACTATTACCCCCCTTTTTTCCTCTTTCTCCTTTTTCCTTTCATTATTTCTGTCTCATTTTCCCCCAAAAGGGCTGACTATGCCCCACTGACTAGATCATGATCATACAGTCTTAAACAGCAAACACACTCACTCAGCACATAAAAATACATCCATCCATCCCACCCATCATTTTATCCTTCCTTCGTCTTTGGCCACTTTTTTATCAAGCCGCGTTACCTTCCGAATGCCACATTATCATAATTCCTCTCTCATGCATTAGTCAGAAGAGGAGCAGATCACTAATCATGTGCGTTTAACCTCTCATTTGAACCCATTATACGGCGGCTGATTATAGCATGAAGAAGCCGCTATGCAATCAGCTCAAGAAAGAAGTCTGTGGAAAATGCTGAAGACAGAAGCCAGCTCACAGACTGATGCATCAAGTCCAGACATAGAGAAGGCAGTGGGGGTGTATGTGTGTGTGTGGATTATGTGGATCCAATAGCACTTCCCAGTGGAGCAGCGGGCTGTACTGTATGGATGATGTGGTGTTGTATTACCAGCAGTCGGGCTGACTCGTGCATACTGGCCTAATGACATAGTGACCACATTTACCCGGCCTCTGAAGCATAATTGGCACTCCAGCAGAAATAGCGCGGCCTGTCAGCGGCACGAGCGCAAAGCTAACACGCACATAAATCACACGCAAAGGCAAAATGGGTGCACGTTTTTCCCGTCCCGATGCAGCTCATGGGTTGTTCACACACACACACACAAAAAAAAAAACACAACAACAAATATACAAGCGCAGACAGAGACAGATGCAAACACAGGCACATTCGCACATAAACTGCCAGACTGCTCCCAGTAGTTATTTATTGTCAGAGACAAAACAGATTTTTCTCATAAAACACTGCTAAAGGGAACAGCAGATTTACACAGACAGCTAAGATAAATACTTGACTGCTCTGCTAATGCTCCATCTCTAGCTGCTATTCTCACCAGGGCTCTTGTAAAATTGCAGCATCTTTTTTTTTTCTCTCTGCAGACCTATTTCAGTCAGTCCAGCCTTCCTTTGGATGCCATTAGCCCCCATCACTCAACCTCTGTGTGAATGACATCAACCTACAGTATTGTGCAGGCAAAAACTGAGATAGAGATGGAGGGATAGAGGAGGGGAAAGAAGAAAAAGAAAAGAGAAATAGCAAGAGGGTTAAAGAGGAAAAACAAAGAGAGGTTATGAGGAGAAACAGAAAAAGAGACACACAGCACAGGAAAAAAAAAAAAAGAAGTGGGAGGGTTACAGGGAAGGGGAGCTTCCTGTAGCTATAGCAACCGCTGGTACGCTGGTCCAATCACCACGCCAATGCCTGGTTGCTAGGGAGAGATTCCGGCGGAGAGAAAGGGGAGCGCGGCAGGCAGCGGCGCTTTTCCCCGACGACTCTCCAGGATCCGGGATAGATGACAGGGATTATTCCTCCGCTTGTCTCTCTCAAGCGTCACCGTCCGGAGGGATTTTCACCCGATGACGCCCTGTCTGTTGTCTTAGAGTATGTGTTTGTGTGTGTTAAATGTGTGTGTGCATGTCACGGTGAGGTGGAGGTGCTTAAGTGTGCAAGTGTCTGGCTCAGTGAAGGAGTGATTTCTGAATGATAAAGAGGATCATTAAGTGACGAACCCTGCTGTGTCGTACAAACACACACATACACACCCAACACCAGTGCATCTGTACATAGAGCCGCAGCTCTAGAGCATTTTTGTCTCTTATTAGAGTACAAGGCCCCACCTCGAGCAGTTTGGTTATCCCAGCATGTCTGTCATCTGTGATTTTCCCCTCATCTGAGTGTCTTATCAGCCCTCAGAGGGTTAAAAGCTGAAGACCTCAGCAGCGGGGCTGGTCTGCTGGTATGAAGGGACTCCACTGGGCAGCCATCTGTCTCCATCATCTACCGCAGCCAAATGCGAGGGGAACCCTGTCATTCATGCACGATTTCTCTTTCTGCTTTAGCCTTTAGCTGCCTCTCTGTCTCTCCTCTTGCCCTTTTCTACTTCCACGGCCCCTTCTGTTTTCTGTAACTGTTTTTTTTCTTTACCATCCCTAGAGCACCGATGCTAGCGTGGCTCTAGGGATGGCAGCTGGTCAGTTCGCCACTTTGGCCCAGACTGAAATATCTCAATAACTATTAAATGGATTGTCATGACATTTTATACAGACACAGGATGAATCCTGCTGACGTCGGTGATAGCTTGACTTTTCCTCCAGCGCCACCATCAGACTCTTTTACATTTTCTGTACAGAATCAAATATCTATGAGGTAGGATGATCAATCAGTTTTGGCACGGATATTCAAGATCCCCAGAGGATGAATTATAATGACTGTGATGATCCTTTCTTCAAGCGCCACCAGCAGCCCAACGTTTTAGCTGAGTCATTAAAATACCTACCTGATGGATTTACACAGTTTTGTACAGGCATTCATTGTTCCCAGAGGATTAATCCTAATGTCTTTAATGATGCCCTGACTTTTCCTCTAGTGTCACCAATAAGTTGACATTTTTGTATTGATGAAATGTCTCAACAGCTGTTAAATGTCCTTACACCTAGTGCAGACATTAATGTTCTGCAGAAGCTGAATATTAATACATTTGGTGACCCTCTAACTTTTCATCTTGTGCCATCATCAGGTCAAAATGTGTCTATACTTTGGTTTATGACCAAAATTAATGACACTCCCATTAGTGTTAGATGCTCTTTGTGTTTAGTGCTAATTACCAAGTGTCGGCATGCTAACACATTAAACTAAAATATTGCATTGATGAACACTAGAACCTGCCAAACATCAGAATTTCAGCAGTGCCACCGTGGGCATGCTGTAGCTTCTTCAGCTTAAAGCACCATGTCTCTGAGTACAGCCTCACAAAGCTGCTAGTGTGGTTGTACACTTTTGTTTCACTCCTCTTCCTCTCTGTCTGACTGCCTCTTCTCCCACCCAGTGATTTGGCACAACTTGAAAAAACACATTATTTACTCTTGAAGTGTTTCTTCCTGTCGGAGGGGCTCAGATCCAGGGGACAGGGGGAGGGCAGAGGAGCCTGGGCCCCATGTCAGTAGCACAGATGTGGGGGTGAATAGGTGAGCACCTCCCCTGCTGGAACTTGTCACTGCCTCACTACATACATGCCTCTCTGCTAAACTGTGGCTGCCCCTTGGTGCCTTGAAATAAAAAACCTCTAAAATCAGCATAATGTTGACAGCAGCACTAAAACAATTAGAACGTGCAGTAGGGCTACTTTGATGCACTGTACAAAGCATGTCCATGTATTTAATAGCACATTATGAAGACCTAACGGCACGATAATGAGCTCAGGGAAGAGTCACAGTGAGAGAGACTGCAGGGGGGCATGTGGAGGGAAGAGGGACTCTGAAAGAAAGGGAAGGCTGCATGGAGGTGCAGTCCTGTAGTGAGAAAAGAAGGTGCAAATTGAGATAAAGTGGAGACCTTGTGCTCAGAGCCACAAAGATTTGGAAGCAGTCTTGAAACAGAAAGACAGAGAAAAGAAAAAAAGGGGGGGGCGGGGCTGTGAGCACTATTTTGGGGTTCCGGCCCGGGCCGACTTTGAGAAGGGAATTTTAATTGCGTCTGTTGGCTGGAGATAAATACCCAATCATGCGGACCCCCTGTGGGTGCCTAATCAGTGCAGTTCTAATGACCACAGCTGCAGACACCAGCCTACATGCTAACCTCTAATCACCAGACTTATGATCTCTAGATGCTAACCTCCTGCGTTGCCAAAAAAGAGCAATATGAAGGAGAGAGGCAGCATCTTTTAGCCTCCCTCATTAGAGCGCCATTTAGGGAAATGTCATAAATTGAGCAAATAGATGAAATGAAGTCTTTGATGTAGTTTATTCTTGCGGAGCTGATTATGTTTGGTTTAGGAAGCTAATTGATGATAAATCTGACAGTATCTCCACGCAATAATACACAGGTCTCATAAAGCTGCACATTTCATGAACTTCTACATCACTACTTTCAACTGCAACTGTGTGCGCTTCCCACGACTAGCTGCAATATAAATCCTCATTCACAGGACAGTAAAACAGAGCCGAGTGACTCTACGGAGGTTGTATTGGGCTGTTGTTTTTACGGGTGGGTGTCACACACCATGTGGTGCTGGTTGTGCGGCTGCAACCGAAGCCTTTCTTCTCGGAGCCAAGCTAAGCCACGTCTCTGTGGTGGCAGAGACACCAAACTCTGACCCAACCCCACCCACTGTGTCGGCAACTAGAACATGTGGAGGGCTGCGTTTGAAACTTCTGCCTAATGGTTACGGCTAATCTGAGGGAACTTGAAAAGCAGAGGGCCTGCTTGCAAGTAAGCTCCAGGAAACTGAGGCTCTTTTAGGGAGGTTTAAAGAATGATCCCTTTTCAAAGATCGAAACGATGTGTTTACCTTTACCTGGGTCTATCAAGGTGCCCTTTAACGGGTGCCAAAGTAGATTCTTGACTTTTATTTTATTGTTTATTTCATTCTACATTTTTGTTTTTTTTTGATACATGTAATTTAATTTATTTTTATTTTATTTATGTTTAGTCCCATTCACTCAGAGTTTACATGGTCTTATTATTTACTGCTGGTGACTTTAATCAGCTCAACCTCAGTGTCATCACTGATATCAACTGGATTTTACAGCCACCAGTTCAACCACAACAAAACCAAATGTGCCACCACCAGCAGCACCGCATCACCCAGACTGGGGACCTAGCTGTCTCTAGGGCAACTGTGGAAGGTTTACGTCTCCTATGGCAACTGAGGAAGGGGGCCGTCCTATGCAACGCATCCAGCCAATCGTCCGGTCAGAGGAAAACAATGTGATTAGCCAGAACAGGTGAACCATCGAGCCAGGCCGTCCAATCCAGTGTGAGCAGAGCCAGTCGGCCGGCTCTAATTTGGTCAGGCGTCCGTATGCTAATGAAGTGCATTAGGCTAATTGAGCAGATTCCAGTAATTTGAAAATCAGTCTGGGCGCAGATTGAAAAGCAAGTCATTTTGAAAGAGAGAGAGGAAAAGAGAACCTGAAAATATTACACTGGCAAATTCTCCTATAGTTTTAGAAGATTAAAAATGTTTTTATTGAATTAACGCAGCAGACCATTTCAGGGCACAATGATGTTTTTTCCATTACAGAGAGTGGAAATATTTACTCTCCCATTCCCTTTTTCCACGAAGGCATCAGATAGCCTGTGATTTGGGTTTCTGGTAAGAGCCTTCGTTAGTCTGGTTTAAAATGCAGCAGGGACACTTTTTGAAGCTCTGTGCCATTGTTCAGTGGTTCTGGAAATGTGGTTTGCACATGCACACATACACACACACACACACACACACATATTTTTATAAACAGGCTATTTTAAACCTTAGCTCTGGTCTTCCTCATGCATCCCCTTTCTTCCCTTCTTCTTCACTTCTGCAGCCGCCTTGACTTGATGCCAATGACCTGTCGCAATGATAAAGATCCATCATCATATCTCACCATTCACACTGTCCCATTCCATCATCCCATCTCTGCATACGCACAGTGCCATCTCATCTGGGATGGATTTATGTGTTTCCATCCTCCTGTGGGAGCCGAGATTGTTTTGTTTTTAAGTGAGGGCCCATTGATCTTTTATTACACCATTAAGTCAATACGCTCCACTCATAAACAGCTTGAGATTAAATGAGCCCCTTTGAAGGGTTTATGTGCGTGTGTGTGCGTCTGTCTGTGTCTGTGAACCCTTTAGCTTGCCAGCATACGCTGAAAACTGGTGGCTATAGGGAGCCAAGTTTAGGCTCTAGCAGCAACTCAAGTCTGTCTAGCATGGCCAGGATGAGGCCATTTCTTCGCAGCAAGTAGTTTGCATTCGAGGTGCTTCATTCCACCACAGGCAGAATGATGCTTTGTTAAGTATAAAATGTTTACTGCTTTATTTACCGTGGTACAATCCACCTCTATTTACTGCCAGTGTGTTGCAGGCATCTTCTGGTATTGTTATATATTACATTAACCTCATGATTGGCGGTCTTTCCACATAGATTATATTTCCATTTTTTCATGCTGTGATAGCAGTCGGTGGTTTGGCGTCGGTGGAGAAACAGTATATGTATATACTCGGGGGTAAATGTTGCTGGATGTGATTTTTCCTCACAGTCAGATCAATTACAAATTTCAGGAAAGAATTTGAGGAAAGCAGTTTAGAAAATGCATACAGACTCAGCTTTAGTCAGATATAAATACACCCTTCAGGTTGTCTGTGTTTTCTGTGTTACCACAGCATGGACAAGTTTGAGTTTTACTCTTTCCTAGCAGTACATACTGTACTGAGGCTCTGCTGTCTCGCTCTAATGTCTTGAATGTCTGTTTAAGTCCACCGATCTACCAGCAGCTGGTGTTTAAAGCCTCTGATCTTGTTTCCAATCCATGACCTCCTGTTTCACCTGAGCTGCAGGCCTATTAGGAGGATCTGAGGGTCACATTTGCTGAATAAAATTTTTGAAGGTACTGTATGTATTCATGCAAAAATCTGGATTTGTGTTACACAGCATGTGACCTTCATCAGTACCATGTGTGTCAGGTCGCAGCATTTTTTCCAGGTGGAGGTTACAGTAACTGTCAACTCTTCTTGTTGGTTAACCGCACATCCTGAGAGAAACCAGAGACCAGGAGCCACACTGGCCACTGATCTGTGAAAACACGTCTAAGCTATATTGTTACACCCAGCTGGAATTCACCGTCAGTTACATGGCAAAGTGCTGTAGCAGACACACAAACGGAGCGCTCACGCTGTGCACACGCGGCAAATGATCCCGCCGTCCTCTCCGTCAGTATTTAATGAGTGCGTAGTTGATTTTTCTGAAGATGCTGGGAACTTGTGGTTTGTTGTTTTGTCTTCTTCTTCACATTGTTTAGCACAGAATGACTTTTCCACTGATTATATCATTATATTCCCATCAGAGCAAATTGGCTCACCACTGTCTGCAGCTGAGTAACTTCCCTAGCAGCCATGTGTGAAGACAAACATACACACACAGCACAAACAAGCACACACAAACAGGTAGAAAGGAGTGTGCTCAGACTGCAAAAAAATGCAGCACACAAGTGTAATAGAAACAGAAAAGCAAGGCTTGTAAAGCTCTTAATGCTGCTGAGTGTTTGTTATTTAATTTGACTTTAAGAGAATATGACAGAAAATGGAAATCCTAATGTGTTTTTTCTTGAATGGGAAGCCAAAAATATCCTTTAATATTGTTAACATCTGTTACATCCACAGGTTAATCCGTATGCTTTAGAGTTTTGAGTGCTGTCGTTTTCTCTTGCCGGCTCTCTCCACAGTGTGTAACTGTGATCTGGCGCGATCTGGCTTCTTCCAGAAGAAGGGCGAGTACATCTGTACGGCAGACTATCAGCGTCTGTACGGTACACGCTGCGACCGCTGTGACACCTTCATCACAGGAGAGGTGGTCTCCGCTCTGGGACGCACGTACCACCCCAAGTGCTTTGTCTGCAGCATCTGCAGGTAAACACACACACAGAAGACACACAGAAGACACACCGTCTCCTGCTGTGCATACACTGTTAACAACAAACAAATATCTGTTCCATCATACTGTTTGTAGTGTGTAGTGTAGTGGTTCATTCTTTAATACAGTATCTCCATAAAATATACTATTTATTTTACACAAATCAATGAGAAGGTGATTTTTGTGTCAATGTTATAAGGTATCCTGATTGGTCAGGTATTTAAACCAACATGAGCTGATTCTTTTTGGCCATTGGGTGGTAGTGCAAAAAAGTATCAGTATCAAGACATCATTAGCATTTACGTGGAGTTCTGGTTTTTGACCACAAAGAAATAATAAGTGTTTTGCTTTGTTTTGATCTCCACCAAGACGTGATGAAACTATCTAGATCTTTAGCAGCTAAATGTTCACAACTAGTCACTAACTTTGTGGGTTTGTCAGAGCTTGTCAGCTACAACAGCTGTGGCTAGAAACAGATGAGAGCGGTGAGAGTGAACGGAACAATGAGCTGAAAAAACAGAGCTGAGAAAAGCTTCAGTAGGGTGATACTTCTCTCTGAGTTTGTTATTTCATCCATTATTAACATAGAAATATTGATTGGTACGGCTTTAAAATGCACAATTAGCCACAAACAGATTGCTAGTTTCACTTTCCCTGCTCATGTTTTCCAGTAAAATAACTAAAAACCAAAATGTATTGATGTTGCAATATATGAGAAAGGCTTAATGCTGTATATAATCATGCCACTTAAGCACATCAGTCCACATATTGTACGGTTAACTGCGTGTGTGTCCTGTACATATGACTTCATCACTTCTTTATCTGTACTGTTCTGCATCTGTGTCTGTAATCTGTACTGTGACGAAGCACAAAACGTATGATTCACTGGTGAAAGTAGCATTTAGTGAATAGGATGACAGGGAGAGGGCAGAGTACAGGAGATGAATTGTGAAGCTACTGAATAAGAGATGTGGGCTTTCTCCGTCTCTGCCGACGAGACGCTGTTTTTTGCCCCATGACCATGCAATCCTTTGTCCGACGATTCTGCACAAGTCACATCCTTCAAACTGCGAAACAGTGACTCATTTCTTTACAGCGTGTCGATAATGCCAGTGATTGAGCTGAGTCTTATCTCAGCTCCTGATAAATGCCAATAAATGTCGTATTGGAGAGCTCCAGCAGGCTGCGGTTTTGCTTGGTAGAGACAGAATTCCGAAAAGAGAGCTGACCCGGTGTTTCATGCTGTTTAGATTTAGGAAAAGTAGGCCATCTCTCCTCTGACCTCCATCAGTGTTCATGTTAAGCTCCTCTTGAACGAACTCAGCATCCCTGTTGGCTCCTTTCCTCTCTTTATTTCACCATTTCTCTCCTTGTCGCTCTCTCGCCTCTCCTCTCTTTCATGTTCCATTCTTAAAAAGTCCCTTCTCTGTCTTTGATTCACATACAGACGCATATATATGTGGGGACACCCTTCTCTATTTTTTTTCTTGCCCTGCTCCCCTCCCTGTCTGTTTTGATGTGTTATAAGGTTTACATAAGAGTGATCTTTCCTCACCTCCCTCCAGGAGGGTAGTGTGTGCCTGTTTGTCGTGTATCTGCATGACATTGGCTGATAAACGCGCGGCCATGCCCAGCAGCCATTGGCAAAAAAAACAAAAAAAAAACCTGACACCAACTGGCCGGAGCCAGCCAGTGGAGCAGTCCTGGCAGTGACAGGGGTGTGTGTGTGTTTGTGTGTGTGTGTGTGTGTGTGTGTGTGTGTGTGTGTGAGCGCATGTGGAGTCAACTGGAAGAGACAGCGAGAAGCCGAAGGGTGAATCTCTTCTTTCGTGCTCCGTCTGCCCTCTGTCACATCGCTCACGGTCGTCTCTTTCTTATAACTCCTCTGTTTTTTCTGCCTCCTCCATCACCACCACCCCACCTCTCCCCCCATCTCTGTCTTCTCATCATTACCGTCATCATCCTCCTGCTCTTAATCATCACCCGCATCACATCATCCTCCTTTATGTCTTCATCGCCGGCCCTCTTTCTCTTTGTCATCCTGGCCTCAGCTCTAATGAAGGCGGATTGCAAGTTTCACTATTCCATGCTAAAAAAAAAAAAAAAAAAAAGAGTGACGATGATCAAAGCTAGAGGGCGTATTGCCTAAGCCAGAAATAGCTTTACTTCTGTGGCCTTTTTTAAGTTAAAAAAACATGCATTAAATATGTAAACAGTGTAAATTTTTAAAGCGCTGAGAAGGCAAGAGTGTCTTGAGGGAGTGAGAGCAACACACAGGTAAAGACAAGGTCAAACACAGACTAACGCACTCTTGTGCACCACCACAGCATTTCTGGACTATACACTGGGATGGCTATGGTCAGGCACTTATACATGTAAAAAAATGTTGCCTGTCGTGCATGGACGTGAATACAAACCTCAAAAACAGGCCTTGTGCGTCAAATACAGAGTTCTCTAGTTTTCCATGCTTCTATATTCTCAGCGTGGCTCGTCAGTGAAATTAAAAATAAAAAACTGTTTGACTTTACGAACAGATGGTCAACCACGGAAATGACTGAAGGGTGAAATTAAAACAAAACCTAAATGAATAAATGCGCTTTATCAGTTTTCCTCGACTTTCGTGTCCCTTTCGGTATTTACCAGAGCCTTCGTTGAACAATGTGTGTGGTGAAATGTCTCCGCTGGCTCATCTGTTCTGCTTAACTTCCTGTCCTTTCTGTTTTACGTATCTTCCTTTAATAATATAAAAGCACAAAGGAGCGAACCCGGAATACCGTATGTGCCCGTTCCCTGACAGAAACACTTGTAAAATGCTCCTAGCTCCCTAGAAACACACTTTCTAGGGCTCGCAGCCTCCACAGCCACCTTGTGTATATTGCACAAGCCTTTATTCCTGCTTCTCTGCACATCTTTAAGTGCGTACATGGCTGCACTGTGCTCTTGTGTGCTGACTGTGAGCTCTGCTGGAGACTCTAGCCTCCCTCTGGGTCTTGGCTCCGGCTCCAGGCCTCGGCGGGGGAGTAAAAGGATTACTGCCGTCTATGTCTTTTAAACAGCCTTCCCTAAGCCTTTTAGTTCCCCATTCATTCTTGCGTCCTCCGCAGTCATAAAGAAATCAATCCGTCTCTATGAAAAAATCCTATAGAACAGGAAAGAGAGGCAAAACGGTGCATTATGATATGATGTTTATTTAATATCACAGGCGATGTTTTGCTGTCATGTATGCTTGTCTTGCATCTGTTTACTCCTCTGAATCGCAGTTTGGCTTTAAAGGCGGTGACCTGGTGCCACTAGCTGTGCAGGGAATGAGCTTGGGTAGAGCAAGCTGGGCGGACAGGCTGAGAGAGAAAGAGGCAGTTAGGATCAGTATGCGCTCCACACAGTCTCCCTAATAAGTTTTCATTCTCACTGAGAGAGCCAGTTTTCCCTTTAAAAGCCAGTGGCAGCGTCACATTATCTCCTCTTTAATCACAGTGCAGCCAGGTGCTCCTGCAACAATCAACGTCCTATTAACCCGCCACCGCAACTGTTTGGGAATGTATTTTCAGGTCCATAAAAGATGTCACACTGTATTTAGCTTGTGTCAGCGGGATTATGGCCTGTCTGTCACCCAATCATGTTCCTGCCAGCATCCATTTGTTATTTCCATGTGTACTCTTGGATGTAATGTAAACACGCAGAATCACTGTAGGCATTCTATCTCCTACTGTTTGCTTGTTGTCTAATGTTCTCTCTCTCTCTGTCCCCCCTTCCTCAGTAAACCCTTCCCCATCGGAGACAGAGTGACGTTCAGTGGAAAGGACTGCGTGTGCCAACAGTGCTCTCACACACTCGTCAAGCCAAATGAACCGATCAAGATCCACGGGCCCAGCCGTAAGTCCAGCGTCGGCCTCGCTCTGTCCGTTCTGCTTAGGGCCACCAGGCGATGAGTCTAATGCGATGTGTCCGTGAGGCCTATTTAGCTCATTTAGCTAATCAAGTGTCTGTCAAATCGGTGGTCCGACCTGTCGTGCTGATTTGCCAGCTGAGAATTATGCAACACAAACAGACACATCATTCATTAATTACTGTCAACACGCAGAGAAGAGGGGATTTTATATATTCAAATTCACATTTGGTCACATATTCCTGCTTCACACATATACTATGTGTATACTATGACCAGTATGTGTGGGAACGGTGTACAGCCCTTTCCTTTACAGTATAACCCAGGGAAATGATGAATTATGACCCCACAACAGAGCAATAGTGATTGATAGTGAGTCATTTGTATGGTGTGGCATACAGACAGCAGGCTGCTGCTCACTGGCTGTGCAGTAATAACAGATGGTGGAGAGGCAGTGAATAACTGTCCTCCCCAGATCGCTCCATTCAGGAGAATAAAATCCAAACGGCTCCCCAGGTACGTGTTCATCACTCTGTCTTTTCAGGAGGCAGCCTGTGAGACGGAGCGCAGACACTAAATGTAATGCACTGGCTTTTACACACTGCTCCTATGTAATTTTCATATTTAAGAATGCATGTATGGCCAGTACCATAGTCAGTACAAAGTGATGATTTTAGGGGACAAGGTCAGGAACAGGGATTGCCGTGGTGGAAAATATTGTCAGTGAATGTTATACCTGCATCAGTGAGCAAATCTTCACTTATTCACTTTCTTTGCTTAGTTAGATGAGAAGATTGATGCCGCTCTCATGTCTCTTTGGTAAATGAGACCTACAGGCTGCTAGCATGGCATAGCACAAATCTGCACTAAACAAATGAAACATAACATGTTAATTAGAAAGTTTTACAGGTGCTGGTAGGGACATTTTATTACCTTTGGACTGAGCAATGCTAGCTGCTCCTCACTGTTTTAAGTCTTTATGCTAAGCTAAGCTAGCCACCTGCTGACTGTAGCTTCACATTGAGCAGACAGATGTGAGAGTGGAATCCATCTATCTCTCAGCGTGTTTCCCAGAATGGTGAACTATTCCTTTAAAGGATTAATCAACACAAAGTCACAGAGAGCAGGAAGCTCCTCCTGCTGCACCGATGTCTGTTAAACATCTAGCTATGCCCCAGTTAGTGATGTGATGACGTGACGTGTTTTTGACAGCTGATGAAAACAGCTGCTGTGACATTACACAGCAAGAAATGCAACAACAGTGCAGAGACAGCTTCCTTTCCTCCCTCCTTCACTGTGATTTTTTTATGTTACCATATGTAACGATTTCTTGTCACAAGCTCTGTTACGTCATTTTCAGATGATCTAATACTGATTTCATTCAGTGGCTAAAATGGGAACCGTATCATGACTCAGGCGAATATCATCTGTGCACAGCAATGGTCTGCGGCTGAGATCCTGGCTCTATAGACTCAGCACTATCACCACCAAATGACACTTAAGATTTATATAGACTGCAGAAACCTGGCTCAATACTTTTTTTTTTACTGCAAAACACAGTTTGTCTTGGCTGGCAGGGCAGAGGGGAGTGGTCCCTTGTGACTCCAGGCTCCTCTCAGGGGCAGTAGACCGGGTCAGAAAAGGTTAAACCAGGCCAAACCTCTCCCAAATGGAAACAAATGGAGCGCTGACCTTTTTTTCAGCATTTGACACTCTGCAGCCATGGATCACTTGCAGCCTCTGTGCTGTCCTGCTTGCGTCTTGCCCTGTTAGTGGTGGTCAATAACGCCTGTCGGGGCGTCTTTCCGAGGGAAATGGAATGTACAGTATGCTTGTGTACAGTGTGTGCTTCGGTGGGTGTGAGAGAGAAAAAGACAAAGAGAGATTCATGTGTGTCTCATGTGAGGAGGATTTCATTCAACTGTTTTTGGCCCTGAGGCTATTTCAGTGATACTTGCTTCCTGCCTGCATTCAATCATGTTTAACAGTGCTTACAGTTGAGAGAGCAAGCCTCACAGCAATATCCCGCATTAGTACGGCTGTATTGATTAAGGAGGTGGCTGCGGCTCTGGGGTAGAAAACTGCACTTTAGGAGCACAGTAGGTCTTTAAAGATGTACAATTACACCTTGGCTCACTTTGTCTTGCTCTCCCTCCTTCACTTCTCCACTACATTTCATTCTTTCTCTCTCTGTATCCTTCCCTCCTCCTGTCCTCCTTCTTTCTTTCTCTTTCACACATTGCTCTTTTCCAGACTGCGCTGGCTGTGGAGCCGAGATCAAGCAGGGTCAGTCTCTCCTGGCGCTGGAGAAACAGTGGCACGTCAGCTGCTTCAGATGTCGGACCTGCAACATGGTCCTCACCGGAGAGTACATCAGCAAGTGAGTGTGTAAAGAGAGAAAAAAAAAAAGAAAAGAAACCAATTTTCAAACCAAACATTGAATCAAAGTGTTTGATTCTCATGTCTCCCTCTGAAAAGACAAATAGACATGCTGGATTTTTCATGTCCGGTTTCTCTCCAGATACGCTAAACTGTGCGTTTGACACACTACAGCAGATCTTTTTTATCCTCTATGTTGCAGGGATGGCGTGCCGTACTGTGAGGCAGATTACCACGCCCAGTATGGGGTGAAATGTGAGACCTGCAGCAGATACATCAGTGGCAGGGTTCTGGAGGTGAGAACCGGACCAGATTGCGATATGCGGTGGTGTTAATGGAGATTCAGCTGCACAGAAGTCTGTAGTAATACAGAAATCCAAATTGGGAGTTGACTGTGTGTAACTGAGTGTAATCAGCATTATCAGAATTGAGCAGTTGCATTTTATCCTCGGCTCAGTCTAAGCCCTGCTGTGCTTTAGGGAGTGAGCGACTTAAGATTGGGGGTGATAGAGATTTTGTCCTGCTTTAGTAAACCAAAACAAATTCAGATGCAGTGTGTTAGCCTGGTCAAACAATGGCGCATATCCACTTTTTTCACGGTTTCCCCCAGAAGCACAGTCAGGCGGAACACTGACAGGAGGCAGAAAGATAGATTGAATCATAACAACGTGTGAGGAGTTGAGAGGAAGAGGGAGTTATAAAAAGATCAGAGGGTAAAGAGCGAAGGGAAAAGATGGAAGGAGGAGAGACACTGAAAGTAAATTCTGCAGTGATAGAAATGCACGTTTGTGCTTTGTGCGCTCTTAACGCTGATTCAATTTTAAATGGAGACAGAAGAAGAAGTGAACAGAGGAGAGGGAGCCGAGGCAGACGGGGGAAGATGGGCTGAAGCAAGAAGTGAAGGGAGAATATTGAGGGGAGCACGGTTAAAAATAATGAAAGTGATGAAGTGCAGATGCTAATTAAATGTTTTGGAAGAGTCTCTGGAGGGCGCCTCTTGTCCGCTGGGACCTGAGAAAAGGGAGCAGACGTAGTAAAACTTTGTCAGACACACGCACAGACACATTCACACACACGGGGCCTTGTTGTCCCTGTGCTCCCTTCCTTGTCAGAATGGCTGGTGTAAAGTGCTTTGTTCCTGACTATCAGCCTCTCTGGGCTATTTATAGACATGGGGACATGTCAGCCTTTATCTGTGACTCTCGTCCTCTCTCTTTTTTTGCATCTATGTCTCTTTCTCTCACTCCCTCAACATCCGTGTGCTTGACAGTCAGTCTTTTCGCCCATCAAATTTTGATGTCATAATGATTTACTCCTTTAAGATGCAGCGCGCAACTGATTTGACTCCCACGAAATCGTATCCAGGAACACGAACATATAAAAATAACATGTATATTCTATGGGCCCGCTTTCACAGATGCTGTGTTAATGGCAGTAGTTTGAATCTTTCAACAAAAAATTATTGTTTTTTGTGAAATTTTAGATTTTTGTTTCATTCTAGTTTAAGTCAACAAAAATTTTAAATCTCACATGTTTCCCAAAAATGTGGCCATTGTGACTCTATGGGGAAATAAGGACCAAGCTGTGCAAGCTTCCTACAACTTTCCAAATAACATGAATCATCTTATCTCTGAGCCAGTAGCCGCCTGGAATAGCCAGGCTGGCTATCTACACTTGCCAGCAGACCGAAACACCATGAATACTCATCCGTGTATGCTGGTTTGTTTGCATGTGTGAGGCTGACTTTCACCGTCTTTTAAGGAAACTCAAAAAGCTGTGATTCCACAGTGATTCCAGCGTTGAACAAGACTTTACATTAAGAAAATAATTAGTTTGTCCATTCTTTCATCTTATCCTTTAGTTTTGAGCTGTTGACAAAAAATGTTGTGCATTTCATCATAATTCTTGTGTTCAATGACAGTTTATTAGGTTTTTAGTCTTGTTTTTGTTCTGAAAAAAGTCAGTTGGCGCACAGATGCCAACAAGTCACCTACTTATGTGTTTTGAAGTATCATTTCACAGTAATGTTGCTGGAGTTGCTTTGCTGCACTGATTTCTCTGCCCTCCTGCTGTGAAAATCCAGGCTGGTGTTGATGATTGGCCTTGTTCCACAGAGCCTCTCTCCGGTCCGGCTTTCTACAGCCAAAGGTTGTTAGTTTAATGAGCACTTTGGAATAGTAGGAGAAGATGAGAAATAAAGACAGGTAGCGGAAGAAATTTGGCCCGCACTAGAAATGGTGACAGTAGTTGTTGAACTGATACCGTACGACCACAGGCACCCCACTGATCAGAAAGCACAAGATGGAGATGCTGTATCCTCCCCTGGCATTCCTTTCAGGGTAACCTGAGACAGACAGGTAGAGCAGGGACTGGTTAAAATGCAGCTTTGATGTGATTAAGAATCATGAATGTTCGAATGTTCATTGCACATTTGAACAAGAGGCCTGATTTCCTGCAGGTTACACAGAAATATCCGTTTTATGAAAAGCAGGGAAAGTCAGTGCAGCATCAAGTCCCCACACACAGACACACACTCAAACACGCATGCAGGGTGTGTTCAGATGAAACAGTTAAGTCTCCTTGACACAGGCCACATGTCAGCAGTGCTTCTATAAATAGAAATTCTCTAATGGTGTGTCAGGGAGGCAGAGGTGACGGGACGGGGCCACGCGGAGACACATGTGAGAGACATCAGGGCCGTGAACTGGGCTGGATTAATGGCACAGTGACATCATACTGCATCATTTCATGTGTTCATTTCACCTGAGCCACGTGTGTTTGGACGTGTTCCCTCGGGGCGCTCTGAATGTCCAAGGACGTGTATCGCACTCTTGTGTCCTTCACTTACATGGCCACCTACTTCCCTCTTTCTCTCTGTGGCGTACACACATGTGCACACACACTTTTCTTCATGTGACTGACCTACAGGGATCTTTTGCTCTAATTATGGCATGGAGGAGAATGGGTGGTGGCTGTCACGGGATCGCTGTATGCTGATGAAACGACTGCAAGCTATGTAATAATGTCTTTAAACATTATGCGGCCATTGGTGGTCAGGTGATGGAAAACATATGAGGGATAGCTACCTGCTCAAGGTGCAGCTCCAATTTGCAGATTAGCCCTCACTCTGTGAAACTGTTTGTGATGATAATTTATGTTTAGTCACGCCTCTTCATCTCTTCTCTCCTCCTCACAGGCGGGAGGGAAACACTACCATCCGACCTGCGCTCGATGCGCCCGCTGTAACATGATGTTCAAAGAGGGAGAGGAAATGTACCTGACAGGTGAAACTTGATGCCAGTATATCCACACACTGACATGCGCACACACACACACACACACACACACACACACATGCTGTAGAGTACGCTTGCCTGTATAGACAAACACCCTTCTTCCCCTCCTCCTCAGGATGTGATGTGTGGCACCCATTATGCAAGCAGGCAGCGAGGGCAGAGAGGAGACTCAGGGTGAGACAGAGTTTGAAATCAAAACGTTGAAATAAAATGAAAACTATAATTTCCTCACTGTGTGCGTTCTCTCCTCTCTTCGCTTTTTTCTCTGTTTGTACCTCACAGCACAGACGCCTGTCAGAGACCTCCATCTCTCCACCGGGCTCCTCCATAGGCTCTCCCAGCAGGGTTATATGTGTAAGTAGCCCATAAGTTTGCAGCTTTTAGTCACTTTTAGCTGCCACTGCCACCTAGCTAACCCTAAAAGCACAACTGCTGCACCACAAACAGAGACACTGCCCATAGGCTTGAATGGTTAAGCACCAACCTGAGAGGCTGCTCACTCCCTTGGCCTGTGCACTTGTCTGTGTCCTAACCTCCGCTGTCCTTCGTGATGTGAAGAAGAAAGAAGTGAGGGCATCATGAAGTATCTTCTTGTCAGAATTATTACAGCAAACACAATATTTATGTGCTATATCTGTGAAGAGCATCTTCAGCCAAAGTACCGATGTGGTGATTTGCAAGTCGCTGACATTTAAGTCAAATTGTGGGCGAAACATTGTCAGCAACGTTAGCGTGGTGGCTCCAGGGAGCGTTAAGTCAGTCAGTGCACCACATTGGTCCAGACTAAAATTCTCAAGGTGGGCCATAAAATGTTGTACAGACATCCAAGGTTCCCCAGAGGACGAACGCTAATGATTTTGGTGATCCCTTGAGTTTCCAATTAGCCTTGACTACGACACGTGGATTGATTGACACACAAACAGACCAATCAGTGTTTGATTCAGACACACGGTGCCTAGTTTATATTTATGTTAGGTAATAATGAGTCCAGGGAAGCACTGAGGATGAGTACAATATTGTTGTTATTATTTTAATTGTGGTGAAAACCTGGACATTTTGGCAGTGAGCGTTGAAAATTTGAGACTTTTCTGAGAATTTTCTGAGACACCCAGCTTGACAGCAGTCCCAGCCTGGTCACTGCACTCTAAGATGATGTATCCTAATGTCTTTGATGATCCCCTGACTTCATGTGGCACCACTGGAGGGTTGGCAAGAAAGCGAATGAAATCCCAAGAAGTCAAGGCACATGAAAGTGCTTCAAGTGCAAAAACAAAAAAAAAAAACTTCATTTATTATTTAACTTTGTTGTTGTACCGAGACCAACACACATTCACTGCAGGATGATCCTCCTCAGGGTTTTGGCTCCTTTTATTTTAACATGGCTTTTTTTTATTTTAGTATTTTAGTAAAAAAAAAAAAAAAGGTGCCATGATTTGAAAATTTGAAAACAAAATGGTTAAATGTGACCCAGAAAGCTAAACTCATATGTCAACCAAATTAATCCCAGGTTCAACCGAGACACCTGTGCTATGCTTTGAGGTGCAAATCATCAAATCAGTGCTTCCAGGTCGGCCGCTTCAAACCAGAAATATATAGATGAAAGAATATGGAGGCTAGCTGGGGAACATAGCAGGTTTATGTGAAGGTTATCACTCTGTGCATTGCAGAGTTGGACCGGTTCCATTTCAAAACGAGGCTTCAGCCAGATATGGAACAGCGTCCAACTGTGCTGCTTGGCAGTCTGCTGAGTGTTGCTGCATGTCGGCAGTATTAGCATGTCAGGGGTTGTCTGCATGCAAGCTGGAGTCACCGCTCTCTGCTCAGCCCTGCCCCGCTCTGCTCTCGCCTCATAATCAATGACCTTTCTGTTTAAGGTGATGGATGAGGGAGAAATGCAGTGTAAGCACGCTTGTCGTCCATACTGTCTCCTCTCCCTCTTTCTCTCTCTCTCTCTAGCTGTCTTTGCTTCCTCTGCTCTCTATCTCGCACATGCTGAGCTCCTGAAGGTCAACAACTTCCACTGCTGTCAGGTTCTGCAGCGTACATGTGTACTTTTGACGAGCGCGCACACACACACACACATATGTGCAGGCTTGTGCGTGCATCATCAGCTTTTTCTCACTCCTCTCGCTGCTGCATGATCTGCTCGCCGTCACAGGTGGACTCTTCCATTGTACTTTGTTACTGTGCTTTGTCCATGTGGTTGATGTCGGGTCTTGTTGCTGTCGTCTGTTTCTGTGGTGGGTGTATGTGTGTGTCCTCTCCCCAGGCCAGAGTGAAGAATGAGATCCTAAATTATAAGGACCTAGCTGCCCTGCCAAAGGTCAAGGCCATATACGAGGTCCAACAGCCAGACCTCATATCCTCCTCATACCAGCCCTACCACAGATACACGTCTGATGACAGGCTAGACACTTACAGCTATGGGGAGGTACTTCTGCTACACACTCCAGGACGAACTTAGCGACAGTCTCATCATTGGTCTGTCTTCAAGAGAGATATTTTAAGCTTTTAGATGGAACTGTGTCGATAAAAAGTGTGTCTTCAATATAACTTTGTCATAGAATATTTGTAGGTCTCATTATTTTCATTTTTTTGTCTTCAGAAATTGATTGAATAGATTCATTTTGCTTTTTCTAAAGTGTGATTAAGAAACTTGAATGGATTGGATGGACAAGGTGGATCAAAAAATAATATTTTCAGAGCAAAAACTTTTTAGTTAAACAAGTTAATTGGGTTGTGTTTGCCTACAACAATGGACTCTGGTGCATAATCGGGTGCTCTTGCCTTTTTTTCTCCTCATTGTCTATTGCTTGAAGCATTTACTGAGCTGAGGACCTTGTTTACTATACACATAATTTTTGGATGCATGGGGACATAAAGATCAAGATGATCCATACTTGATTTTAAAATCTTGGGACTTTTCAGTGAAATTTGGTGAGACAATGAGCCTTGGATTGTTTTTTTTTGGTGGATTTTACTGCCGACATACAGACAATTCATGATAGTCTTATTACAAATCCACCATACTTAAAGGAATGGTGTCAACATTTTGAGAAATACACTTATTTGTTCCTTGCTGAGAGTTAGATGAGAAGAACGATATATCATATCAGTTCACTGAATGCAAAGATAGAGCCAGCAGGAGATGAGTTTAGCTTAGCATAAAGACTGGAAATTCGGGTTAACAGCCAGCCCGCCTCTGTTCAGAGGCTTAAAAAAAATCTGCACATCAGCGCCTGTAAAACTCATCGACTGAACCCAGCCAAGAAATAGTTCAAGCATGTAACACTCAAAACCACAGCTAAGACATATGCATATTGTTTTTGTTTCACCACAGTGCTGCAGTATAAATAATAACTCTTCTTTCTCCACTGATTCTTCAGTCACTTGGGACACTCTCTCCCTACTCTCAGGTAAGCATTCCTCCTCCCACCTCCTCCCACAGCAGAGTACTTAGAGTTTAAACAAGTGAACTGTTTTCATTTTGGCCTGTCACTAAGCTATATGCCCCCCTGTTGTCCTCTGCTCCTCTCTCTCCTCTGTATTATCACCTCTGTCCTTTCAGGACTATGACTGCCTGGATATGAAGCAGAGGCGGTGTTCCAGTCCAGGTTATATAGACTCGCCGACGTATAGTCGTCAAGGCATGTCGCCCGTCATGCCTCGCTCTCCGCAGCACTATGGCTACCCTGGTGAGTCAGGTGGTATTCACTCCTAGTTGTCCGCTTAGATCCTCAGTGTCTGATCTCACTCCATTGAAAAGCATATGAAATAAGTCAATCATGCTGTATTTAATGTAAAATGCACTTAAGTTGAAGCATTTATGAAGTTTCTGAGCTGCGTATTTTTGGAATGAGTCTATTGTGGTTAACTTGTTTAAAGGAATAGTTCAACATTTTCGGGATTATGCACGTTTGCTTTCTTGCTGATATTGAAATGAGGAGATCGATACCAGTCTCACATGTGTCTGTTCAGTGTACCGATACCTCCAGCAGCTGCTAAGTTTAGCTTAGCTTAGCATAAAGAGTGGAAACAGCTAGCATGGCTCCATCTGAAGGTAACAAACAAAATACACACACGCACCTGTACCTCTGAAGTCTTATCTTCACCATGAGGTTGCCAGGCAACCAGTGGACCCCCAATTTTGTTAAAGCCTGAATACACAGTTTGCACAGGTTAATTGTGGTTTAAGTTTCACTGTGATATGTTTGGAAGAGTTTGATCAATATAGTTGAGAAGATATACACTTTATTTATCAAGAATAAATCACATTGTCACAATCATTTCATGAGAAGAGGTAAAAAACATTTTATTCCAACTTTATGGGCAACAGTGTATTTTAAAAAAAATGATATAACAGATTAATTAGTAACATTTACAGGTGCTGGTAGGTGGATTTTGTCATGTTTGCACATAGCCAAGCTAGCTTTTCCCCCCGTTTCCATTCTTCATGCTAAGCAGAGCTATCCTACTTCTGATTGTAGCTTCATATTTAGTGTACAGACATGAGAGTGGTATTAATCTTCTCATCTAAATCTCTGCAAGAAAACAAATACGAGTATTTCCCACAGAGCTGTTCCTTTAAGAGCGATCAAATTGCTTGTCATTTCCATTTGTATGTCATCACCACTCTTATATTTTAACAAATATGCCGCCATAGAATATCAGTGGTGACAAAAGTGTTTGTCACTTCAGTTGATTGGCTGTCTCATATGCTGCAGTTGCTCCCTGGCTGTCATTTCATTTAACTCTTACACACGTGCACTGACACTGTAATAACTGTCATAAGAAGACAAGTCGATAACCTGTCATCACACAAGTGGAAAAGTTATGCAATGTCACTTTGTAATTTGAGTGAATGTTTAGGCTGTTTTGTTTTCATCTGCATGGATGAGACTTGTGTTGAGGCCTTCCTTCATGCTCATGTTTTCTTTGCTGGGATTGGCTGTGGCTGGCTGCAGGCTCTGAGAGTGGCAGGAGTTCACCTTATTACGGCCAAGAGGGGCGGTCAAGCACACCCACCACAAACCAGCCCCCTAAACATTTTCATGTACCAGGTAGGACCCCTCATCTCCTCATTGCACTTCTCATAATCCCATAGATGTCTTACTCCATGGGGACATTTTCATCAGCCATTATTCACTAATGCAAATCATTCAGAAAGGTCATTTTCAGTTCCTTGGGAATGGGGGGGGGTGTGTGAAAATGTGACTATGTCGTATTTTTATACCACACATAATTGCTTCGGCATATTCTTCCCCCTCATACTGCATCTTTACCTGTTTTACCTCCCTTTACAACCATCCCTCCTCCCTGCACCTCCTTCCTTCCGATCATCAACACAGAAGCTCACATCCTCTCCTCCTTCACTCCTCCACGTTTCACCTCTCCATCTCCTCTTTCTCTCCTCAGCCACAGGGGACCCCAACATCTACAGGAAGCCTCCCATCTATAAGAGAGCGGGTACAGTGCAGTTAGCCCCGCCTTAGCCTGCCTGTCCTCGTGTCAGTTTAGTCATGCTGTGTTTGAATACTCGATGTAGATGTGTATTGAGCAGCCCCTTGTCATTTAGCATTTATTAGTATTGATGTTCTAGTTACAATCGAAATTGAAGCCATCAATAACAAAACCAGATGAATTGAAGGGATTGACTCTGTGCTCGGAGATGCAAACAGGAAATAGAGTTCAATTTGTGCAGCGACTTTTTCAAAATTGAAGATGCATTAGCAAGAGGCTGAATGCAAAAGAGCAATGTTTAGTGTGCATGCCACGAGCACATGTGCATGCCTGCTTCTGCGTGTGGTTCACAGCAGGTTTTTGTCGACAAAGGACTGGAACAGACCGTGAATGAAGTGAAGGTTGCTCAGGCATGACGAGTGTTGAGTACGTGGGACTCTGAGGACACACAATTCACCAGAATAGAACAGGCCAATGGAACAAAGCACAGTGGAAAACTAGAATTCATGTTTGCTGTGGAGATTTCTTGTATTTCCCAGCCTTGCCTGGCTAACCAGTGGTCAGTGTGTGATTTAAGGAGATGTTACTGTAATAGTTTTCAAGGAATCGGCAGAACCTGGAGACAGCTGCTTGTTTTCGTAGAAAACAGAGGGAGTATGTGACATGGAAGTCTGATTTCTTAATTGTGTGGATTTATGTTATTGTTCTGTCAAATCGCACAGCAGTGCAGTTAACACAAGATGCTATTGTTGTTTATTTTGAAGCCCTTAAACTTAGTTGCACTCCACCCAGATGGATAGCACACTCCAGTAAAAGCACTCATAAGAAAAAGATCCACTGTTCTCCCGTCACATTACACTGAAAGAGGCTTTTCAGCTGAGAGTCACAAGACATCTTGATGGAGGATAGTGTTTTTGTTGTTGTCCTGCATGTTCCTCTGTACTGAATGTGTTTCTGTGTGTATTTGTGGGGTAGTCGGTAAAGTGTGTATAGACATTCACCCTTCTGTGTTTCTCTAGTTTAATTAGTACATCACTGGCCGCAAAGTTTCCACATATTTGCCTATGAAGAATAAAGTAATCTGCATTTCAGTTCCAAAACCTTAAAGCTGTTAGAATACTGACATTCAGCACACACTTGGGCATCACTCATATTGATCCATCTCTTACTTCCTAAACAGATATTGATTATCATTTTCTCATGTTTCAGCACTAAACAGGATTGATGTAAACCCAGAGCCACAGCAGACACATGTGTAGTTAGGCTGTGCTGTGTACATCAAAGGCCCGTTATGTACTATTCAGTTAACCAGTTTGCTACCTGTATAGAAACAGGCTGTGTCAGATTCCTGGTCCTTGTTCTCCGTATGGGTAGCAAAGCTCTCACATTGTCACATCTCCCTCAGGGGACGCTTCAATAATGTTTCCCTTTTCTTTTCACCTCTTTTTATTGCATCCAATCACTTTTATTCACTTCCCTCCACCTTCTGCTCCACTTTACCCGGTGACCTTGCCGCTGTAAGTATCTCCCTCCTCTCGCTGTTTCACTCACTCGGTAGATAGATATTGCATATGTCTGCCTATGTGTGCGTACACTATACGAGTCTCTTCCTGTGTTTGTCATGTGATGTCAGTAGTGTGTATCCATACTGCCTCTGACGGAGTTTTTAATCTACTGTCAAACTTTGCTCTGAGTGCGTGTGTGTGTTTGTATGTGTGTGTGTGTGTGTGTGGCGGCTCGCCCTGTCGCCGAGCTGAAAGAGTGTGTCCCAAAGATGAGAATGTCTGCCATTGGTGTCATGCATCATGTATATAGGAATTCAATGGATCATGGATCGGGGCCGGCATGGCTAATGGCTAACAGAGTAAAGAGCGATCTCACTGACATTACATTGCATGTCTCCCCCATTGACTTCCATTGACTGAGCTTTAGTGCAGAGTGGCATCGATATCATCTCCTCACACCACTCATGAAACGACTGCGTGCCTCAGGCTGAACAGTAACTGAACTCACTTTGATGCTGGTTATTTTCATGCTGTCGGCTGAAATATTGATCTCCTCTAGGCAGGAACGGTGGATATGACTGTGGATGTGTAGCGTAAATGCACTCTCTCACTGTACATCTTTGTTTAATTCATTAACACACTTTCCTCCGTAGCACACTGCAGTGCACTGTCCTGTAGGGATAGTCTGATATTTTGGGAAATACGCTCATTTGCTTCCTCCTGGAGAGTTAGATGGGGAAGATCGATACCACTCTCGGCGAAAAAGTGGATAAGCGTATATCTCAAAATTCCCCCAAAAACTATTTCTGTGACAGAATTACCAATTACTTTGCTTCTGTCTGTTTTTCTTTTCTCCCCTCACTTTCTCCACTTCTTCACAGACAATCATATGGATGCAGCTACCAAAAGCAGGACTAGCGAGGACATCCTCAGATCCTCCAGACTGTCCACCTACTCTCCTGAACCGTACGCCCAGTCAGAGTCTGACTACTACCCATACACCAGCTCCCCTAAGGGTAAGCAACCGTGTCATTTCACAGACTTTAGAATGGGAAGCTGCACAGTAAACCGCCTTTTTGTTTTCATTTTCCGCTGGACCAAACACAGACACTGAAGTACAGTTCCTTTTGTAACTGTGTTGTCGTATTTATTCCCCCACCCACTCTGTTACTGCACTCCACTCTGAGCTCTGTATTCATACCAGGGAATCTCTTTTATCTGTTTTCTCTCTCAGCCTATCGGATGCCGAGAAGACGCTTCTCGACAGGAGGAGATGAAGAGAGTTGGAGTCACAGTCTTCAAAGAGTAAGAGCTTCATTATCTTCTCTCCCTCTTTCTTCAACATCTGGTTGAAGAAAGCCCCCCCCCCTCAGAAACACCCATAAATAATGCACTTCTTATGGTATGGTGCCTAAACTATCCTCCTTTTTTTTTTTTTGCATCTCTCTCCATCTTGCATTTGCTGTGCATGAAATTAGCAGTTTTCCCTTCTCTCATCTCTCATTCTTTTTTTTTTTTTCTACCCCTTCTCCCTCTCTCAGATTGGGAGTGGCATTGGGAGGATGATCCTAAAGGAGGAGATGAAAGCCAGATCTGGTTCCTATGACAACGACCCCTGGGGCAGTGCGAGGAATTCTCGTAGTGGGAGCAAGGAGACTCTCAACACTACAGGCTACGGCACCACGGCGTACAACAACACTGTCAACGGATGTAAGGATCCACCCTGCCCCCTACGCATCTCCCCCTTTGTCTCTTGTTATTTTTGCTTCTGCAAGTTCACCAACGCCTGCACTGGCTGTACCCCTGTGAGGCCACGTCTGTGTCCCTCCCAGTGTGATCATATGTGTTGCCACGAGGGCTTTTTATGAGCCTCGGTATCTGCCGTCACTGGGGCTCGGGGTGAGGGCAGCCCTGCTGTGGATGTGGGTCAGAGAGGGTCATGGCTGCCGCAGGCGGGGCGCTTTATTGAGATGGAAAGATGCTGAGATAGCTGAACAGCTGCTGCCGAACCTGTGGTAAGGCCAGTGGCGGCAGCAGATGCGGCCTGTCATTGTCGTGGGGGGAGTCTGATCACACTGATTGTGCTCATCTCAAGCTACCGAAAGCAGAGTGTGAGTGCAAGCATGTGTGCAGTTGTGCCAGTTGTGATAAAGTCAGACCTGAAACTACCAGCATTGTTTCTGTTTGTGAGGGCCGAGCTTCACTGCTCCTGCAGCCCATTGGGACTGTTATTTAGCCCCTGACATTCAGACACTGGCTGGTTTTCTCTTCTTGTCACTTCCTTGCTCCATCTCTTTCACCGCCTCCTTCTTCAATTTGCACGCTTATTCTGGCTTTTCTCTCCTCCATTCTCTCCCGATCTCGCTCTCTATAGTCTACTCTGTTAACTCTCGATCTCTCTATCCAACCATCCATCTATCTGTGTATGTATCTCCCTCTTTTGCACTCACAGCTGGTGTCCCATATCCTGGTTTATTTATGAGCAGTAAGATCTCTCATTAAAGCTGTTCCTCTGATGGGAGGGGACCAAACTGAACGGGACTCCGTTGGCTACGGTTGAAAGGCAACAAAGGCTTGTAACCATACAAGCTGTGGCGTGCGATTAGACGCTGGATGTTGTTTTTATATTTTTTATTTCTCCCTTTCTTCCCTGAATCAGTCCTGTCTGGCCTCTTTCTGCCTTATTGCTCCTTTGATGTTTTGTGTTCCTCCAAGGGCTTGATGGGTACCCAACTTGCTCCTATTCTGTTTCTTTGTTACGCCTCTAACTAGACAGATGGCTGTCAAATCTCCACAGCAATTCTTCCCCGAATATTTTAGAGCAGGGCGGATTATATATGCTGCATCATTTGTGCCTTTTGCAATAAGGACGATGTCATTTAACTATATGATCTCTTTATTTCACAGCCCCCAGATCTCAGTACAGCGCTGATATTGGTGAGTTATGTTTTATGAATATTCTAAAATGAGTTATTTTTAGTTTTTGAATGGAAGTTGGCATTGGGTCACAAATTGTGTGTTTATTGCTGGATTCAATTACCAGACATCAACAAAGCTCCAGTGTCATGTTTACACGTTTGGAAGTTTGGGGATTTTTTGGTTAGTCGTGAGCGCCATCTTCTGGGACTGTTTAGATTATATCAATGGGCCAAAGTACATGAAAGTTATTGAAATTTTAAGCAACTGTTGAATGACTAAGGTCATATTTTTCTGTGTTTTAGATTTTGGTTGCAAGTCTGCCTCGCTACCAGGATATGGACGCAACGGCATCCAGAGGGTGAGAGCACAGTGAACAAGACACAACACAGCATGAGTAGCCGCTTTATCATAGAGGCTTGAGGCTTATTTTTGACTGTCACATCTTTAAAATCGCATCTGTTACATGAAATTGACATTATGGCTCTACAATTGAGTACCATTAGGGCTGTATTTATTCCCAAATGTTACAAATTTACATATCTCAGGCCAGTAATCCGGTTTATGCTTAAATTGCCGTCCCTTTCTACACCTGCAGCCTCAGAGTGCAGATTGCTACCAGTACCAGTATGACAGCAGCAGCGAGGTGAACTGGGGAAGCAAAGGTAATTTGATATGAATTTAAAACATCTACCTCTTATTAAAAGCAATTAATTCAAGGCTTTTTCTATTGTACTGACTTAATTCTCTTTCTTGCTCCTCCCAGCAGAATACAAGGTGAGAGTTTTAAGATAATCTCTTGAATAATTCATTCCACGTGGGTTAGCCTATATGTTGACTAATCCCAGCGTGATTGTACCCAAGTGTCTGAAGTTTGATGAAGCATGTCCACCTCTCCCGCCCTGCAGATTTACCCCTACGAAGCACTCATTGTCACCACTAGAGGTCGCAACAGGCTGCCCAAAGATGTAGACAGAGCCAGGCTAGAGGTGAGTCTTGAATGGGCCGGTAGGCTAACTTGTGCTGGGAAGTTGTTCCTGGTCCAGTTAAAAACTAGAGCCACACCCATAGATTTCAGAAGTACGAACTCTTCAGTCATATTTTCTGTAAATTGTATCTCCTTCCATTGTGATCTGGTGCCTGGTATTTAAGTCTGATGTAAGATTTTTATTTAACGCCTTAAATCTAAAATTTAGCCTTAGAAAACCCAACATGTGTACTACGTGTATAACTGCAGAATTTAAACGTGTTTGTCACTATAACCATGGCATCCTAAATGGCAACTAAGGTTAAGTTTAAAAAGAATAATATGTTAGAGGAATGTGAGATTCACACGGGTACTGTAAAAACAAAAAGGCAGGTGCATTGTGATAACTGTTTGCCGTTTCTTTATCCTTGTCTACTCAGCGTCACCTTTCCCCAGAGGAGTTTGCCCAAGTGTTTGGCATGACCATGGAGGATTTTGACCGGCTTGCTCTGTGGAAGAGAAATGAGCTGAAGAAACAGGCGCGACTGTTTTAATAACATATGGACGTCAGTTGAACGCTGCCAAAAGCAGAGCGAGGGACTTGACTGACTGCAGGGGAGGGGACAGAGAGAGATAGGAAGATGTCTACTCAGTTTCACTGCCATGGCTGAGAACCTGTTCTAGATCTCCTCATATGATGAACCAAATTCTGGTCACACCAGCGTGGACCCTCTGAGACTGCGAGGGAAGGCCACAGAGACATTATGCACAGATGGATTTATAAACTGTAACATGCTTGACAGTGCTACTGTGGCTGTGTGCTGGACTGGTGTGTAAGCAATAGAGACTGTAGTGCAGTAGTGTTGTGCTTTTCTTAAGCCTGAAGGATGTAGGGAGGCGTGACTGTGCCCCTATAAGGCCACATGTGGGGATGTCTGTGACTGGAGCCGCGGGGACTAAAACATAAAGAGGAGAATTTTGGCTTTGCCTTATTTGTTATGCTCTCTTAGTTATGAGTGTGCAGCACCAGCAATCTGAATGAGTAGAATGTAGATTCAGTCTATAATTTATGACACTTTATCAGGGTGAATGAGTAGATGAGAGGAATGAATGGGTGAGCATATAGCATCAGTTTGCTTTGATTTATAAGGATGCATTTTGTTAACCAGTTTCCCTCTTTTTGCTCTTTCACATGAAATACCGTGACCCTCTGGTTTACACTGATTGATACAGATTGAAACAAGAAACAGTCTGAGGTGGACACAACTTTTTCAACTGTATGCGTGACCTGCATTGATTTGTGTGCAAATGAAAACCAAAGTGAGAATGCAAATATACAGATTAGCAGATCACTTCCATGTAATGTTCTGGCTAAATAGTTAAAGGTCACCAATAGACACAGTGCAGCTGTACGGTAACCTAAAAGAATGTGCAATTCAGTAGATGAAATAGATAAAAAAAAAAAAAAAAAAAAAGGAAACACCACTTCAGTCCTTCAGCTCCATGTTTTCCAGCTCACTGCAATAGAATGATCATCTATACATTTACACCCACTATTATTTATATTCTTTTAGAATGATAAACCAATCGTTTTGTAGCTACAGAGATTATATTCACTCACAATTAAATGCTCTGCAAGGTACTTAACACACTGACAAAGATTCAGGGTTGTTGAAGACTTTACTTCCTTTGAATACTGTTATTTTTGATTTTGTCACAAAAAAAATAAACTTGAAACAAATCCAGTCTCCTCTTTTTTTATTTGAATTGCAGTTGGGAACCATCCAATTTCAAGATATTTTCTTAAAAGAATCGCTTGAAGTATTCTTTCTCTTGTTGAAAAATAATATAGCAGTTTGGTGCTAGCAGTCATGTTAGCTTAAAGACACTGAAGCCTGGAGACGCGGAAACAGCTAACGTTATCCTAGCTCTGTCCAAAGGTAACAATATTTATTTAACCAGCATCCCTAAAGACGATTCATTCACACGTTTAAATGCGTTTATTTAATTAAAAAAATGGGTAAAAATTATTTAAAACTTTTTTTTAATTAACAAGACGTCGCCATTTCCTGGTTTGAAGCTGTTGCTAGCCAACCAGCGGACCAGGGACTGTTGATCCCGGCCTTGATACAGTGTTCGGCTCGTGATACAGCGATTAGACATTTTTGCATTGTAGTTTGTGTGTGAATTAAACTAGCTGGATAGAAAGTGGAATTTGTGAGCTTCAAGGAAACTGCTTTATATGCCTATGTTGTTAACTTTGGACACAGCCTAGCTACCTGTTTCCCATTGTCTCCACTACTTATTATAAGCTAAGCTAATCGGCTACTGGCTACAGCTAGCTAGTTTAACCGCTAGTTGCACATTTCCGGTATGGAACAGACCCAGCGCTTCCCGGCATGCATTGGCCGCTCATGCCTTTCGGGGTCTGGGCTGTGTGAGGGGTGCGGAGCAGCAGCAGACTCTAGGACCCAGTGGAGAAGCAGCCTGCTGCAAGTTCCCGAGCAGCGGACCTGTAATGAAGCGACTGTATCTGTCAGCCTCGGCTCCACACTGCTTCACTCACTCACTCACTCACTCACCCATGGGCCTGCATTAAACTTCATCAACTCTTCCATGGACAGCATCCCCAGCAGAATGGACACAAACGGCACCAAATGTAAGTTTTTCTCTCCAGTTTCAAACACTGCTGCAAAAGTGACAGACTGGTATGGTGAGCTCTGTGTGTCTCTGTGTGCAGTTTGCTAAGGTGGATTTACATTGTGCATGTTTGTTTTGTGCGGCTGTCAAAGCGGTGGGACCCCCCCCAAAAAACACACACACTGTTTATTTCCTTCCTCCCACACCTCTCAGCACCCTCACTGAGGCCCCCTACGCTTAACTCATTTTACTGGGGACGTAAGGGGTCATTGCTGGGTGTGTGTATACTTAAAGGTGAGCATTTTCTAAATTGTTGCACTGATATTGTTTCCTAAATTTATATTCTGTCCTACAACCACAATCAGTGGTCAGAGAACACCCAAGAAGATGTGCTGTGGACACATCCATCTCCCCCTGTAATTCTCCCTCCTGATGTACATCTAAAAGACACAATGGTAGTGCACTTTAAAAATATAAATAATGGTACTATGACCCCCCCCAGCTTGCTTGGAGAGGCAGAATACCAAGAGCTCATCTAAAGTCTGATTGTTGTTTCAGAAAGTGAATCTCACTCATCCTGAGTCAAGTCAAATATCTGGATGTGGAGATGAGATATTTGGAGATTAGTATAGTTTGATATTGGACACCACCAGCAGAGAGTTCCTCAGCCCTGGAGTGCTGCACTGCTTTTGTGTTGAAATAGCTAGAAATCCAAAATGTGTTTCCGCCCCATGTGTTTTTTCTGGGAGGGGTGCAGTTGCCCCCCTGCACAGAACAACATTTTTCCACATTGTAACTGAAAACAAATACACTTGCCCCCCTCGTGGGCTTTGGCGTGAGGTTAGAAGCAACGGCGTTGACAGAGAAAGGTGTGCCCCAGCTCAGCTTTTCAAATATGAAGTTGTGCTTTCAGTTTATAGTTTATTTTAGTTTGTTTGATCTGTTTTTACACTTCAGCTGATGTCGCTGTATCATGTCACTGCTTTTAGAGCTGTGGAGTGTTCTTCACAGCCAGGTAAACATACGATGGTGATTATAACCTCCACATTAATGGACATTTTCTACTCAACTGACTAGAGGTGAGAGGAAATGAGACAAATGGTGTACAAGGTGCTTTATCTTGTTTCCAGCACCTTGTAACCGCCTCTTTGCTTTCAAGAAAAATATACTTCTCTAGTCCCATATGCCACTTTTACCTTTGCCGTCCATGAATTACTCCTTTTCCATCCTTCCTCACCTTGCTTCCTCGTATGCGGATTATGTGGATGTTACCGGTGTGTTTGTTGTGTACACAAAGTACCTAAAGGAGGAAGTGTTTTTAGGTTGGGAGAAATCCTCGTCTGTCACTCACATCTCTCTCGACACACACAAACACACAGATACAAACACAGGAATTTTGCTGGACTGACTTTCTGTCTGAGCTCTGTGTTTGTGTAAACACCACAGGAGCAAACACACTGTGACAGCTTGTGATCCCATGAGAGCACCCTGCTGTTTATGTAGTCTTTGAATCCTGTGATTGGCTGCTGCTACTTTACTTTGCCTTGATTTGTCTTACGAAAGGCTACAAGTAACAATAATCTTTCAATTCACTTTTTAGTCTATAAATGTCAGAGAAAAGTGACAAACGCCCTTCACAAGCTGCTAGATCAATTGATGAGAGGGAACCAAAAACCAAAACGGTGAAGTTGCAGGTCATGAAATCAAAACTCTCTAAACATTATTCATTATGAATGACACTCTTCACTTTACAAGTCTACTAATAGAAAAATATTGATTAGTCCAGCTTTAAAATTGTTGCTGGTTAGTTTTCTGTTCATCAGTTGATCAATTATTGGTCTCAAAAGGTTGTTTTTGCTCACTTTTTGACTGTCAGAGCTTGCTGCGTGGAGTTACGTCAGTTCAGAAATCAAGCTTGGTAAGATTAATGAGAGGCTGGTATGAGCTTGAATGGTAGGAGCTTCTCAGCCAGATGGAGCAGCACTTTAATAAAGGTTCTGTTTCCACAGTCGGCTCAGTGCGCTGTGAGAAGCAGAGCGTCAGGTGGGTGTGAGAGGGGAGAGGCTGTCCCCACAGAGATGCATTGCTGTGGTGGGATTGTCTCCTTTTCAGCCCAGCAGATATGATGAATCATAGCTATTGTCAGTATGTTTTGGAGCATATGGAAGATGTTGTGGACAAAACACTGATCTGCTATGGACTCCTACAGTTGCACCTAAAATCATTCAACCCCCATTGCAAATTAGGTGTAAAAATGAACAAACTTTCAGCTGTGTTCAATGAACTCAGACAAGAACAATTGAAATAGTCTTTTCCAAAATGCTCAAAATCATATAAATAAACCACAGAGGTTTTGGGATTCGGTTCTGTGGAGCAAGGAAACAAAACTGGAACTTTTCAGGTCTATGGATCAGCGGTATGTCTGGAGGAGGAAGAATGAGAAGAACACCCTGCCTACAGTGAAGCATGGTGGTAGCTTGGTGATGTGCTGGGGCTGCTTTGCTTCTCCTGGCACTGAGAACCTGCTGCAAGATGGATTCATTCAAGTATCAGGAAATCCTAGGAGAAAACATCATGCCGTCTGTGAGGAAGTTGAAGCTTGGGTGTCATTGGACTGAATAATTGGGTCGAATCATTTTGAGACTGCATTAGTCATTAAAAGTGGCATATTGTGTTGAATTTTAGAGAAACGACCTGTAATATTAGTGGTGTTGAACTGTTTCCATTGTTCTGATTGCTGCATTATTCTCACAGCTGAAGGTTTGTGAATTTTGCCAAAACACCTGATTTGCAATGAGGGTTGAATCATTTTAGGTAGAACTGTATGTAACACACTGAAATCTGCTGCATGTGCAGGACATCCCTTCTCTAATCTGTGTTTTTCCTCTAACAAGATGGTTGGAGTGCTCTGCATATCCACATTCCACTGAGAGACGTATGTAAAGAGAACCTGTGTGTTCGGAGGCATGAGTGCGCCTTCCCTTGTGTCTGCATCTGCCTCATCGAATTTGCTATTCATATACAAAAGTCACCAACGGCTCTGAGTAACAATTTAGCTTTTCATGACACAAATCTAAGTCTTCAGACTTGTGGAGGGTGTCTTTAAGAGTAAACAAGGATTTGAATTGTTACAAATTGAATTAAAACATGGTTTCGGTGGGTATGGGTTAGCAGGGCAAAAGAGCACAATTAAAATGCGGTTTGCTGTCGTCATCTAGCCAGTGGTCTGTGACCTGCCACATTTCCTATTATGTACGCTGTAATCTACATTTTCCCATAGCAAAAGCAGAGTGTGTGGAGGTAATTTGTCTCAAAAATGATAAAATTCTTAAAGGACTATTCCAGTGTTTTACAGCCTGGGTCTCTCTGTCATAGTTTTAGCAATCTAACTGTAATGTAATGCTGCCCTAGTTCAGATTTTAGATGCTAATGCTCAGTTGGAAGAGTCCGGTGGAGCCAAGGAAGGTTTGTTGTCAACACTACTTTTACACTTATTATATATAGTTTAAGCAACAAACATCAATACTCACCTTTATTTAAACATTCAAATAGCATCTTTTGATTGGACTATGGTTGAACTGTTAACTAGCTGTCTGTGGATTTCTTGGCCTCACTAGACTCTGTCGTAAAGCTGTTTCCAGTGGACTACTCCTGTCTATTGTCTCTTCAGTGCTTGCTAAATCCAGTGTTATTCTAACCAATTGGGAGACCAGCTGTGATAATAAGAGATATAAGGAGAGGGGATCTCCCTCGCATATAATTTTTATTTATACATATAAAGTTCATAAGTGCACTTATTTTGTTTGCTCTATCAGACTTTATGAGGAGTTTCTATAAAAAAGATTAGTGTGCAGACATGCTGACGCTCATACATAAGGTACATTATATTACTTAAAGTATGACATGTACAGTATATGCCCCATCATGCATGGGCTTTAAATCATGGATGATTATAGACCAACCCTCTAAAAAGTGGAATTCCCCCCTTTAACCCCTGTGAGATGAGGAGATCACTATGATTCATACGTCTGAGATATGTGCAGGGTATCCGTGTGTGCGCTCTTGTGGGCGTGCACATGTGCATTGTGTATAGGCAATGGTCACTCTCCGCACAGCTGTTTATATAGGGTTTCCGTGGAGATATACTGCACAACATTACTGCAAGGGACCATAGAGTGTCTATACATGTGTGTATGGACACTTAGAAATACGGTGCTTTCTTCTGTTGCAGAGGGTGACGAGTGAGTCTGCCTGGGGTGTTCATGCATACAGGTAACAACATTATCCTCACAGGGAAATTTCAGATTTATTGGAGCCAATTGGCAAACTTTAAGAGTCTTTGGCAGAATAAGACTTGTCTAACCTGTTATCGGTTTTTCTAAGTTGTTTGACAAGAGCATGATTCAGCACTGAAATATAATTTATGTTAATATATACAGGTATTGTAATTATAATATTTTTACCTCAGGGATAAATTCAGGTTAGCAGTTGAATGTGTGCAGATGTTACTGATAAAACGTGGTTCTGGTATGCATCCAGAAAAGTTTCTTGTTCTTGGAAGCCCATAATATCCACAGTGTGCAATGTGTCACCAGCTAGTTAAAAAGTTTGTACAGTGTATAATGTGAAAAATAGACTCTTTAAACAGCATCTGATTTAGGCTTTTGATATGAATTATATATTTCGAACTGTTCTGGTGAGTTGGCACTGCCATCACTCAGTTTTGCAGAAGGTGCTTCAGCTCTCACTTCCTTAGCATTGCATATTGAAACTTTATTTTTTTTAAGTTGGTTGGTTATGTAGTGTGGTGAAATGCCTTCATATTCCTCTAATGACCATCACTGCATATAACAACCCTCTAAAATGTCTACCATTACAGGTCTGCCTCCAGCTTTCATTTTTCAGGTTGTTATGTAGTGATGTGATGTGTAGTGATTTATTTAGTGTTTATTGATGGTCTAGTGTAACATTCATCTTTTGGAATTAATAAAATAAAACTTGCCCTTTCATTCTATTTGCCTTATGTTGTAACTTGTGAAACTACAGACTGGCCACCCATTTTTACTCATCCTATTATTGATGCATCATTACTGCATGCCCTTTTGCCTCTTTGTCAATCTTATGTTGCCTCATGTTGCCTTGAAAAAAGACGGTTTAAGTGATGATTGATTCTGGAAACAGGAAACTTGCATCAAACTAGGATTCCCTTGTTAATCCAGAAAAAAAAAAAAAGACACTAAATGCTTTTCTGTGTGGCCTAATTCATACTGCATTTATCTTATAGAAACCCCATTAACAATGATCATGTATTAATGAATTAGTAATGACCGTAAAGGCTGTTTGCTCTCAGGATATACTCTGCTCATCAGTGTTATGCTTAATAAACAGTAATGACATATGAAACTAATGTTGTATTTACAAAAACTAGAATGTTAAACTATTCATCGTAATACTAGGAGAGTGCCATGGGCAGCGCAGACCATCCTCTAGAAGAAGTTTTGCTCTACATGATGGTTAAATTCAGCTAGAAGACAGTGAGAATGTGTCCTAGTTTTCTGGTGAACAAATGAAGACAGCACTCTGCTCCGGTCAAAATCCCATTAACACGAAAAATCCCAAATGGAGACAAAGCAGCTCCTTTTCCTCTTTTGTGTGTGTGTGTGTGTGTGTGTGTGTGTGTGTGTGTGTGTGTGTGTGTGTGTGTGTGTGTGTGTGTGTGTGTGTGTGTGTGTGAAAGACTGTGGTTCTGTGTGTGTGTGTGTGTGTGTGTGTGTGTGTGTGTGTGTGTGTGAAAGACTGTGGTTCTGTGTGTGTGTGTGTGTGTGTGTGTGTGTGTGTGATGCATGCTTGCGCGTGTATGTGTTTGCAGGCATGTATGTGTGTTCTGTGTATATTACCCTTGTCTGTGCAACATCAGTGAAGCAGTGCTTCCACTTGCAGAATAGCATCTTTCTCAGTGTGTGAATACTTTTCTGTGAGGGAGACATAGCATTGTGGTGATCTCATAGGACTCAGGGCAGATAGGGGATCTGAATAATACTGACTGCACTGTAGGCCCTTTGTCTGGCAGCAGGCTGAGTCAAGCCCTCTGTGCCATCTCAGACCTGAATAAATCAGAGAGCTGAAGATGAAAAATGAGAGAGAGGGGAAGGACGTTTAGCAGACAGACACCCCCTGCATCTTGGTCGGCTCCGTCACCTGTGACCTTTGACCTGACTCCATCTTGAGAAATACCGTGATGCAACTGTTGCCACCTGGCCAGTTTAACTATTCCATGATCATCTAACCATCTCTCCGTTTTCTATACCTGCGTTTTTCATTCAGTGTCACCGGGAGGATCTGCGTGTCCCATAATGCATTGGGGAAAAACGGGAAAATCCCCTTGAGAGTTTGCAAGTGTTTTACAGTGTTAAACAGGCACATTTGATGATCAGCTATTGATCTGTGTTGGCTATCAGATACAATGGATTTGACATGACACAGAGGACGTATAGGATTACACAAAGGATGAATGTGACTTTATTTTAGGAGGAAACACTGTCACACTAAGAAAAACAATGGGAAAAGTGTCCTTTGTGTAAGGATATCATGAGCTCAATGCTTGTTGTCCTCCATGTCACATACTACATAATGAAATTATTTCTGTGGCGCACATCTTTGTTCACGATGCCCCACATCTGTCAGATTTGGCCATTATTGGGCTGATAACAAGTAATCTGAGTCCAGGGTGAAGCTTCCTAAAGCAATGCAAAAGCAAAGTGAATAAACATGGATGTCAGATGGGAAAATGAGCAGCATTGCTTTACTAACCTGACCTGTAACCGGGGCTGTGGAGTCTCTCTCACTGCTGAGATAGCAGCCCCCTGCATTCACCACGGCCTCCCAGATTACTCAACTGCAGAGAAGCCACGGGTAGCTGTGGGTGTATAATGTGCATGTGTGCATGAACATCAAAAGCCTCAATGCTCCACTGGTGCCCCTCAAAAGCCAGTTAATGCTTAAACAGGTGAGCAGGAGTGCACAAACCCATAATTCTCCCACTCTATCACTATGGAAACGCCCTGACCGCTTAAGAGGCCTAATGACTTTGGGTGGATTTCTCTCTCTGCGACAAGCTCATTAGAGCGGCCTAATTAGAAGGAGTAAGAATGCATGTTAAAGCTAATAATTTGTTATAGACATTGACTGCAGGATACACACTCACCCTGTTTAAGTTATGCCTACAAATATTTGCAGAGATAGGCTGGAAACTAATTGTGCTGTGGAATGCGTGCTCCAAATACTTGAGGTTTTGCCTAATTTAAGATCATGAAACGGTATTTTCAAGTAAGCAGTTAACTGAAGTATCGGTCTGTAAGTCAAAGTACCAACTAATTATTTTGGTCGACAACTAAGCCTAATTAATACCTATTGTATCAACAAAGACATTCAAAGCGTCGTCTACCCTGGACTATCTCCATCTCTAGTGTATTTACTATATTTGTGCATACACTTGTGACTATCATAGGGTGTGGGATCCATGCTGTGTTTTATGATGACCTGGAGCATCTTCCTGGGTACAATAAAAACAGTGGGGAGAGCGTGTTTTTCCCCCTCTGCCCGTAATTTGTACACCTTTACAACTCCTCCAAACCAAATAAGCTTTTCCACATGCTCCCCTCACCTGCTGGTCAACTTAAGTATGTTTTGTAGTATCTGACATATGTTGTGTGTTATTTATTATATGTGTTTGTTTAAAATGCCCACCACATAATTAATGTACACGTCAAAGCCATGAGAAAGGAATTCTCACCCACAATGGGACTACCTGCAGCAGCTAAATAAAGGTTTGCAATAATGGCATATTTAAGAGTTCCATTATGTTGTCGTCCCTTTGAAATACAGTCACAGAAGCAGTCACATTCAATTCTATCTAGCGTCGGATCTAGACAGTGCATTGAGAATGGGGTCACCGGAGACAGTAGTGTAAAAGCAGGAATGGGTCAGCTGACAGGAAGAGGAAACAGAAGGCCGGAGGTGATAAGTGATGTCATAAGTAGAGAGAGGAAGTCCATCTCTATAAGGGGCATATGGGGCATCCCCATACAGTTGGTCAGCCTATTAACTAATGTAGGACAGGAAAAGTGTTCTGTTGGCAGCTTGCAACATAACATTGAAATGAGTCTCTAAGGGTCTTCAGTAGGTAGTTTATCGGAACCAGCATGACCTTTAAGTGTCTCCTTTCATGATTTTCAGCTTCCTCTCTGTGTGTTTGACATAGTATGACACGCCTTTGCTACCTGGTGCTATCTGGGTGTCTGTCAGGGTGTCGGTTTCTCTTAGGAATTTAATAGTTAACCTGACCCAAATGAATAAAGGAAAGTGGAAACAAACTGTAAACCCAACACTGACATACCTCTTAAGTTGATATTGTGAACAGTTGCTTAGTAAAATGTCTCTGTCACTGCTAAATGCACCACTATGTTCACTAGCTAGTTGATAACTTTATCAACCGCTTGTTTGGTGCTGAGGAGGGTGCATACAGGGGATGCTCGCCACAGGCTGTATGAAAGAAGTGGACATAGCCACCGTGACGTCACTAATTGGTTTGTGGACCGCCGTTTTGAAGCCTTGAGTTTGGCTTTATGGCCGTCACCATCTTGGTTTCATAGTTGTTGCCATCTTGGTTTTTTGGAGCCAGATCCCACCTAAAGTGTTACCCTGTTTTATCGTCTGTTTCCCTCTAGATTTAACATCATGTAACATCATGCTGTATTGAAGAAGACTTGTGTCAGGAAATTATCTCTGTAAAACAAGAACTGTATTTTCGCTGTTAGTTCGTACCATTCATTTCCCAACACACAAGATAAACTCTCAGAGACAGAGATCTCAGTTCAAAGTTTTACTTGCAACAAGCAAAGAGTACAGGCAAAGATCTACATCTGCACTGAGCGGTCTCAGTGTCTTTCAAGCATATATGTAACATGTATAAGTAAAGTTCCTCCTCTCAGCAGTCCTCCGCTGCACCCTGCTCCCTCTCCTCCTTGCAGGTACGCTGACTTCTCACCGTTCAAGGTCTTTTCGAACTCTTCTTTATCTCAAGAATGCAAGCACAGTCTGATACATCCTACAGCAACACACATCTCTTTGGTCTGTGGAAAGGTCACAGCAACTATCACACAGTCCTGCATCAGGCTAAAGCTTCATGATAATAAAGCATAAATGTACTAACATAAAAATGTATTAGCATAAGCGTGTCTGCACATTTTCTATTTCCTAACAACTTGAAACTAGCGACTGAGACCATACGCCCACTAAGAAGGTCTTTACTGAGGTAATATCAAGTGACAAGTAGGGTCATTGTCTCATAGACTGAAATTAATTCGGAATTATTTTTGCAACCAGCAGAGTCGCCCCCTGCTGGCCAAGAGAAAGAATGCAAGTTTAAGGCACTTCTGCGTTTGCTTCACTTTTCAGGCCCGGAAGCTACGTCCACTTCTTTTACATAGTCTATGGTGTTTGCTGAAAACAGGTGCTTGCTGCATCTGGAAACAACAGTGAGAGCTTTGAGAGTGAACCAAAACAGAAGAGTTACGTGCGAAACCAAAACAATAACCTGAAAGATGCTAAAATGCTTAAAGTCAGGTGGTGATTCTCTGTGAGTTCATTTGAGTGAGCCCTTTCACATGTAGGTTATTTGATCCATTGTTAATATTAAAATACTAATTATAACAGCTTTAAAAACCTGCCGCAGTCATCAATATTAATTAGAATAACATTTTTTTTATCAGGTTGTGTACATCCACAACCTACCCTAAATGACTAATACACAGGCCAAGGCAGCAAAAGGACAGCTCACAGTTACAGTCATCATACTGATGTGTGTCATCTCCCCGATAAACCAATACTGTCTCTGTTTACCAATCATGGGCTGCACAGATATCGGTCTGTGAATGCCCAGACATGTTTAGCGCTGAGGAGAGGAGAGCCGTCAGACTCTGGAAATGCCTGGAATCTGAGGAGTAGAGTGGGAGGAGATTTCATCATGATAGGGCGCAGGCTGGTGAGAGACGACGTTGTTGGCACAGCTCATAATGCAATTAAAAACCTCAAGTACATCTGGCCTTCTGGCTTACCTCAGCTTTGTTAGCGTGTGTTGGCTACACGCACCTTAGTGATTTATGTAGAATGATAGTTTGGTGGGTTTTTTTTACTACAGATGTGACATCCACTTTTTTCATCTGTGTTATGATTCAGCTATTTCCTTTAAACATGCGTGTCCCAGCTTTGATGACTGAGCTGGATGGTGGTATTTAGACAACCCTCACATTGACGATAACATTCTCTTAACTGAAAAACCTCTCCTGTGACTCACTTAATATGAGATAAGATTGTGCTTTTTCACAAAACAAACGCCTCTCTTTGGCTTTCAGAAGTTGCTGGTTCATATTGTTTAGCTGGCTTTAGTGATGAGCCAAAGAAAGACTCCCACACTGTGTTTCTGGACACCTCAAAGTCTTCAACCTGCAGCGCTCTTTCATGTCAGATCAGGTTGGACTGTTGGCTGTATATCCAACATGTCCAAAGACAACAAGGAAGGGGAGACTTCCAAGAAAAACGCAGCAGTTTTCATTAGATGCTGATCTCTTGCGGAGTCACAGATGGTACAGTCGTTTGAGTTTCTCACAGCAGCTCCGTCCAGTAGGACTTACTTCTTTATGGGTAAAACTAGGGTTTCTATTGTGGACTTCATTAGTGGTACTCACTGCTAATGTGGAAAATGTATCTATTTTCTTGATCGATAATCCGTCATGTTTTAACAGTTACCTAAATGCGTTTGTTTTACTCCAACACATGAGAGCTATTGTACCCAGTTGTAATGTGAGGAACAACACGGTGTGCTTTCCCGTCCCTCCTCTGGCATCCACCACGGCCGTGTGTGAGTTCACAGCTTTACTGAGGAGGTCAGAGGTCACATTTACTCACAGTGAGGAGTGGGTTACAAGAGCATAACCAAGCCGGACAGGGTGTGTCAGTGGCATTTGTCGTTGTTTATTTTGTATTTTTTACAAGACATCATTGAGATCCTCTGTATACATGCACAGAATGACTTTTTTGTCTGTCAATTATCTGCAGTCCTCTTCACTGGGATTAACTTTAACTCTAAGTATCATCATTACTGTTGGTCCACAAGTTGGACCCATAGTCGTTTACTTTTTCTCTAGTCTGATTTAAGCAAGGCTAAAAGTCGTCCAGATGCCCCTGCAAGACTGTTAATTAAAACCATGGAATAAAAACAGAGATATAACCTGTAAGTGAGCATTAGAGGTGCTGGTAGGCAGATTTTGTGGCTATTGGACAGAGCCAGACTGGCTGCCAGCTGTTTCCTCCTGCTTCCAGTCTTTGTGCTAAGCTAAGCTAGCTATCTTCCTATTTACCGTATACACATGAGTGGTTTTGATCTTCTCAACGGACTTCTCTATTCCTTAAACTAAAGAATAGAATAGAACAGAATGTCTTTATTGTCCACCAGGGAAATTTGTCTTTGGCTCGCCAGACACCGACAGCAACAGGACAAAAAAGAAAAGAAAAGATGTGATTAGGGGTCAAAGGGGTCATAGCGGGATGCAAAACAACAGGTGATATTTTACATGCTCTGTATACATCCAAGCAGCAATTGCAGTCCTGTGCACCAGCCAGCTTACACTGTTTTCTTTCAGCAATTGACACACAGTGAAAGCCTACACTTAGGAGAGGCAGTGTGTTTTGTCTGTGAGTGTGAGTTTCTGCACTGTTATGCATGTGGTTGTGGGTTTGTTTCTGCAGCGTTGGTTCTCTTGTGATTGAAGGCAGCGTGTCGCATCTTGTTGGGGCACATGAGTCTGCCTCAAGGCAACAAGTCATCCACGCGTTACTCTGAAGTGTCTCAACTTGCCTCAATCTCCTCTCCACCACCTTTGCTCAATCTCTCCTGCGTCTCTCACTTGATGGTTTCAAATCCATTTATTTCAAAACATTTAGAATATAGAGATTCCAAATATCACTTTCAGCCTCACCGGCAACATTTCGCTGGTATCTTTTATCAGCAAGTAAGCATGTTGAGGATGCTGTAATGTAAAGTAGTAGTATAATGCCTAACTGTATCTGATATGTCGATGGGTTCACTGGCATCTTCTGCATGGCAGCCATAGTGGACGTCTAGTTAAAGGTTAATGATGAATTGAAGGAAAGAATGTGAAAGAATAAAGAATGTGAGTTAGCTATTAGTCGACATGTGTATGTTTACACAGCAAGCCTTTCCCAGGTGCTATACGATCCCTGGGATTACAGGAGAGGGGGTCCAATAGGGCTGCACATACACACACACACAGAGCACCAGCACCACAATCCCCCCCCTCTTCAAAAGAAAAGAGAATAGGGGGAGACTGGTGGGAGGGAGGTATAGGGAGATAACAGATCAGAGGGAGGAAGGGAGAGGTAAAGGAAGTGTGAATTCAGCGGTAGGCAGTCTATAGCTCACCTTCACTACAAAGACTTCACAGGACGGAGCACACAGGGAGGCTTTTTCACTCCGGAATATCTCCTACTGTATCTGATTGTGTATGAATGAACTGGTTTGTCTCCTTCTTAACCTTGGAAAATGGTGGGATTCTCATCCACCGCTGTCGAGGGTAAGTGCCGAAGGGAAGTCTTAGTATATTAACACAGCAGGTATCTAAGGCTGAAGAAGGTGCAAAGATTTGTAAAGATATGTAAATATACAGGACAATGTGGAGTCACACACGCTGTAAAGGTGTTGTTAACATGACACTGAATGCGAGACATCAGGTGATGTTTACTTCATGCCTTAACCGTCGTGCCAGCTTGTTGAAATACAAAGAAAGGCAGTAATGTTGAATTGTTGAGAAAGCAACAGATTGCCAGCCAGATTCAACAGGGAAATGTTGTAATTTCTTAGCCTCTAGTGACTCTTTGTGGGATACAAATTCTTGTGTGATTAGTTGGAATTTCTGTCTACAACAATATTGTGAAACAAAGTTGCTGCCGAATGACTGTGTTTTGTCATTTTTTTTGTCATTTTGTGCGTGTGCGTGTCAAGGTACGTGAACTCAGCATGGAGAAAGCCTTTGGCATGAAAAGGCACAAAGAAAAAAATCTGCACCCGATTGAGGTCACATTATTTTTCACATCAGCGTTTGTTGGACGTGTTAGCGCAGGTGCTCAACTTGCTGACATTCACCCCCACGCGTCCTCACCCCCTCCCTCCCTCCCTCCCTCTCTCTCCCTCAAAGGGTTTGTACAGAAAGTCTGCTAATGCAAGCGTCTATAAAGATCTGTGTCCGCACTGTTAAACAAACTACCCTCTCTGTTTCACTACACATGCACACTCACGCAAAAGCACTGGGCAGAGCTAAACTGGCACTATTAACAAAGTGAGGAATGTGTCTAGTGTTTAACAGCAATCGTCAGACTAGTGTGAGGAGGTAAATGTTTGAGTGTGTCCAAAGCTTTGAATGGCTTTACACATTCCTGTGGGCACAGTGCGCTGCCTGCAACCACCCTCTGTGCTCTAAAATGTTAAAATTGTTGTGCTCATGATGTTTTCTCTCCTGAATTAATAAGTAATCAGTATGTCGATTAAAAATATTGTTTGTCCTTGTAGCTGCAAATGTTCCATTTCCACCCTGGTCTGGCATCAGTTAAACCATATCCAACCTGTTTTCTTGTAGCGTTATTATCTTATGCAAGCTTGTGTGTAGTTACCCTCAGGTGCTCGGCTCAAACTCAGTTTTATCTGGCTTTTGAAGACATCAAAGACAGACGTCGCAGCACTCACACAAACACACACGGGGTAACGGATTTAAAGGATCATGTGCCGTTCTAGATGTGTATGTAGTGTGGTGTTCATTATAAAGGCACGGCTGGGGACTTAAGGGTGGTCTTATGTGCCCCACATGCCAAATACTACGTAGTAATTCCTCTCGGCTCATTTTGGCACAAGCGGAATAACACTGTAATCTTCAAATTGGATAATCAGCCCTTTAGAGCGCTGGTCCAAGTGAAAGAGTGAGAGAGTTTTATGACCGCTTTGGCCGACTTCACGCCCGCTCCTTGAAAGCAACGCCTTGATTTCTGTGTTATATTTGATTTAATGCTGACTGGTGTAAATTTCAGTTTCTCTCTGCCGTGAATGAGTCATGCTGCGGATAAGGTTCTGTCTTCCACTTGGTGAGGGGAAGCCCAGTGGTGCACTCGAGCCAGAATCTAAACAGCTGGAACCTCTGGCAGAGGGACAGCAATCACCGGGCCAACAAGACATCCCACTCTCATGAGTTTCCTCTCGTTACCCGACCTTCCCTTCCTTATTTCCCCAGAGTGAATAAGATCTTAATGAGGACACATTCCAGGTCCCTGCACGAATTAATTTCTCATGCCCACTTCTCAGAGTGCGAGCATGCTTTTATTACAATAGAAGGAAACCGCACTGGCAAAGAAGACAAAGTGGTTAAACAGACACAGGCAAACACACACCTACTGTAGCTCTTGTTGCTCTTGATCGTACCCTTGGCAGGGCATTGTTAAGCCCATAGGAAGACCCACCTCAGGAAAGTATGTCTGTCTTTAAGGAGTGGGAGCAGTCTGAAATGTAGAACACACATCACTGACAAACACCAAACACGTCTTCCAGCTTATCAAGACCTTCTACCTGTCAGTGGTGATTATATACAAGACTGCTGTGTCAGAATAACACTTGACGGAGTCCAACATTCTGTCTAAACTCATTAATATGCTCCTCAAACTGGCGCACGTACACACACTTTTGACACGGCCCACTAAACACACATCATAGAAGCATTCCTGTGTGTTTTACATTTTTGTGTGTGTATTTTGTGTTTGTTTAGTGCAACAGGTCTTGTTGCCATATGACCGCCCACCGAACAAAGACTTTTCTGGCTCAGCGGCTGTCCTGTGGCTGACCCCAGCAACATGCACGGTTGAGCAGGTCTAATGTGCCTGGACTGTGAAAATGGGAGAGGGGGGAGTAAGGGAGAGAAGGAGATGGGGGGGTGCGGGGAGGGGGGGGACGCACAAGTCTGACAGTTGCAGACAAGTGTGCCAGCGGTGACACAGCCAGTTGTCGGGTTTCACTGAGGATTTTAGGATTATTGATGTAGAGAAATGCATATTAGGATGCAACAGCACAGAGGGAATGAATACAAAAGCAGACAGCAAAAAGATGGAAGAGTCAAGGCGGCTGATTGGTGACCCTTCTTTGTTTTTTGGGAGAAAATAAGATAAAGGAGGAATCTAAACGCACACATTAGCAGCAGGTTGCAGACCTGTTCTCGGGATGGCCAAATGCTGGGGTAGTGAGACACTTTATTTAAGTTCTGTTGTGAAAACATAGAGTGGAAAAGTCCCACCTCTCAGATCAACACAGGATGTGAGGTATATATTCCTGTAAGTCCTCAAAGTGAATCTGGAGAGCCCTGTGAAGGGTGTGTGTTACAGACCTGCACGTCTGAGCCAGCTCGTGGTTTTCTGAGTGTGTGTGACCCAAATCTCCTAAATCTGGACTGTTAGATAAAGATCAGGTCCCTGTGAATGAAACTCTGCTTGCTGGTACATTTGGCCTGCCCTGGGCTCTGTAAAGTGGGCCTTGAGTCCTTCTTGTCAGAATCTCATATTCCTGCCAACATCTTTTCAGTCTATGCAGTGCATTTAATTTACCGTATTAGTTCTGAGAGTGACAGTTGACTGAAATCTGGATTTGTGCCCATCAGTCTGTCAGCGAACAACATTTCAGAGCTGCTGCAAGAACTGGTTTTCTTTGCTCCGTGTGAAGGATGTTCTGTTCATGTTCTTCCCAGCTTTTTTCCTGGGTTAATGAGCAATTAGCAAGCATGCTTCCTGTCACTCCAGCGCCATGTCGTTGTTTAGTCTGGCTAGTAACAGAGCGAGGAGGAGAGGCTGTGGCTGTGAGAGGCTGTGTAATAAGATGGCGGAATGATATTTACAAACTGTGAAGCAAAGTGACCAAAAATGAAAGAAAGAGGGAAAGCAAAGCAGAAAGAGGCTTTTTTCACACACACCGTGGGATTTGTTTAGACTTGCCAGTCTGACCTTTGCCCTTTCTGCTGATACACTGAACCCATGCCCCCCTGACCTTTGCTGTCCCACCCATGTGCAGCAATGGAGGTGTTGGTGAGTGAGCTGGGCGTACTATTAAAGATGCTGGACCAGGAGAACCTCAGCTCCTCCACGCAGGAGAAAAAGACCTCCGTGTGGAACCTCCTGCAGCAGATACAGCCATCAGGTGAGAGGAAGAAAGATCGACGAAGTTTTGAAGAATTTCCCTGTCGTGGGACTAATAAAGAAATATCTTATCTTATCTTATATTTTGTCTGTGATCTATATTAGACTCCCACAAGAGTTTTTACATATAATAAAAATGTAGAATGCAGTCATTTTAGATGCACTGGATGTTATGGGATAGAGGTTAGGCAACCGCCGCTCTAGATCGCAGTCAGATATTCAAACTGATGTTTCTTTCCATGCAGTAAGTGTGTATGTTTGCTCTTTTCTTTGCTCCAGTTTCAGGAACAGACTACATCTACATGAACTCATCAGTGTACAGAAATGGCACCAGCTTTGTAGAGTCCCTCTTTGACACATTTGGTGAGTTTGATATCCCACATGGTGCTGTTAATTGAACATATGTGTGTGTGTGTGTGTGTGTGTGTATATATATATATATATATATATACACACACACACACACACACATCCAAAGTGTGAGTTTAAATTTATGTTGTTGTCTTTTATAGACTGTGAGCTTGGAGACCTAAAGGATGTTACAGATGATCTGACAGAAGACAAGAACGCACAAACAGACACTTTAAAACAGGCAAGTGGTCAATATATTGTAAATCCATAACTTGGAATGTAGGATGATGGATGTATGTTGTTGTATGTATGGTATTTCTACACTTGCTATCCAAATCCAACTTTGCAGAGGACTATCACAGCTTTGAATGACTAGTGGAGAAAATGCAAAGAAAAAACAAAAGGAAGTTGTATTCCATATTGAGGGGATTTCCCATGCACACATGCATATCAGTCTGAAAGCTGGTGGAAGAGTTCAGGTTTAGGGACCCGCCCAGAGCTCATGTGTCTAATTTATGGATATAATTTTTAGGGTTACACTCTGCACCTCTTAGATGATGTAGTTCGTAGCCTGCGAAAAATCTTTCATGGTTATAGGAAAGGAAATCTGAGAGCTGTGTTTGTGTGTCTCCCTTAGCAGAGCTGTGCAGACTCCCCAGCCCAACACTCAGCTGACTCTCCTCCCCCTCTGCCCACAACCCCTCCTCCTGAGGAGTACTATGAGGAGGCCGTGCCCCTCAGTCCTGGCAAGATGCCAGAGTACATCATCGCACGAGGTCAGCATCTTCCCGCCGCTGCTGAACTCTTGCCCATTCTGCCGTTAAAACCTCTAAGTCAGCACTCGGCGCTTAAATTATACAAACATAGTCAGAGCAGTTTTTCAAACATAAGTGCATGATGATGATAGAAGGATTAATTAGGTTTTTTTTTTCATGTCCTCCATATTCAGTCAGGCCTAGCCCTCCCAACTCTATAGGGGATGGGTATGAAGATGCTGAAAACAACTACCCCACAACCTGCATCAGCTCGCACCGCAAAAACTCATGTGAGTTGAGAATGAAGTTAACCCCCACATTAACAAGATTACCAAACAAAAACTGCCTTTTTTTACATTAAAAAACCACTTTGTCTTCTCTGTTGTTGCCGTCTCAGACAATGACTCAGATGCTCTGAGCAGTTCCTACGAGTCCTATGAGGAGGATGAGGAAGAGAGGAGCCCCGGCGTCCGGCTCACTCACCAGTGGCCCTCGGATGAAAGCTCCATGCCTCCCGCAAGGGATTGTCGCATCTGTGCCTTCCTGCTGCGCAAGAAACGCTTCGGCCAATGGGCGAAACAGCTCACTGTCATACGGGAGAACAGGCTGCAGGTGAGGAGTTGCTCAAGTCTTCAGGAAAGCATATAATCCTTCAGGACACGTACACAGCCTCTGCAGTTCTTGTTCATCTATCCTGTGTATCCTCCTTTCTGCAGTGCTACAAGAGTTCTAAGGATACATGCCCCTATGTGGACCTGCTGTTGCCCCAGTGCACTGTGGTCTATTCGCCCAAAGACAGCAAAAGGAAGCACCATGAACTCCGGTTCACCTTACCCAATGGAGATTCACTGGTGCTGGCGGTGCAAAGCAAAGAGCAGGCCCACAGATGGCTTAGGGTAAGCTACACTTAATTACATGTATGCATGCAGGTGTACAGACTGTTAACAGCCATCAGCCTTGTCATCAATCACTGGAAGCGAGTTTGACATTGAGGAAAAATAAACCTCAAAAGGAAATGTACAGTCGGAAGTGACACGCGTCAAATATCCCCACAGGTTGTTAGAGAGGTGAGCGGTCAGAGCGCAGGGCCCGAGGAGTCTGCGTCTCCCATCATTCCAAGAAAAACAGAACTTGATAAGGTAAGTGAGCAGCAAAGAGAGGATGTTCATGTCAGCTCGTCCCTGTCATTTTTATCCTCAAGGTATTATCTTCCCAGCGGAGGTGAGGAAAAGTTGGTGGCAGGTAGCAATTGCCTTGTCACCAACAATTTTTCTAAACAATTGTTTGGCTCGACACAGTACACGGTGACACCTGTATACAGCTCACAGAACAAAGAGGAGATATGTAGCGTACTTGGGTTTTAAGACAGCAGTAATAGGGGTGGTAGTGAGTCAGAGTTGGAACAGGCATCTCTTAATACCCTACCAACTTGTCAGAACAAAAACTGCACAAAGCCCCGTCATGACTGAAAGCAAAGAGAGGAGAGTTGGTAGGAGAGAAGACATTTCGTGTTATATCATCCTGGTTATAACAGCTTGTGAGAGAGTGAAATAAGCACATATGTAAACTAAAGTATAGTTATTTGGCTGTTAATTTGTCAAAGATATGTAGAAGGCCTCACTCTAGTTTGATCTTGATGGGCAGACAGATCCTGTGTAGGACTTGGACTCTGCTGTTGAAAGTCTAAACCTGTGTTTGTGTGCTTCTTCCTCAGAGGTTGTCTGCAGAGAGGAACACATCAGATTCAGACAGTGTGGGTGTCTCAACTGGAGAGAACTGCAGAGAGAATGGTGAGAGACACAGCCTCAAATCAATACACCAGCTGTTTGACAAAAAATTTAACTCAAGGTCCACTTACTAGGTTTTATTTTCAACTGCATCTATCTCACGGCCTTGTCAGATAAATTTGGACAAAAAGCAGCTGTTTAATCGCTTGTTTTCTGATGTAGGGAAGGTCAAACGTGGGGCTTTCGCTGCAGGCCGTAAAATCACACGCATCATCAGCTTCAAGAAGAAGCCACCTCGGCCAGGAGATCCCCGGATATCCTACAGCAACCCTCGACAAGGTCACACCCGACTCCCCCGTCACTCTTTCGGTCTCTGAGTTTGCAGACACATCATTTGTATTTCCCTCCTCACCATGCAGGCTGCCTGTCAGTGCTGGTGAATCAGGTGTGGCGGGAGCAGTGGTGCTGCGTGTGCAGAGGCTCCCTTCACTTTTACCATGACAAAGGAGACCCTCGGACCTCCCTGCCTTCAGTTCCTCTTAATGGCTGCGAAGTGGTCCCGGGGCTGGGACCCAAACATCCCTTTGCCTTCCGGATCCTACGGAATAGCACAGAGGTGGCTGCTCTGGAGGTAAAATACTGAGCACGTGTACCTGTTTTTATATTAATAAAAATTTTAATGTTAAATTCTGTGATTTCAAAGGGGTCACTCCAAGGGATAAACCCACAGAGAATTATCACCCGACAGCGCAGTTCTTTTTATTGTCTTTCAGCGTATCATTTTGGTTTCAAAAACTTCATCAACCTTGTCTCAAGCAGCATCTAGCAGCTGAAAAAGCTCCAGTAAACCCACTGTGCGATAGCTTCCAAACAGCACTCAGACAAAATTAGCAGCTAGCGAGATAGTAAAGCATATTATAGCTAAAGAGTCTCGTATTTTGCTCGAGGGATGGTGGAGACCAAAACAGAGAAAAAATAAAAATGAATTTTACTTACATTTGTTTGGTGGACAAAAACGCAACAATAAATGAATGCTAACATCCATCCACATCTACTGGATGTTTAAATAGGCATGTCTTTGCAAACACTTTAGTCATAACAGTTTTATTAAATGATAATATGTTTACAGCTTGTTCTGCTGCCCACAGTTTGCCAGAAAACAAATTTAACAATCTAATCGTTCAGATTTCAAAGCTGATTTGTGCTGCGTCTTCTCAGGCTAGCAGCTCTGAGGAACTTGGAAGGTGGCTCGGCGTCCTCTTGGCAGAGACGGGCTCTGCGACAGATCCAGAGTCACTGCACTATGACTACGTTGACGTGGAAACTATTGCTAACATCTGCGACGCTGCGCGGCATTCCTTCCTGTGAGTGAGACAGAGAGGGGGGGGGTTAGAATATTTGGACGAGGTCAAAGCGAGGCCACTGATCAAAGCAGTGATGTTCAGATGTCATGCACACTTCATTTCTACTTTTCATCTGATCCTAGGTGGGCCACATCCTCCAGCAGTACCTCCACAGACTCCAGAACATATGATGAGGTCCCTAATGAGGACATGCAGGTGGGACGCAACACATTTTTCCAAGCTCGGTTAAACCTTACATGTAAATCCTTTACTTTGATGTGACAAGATTAGACGCTGAATGTCTGTGTGTGCGCAGCTGTTTGGGACTGTCACTGAATGAATATGACGCCCCATATCAGTCACCCGACCAGACAGACAGCGCTCTGTTACATGCCTATCAATGATGGCCTTTTGTAAGCCAGAGAAAAAGCAGTGTGTGGGCATGGGAAAGAAATAATGACCCCCCAAAAAAAAGAAAAAGAGATCAAACTGGTGACAGGAAAGCAAGAGGTCATGGCAGTTTTACAGCCAGTAAACCCCTTTCTTAACCCCACTGACATGCACTTAAAAACACATACCTCTCACCGCCTACAGCCAAACAAACACACACACCTCAGTGGTTTCAAACCAATAAATCTGATGATTGCTTAGCCTAATATACAAACTTTGCCTTTTTTTCCATCCTTTTTGCATCTTCCTACATCCGTCATGTCCCCCGCCCCCTCTCCTCCCAGTCAGGGGAGAACCGCAGGCAGCAGTCTGGGAATCAAGGGAAGCGCCGCTCAAGCAGCAGCGACTCTGACAGAACTAAGCCTTTAGCCTCCCTCAAACGAACAGGCTCAAGTAAGTGTGTTCAGTTGGTTTTCCAAAGTAAAATTGTGATGCCGAATCTGCTCTCACGAACTATACCGATACAGTGGATTGATTGAAACAGAGCTCTTTTTGAAAGAGAGACAAATGAGTGATGAGGGCAAAGTTTTCAATGAAAACATTCACATTTAACTGGTGTTTCAATAACAGAGACAAACTGTAAGAAACATATCAGTGCACCAGGAGTATTCTGATCCATTTGAAAAGTGCAGAGAAACTAAAAGCTGATTTCCCTACGATGGTCTTCTAGGGATTTCTGAAAGCAGACAGCTCTGTGCACATGTGGGCGTTACAGAATCTGCGTACTTTAGAGGGTTACCGGGATATGCAGGCAGCTTTTGAATCAATACTCTATAAATAAAAAATGAGGCAGTGTTTCTATGGGATGGAGATGTCCAGTTTATATTTTTGTACAGTGTGCAGTCATGGGTAGTATGGCCATCACCAGTAATGAAATGAATGGCACTGTGATATTGGGTTTAGGTCAGCTGATATGTTGGCGTCACCAGTGTGTTTACAGGTGTTGGGGAGTACTACTGCAACGTTTTATTAAGCTTTTTGTGGCTCCGCTGTTACAGGAGTTCAGTGGAAGAAATGAAGACAGGACCATTTGTTTTCTTAAAGTAACACTCCCTTTTACAGTAGAATAACTAAAGTTTTAGTTTAGCTTCTTTTTCATTTAGTCAATGTGAAACTTGAAAATAGAGTAACATACAAAATAACCACATGCCAAGCCCTTTTCAAACCACTGCGTGTGTTGATATTAGGCCATTCTTCATGAGCAATGCAAGATATAGAAAAGTGAGAGAACGTTTTTTGTTCATTTAAAACCAATTTCAAGTTGTTTAGGGCTTGTTGTATAGAAGCAGAAGTCTGCTGCAGTGTAAATGTGCATGTTCACTTGTATGCCTATAGTGTATGCCATACTTGTATATGCCATACTTGTTTGGCTACAAAATAGTGTCATCTGCATACAGACGGAACAGTTATCGACATTCAAGCTTAGCTTAGTAATATAGTTTGTAAGGAGAAGATGACTTGAAGTAAAACTGATCCTCGTGGACCCCATTTGTTAATGCTGAGAGATCTAGAGTAGGACTTTTTCCTTACTGAGCAGATATAATAAAGTATTTCAATAACATATTATGATCCATACCATCTCAAAATCTTTATGACAGATTAATAAGCAGCTGCACAATGTTAATTTTTGTCTAAACTATTCAAAAGATCGTACAGGTATATGTACATTAATATTTTCAGAAGCTTCCTTCCCGTGTCTTTTCAGTTTTAGACCCCTCTCTGTTCTCATCTGTTTTTCTAAAAAAAAATATGGATAGCAGCCTGCCGTCCTTCAAGGGAAACGAGAATAATAAGATTGCAAAGCTCTAGTTTTCTTGCAGCTATCACTTCATACATCACTTTAGTGGTCATAGAATTTGAGTTTTATCTGGCTCAGTATTCCCTTTTTTCTTCTCTCGTCTCATCTGCTCACTTTCCATCCAGAATCTCTTCCCTCTTCACTCGCCTCTCCCATTTGCTCCATTGTGTCAGTTGGCCACTGCCGTACAAATAAAGGAGATGAGCGTCCTGAGTGAGGGAAAGTGATATCGGTGTAGTCGGCTGTCTCGGTGCTGTTTCACAGGCCTTCACTGTGACAGTCTGACACATCAAAGACCCAGCTCTCTCCAGGGCTGAGAGCTTCAGGATGTAACCTGAGATTTATTGGACATTCACATTAGATTCGCTGTCTTGCCTCCTGACCTCACCCTCTTCAGGAGTGTGTGTGTGTGTTTGTGTGTGTTATCCATGCGTCGTTCACTCTCAAACTTTCTTTGAATTATGACAAAAGATGATTTGTGTGTGACTGAAATTAGGTGGTGTGATGCTCCTCCCACGAGGAGCACGGCATTAATAAAGACAGGCAGAAATATCACCGTGAGAAGTTTTGTCTCCTTCCCATAACCCCATCTCATTTGACCCATCACCTTTGCTCTGCTCTGACACCTTCCTCCAGATGCCAACCAGTATGGAAAGTATGGGAAAACAAGAGCGGAGGAGGACGCCAAGCGATACCTGAAAGAGAAAGAGGAGCTGGAGAGAGAGAAGGATGGGATACGAAATGCTCTCGTGACCATTCGGCAGGAGAAGAGAGAGCTGAAGGAGGAGCTGAAGATGGCCCCTGGTGAGGAGATACAAAACTTAACAGAGAGCAGACACAGATTCTTCTCAGTATTGCAAAGCTCAGCTCCAACTTAAATCTTAAATAACTGAAACTGGTAACCGCATGGCACGAACATTCATCTACTGTATGTAGCTTGATTACTGCAGATTAGGAGGAAGGGGAGACAAATAAGGGCCCCAGCTCATCCTGAGCAAAAGCTCAGGTTAATCATTCATATTTTTATATGTCATTAACCATAAAGATTGAATAACAGGTGCACATTTTGCATCTCCGCTCTGTATCTGACCCTGCACTCTGACCTCCATTATTAGAGGGCCATGTGAGAGGAGATTTCCCTACAGGGATAAAGAAATTGCTTTTATTATTAAATCAAAAAACATGGCTGTGAAAATTCCTTCAAATGTAATTAATTTCCTGTAGGTTCACATAGTGTGCTGCCTGCGGTGGTGGAAGAAATATTCAGTTTTCTCTCAAGTAAAAGTAGCACACCACATTATAAACACACTCCATTTCAAGGAGAAAAGCATTAGCAACAAAATGAGTCAAGTAAAAGTATTCATCAGGCAGCAAAACGGCTGCTGTCATTGTATAATACATTATTATGTATTATATTGTTATTTTGACTACTTTTGGATTGTTAAATCTAACTCATTTTCAGTTTTCTATGAAGAAAATGTATCTAAGAAGTGTATATAGCTGTAGTAGAGTAAAAAGTACAATAGCTGCTGTGGAACACAAGCACGATATGGAAGCAGTCAAGTCAAGTAGAAGTACTCCAAACTGTGCTAACAGTTATATATGTACAGTAAGTCCAGTACTTGAGTAAATGTACTTGGTTTGAGAGCCATGCTGACTTTTGGAACTCTTCACATCTAGAGGAGGCCATGAAGGCTCAAAGTCTACTTTTCTAAGCCTTGTCGGTCTCATTGTGTTGTGTGTGTCCATGTGTTCCTGCGGAGCAGAGAGGAAGAAGCATTTCCTGAACAAGCTTCTGTCCCAGCTGGAGGACACCTGTCGAGCCAAAGAGGCAGAGAGGGTGGACCTGGAGCTCCGGCTGACTCAGGTCCAAGAAAACCTCAAGAAGAGCATGGCGGGCGGAGCGCTGGGTGCACCCACCGAGGCTAAACCCCCTCTTAAGGTATTTGTGACTTTATGTGGAAAGACATCTGCCTGCATGCACAGTTTTTATTCACTTCTTATTTTGTCTTATTGCGTAGGCCTCCAGCAAGAAGACTCAGAATATCTACAGTGACTCTTTACCAGTGAACTGTGCCATGGAGATGAGAAGGAGACCTCCATCTGTTTATGCTTCTGCAGGAACTGTCATGCAAAAGGCAAAGGTAACTGATCTTAACAGTTCCTCAGCCTGTCATCATGGACTGACTTCTTCACAGGGGGTTAATGGAATCACAGCAGCATGTCTCATCATCTAATGGAGTCTCACAGTTCACACACACACACACACACACACACAGAGTCTGCGATGGGATTCTGTCATTACACATGGATGTTTGGTATCACTTGTTTTCTGCTACTCCTTACAATTTAGCGTCGCTCTACCAGTTTGTATTACTGTAAATGTTGCTTGTTTGTATGCATATTTCTTTATTACAGTTTTAGCATAGCTGAAATTTGCTGCTCTTTATATTTAGTATTTTGCGTTGCGTATTTCTTATCACGTGTGTGTTTCATCTGCAGTTCCTTGAAATTAGTTTCCTGGAGTAATGACCTTTTCACGGTGTCACTAAATCACCTGCATGTTTTCTATCTCTACAGGAATGGGAGTCAAAGAAAGGAACCTAAGAGTATTATCATGAAAAGGACTGGAGAAAGAATGAACGGATGTCAGGATCTGACTATTGTGACACTCAGTCCTTCGAAGGATAACCTCCCATCGACATCCCAAAGCAGGAACCGAGGAAATAAACTGTAATGAAAGAAATTAGCCACTAGGTGGAGGTACATCTCTCTGAATATTTACTCGTCTGTCTTCCTAAAAGGACTCCCAGCGTCTGCTCACCCTCTGTATCCAAGTATTTTTGTTGTCTTTGGTGACGCCAGATTTAAATGTGGCAAACAGAAGAGAGAGAAAGTGGAGTTTATGAAAGAAAGAAAGAAAGGCACAAGAAAAGTGTATCGAGAAGCACAGTGAGTGTAGAATGCAGCGTTGTGATGGAAAGGCAACACCGGATTGTGTTCTCATCCAGTGTTGCACACAGTGAAACTGTCGAGGTGCTGTGGGAGCAATGTGACAAGAAGGATGGAGGCAGTTTAAGCCATTATGAGCCTTTTATATAATATACTGTTTTTTTCCTGTCTGTACAGAGTGAGCCACAACTACTGTTTTTGTATATTTTATACTTTTATACAGGTTAAGATTTCATTTCTCATCGTCATGACCAGATGTGCCTATCAGAGGTATTCAGCTTTGAGCCATGGGGGGCCGGGAGTGTGTTTTTGACTCCCACTCTAGCTTCTCCTCTGAGGCTAAAGCGGCGCCCTACAGCGACACCATCTGCTCAGTGATTTAGTTGGAACTTGACCCTCATTAAAAACCGTTAAACACTCCTGCTAGAGATCATTGAGTGACTAACAAAGTGGTGACACACTACTCAGTGACACAAGCCGATCTTTCTGTTGTCATGTTAACAACTTTTCTGCTGAATCTGTGGTTGACTTTTGCACTTTACTGTTCTGCGACGTGGACAAGGGAATAATAAATGTGTGTCTCAAACATTTGGGCTTCAAGCATTCCTTAAAAAAAACAGACCCTCATTAAAAAAACACATCTCAGTCACTGATTTACTCTTTTAATTTCACATGGTACGCTGTGAAGTAAATATGCTCTCATCCAAACAATGTAGAAAAGCCAAACCGAAACACGTCTACATCACTCGCTAAATCAAGGCAATTCAACGCAGCACTGTTCAGGCAGCCTATTGTGTGACCTTGTTACTTCATCCTCATTTTTTCTATGGAATCATCATCTTTTACATGTTAATATGTTGGTCGCAGTTCATTCATACATAATCAATAAGCAATACAGAGTGATATTAAGAAGAAATTCAGCTGCGTTCCATTACTTTGTAGCCCTGTCAGTGGGACCAAAGGGTTTTATGTACATGATACAAAGTGGCTGTATGATCAGCTTAGGTCCAGGCAGTGGCATCTGGTATCAGGTCTCAAATGAGGAGGTAGAGCAGCTTCAGGGTGGTGACATTAACAGTGCAGCAGCTTGGAAGCAGCACTCAGAGAAAGAGATAGTAAAGCCAGTAGAGGATATTTACAAAGAGGAATGCCGTGGGGAAAGCGGTGCGAGCGTGGCGATCGATGTTGTGTGGGTTTTCCACAATGAAGAAGGACGCAGCCCTACGGGATGCATCTATCACCGAGGACAGGCCGCAGCCCTGTCCGGGCATCCTCTCTTTTGGTTCAGCATTGTTCTTAATGTCGCTGGTCGCTGACTGCTCAGCGGGCTCCTCTGCGGTGGGGCCCATCTCCACAGACCGTTTCGGCTGGGTGGAGCTGACGATGGGGATGGAGCCGTTTCCGTTGGATTCACTGAGATCCCTCAGGAGATCCTGACCGACGGACAGATTTCAGTGTTTACATTATCCAACACGTCACCTCATATTTAAATGTGAATGTTTTCCTCACCCTTTGTAATTCCTCTAAGGTCTGGTGCTGCATGGTGTAGAAGTGGGCGCAGGCGTACTCCAGCAGTGCACCGAAGATGAAGGTGAAGCAGATTCCCAGGTAAACATCTATGGCCTTGATGAAGCAGTTGGCATTGGGCAGGGAGGTGCGGGCGCCCATCATCAGAGTGGTCATTGTCAGGACTGTTGTCACGCCTGGTGAAGATATCACAGTGAGGTTGTTTTCAGCATGTCAGATAGTGGTTGAATCTTTAATCCACATTTTGGTAATCAACCGATTCTAATGTGGAAAATGGTGTTTTGTTTCGAGCCCCTTGTCATCTGGTTGTTCTTTGCTTTTTGATCGCATTGGGTGCTGGTTTCAGTGAACCATGTGAGGGTGAAAATGTGTGCTGAAGTGATGAGGATGTACTGATGTTTGTATTTTTAACAAAATGCAGGAGAGTTATAATGAACTTGGTCCACTCTCGGTGATAATTAGTAGTTATTTAGTGAGGGACTTCCTGTTGCACTTCAAACACAGCATAAACACAAAATGTGTTTTACATGAACTTTAACCACTATAAAATTTCAATTACACAGTGTTTTTTCTTTGGACTAATTATTTGGAGTGTTTAGGGTATGGTTATGGTTGAGTCAGCAAGTAGGACCTTAATGAGAATTTATTTTTTTAAGTTTTGTGCCACAAAATACATGATCATGTTTAAATAAATAGCATTCAAATACATTTTCTCTGCTTTGGGCAGATCTGTGTGACCATACATAGTGTGTGAGATAGTATGTTATAGTGTATAATGTCATAAATAAGCCCAAACAGTGAGCCGTTGCATAATGAGGAATTTCTTTACTTGTACAATGCTCATGGTGAAATGCAGTAAGAGATCTGGCACTGACCTATGCAGGTCCTAGCTGGGACGGAGGACTGGCTGATCCAGAAAGAGACCCAGGAGAGAACCACCAGCAGAATGGAGGGAACGTACGTCTCCAAGATGAAGAAGAACACGTTTCTGCGCAGCGCAAAATGCAGCACCAGCTTGGGGTACTGTCCTGTGAGGCACAGATTGCTTATATAATGCTTCCTTTATAGAACTCCACGTGCAAAGGGAATGCTGGGAGTTGAAGTGTCCTACCTGTCTCATACACCGCTTCTGACACTGATGTGTAGTAGCTCTCTATGCTGTACTGAGCCAGCCGCAGTGTGTTCAGACCCTTCACTGAGTCATTCCCTCTGGTCCAGTAGAACACCACATCCTGCAGGTTGTAGCCCCCTGGTCACACAAACACAAACACAGATACACACAGGCTTGACCATTTAGGTTTGATGAATCTGACCGGCCAAGGATAACACAGTCTCCACAGGTCAATACTCACTACACCGGTGAGGAAAATGATGATGGTGAAATGACGGTGATTTATGTCCATCTACACACACTGGATGGAGGGTTGATGAGGATGTCGGGGCTCACAGGTACTCACAGCTCTCCAGCTGCAGGGTGCACACCTGTCTGTCCATGGGGTACTTGGTCAGGTCCATGTTACAGGCAATCGTAGCTGTGATGCTGTAGTGTATTCATAATGAGATCATTAGAAACCTTCAGAGGCAGCGCTGCTCCTTTGATGTGGGACAGGCTAATTCATAATTAATGAGTACAAAGAACGCTCCCACCTGAGAATCAATCAAAAGAACAAAGACTCGTAGCTGATGCATTCATTATGTCTGAGAGTCTGACTTCTTGGAATTTAATGTCAGTCTCCGGGCAGACCAGAAACATTACTTAGAATAATAATGAAATATCACTAATAACACTATCAAATAATATCTGTATATAGCTCAATTGAAATATAATAAATAAATAAAAAATACAAGGAGCATGGCATACTGTACAATCTAACTCATCCTACAGTGTTCAATCAGCTCCATGAATGGCCCTGCACAATATTGCCCTTTCTGTCACAATAAAGTTGCGCATCAATGTGACAAGACACTTAAGACGTCAGGACAAAGTGTTGTTGTGGCCACGGGGGACTCTGCCAATCTTCACTGACACAAAGTGAACTATTTGAAGGACACAGAAATTTAGTGGCATTCCCCTAAGATATATGACTTGTTCTTTCCTTATTTAGCAGAACCCAAGGCCAATTCACGCTTGATTGCCACGACAATCATGAAAACAACATGAAATTAAAACTGGAGTGCCTTTTTTTCCCTTCCTTTTCCTTCTGAGTGGCCCCCTGTTTCGTTGTCACTTCTTCCAAGCCCACACAAGCTCTGCAGAATCTATAAATCTAATTCTGTGACACATGGAGGAGTCAAACTGATACCCTACCGAAGGGCGTAGAGAACAGTTCCGTTGCTGAAGATGCGTATGAGGCGGTTCTCCACTGTGACGTCATGCAGGAAGGAGCGCTTGGAGTCTGGGATGAAGGTGTCTGGGATCCAGAGCAGTGACACCAGGCGCCCGTCCACGCTGACGCTCTCATTCCCCGGGAACACCAGCCTGGAATCACGCCACCGCTGACGGAGGAAGATGGTGGCGGTGTAGTCCTGAAAAGTTGATGTAAAGGAGACACAGCTCTTATCACGCGCTCAGGCTGAAAGCAGGAAGAAGAGCAGGAAGAGCAGGAAGGTATACCATATTGATTTCAGAGATGGCATCAATGCTGGCGATATCAAGGCTCATTCCAATTTCCACTGGACCCTCTATTAGGGAGGAGATATGGACATGAGTCAGTTTTCAATTAAGGGGAGAGGGGTGGGGGGGGGGTTGATACACAAGCACACAAATGACTTCTGTAGAGAAGCCTCTTCTGCTCCAAATGACATTTTGGCTCCAACAATCACTCATCCAGTTCATTCCTACCATTGAAATTAGGTCTGAGGTAGCGGTTGTATCCTTTCATCAGCTTCTGAATCGTTGGCTGAAGCTGAGAGCCGTTCCATTCTCCCCAGTGGTGGTTGGGATACACACAGCCACTGGTGACCATAAAGAGAGACGGGGAAAGAAGTGAGACAGGAGGTGGGGAAATGGGCCATAGAAGTCAGTGCAGAGCATAAGCTGAGGACTCGGTATCAGTATGTGTCCTGAACCCTGTGCATGTGTGTGTTTTGGACCTTGGGGCAGCTCTCACCCCTGTGTGAAGATCAGGCCGAGGGTCAGTAGCGTGTGCAGCCAGACAGACATGGTGGATCAGCAGGCAGAGGTCAGCGGCTGTGCTCAGGGAGAGGTGACACACTAAAAAAAAAGAATACACAGACCACCATCTGCAAATCATTCCTCTGCACAGTCACATCTTATGGGGTGACCCCGTTTCCGCCATGGGGTGGCAGCACCTAACCTAACGAGCCTGATCCCAAACCTAAGGGGAAAAGCCATTCTCACCCTCTGATGTTACAACACTGTGCCTTTCTCTTTGCCCTCAAACTTGCAAAATGCTGCGGAAATGTGTATTGATCCCCGCCTCCCTCTTCCATGAATACATTAGCAGCTGCTCCATTTGCCTCTCACACTCCTAAGAGCGCAGAAAGAGATAAAAACAGCGTCAGATAAAGCTGCGTGAGTGCGCCTACATGTTCTTTGTGTTTTTCTTGCACCTACACTCTGTCACCTGCTGATTTATGTGGCCACTACCTCATGGTTTATTCAAAAAGTCCTCTGACTTAAACGCTCTCTAACTCATCAAGGATTCCCCTGCTTCTCCAGTTGTTAATCACCCTCACTTTCCTCCCTTCTCCTCACGCAGATAAATCTCACTGTCAGTAATAGACTGCTTCTCTGTCACTTTCATCTAAATAATCTGAACCCGTCGTGCATGCTCTTGTGTTTCCGGCTATTCTCAAAGCCACGTTTGCAGACGTTACATTGACAAGTGGACAGAACCTTCCATTAAATATTCAGTGTATTGTTTACACTGGACTGCTATTAGAAATGATGACCCCAGTGAAAGTTAAACACTGTTTTTACTCACTACATGTGTCAGTTGGTGATAATTCAGCTGGCAGCATATTTCCCCCATTTGCATTTATTTTCTTGTTAAGCGCTTTGAAGCTTAGGCTAAAGTCTCATTTGATTATTTGTGCTCCCTTCATGCTCTCATGCCTCTTTTAGTCCACACTTCAGCCATCACCTCCTTCCCTTCAGCCAGACTACAGAATGTCTACTGATCCACATCCTTTGTTTTCATTTCTTCATCTTTACTCTGATTTTTTTTTTTTTTTCAGAAATATTTAGCTTTACGTTTCATCTTTTTATACTTTAAAAAAAATGTCTGTACCTTTTAATTTTTCTGCATACACACAGTTTGGTCTCATCACTTCTCTCAGTTTTTCCTACCTGTTTCAGTCTTCTGGTTTTCTTTTTCCACCTCAGGTCACTCCTCTTCTCCTTCCACTCCTTCCTTTGTTTCCTCCCCCACTCTTGCGCCTCTCCCAGATGTTGGGTGAGGGGCTGAGACTGGTCTCCTTCCTCAGTTATTTTTTATATCCCAGTGTGTCTTCCATCCACCAATAAACCACCTCTATTATTTGCTCCTGGTGTGTGTGGGATACTGTTGGTTGTTTTACTGTTTGTGCATCTCCCTCTGTCTCTCTGCACAGCTGTATTCATCTCCCCACAGAGCCTCTGTGCACCCCCCCCCCTCCCTTTCTCTCTCTCTCCCTCTCTCTCTCTCTCCCTCTCTGTTTATGCCACTCACCCTCTGATTTACGCAGCATCTCTCCCCTCTTTTCTCACTGCCCCCCACCTCCGTGCGCATACAAGTACACCAACATACTGTACACACACAAATTAACATAATGTTTCATCCCCCCCTCCCTCACCCCCTCCATTCTTTTCCTCCCACACATTCTCATTCTTTGGGCCCTTAATCTCTTTCTACCACCCTTTCCTTGAATTTACACTGACACCGCACCTCCTTCTGGGCTTCGAGGCTCTCCCCTGTCTCATTCCCTCATGCCTTCCCCCCTTTTCACCCTGAACTCCGTTCCCTTGCATCAATGTCATCATCTGAATTCATTTCCCCTCAACTCTATCGCCCATCTCCATCCTCACTTCTGTAAAACACCCATATGAGATTAAAGCACCATTTTTAATATCTTTTCTCTATTTGTCTAATAAAACCTCACAGGAAGTGGTATTCTCTCTCCCCCCCCCCCCCCCCCCCCCCCCCTGGAGTTTATAGAAGATTCTTTTCTCCTAACCCGAGCTAAAGCATCTGCTGCTGCCCACATTCTAGTAAGTGAAAACATGTTGAAGCTATTATGTTGCTGCCGGTGAGCACTGGAAATAATCACCACGAGCAGAGCGCTGGTATTGGTGATATCGATCATGATGTTGATGGTGACCAAAGACCAGAGCGCTTTGTGAAAACAGTCAATGCTTCAGCTCCACCTCTGGTATTGTGTGTAACTTTTATTAGCTCTTCGTTCTTTTGCGGCTCTGTCGCAGAGCTCTAATTAGAAAACCTGACCCCTGAGATCCCACCGGTAGGAGTTCCAGTATGTGTGAGAGAGCCTTGAGGGTATACAGCCTAATAACGCCTTATGAGATTTCAGTGCAGGCGCTAGACCTGCTGCAGCCTATTGTTTTCCCATCCCGCATTCCCCTGTACTGACTACGGATGTTCTCTAACAAGCTCACATGTAGGTAGCCCAGGTTATTTGGTGCATCAACAACTGGCAGTGCTCATAAAGCTCTCCTAGTCTTAATACCATGCTCCGATGTCTGAATTCTTGAACAGTCTTTTTACACTAAACGATAACGGTGAGGAGTGCTGTGAAATGAACATTGGATATTCTGATTTGCATACAGATCGAGAATCATATGACCCAGAGTACACACACATACACGCACAGCCCCTGACAGTGAAAGAGACAAATGGAGACGTCTGTGAAGCACCTGAGGGGGAGGATGTAAATGTTTGATCTGTGAGTTAGGGGACTAATGAATAATTAGAGTCAGAGCGGTGGTACCTGAGTGGCAGGCAAGTCAGTGTTAGTCAGCATCCACATGGCTGACTCTGCCTACCTGCCTGCATCTTAATTTCTCTTTGTCTGTGATCTGCCTGTGATTGAATATCTTTTCCTTTTTGTTTCCCTTCACTTTAACCCCCACCAAATGCTTGTTTATCCATATCTGTCTCTGTTAATGAACTCACTTCTCATATTTCCTTGCTTGTTGCTCTGTCTCTGCCTCTTCATGACCTACCTCACATCCTCTGACTAGTTGTCAGTTGCCAGTTTCATCTCCCTTTACGGCTGCTTTCCAACTTCAATCTAATGGAATGTAAAAATCACAGATGCTTCATATACTAGCAAGGTTATGGCTGCAGTTAAAAGTCCAAATGTCCAGGCTTCAGGACTGAGCCAAACGCTGATGAGGCCTGAGCCTGGCCAAGACACAATTGGCACCACTTTGTTCCTCAAAGCCGAACAAATGGCCTTCTGGTCCAGGATCCGGTTGCGCCAGCTGTTCAAACTGAGCAAAGTGTTTACTAAGTACAGATTTATGCATCATTAAATGAAAGCATATGACACCACAAAGTTCTTACATGGAGAGCAGTTGTTATTAAATATTAGCACTTTAGTACGGAGTAAAAGAGGAACTCTCATAACTAGAACATAACATACTAGACCTCAATTTACAAAATACAATGCCAGCAATTTCTGCAAGACAAAAATATTTTCAGTCAGGTTTGTTAGCAGAATCTATTTAGATATTTCCAACCTTTCCTCACGTGCATGAAACCTAGTGCTAAATCTGAAACAAGGAGTGTATGCATGGAGACATTTATCCATTTAAAGTTGATTGGCAAATTGTTTAACATTTTAGTAAATATGTCTGTTCACTCTCTGGTGAAGAGTTTCATGAAGAGATTGATACCACCTGTCCATGGAATATTATTCTGCCTTCGAATGAAACTTGTGTTTAGGACATGGGGAGTATTGTGAGTGCACTTTGGTTCCTTTCCCATCAATCCCCTGTTGCATAACCGTCTTTCTTACAATCTCTTTGCGTCTCTGCCTTAAACTTCCGCCATATTTCCATTTTTTCTGTCTGTGTCTCTCTCTGGCTCCTTATCAGTATGAATATGAAGCATTCTGATGACACCGTGTTTCCGGTAATGTTTCAGGCACCACAAAATAGAAGCGTCACCGCAGACACATTGGCCTGGTGATTTGCTGTCATGTGACAAATGGAAATGTCACAGGAGTGCCCATGAGAGGTTGGGAGATAAATCTCTCCTAAATGACTGTGACGGCTGCCATGTCCAGGAGGAACACGTATGAATTAATGTGGCATAGACTCTGAGCCCTGCACACTGGCCTCCGCTCTGAGCCAGCTGTCATGTCTCCCCTATGTGAGCTGGATAAAGTGTTTGCTGTTGACTTTCTTCAAATGAAATAGGGATGAAATCAAAATTCAACATTCTTCTATTCTATTTATGTCTACTCACTCAAGCTCATTCACTCCTATGCCTTCCTCAGTCTCTTTGTATGCTCTTGCCTTTTGCACTTGTTGATGTATCAACTGAACCTCACAGAGTTGGCTTAAGGAAAGAAGTTCCTGCCAGCCACAGAAATCTAAAAACTCCTGTCTCATAATGATCCCCTATCATCATTCCTCCTTTCATCTCTTTCAAAGTTTTGGTTAAATGTGTTTTTATCCCTTTCTGGCACATAATCATAGCACAGGCCCGGAGCACCTGGTTCCCCAAGAAGAGTATATACACAAAAGCCTAATTATTTTGAAGATAATGCTCGTGGAGCATGGCACAGCAGGCTGTGTGGGACTGGGAGCAGAAACCAGCCTACAGGACTATTAACCACAACTGCATTTGGTGCATCAGTAAAATATCTTATTAAAAGTACAGACCATCAGAGGATTAGAAACCAAGGGAGCCTCTGAAACTAGATAAACTCAAAGCTAATAGATAAACATTCAGGGAAAGCAAACCTCAGTTTTGCTCTTTCCTGTTTAGCAGACTTTCTCATTTTTCTTTTCTCTTGAGACTATATGCAATATAAAAACAGCGACTGGTTTTTGGATTAAGAATTAAATAACAGTTGTGTACGATTTTTTTTTTGGTAGGTATAACTTATTTATAGAAAAGATGTTACCATACAAAACTTACAAAATCTCAATGGTAGTTGCACATAGCAGCCGAAGCAGCGACTCAAGCAGTTTATTCCTCTGAAAATCAAACTTCGTCATAAGAATGGAGAAGATTTAACAATGAATATTTAGTTTGAGTTGTATTTTGACCCCTGACGGATAAGTGGTATAGATAATGGATGGATGGATGGAGTTGTATTTTGAATATTAAAATCCTCTTTTTGGCCCAAAAATAACAAATAACAGACTTGAGGAAAATTCTGAATTGATTAATAAAAGGTCACCTCTAGCGCTTTGTGTACACAACGTACTGTATGTTCGCTGAGGAGTGACCTCGTCTCTAAAACAGAGAGGAAGTTGTAAAGATGATTTTTTTAAAAATGCCCTTTTTTAACATCATATTTTCAGTGGCCAGAGCCACGCCACAATCATTTTGGATTTATTAGAGCAGCTGCTTTGTCGTTTTCCCATGAGGACTTTGGGATTTTGGAAGGCAGCCCAGGGGGAGTGAAAAATAGAATAATCCAGTGAAGAGTAAGCTGCTTACTCCCTCGATGTTAACATCTTGTTTTCCTTCTTTAGCCGGCTCCCACTTGAAATGGCTGGGAGGTTATTTAAGCTTCAAACCCCCAAATTGGACAACGTCATGGCTGGAGTGCTTTCTGACACAGCAGCTATATATATATATATTTTTTTTTTTTTCGTTTTTTGGCTCTGTAGACACTGATGTGAGATAATTACCTTCAGAAAACTGACATCATGACTCACTATAAAGTCATCAAGCATCCACCTGAGTAAGAAAGACATTGACTCTTTGATCTGAAATATAGTTGGTAGGGCAGAGGAAAATTTGCATGATTTTAACAGACAGTTAATCTTCTCCAGACAATAACACTCAATAATCACCCATCTGCTTACAATCCCATCTTCATCAAACTAACATTGATCCCTTTATCCTCAGGGATAAACTCGCGCATTCTCTGATAGGCAAATTTTGTGTTGATACAATAATACTATGGATTTACTTTAATTCACATCTGCATGATCGGAGAAGGAAAAACAGTATGAGCCACACTCTCAACCTCAACAAATAAATCATGATATGATTAGAAATAAACAATTATACAATACAATATATAATAAATGTCTTATTGATACATGTGGAAATTCACAAGCTACCTTGCAGTATATAATGCAGCATTGTTGCAGTATATAAAGTAATGAAGAGAAAAAAAATATATAAAATAATTTAGTATTAGGATCATAATCCAGTTATATAATATATGATTCTGAAATGGGGTATTCTGCAAATAGAGTACTTCTACTTTTCAGACTTTATGTATATTTTATGTTTCCATTTTCTGTGATCTGTGTACTTCTTCCACCACTGATGGACAGGGTGTATCAAGGAAGGAAGATAAGTCTTCATATCATATCAGAAATCCAATACTGACCTTCCTCTAGAATTGCTGTGGGGATTAAACATTACCCTAAGCCATCACACTAGCCAGCCACTTGGGAATCTGAGGCACTTTGGCGCCTATTAGAGCTCGCAATAATTTCGCAATTCGCATTCAATCAATCAGTCTGCATCTGTCATGGGATGGTTCCACGAGCGAATGGAGGAGAACATGGCGAAAAATGTCGATGCAGGGTTTTAACGTTTGTAGGGAAATGCTTTTAAATGCACCTGTTAACATCAAACCACAGCGGGACTAGTTAACTGCAGGTGGATGTAGCGTATTAGGGTAAGAGCTGAAATAGCGTTAAGATAAGCTCCCAGGAAAGGGGCATCAAGGTAGGAGGGCTTCCTGGAGAGAGACTGGTGTTCCAGGAAAAATATTCCTATCCTTATTAGCCATGCTGGGGTATCATGGCCATTACCAACACCTCAGTTTGCTCTCATCCTCTCTATCCTTTCTACTCCGCTTTGTTGAGGCCTGATCACATGTGTTTTTCTCTTCCATATTTATCCGACATTGCATCTAATGAGACAACTCTTTTCAAAGGTTAAAGGAATAGTCTGATAATTGATATCTTGTTATTTTTAGATCTTTGGGCGAGATGTTTCTTTCCTCTTTTCCAGTCCAGTCTTTCCATCACCACACTAAACCACTGCTAGTGGCAGCTTCATATTTACCATACATTTCCCTGAAATGTCTAACGAAAACAGCATGGCAGTTGCACTTCAGCTCCATGTTTGCTGTGAACCTCATTTAAACCGCCCCTTTTTTCACTCAGGCTCTCCTCTTGTCAGTCTTTTCACCTCTCTATCCATTTTGCCGATCAAGTGAGATGTTTTGACCCCGACTCTGAGTGCTCCGGTCAGTTTTTATCGAGTAACTGAAGTGTGAATCCATCAACCAGGCCGGTGGATCCCACGGGATCCCAGGCTGGTTCAGATCATCTAATCAGCCATAACCTTGGCAACAGCCACAGAAAAGGACAGGTCAAGGGTGTAAGTACATGAAAACAGTCCCAGTTTGTGCTATAAAGAGCTGCTGCGGCGATGGTGTTTACCGTAGCTATGCCTTGTATTTCCTTGTTGATCAACCAGATTAATTCCATTATGACTAATTTTCTCTCCATCCCTTCCCTTTTCATCAGACCTGCATCTCTGTACACTGCATTAACATTCACACAGACCTCTCTCATATGTAATTTCTTAGTTGCATTCTGTTTATCCTGGCACTTCTTACCTTGATCAAATAAGCCTACTGACCCATGGTCTCTCCACCCAGAATTACCCCCTCTCCCCGGAGCAAGTGCTGTCCCTTTCGCCTTTCTACTTGAAATTCAGATGAGTGGAATGTCAGGAGTGGTTATCGTCCAGACCTGTGTGGCATCTCATTTAATTCCACGGGAGGGAGGAGAGGTGAAACGGGAGTACGTTCCCCTGTCACCTTCATCCTGACAGCTCTGATGGGCTCTGAGGTAACTGACAAGAAGGGAACAATACCGACCAGTGTATTCTGTGTCTTTGTGTAGTGTATCTGTGGAGAGTCTGTTGTGATTTTAGATCTTTTCTTGAATTTAAGCTGATCTGTTTCTAAACTAACTAACTATTAGGCTTTATGAATTGTAAACAGTTTGTTGTTCAGAATCAGAAGATCATTTCATTGCAAGGACAAAGGTTGTCACTAAACTGAATTTCTTGGTTATGAGTCAGTTCTGGCAGCTTTGACCTTTTTTAATTTATTTACTAGGAGCGATACCAGTCCATACCATAGTACTCTGTGTGTGTGTGTGTGTGTGTGTATGTGTGTGTGTGAGAGGGCGACACTGTCTAAATAGATCTATTGTACTGATGTGACCTGTCAGAGGAAGGGATTAGGGATTTTCTCTGCAGAAATTGCAGGACCAAACTCATCTGCATGGTCCAGTAGACACTTCTCCACCCACACACACACGCACACACTTACACACATGCACACATGCACACATGCATGCATGCACACACATACTGGTCCTTGTTTTGCCACAGGGACAAAGACACACCAATTAGTATGCACCAGTTGATTTACCCAGGAATTGGAGGAAAGCCCAAGGGGAAGATGAAGGTTCAGAAGGCCCAGGCTGTGTGCCTGGCCTGGGCAAACATTAGAGTTGCACTGCAGTGAGAATAATTAGGCACATAGTTGTTTCTTGGATGTGTGATGACTTCTGTGGAAATTTCAGCTAAACAGCCAATTACTGGGTAATGACCATTCAAATTCTCATTGTCGCCTTAATGGCACTTTTGTGGCCATAATCCTTCTTCTATGGTGATGAATGGATGCAGACGTACAAACGTGAACAAATGAATTCACTCTTGCTGGTTCTCTTGCATCAGTGCGCTGAATAAGTAGATTCCGTGTCATACGGGTGATGCCCTTCCCCGCGGTGTGAACAAAATTCTAGCTTCTCAGGAATGAACCTAGACAGCCTTATTTTCTCAGTGACAGCTTTATACATAAATGACTTGATTGGGCTTTCAAAGATCTATGTAGTTATTCAGCAAACACAACTCTGCTTTAGATTTTCAATTTATTCCCACAAGATTTTTCCATTAGGAAAAAAAATCTATTTGCAAATGAGAAGCCTGAATTCCACACTGTTATATTTTAGTAATTTCATTAGGGGCCTTTTTCCTATCTGTATTCAAGGGTATGGTTTTTCAATTTAAGTGCAGATTTTCTCTAAAATAGCCCCTGCTTGTGCCTGAATTCTGCAAAAACTGTGTACTTGCACCCAGATATATTGTTGCTTGCACAGATTTCGTGCACACCAGCTTCAGCCCTTCTCCTTTCACTCACTCCCTGTTAAACTCCCATAACTGGAACTAACATGCATCTTCACTAGTGGACAGCTCTAAGTATGTTGGGTTACACCCTGGCAATGCTTCTCAACTCACCGCTTCTGATTGGATCTCCCTTCCTGCTCTGTGTGCAAATTAACACATACATGATTTGCACAAACATTTATAAAAGAAAAAAAATCTGTTTACTGTCTCCTCTATTCAAAAAGCAGCTCCCTTTTAAAAGTATGTGTGTCCGTCTCTGGTGCGACAAGCATCATGTTTCTCTTAACATTTTTAGCTTATCGCTAATATCACCATCTAAATCATATCCATAATTTCAACTGCCTATAGAGTGCAGAGCAGAGTTTTGGCAAGCAGGCATATGGAGAGCAGAGATGCGTGGTGCCAGATAAATGGAAGTGTCTAAAAATTCACCTGTCACTCGTGCTGATTAATGGGGCTCATCGGTCGGACATGCTGCTCCACAAGAAACAGCACACAGAAGGCAGATTATTCTACTTTTTTTTTTTTTAGAGAACATCTTTTAGTTCTGATAGTATTCTAAATTTTGCCTTAATATCAATGTCCTCTCCGCTTGGGCAGAGGACACCAGTCGACAAGGCGGCCATACTTGTGGCCCGGGACACCTTCGCACACACACACTGCTAAACAAATGTGGTCATATGCTGCCAAGACAACCTCCGAATGTGGTCTGACGAATCAGATCTCAATCCTCAGTGCATCTCGGGTGCATTCACATCTGTAGTTCGAGCCGTCCACTTGTGATCGGATCACAGAAGACACATGGTAATGCCAGGTCTGAACCGGGCCGCAGGCTGCTTCTGCACTCATGTGAAATGTCGGCTCTTTCTCCTTTCTCCTCTGCTCTCGGATATTTGTGCAATAGCCCTGTCAAAATTAAGAAAACCAATAGAATGTCAGGTGTGGTGCTGACCAATGAAATGATACCTGCCTCGCTGCGGGCGTCTTCACTTTGCTTCTTTGCTTCTCTCTTACAGGCCATTACTCTTTAATGACATCCTTGTACAAAGTACGGTAAAAATAAAACGATATCACAAAAAAGTTTGTTCAAGTAACGGCAGCTTTTAAGTAAAAAACTGATGAGGTCCATGTTGACTCTTGCTCCTTATCATGAAGATAAAGCTGTTTTCCCCTCTAGCACACTAACAGCAGGCCGGTGTAGCTATTGTAGTAAAACAAAAGGTACGGGTGATGGTATATATATATTAAGTGGGAAGGGAAGAACAGATAATAAAACCTTGCAGGATGAGAGTGGATGACGCTGGTTAAAGCCATACTTTGTACAAGGATGTTGTTAAAGAGTAACCGCCTGTAAAGGACGCTGTAAGAACTAAAGTGAACGCGCCTGCAGCGAGGCAGGGATCACGTCATTGGTCAACAGCACACTTTGCATTCTAGTAATGGGGGGATTTTGACAGGGTTATTACACACACAAAAATCTCATAGAAGCAGCCTGAGTGGGAGGTGAAGGACTGAAGCTGGAGCGCAACAATATATGTGAGTGCAAACATACTGTCTGAGCAGAAGCAGTGCGAGGGCACGGTTTTGGGGTAGGAAAAAAAAGCCCAATATTTCATACAGCATGTTAGACTTGTTGCTCTGTATCAAGGAGAAAGTGTTTCTAAATATTACATGAGAAAGAAAAAGTATTTTAAAATATTGGTAGGTTGTTTTTTTTTGCCAAAAAGCAAAAAGATAGAAGAGAGGATTTTGTACAGATTTTCTTAGATTTGACTAATCCCAAGTAAATAAACAACATGGGTGAATTTGTGCAGCCACTTTCTGTGCTGCATATTTTTTAACTGATATGGGGGATTTGTGTTAGGCTCTGAAAGTACTGCTTTTGGATGCCAGCGTGCTGTCTGGACTGTATATTAGCTGGCACTCTACTTAAGTGTGAACTGCAGTCCACGGTGGACTTACGTCTGGGGGAAATATTGTATATTCTATTTTAATGGCTGCTGGGTGGAAAGTAAATTAATTCATTCCTGCTCTGGGAGCATCCTGTTTATGCTCCCTGGTGTTTTCTGAGTGTGGTTACACTTCAATGGCTTCTTTCCATCTCTGCATGTTATATTGTGCTTTATGAAAATGGAAATTACTGAGTCAGAATGAAAGTGTCAGGATGATAATAGTAATACATGGTACCATATATGTATTGTAGGTATTTAGGTGTGTGTGTGTGTGTGTGTGTGTGTGTCCCTTATCCAGCCACATGCTCTAAATGATGAAACAACTAACAGCCAGTTAGTCCTGTCACCAAAGCTTCAATCAGTTATTCAATTATGCATCAAGGAATTGCACTGTAGCACAGAATAAGAGCAGAAAAATGCACTAGTGAATCTCTACAAATGTCTCTACAATAAGTCTCTACAAATGTCACCATATGGATCATATAGTCTTCATCACACACAGAGCATCATTGACATACTCACTACAATATACACTGCGCTCACATTTGTTTGCTATTATTATGGTGTGTTTATAGACCCACCATGTCAGGAGCCTTCCACTGGATTGATCGTCTATCCAGATCAGCCATGTGTGACACCCTCACCAGGACAATGCAGACAATTAATGTGCCATTGATTCTCACTTTGACCCCAAGATATCTGCAAAGTAATGAAAAAGCGAATGGATTAGCATGGTATGCTATTGACGCAGTGCAACATCTCATTGAGTTAATAATGCCAGAGGTTGACATGCATGGAGACACACACCCAAATGCACCACTGCACATGTACACACATTAATCTGCTAAGAGAACTTTAAATACTGCATGTGTCAACTTAAACAGTTCTTTCAATGACCACTATGTGGATTCTTTACTTTTAACTAACTAACCACTGGAAGCGTCAGTCATCTATTGTCCATCTATGTGTATTTGAGGGTAGATCTAGTACGGATTAGTGTCCTCAGATAAGGTTTAATTACAGCTCTTTGTTGAAGGGTTGTACTCCCTATGAGGAAAAGGATCCTGCAAACACCGACACTCACTTTTTCAAAGCGCACTATATATTCTTAAAAAAACAGGATTACAAGAAGACGTTTTTCACGGATTTAACTAATTCTCCTGGGCACCACTTCCTTCTGACAAACTTTCTGTTAGTTAAAATGCTTCTCAAGGACTCTGCTCGACAAATAGCTGTTGTAAAGAGCAATTTCTGGAAATGTTTGTCCCTCCATGGATCCTTTGGAGGATGAAAAAACACTGAGACTGGAAGTAAAGTAAAAAAATATAGCTTTTTACTGTAGTTTCCTGCAGCCAGACAATTTTAATGCTAGGTGTTACTCAATAATCCAAGAGCTGTGGTAGTCATTGAAAGGCTTGTTTGAGACCAATGACTCTACACTAACTATCCTGTCAACTTCAACTGTATTGTCCCCAAGGGGAAATACGTGTCATCCTGAGCATGAGTTTCATGGCACGTGGGACAAAATCATTTCTCACTCTGTTTGGCCAAATAAAATACCGTTGATCCATAGCTGCTGTATCAAACCCTTGTTAAAAAAAAACAAGCTGTTCTTTTGCCAACTGAGCCAAACTGCTTGCAGATGTTAAACATTTCAACTTTAAGCAAGAGAAGCAGCAGCACATGCAGCCCAAATCATTTCCCCTTTATCTCTTCATCTTGCTTGTGTCTAGTTCGTGCAGGTGTACATATTAAAATAACTTATCTTGTTACTGGGTTTTAAAGCATCAAAGACTTTTTATTACCTTTACCTGTTTTTTTTGTTCGTGTAAGACACTAAATAGCTACTGGAAAATCCCCAACAGTACCTATCTAACCAGTGGGGCCAGGAGCCATCGATGTCAGAGCAGTGTATCATAACACACAGGTTATGAGGGTTTGAAAGACGTGTCTGTCGGATGTTTGTGAGCATGCAGGACCAACAGTATTGTTAGGATATTTACTGTTATTCACACAGTAGGTGTGACTTCTAATCCAGCAGAGGTAACCCTCGAGCACTGGCAATAACAGAACGTCTTCAGACTGAAGGCTTTATGACTGTAAGTGATGACCTCTGTGGTGAGATTTATTGCCTCTTGTCACCTACTGACATTTGTGCATTTTGCTTGTTAAATCTGAATATGAGTCCTCCATGTTGTGCTATTTACATGAAGCCCATGTCACATGAAAAAAAACAAACAAACAAAAAAAAAGTAGCACCACTGTTGTTCTGCTGTACATACAAAATGATTTTCCCTTCGCTTTGCTGCAGCCTCAGCTTCTCTGCTTGTTTACAACATAATGGAGTGTCAGTGGTTTCAAGAAGAGCTATTGACCCTTCACACTATATTAAGTAGTTCAATTTCTCAGTGTGTGTTCTTCAATTCTGCAGCCCCAGCCTGTGTCAATTAATGTTCAGCGTGTGTGTGTGCAGCATTTACAACCGGATTAGATATAAGTGGCAAAATGTAAAGCCAGATAACGTTAAAAACATCTTACAACTTGGATAAACTGTAATAACTCTGTTAGAAGTCTTTGCAAACCGTCATTCATGTATTGACTAAAAGGCGCGATTGTCGTAAATATTAATATGAGCTGGTTAGCTTTAAATTATGAGCATCACTGAATAATTTGTCCTGCGTCTGAATGCTCGTACAAATGAGAGGAGCAGGAAGAAGAAAGCTGTCACTCTACTCCATTTTTATGGGCACTACAATCATGATCATTACCCAAAAACAAAAACAAACAAGTAATAGAAACCACAGCCTTCTCTCAGGATATTATAAGCAGTGAGTTTTTTGGGGCGCATTAGCATCCTGCAGTGATGCAACGTGACATTTCTAAGAAAAACGACTCTTTTTCAGCTCTGTTCCAAAGCGGCTACGATTAGAATTATGCTGCATCTGCCTGGGGCCAAATTGCTGGAGGAGAGTCCACGTTTGAAGGTTAACGACCACATTTGCAGGCTGGAAAGTGAGCCATGTTTGTTTTTCTTTCCATTTTTTGGTTTGGTTTTCTGTTGAGCAATTCATCTTCTAAATGGACACAGTTTAGGTCTCACTCGAGCTTTCTGGTCCCGTTTCAGGGCTGGTTAATGGTAATAAATTTGAGTTTCTTTTTCTCACACAGAGTGCATTAGTGCGCTCTACAAAAAGTGCTAAACTGAGAGGCAAGTCCTCTGCCTGCATGTCAAAATACAGCCTCAATAAAGTCTACAAGACCTGAATGTTCCCAATTTTATTCTCTGATTCATGCGGAAGGAATAATATTAGATAAAGCTTCATGAGAATAATAATAATTTTTCTATCACTTTTTCTACCAGCTTTCCCTTTCACCTTTAGGCTAACCAGGTATTACTGGGGAGGCTCACTGTGTCATCAGAGGCAAGTAGGAACACCTCCTTACTTTTACTTTAGGTCTTACTGCACCATTTTCAGAGCATTTGCCTTCAATCCTCCTTTATCCTCTGCAGGAATGTTGTAGTGGATTTGAGTCACTTACCTGATGGCAAAACCCCTTTTCTGGTGTATGAGTCAGAAAGATGGTTTCATTTACAGCCAAAGTTATGTTCCCCCGCAGCGCTGCAGGCTAGCAGTCAGCAGGCTAACATGCTCTGCTAAGCAAAAAACATGTTTTCCATGTTCACCTTCTTAGTTGAGCATCTGAGCGCGCTAACAATTTGCACTAAACACGGTATTGCTAAGGCTGATAACAATGTCACTAGTTTTGCAGGACAATATGGAATTTTGATCTGATTATGGTGGTGGATGAAGCGTTGGGAGATCACCAAAGTGCATCTAACCTTGTGATGGAGCTAGAGGAAAAGTCATTTGGTCTCATCCTGCATGTACCATGGACACCTGAACAACATTTCATTGCAATTCATCTCATAATTTTTGTCAAGATATTTCACTAAAAGCCAAAACATATCAAAATGTTGGTTCCACTACAGGTAAAATCAGGGGATCACCAAGGTCGCTCGCAAGGCTGAAAAGGACTGAATGGATAAACCCGTGAAAAGTGTCCGGTCCTGTGAGGGAAACTCAAACAATGTGGCTCCAACTCTCAGTGTGCCACCGGTGAAAAAATGGGAAAATAGAAAAAAAGGACAGCAGATGTCTAGTGAGACGTATGCACTTCTTCCTTCTTCTCCCTCCCTCACTGCAAAGCCCTGTTCATATCGCCATGTTTACTGCATGTTGACATGGAAAATATTTTAGGGTGAAATAGCAATGATTCATATATACACACACTCTCACTGCGCTCAGTGTTTGTCTTTAAACTTCACTTTTCCTCAAATCGTGTATATAAGCCATGTTTAGGAAGGGGAGATCACTCACCGGCTTATTCTCACTCTGGGATGCACTATTTTAAAGAAGGAGCTGCTTCTTTTTTTAAACTTTTCATGGAGAACCTGAATGGGATTTGGTCAATCTGGGACTCTTTGTATGGACTAAGATTTCTGGGTGTTGGTGAAGGCAACTTGAGCAGTTTGCGTATTTAGGCATTATCAAGGGTTATACTGTTAAGCAATTTTATTGGGATTTGTGGCATTCAATAGCACAACCATTAAGTCGAAAATGTAAAAATTTTCAAAGTAAGAGCATTTTGTGTGTGTCAGACTTCCACCAACAGCACTCGGATACGAGCCGAGGTATAAAAAATGGAATTAATTGTAATGTTTTTCATTGACCTCTAAAGAGAACAAAAAAGAATAGGTTGTTCAATGACTTCCAGACGAAGGGCAAGGTATTTCATTCCTTTCATCACCTGTATGCGTGTGTCTGGAGTGTGTGTGGATGTTTACACATAACAGCAAGCTGGTAATGCAGAGCTGGAGCACTGGGCATGACGACATGTCTCCAGGCTTGACGTTCGCTGTTACCGTTTACTAAACAGCCTTGATAGGACATGACTGTTTTAGTAAATACAGACGGTGTGTGTGTGTGTGTGTGTGTGTGTGTGTATGTGTGTGTACCTGTTTTGGGTTGATCTGGTACCAGTGTGGTATCTGGTGGGTGCATCTAAGGAGTGTTATTTATGCACATCATCAGCATCAGAGAAGATACAACACCAGGACAGTGGCTTTCCGTTCAGGTAGCAGTTATCCAAAGTGAAGTCATGTATGTCCTGACTTAAGAAGGAATAAATCAGATTTACTGGCTGACTCTTTATCCACTACGCAGTGAGGTGTGTGTGTGTGTGTGTTTTTACACCCCCATAATCAGGACAGTCCTCACAAACACAAAGCATAGCAGCTCTGGTATAATCGTTCTCTGTCTGAGTTTATATTATAAACACCTCACACTTTGAGGCCCTGCACTGCACAAACTCGCACACACACGCTCACACACGCTCACACACAGAAACAACATGAGTGTGTAGGTGCGTTCCGTTAGTTCGACAGGTGTGTGTGCCACGAGCCAGGCAGCAGGTGGATGAGGATTTATAGATTTTAATCGTATCACTCTGTTGAGCAATAATTCTACTGCCTAAGGCAAGGAAGGTCTATAGCTACAGCGACACGTGATTGATGGATGCAGTGCTAGGTATCCCTGAACCATAGCGAAACTAGTGTGTTCCAAAATACACGTATAACAGCATGAGCTCCAATATATAACAGATGAGAAAGGAGATGACTGAGTTTTTGTAGAGGTTTCGAGTGTTGTTCTCTACTGAGGAAAAGATAAAAGCAGATGAGAGGAACTGCCAGGAGGAAAAAAGCATAATAGTTGGATGTTACACCAAGTTAGACAAGTGTGTGATCTGTGGGTGTGGTAAACGTCCAAATAAAGATATATTGAGCACAAATACAAGAAACAGACAGTGAAGGGAAGTTCCAAAATGAGTGCAGTGTTTCAATAAAAGGAACCTGACTTCTGTGTCAGGGAGTCGGTATTGTAAATCCCTCAGGTTTCACCGTTTCTTATCTGGAAAGCTCCTCTGACCCTGTCATCCCCATCCACTGCGTGATTAACAGCTGCACATTTGCATCGGTTTTGAAACTGTCGACATAAGACAGCTGAAGGTGATGTCTGCTGTTAATGAAGTCTCCAAGAGTAAAGCCCTATATTGTTTCTGTTGGCAGATCCACTCACAAAGGGCTCACGGTGGATCGACAAGCCACAAGGCCACCCCTGTTCTTGATGCCACATCTATTACCTGTCAGCGCAAAGCCTGAACAAGATATGGGGGGAAAAAAACAGACTAACTGGTTGCACAAACTGTTCAAAGTACCAAGGCGATATAGGATGGAAGTGCAACATGTTGGGACGACGATACTCCTCATATTTACTGTACTTCTCCTTTGTCTCACCTCTCCTCTGCTTATCCCCTGCTTCTTCCTCCTCAGCCGTTTTTTTTTTTAAACAAAAGCTCCTGATCTTCTCTGTAATATCTGCAGGAGAAGATTATTCATTTGCATATGAATTTGGCACAGTCTGGAAAAATGAACGTGTTCTTTATGGCACAGTGTGAGGCAGGACATTTCACACAGTTAAATCAGATATGCTTGCAAGTCTGACACAACTAATAAAGCAGGACTTTATGATCCAAACGCATCCTCATCACTTGTTTTGGAATCAGTTATGCAAATTTTGACAGGTTAACCTCCAACCACTAACACATTTTGGCGATTGTGCCAAGATGTTAAATTCCCCTGGATCTGGGTTTGAAGCCTATGTTCGTTCTGTCTTTCTGTCTTTCTTTCTTTCTTTCTGTCTCCTTGTGTTTAGTGTAAATGACTGTCATGCTGCCTGTGTTTCAGGGTAAATAAAGGCCTTAGGGTGACCCCGATCAAACAGTTTATATTTATGTAAATAACATATGTGCAGGATGAGTGAAGAACAGAATTATACCAATTGAAATTAGATTAACCACAGTTAACCAACTTTGTTTATTCGATAAACCAATGTTGAAAATCCCTATTTAATAACTGGAGTTTATAATTAACTAAAGTCCACATTTGACAAAGGACTCATGGACTCATAATAATGTGTTCCAAGTATTTAAATATGAGGTATAATCTATAATATTATATTACTGTATGAATTACAACTGCTGTATCAAGATATTGGCTCTTCAGCGGTTAGTAAGCAGTTCTTTGGAATGGTTGAGGTGCTTTATAGCACCACTGCATACAAAATCTGTTAAACCCTTATATGGTTCTTCAACAGGTTCCTCAGCTTAGCTTAGTTTGTGAAAGTGTGTGGTTGACAAGGGTGCTATGAAGCCCTTTTAAAGATAGAACAGACAGCAACATATCACCAATGTCATTAGAAACTACTGTTCAGATGCTTGTTACTATGATGCATCTGCTTTATTTTGACATTATTGTTCCACTCGTACTGTGCAGTTTTATAATCTTTATATTTATATTACCTTTATTTTTATAGGACATTATAATTGCCTCCTCTATGTTTATTACATATTTCTGTATGTATTTTCTCCCCTTTAACTTTCTTTGTGCATCTGACAATAAAGCCTCTAACTGTGAATAAACACACATCCACCGCTGGGATAGAATATTGTTGTTTAGCTGTTGAAGACTCTCAGCTGCCTACGACGTTGAACAGCTTGTGATAATAGTATTGAAATCCATCCTGCCGTTCTACTCGGAGGGCCAAAATTGAGTCAACGTGTCATGAACTGTGCTGAGTGACTCTGTTTATTCAGCACTTAACTCACACTTCAGCATCTTTACAGCATTTGACAGTTGGTCCCTCTGCACAATTAAAGCTGCTCGCATCCAGTCAGCAGTATATGTTCATAAATGGTGTGACAGAGCTGGATTTCAGTGTTTAGTGTAGCAAAGAGGGACAGCATGGGAATGTGGATTTTCACCTGTTAGAAGAAACAGTTAACTATCCATCACACAAAGATCAGGTTACGCCGACATGCAGGTTCTACACTGCTGGTCATCGCTTTTCTGACAGGACTGTTTTCTGTCAGTAAGTGCTTATTGTCTTGCTTTATTGCTTTTTTTAGGAAGGGGGTGAGGTGGTTGAGAGAAATCATACAACCAACTGCTCCCCAGTAATGATCATTGATTATTATTCACAAAAATAAAGTGGAAAATGCAAATTTAGAACTCTGAAACCTTTTATTATATCAAAAACACAACATACAACAGCATATATCATACACTGAAAATAAATTTTGTACGATAACACTTGTAGCAACAAACCGGCAACATAAATGTATGACATTACATAACACATTGACATATTTACAAAGTTCAACTCAAGACTGTAAGTTCATCAGATTGCTTAGTTTTATTACTACCAAAAAAACATGACATGATTGTTTTAGAGCAGTGACTGCACACACTATATGGTCAGTGGTGTAATTTAACTACTCTGCTAAATGTGCTGTCTGAGCGTTGTGGGGGTGAAACCATCAAAGTACCACAGACAGCAGTGTGGAATGACCTGATGTCAGCAGATCAGATCTAGGATCTGCTAATAATGAGTCAGATCTGATAGAGACTAGCTTTAGACGGAATAAAAGCTGACTGAGGATCTGATAGCGAGGCCGGCTGCGGTTTCAGGGAGTGACACTCGTAGCCCTTTGCAGCTGACTCAGCTGTTCCTATGGGAATCAAAGCCTTTTTACTCTGCCGTCACACGCTAGTGATCTCAAGTGTCTCAGTCAGCGCAAACATGCTGTGTGTCTTTCTGTGTCTTTCACAACAGAACCTCTCTAAAGCAAAAGTGACCAGACAGGTAAAATATCCCGTCGAGAGTCTTTTTTTGAAACCAAACTTTTCCCCCTTCGTGTCTCATTAAACCTCTGTGCCCTCACGTTGGTAAATGATTCCCGTCGAGCCCAGAGTGGGGTAGAAATGCCCACCGGACCCACTGTACTGGCTGAGGATGGGGCTGGTGTAGCCTAGGGAGGAGTGGGTGGGTGAGGAGGAGAGCACAGGGGGAGCTGGGACTTGTGGAACCCACTCTGCACCACTCGAGTTGGGGGAGTAGCTGCCAAAGCTTCCAGGTTGCGTGGATCTATGAGGCCCATCTAATGGAAGGTTGATCTGCAGCGGCCTGCTCAACCCATCACCTCCCACCTCATTAGCTGCTACAGCGCTCACTCCAGACATCTCAGATAAGAAGCTGCTGAGACAAGGCGCGGGGCCTGACGACGAAGGGGAAGGGATCCTGTCCGGCGTGGGAGAGATGTTAAGGCCAGGGTTGCCAGAGTGTTTGGGGCTGCCCCTCTCACTGTCACCTGACTCTGGTGCCCCTGAGCCGCCATCACCACTGGAGAGGGAATCGGACTTCCTCTTCCTTTTGCGGCGGAAGTTCCCGTTGTCAAACATCTTTTCACAGTTTGGGTCAAGTGTCCAGTAGTTGCCCTTGCCTGTGATGAAAGAATGTAGAGTTGGTGAGGTTCAATTCAGATATGAAAATGGGAAAATAGCTTTTACAACATGCTACACACTTAAAAGCAATAAAAGCAAACTGTCAAAGGAAATGAAGTGAATTTAGCATATAAATCTTTCATTGTTGGACACAAATACTCGAAACTGAACCAAAAAGCACACAAAAAAAGACATTTTGATTTTAAAATATTACCTGGATCATCCTCATCTCTTGGTACTTTTTTGAAGCAGTCGTTGAGCGACAGGTTGTGTCTGATTGAATTTTGCCAGCCTGCTTTGCTCTTATTGTAGAAAGGGAAATTGTCAGCGACGTACTGGTAAATCTGACTCAAGGTCAGCCTCCTGTCCGGCGCTCCATGGATAGCCATGGCGATGAGAGCCGAGTAGGAGTACGGAGGCCTGACCAGCTTCATCAGGTCTTCTTGTGAGGGGAGAGAGAACCAGCTCAGCTCCCCTCCTGGGCCCCCGGCTCCAGCAGGGCCCAGGTAAGGCCTCTGCATGCCGTAGTGCTGAGGAACAAAGGGGGGGCCAGGGTTGCCAGGCGGGCCGGTGGTAGGCAGGTATGGCGGTGTGTTGATGCTGGAGCCGTTGAACCAGAGGTAGGGGTTTGGAGAGGATGTGGTGTAGTCGCTCAGGTCGTAGGAGGTCGGCGTGGTGCGTTGAGGGCTCGGCAGCGAAGGAGGAGGGTAGTAACAGTCACTGTACATGCTGAGCTCTGGGGGCTCCTGGCCGAGGCTGGGGAACTGAGGGCCACACCGAGGAGGAGACTGGCCCTGGGCCTCAAAAGAAGACATTGCCAAATTTCTTCTCACCTCTCACTGTCTCTTCTTAACCCTTTGCCTTTGTTTGTCCTTCTTTTCTCAGTAAAAATCTCTTTGCAGCGATGTTGAAGACCACAAAAGTCCTTCCCTTGTTAAGGCTTTAGCAGAAATTTGAATGTGAACAGATTCAAATGATGGTCTCTGTGCTTCCAAGTTGTAGGCTACTCTTCTACACCCTTTTCTTGCCTGTTTGCCCTTGGTTTATGTCAAAATGTCACCTGTCATGCCTGCTTTATCTGTTTCCCTGGAAACGCCCCCTGTCTGCTTTCATTGGTTGTTTTCTCAGGTGAGTAGTCGGTTCCTGCTTTCTCTGTTTTTTTCCTGCTGTCAGCGAGTTCAGTTCCTCCAGGGGGTTTGTTCACTCTCAATTAAATATTTTTCCACCCTGGCTGTTACTCCAACATTAACTGAGTTCAGCCATCTGTAATTTTTGATGATTATATTGCAAATTTAAACAGACTGAAATAATACTGTTTGGCCTATTTAGATTAGAACTTTTGCTACACCTGCTTTCATATAGACAGCTTAGAGGTAAACCACCTTCTCCTATTCAGCAACAATAGAGGCAATTTAGTGACACCATATATATAGCATTTTGGTAATATTTAGCCTTTTTGCTTGCATATGTAGCAAGCTTCAACCAATACCGCAAAGTATATATTTGTAGCAATGTTTTAAATTATTTCTAAATTCTTTCTCTTGGGGAGAGCAGCAGGTTATTACCATAAAATTATGTATTAAAATTAATTTATTAATAAAAATGAATTATTCCTGAGATCGTCGGAAGTTACGTCATCTCTTTTTAAAGCGAGAACGCCCAGCACGTCGCTTTTCAAAATTAGCGCGAGAACTGCGTCAAACTGAGCCGCTGTCAAAAAAAAGAAAAGCTTTCTACCGTAAGTTTTCCTCATTTTAAGTTAAATATTACCTCATAACCACATAAACTGCGGACTAAAATCCCAGCTAGTATTTGTAGATACCGTTCTTCCTCTTGGCAAACGTAACTAATCTTAATTTTAGAGGAATCTAGCTAACGTTGCCATGCTAACTTTTCTAGGGTGAACTTGCTAGCGTTAGCATGTTAAGCTAACCAACTAGCATAGCATTAACTTGTCGGGGCAGGAGCCGTCTGGCGTTAGTCCGTGTTTCTGCAGATAAGTCTCTTAATCAGACAGCTGATAAAAGCTGATAAAGCCATATGCCGGTTTGTAATTCAGATGGCCGATTCCTGTTCGCTCCCAGAGGTTCAGAGCAAAAACGACGACTTTTTGGAGCTGATCAAAGATTTGGAGAGAATGATTGAAAACGTTGAAAACATATCAGGTGTGTAACTTGAACCTGTTCCTCTTGTTTTAGACTCGCTTCATTTAATGTTACAGTGTGTCTTAGCTAACTAACATAGATGTCTTATAACTAGCTGCAGTTTCCTCCTCCTGTCCTCTGCGCACCTGTAGTGCAGCTGACTTGGATGGTTTACGACATGGTTGCACTGCAGACCAGCCCGAAGATGGGGGCCTCTATGCAGAAACTGCAAGAAGCTTATCAGAGATGCAGAGCTGCTGCTGTGTGTGGAGATCGAGATAAGGAGCCAGAGACGGCCAGATGTCCTGATGTCGCTTCCACAACACCTGCTCACATGTGATGTAGTTATCAGAGTTTTGAGTTCAGAAGAGTACTGCACTGGGAAGAAGGAGGAGTGGTTGTTAATGCAGGATTGAAATGTACTATAATTGCACTGTGTTCAAATTCTTACTGTGTTTGATATGTTGTAGCAGGTCTGCTCTTGCTGCATTAAAGCAGGGTTTTTTGGCCAGTAATTTAAAGGATTGTTTTAGCATGACGTGATTGTGCTGTAGGGTTCTGATCTGTCAATTGTGTCTCTTAGTTTAACAGAATAATAAAAGGATTAAAATGAGAATGTCTTCTGTTGTTTTTTTGTACAGACATCAAGTCATTGTATGTTTAACTTATAGTTGTAAAGTTACACCAGCAGTGAGAATAGCATTTCAAGTTTGTAAGATTCTTTTGTATGGTATATATTTGAGGTAGACTTTTTTTCTTTTCCAGATGGAAAACGCAAACAAGAGCACAGGACAAGCTACATCAACTGCCTGCATTGATCTGGGAAGCATACTGAAAGGGCTGGACTCTTTGTCTAACTGCATGAATCACCTGGCACGTATGTATCACTGTTTATCCCTTTCCACCTCCAGAAGTGGATTATTGTACACCAACTGCTGCGCACCGTAGCGTTGCTTGTAGATGCCAGTGGTGCTGAGTTACATGATGCTACATGAGGTCTGTCAGATTGCACTCTGCCGATGGGCAGATAGGAGTAACTGAAGGATTTCACACACACACACACACACGGTTGTCCATTGGGCCGTTTGATGTGAGGTACGATGTTGCAACTCCTTTTTCTGCTAGGGGGGACAGCTGTGGTCAAAGAGGCAGTCAAAGTGAACTCCTTACTGTGTTGTCTTACTCGGTTATAACTGCTTACTTCAATAATTCAACGTCTAGAAAAGAAAACATCTGTGGTTCATTTTATATTAAACATTGCAAGTAGAATGATTTGTGATACTCAATGTTAAGTTTATCATTAAGGTCACTTGATCCTGTGTCCCTTTTTGTAGTGTATTGTTTTGGAATGTAATATACAAGAAATTAACCTCTCAAAAAGGAACAAAACAATACTTTCAGTGCAGAAGAGTATGATGTTGCTCCACCTAATGTACACTGAACTCACAGAGATGAGACTTGCAATAAAAGGATTGGTCTTAAAGTTCCCCTGTCCTACAATTGGTCTAATTTTTCCAGCTCTGAGTAGCTTCTCTGTTTTTGTTGCACATTGCACTGTGGCACAATAATGTCCATACACCACACCACATTCAAAAATCTATTTAGTATGTGTGATGACTCTGGTGTGTGAAAGCTGTGAATGAACTTTCAAAATCTGGTGAAAATGAGCTAATTTACTGACAATGAAGTTCTGTATGAGTAATGTATATTTGAGTCTGTTAAACAGTAACTACAAGCACTGCTTAATAATAACAAAACAAGACTATAGAGTTTTTCCTGGTAAGCACTATACTCTTTGGTGTGGAACCTTATTTATTCTGCAGTGTGACTTTTGGACATGTTACGACTGTGTTGACCTGAGGCAGTTGCGAAACAAAGGATTTGTTTTCTGCCTGCAGTGCGAAGCCAGCTGAGGCAATGCGATCTGATCGTTTGTGTTGGCCACCCTGACAAGTTGGCGCTTCTGAAAGTCCGCGAGGCACCGAAACCGCAGCCCTCCACTCAGGCTGAGACTGAGCCGTGAAGAACAGAGGTAATTTTGTGTGTCTGGAAAACATAGTTTAATACAATATACAAACCATGAGCCATGTAAATGTCAATTTTTTCCTCTCATTATGCGTTTAAAAATGCAAGTGACGCCACCAGTTAGAGGAACTACATAACAATGACCTTTGTGATTGTGACAATTATGACGTGTTTGGCTGTTCCTAAAAGGCATCTCAGCTAGCCACATTCATGCATGTATGTGCAAATTAGCATTAAGAAACACATAGATGGAGGCAAACACCCACATTAAGCTTGGTGTCGGTGCTGGTCAGAGTCCCACAGGGTACAGCAGGCAGCACTGGCTCTGCGCTTTAGAGCTGTGGTCTGTGGCATCAATGAGCAGCAGCGGGGTGTGCGCGTGATGGGTAATCATCTCCTTCACCCCAGGGAAACTCTGCAGCACAGCAGCACACAAGAAAAGATGACAGGGACCTAATGATGCAGCGCAGCACCAGTCAGCGTCAGACACCGCCCGAGGCGTGCCACAAGATGTGAACGTTTCAGTTTACTTTGAGTGAACAAATGGACTTTTTACTCTCACTTTAACATCGTCGATAATGGTATCAGCATTTTCAGTTTACCTTGGTGGTGTTGAAGCCAGTGCCGAGGAAGTAGGAGTTGCCTTGGTTACAGATCTTAATGTTGTAAACCTTGCCTTCTTTCAGCAGCATCAGGGTGTAGGGGTGTTCATCTGAGCCTTTTGTGCTGTCCCTCACCACAAATGCCCCATCCTTAATACACACACACACACACAGTCAGTTTAACATGATACTGCAAATATAATCCTGTGAAATTTCAGCTGCGCGTGTCTGTGCCTCCAGGAAGATGAGATACTCTGTGAATAGCAGTGCCTGACCTCATTCACCTCTCTGAGAACAACTTCAGCTTGATGTCTGGTAATGTTTCCTCCATACCAGCTGGGATCCAAATCCTGGGCGCACCATAATAATAAAACAGTCATTGTAAGGACTCTATCTCATTTCTCTTTTGCAAAGACAGAAATGTTTTTTTTTTTTTTTTTTACAACATCGCCATCTGCTGTTTACCTTTTGAAGGTACTCAGAAGTGTCTAATTGCACAGAACAGGCATAAACTGTGTGTGGCAGTCATTACTCGCCATTACACTTTTGACTTTCACCTTTCTTGTTCCTGATGTTGAATTGTTGACCTTAGTAAGCTGTGTGGCCACTGGAGGAGCTGGACTTCGTTTCTCTCCTCTGGGAGGGGAGAGATGAAATGGAATAAATAATTTTTTTATTGCATTATCCAGAGTTGAGGGGCTTACTAGACTCATTAACCGCCTACCTGTTGGACACATCAGTGGGCTTGTGGGTTCTTACTGTAGGGATCTTACAAGCGGATGAGCCGGGAGCTTTGACAGCACCGCCCTCTTGTGGACATGATGGATAGTATGAAATAGACGTGTTGGTGACACGATTACAACATTTTGCCACTGAGCTCTCACAAATGCTACATAATAATCAGCAGGTAGGCCTACTTGATTTTGTTATGTCTCTCTGCGTTGGAACAGGTTGTCCAGGCTTGTTGCTCCTGTCGATATGCAGAGTGGGTTGGCTAGCTGGTGCTGAGAAGGGGGAAACACGTTTTACAGAAGGTTTAGATCATCAGCATCATCATCATCATCAATCAGTCAGGTGGTTGTGGAGCCACTATATGTGCAGTCACCTGGTGCTTTGAAAGGTCTCTTGGGGTTGTGGTTCACTTTTGGTGGATGAGGGGCTGGATATTGAACAGGATCTACTCACATTAATACATCATTTATTTGAAGTTAGGCCCAAAAGAAAACATGAGCATTAGTTCTACGTTCAAGGCAGATAAAATGAAAAGCCGGAGACACATTTTCACGTGTGATTGCACTTCTCTGCTCACAGCACTGCTGTCTGGGTTGCTTTGTTACCTCTATGCTGGTGTCGAGGTGGCTTCCTGTAGATCTCCTTGCAGGGCTCGCCAGTGTCTTGCTGCTCAGCCGTTTGTGGCTCAGTCAGAGCAGAGATGTAGCCGTCTTCTGTTTCTTCCTGGTATGGACCTTCACAGTTCTCATCGCTGTTATTGTCCTGACCACACAGCCACCCATATGACGACGACAACAACGATGATCATAATGTAGTTTTCAGTTTACATTGCACCTTACTTAGTTCAACCATTTTCTTTGGGCTTGAAGTTTGTATCATTATAAGCTACCAAATTTACAAAAACAAACTAACTTACATACTCATCTGAATCCCAGTGTTCCTCCTCCTGTACAATTACTGTAGAGAAATACAGGGTAAAATACAACATTATTTTTATGATATGATATCTTTATGATATCAGTGACATAGTTGAACTGAAGTGTTCTTTACCTTGTTTTGGATACTTTTGTGCCTTAAATCTGCCAAAAAATTAAACATACGCGTTGTTGTTCACTTACAGTTACACAAAGTAAGAGCTGCAAAACGAAAGCAAAAGAAAACTTTTCTTACTTATCAAAAACCTGCTTCTGCCCACTCTTGTTGATGTCACTTTGGATCTTAGTTATTATTCTAAAGATACAAGACCAAGACATAAGCAAAATATCATCCATATTTTCAGTATTGTAGGACTATACGGCACAACTTTTGTGTGATTATATGATGTTAGAGAATTAGATATAACCTTGTGACTTATCATACATGACCACAATGAACCATTTATGCTGTAACAGACATCGACTGATGGATTGTTCATCAATATTTTTGGTTGGAAAACTGTTTAATGTCAGTGGAATGAATATATTTTCAGTCGTACTCACGGGACATAAAGGCAGGGGAACAGCTGAAGGTCACGCTCAGTCATTTGCTGGATAATGTTGATTTTAAAGGTTAATAAAAAAAATGATAGAGAATCAATTGCAATATTTATAGTATTTCAGAGCAGTAATCAAGTGTAAAGGCTTCTGGAGGTGTAAACATACTTACTATGAATCCTGCTCCGGTTATGTTGCCCTTCATCACTACTTTGTCGCAGCCTGATAACTTAAGCTGAGAAGATGAAGGCAATTGAAGGCTCGTAGAGTTTTTTTTTGTTGTGAAGTATACTGCATCTAATTCTGTATTCTATATATATTCTAACTGAGTAAACCTTTAATTCACAATTGACCAATATGTATTATATTGTATATTTTTTATTAGTTGAAGTACAGATAATGCTTTTTAACGTGCCACAAAAAAGAAACTACACTACTTGACTGCTACAGAAGATACATTCTCGTCTTACATCGACCTCGAGCCGCTCTTTTGATACTCACCCTGCTCATGTAGTCGGCCAGACTTTGGGGACTCCATCCCGTCACCTCCGCTTTAGAAGGAACATTGTTTAAACTCATGCTCGTCTCGTCTCAGTGTCGCATCCACTGAAGCATGACCCAACGGTTGTGCAGCGGGCTCGCACAACTGTTGCTCTTGTCCTTGCGCCTTATAAAGTGAAAGTCCATAATGACCTCTGTGCCCTTTAAATACTTTGTGGTGTGCCATTTTGTATTGTGTAAAAGACTGAAATGGAAAGTTTCAGTGAGACATATAATATTAGCACATGCTTGCGCTGCAGAGTACATCGATCTCTAAACATAGAGGCCGTTTCCTGTCACACACCCCTGCACTATGCTACCACAGTCATGTAGCTGCGTACGATAGCTATCATTTCAGTTTGTTCTGAACTTGTGTGTCTGATTTTTGGCTGAACAGCAATGAATGTGCAATGCAGATTTCTTTTTCAATTTTGAATGTAAGGTTGTACCATCGTGGATATACAGTACACTTAAAACATCTTTTCAATTTACACGCACGGACTCGCGTTGCAGTTTGAGCTCAAACATGCTTTTCATTCTAATTCCTGACATTGTTGAAGCCGTAGCCCGTCCCGTGTCTCACACCCAGGTGAGAGAGGAGGGCATCAGAGGGAAGAGGTGATCAATCAGGCTCAGATCCCCCCTAAGACCCCCAGGCATGTCTGAGTGAATACATGAGCCCCCCTGGGGGGTCCTCGTGGGAGATTCCCCCCTCCTTTGTTTCCCTCCTCTGTCCTGATTGGGAAACATACCCCCCACGAAAGACTTGACGCTGCCACAGAGGAGGAGGCATGCAATTCAGTGTAATTATAAAGTAGGAGATGTGACAATCGATGTATGGTAATGTTTAGAAATTTCTGGTTGTTTTTATGAAATCCTAAATGTTAAATTTCAGGAGGTGAGGGGGGGGGTTGCAGGATAAATAACTGAAACTCTCCCTAGAAATTCCACAAAAAGAGGGTTTCTCAGCAGATGGGAAAGGAAGGAATTAAAAGAGCACGACCAAGCAGAAGCATCATATGGAAGCAATACTGTCCTCAGTGGAGAGCAGAGATAAGGGGCAGATCGGTGAGGGCCTCCAGTGGGGCAAAGCCTTCATTAACACACAGCAGGGCGGCATGGGAAATGCAGGACATCCCCAGAAGCAAACAGACAAATGGGAAGGATGTAAGGGAGCGTTTTGGTTTGAGAGAATACTGGTGCTCTGTGTTTAGTGGTGGTGCTTTTTCTGACTGTCTTGTCCTGCACCAGAGAAGCACATTTACCTTTGTGCCATTCATTTGAACAGAGCTGTGTGTTGTGTGACAGAGCGTTGAAGTATTTCTAAAGCGGTTTTTCAGAGTTCTTGGGGATGTAAGATGACGCCGGCTGATCTCTGCTGCATAATGTGATGATAATCCATGCTGTAATTTCTCACTTATCCTGTTATTCACTGCTTCCATAGCAACTGCTCTGTAAAGACAGCGAAGCAGCCTTGTAATCAGCCCCCTTTCAGTTAGACTGCCACCCACTCTCCCCCAGGCGTGGACCCCCTTATGAAGGTGATACCCATGCCATCAGTCATTTAGCCGAGACGGTGGCAGATTTATGACACCTCCTGCTGCGAGGAAGATTTCTGGAGATACAGGGGGTAGAGGCAAGAGGGAGGCAAATGAATGGCTCCTAAGACACAGATAGGCCAGTGGGCGGAGACGCTGCTCCACACAGACCTAATTACTTGCAAATTACAAGTTTAGAAATTAACTTGCATCCGAGGAGGAATGTGAGTCACGCGTATCTGTGACTGTCTTTGGATTTGCTGTGTGAGATCTGGATCCCGCGTGGCTGAGCGAGAGCAACTCCAAGTTTGGGAAAAAATGTCTCTGCCAGCGCGTCACGCTTTGATGTATTGTGGCGCATTTGCATTGCGGTGGGATGTGACAAAGGCGAGGATGCGCAGTGGTGGCCCGGATTATCAGGCCAAAATATCTCACTGCTAGCGGTGGAAATACTTCCCTAATTTGTCTTTCAAAGCCTCGCTGCTCTTTGAATGAAATCAATACACTTTGACATCAAAGTGATGGTGGATCAGCGCTGGATCAACACCTTGGTTAGGTGCGAAGTGCACCGTGTTATCCATGTAATCCGCTGTTAAGTGTATTCACTCCATTCTTATTCTAATAGACGCTTGTGTGCCCTGTCATAAAACCCAACGAGCCTGGGATTTATTAAGGAAAATGATCAAGTGTTTACTAGTTATTGGCAGAGCTGAAACGTGGCACTCAGAAGTCTTTATTTATTTTTTAAACTTATTTTATTTAAGCAAAACATAATATTCATAAATATACACTCAAATATTTGTACAAGGAGACATGAAAAGTGCAAATGGACATTTAAATCCTCATACCGGCCCCCTTTTAAACAGACCCAACTGTCACCTATTGGTCACAGATCCACATGAGGTCTGTTCTCCTCATTTGGGTCCACGGTGTCTGCGCCTAAAGCCGTGCCCATCAGCACCTTCCCTCCTGGCGCACACGTGTTTTACTATAACCTGGGAGCAGTCGTCGCAGTTCACCGTGCAGCACCAGTGGAATTTGCAGTTGCAGCTGCTCACCACCTCCGTGCGCCTCTCCTCCACCTTCAGGCCGCATTCATGACACAACCTGCGGCAGCTGCGCCTCTCCCACTGGGTTAAACCCTCCCCGTGCTGCACGCACTCCCTGCCCTCGGTGCCGTACAGCCCCAAGCTGGTGTTCCTCTTGCAGTAGTCCGGGGAGTCCTCCAGGTAGATGAGCTCCGTCTGGGCGACGCTGCCGAACGCGTCCACGATGGCACCTCGGTTGTCCGCGCTGTTGCCAGCCCGCATGCGCTTTTTATCGATGTCCAGTTTTTGGGCTTGGCTGTGCTTGATCTTCAAGTAGTTTCCGATTTCTCTGAACTCTGACAGCTGTGTCCAGCAGGTCTGGACACTGCAGCTCTCAGACATGCCGTGGCATCTACAGATGCGCTTCATTGTTGCCTTCACAGCCTGTTGGAAACCGAGGAAAGTTAATCACTGCCACTTAAAACTGTTCATGTGAGCTAAACGCTGGCGGTGTGAGGGGGTTTAACTCACCAGCCGGCCGGCCGCGTTGTTGTGCAGGTTGACAGCAGCCCTGGAGTCCTGGCCCGTCTCCTGCGCGTCCACATACTGTTTGGAAATCCTCTCCCCGAAATCCACGTTGTCACTACAGCCACCCCACAACCAGCCGCGACCGCCTGCACACAAAGTATCACTTAAAATCAGATCAAATACCATAACTTTTAAATGCTTATCGATCAAATATAAGTTAAATATAAGACGATATTCTGAGTAATATGTCTTTGTTGGTGGAATGCTCACCAATTTTCCCGTTCTTGGAGACATCACAGCCGCAGTTGTCCAGGTCTCCCAGACTACAGTTCCTGGTCAGAGTGTACATGACGCCCGCTGCACTGATGGCGTGCACGAAAGACGTCTCTCTGGTGGCTGCCAATGAGAAGAAATTGGCAATCACGATTTATGTCATACCGGGCAAAGATGTTTCAAACATTCATTAAATATTCATGACTGAAAGTAATCCGTGAATATTAACGAGCTCGTCGTCTGGAGAAACTTTTTTTTTTTTTTTTTAAATACTCGTGAGTGAAGATATTTATGCAGCTGTGCCATTTTGTAATTACACAAAAATCTAATGGGGTTCTGTGCAGGCATGAAGAAAACTAATGCAACACATGTAACTGATGGGCCTACATCCATATGCTGTGCGCAATTTTAGAATTGTAATTCCTGTGCATGATGCCTTTTTTATATTTGTGCAGAAACAGGATTATATTCTTTGCTCGTTTTATGCACAAACGTCTCCACCTACCCCGTCTTAGTCCCTTGAGCTGGGTTGCGCTGTCGGGGCAGTTCCATCTGTCCCACGCAAACTGGTGTTTGCACTCCTCAGTGCCACTCTGTGCGCCCACCTGCACGCTTCGTGCGTAGGTGAGATAGGCCTGCAGGAGAGGCGATGTCAATGTTTTGGCCTTATTCACATTTTGTAACGTTATCAAGTAACTTGTGAGGGTGATCCCAGTAAGACAACTGTTTTCTATTTACCTTGGGTCCCGTCATGAGAAAGTTACTGGCCACCCTGGGAAGAAGATAGAGGATAATTAATAAGGTCAAGATAAGTGGAGTCAACACAGATATAAAATATACAGGCAAATAGTCTCTTACCAGGCGTGTCCCGGACTCATTTTGCATAAAAGAGGCAGGAGACAAAACAATACATGCACCATTTTCATCTCTACCGTCAGCCCTCAAAGTGGAGATCTACTTATTTTGTCCCTGTGCGCTGCAACTTTCTCTTTTATTTGAATGAGGAACAAATGGAACTCTTGTCCTTTGTCTCCAGGGTCCGACAGAGCTGATTGGTTGACGGCTTCAGGAAACGCCTATATGCGCACTTCAAAGGATGGCATTAGGCGACAGTTTATTTTCTTCCCCAAGGCTGTTTGACACCAGGGCACCAATATACAAATAACATAATCAGAATTTCTCCACTGACAAATCAGACTGAGTCATGCATATTGTAGAAAAATATTTATTAGGTAACATTTTCAATTAAAAATACATATAAAATATTAGACAAATTCTCAGACAAACCAACATAGAACACCAATCACCCCCTTCACACTAGTAAGGATGCGTGGAGAGTTTGGTCCCCCAAAACACTGATTTATATACAGAATCAAATCAATAAGATAAAGTGCATTAAAAGGCTTCAAGCGATGTGATGGTTAGGAATAAAAAATAAAGTTCTTGTAACACAGACTGATGCTTATTGATGTCCTTAATGATGGATCTAATGAAAAGTGATGAGGATACTAACTGAAGGCAACAAATGGCGATCAGTGCCGGCGCGCACGGTGCCTGCGCTTCGTTTTATTATGTGGTTTTCTCCCACCGTCTTTACGCGCACAGTAATATTTAGTAACTACCTGCGTGCATTTGTCACACTTCACCGTGCAGCACCAGTGGAATTTGCAGTTGCAGCTGCTCACGACCTCGATGCGCTTCTCCACCACTCTGAGGCCGCATTCATAGCACAGCCTGCGGCAGCTCTTCCTCTCCCACTGGGACAAGTTCTTGCCGCCCTTCAGACACTCCCGCCCCTCTGTGCCCTGATAGTCCAGGCTCTGGTTCTTGACGCAGTAATCCGGGGAGTCCTCCAGGTAAATGAGCTCCGTCCGGGCGATGCCCCGAAAAGTGTGCGCGATGGCTCCTCTGTTGTCTGCGCTGTTCCCAGCCCTCACGGGCTTCTTGTCCATCTCCAGCTTCTTCGCATTTTCGTGCTTAATCTTTAGGTAGTTGCCCACCTCTCTGAAGTCAGCCAGCTGCATCCAGCAGGTTTGGATGCTGCAGCTCCCAGACACTCCATGGCACTTACAGGCTCTCCGCATGGTGGCTTTGATTGCCTGCCAACAGAGTGAGAGTGTTAGTTGGTAGCAGTCAAACATGCACAACTTCGTGCTACTTGGATGCGGAAATGCCACTGAAATACATGTCTGAATATTGATGACATAGCCCATAAAAAGTGGTAGCTAACTCCAGTACTAGTAAAATCATATCTCACCAGTCTGCCCGCCTCGTTGTTGTGCAGGTTGACCGCAGCCCGCGAGTCATGTCCACCTTCGAGCGCGTCCACAAACTGTTTGGAGATCTTCTCTCCAAACGCCACATTATCGCTGCAGCCTCCCCAAATCCATCCTCTGCCACCTGGACATTCAAAAATATACGTTGTTATTCAGTTATAAAAACAGGGTCCGTCCCACCTAAGTTAGCCTGATAGTAAAGAAACCACTCATTGAATAGAAATTTACCTGTCTGTCCAATTCTGGAGTCATCGCAGCCGCAGTTGTCAAAGTCTCCCATGCTGCAGTTCTTGGTGAGCGTGTACATCACTCCGGCTGCGCTGATGGCGTGGACAAAAGATGTTTCCCTTGTAGCTACAATAAACGACAAATAAAGTAAATGTTAAACGCACTGTTATGCTTCGCGAATCAATTTGGCACCACAAAAACTCCCGAACACCGTGCGTAAAAGGCGCGTAAACTGCGCGTAAAGGCACTTTGGAAATTAATGCGACAACGATGCTGGATATATTGAGTGTTTATCAATGCGGCTCCAGCAAGGAATTGAAGTTAATGTTCGTGCCCCTTCTAAATGTAGGCTAGAGCGCATAATCACCCTGTCTGCGATGGGCTTTGCGCTTCAGCAAAGTTGACAGCTGCTTGGACCACACCTCTCCAGTGCTGCATGCAAGGCAGAAATACAACACAATATATACAAATATATGGATGCAAATGTCTTACCACTTCGAAGGCCGTTGTGTGTGGATAGTTGGAGCGTGTTCTCTGGGCAGTTCCACCTCTCCCAAGCAAACTGGTGTTTGCACTCCTGGATGCCACTCTGTGCGCCCAGTTGCACACTGCTGGCATAGGTCAGAAAAGCCTTGGGAGGGAAAAAAGTGCAATGTTAGTCGCTATTGCAATTAAATGTATTCAATCATTACACAATCTGCAAACATATTTGACTTTAATAAAATAATAATAAAGGATAAAAAATGTATTTACCTTAGGTCCAGTCATGAGGAAATTATTCACCGTCCTATAGAGAGAAAAAAAAAAAGACAGCCACGTTAATCACATGTCACTATACCACAAGCAAACACACATTACACATTACATCCGTTAAATTTAAACGAATTCCTCCAAAACTAAACGACATACCAAGCAAAAGCTAAGTGAACATGACAGCACATGGACAGAACCATGGCTGCGAAAAGATTCAGTGGTCCCATAGTGGTCGTATTCCCAACTCGGGCCTGTTTGTTCAATCCCAGATGTGAGCACCAAGAGGGAGGAAGGCGAGTGAAGCTGTGGGCCGACTCCACGCTCATGATATTTATGCGCCCGTGGCCCTTTGATTGACAGATTTGTCCTGCAGGTAACGTTTCACTGTGAAAATGCGCCAACGACGACATCGATTGCCGCGTCCTACAGACAAATAGGAGCCGTCGGTGCATAAGTGCACTTCAAAGACCTGATGCTGTTAAACAGCCCTTCATTCACCCATTCACCTGTCGTTCCCAGGCTTTATCCATGGACACTCATCCCACGAATTAACGCATATCCAGCGAATTTAATCAATACATGATCCCGTATGAATATTACAAATAGGACAAAGCAAGTATTAATCATATTTCACCAGACTTTTAAAGATATAAGTAAAGTTGGGAATATTGAAATGATGCACAGAAATAAGTTAGTGAACATCAGTATGCTCTGTAAGGTCACGGCTTGACATTTATTGGCCCCTGTTATATCAATATAGGAATATTCTAGTGATGTAGGCCACAAACGTAACATTAACAACACAGCACAGCTTGGTTTCACCATAAATAGGGTTTCTAATTCTGAAAGTGGGGGACTGCACGACAGAAATACAGTAGGCTGAATGCCGCCGTCAGCTTCATGTGTAAGCTGGAAACATTTGGGAAATGGCACCAGCGTCCCAGTGGGAAAGACAGTGACTACAAAGCCATAAAGCCTTTCAGGGCTGATGGTATATAGTCATGTAAATACTGCCTCACACATCGGCGACATTGGCATCGTAGTGATAATGGGATAATAGATGTTTCCCTGGGAAACATCTTGGTGTGAAAACAGTCTGGAATTTACAAGAGTGTAAACAAATAAGAGCTTTAATGTTTTATTACACTGTAAGTTCTAATGTTGTATGTATGGTCAACAGTTTTGTTCCGTGGTCTAAAAAATCGTATTGATCATTCAGCGTAGAAATCTGGGATTATCCAGCACTCGGTCCCATCACATTCACTTCTGCTGATCGTCTTCATTGATTTATCCACCATGATCATGATCATGATCATCAGCAGTCATCCTGGCAGTTTCTGTCCGTTCATACTCTCACGGTGATCTGATGCGAGAGAAGTTACCAAGTTAGCGATTAACATTACAGTTTTCTAAAATTAAATCGCTTACACTTGTCAAATCCCCTTTAAGCCACTCAGAATCCCTTAAAACAACAATTCACTCAGCTCGGAGGACAATGGGCGGGCGGCCGGGCGGGGCCCTCCACACAATAGTGCAGAGGTGTAGGTGAGGATAATCCCCACTAATTAGATATCTCCCACATTCATTCTGCAATATGACTGAAACCTATACAGCCCCTCAACACCCGGCCGGCTAATAATACAGAGCGATTCAAATCAATCTGGGATGTTTCAGAAATGCTCCTTTAGCGATTTTAATGGGTTAATAACCTGCAAACAGTGGCAGTAGATCAGGCTGGGCGTGTTTCAGCATCACTGCTCTAAGACTCATGAACATCGAAACTCTATCGAGGACAAATCACATGCGTTAAGTGTTATTTAAAGTGATATGATTACTATAATTATTATTATTATTATTAATTAATCACAACTGTTCCCACCTGTCAAATATATAATTTTATACATATTTGTTATTAAATAATTCAAACACAGACTGACAAATAGTATTAATAATTCAAGTGCTCCTCACTTCATTATGGATTTTATTTTTCAGTTTGGATAATGTGTATTCCAGCTCAACCCGAGCAGTTTGCAGCAGAGGAGGCGGCAGGGTCCGGACCTTTTGAATTACACTCGGCCTAAAATAACACCAGGGGAAAAATGCGCGTTGATTAAACAGTTCTAACAGACATTTCAGACACATTAGGCCGTCCACGGAGCGCTGGCGGCTGATTTATGGCGGTGCAAGGTGAGAGAAACGGAGCAATAAAGGCTCAGGAGGTGACAGGCTTGACAGGCCGAGGAAGGGTGGCAGGACTGGTGACGCCAGCCAGGCGCATCAGTGAATGACCAGGGTGGTTAGCTGCTGTTATGGGACTCAACATAAACCTGTAAGAAATAAATAATAGGCTACATAAAGAAGTTATCTTATCATTAGCGTAGAAAAGTTCAATAAAAACTGTGAAATAATCCACTAAATTAAAAGTCAAATAATTATTTTGAAATGTAATTGTTTGAAGTGTCATTCCAGCATTTCTCCTTGGATTTTATTCTTAGTTGTGTTCAATGTAGGCAACTTTTATCATCCTTTTTACTTCATTGTGGTATTTTTGCAGTGTTGCTTTTGTGTAATATTTGCTTAATAAGTAATTGCTTTTCATGACAGTGCTGTTGTGGCCAATCCCCGCCCCCCCTCGGCCTCTCGGCCAATCACATTCCTCCATCTTCTGGCAGGCTTAGCTGCTGCCAGCTAGCATGCTAGCTCCTGTTAGCTGCAGCAGCAACAGAGAAGCCCACAGCCCTGTCTCTGTGTCCTGCTCCATAGAATAGTGAGCAGCCACTGAATGATAACAACGAATGATCTCTTTTATTCGTTAATCTGCCAATTATTTTTTACATTATTAATTTGACAGTTAATTGGTTGGTGATTTTAAATGTTGGAAAAAAAAGACCCATCACAGTTTCCCAGAGGACCAAATAAAAGTCTGAACCCTAAAGCTTTTCAATTTACTGTCAGAGGCCAATGACAAATAGCAAACACTCACACTCTTTTATCAGAATTGTTTCCAGTTCATTTTCTCCATTAATCAATTGGCGTTTAAGCTCTGCTGTCAAGTAAAAACTGAAAAACCAAGCTAGCAGGAAACCTTAGCAGATTTCCTGCCATGTTAGTCAATTAAAAACAGAGGAAACAACTGCTCATAAAAACGAGTTAGGATTGAATAATTTATTCATCCATTTCCCAGTTTTGCTGTTAATTTATTAATGTGGTTTAGTTTTTTGCAAAATATGGATATAATTATGTGTTTCATATTAGCCACTTGAAGTACTTCGTTCTTGTTATTATAAGTGTTGTTGTTGTTAACATTGTATGTCGCCATCCCATGTTCCTAAATGACTCCTTCAGTAAACAGCACTAAAATATGGCTCCTGTTTTAGCACTGAACATCTGGTAAAACCAGAAGCGTTTTTCAAATGTGATGATGGTCATTTACATCAAATCTCTGGCTTTGAGTCTGCGGTCATATATGCGGCCTGAATTAAATAGTTGTATAAGGTAGTACTTAATAATCTGTACAGGCCAGATACAAGCAAACTGGAAGAAACAGTGTTTTACTGTGTGTTTTATTCCATGGCCACACATGATCAGTCCATGCCTCATGAGTATGTGTATTAGCCATAAAGGAGACAGCAATATACACGGGTTCCCATGTCTTCATATTTATTTCATAAAGAAAAGTAAAAAGTTTATTAAGAAAACATCCCACATGATTAGACTCCGATTGCTCCCATGTCTGTAGACACCCCCTCCCCTCCCCCACATCCCCCTAGCCTGGATGCCTGCCTATCTCTCTGTGCTACATCACTACACCACTCCCCAGTTTGGCAATATTGGAGACATGTTAGCTATAGGCTAACAGCGCAAGACAGGCACCCAGGCTAAAGTTTTTCCACCCGAGTGGTAAGAGAGCTCCCATGTGAGGATGCCATATAACCCTATGGCACCCCTGGGAGCTCAAGAGCACCCTTTTCTGAAGACAAAGCAAGGGATTGAAATACTGTGATAATCAAACGAAAGTGCTTTTTGCTGTGGCATCTCAGCTTGGTTTCTTCGTGTGCTCTGAAGTCAAGGCGTGGCATCGCCTTTCCTCTCTTGCTCGATGGCTGGAAAAGAAGAGAAGATGACAGTTTAGGTCAGCAGGCCTGCGTTCAGAGAAGACGTGAGGCGGGTGCTGCTTTTTTTTTTTTGATTCGCTGTATATCAATGATGTGCTGATGCTGCAGCAGTTTGTGCTTTTGCCGCTTTGCCCACTGAGCATGTAGCCTTTTGACAGAGCTGGATGTGATGAATAGCGACCGACAGGAAAATTGTAGCATGATGATGAAGGCTTCGGCGCTGCTCAGAAACACATAGCAGACACAAGGGACACTCACTCTCTTTGGTGGGCAGAGGGTTTTTCTCTTTTGTCTCCGTCTTCTTCAGCTTTGTCTTGTCGAAACGGGCAATCTCAGTCATGTCGGGTTTGTCAGACATTTTGGCTGTGAAAGATGAGGAGAACACCTGATCACAAGGAGGCCTGACCTTTCCTGTCAGCCATCATATTGAAAATGCAGCACAACATAATGCACCATATGAATATATAATGTGTAACACAGATCCTATAGCGAGAGAGCAGTGTTTGACAAATCATCACAAGAGCTGTCAAAAATCTTGATGTCTTTGTCTGACATTTGAAATAATCCTCCTAAGTGACTGCACATAAAGGGAGTGGCTACGACATGTGCAGCCCAGACACGTCCACATGCATGCCTGTGAGTGGTGGCTGCCTCCCACACATGCTCTGACTTGGTATTCTTCCTCTCAAAATGCCTATGTAGCTAACATGTGTCTATATTCACACAGCTGTCTATTCCTTTGTCTCTTCTTTTCCCTCTCTGAGGCTGAAGTCTTTGTTCTCTCCCTCCAGATCCTCTCCCTCGCGCTCTCTCTCTCTCTCTCTCTCTCTTTCTCTCTGCATCCACCCCTGCAGCCTCATGGATCTCAGCAATGCTCCACAGGCTCCACTGCAGTCGAATTCCCGACCTAGCCTCAGGTCTGACTAATCTGTCTTACCCAGTCTGGCCCAGTCACGCCTGTTTGAACCACTCCTCTGTTAGAGACCGCTGTGGAAATCTGACAAGCCTGCTAGCCTGCAGCCAGTCATTTGCAAACCAAGCTACTGTAAAATTATCCTCACTTGTCTGAATTTGAATGGGGCCTAATAGAATCAGTTTGACGTAGAAATAGACATGCTGGGCACACGGCCAGAATTTGATATATCCCAGTTGCTTGAAACGAGGCACACTGAGCCATTTCTTGATTTACCCTCAGTTACAAATGGTGTCTATATCCAGCCCTGCCAAGTCCTGATATAAACAGCAGCTGTCATAATGTCACCTTTTTCAATTCATCAGCTTAATTAATGAAACATTTCCTCCATTGTCTCCTTATCACCACCACGGCCACCATCATCCTCAACATCCCTCTTTTACATCATTTCAGAGCAGCCATCAGCAGCCAGCCTGCGCTCATCCAGCCACACCCCAATCCTTTGTTTGACACTGGTAAAACAGAAGCAGAGAGAGACACACAGGCACAGAGACATGAAGCACACGCTGAGGGACAGGCTATTGGATTCTTACCGGTGTTCCACGCGGCAGTGGGCTAAAATCCACCAGCGGAGAGAGCAGGCAGGGATAGAGACGCAGAGATGGAGAGGGGAGAGTGATGCGGAAGCTGAGTGACTCTGCCTGTGTGTGCACGCCTGCCTACATCCAGGGTGTGGGTATAAGAGGGAGGGTGGGGGAGAGAGAGAGAGGCAGAGAGAGAGGGGAGAGAGAGAATGACATAGAGCTTGGTCAGCCTTCCTCTCTGTCATCAATATTAATGCTCTCAGGGGAAAAGACTGGAGGAAACCATCCACTGATAAGGAACAGCTGTGCTGTTAAGCTCGTGTGAGATTTACTATGATTATGAATTATTTAGGTATTACCTTGTGTGTATTATAGATTGTATTATACAGTGTTTTTGCTGAGTAGCTCAGGGACAACCTGCATGAGATGGCGGAAAGTGAAGGATATACTCACTGTGGTCTATATGAGGATTTATATGTACTGCGACTATACTTCACTTTGGTGCCAGTTCATATGCATACTTAGAATATGTGGAAGCTGTGGATATTTATAAAATTGCACAGTCATTCAAATGACTGATCATAGGGAGATATTTTCATTCGCAGATCTTTATTTGTATAGGGGCAAGTATATGGTGTGGGCACTTGCCATATGAATGTGATATGCGGCATTTTTAGCCTAAGCAGTGCTCGTCCCCAGATGGGCCTTTACACAAATACACAACACTCAACAAGAACATGCACCCAAAACAACAAAAAACCAAACACTTGTGGCTAATCACAACGGTGAATGAGAATTTACATATCCTGTGACCGTTGTTCTATACTTCTATAATAGTCATTACATGTGGAAACTGTGTCAAAGTTATGATGAGGCTATTAATAGAAATCAAGTGAGCATGAGAGCTCATACCCATTCAGTGCACCACGTCAAAGCACTGTAGAAAACCCTATTTATATGTGTAATGTTTATTTTAAAGGGACAAGCACATAGCATGGACCAGTGCCACATTCAAAGCATTTATAGCCCAAGCTAGTCTGCAGTGGACATGCACCCAGCTCAACATGAAAATACATTCGCAACAGCACAAAACAGAAAAAAAACATAAAGCAGCAGACTATATATGACTGAACCCACACACTCGATCAGCAGAAGATTAGCAACTATTTTGATAATCTATGAATTATGTATGTAGGGTGTAAAAGTGACCTCTCAAATGCCTTCCTTTTCTGGTTATCTCATTCTTATGGTAGTATAATCTGTATATTTTTAAAATGTTGTGAGGACATTGAGATTCAATTACATTTTATGGACTAAATGATTAATGAATCAAGAAACTAATCAGCTGACTAGATATTCATACATTATATTATATCTTATATACATGTTCATTATGTTTCTCTCACTACCAAGTTACAACTTATTTTCAAACTTTTTTTTGCCACTTATGGTCTCTACATCAGAGCTCTTCTTTACACGGCCGTGTTCATGGTTTGAACATTATTTGCAACATCCCTTATTTTGCGGCTGATCTAGCAGCCCTTGATTACATCAGGCTCTAATAAAGCCACACTGTGTAGAGCTCATGGCCCTTTGCTGACATCATGAAACCTGCTGGTCTGTCCTCTTTAATCTTTCCCAGCAGTACAGCTGGAGTCTCCTGACGCTGCCGGTGAGGACGCTTATCTCAGAGCGGGCAGCTCACCTCCCAACAGTGGAGTGCCAATGACCTCAACCCTTGAAATGATGCAGTGAGCCAAGCAATCCGGTGCACGCTAGGCTGTGGTTAGCACTGTGTTAATGTGTGACATCATATTACTGGATGACTTTGGGCTTTACTGGATTACAGTGAGGTCATGAATGCCTCTGAGCACTCTGTGAGCAGGCTGCAGCACCTCCTGCTGGCTGAAGAGTGGAACTGCTTCATTTCTCATTAAGAGCCATTGTCTGGACCCAGCAAAATGAATGGTAACATTCAGCCTTGTTGTAACCTGACACAAAGCTTGCTGATTGCTAAACATCACCTGATAATTCAGACTTAACTATGTGAGCTAATTATATTTCAGTGCTCTTCAAATCACTCACTGATTCAGCCTTTCAGACTAATGTTTCTATTGAGTTGTTTGTTTCTATATGGTGTTGAGTCTTTGACCTTCTCTGAATTTGCCCGAGCCCCCCTATTAACCTTTCTGTTTGAAATGTTATCATATTTGAAGCATGGAGACGAGATGCAAGCGGACAAAGGTCAGACTTAGAAGCCAAATGGCCTGTCAGAGCAGTCAGAGGAGTCTGACGCTGCCTGTTTGTAGACGGTAATAGAGCAGTAAACCTTTTCCGGGATCAAGTCTGTCTCTGTGCTGTGTGTCAACGTCTGGATGAGTGATGGTGGAAGCCATGAACACACTTTGAGGTTGTGCATGATGGCAGCCAGAAGATGGCAGTACTGTATAGATAGATAAGTAGATAATTATTCTAGTTATTACATATTTATTATAAAATATTACTTTATGATAACAATATTCTTTATATATAAGACTTTGTTAGTGCACAGTAAACAATCACACCCACATAAGGTGGGCACAGGATGGCAGCACAGGGCTATTTTAATTTTTGTCAGGGCCTGAGATGAACAGCCTATGAGGTACCACCAGGGTGCTCTCGTCCCTCAGCACAACAACATAACAGCTTGTAGGAGAAAAAACAAACGTATTCCACACTTGTGAGTTAATAGCGAGAAAAGTTTTAAGCCAGTTAGCTCAGTGGTTACACTGAGAGACAATAGGTTATGTCTCAAACAAGCAGAAAAGGAGGTACAAGACATTGTCAATTCAATAACAGTGAAAGTTAAAGTAAAACTGACCATCATGAATAAACAGGAAGTCAGGGTGCATCATGTAATGCAGCTCTGTGGTTGAGTAGTTGGAATGAGTTATGGTAACACTTCAGGGGAGACGGACTGAATTCCTCAATGCAAAAAAGGGAGCAAGTAAGTTAACATAAGGGTTATGCAATGAGAGTCGACACCGTGTGTCATCAATATTTACTGTACGGAGGCAGTCTGGCATAGAGACGGGTCACTTAGGTTTTATTATACAGTGAACATCCTATTCTCATTGTTTTACTGTTGCACTCCTCACACTCTGCATTATATTTTTAGCCATGCTAGAGTCTTGGTGGTTAGACTACCACTCTGGTCCAGGCTGAACACCTTTCCGTTTGGATTGCAATAAAAGTATGTACCAATATTTACCCAGAGGCCTGATGACTGTGGTGATCCCCTGACTTTTCATCTATATGGCACGATTTGTGTTATTTTTGTGCAGTGTCCCAGCAACTATTGGATAGATTACAATGACCCCCCCCCCCCCTGCCCCCATACACAGTGGTGGCTGTACTCATAAGAAGCTTTAAATGTGAACAGGAATTGGCACAGATGCTTGCACGCACACTCGCACACAGGTTAAGTTGTTTTTTTTTTTATCATCCCAGTTGATAGAAGGTGAGTTTAAGTGTTTGAAACGAATGAAATGAAATGTAATTACCAACCACATTCACACAAATTAGATCCTGCCAAGGCACTTTTATCAGCCTTAAACCAGCGGAATGAAGGAACTCGGGTATGCAGAGGTGTTACAGAAATAATCTTGTTGCTGCGCCAGTCGTTGTAAGAGTGCTGAGTTATCTCTCAAACAAATCTGATTACTCCACGTTCAAAGAGGAATTAGGTGTTCGACAAAATGGAGCTATTGTACAGATGCGCCAGAATGGAGTGTGTTTCGGGAGAGTTGTGGGACGCGTAGGAAAGGGTTGGGACAGTGCAGTTTTGTAAGACCAGATAAACTCGTTGTCGGAGCTCATGATCTCCACGACTAATGATGCTGCGTTTGATTGGTGCCATGTGTTCAATCACCCGGCCAATGAGCTGAGAGTATCTCGGTGTGGAGGAGTTATCTAACCTAGCCAGCTGGAGGACAGTGACAGAGATGAAAAGAGAAGGAGGAATACAGCAGAAAGGGAGGAGATGGAGACAGAGATGAGGGGTGAGGAACCTAGAGAGAGGAAGAGATGGATGGAAGATTAGAGCGCTGCTATAAACACAAAACACGTTTGTGATGCACCTTATCAGGTATCAGGGGGTAATGGCAATCTCTGAATTTGACGCCCATCATTGTCTGTGTGTGTTCATGGTGTTTGGGGCTGTTTGTGTGTGTGTGTGAGACATCATTCTTCCTGAAATATATATGTATATGTTTAGGATGAGCTTAAGCTTTGTTTTCAAAGCTTAACACATCAAAGTAAAAATCCTCCATGCATCTTCTCGCTTTCAACACCCCCCCCCCCCCCCCCCCCCCCCTTGTGTTTCCTCTGCTTTCTCTCAGGGATAAATGCAACACACTCAAATGAAAGCTTGAATGGATTTAGCAAATCATCTATCCTTTAAATCCACGCATCTGTAAATTACATTAAGAAATAAATGAAAACCCAAGCAAATGTAATTGTTTGTTAAAACGTAAAGCTGGACGTGTTTAGACGGAATGATCTCTTACCTCGAGGAATACAAAGTTGAGCGTGTTGCAAAATTGTTCATCACTGGCAATTGAAATAACAATTACTTTCAAAATAATGTGGCAGAAACGCAGCTTCATAACCCCTGTATAGATTTCTTGCCCACACATTAACAAAGCAGAGTCGTGAGAATAGATGGATGCATTTGCAAAATCGGTCTCAGTTGCAAACAACAGATCTTCCTTAAACTAAGAGTGTACAGTGCTTCTTAGTTCACCTCCCAGTGCGAATAGTTCTAAAGAACGTTGTGGTCCAAGTCAATTAATATTCAGTTCAGACAGTAAGAGGAGTTAACACAAAACAGATTGTCTATTGTGTTCATTACAGAGGGAATACTGAATACATTATTAAATAAAACTGTATATTAAAAGAAATGGCATTAAAGGAATATAACACACTAAATTAAAACAACATTATTCTTGGTAATATTGGTGCTCAATACCTTTTTTAAATGTATCGACCGAAATTACCCAGAACCAGGCAGTAGCACTGTTTCTCCAGTCAAACGATACCTGCATTCGAGCTTTTTGGTACACAGATCTAGAGAAAAATTACTATTTCTAGAAGTTTTGCTGACAGCCAATCGGCGCAAGGGTTGTTTGACTTAATGGGACGTGTGATTGGCCCACTACTGCGGCAGCTACAACCCATACAGTCTGTGGTGATGAAGTCGATTGCAGTGCATGTGTCAGAATTGGCAGTTTAGATGCCACCAGAATGTTCAAAAGTATGAAGTAAGTGCATGAAATGCCGAAGGATTATCTCAGGAAAAAGTGGGAGCAACAGGATAAGCACCTTATCAAGCATGGAGAGAAGGTATCTAATGAAGTTCTCTATTGGTGTTGCTACTGGCATCGCCATTTTGTACACAGTACCAGCCCTCATTACAGATGCACACCGGTAAATCAAGACTATTAATTGTAAGTTGTTGTTAAATGTCTTCTAGGGCTGCAACAAGTGATTATGCTCATTATTAAATAATCTGCCAATTATTTTCTCGATTTAATCATTTAATTGTTCACATGTTCCTAAGTAACAAGCAGACGTCTTCAAACGTCTTGTTTTTGTTCACTGAACATGGGGACCTGAGGATATTCAGAGAAAAGCAGCAAATCCTCACAATTGGAACAAGGAATATTTTGCATTTCAGCGTAAAAAAAAATAAAAAAATACATGAATGATTGATAGCTTATCAACATAGTCGTAGATTACTTTTCTGTTGATCAGCTAATTGATTAATCGACTAATCCTTTCCGCCCTAGTTTCGGCTCTGTGTTGGACACATATTGCATCTCAGTTTCAACCTCTCCTGTTGCACAATCACTGCTTCTCTCTGTATTTGTTCAAGATCTATCTCTGCTATTGATCCTGCTCTGTCAGTTTCTACTCACAATTCTGGATTCAGATAACAGTTCAGTTTGTGTTGAATCTGTTTTTGATTTTTCTAGTTTTCCAGATAAGCATCCTGTTTGTGAGGGAGTGTGCAGAGTGTTGCTCTGGAAGCAGATACTAGATTTTTATTTTAAATCTCATGCCTAGCCGACAGGAGAAGATTTTAGGGGGGCTGTGTCTTGGGTTTATTTGCCATTCTTTATTTATGTATTAATGCATTCCTACAGAACTCTCTATGCAGGCCCTCTATATAATGCTATAGGATCCCATCTGGTGTAGTCATGTTGGCAGAAATGATGGTGTCTATCCAGTTTTCATGCCGTCTGCAGGTCTGCCAAATGCATAATAAACACCAGAGTACTAAGACATGCAAATGAACAGAAGAGGGAGCTGAAATTACACCAATTGAACGTCTGCTAATAACACAAAAACACAGGCAATCAAAAGGGCTGACATATGAGCTGTGAACATCTGCATTGTTTAGTAATAAGCACGTTAATGGAGGAGGAAGGCAGAGAAGAAGTCGGGCTGAGTGGCAGCTCTCCAGCTGTCAGCCAACTAGTCCACAGAAAGAACTCTCTTTTTTTAATATCTCAAATTTGCCTCCCTGTCTCCCGTCTTTGGGTAAGGATAGAGGTTTGGTGGTGTGTTTGTAGCCACAGTTGTTCAGACACGTGCACTTGTTGCATGTGCAGGAGTCCACTGCCTTCTTTTCAAATAATTGATAGTATATGACAATACATAACAAAAAGATTCTGTTTTTAGCATGTGGCAACACTGTTGTGACTTTGATGGTGTTCTTGGCAGAGCTAGCCAGGAGGAAAGTGGCCACCATCACTCCCTTTTAATTCTGCAACTCACCTTTAATAATACTGTCTGCAGTTTCTGCTCAAATACACTGGAATATTTGGTTGAACAACTGAAAGGTTATATTATACTCACCTCATAAGTCCTTCATCACATGTTTAATGCCATGTATATGATTGTTTAAAAACTTACTTTTGGCTAAAGGCTGCATCAGACTTTTGAAAAAAAATGTACCCAAATGCTCAGCAAAGTGTTTTTAAATGAAAGTGACACAGGCCTGCTGTTGGAATGAATGTGAGTGCATTTGCAGTCCTTTAATAATGTTTTATTAATATTTGTACTATTCTGCCAGGGTGGTACCACAGCTCATGCTTATAAATGCTAAAGTAGGACTGGTTTGTTAGGATTTTATTTGAGCGTTTTGTAGCACTCACTGAAAAACAATCAGTGCACAAGTAAATCACCAACTGCTACCATCATTACCATGTTTCTCTTAAGGAAAATGTTATCATCTTGATAGAGCTGATCACAGTCTCACAACAACTTCGTCTTAAAAGGGTCTCTTCTCAAGTCTCTGAGCACAAGTCTCACAAATCCCCCCCCCAAAAGATAAATGCAACCAGTATGGATTGTTCTTCCAACTCTGTCAGATTCCTCGTTATTTTTTTTAGACCGACAGTTTTGATGACGCGGACTCAGCCTGCGCTCTGAAGTCAGTTGCTCAGCTAAAAATGTTTGAAGCTAATGGGGGAACTCGTAAAAAGTAATGGTACACAACAGAGAGCGAAGTGTACATTATTTAGCAAAGTTATTCTTAAAGAAACTGAAGCATCACACAACGTGTTTCATTTATTTTTTCTCCAGAATCAAACAGAAGATGTATTTTGATCTCCTCTGCCAATATTCAGTGATGTAGCCATTTGTGAGCTCATACAGTAGGAGGGCTATTAATGGTTCACTGAAACATTCAAATAAAAGCTGTCTGCCTGAGTGAGTCATAGCGGCATTCGAATGAGGACTATTTGTTAACTTACCATCAATACATCTAATGGTGACCAAGAAACTGCTCGCCTCAGTCTCTGGCACAGCTTATAGTGGACTTAGATAAATACAACAAGGTAGCAACAGCCCATCTACTATAGAGGAAATGAAATGTTGCAACAGTCGTACATACACTGCAGCACTAAATCATAGCACATGGGACAGAAAAAATAGTGTTATTTAAAGCACCCTTAACAAGCGCCCTAAGTCATTCTGGCACAGCCTGAAGTCTATTTGATTTAGCCATGATGAACTGTAATGGCGTTGTCAGCTCTGTCAGCCTGAGTCTCCGAGCCTCTGAAATGAGAGATCAATACAGAGGTTGTCTCGACACTGGATGTGAAGTGGCAAGGTCAGCACGTGGATGTAGTGTTATAAGAAGAAAGCAAAAAAAAAAAAAAATCATCTTTTGTTAGGATCAAACAAAGAAGCGCTCTCACAGAAAGACGCAGGGACACACACACACACACACACACACACACACACACACACACTCTTAGCAAGAGGAACCACAGATAAACTCTGTGCTTCCATTTTTGTTCCGATGCTCAGTTCATGATGAGAGGGTTCCTGTTGCCTTGACAATAAAGAGTTGAAGAAAGGTGTGCGCCTGTGCTTGCATGTGCCTCAGATTTGAAACCTCACAAATCCAAAAACACACACCGCATACACACAGTTCCACCGCTCATCTTTTGCCCCGCATTTCAAAAAAATGTATTCATCTTTCAGAAAAGTATTCATCCCCTCTGTCAGGCACATCCAAACTAGTCATGTGACCACAGGAGTCACCTAAATTGGGGAACCTGAGCCATACAGCCATACAACAAAAAGGTGGGCCGTTTTATTAAGAACCATTGTGCGGCAATGGCAACAAAGCAAAGCAGGTTTTGTTTTGTTGTTGAAGCTTCACACTGGGTGGATACGAGGTGACATCTGTTCAGGAATCCCTGCTCATGCACCTGAAAGGCTTCGGCGCTGCTCTTCTGAAATAGAGAGATTAATAAATGTCCCTCTGACTGCTTTAGGATTTATAAAACACACACACTGACGCGGCACCAGAAGTGTGTGAGTGTGTGTGTGTGTGTGCATGTGCGGGTGCAGCATCGTCGCCACAATATGCTGTACGTTATCTCCACACAGCCACCTGTTTATATGAAGGGAGTCAACAAACATCATATGAATTCCAATAAGGCTCACCCTCCGAGTACACACACTTCATCATCACGAAGCTAGCACTGTTCACTGTAATCTAAATCCCTTATTTGAAAGCTATGTGTGCGCATATGTGTGTGTGTGTAAGAGAGACAGGAGGATGGCGGCAGGGAGGAGATTAAAGCTGACAGTTTTCTGTGGTCTTAGGGGCAATGTGCAGAGTGGGGTTAAGATAATGGACCTTTAGTATTAGCAAGAGATTGATTGTGGGGTTAATTAGCGAGAACCCATCATGAAACTGACAGGTAAACCAGAGATTTGAAGGCACATGTGGAAATCACACAGAAGAGATTCTCTGAGCTGATCCCGGGGCTCAAGGTTGCAGTTTTTCTCCAGCACAACTCCTCTTTTAGATATCTTAAGTCCAAATGTGCCATCATGGCCAAAGACTGAAGTTTAAAGAACCTTTTTCCAACTAAAACAAGTCTGCCGCACTTTAAGTAGTTAAATATTCACCACATGTGCTGCACCCGTTTTCAGGAAACAAATAAGACTTTTTAAACTGTTGAGAATTAAAGCTTCTAATCCCACGGATTAATACAATTGAGTTTGCTGGATTTTGGTAATGCCCTGTTTCCTAAGCCTTGCCCATTAGGCACCTGCTGCTGTCACACTCGGCTGGCCTCACAGGAAATTGCCTGGTTTTAGGAGGGCGAGAGTATGCCAGGGCATTTGAACTGCGACGCAGAAAACCACTCACACACTTACACACAGCACAAAGACAGGAGGTGAGATTTTGCTGTTCTTGTCCTTTGGCTTCATGAGCCCAATTACCAGCTTCAGTGCATGTTTGTCTAAGAGTGTGTGTGTGTGTGTGTGTGTGAATGCGTCAATGCGTGTCTGCAGGCAGGTGCGTCAGCAGACCCTGACAGTCAGATTTCATGCACCACAGGCTGTGCCACAAACAGACATACTCTGTCTTGGAGTAGACGAGGTGATTGGCGCTCTGCTCCTCCTCCAGGAAGCTTTCACAAACGTGACAATTTCGAGGAGCCAGTTGTGAGTGAGCCACTGGCCACTGATTACCGTACCTCCTCACCTCACCTTAGCGCCTTGTGGCAACTTGAAAGAAAGCTGCACTGCTGCACTGCTTGTCAGGTCAGATCCTGTTAGCAGGATGAGACAGCCTCACCAAGTATCATAAATGGAGCTGCTGCTCAAATTAATGTTTTCACCATTTACACAATGTCTAGATAAAACTACAATTATGTATTTCCCTCGGTTGTGTTTCAAGTTTTGAATACAAAGTGACAGCCCTAAAAGCCCCAGGTTTAAATATGCAATAAAACATTGCTTTACTTTCTTATGTTTGCTGTTATTTCAGCTGTAAGTGTATTTAACAGTGTAAGTCTCCCTAAGCAAGAGCTGTGGATGTGTGCATGCATGCTCGGTAGCCTGTGTATTAAAATGTGCTTATCTGTGTTAGCCTGTCTTATGCTGTGTACATATTCTGCTCTTCATGTTGTACGAGTTTCAGATAATTTAATTGAGGCTGGCTGTCACACAAACAAGAAGAGAAAAGAGGCAAATGGAGGGAGGAGTGTTGACAGTGACAGGGACACAGTTTCATTGATACAGAGCAGACAAGGTCCGGCCAATAACATCACAGAGCTGAAATACCAGAAATATTCAACGCTACATAGAGGCAGAAAAGGTAACAGCAGGAGTTTGGAACTGCAGATGGATTTTCATGTTGATGATCTATAAGCAAGGAAAGTACCAGGAGCTATAGTTTTGATCATCTGCAGGCATTAGAAAGGGAAACTGACTATAATTTCTTATAAATTCTTCAAAACCTAATAGTTTAGGTTTGACAGCCACATATTGAATTGTTTCAGTTTCACAGAAAGAAATCAGCAGGTGTTGCACTACATGCCCGTAGTCGAATGACATTGACGTCTATACTGTATACTGCTGGATTTATTAGATGCAAACGGATAATGAGAGTCGGTGTAGCCTTTGATTGATTTTTCAGTTTCTCTTGTTGATGTCACTACTGCTAAACAGATGTGGCGTGTGTGATCCACCCATGTTGTGCTTTAATTGTATTCCCCACAGGAAGTGTGTTTGCATTCTTTCATTCACTTCATTACATTTCTGAGGAGGAACCTTGCCTTTAACCCTTAATGAACAACTATAACTGCTGCTGTTACTGTCCTTTTCCGCAGGTGAGCAGAAGTTGTCTAACAATGACCGAACAGCTCCCCTTTGTGGAGAATCCGCGGGCTGCTAAATCCGAACGTGAAAGCGAGTTACCACCCATTTCCATTAGGTGTAAAAAGAAGCAAGCAGACTTATTAACTTTTAAAGTAAAGGCTGATAAAGAGCAACCGACTTTGACCCTGTGGATCAACCTGCTGGAAACTCACCTACCCCATTAACATGCGGCTTTAATCAAACCCCTCTGAGCCTTTTCACCCATGTGGCATTCTCTTTGAATTCATACACCACACCTGCTATATTAAGCACCAGTGAGAGCAGTGTATCACCCAGCCACACATACAAGCGCATCATTGCAGCACCAAGGCTGATAAAAAAAACAAAAAAAAAACGGCAAATACTCCATCCATAAGGTAAACAAGTGGCCAAGGAGGTGGAGAGCAGCATCCTGGAATGCTCCACCGCCTTCCCCTTCCCCGCCAGTCTGATACAGGATGCCACGTACTCATGCGCCTTCACACTTGCACTTTGCTCATTCCTTCACACTGAAACCCATACACTGCATATAAATAGGCCAGCGCACGTCGTTATCTCCCCTTTTGTTCCTCCATATTCCCCTCTCATGTTGCTCTGCCATGAGAAATTACCAGTCACTTCATTATATCTATAGTGATGCCTCTACTGACCCCATTCTCGTTTCTCCAGCCCTTCTCTCTCCACTTACCCAACACCATTTCCATGTACAGCGCCCCCAGGGAGGAAAACGAGTAATTAGTATGCTGATACATGAGCCAGTGGTGTTGCCATAACTAGTTAAACAGCTATTTCCACCTCTCGCTCTGTAGCAAAGCTCCAAAGAAGCCTCTGATGTGCGCGTGTGTTTGTGTGTGTGGGTGTTTGCTGTGAGTGTGTCTTATAATGAGGCTGAAGTAACACAACGGTACATACTGTTCTTGTCACAGTGAAAGGTATAACGTTAATGACAGATGCTCTCACTATGTGGTCTAGCACTGACTCACTCACATCTATCTGTCTGTCTTTCAGTCTGTCTCTGTGTACGTGCGTGGGGTTGTGCAGTTACATAAGAATCCACACAGATTCCTGGGATAGGCGCTCTGTTCGTTTGTGCGAGCAAAGGAACGAGGGAGCGTTACCATGACGATGGCATTAGAAACCAACCTTACATCAAACCATGTGTGTATATTTGTGTCTTCCTGTTGCCCCCCCCCCCTTTTTTTTTTTCATGTTTATGCTTCTGCACTTGCGCCGGTTCCATCAGTCCCAAACCCGGAGAAATATGGGCCCCTTGGTACATTGAAAGAGAAGAAGAAGAGTGGAGGAGGATGGTGAAGTGATGGAGAGCAGAGGAGAGATTTGTTGGTGGACAACTGTGAGAGGAAAGGACAGGATGGAGAGGAAAAGTGAGAATGCAGGGGAAGTTAATTAGAGGGAGGGAGATAGTGAGTGTGGACCCAGATGTTTCCAAATGATCCGTTGACAACCCCCCCCCCGTACTCTCCCTCTCTTTCACGCCTTTGAATATGTCATTTTGCCAATGCTGTGAGCAGCCTGTGCACCTTTGCCAAAGCTATGAGTAAGCTCTGTGTGGGCTTGTGTTTGTGTGTGTGTGTGTGTGTGTGTGTGTGTGTGTGTGACTGTTGGAGTGTACTTGCCTGTGAATGTGAGTGCACGCATATATTTGACCTGACCTACTCTGATCAGATTAGTTGTGTTTTCTCTAGCCAGTGCTACGGGGTGTGAGTCCATGCTTGACCCACAGCATGGGTCACCTCTCCTTCCCCGCAGGTCTCGTACACCCTCTTGTCTCCTCTGCCACGCTGGCTCGCTGACAGGATCTTAAGGTATCAGAACCAAATTTTAGGATGTTTTCTTTTCTTAGCAGTCCTTCAGCATTGAGCACCATGATAATGCTAATCTCATCCCATCCTACCAGTTTGTGTCAGCATCTCAAAAGGTTGTGAATGGATTCGCATGATGTTTGACAGGTTAATAATGGGACAAGAGAGACCTTAATCATTATTCACACTAAGACCATGGTCAGCCTGACAATAGCTACGCAGGGTTGTTATGCAAAGACAACACACTTGGCTTAACTTTGGCAGTGCAAACAACCATAAGCCTGCAACAAATGGCCACTGTGATGACCATACAAACATGCACTGCTGGTAGATTATTAAACAATGTGAATGGAGAGTTACTTTGAGACTATAAGATTAAAACGTATTAGATACAGTTTCTTTGTCAATATCATAATAAAATTCAGTGCTTTAAGACTTCAAATTTGTGAAAAACAGGACACTGGTGTTGGAGCTGTACCCTGAGTTAAGGCGAAGCTCATGTCACTATAAACTGCTGTGCAGTGTCCCGGCATCTGATCAGCTGTAAAAGTCATTGATTTGTTACTCAAACTGGACTTCCTGGACTGTATATTATGTTCCTACCAGTGGCTTCAGCAACACATCAACACTAATGCAGCCCATTGTATTTTTTTAGCACCATTTTTCTGCCTGAACGCCCCCTAACTGGCCCAAGGTGACATGGTAATGAGTGTAGCTTCTCAGTAAAAAGGTGTATACTGCCCAAATGGAGTTGCTCAAGGGCCAACGAAGGACTGCTTGAGTTTTTACATTTAAATGTATAACTTAACTAATCACACAGTGTTATCAGCCGGCAAGAATAATGATATCAGACCGTTTTGAGAAACCACCTGATTAATTTACATTCAATGTGAAGCTGTTTTTCTGTTACTGGATGCAAACTCCAGTCTCCTTCATGAAAGTCAGACATTATATGCCCATACACCTCTGCTATAGGGGGCACACTCCTCATGGGCACTAAGGGGGCATAAATCGCGAGGTGCAGAATCGATCAATATGAATGTCACTCAATAAGGCCTCAACAAGATGTGTCAATCAAGAACTAACGTCTGACTGGTGGATGATCATTTAAACTATGTGGGTGATTTGCCCGTTGATTATACATGAGTCGTTGCTATCACATGGGACTCCTGTAACAGAGTCATCAAATTCACATGAATGGATGTGTGAATTGTTGTGAAACCACTAGGGTACAGATGTCAGCGGAGTATTATCATGTGATTTTTTATTTATTTACTCCCCTCTGGATACTGCTGGCAACAGTGCAGCAAGGCGTACTGTGATCATGTGACGATCCATACAGATCATGTGCCACTTTGTTCAGTAGTTCTGTCACTCCTGCGTGACGTAAGAGTTGTTGGGAGTTTGCTTTGACTCCTATGGGGCTCTGTCCTGATCTCATCAACCAACTGCTGTTTGCTTCTGTTTTCTACATCTGGGAGCCAAATGTTTATTTTCTAACTCAGGCTACTATTGGTGTTAAAGCAAACATTTGGTGTTGACACCACCAAAGTGCATCACGGGGTATAATTCAACAAAATATCTGTAGCCTTGTTGGTATTTGCGATGCCACACCTTCTTTGCTCTCTCTTACCCCGTACAGAGCATAATGTAAGGTGGATGTGCAATATACTATGCAGCATATGACCCATTTTGTAAAATGTTAACATTAATTTGCACCCATGTAAAATAGCAGAAAGAATAGCAACACATAATCCTGATTAATGATGATTTAAAATTCATCCAGAGTCTCACGTCCTTTTAACCCAATTTAAACTCTCCCCTGATAACGCACAGGAGACCTGGCTATCTCTTCTTTGCTATTACTCAGCTATCTCCCACAGCACTCTATCTGCTGTGTGTTTTCTTAGCTCTAAGCACTGCTTCATCCATTTCACTGTGCCCCGCAGAGACCAAGGGACAATCTCACATCGTTGCTGTCCTGCTAAAAAAAAAAAAAAAAAAGAAAAAAAAAGTTTGATAGTTTGGAGAAAACTTTGACGTTCCTGTTGGCATACATCTTTGTTTGATTATCAAAAGGAAGTCAGAGATTGATAAATAGATAATGTGAGAGAAGAATGTCAAAGAGTTACAAAGAGACTATGTATGTGTGTGTGTGTGTGTGTGTGTGTGTGTAGTCTCAAAGTGCTCAACCTGCCATTCAAGCTTTAGGGGTTTATCTTTGGGAGCAAGGGCACCTGGCTTAGCTGGCTCTGCTGTAGGGACGGCAGATATCTACCGCGTACACTCGCTGAAGATGTGACAGCAGGTATCCACTAGGGGGGAGAGATATGACACCGCGCCATTATGTGCAATGCATAAAACTTTCACAGCAATAAGCTCTTCTTTTCATGTTTGCCTCTGTTTTGTTCATGCCGAACATGCATACACAACACACACACACACACACACACGCATGCATAAACACTGTAGGAGCAGTGGGCTGGAAGGGTAGATAGAATAGAACAGGGATACGTATGTTCGCCTCGGACGGTTATCTTCTCCCAGTCAATGCGCCACATGATGACTCCCTGAGAGGCTTGAAATTACAATCATGCTCATGTGAAGTGAAAATATTTTGGATGAGCACGCTCACCAGCTCCAGTCTCTCTCTCTCTCTCTGTTTTTTTTTTTCTTCCTGTGCTGCTCTTTTGGCACTGACATACACTTACAGGCTCCATTTCGCACACACGTACCTGGAAATCACACATGACAGACACACACAGTCCATCTGTTTTCAGCTGGTTGGATAAATCATTTTGACAGCTGAACACAGATTATGAGTCCCTCAGCTGTCTCATCAAACGGAAGATGACAGAAATTCCCATGAGGAGTAACAGTACTGTAGGAGATGGCAGTACTAGAGGCATTCGCAAATATATGTGATATCATAAAGGAATGTTAATGCTCTGCACGATACAGCAGAGACACAACAGCTGATGTCTACTGTAAAATGATCTTTCATTAGATTTATCGTTACTGACTATGATGAGGGGCACCATAGTGGTGCGGTGGTTAGCACTGTTGCCCCACAGCAAGAAGGTTCCAGGTTCAAATCCAGGTTTGAACCTTAGGTCTTTGCATGTTGCATTTTCTCCAGATACGCCGGCTTCCTCCCACAGTGCAAAGACATGTATGTTAATTGGTGACTCTAAATTGCCCGTAGGAGTGAGAGTGACTGATTGTCTGTCTCTATGTTGGCCCTGTGATTGACTGGTGACCAGTTCAGGGTGCAGCATAATCATATTCATAGTCCTAAACAGATGTGCACAGAGACAGTTCACATCTAAACACATTTAATTTAGTTGAAAAGCACATTTGATATTTGTGTGACACTGAATCAGACACTGAATATACTTTATTTTTGATTTAATTCCACTCTGGTTGTTGATGATGGACATGTAACTTAGGTTTATTGAAAACAAATACTTGTTATACATTTCTAACCTTATTTATTGGTATATGTTCTGTTATAATTTGCAACTTTTTTTATTGAAAAATTACTTTCTCCTGTACTTCTCCTGAACAATGTGAACATCTAGTGTTACATTTGATAGTGCAGCTCCTATGGAACAGCCACCCTGAATATATTTTGGTGTTGAATTCAAATGTACTTAGTGAACAGAGCTTAGATTTCTATGATAATTTACAGCAGACTGCAAGAATTAATCGACTGTGACAAAGAAGTCCTTTGCCTGATTGTTGTTGTTCTCACAATAATGAACATCTCATCAGACGCGCATTAACTTCAAGACTCATATCTTAAATTTAGCTCTACTTACAGAATTCTGTCTCTGAAATAAGTCACAGGGGAGATGGAGGCTTTTTTTTTAGTCCTAATCCTGGACATATCCTGCAAGCATTACACTGAATAAATGCAGTGATAAGGCTGTCTCATCTCTCCCTGGAAGGCTAACACAGCTAAGGCCAAAGACTGGCTGCAAAATGTATTCGCCGGAAGACATCTCCCATTTCACAAATGTAATTTTCTTCTTGATGCCGGAACAGTGGTCAGAGTGGGGGATGAATGAGGACACATAGTTATCATGTTAAATCATATATAATTTGGTTCATGCTTGATTTTTGTTTCTCTTTATTTCTCCTTCCACAGCACGTACAAATTGGTATTTGCTTATTTCCTACCTAGTTGAGACTGGAGTGTATTTTTTTGTATTTTTTTCTGGATTCCGTTAGAGAGCACACTGTAATTTGAATTTCATTGGCCAGCATGACAGAATTGGCAAATCCTCCTGTCACAACTAGTGGCTATCAAACATGTTGATGAGGGCAGGGCTGGTTCCAGAGGAGCTTAAACAGCGAGGCGCTGACCTTCTCACTGCAGGGTGAAGACCAACAGCACCCTGCTAACATGTGTATTCTGACAATATGACTGAATGGAGCCTATTTGGAACTCAATGGGAACCAGTTCTGCCTACAGTGAGCACACACAACAAAATGCACATAGTCACCAATGTTTGTCCAACACTTAACAGGTGAAGGATTAGGTGCAATCATATAGATATAAGTTGCAAAGCGTCACCAAACCATGAAAACCCTAATGTTTATTTTGTTACCATAATTTCTTACAAATTAGTGCCCAGTGATATAAAATTCAGTCAGCATTTTAGGAAATAGTTATTTTCCAAGAGTGAGATGACAGAATTGAAAGTGTCATTTCTGCGTATTGAACTGTAGATGGGAGCAAAACTAGCTTAGCTTAGCATAAAGACAGGAACCAGGGGAAAACAGCTAGCCTTGCTCTTTCCAGTCTAAAGATTTATCAACAATATATTTGCAATAACACTTAAGGCAAAGTTAATATTAAATACAGATATTATTGTCTATCCAAATGACTGTGATTTGAATCTGACCACAAGAACATTTTCTTTGTCTTGCCTCCTAGAGTTTCATGTTGTCGGCAGAGCGACTCACAGAGCAAACATGAAGAAGGTGTCGGTGCAGAAATAGTTTTTTGTAGAGAGTAAATGTCTTTGAAAGAAATCTAGTGTGTGCAGCAATCTAAGCCGTGCATCAAATATTGTACAGCAGTCTCACACGGAGTGTTATTGTTACGACTGAAACAAGCAGGATGTCTCCTTTTTTTCATTCTCACAGCAAAGCCCTTGAGGCAGCACTTTTCACACACACACAAGCTACGTGTGGGCACAGCATAAATTTCCCCGTCTTTCTATTAAGACAATTCAAATATCCCATCTGCTCTCGTATCTTCTACCCCCTCACTTCTCCGACCTCTTCAGCCGAGCCCCTTTCCTCTTGGCCCATTACATTTCATCATCCCGGCTATCCCTTCTGTCATAAGTGGCCATTGGCTTTTAACAAGACACGGGAGGCCAGTGAAGCAAGCATGGTTAAACGCTCTCTGCCCCTCCATTTCCCTCACTTGAGCGCAATGGTGATGGAGTCTCATGTCTGGAAGCTTTATTTCCCCTGTGGGCACTCTAGCATATTGTGGGTCATCTGTAGCACTTAGATGGCTGAGCTAGTGAACAGATCTCAGCCTAAGCTCCTCCACCGAGCGCCTCATTCTCTGCCTCAGTCTGTAAGCCTGCAGCCAACACAAAGAGGGAGGTATCGCAATGGATGATCGGTTTTCTGCTACAGTGAAGGAGCTGTGGTGGCTGCAGTCGCCAAGGGGTTGTAGTGTCCACTGTCATGAAATTTTCTGTGTATCATGTGAACTGTACATATTTGCCTTACGGCAGGTGCTCACGGCAGTGAGGCGCTCAGTCCTGAAACCTTAATAGAAAATGTTACGACTAAAAGAAAATCAATTATGTTATGGCAAGAAAATAAACAGTTGACTGTTTGCTTAGCCCCACGCCCCTTAATTACTGTTACAACATTAAGCTTTTCCGTTCCCACTCTGTACATTTACATTTTAATGACTGAGAGCTAATTTAGGGAGCCAGTGTATGATTGAGGGCCACAGAGAAAAAAATGCACACATAAAACAAAATAATTCCAAAACCAGCCATTTATTCATTAAACATTAAGATGCCGGAAAGCTGCCCCAGCAGCAGAGAGAGAGTTTTTCACTTTTGGCAGCTATACGAGCTCACCATATATCACAATAACACACAATTATTGCAAATATTATTAGTAGTGATGAGTCACAATGATTATGAAATTGTTACTACAGTAGACAAGTAGTGTCATAAAGCAGGCTGTTGAAAGTGAAAGCACTGAAATGGACTGAAGATGATTCAATGCAATGGATGCATTTACTGTCGCACTCAGTGGCTGCACAAAATGTTTGTGGCCGCTGGGCTGCACTTTGAGAATCACTGATTTACAATGATAATGGTGACAGATTCACCAACTGAAATTAGTCACTTTTACAACAATTGGGCTTTGATTTCAGGCAGTGGGAGGCAAAAGCAGGCTCCTTATTTTTGGCCATGTGGTCGCCGGCAGCTACAGCTAGCTGGTGAAATAAGCTGACGCTAGCCTCCCGAGTCAGTCTCTGGCCAACATTTTCATGTTTCCAACTGACTTGTTTCAGTTTTTCAAATTCTTCCTCTGGGGTTTTAAATATGCGCATGATGGCTACATGTAGTACAATAAATTATGCTAAAATACTGACGATAAAGCTACATGTCCCAAACAATCACTTGATGATCTGCGAAGAACACAAGGAATTAAGGGAACAGTATTGTTCTTGTATGGTAGTGTAGATCTAGTTAATCCTGTTTTAAGAATGATGGGGATAAATGCAAGATCAGACTGCTTGTTCATTGTAACATAACCCTGTTTAGCTTACATACTTGTTCACGTTTTCAAACATAATGTCTCACTTTTAATACTACAGGAGAAAAGGCTTTTACACTAAAAAAAAAAATGCTGAGTTCTCTGTTTAAGCACACTGTGGGTTTGCTCAAGCTGGGTCAAAGAGGTTTTATGGGGTTCATTTGCAGCTTAACAGCTGGTGGGGTTACTTTCACACAGCTGCTGTTTCATTCATTATCCTGAACTTTCTGGATCCATCTGGTGGCCAGAGGTTCACACATCACACAGTGGGCAGGATTTTATGGTAGGTTAATATACCTACTGTAACCTAGGTTGCAGACATGGTTTGACAATCCCCTTTAATTGAACTTCACCTCTCCTTTAATGGGCCCATCCCCAAGGCCTCCCAGCACAGTGGAGCTCAGAGAAGAGAGACAGCAGCAATGGCAGAGAAATAAATTACTTAATTTCACTCTCTATGTTGGGTTAAATGGTGAAACCCAGCACTTGGGCCAAACAATGTCAGCACATGTTCTGTTTCATTGTTACCCAACTGTGGGGCTAAAGTCAGTTATTTTTAACCCAGCAAGTGTTTGAGTGTAGGATGTGTTTTGTGGATGTTTTGCTATCTTGGATAATGAATTTTACTCTAATACATTAGCACCCAGGTACCCAGTGGAGAAATACTATACTATGGATGTGCCAATGTAACCTGTAACCCCAGAGAACAATGCAATATGAAATGCAACCCCAGTGCTGGGTTGGGTTACTACTATAGGTGGTAAGCTTGATAGCCAGACAAGTTTTTGCACTGTGCAGCTTAGGTGACAGCAGGGAAACACGCTTTTGCTCCTATCTTTAGTTTTTGGAGAGAAAAGGAAGGAGAAGACACTCAAACACTTAATACAGCGACATGCATACAGCTTCATCATCATTTGGGAAGAAGTTTAGTGGACGGTCAATTTCATGCTCTGCAGTTAATTATTTTTACAATCCAAACACTGCAACTGCAGTGTTTCATTCAAATAAGCAACCATTGTACAAACCATATCCATAGATGCTTCCAAATGGCTGTTCAAACAGATATGGGCGAGATAAAAACCAATTATGAACAAAACCAGAGATTAATCCACAGCATGGAAACAATTTACTGATAACATTTAAAAATCTGAGAAGGTTAATGGAGCTAAATCTCCAGTGCTGAAGGTGTGATAATGTGTGATAGAACTCTAAGCCGCTGTCATTCTGGCAAAATGTACATTTGGTGCCAAGACAAAAGCCCATTTGTGTGAGCAGAATGAGATAAACATAATGAGAGGGACAGAGAGAAAAAACTGCTTTTGCATTCAATTCTGAGCAGCATAAAAATAAACTGGAGGCACGAAAAGCACATCAATATCACCTAATTGGCACGGACAATACCAGAGTGCCCCGTTCTTCAGTGCAGCCTCTGCCTGTGTAGCAGAAAGAAAAGAGTAAGAGACAAAAAATCAAGACGGATGAACTGGTGTCCTTCGTATAGCAGAGAGAGCTTTGTGATAAGTTCATTTTGTGACACAAGTGTTTAGTGGGGGTAAGTGGGATCTCTGTGGTGCCTGTTTTTCTCAAGGAAAAGAGAAAAGCACAAAAAGACAGTCCTCACAGGATATGTCAGGTAGCATCAGCCTCATTATAACATCGAGTCTGGCCCTGGTCATTACTGTCAGATGGAGTTCTGTTTGCTTTTCTTCTTCCTCCAACGACTACATTGATTTATTTGCAGACATAATACTACATTTCTTTGTCTGTGCAGGGGTTTGTGGGTGCAGAGATACGCATGAATGTCCATATATATGCATATGTGTATTCCCACGTAACTGTGCAGCATACATTTTTGCGTGTGATGGTGCAGTCCTGGCAGAGATGCAGAGAATGGTGTGGTTTGTGTTCGAGCGGCACCTGCTCTGTGAGGCTGTTAGCTTCAGCCTGTCCTCTGTGATTTCAGCCACACTCATTATACGGCCCCGAGCTGCCTCCACACTGATTCAGCCAAAAACCCTAATGGAGGATAATGAGCCACACAGTTTCCCCGCTGCCTACCAGACATCGGGCAGGGACTTCGTGGTAACCACGGAGTCACAGTGCCGCAATCCCTGACAACGTACCACTATGGGCGAGAAAAAAGTATTAGTACATTTCTAGTTCAGGATGTCTTTGCTTCTGTGTGCTTGGCTCACACCCCTGTGAACTGTAGTTACATCTTATAGTTGAATGCCTGCACAACCCTAGCGAAGAATTGCAGCAGTGATAAACCAACCCTCATTTCTGGCCCCCACATCTATAACCATCCACACAGAATAACAGACAGGCCTCATCAAGCCCTGTTGCTGCTGGAGGCCATATTGGAACAAGTAATACCAAAGTGTGGCCCATTCCCTCATCTCTGTTCAGATCTAACATCAGTCAGAGGGTTTTGGACCTGCTGGTTTCATTTGGATTTGGAGCCATCTCATCTGAAAGACTGAATTTGGCAGCAGAATAATGTAAAAACATTGCATAATGCAGGTTACAGGCAGTTTGAAGTGTGAAGGGGAGTTTCGAGCGTTTCATGGAGGGCAACTAGAGTGCAGATGGATGCGAGTGAGGGACCGAAAATGGGTTCAGAACAACAAAGTGCCAAAGAAATTCCTGGAATATTTGCATTAAGTCCACAATAGATTTGCACTGTGGCTGCTTCAAAGACCTCATCACCAGACCCTATGGGACCAGCCTCCAGTGAAAAGTGGAATATAATTCACTCTCCCTGAATTCATTGAATGGCCATCTAGAAAACCGCACAACACAGAAAAAAAAATGGTCAATGACAGTGCCCCTTGTGAAAAATAGCCAAGGACAATGATAATTGTTTGTTTTTTCCCTCCGCTGACTTCACGCTTTCCAGCCTGAGCACAGACGCGCATCCTTGCATTCTGATTTTGGCTTTTTGCAGCTCGTGCTATTATTTAGGCTGTGACACATTTTGAATTCTCGTTCTGCACCACAAAGCAGGCAGCCGACTCCCTTATCAGTCAAGTCATTCTCTATGTGTTGTGTCGGCTTGGTGTGAATAGGAGATAATTAGAAGCTGCATCCTTTTATGCTGGGGATCACTATAGAGACCCAACAAGTGGCAGCATACACTTGCTGCTCTAAAACAGATCTGCCTCACTCACTCATTTTTACCACTGCCATAGGCTGAGTGTGTATGTTCGTGTTTGTGTGTGTGCGCGCGTGTTGTGCTGTGAGGAGGTTATTTGTGGCAGACTACTGTGGGGCCTTTGTTTCCCCCGTCTCTTTGCTTCTGACAGGAGGAAAGAACTCCAGCGCACTGTGCTTTGATCACACACTGGAACAGCTTCATACAGATAGAGGGAGGGGAAGCGGGGAGTGAGATGGAGTGATGGAAAAGTGAAAGAGAGCTATAGAGCAGTGGAGGAACCAACACAGAGATTGGTGGTGGAGCAGAGAGTAGAGAAAGTGCAAGCTTGAGCGTCTGTGGCTAATAAAGTTTTTGTGCATCCCAAATCAATGAATGGGGAATAAAAAGAAATGGAGGGTGTATGACTGAGTCGATAAAACCGAAACTGCTGCATTTTTTGACAACAACACACCTACTGTATGTGGTGGACACAAGCCCTCTCCACAAAAATAATAACCAAAGCTTTTTGGATAGATTGTCATTTGGTCCTTCGTGCAGCAATTCTGTCTCCGCATCCTTGGCAGCGCGGCAGTGCTGACACGGTGCCACATCTGTCACTTTGGAGCGTCATGTCGGTCAGAGTTTTTGACTGGCATGTCAATCTTAAAAGTAATGTGCTGTGATAGGCTGTATGCAAATGAGGCCCCCTCTCTGACGTAGAAAGTCATCTTTTTCAAGACGTTGAAAGACAGCAAAGCAGTCGACGCAGTAGTTTTTGACATTACATTAGAAGCACGGCATCACACTGAGTTTTTATGTCAAGGTTGCTTACAAATATATGCCTATATCATAACAGTAGGTTCACTGTCTGAAGTACCCCCCCAGCACTGTCCCCCAAACTGAAGTACACCTTAAATTCAAGCATTTAGCTATTACTTTTCGTTACACCAAACATTTTAACAATAGCTATGTTAAATGGCTTTTCACCATTTATTCATAACTTGTGCTTTTACTATCTCTCTCTATTTCACTCTCTCTCAGAGAACACTTTGACCCTCACTTTAACTCGCTGTCTGGAGACACCAACACAACATAGTATAATACATACAAGATAAATACATATAATACATATAATACATACAAGCAACACATTTAAACCAAAGCGCTCCACTTCTGAAATGTGGTTTTCAGAGTTACAATACTCAATATGTGGATATATGTTTTTTAAATCCAATCATAATTTATTTTTTCAAATTAGATAAGTATACCTGCACTCCCCAAGGTACAGGTACCTCAGACTGGGAGTCACTGCTTTTTAACAATAAAAGCTTAAAAAGTTTTTTTTCATTCACAATCCACACTTTATTAGCTTTCTTCTGCACACTTACATAGAAGTGTAAAGTAGACATGGAATTAGGTCCTTATTCCATGGCTGCTTCAAAAGAGCATTTTAAAAGCGGCTGCACAAAGTTTCAGCCTTGATCATGAAACCAAACTGAACAAAGAGTTCTCAGAATTATTATTTTTTTTCTTCCATTAGGCAGCCAAAGAGCATTTTTAGCTATTACACAGACAGAAACCCAAATAAAGCAGCCTGGCCTCCATCTTTTTTTTGTTTGTTTGTTTCTTTGCACATACCCCCTCCTCCATGCTTCACAGTGGTCTGAGTAACACACACACACGACAGGAAAAAGAAACTGAGAGTAGAGAGAGGATACAATACGTATTAATGAATTATGTCTGCTCTGTCAGCAACATCCTGGAAGCTATTTTTTCTTCCTTCATTCTCGGCCATTTGTGAAAGTTTTTTTTTTTTTTTCCACTGCTGCCTCCTTGCTTGCATTTGCCTCTGGGGTTACACAAACACAGCCAGCCACTGATGAAATATAATGATCGATATCACAATTTGGGTTTTTTGTCCAGACGCCTTTGCATGCTGCTCTCATGTCATCACATTCACCCGAAGCCCAGTTTTAGCTCTGTCACAACACTGTCGTATAGTTTTAAAATTGGCTTTATTTTTATGCTTTTACTATGTGTTGTGTGTGCAGTCCATTTATGTTTAGGGTGTGAATGGGTCTGCAAGTGTGGGTAGAGTTTGTACTGAATACATGCGCATTTGAAAATAAACACAAAGTGAAAGCTAGTCAGTTTTAAGGCACACGTACCTGCGCAAATATCCACCTCCTTCTCATTTCTCTCCTAGGCGAGTGTAAATTTCATCAACAAGGTGTGAGGTGTGGTAGGTGCTCCATGTGTGGGAATGAGCTGAGTTGTTTGAGCTGCTGTGTGAGGGAGAGTTAGCTAAAATTAATTTTTGCCAACAAATCATATATATCCTTGGTGCTTGTGTTGACTTATGTGTATACTTATTGGTCAAAATTCTAATTGCCAAAAAGAAAAGGTTTTATTTATTCTACTGCAGTGATCGCACTCCCTATACTGGAATTTTTCTTCAGAACTGGCAGTTGTTGTCATATCTGTGTAGGTGGACAATAAACATTTGTGTAATATCACTTAAATTCCAACTTCCACACAAGCAGCTGACCAGCTGGGGCTCTAACGTTGTTGGACAATGTTTTTTCCCATCTGTGATTTGAGTCTGCATTACTACGTGACTTCATACTACTGCAATAACTGGAATCACAGGGTAGCAAGCAAGCACTGTGGGTATCAGGGCACTTAACATCATCACAACTGGACCTATTTAAGAGAAATGCTAATGCTAACTAGACCCCCCTCTCACTTCTTTAATGCAGGACGAGCTCATGACAGAGTGCCGTGGCTGCGGATGACTTATGAGGTGCTGAAATACCACGAAAAAGAAACATCTGCTGCGAATCAGTGCTGGATAATGCTAGCAAGCCAGACTAACTAGTTCATGCTGTCTGAATGGAAGCGAGTTAGCCTGGCTATCCATCCGGCTGAGTGAAAGACGAACTAGCAGCATGATGGTCCAGACGTCCAAACAAAATGTGATCCTTAGTTTATTCTACTGCTGTCCACATAAGTCCTGCTGAGCATGTTGATATTTTTCTATACAAACTGCAAAAACAGTATACTGTGGCAATTAGTTTGTCATACATACTGTATAGGATCAGTGTGTATTGTGTATTTGGGACACAGCCTAAGGGTTTGTTGTAGTTCCAACAACACCAACAGAGCAATGCGTCGTCTTTCTAGTGGATTGCAACACGTTGCGTAAGCTACTTCAATGTGTCAGATACATATTTAATCAACATTTAGGTAAATAGGAGTTATGTTCAAGGACTGTGAACTCTTTCAGGACATCCCTAGTATGAGCATTTGTAGAGCTACACAGGGCTGCGATGACTGCAGTGATTTCGGTTTGCCCTCCAGTGTTCATTTGTCTGTGTGCACATTTTATATCGTTACCCACTGCACTCACTTTCATCTTACAATTAAGTGTCAACCTCCCATATAGACATATCTGAAATTTATGTCGAGAAGAAATGCTTTTACTTTCTCCAGAGGCCAGAGCATCAAATGTATCAGAATCTAACTCTGTGAACATTTGTTGTCAGGCATTGGTTTGTTCTCTGCCCCTTGGGAGGGGTGGGGGGGGTGCATCTCTGCGAGTGTGGGGCTGTGGGAGATAAAGAGTTGTTGCAATCAGTTGGTTTCATGTTTGGAAGGTGTCTCTGGCCCGTGCTGTCAGATAAGGCCATAACGTGCCCTTGCTCAGATTGCCTCAGCAGCTCTTAGCTGCCAGAGCACCGGTAAAGGCAACACTTCTGGTTACATAAGGAACACGAGCGGGAGACGCTTACATCTGCAGTTGTCAGTCAGCGTATGACTGATTGGAGGTGAGATTTTGGGGGTATGTATCCGCTAAGCACATTCCACACTTTAATGAAGCCTGCTGAGCTATGGTATCTGTCCAATTCTCATTTGCCGCACTCCAGTTAACACCGTTCTTCTGTCTTCTTTTGCATGCAATTTGTGATTTTGTTTTCACTTTGGATTTAAGGTATCAGTTAATTGTTTCTTAGAAACCACTAACATTAAATTATGAGGGAAGTAACAAGAGATTCCTGATGTTTACCATAGGTGCTACCCCAAAGGGCATTCCTCCACACGGCCTCAGCACTTCACTCAGCACAGCCTCTTATAAGTCCTCTTAAATAGCAACAACAGAGGCAAACAAGGTACAAGACAAGTCGAACACGCAGAGAGGAAACATCTTCTTTAATACCAACCAAATTAGTGCGGCGTCTTAAAAGCAGGAATGCAGACGGTATAACCACGACCGAACAAACAATTTGTGCTGAGATGTTTAGAATCAAATTGCCAGTGACTTTGCACTAGATGTGAGAGGCGAGGAAGAGACTTGAAATTCTTTCTCTGATCACTCGCTATTACTGACAGATGGAAGCCAGCCTACGCCAGATCAGACAATGCTCAACTCAGATCACTCCCACTGTGGCATCAGCGGTGACAGGAAGCACAGAGTAATGACAACCGCTTTTAAATATAACAAGCTTTTGTCCTATTTAGGATAAGATGAAAGCGCGCACGATAGCGGAGTGCAAATTGTGCACAAATGATTAAGACACAGACAGTTGACTTGATGAAAAATAAAGAGGATTAACACTGGAGTCTTTTCAACTTCAGTGCATCTGAGAATGTTATTTTCCATGCATGCAGTGTGGAAATAGTTAAGCATTATGTTGTTTTTCTAACCTTGTTAGTGCTCAGGGAGCCCACAGGCACCACATGGGGAGGATTTATTTCTCTAATATTGATTACACTAATTACACATTACTGATTATGTGCTAAAAACGGTGAATGGCCATGCATCTTTTTTAGTCCGAATAATGGAATGAAAACAGGAGACACTATCAAATTAGACATCATGGAAATTAGACACACTATTAATTCCAGTTTGAAAAAACAACAGTTCCGTCACTAATCTCAAAAACAAAATATTTTTCTTCTATTCTTGCATTGGATGTAATTTAATAACACAACATTTGACCCCTTGCATGCCACTGTGTATATGCTTTTTAAACAACAGTACGATTTGGCAAGACAGATGAAAGTCTAAAGCTGGCTGTGATAGTATGTCCAAAGGAACGTGGACTAATTACTGGTCCCTTTCCCCAGTGTGTCTCCAAGGAACCATCATACTGATCCAGAGACTCTAAAAGCAGCCTAAATGTGTTATTTAACAACCTATGGAGTAGCAATGATGATAATTGATTCATGGACACTAGCGCCAGCTCAGATAGTGATTTCATTGACAAAATGACACTTTAAGGACAGAATTTAGACCTCATGACATGGAGAGGTTCATTTGCTGCAGCTTATGTTAAGCAGATTCATGTCCATGTGATGAAGTGAACTAAAACAGGGTCAAGACTTCTGCTTGATGACCTGTTAGGACACACACTGAGCCTGACAGGATGGTCTTTTAAGATCTGTTCATGCTCCTCTGTTAATTTTATGTGTGCGGCTGTCATGTATGGCTATCATGGCCTGACTATATCATCTTGTACTTAAATGTCTAAGGCCGTCGAGGGGAAAAGTCATCATTGAGCAAATGCCACATTAAAAGCATGTGGCACACAGGAACTGATGTATTTAAGAGGAGCAGCAGCAATGTTTTTTTTTTTGCAAATTGAAGGACAATGTGGTTTTTTGAACAGTGACAAAGTATAAATAGATACTTAAATTAGTTATTAATTGCAGACTGTTGCAGTGCCTGCATGTCATTCATCAGGGTTTTAAGGGGAACAAATATACAACACCATATCTCAGCGAGCCTGGCATCCTTTCACTGACTACCCACTGCATTTCGAATTGATAAGACAATGTTACTGATTACTTTTAAAGCCCTGAGGGATCAATCCCCCAAGCTATTTTTCTGACCTCTACAGCCTTATGTGCTCTCTCGCTCCCTGAGATTCTCAGATGCTTCTGTTCTTCTTGTTCTAAGATCTCGACTCAAACACGAAGATTACACAGCTTTTTAGTTTGGGCTCCTAGACTTTGGAATGACTTGCCTTAAGGCCAAAACACACTGCTGCTGGATGGCGTGCGTCAAATCAGCCGCCCCCTGTTATTTTCTATGTACAGCGCCCACATCAGCGGGGGCTAGGAGCGTGCCAGCGCCTGTGTATGTGCTGTCCTGTGACACTTCATGCCACTGTCCTATTTCCAGCATCACTGCTCCTGAAAAGGGGCATTTTTTTTTCCAGAGAGAAAGCTGCTTTGTCCTTTGTTACAATGTTGTCCCAACTACAGATATTATTTACTCGTTTGTTTGTTTTTCAGCAATTTATTTCTCATTTCATTCATTATTTCATGATTTTAAGGGTTCGAGTGACAGTTTTAGATATTAGCCCAAATTAACTGTAGTAACCGTGGAAATGCAACACAGTCCTTTTTTAATGTAAGCAAACAGGTTAGGTGTGAAGGCACCCTAATGCACATAACGGATGATTAACTTTACTAGTGTCAGTAGAGTTAAGCTAACCAGCTAACGTTAGCAGCCACAGCCAGTTGTTTGACCTGTGCAGCCTTGGGTTGATAATCTGATTGTAGATCTGTTTTTATGAAGCTTCGGTACGTTCTGTTATTCACTATAGAATGTATAATTGAGCTTGTATTGTTTTTACACGTGATATAAAAAAAAAAGTATCACAGTGTCAGTTCTTTTGACAGCCTTAATTGGTATTGGATGACAAATGGAGTTCACGTTAACACTACTGCTAGCTCACATGGTGGTTTCAGTGACAAAATGACAAAGTACACAGAGTAGGAAACTCTGGAAACTCTCCTTTTCAAGTGGTCTCGGCCTGGTTTCACACCACTCAGTCCAAACCAACCGCATTAACCGGGCAAACACACCAGAGTTCATCCAACCAAACCAAATGGGCTCAGTGGGGAAACAACACTGCACAGACAACACTGTGCATTTTGGAAACTTTGTCATTTGCAGCTTTTAGCAATCTACATATATTTAATAAAATCTTGGACCGGCAGCTAAATGACGTGCAAGCTGATGACATTTTTTCTTGGAAGAAGCCTCTATATTTAATTTCGTAGCATGGAGAAGTTTGCTTTCACCTGTTTACTGGAGAAGACGAGCAGTTGTCACAGAATATGCCCACTTATATGCTTTAATTACATACCGTATAAAAACCAGTTTGTGCACGTATATGATTATGATGATTTTTATTCCACACTTAGTAATTATCTTTTCACAAGGTTGTTTTTGAAATGTCCAGGGTGTATATGTTGGAACACCTGTAATAAGCAAACAGGTATACATAATTCATCATCTGTGCAGTGGCCCTAGCGAGTCAAGGAGAGGGATATCTTAGAGCGCGAGCGAAGATTTTAGTGTCTTACGGCACCAAGCCCGGGGGCAGAGGTGTAAAAATGTGAAGATTCAAGGTGGAATGAGAGATCCTTGTTTGGGGGGAAATTAGCACACTGTTTTAAAATCCAAGTTCAGGTTGTGTATTATGAAAACGTAGAAAATGCGTTTTCCCCACCACAAAAGGATTATATGAAGCAGATCAGCCAATTACTTGTTCACACCTTGGAGGAGATGAAGACCAAAGAGAGATGGGTAGAGAGAGTGAAGAAGGCAGAAACAGAACAAAAGGGAATGAAAGAAAAGAACGCTGATAAAACGAGACAAAAACAGTGCTAGTGGAATGGGAGGTAGATTAAGCAGGAGGTAGACTGTTTCATTGCCACCACCAGCAACAAATCCCCCAATAATAACTGCACCCAATTTCAGTGTTGCAAAATAAAGAAATAAAGGAATGCGGCTTAGGCATCAAAGCATGAAAAATCCCTGTGTGGTTGAGAGCTGGATGCCAGTGGTCTCCCTCTTGGTATTATGGCAGATCTTATCAATGAGGGGGGCATTTTGTTGGCAGGATTACCCGGGCTTTGTGAAAGGGGATATTCATTAACTGCTGTTGACATCTCACAGAGCGATCATAATCCCACTGAGGAGCAGAGGACGGAGTATATGAACCCGAACAGAAGCTTTCTGGTGCTTGGTGGCACTGAGATGTAGCCGTCCTTGTACTCGACCAAGAAATGCCAAAGGTTCACGTACGGAAGAGTGCTTTGCCCAGCAAATACAAAGGGCACTTAGGCGTTAAATACAATTAGATTGTGAGCACGAACTATAGACTGTGGAAAAGCCTGCTTATGGCATCTGTGCCACTCTCTAGGTTTCTGAATCGCTTGGATGTGTGTTTGCCCCTTGGCACCATCTTAGTCAGTATCTGAGGCAGCTGATGTAGAGCTATGGTCAAAGAACAAGTCAGAGCCTGACAGAGCAACTCGCAATGTGCCTGTCAAGTGAGCATGCCTCTAAAGGCCTGGCAATTACTTATCCACTGAGTAATATCTGGTTCGAGGAATATGCCTAACAGGGATTGTGCTCTAGTATGATGCATTGTGCTTTTTGTGTGGTCTAACTACACATGCTTTCCACACATTCCTCTACACTCACCTGGTGACTAGATGACTGCTGTATAATTCATGATGCTGTGTGAGTTTGTAAAATGTACATCTAGCCAGGCTGTGCTGGTGCATTTTATATGCACACTATTGTTTGCAATTGACAACCAGAGTAATGCTAAGGTCTGTCTCAGTCATGAATGTAAGCTGGAATTAGAGAAAACTGATAAGTTTCATGTGTGTAAGCTGCGCTGGAATAGAAAAAAAGCACTGATATGTGCCCAGGCCACCACCGCGCCCCCCCCCCCCCCAGTGGGCTACCTGCAATGTCCACAATACTTTCATGAAATATGCATCAGCTGCCTCCACTCCCCCTTCCACCCGTGGCCGAGCAGAAAACTAGACCAAAGCCAGGTGAAGTTGTCAGTCTATAGAGACAGCCACGCAGTGTTTAAGCTCCAGGGATCTCTTACCTCACTGAGTTGCAGTTTGCCAAATAATTATTCACAGCTACAGACACACAGAGAGTGGTGGAAACAGAGGTGGATGAGATGTACAAAATCACCTGTGACCCGTGTAAACCTGACATTCTGTGGTTTGGCCAAATGAACCTTGTAATTCCAACAGTGACATTTATATTATGATGTATTGTATCCCCTTTAATAGATGTGTTTATTTTCAGGGTTATGGTCGTGTCACCGACGAGTAACTGTGGTTTGTTAAATAAATGTATAAAAGGGTCATTACAAGTTACAATAACACATCATGTCATATAGATTAAATTATATATACCATAAATACCACATACTACATGTTTATTATATTTTTTATTTGTTATACTTTTCATTTGTTATATATTTTTAAATGTTTTAATTAGAAAATGTTTTCTGAATGTCAGCATAAGAACACAAGAAGGTTTGATGGGGTTGAAAGCTCAGGAAAAAGCTACTAAATGGGCTTTAAGTTGAGATTGTTATGTCAACTATTTTCAAGGTCAATAATAAACTTTGATGCTCAACATTTGTTCTAGCATGGAAGATAACATTGTTACGGGTGAAGTCCACTGTCACCTATGACATTCATGACATTATAATTACAACTCGATATCCTGTAGTAGGAATCGTTAATGAAAAATCATAAACATCATTATTTTTTACTGATAAACGATAACGGTAGTTTTTTGGGATGTTCATGGTTTAACAGGGTGCCATAAAAGGAGAGAACATACCACCAGACGCGCCTCTGCTCTCTATTAGCTAAGATTACCTTCGTCTTGATCAGCTTGTATAGATCCTAATGAGTGCATTACCATAGAGACAGGTGGCAGCTCACTGTAATGAGTAAGGCAGGTTAATGGTGGAAAGTCCGCAAGACTGTGAGGGTCAGCAAAGAATTTTAAGTAGCAAACACTGAGAGGAAAAAGAAAAGGGAGAGAGAGAGCCTGCCCCATTCATTAGCTGTTTTCTCACACAGGGCCACTCGTATAACAACACTACAGTACATGTCAGTTTAGTGCACATGTTCTCTTTTTAAGATAATACTTAAAAACAGCATGGTTATGATGTCTATGGCGGTGTTTGGTATTTTATTATCCAATCTGACTTCACACCTGTACCTTTAAACAAAAGCCTGTAAATCATCTGTAAAAGTCTTCATGTATGAAGTATGAAGTCATATCAGTGTCTCCTCCTCCACAAATCTGTGTAATTGATTTACTATTTGCCTCCCGCCTCAGTGATTAGGCCCATTAAAGCTCTTTTAATGGGACAATCTCATTCAAGTGATTGATATTTGGGGAGCTGAAAGTACAGCTCCTTAGGGGCTGGGCTATACTGGAGTTTGCAAAAACCTTGCAATTAAGAAATGTCTCTGCTAGACTTGGACGCAGCACGGAGTGAAAAAAGGACGGAGAAAAGGGCCGTTAGCAAAGCCAATTATACGGTATGTATGTCCTGGGCCTTGTTTTTGATTGTTTATGTACTTTGTTACTAATTCTTGAAAAGCTTTACATTCATTCTCAATGATTATCTTTTTCTCCCATTTGTCAAAAAAGCAGGATCATATGCGTAGCTTTCCTTTTTTGTATCGGTGGATTTGATTTTCCTGCTGTATTAGCTTGGGAAATGCAGGTAGCATCAGTATGATAAGTGTGTGGGAATGTAGAAAACAGCTCCAGGCTATAGATTCAGTCTGCCTCACTCTAGCTCTCATGCCTGTAGGTAAGGCCTCTGGCGTCCCCGCTGGAGTGATCCTCAAAGGTACTCACGGTGTCTGTGTGTGTGTGTGTGTGTGTGTTCATGCAGCCACATGTTTAGTATAATCAAAGCCATTCCTCTTTTGTTGGGCATATGCACACTGTGCGGCTATCTGCAGCCATTTGTTTTTTGTACAATGCCACACCACCATTATCTATCACACATGATGTCAGCAGATTAGCTGCTGGAGCACAGGCAATTTATATGCCGCAAACTGCAAGTTGGATCAGAGCACATTTATTTGTTGTACAATAGTTCTGCCCCTCTTAACTGTGACCAAGAAGTTCAACAAAGGTAGTGTGACATACAGTAAATAGTGGTTGGTAATTTGTGTGTTATGGTAAAATACTAAAAAATAATTTTTCCTTTGAAAATCTTGATCTATGATGGATGGGTAATGATGATCTTAGATAAATCAATGGGATTTATGTTGTACAATAACACAGACGGATGTGTTTGTGCCAACGTGTATATATGTATACTGTATATCAATGCACATACATGTGCTTTTGTTTCTGGTCTCTTTGGCAGCATATAGCTGAGGTCCTTATCAAGTCTGAAAGCAGCTTAGAACTCACTTCAAAGTACTTGACAGATGATATCAATCTTTTGGCCATTCAATACTAATTTTTGTTGGGCAATCAGCCAACTTGATCAATGAAACTAGAGATGCACGTTGCCCAGAAACATGCTGGGAAGGCCATTTGTTTTTGCAGGTATTTGGTCATAACCCAAAGTATTGGAAAAAGTAAAAGTTTTGACCAAATGACAGTTATTGCGGTTCATCCGGGGGGTAGGGACATAAATGTGTTCCGTTTAATACTTGTGGAGACGTTTTGCTAGAAACCAGAAATGCCAACCTCAAGGTGGCTTGAAGAAAAGTCGAGTCACCAAATCAGTAGACTTCATCCTCTGAGGGCCATGAGTGTCTACACAAAATTCAGTGGCAGCCCATCCAGTAGTTGATGAGATCTTTCAGTGTGGACCAAAGCAGTGGACCGACTGACCAGCTGTGGCTAAAAATGCGTTCCCTCTGTGTTGCATCTATTCCACCAGACAGCTCATACGACCCACTGAATTCTCAACACTTGCGAGAGATCATTCCAAAAATGCAGTACAAAATCTTTCCATGCTACCTCGCTAAAAACTAGGACCAAGAATGACGAGTGATGCCAGACAGCGACGATTTTTAACCATATTTCCGTCTTGAAATGTCGAGTGTGGCTTGAAGACTTTGTACGTGTGAACAGTGTTTTCAGATTTACCACCATTAACGTGGGCATAGCCTTAGCTTCCTCCCTGGAGGATACACAAATTGCATAAAGTGAGAGAAAGAGAGAGAGAGAGGAGAGAGTGTCATGTCCTACTTGAGTAGGTGGATTAAGGAGGAGAGTAAAGAGAACCCCACGGATGATTCCTCATGTTTATTTCATGACACGATTCTTCAGTAAATAATCTCTCTGCCAGTATTTACCACCACAGCATCCTTTCCATGCTGCCTTGTGTTTTTGTTCTAAAGATCTCATATTATTTTATTGCATCCCTGACCTCTTAAACAAGGCTAAAGGCTCTCTCTAGGATTAGATATCAATCGGTCTCTGGCTTGTTCTTACTTCTGTACGTTTCCGATATCAGTCTTCATCTCCTGTCTTTTTCCTAACTCCTGTCTAGAATTCTTCCCATCGATTTATTTCTCCTTGTTCCTCCAGCCCTCTCACTCTTGTGCCTTTTCTCTCTGTAGCTCATCGAGCCGCCTCGCGTCTTGCCCTTGGTTTGTTATGTAAGCAGCACTCTCCTCCTTTTATCTCCCTATGCACTCATTGTTTTCTATTGCCATGGCAATCTGCTACAGACATCATGGCGATGAGTTTCAGATCTCCTAACAATGTAGTTAATCTCGGGGATTGATCCGATGCTCGCAAATTGTGCAATTTGCCCCGATTGCTGACATATCACAGGGTGTTTTATCTTCATTCCTTTACTATCCAAGATACTGCTGTCTGCATCATTTTTACATTTCATACTGCCACAAGCGTTGGGTCTAAGCAGATGCTCTTGCTCAAGTGCTTTGATGTCAACTATTTGGTTAGATCTTTGCCTAAAAAACTTGTGCCTCCCCACTGCTCTTACTCTCCACTTCCTCCAACATCAATACCCGTCATGGAGCTGCGTGTAGTGAGAGGTTTAGGGTTTTGCTCTGAGCTAATCTCTCTTGGTGTTCAAAAGCTGAAGGCCCACTGACTCCAGCCTGCTGACTCTCGCTCCACTGTCTCCCAGCAGCCTGTTGCCATGGTTACCTCAGCTCAGTGGCAGGCCGATGCAGCAGCAGCCTAATGTATGATACAACCTCCTTCACTAAACACTAGTGCTTTTGTGTCGCTGTCATAAGGCACCTCCCTGACGCCTTCTGCTCGCCCCTCCAACTGTCACTGGGCTTTGTGGGCCTGCCTCGGACAGCATGGGGAAATGACAGATGTGAATTAGTTTGTGAACACATGCGGGCACATGTGTTTATTTCCAAATTGGTGAAACATTCACAGGTTACAAGAGAGAAATCGCCGTTAGTTTAGTTCCATTTGACTTCATCGAATGCGTACCCTTGGTGAAGTAAGAATGCATTTTGGCCTTTGTGTTTGGGAGCGGTCTGTATAGATATGCTTCAAATTTATGCCGGCAGGAAGAAGATAATGACCTTGTGGATGTGTCCTTGAGGGGATGAATCAAGAAACTGAGGGGAAAGGGAGGAAGGCGCTGGAGATGGGGGAGATTATGCAGGAGATAGAGCGGCAAGGAGAGAAAGAGGTGGCTTCAAAGTAAGAAGTGCTGAATGTATGAGTAGGAGAGGATACAGATGATAAAAAAAAACACAAGAAGGTACTTGGTAATGCAACAGTTGGATGTTGTAGACTCTATGGAATATTAGGCAATCAGCAATTCATCATAAGTATTCAGAGGTGTTTATGCATGGTTTTGAGAGTCTTACAGTGTGGGCTCCCCCCAGACGAAATTGAGACAAATTTCCAAATTGGCAACAGTAGAGGTATGACGAATGCGCTAATAGCAGCTTGTATTTTCAACATACTCATGGATGTGCAGACAGCTGTCGTTAAATTGCTTTGATGCTGAAGAAAAAGATTATTCTGAGGCAAGTTCTGCAGCTATAAGGAGCATCTGTTATTCTATGATTTTTAAGTGAATTTATGGATATTTATTAGTAATGGACATCAGAGATTGTGTGCTCAGATTTGACTTTAGGTAGGACTCTGAGGAGGACTGCGGTTTTTCTACACAAATCCCTGAAATTGGGAACATAGTGTTAAAACGAAAGTAGCTTAATTCCCTCCATGAGCTGTGTGTCACTGCTGCAGCTCCAGCTGCTGACCGTGTTGGTGGGATGGTCAGACTAAATGAATAACTACCTGTTAATTTTCGAGCCCCGGCCATGCAGCTGTCCCTTTCACCTCGCGCAGTATCTTTTCCTGATGTCTGCCTGCTGAGGCACTGCCCTGCAACTCTCTTTCACAGTTTGAAAACCTCTGCTTTAGGCCGACAGTATAGCAGTCTTTCCTTTCCTCTTTGATCTCTAATTTCCTCTCGGGGGAACAAAACAAAGACTCTTTTTAGATCGTGTCATTCTTTTTCACCATTTATAGGAATATGGAGGCTCAGTCTGCAAAATGGCGTCTGTGCGTTTCATGACGCACACATACATTTCATAGAAAGGCACGGGGAACACTGTGTAACGAAAAGTGTACTCTGCAACTGTCTCTCTACAATAATTTGTGTACCGGAACAAAACAGGATATGAAATGAATCGACCAAAATCAAATTAATTATATTCTACTCTGTGCTTTCCCATATTTGGATAATGAGGCCATGAGTTATTTAAAGGCACTGGGATGGATGGAGGGGCAAAAAAAAAAAAAATAGGTGAATCTTGCGGAGGGAAAAAAAAAATCTGAATGCCTCCCTCTCGCCCCAGGCTCATTGTCATCCCTAACAGTTTGATGTAATATTAACATGTCAGAGCAGAGGAGCAGAGCCTATCACGCTGCCTGTAATAATCGCCGACGGTTAGGACTACTTCCTAGCACGGGGAGGAGGAGAGCACACTGAGAATATCCCTCCTTCTCACCCAGTGGCCTACATTCACAGCCAGGTAGACCTCGGGCCTCCCAATCTCTCCCCCAGGGCTATGTCTGATTTAGTTTGTGTCACAACCGCAACAGATACAATATTTCTGTCCTCCTAGCGCACCATGGTGAGTTATCATTGCCATGGTAATACAATAAAAACATCTCATGTTGGAGAGCATTCACAGAAACACTACCATCAATGTAATTTGATCTTATGATGCAGCAAATAGTCAGTATTTTTCTGTAGGTTTGATTTAACAAACTGTGCACTGTGCAGTATGTTTTCTTTTTTTTATGTTGTTGCAACTTGTAGAGGATATTTTTCATTTGATTCTGTGCTCTGTTGGTAGGTGAGAGAAAGACACATCATATCCACCCACTGTCTGTTGCAATACAGCAACACAGCTCTGCTCATTTCCCAGCCCAGCAAGTCACGCAGTCGTCTCTAGTGTGCTTTTAAATGAATTTGTCCATGCATTAGATGAGGCTCTCTCTGTTTCTATGCCACAAGGTACACACAAACACACACACAAATAAAAAAAACATAATGAACTGGAGAAAGCTCATGTTTAATAGAATAGGTATAATGAATAAAAGTCAAAGTGAAGCCTCTCAGCTGTGATTAAAATAAACCTTTGTCCACTGAGCGATCACTGATGAGCCATGAAAAAGTGACAGATAAACTACAGGGAAATTATCAACATTCAGTGAATGCAAAAAGCAACTTCAAGCTTGGACCGAAACCAGAGCGGGGACATCGTTGTCTCTCCCAAAATCACACAGGAAGCATGTTGAACAGGCAGCTGAGATCAAAGCTGAAACAATCCCACCGTTATCTCAGTTATTCAGCTCCACCAGGTGTGAGCTGACCTCCTGGGTAATTTCCTACTTAATTACACTGCATGCCGCCATTTATGAATCATAATGACGTTATTTCCCACGACTCTGTGCTGTTGAGACATGAAGGCAAACTCATATCGATCAAATCAAAGTGTCCAACAGTGAGACGCTTGACAAAAACTTATTAGGATAAGGTCTTCTCAGCCTTTTAAAATGTACCAGAGTAAAACCATAAATGGTGCAGTTTTTGAAATGTCAAACAACTTACAAAGCAAATTGAAACCCTCTTCCATTTCACCCTGTTCAGTGAAGTAAGACTTTCCATTTGATTTCAGGCTTGTTTTTTATCTTGATTAAATTATCGTGTCTTTCACTTTAGAGTAGGGTAGCAGTAGTTTCATCTGTATCTCAACATTATTCTCAAGTAAACTAGTGCCAATGGATGAAAAAGACTTGTCTATAAAGAGCCAAAGTGAAACCCAAACTTCTGGGTTCTCTTCTAGAAAAAACAAAACCTTGTTTAAGATTTCACTGACATTTGTGTTAAGGCAAATGACTGAAAATCCAACTTTATTCAACAATATGCCATTTGATTCACTTTACACATCTAGGAAAAGATCTAATATTAATATTTCTATCATTTCTTTAAATGGTCTTTGATGAACATCATAGATTACAGCAAAAAAAGTTGGAATGCAGTAAAAGACAGTAGAAGTAGAAGAGAGCATTGGTGAATGTCATGTATATAGAAGAACCAAGTTATGAGGATGTAGGTGTGTGTGTGCGGACACAGTACATTTTTATGGAAGCTCTAGTTTTTTTTGTATGCTAACAAATTAATCATTGTGCTCTAATCAATACATCTGTTTTTTAGGAATCAAATGACTATGTAAAGTAGAATCGCTCAGCTCTGTGGTGCGTTTCAGCAGTTTATTGTTTTGGTTTTATGACCTGCAACTTTACTGTTTTGGTTCGCTCTCACCTTGTCATCAACGTCGGCTTCAGCAGGCCGCTGGTTTAGCGTTCTGATGAAGCCAAGCCAGAACTGATGAAGTTCTGATGAAGCCAAGCCAGAACTGATGAAGTTCTGATGAAGCCAATTTGCGCTACATGACCAGCAACAAAAGAACGGAAAAGTTAGCATCTACTACTAAAACTCTCATATTTCCCGCAAGAGTTGGAGACCAAAACCAGAGCTAAAAGTAGTGTATATTAGATTGAACTCGCAATCATCAGAAGAATGCTAATGTTTCTCTGTATTTGCTGAATATGTGAATAAGCAAATCCTTGCTAACAAGTTGGTCATATCAACTCTATATGATGATGATATGTCACAGTTGCGTTTACAGCTTGTTGCTGCCGCCAAATGGCCAAAAATTACTTCATACAGGTCTAACTTTGGTAAACGTTCTGTAAAAAGTTCAGTAGTGGATGCTGATTTACATTAGAATACATACAGTGAACGAAGATGCTTATTTTTTCACAAAGACAGATGAAATTATTTCCAAATGAGAGATTGCATCAATTTACAGAATCCAGTGGAACAGTGGTGAACCAGAAGGTTGCTATTACTAGCTTTTTGTACCATTTTAATCTGAGTCCAACAGACTAGAGTAACTCAGTGGACCTGGGTAAGAGATAAAAGCAGTGAAAACCCGCTGCATGTGTTTCACTGATAATTAGTGCATGCCTTAACAGGAATCCTGACCAAACCCATTACCCTATTTCTTGCACTCAGACACGAATTAGTGCAAACCAAAGTGAAGTATTACTTAATCTTGAAGTGAGGTTATTCTGAACAGCCTTCTTAGACATTGTGTAGAAAAAACTGAAAAAACGTTCCTTTGGTATCCTGGGAAATTGTCATACCCAAAGGCTAAAGCACTCTAAATTAATTACTTGAATAAATATCCATTGAATAGATTGATTAAATTGATAGCTTGACTTGATTTCAACCAGTAAACAGTGACAGTGCTTCAGCTCAGCTTCGATGCGAAGACAACTGTATTTTAGAGCTGCTAGAGGAGGCGATGTGTGCAAAATAATAATCTGATGAGTGCAGTTTGTCTCAGACCTGTGAAAAGATAAATCACAGTGGTTAGATACATGAGTGCCTTTAGAGTCGCTATCTCTACCCATTTTTCTTTCTCTCTCTCTCCCTCTATGTCTTTGGCCTGCATTCAGTAGCATAGAGGGCGCCATGACAACAGCTTTATTAATCACATCAATCATCAGTAACACCATGGCGACCAAAGGGAGCTCTAATCGCTTCTCACCGAGCTGACTATTTCTTTTCTGAGGGGCTCATTGCAGTCGGCATTAACTTGACGTGTTTGTTTGTGTGTGTGTGTGTGTGTGTGTGTGTGTGTGTGTGTGTGTGTGTGTGTGTGGGTGGAAATCTGATTGTCTGTCAGTGTATTCTCTGTTTGTACCGAGGGCACAGGGGAAAAGAAGTTGTTTCCTTGAACTTCTTTATTACGATTGCCCTCAAAACTTTATCCCTCGTTTTCTGAGGAAGAAGTAAAATGTTTCTACCACTTTTACTTGATACCATCTATACAACACAATCTACCTATACGCCTTCGCTGAATTTTCTGCCTCTTGCTGTGTGGAGTTTTCTGTATATTTTCTGACAAAAATATCCCAAATACGCCAGGATGGATTCAAGTTAGATTTAATTGAATTTCGTTAAAACATTGACAGCCCCCAAAGAATTCATCCAACAGACTTTGGCAAATATTAGCATTGAACGTGCTAAATTAAGATGTGTTAGCATTTAGCTGAAAGCATCACTGTGCCTCTAGCATGGCTATAGAAGAAGTTAATCATAGGTCTCTTTTGAGATTTGAGAAAATGTGCCGTATTTCTCTTTGATTTATTTGTTTCATTTTAAGTTTAAAAAAAAAAAAAAGAAATTCCCCCATGCTGTACTTTAGTCTGATGGCACAATTAGTGGCTTTTAGCTCAGGCTGTTGGTTCTTGAAAAAGCAGTAATGGGACAATGAACACAAGCAGTCAGCCGATTAAGCAGGTTGAAAACAAGCGTCCAGGTTAGTCAGACTAATTTAGAAGAGAATAACAGAGGTGAAAGGGTGAAATTACAACCCAAACTATCCATTATGAACATCCACCACATTTTACAGCCCGACTTTCCAGTTTAACTTCGACCCACTGTACTTGCTGCAATCAGAGAATTTTTTTTGCAATATGAAGAATGTGACTGCTTTTGGTTTTACCTTCTTATTGTATGTAGTATCAGCTAATCTGGCAAAACTATCAGGTTGTTTACAACACTTTTTGCCTCAGTGGACTTATTATTGACCAGAATGGAAACTGGCTGGCAACAAACTTTAGTAGTTAGACTGTCATGCAGTTTGTAAACAAGACATCATTTTTACCAGATTAGCTGCCAGATCTGAGATGTTATCACTTACTTTTGTTAGTAAAAAGTTATCACAATATACAGAGCTACAAAAGCTAGCTTCCTTTTAATATTAACAACCAGTTATCTCAATAAAATGTGCTACTTTTGATTGATTAGTTCACTGTGTTTGCCAGCTTCCATTCTGGACAGTTTTTTTCTGGTTTCTTGGAGCAGAGGCAGCAGTTTTCTAGCAGGTTTCTTCTTTGGTGCTGCCTTTCCATGTCATTCACTGTCATCCTTTGGCTGTATCATCAATCAAACTGTTATTTTCGTGAAATATCTCCACATAACACCTTCTCTGCTTTTTGAACACTATCTCCTCTCTGCACCTGAACATTTCATCTCAAATATGAGCCAGTCCATGAAAACCCGCCGTTCACAACAGTCCTGACGTTCCCATTTCACAGAAACGGGGAACATTTGCATAATATTATCTGTTTGAGGTGGTGCGATTCCTTGGCAAGCATACAATGCCTCATTAATTAAGCATAACATGATAGGCATCCCTCACATCATGTACAGTTTTAGCTGAGCAGGCAGATGGTTCATGATTTCTTAATGGAGAGAAATACTTAGCATGGTACGCTGGCTGCTTTGACAGATCAATAGTAGTGAGGGGGTGAAATTCAGTGTATTGCCTCTGCGTGTGCTTTGTTTTCCAAATGGGGCTGTTTGTCAGGACGCCACACCACTTCCACGGTGTGTATTAAAAAGTAAAGGCTTCACATGAGACTTGTTCAAAGTTAAGAGAGTTAGCTTTCTGTGAATAATGAGAAGAGATTGCCTTGTCAGAGTGAATGCCCAAAGGAATCTAGGTTAGTCATATGGGAATGGGAATGAAAGAAAAATTGTTATACCCATAATCAGTGGAAGACATCTCTTTGTTTCTCAGCTCAAAGGCTCTGTTCAGAGTTCTGTCGGCTGGCAGAGAGGCTGAGGGCACGCCAAGGCTGTAGGCAAATGTTCCTTGATGTGGACGCAAAATTGAAATAACATTTTGTGTGTTTTGTGAAAGGAAACCCTGTTCCCCTCGGAAGCTAAGCAAAATGCTAAGTTTGTGTGTGGCTAATCTCCCTCTCTTTGCTGCGACAGATGATCGTGTTGATGGCTGTCACCTTGGAAATTAGAGGTTGACCTTTGCAATTGCATGGTGTGAAGAAACAGTTCTCGCTGCTCTCCTGTTCCTCTCTGCACAAAAATAAAAGCAAATGAACCAAAAATATATATTCCACTACATTTCGATGTATTTGTTGCTTATTGTTATAGTATGTGTGAGTGTGTGTGCACATGTGTGTGTGTATGTACGCACAAATGAATTATTACTGGCAAGTTCATTTCATCTTTGAGTGATTGCTTTGCTGAAGGTAGCAAGGCTCATACTGTGATATTAACGTATTAATTTGTGATATTAATTTCTAGACATCCAAACATAGACTCGGACTCTAAGATCACCCTTCTAAATGGACTAAAAGCAAAAAATCTGCTTCCGGGTTTTGCAAATTAGTAGACTTTATGCAAATTGTTACATAAGGTATGCAAATGACTGTAATGAGGATGGTGCACGGTTTAGTCATGGCAAGAGTTGAATTTCTGCACATCAATACATAGACTTAGACTCTAACCCCCTTTCTAAGTTGTAAAATGTAGCCGCATTGACCAAATTGTTTGATAAATCATGCACATTATGCTAATGAGGAAATGCTGCATGACTCATGACCATAGTAACAGCTGAATTTCTGGACATCAGAAACATGGACTCTCAGACCACATCTCTGGCTTTCTTAGCTCATTGTGCTAATAATTCAAACTGTCCAATATGTGACTCTTCATCCACTGGGCCTGTAGATGATATTTCAATCATAGAGTCCAGTAAAATTCCATATCATGGTTTTCTGTTTGCTGATATACTTAATGTTTGGACACTCTTGATTTTCCAAAAGTAATAAAAGATGTGCATAGTCAAAATCAATCTCAAGGAAAATGAAAAAGAATCAAGGGACTCCTGATCCAAATGTGACAAAATGAGAGGAGGGGGGGACTCAGTGTTGGCACAACTTAGCTGTTGGATGCAACAAATAGGAATAAAACACTGCATAATAAATGGATTATACACCATTTACACCAGGCATTAACATGTGCGTGATTTCTTGTGATTGGATGACATCTAGCTTAGCCACATATAAATCCAGGTGTAAATACCCCTAATGCACAGAAAAGGCATATTAATGCAGTTGTTCCAAGTCCTTCAAAAGAGGAGTTGTTTTTCAAGTGGAAACGCATCTATTTTCTCTTGCTTGCATGTGATCTAATGCCAAGCTGCAGTTCCTCTAACCCAAAGTAATGACAGTAACATCAATAACAGTAAAATATGGACGACATCATAGGTGCTTCTGTTATTCTTATAGATTCACTACTAATATTGTCTATGTTGCGTGTAGTTCATGAATGTAGTGTTGCTGCAGATACAAGACAACAAACCACAAACATTTAAAGAGAACCAGCGCTGAAGCACTTTCGTGACCATGACATGAGATCATTTGCATTTGCTTTGCATAAACAGACATTTAAATGTATATCTGATAGCTGGGGGTGTGTACTTTGTCAGAGGTGAAACACTTTAAGTGGATGGAATTTCCTTTTGGCTCTGAAGCCCATGTTAGCACAGCCTTACAGAGCCTTTAGCATGGCTGTAGCCTCTAAGTGTTGTTAAAACCCTATCATTCAGATATAGAAATAACCGTCCAAAATAATCCCCTCCTGATTCAGATTGGTCATTGTTGTCAGCGCTTTAGTTCTAGTCTGTTCTATTGCATTACATTGCCTGCTTGGCCCGCTGTAGGGCTCACCGCTTGTGGATCTAATGAAGTTTGTGCTCTATCCACACCTCATTGCTTCATGAGAGTCTCTGGGGTCGAAGTAGTCAGACTGAGACACACACACACACACACACACACACACAGTAACACAAGCACCTTTCCTTTTATCACTGCCATGTTTGACAGTACAGAGAATGAAAGCTGTTCTCGCATTTATGTCTTTTGTAGATGTGAAGATGCCATTAAAAATGTATGTGAGACTATTTTTTGTCTCGAGCTTACATGACACACAAAACACCTATTGTTTCACTAATCCATTTCCATCACCTGCTAATGAGGCTAATGGTTGACATGTCACTGTCACATCTTTGGATGAAACGTATGCTTTCCCTGCGTTGGTGCTCCTTTCTCTCTCTCTCGCTCTTTTTCTCTTTTCCAACTTTTGATTCTAACAGCTCTAATGACAGCCTTATCTCCTTTCCTACATGCAATTTATCACCGTCTTCCCCCTGTGTGGGCAAACAGGCACTATCACACAGCACACTGCTTGACATAGCTGAGACACATTAATGAAGGTCATCGGGTCACTCCACGCTCGTGGCTGCTTCCACTGGGCTCTCAACCACCTGACACCCTCTTCACTCCTCCACCCCCAGACAGGCCTCCTTGAGGGCTCCGTGACGACTCCCTGCCTCGCATTATCCTATCAGGTTAATTTGAGCTGCAGCCAAAAAGGAAATCCTCGACTTGATGCTAATAAGCTCAGACACTCTGAAATGAATGAGGACCTTTTATTTTAGCTTTCGCTTTTCATTTCTCTGGGCGGAAATGTTGAGAGTGGACATGCGCAGCAGTGGACTATAAAATAAACATTCTTAAATGGATTTTTTGAAGATTGATTAAAGTTTTAAAATAGAGGGACCCATCTGTACATGACAGACACTGACAGAAAAAGCACGGAATTAGAAAAAGTGCACTGTTAATTTATTCAGAGCTAGAATATTGATATGAAAATGTACTTTAAGTGAAAAGTTACAAATTGCAAAAAGGAAAACCTAAAGACTAAAGCACCTTCTACCTTTTCATGAGTAACTGTTGCAAGATGTGAGGTGATCACTTCAAACAGTTGTTAAGATTAGACTGACTTTACCACAAGTTATTTTTTAAGGTTGTTTTGAGGTTGTTTGTTTCATATTACAGCATCATGAGCTCACATTTAGAAGATGCACATTAAAAAGAAAAAAAGAGATAAAATTCAGACTATAAACATAATGTATGTATGATGTCATAAAAACTTGGAACAATTCTAGCAAAGTATCATATTTCAAATCCTTAACCTGGTGCCCTGTAGAATTTAATTACTGCATCTGTGTTACACCAGAAAAAGTGTGAGACTACTGATTTTACGCTGTTGATTTTAATGCATGAAAATATAAATATGTATTTACCCCGGAAAGGTGACATGAAAACTTTACTAGTGTGGTAGGTTAAAATATTTTGATATTTCAATATTGATTTCAATAAAATACACCTAAAAGCAATAAAATAACCCACTTGTCATTGTTTTGGATGGTTGGTAGCTCCTTTTTCTTAGCGTACTATCATTATTAGCCGGAACAATGCTGAAGCACCGTCTTTCCAACGCTGACTGTCGGATTAGGCTTCCACAGCTGGTGTAGCCTTACTAATACTTGCTATTCATTTCACTGTAACCCTGACAGTATAGATTTCCACACGCTTCAGTGTAATCAGATGATCTTAATTCAGTGGTAGTGGTTTGGATATGGCAGAATCGCTTTGTTCCCTTAATTGGTATAATGCAGATGCAAGTGGAGATATGGGTATTAATGAGTTCTTATTGGATTAATGGTGTGTCACTACTACTAACTTACTTGAGGATTATTGTTACAGCGGCTGATGTCCACTGTATTTTCCCACCTCTGTCCTGATAATATGAAAAGAGCTCACAGAGAAACTCCACACATCCCTGTCGCACCTACTGCTCGACTTTATGCCACTCAAGGTTTCCAGACGGAGATTTGTAAGCTATTAACACAGGCTCGACCTTTTCCTTCCATCCCATCACCTCAGGGAGAGAGGGTTGGATGGGGTGTGTTTGATTTAGCTGCGGTGACAGCTCTGGATTCATGTACTCTTTAAGGATTTTCTAAAAGACAACAGAAAGTCTTCCAAAAGCCTCAAGCTAAGGCATGATGGGTGAGCTTACAGCACCATCTCCTCCTCAACAAAGACTGTAGCTCACTGGAGACTAAGGGAATGTGACATGGAATTTCTTGAGAGCAAACCTGATTAAACAAAACCGGGAAATGTCGATTGTTCTTTTCTTTTTTTTCCTCCTTCCTGTGCTGAAAAAATTCACCAGGAGCAGAATTTCTCATCAGACTTCACCCTAATTTCTAATTTGCACCAGTGTTTCATGTCTTTGTCGGAAGGTGTTTTCATTGCTCCCAGGTGGGGCTCCATGTGGAGATGCGCTGGCACATGGCACCTTCTTGAGATAAGAAAGATGAGAAGAGAGGGAAAAAATATATTAGCTTAACAAATCAATAAAGCACTTTAGCCTCCAGGAGGCATCCTAAAAAAGTAATACTCAGGCAGTAAGCATGCATGCACACAGCAGAAAGTCATCCGTCGCTGGTCCCACAGCAGCTGTGGAGGCTACTGGCACAGTGGATCGGATTCAGTCGGGTGTGTGCATATGTGAAATGAGGGTTATCTGTTATTGCAATGATGTGAGAAATTTTATTACAGCAGCAATAAGAGGAAGAGGAGATGGCTGCTTTGTGCTAGTTCAGTTTCCACATTTCAGTGTGGTGCGGAGAAACAGCAGGACTCAGGAGTGTGGATGAAATAAATACAGTCGGAGTCACTCTAAAGCCTCCCTGATTGCTAATCAGATATGATTTATCATGACTGTTATTTCTCAGAATCATGTCGTTTTACTCAGCTGCGCCGCGTGTCATCTTCTTTTGAGTCCTGCATGAAGTTCTTATCAATTCGATAATTCTCTCTTACAAAATGAGAAATAATCAAGCTCTGATCACATAAGCAGTACAACGTAAAGCAAGGATCCATTTAGACTATTCTATCAAGACTTCACTCTAAGTGTTACTTTAATTGGTGCTTTTGTAGCACATCGAATAACCATTTGTGTGTTGTTAACGGCACGTTTGCCTTAGAATCACTCCATGCATACTGTATGCTGCTGTTGCAATCCACTTTAATGCCTGAGCTTGCTGCCTAAGGCCATCAGAAAATCACAAGCATTACAGCATCCACACAAGATAAAGCCCCCCATATGTGATCCCCATTAGTGAACATTAGATCCCCACCAGTGAACTGTTTGTCCTCACCTGTGTGGGGATAGCTTACTGTTTCTTATGTGGTTGTTTTGTTGTCCACAATAGTCTGCTGTTTTACTTTCAATTAGGTTTTTTTTTTTTTTCATGTCCAATGTCAGTATTTTTAAAATTCTTGTGCCTCTGCATGGCAAAGTTGAGGATTATGGCAAATGAACTTTTGGTGTGGTTACAGTTAGGAAAATAAAACTCTGAATTTAGGGAAAGATGATGTTAGAGTTTAAGGTGAACATTTCCTGCAGGTATGTGACAGACTGCTGATCCAATCTACTTGCTTTTCGCATTGCTAGTCACAGTAAACGGACACTGATGCTACTTCCTGCATTGCCACTGAATCTTGGCATAAGATGTAATCTCTTGGGATTCTGACCTGGAAAGCTCAGTTTTGCAGTGTATCATAACAGCAGTGTATTGTACCTAGTCGACATGTGCAGATACTACAGTCAACTTTTTTGCCACCTTTGACTCCTTGTGTATTCAGTATGTATACAGTAATACTGTACACAGATTCTCCGTAACATACCTTCTGACTACCTCGTGCAAATTCCAAATGATAATTCCTGGTTGTTAACATTTTGTGACCCTCTAAAATGAAGCATATACCCCTTTTTTTTTGTAGTTCCAGGTTATACGATGCCCCGGGAACTAAAGTCAGAAGTTGAAAGTCCCTTTCGTGTTTGTGTTTCCACCACATCTGTAGAAGACTAAGCACGCTAGTCCTATACTTTTTAAACACTGATTAAATACAAAAGCATTTTTTTGAGATGCAAATTTCACACAGAGTCATGTGTTGTTCTTTATTGTGGAGTGTTTGAATTGATCTAAGTAATGGATGCAAAGGAGACATGCAGAGGTGGGAAGGGAAAGTGAAAACTCCAGCGTGCTTGTTTCCAAGTTTTTTGGCACTAGGAACTGAGGCTGGGGTCTAAATTTAGACCCAGCTTCCTCTGCTCAAAACACAGGTAGCAATCTTGGGTCCCTAAAACGGTTCCTGGGTTCCTGGAAAAGTACGTACTGTGGGCTAATTGAGTTGTTTTGGTAGATATCTCTGCAAGGCACCTGGATAAAAATTCAGTTTTTCGCAGTTGTTGTGTGGCTGAGCTGTAAGCATAGTGTTTCACCTCAACCTTGTTATCGAACTGAACTTTGTTATTGTATACCTGTTCATCTATCCAAAGGAAATGTGTTTACACCACCAGTACATACGCCTCGCAGTGGTTTGTTTCTCTAGCTACCGTCCTCACACAGCAGCTCTTGGTACATGTGTCTGTGGAGAGTAAAGGCTCTGAAAGTGTGCCAGTGGTGGCTGGCCTACAGTATGTAGCTGCTTTGTAGAGGTTAACTTGAAGCAAAGGATGTGTCAGACATTTTGTATCTTGTTGTGCAGCTGAGAGGAGTTTGAAGCGTGGCTGTGTCTGAGAGGTAGAGCAGATTTTCTTCTGATGACAGAGTTTGCGGTTCGATTCCCACCTCCTGTCTGCATGTCAAAGCATCACTGAGCCCCATATTGCTCCGTATGATCAGACCGGTACATCAATGTGTGTGTGAATGGGTGATTGAGTAGCAAAAATTTTGCAAAGCACTTTTTGCTACCATATTATGATGATAATAGTTATCCCCTGCAGGAATTTCACCCAACATTGGAATGAAATATACACTCTTAAACCAATATTTGTTTTTCGTCTACATATCGAGCCCCTACATGTTTTTACTGACCAAGTGTTCTGCCCTCAATACCGCCTGCATTTGTAGCGATCACACAATTACAACATTTCAACACCTTCACAACACTTTGGGTCCAACCCTGAGTGGTGTGAGACAGATACTTAATTTTCCGGGGCTGCTGCCACTCCTGATTTGTGCGCTTTGTCATTGCCTCAGCGGTCCTGTATGTCAACACTCTAATTCTCTCCTGCTCCCAGCCTCAGGTCAGCTCTGTCTTCCATTAAAAATCACATAATCCACGACCACTGAGATTCCTACTCCATGGAAGAGTGCTCTACACTTGTGTAATTACCCAAGTTTTTTTTTTGTATAGTCCACTTTCTGTCTCACGGGGTCTTCCTCTGTAGCAAAAGGAACAATTAATTTTGGGTCACTGCTGTGGGGCATTTGGAAATTAAAACAGTCTCTCTTGGATTATTCCTGCTAAAATAAAAGAGCTTGATTACTCCCTCAAGAATTTTTCACAACTAATTTCTTCAACCTCTACTAGCATTGCTAATGGATGACCAACGCGTTGGGGGGTAGTTTGGGGGGGGTGTCTCAGGTTTTTCGTCTCATCAAACATGAAGTACCTCTGTCTTTTCTTTTTTACATTCTGCCGGGGACTATAAAAGTTATCGGGTTGAACCCCACGTGTTACCTCCTCCGTGTCATGAGAAGTTGATTTGGGAAAAACTGCAAATCCTTCCCACCATTATCTTAAAAAAATTGACAGTACTGACTCTGTAAAACCTTTAAAAATGATAAAGTAAAGTGGAAAAGCATGACCAAATATTATAGCTACATGTTTGAAGCAAGGGCTGTTGACTGCTACAGTACCAGTAAATAATTTGGTAGCAAAGTGGCCTTACATGTTAAGTGAGATGTGTAAAGAAACCTTTAAGAGTCTTAGTTAAACAAGTGCTCCACTCCTTTAGCACTGCACTCGCAATCAACATTTACTGTACACGTTCTTCTTGCCTGGTAAATCCTGAGGCCTACATTTCCCAGAATGCAACTCGACTGCAGATATTTGGGTTTGTTATGCCTAGTAGTGGCCAATGTAGCCTCGAGCCACTCATAGTCTTTCTCCGCTATCTGGCAGCCCCCTATGGCAACGAAAGCCTTTAGCGGTACTCATGAAGACCTGTAAACACACTTTGATGTTTAAAAGTGGTGTAGCTCACCTTTATGGTGAAACAACTGATGATAAAGCACGTTTACACGTGGACTACTATTCTAAATTGTCAACAGTCATACAGTGCTACGTTGCTATATGATAAAGTTTGTAAAGGGGTGCTGAATTAAAGTATGAATATGGGGGAAAATACCCTCCCAAGAAGTCAAACTACCCTAAATAACCCAAAAACAAACATTACAATACTCTCTCCCTTCTCTGATGGTCCCTCCCCATGATAAGAATTTTTCATACAGTCAATAAGTTTGCAGGGAAAACAATACACATCTTATTTGTTTGTGTAAAGCTTGTTTACATGTTCTTGGAGACTTGTAGTAGTTTCATGAATTTCTGAAACACAGCCAAAGTAGAATTAACGAGTGTGAGTTTTATCGTACTGCATAAATCACTGTCAAATGCAAATCAATATTGCCTTTAATTGCCTCAGTGACAGTGATGAGTGTCTTTTGGATCATCAGTTGTATCTGGACCTCAGTGCAGTAATCTAATATGTTCAGAAACGCCTACAAAAAAATGGACACCTTTGTCCAAATGACTACTTAAAGCCATTAGTCGAGGTACTCTCATTTAACGATCTGCCCAGGGACAAGACAGCCTTAAATCTATTTTGAGCAGTTTCAGATCCTCTCTCTCATCAATTATCACGACAACCCCTCTATTTTTTTCCTCCAGTATCTATGGAAAATACGACATGAGGTAAACGGGTGCGAGCATCCCTCTCCTGATTTAATTAGACTGATCCTGATGGCAAAGACACGCTCCAAATTCTATTAACCTCGCCGGAGAGAGGGGGGAAACTCTGCACGACCCTGATGAAATATTTACTGGTGGGATGTATATGCTCTGCAGGGCATCAGGAGAAGAGGGTGATATGGGAGAAAAAAAGAGTTGCAGGATTATCCAGGAGGAGGCCCGCTGGTGTTAATCATCTCTTGTGCACTATTGAAAAATGGATAATAAATAAATGTAAAACACATTCACTCAACGAAATGCTGACTGCAGGCACAGTGGTGGGACGAGTAGGAATTGCAGCTGCATATGGAAAGTGGTAAAAACTAACATTGCTGTTACAGGATCTGATTACAGACGCATTTAAACTGGAAGTACACAACTTTATTTAGACATTTCCATTTTCAGTCCTCTTTTATTTGACTGAAATGTTAATGTTTACATAATCTGCAACGTTTTCTCCCTCTTGCTCTGAATTAAGGGTTATTTTAGGAGCTGATGTACAGTACGTAGGCCTTGGACTGCCTTCTGTACACAAAGGACATTTCTCGCCAATGGCTATGACATGTAGCTGGGCTGGTTAACACTGTAGAAAATGTCATACTCAGTGTTTTTTTCTTGTTCAATGATAAAAAACAATGCCTCTGTAGGTGCAGTTTATTTGACTGTTGCTCCAGTTTCGGCATTACAGCGAGATTCTTTGAGCATTTAATTTCCTCACATAAGCAGCAGTCAGCCTTTCTAAAGAAAGTACGGTGCTGTCGCATGAGGGGAAATCTTGATGCGTTGACAGTTCTCGAGACAAAGATAATGGAATTTGAGCTCAAAGGGGAAAATGAAAAATACCAAGATAAGTATTCCAATTTAGCTATCACACATTTAATTGAAAATCTTCCGTTTTGATCGTGCAGATGGGTTCGTGGTTTAAATGAGGGTAAGGTGCTGAACAAGGTCAGTCCCGACGTCTGAGTCCCGTCAGAAAAATCTCATTACAGAGACATTCTTATTTAGGGAGGTTGTCTCTTGCCCAAAAGAGGAACTATATGCTTCGACAGGTGATGATTACATTGTCTGTGGCTTAGTCTGTCCAGATGTGTGTGGGGATGTAATTGTACAAGCGTGAGTGCATCTGTGTGTGTGTGTGTGTGTGTGTGTGGGATACACATACTGTATTTACCGACTGAGAAGGTTATGGAAACTACAATTAAGGCTCATTCTTTTATTTACTTTACAGAATCTCTCAGAAGAGGATTCCCATATGTTTTTAAAGGGCTAGATTTCTTTCATTTGACGGACTTCCTTGTTCATACAACAGCTGCGTTTCTTGCTCAAAGAGGTTGCTCTCCCACCTCGGTTTAGAATGAAGCCTATAATATATCGCAGGTATTATAACGTGAAAATAAAGATTGTCCTTTGAGTCCTTACAGGGGAATTCCATCCGCAGTTTTCAAATTGGAATTGCCTACTCAACCATTCGCAAATAGCAATGATGTTGGTTACAGCGCTGATGCCCTGAGAAATGAGAAACAGTTGGGCTTTGGAAAACGGGGTCTTGATGCTAAAACATACATACTTTTGAATTTTCTGATTTGAATACATCTGAAACACTAATGTGCACCTACAGAATGATATAAAAACAAAAACTCAAAGAGGGAGGAAAGAATAAAGGAAACAACCAGCTTGGTTTGCTCTTTAAAAAGTATTTTTAATTTCAGCCACTTCTTATATGGATGCCCATGTGGTGAAGCTCCACAGTGGAGGAAAAAAATGAATCAAAACCATCCATAGAAACTTCTCAAACTACTTCTGCAGCATAATCCACTTTTCTGCTGTCCATCTGCATGCTCAGTATGTTCCAGAGAGTCACATTTTCACCAAAATACTTGGGAGCCTCGAGAATTGCAAAAGAATGACACAGAAGCAGTGTATTTTTGCCATATTCTGGCAAAGCTATGATTGTAGCATACGGAGCATATGGATGGACAGTGGAAAAGTGGATTATGCTGCAGCAGTTGCTCGAATCATTTCTGTGAACGTTCTATGACTTTTTTCCCCACTGAGAACTCGTCATTTTTTGGAATCTATTATAACTGACTTAATTCAAGCTAACAATGTTGCTGCTGTTCTCTCTCAAAGAGGAAACAAACTCTGACACTTTTTAAGCCTACGGGGGGTAAGACTTACTCAAAAGCTTTTGGGTGGAATATCACAAAAAGAGAGGAAAAATGAAAAGCAGAATTGAAATGTTTCTTCGTCACAATAATTTCTAAATCAATGCACACTTTGTGCCGTGGATATACTATTTCAAAGTGTGAGGAGCTACCTTACCTACCTCACTGGAGAGTCACTCCACATGACGTCACACACACACACACACACGTGGAGGGGCCATATATACTGTAAATATAGGGAAGGGTATAAATAAACAGGTAAACTGTTGGGTGCATTTTCCACTTTGTGCCCTTAGCAATAAACAGCTGTGAGCATTGACAAACACTTTGTTTACACACATTATTTATCTAAACCCAGCATGGTAAGACAGGCTCAGGAAACTGTGGCCTGTTGAAGTGTATAACATTCCAATAATAATGGCCAGTTTTTACCTACTGACTACTTATTTTGGGGGGGACAGGGTTCTCGAGGTAAACATCCAATTCAGTTTCTGGATGGACAATGTTAGGTCACTGGCAGTTGGAGCACTTCCATGGCTTCGATGGACATGAAACTCAATTATTCACAGGAAAAATTAAGAAATGCATTTTTCATCATAAAGATTTTTCATATAAAGTGAAACATGGAAATGTACATAAAAACATACACCTAACAACTCCTGAAGATTACACTTACAATTACACAGTATTTTCTGCCAATGCCATACCATATTGTGATTTTGTATCCCAATAAATCCTATAGCCAGATTTGCCGAAGGGCTGCGTGGACCCAACTACTCGGAATGCTATGACAGTACCTTTTGCCAATGACCACGGCTCATCACACCAGTCGCTAACCTCAGATGCTGCTGCTGTATTTCCTGGCATTCATCGCTCACCCTAATGATTCTTCTCCTCCCAGCAGTCACACTCCCACCTGTTCGAACTGCTACAGTCTAATTGACACGGACTGGATGTTGTCACCCAGCAAGGGAGCGTTAATGAACAAACTGCTGTTAGACCACTAACTATGCTAAGCTAGCGCGGTGCTTGGAGTGGTGGAGGGCAGGCCCCGCGAGCTGTTTCCCTCCTATTCCTCAGCCCTCCTGGGGTGGAAGCCAGGCCTTTCATCCCCACCCAGGCCTCATGCCAACTAAACAGTGAATAATTCACCACCTTCTGGATGGATCAGCTGTAACAAAGTCTCTGCTTATTCAACGCATTGATGTCAACATATAACACAACGTGTCACTATTTTTATTCCTTCACAAAAAAGAGAAGTCTCTTCAGAGAGAACTATACGAATGGATGGCAAGTGTCAACTACATTTAAAAAACAAAACAACACATGCAGCTTCACACAAAAATGAATCATCCCATTTTCTCTGTGCATCACTGCTAACCCTGATGATTTCCCTTTTGTTACATTTTCTTGCCTGGTTAATGGTTACAAGAACACGCTACAATGATGTAAATTGACAATTCAGAATTACCATTTGCGCCGCCTTTTCGCTAATTAACAAAGGGTAAATATTACCCTCATTAAAATCAATGCATGTTAGCCTTGATTAGGTTCAACCATTCCTAAAGCAATGTATGCGAAGAATATGCAAATTGTTAGTTTTAGTTTTTGACACCCACTTGCAACATGAGTATTCCTCATGGTGTATTACATAAAAGTCAACGTGTACAAAAAAAAAGGTGGGAATGAAAATAAAGGATGGGGGTGGAAATATACAATTACTATGTCAGCACATAGCCATATGCTTGTTGGCAGCACAATGAAGACGAGCCAGAGAGGGAAGGGAGAGAGAGAGTAAACACTGTGTGAGCTAGCCGTTGTTGCTGGAGGCAATGGAATAAACTTCTCTCAGTAAAGAACTCTGTGACCTTGGTTTGCTCGAGTCTTACTGACAATGGCTATAGTTTGCATTGTCGACAGCAAAATGTCAGTTAGGAACTCAAGATGTTGAAATCATAAACCAAATATAGCCCTTGTTGAAATCCCTAATGAGGTTTGATCTCAATTTCTGAAAGGAAGATTTTTTTATTGCTCCATTTCAACCATCACGTTTTCTTACAAACATTGATTTCATGACAAAGATTATGTTGTTTTACGCTATTGAATTATATTGAATTCTGTGATATGAATTTCTTTCCAGTGTTCCAATTCTCTAAACAACAAAAGTCAGTGCGACTGAGACTGAACTTACACGTGAAACTGATGTTTCTTTGGTGATCCCTTAATTTTTGAACTTCTGAAAACTATAAATTGTCCATTACTTTGGCTTATGACCAAATACCTGCCGCACTGATGATATTCCCTTAGCACTTGGTGGTTAGTGTTAATTAGCAAATGTTAGCATGCAAACACACTCAAGTAACATCAGCATGTTAGTACTGGCAGTAATGAGCATGTTAGTGTACTGACATGTACAGCCTCAGAACATGGCTGTAGACACTTAGTGTTGTTTCTCTCTCAGAACATTGTGACCTCCAACTAATCCCCTCATTGCGACCAATTTGCCTCCATAATGTAACAAAAACTAGAAAGTGGTTTAGTTTGGCATAGTGGACTATGCTACCATACCTGTGAATCTTAGCCACCATTGCTATGGAGTAGAAGACAATAAGAACCTCAGAGCTGTAAGCAAAATCAAAATGCTTATAGTGGTTGATGCAGTTGCACTCAAATCTGTGCCATAATTGCTGAGTACACCCCAAATTCACCCAGAATACGAAATCAGTTTTTTCTAAAAGTATTCTCTTTAGCTTTCTTCAGTCATTGACAAAGCACATAATATAATTTTGAGTTTGGTGTCTGAATCTCTGTCACCTAGATGCACCCAGGGAATTGTAGTTGAGTTATTCCTGTAATTTTTTCAGGTACACAGGCTTGTACCATTGACTTTCATCAAAGAACCTGATGATTCAACCAGGAGACATTAATGTCCATCTACTCCAACTATTAGTCACCTACTATTGTCTATGCAGAAAATAAATGTGGCTCTTACTTCCAGTGCCAGGGCTCTAAATAACTCCTCTTCGCAACTTTATATCTATGAATGCCATTATCATGACTGTTGGGGTTTTTGTGTTATTATGGTATCAGCCCCTCCCTGACTGGTTCATTGTTGGAGCAAAAAGAGAAACAATTTGTGTCCATTACACAGTGCTTCCTCACAATGCGAGAGGAGGAGGGGATTTGATAACATCAAACCTGCCAGTGAACAGTGGTGAAGACCTCATAAACCAGAGCCAGACTCTCAGATAAATCAGCACCGAAATGTCAATATGGCCTTTGGAACGCTGTATTTATAGCTCGACTACGTCACCAAGCCCACTCTTACTCATTCTATCTGTCCCTGGCTCTCTCACCTTAGTTTTCTCTGTGCTTCATGTCAGCATCAACATGCCAAAGTACAAGGTTTTTGTCTTTGATATGCAAACACTTAATCCAAACAAAGCTGTACCCGCAGCCTCTCGCTCTTGGTCTTTCTATTTTTTTCTTTCAGATTTAGCTGACACCTTATTTTCAAGCTGTGGGTTCTTGAAAATAACCAGATGTACTTCTCTGAATCTCAGAGTCTCTAGATTGGTTGAGTGGAAGGGGCAGAAATATACTGCTTGCTCTTCATTTCTATTTTAATAAAAAATGTAGGCCTTGAGGTGCAATGATCTTTATATCATTTCTCCAGTCTTCAGCTTGGATTAACAATTTCTTGCTTCATTTTCTGGGTCATGGTATTTGTGTATTCAGAGAAGCTTTGACCTTTGCTGCGATTTATAGGCCTTTTCACAAGTTGCTGACACTTATGGTTCTTGATATGAACTAATGCCTACAAGCCACATCCATTGATATATAGTATAGTGTGGTAAATGAGACTTTTCACAGCTGTCATATCTGTATTATTAGTGATGTGGAGCCCATTACACTGAGCTTTACATGTAATTATGAAGCAGTATGGTAGCTCCCGCTGACTTTACTCGATAACTCGTGTTGTCTACAGTACATCCTTGGCTCCTCTCAGGAGGTGAATGTGACTTTGTCAAAATGTGGATGTGCTACTGGTATTAAACAGCTGGCTTTGCACAGATCAGCCTACAGCTTTGATCCCTCACTGCAAATAGATTCAAAGGTCGATAAAGGTCGTGGCCACGAGGAGCCTCTCTGAAAACAAATTATGGCTCATTCTCAAGCCTCGTCCCCTTTTCTAGTAGTTACACTTAATGTTTAAAGAAATAATATGCTGACTCTGGTTTACCAAACTTGATCTGTACTGTTTGATCAGTAAAGGTATGTGCTAAAATTGCTTGCTTTCTGCTTATATCCCAAAATAAACATTTATTTAGATGAAAATATGAACCATGAACCGTTGCTTTTAATTATTCTAAACAATGGATTTCAAGGCATTTGAAACCATGGTTCCAATTTAGTATGTACATGTGGAAGGGAGCATGGGGTGCGGACATGTGATGTGTACACCAACGCTGTGTTTGTATCTGTGAGCTGGAGGAGCCCTGGCCGATCCAAACAGACCCCAGGGCCAACAGAAGTGTCCCCAGATGGGTCGCCCGGGGCTGGGAAAGGAAAGAGAGGCCTCCTTGGCTGAGCTGACCACAAAACCGAGTGAGGAGATTCATCATGCTTATGTGATCATCATTTTAAGTGTAGCATTACACTGCTGCCCAGAATGAAAAAAATAAAAATGAAAAAGATTTCTAAAAGCGTTACAGAGGGGAGAATGTATTATTAGTCACTGTTGGCTTGTATGGGAGTAAATCTTACTCTGATGAATGTTCACATACGTCTTTTTGGTCTAATTCAAATGTAGTAAGTCTTTAGTTTTATTATATTTCAGTAAAATATAACTATGTGGATATAAATCGCTAAAACCACTTGCTTTACACTGGCTAGAGTGTGTTCAAAAACCATCAAGGCAGAGGAAATTGTCAGTAATAGAGAGATAATATGGCCGATGAAGGGGATATTAATGAAAGCCAGAGATACAAATCAGTCCAGATCCAGATATAGTTTACTGTACGTTAGGAACTTAATAACAGATAATCAGATCCATTTCAAAAGGCTTTGGAAGGAGTACAGAGAGAAAGATACAGATTGGAAGAGAGCACAAGTTAGTGATGATGAGGGGGACAACATGAAAGACGATGGCGAGAATATTGACTAACCAACAGGACATCACAATAAAAGCATAATCGGATGGCTGAAATTGCCTGTCAGAGGCAACAGTGTGATAACATTAAAATGGGGGCATCTTTCATTTCGGTCCCTTAGCACCCTAAGTTATAGGAATAATCATTTTAATGCATGTCATCAGTATTCACTCAAGTTAAACAGGGCTCTTGTGAGAGGGCTTATTCCATGGTGGAAATATATTAATATTCATACAAGTGCAGTTCTCTGGATAGGGCCATATGTTTGCATGTGTGGGGAGCATCTGCCGACACTCTGGCTCACCAGATAAGATGCTACACAGGAAATGAGCTTTTGTTAAATAATCTCCAAAGTTTCAAACTGGAAAAAAATGAAACATATGTCAAGTGCATGCATGACTGATATGATTAGATATACTTATACTTATGTAATCTCTTGCTTACTTCACATTGCTCATTCAAAAAGTAATTATATTACATTATTTCTGTTTAAAAACAGAAAAGAGTGCATTATGGTTTAACAAGCAGTCAGCCTACATTTTGCAGTTATTTACTTACAAATAATGCTACAGTTAGTCTTAGTAACTCCACTTATCAGCACTTCTGAGGTCCCATCGTCACAGGGAAGTTGAGGGGTTCATGCACTATCCAACTAAAACAGCTAAACTTTGAATGAAGGTTTATTAGTGACTATCATTAGCAAGCTAGCTAAGATCACATTAACACGTTTCTCCTCTTTTGGTAGGGACCAGCTGCACCAAGGTGATATATACCTCAGTCTCTCAATTGAATGCAGAGAGGCCAAACTGATGTCAACCATCCATCAAAATTAAGAGTACCAGAGTGAACACGCTGACTCCCATTGTCAAAATAATGAAGTTTTACTGGGATCAGTCACTGTGACGTTATCTTTGAATTTCAAACTTTGATCCCCTAAACTTAATTCTTACTTAAGACTGAGGGGTTACACCGTACCCACAGCAACTCAGAGGTTATGCCAAAGGTTATGCCATAGCTGATGCAGATCCCTCGTTAGAAATGCCACGGCTGATGAAGAGATGGAGATACCATGTAGGGACGCAAGGCTGGACCGTAGGGACTGTGGTTGGTTGCTTCTCTTAGTAGTCTTTGATGCTGTTAGAGATTGTTGATAGTGAAGACAACGTTTAAAGAAGAAGGAAGAAAGACTGAGTAGTCTCCTGCTTTTTGCTAACACACATTTAACAAAGCCATATCCACAGCAAACCCTCTGTTCACCTCAATCATGGCTCTCTATCACAGTGAATGTAAGACCATAAACACAGTGATTGCGCTGCAGTATTGTCCTGCTCAGTAAAGAGACAAGGCAAGGTAGAATTTACCTGGATGTAATTCCAGTTTTATAGTTTGTACATAGCCCGCTCTCACGCTGTATGGCAGTATCTAGTATTGTGAGGGAGCGATCAATGGGTGAAATTTGAATTTGAAGTATAACTCAGAACCTACAGTGTGTCAGAACCCCGGTGAACCCCTCCCGTCCAGCATAGACAGGCTTTACAATACTCTGTATCAAAAAAAGGAACGGCAATACCGTACATGTTACTTATGTGAAGTAATGCCTTAGTGCCCAGCTCTGATTACTTTTAACTTTTTCTGATTTGTTCATCTATTTACGTAAAGAATTTGTATTTTGATCTCTATCTCTGTGTCCTTGCCTTTCACTGCCCTTCCCTCCTGGTATTCTTTGTTCTGCCATTTCTATCTCATGGTGTTTGCTATTTTTCTCCTGTAATCAGACACACAGATTCATCTCTGTCGCCCTCAGACACCACCTAAATCAATTTCCCAGCACTCTCCCATCATGGAGGGCTGCTGTCAGGGTTGGCACCTTGCAGCCTGGGACACACCTACTCACACACACGCACACACACATTTTCTCTCTCATTCACTCACACAGTCACTAAAGCACACAGACAGGCACATATATAACACACAAAGGTGTACACACACACACTTTCATACCGGTGATTCACCACATCACTGTTCTCTAATGTCTTACTTGCTTCATCTTTGCAACGTCCATTTGTCACCGCTGACAGGTCCTGGCAGCAGCATCTATCCATCCTACCTTTATCCTGACTGCGTCAGCCCACACTCTGTTTCGTTCAACCCCCGACCTCCTCCCCCCAGCTCTCTTTCTGAACTTCGAAGGAAAAAGTAAAGATAGTCCAAAATTTTTTGCTGTGTTGATGCAGGGCCATGTCTTCAGGTGGCGCCCGGCTTTGATACCAGCCAGCGTTTTCAATCCCAACATGGGGCTTTGGTTTGAGCAGTTTGCCAACCAGCCAGTCAGCCGTGATCAGTGGTGTCGAGGAAAGCGTGTGATGCATTAGCAAGGAGGACTCAGTTCAGGCTGGCATCTGGTGGAGAATCACTTAGACACGGTCTCATGGTTTGAGTATGGTGCGAGTGTGGCTGTTGAGGAAAAACATTTCTATAGAGCCACATTAAGTGTGTTAAATTGAAAGAAAACACATATAAAGCAGTAAAACAATAGAAGTTAGTTTTCCATTTACTCAATGAGCTCTAAATCAAAGCTGCTTTGGTTTAGACTGAAATGTCTCAACAAGTATTGGATTGATTACTGTGACATTTTAAACAGACGTATATGGGCCCCAGATGATGACTCCTACTGACTTTCGTGATCACCTGGCTTTTTCTTTAGCACCACCATCAGATTGGTGTTTGTTGTTTACCTTAAATAGGTTGACAATTACTGAATGGATTGCCATTAAACTAGGTTCACACATTCATTCCCCCCTCCAGCACATTACTTTGTCCAATACTTTGGTTTATGACTAAATACAAAACAATGCAAAGCTAGACATTCTCATCAACCTCAGTTTAGAAGTGAATGTTATGCCGAGAGGGAATCTGTAAAATGGTCATTTAGAAGGAGAGAAATAGAAAAAGAGTGGATAATAAAAGAGTTATCTACAGTCCTGACCTTAAGAGTAGTCCTGCTCTGCCAGCTCATCCATCTCTTCCTGCTTTCTCCATTGTGTGTGTGTGTGTGTGTGTGTGTGTCCACTGCACTGATCCAGCTAGCCTTCTCCTAATCAAATATTGATCTACAGATCAAAGACAGGAGGAGGTGGAGTTACAGCTCCTACTCCATAAGTCAACATCAGGGGCAAAAGATTGTTTACAGGGTTTTTTATTCTTATTGTTTATGCCCACCAACAGCACAATAGATATCCCACAATGCCTTCAAGTCTTATTCCATGTCCAGGTTCACTGTCATTTGTTGGCTTTTGGGTCTTTTCTTATCTAAAGCCTTTTGCAAAACTGTTTTATCCGCAACCATGCCAAGGTCCTGCAAAGATAATGAAAACACGGAGGCAGTGTTGTAGTTATATTTGCTGTGGCTTTGAACTGTTTCGGGTGCATGGCATCAGAAGTCGCTTCACTGAGGCTGTGAGTCATCAGTGTGCTGAATGAAATCTGTCTACTAGGCTTTTCAATTCTGCTCACCGTCATAATACTTGTCATCACTGAGGCATTTAACAAAGGAGCCTTGGCTCTTCCTGACAGCAGGAGCAAAAACAGGTTAGTATCTAGTCTTTCAGAGCACACTGCTGGCTTACGATGCAAATTTTTTGGGGGGGTTCATGCTGCCTCTTTTGAAACATATAACCTGAATTGTTGATGTTGATTTGCATCGGATTCTGTACCACAGGCGTAATTTCCCTTTACGTTATATTTCTCTCCGGGACACCAAACATAGATTTGACCTGAAGGGGGAAAAGCCACTTGCATTGCAAAGCGATGGCCAGTAATTGTGCTGACAGTGATTAATAGTGATGTGTTGTAGCAAAAAGGATCATAAATCACATGTGACAGCAGTCATGGAGCGTGGCTTGAAAACACGCAAGCGTGAAGGCATCTTACAATTTTGTTGTTGGCCAACACTCTGTTGTTTACTCCTTTTTTTTTTGCTAAATTGACCCTGAATTCGCAGAGGCTTCATGGCACCATTCTACTGGATGCTCAAATATTTTCTTCGTTTTATCGGGCAATTCTCCGGCTTAAAGGATAGATCTGTAGTTTTTAAAGTCTCAATACTCACATGGTCATCCTTCCTCCCCAGACTGGCCTTGAGGCCTTAAATCTACCTGACTATTAAAATGAAGCCTCACATTAACTTCAGCTGAACCTTGGAAACCATTTAAGGACCGAACAACAACTTTGCCTTGTGTTTCCTATTTTTTACAGTGTAAGCTGCCTCGCAAAGGCGGTGCTTCACGGTCAGTATGGAACGAGGAATGATTACATCAACCCAAAACCTACAACCTACAACCTACATGCCATGTGGGTCTTGTATTCAGATAAAGTTGAAAATAAACTGGACACGGTATGTCAAGATCAAATTCATATGTGCCTCCATGATACACATGAATCTACATGTCAGCCATGCTCTGTGAAGCAAAGTGATCCCAGTATCTCCACGCTTGGCTTGCCTCTCTGGCAAAGTGGTTGCTATTTCAAGTAAGCATATATTTGTCCATGTTGTTTATGTTTGCAAGCCTCAGATGGTTTCCAGATATATTTCTGTTGGGGGGGGGGGGGACACTTTTATCCATACTCTCAATGTAGCAAGATGAATATCAAGGATCATTGTCGCATACTTACTGTAACGCTCAGGCTAAGACAAAAACCCTAACCAAACTGTAGTCTGGCTCAGCATCCTCTCATCCTTTTGTAAAGCTGTGCTCTTGAACAGTGATCAAGATAAGTCTGGCAATTTTACACAACAACACTCCAGCAGAGCTACAGAGAATACATTGGTATATGTGGTCCAGCCAGGACTCTCCAAGGACTGAGAGCTTTGGAAGTTGTGTGAAAAACTCCTTCATTATCAGGAGTGCTTGTTTAAGCAGTTTCAAGTTTGTTGGACATTTGTTCTTTTACTCCCAAAAGAAGGACACAGCAGAAGAGAGTAGAGGATAATGGATTTATTGGTACTGTAAAGGTGTAAACCTTAAAACCAGCTTCAACTTTTGGAGCTCGTCATAAATTTCTAGAAGTGACCTTGATGTAAGACTCACGTTTCAGTATTGCAAAGGACTATGAAAGTTTTTACTGCTTTAACCTGCAACAGACTCATAAACATCTCCTCAAAACTGGATAATGTGGAAAAGCTGCCTCTTTATTTTCAGCTTCTCTATTCACGGAATGGCCCCAGTGTGCCTTATTGTATTGTGGAGCAATTGACGTTCATGGGTAATTTCACACACTCATAAAAATGTTAATCTGCAATGATAATACAGCAAATAGAGTTCAATAATTTGATCTGGCATGGTGAAACATCTTTGTCTGCTCAGCCTTCCCTTCTCTCTGCTCTGTTGCTTCTCCTGTCCGTCTTTTTCACATGTGGCATCCAGTATAAATTCAGCTGCAGAGACCACCATCGTGCATGAAATTGTATTAGTCATAGGTTTGCCTTCCTGGCTGCAGCCACGCTTCAGAGTCGTTTAATGCAAGCTTTTAGGCAGGGCGACTTTCAGATGGCCAGTTCAGGTCATGGGGTCTGTGGGGCCGACTGCTTGGTGAAGCCCCTCTCTCATCCAACTTCCATTACCATTAAGTTTACTCAGGTTGTACTGCATGCACAGGGTCTAACAAGATGGAGGGCTGGGGAGAGAGTGAATATCAAATAAATGCTAGTAAAAACCCAAGCGTAATCAAAGGTACCTCCTTGCTCACTCATGATGTACATTATTACTTAAGGTTTGTGTTTGTTTCATTGCAACTGACATTGACTCAGTACAAGGATTTTGACTGGGATAAATGAAAAAAGCTGTACTTTGATTTGATGTCCATGATATTAGAGTAATCCATACAGCTCTCAGATTAATTTCCTGCTTGTAATCGCATAGAATAAGAATGAAGATAATAGTTTACCTGGATGGTGACGGTGTGCTGGTAACCCTCTAAAATGTGTGTAATCAGCCTTAGTTGCAACAAAAACTTCTCTTTGCAGCCATTCATTGTTACTTTTACATGAAAATATCATGCTTCATTGGAAAAGTAGACATGCTTTTTTTGGCCATGGGAATGGCAAGGCAACAATGTAGGTAGTCAGTCACTCACTTTGATCTCAGTGAAATATTTCAACTATGGATGGATCACCATTAAATTGGTGCAGACATTCATGTTCCCCTCAGGATATGAACTGTGGTAACTTTGGTCATCTCCTGACTTTTCCTCTGGGGCCATCATCAGGTCAAAGGTTTCAACACTTTGGCTAAACTAATGACATTCCCAGTAATCTAAGTAATACTTTACATTATTTTTTTATAGGCATGTGGTTTTATTGAATCGTGATTTATGCCCATAGTTTACTTTTGTTGAACAGTGAGCCCAGGCTGCCGTGACCTTTGTTCGTGCCAGTGGCTGTAGGCTACTGCTATTTCTGCAGTTTAAAATGTTGCTTGTGTCTCTGGTGATCTAATTACAGCTGTGAATATTGGCATTGTAGCATGCAAGTATTTGCAATAGACCTCAGTTCTCAATCTTAACACGAAAACCATATTTTTGTGTGAGAAGGTGGACATTACTTAACAGAAATGAAAAATACAGACTTCCGACTCATTGGGGAAGTTGCTGCTGTGTAAGCTAAAGTTCACTGTTTTGGACCAAGCTAATAACATCTCTGCAGAAGGCCTTGGAGGTACCAAGTCTTGGTCAAAAGTTGTGGTACACTTACATGATGGGTTCCTGTGGTTAATTAATTGTGACTATTAGGCAAAGGCATCAAGTGCATAAAGTGAACAACTCCTGTATTGATTTAATTCAACTTGACAAAACTGAGTTACTTAAGAAAACCAGTCCTCCTACTGCTAGGTATTAGGGAACACAGTGGTTTATGTAACACAGGAACAGCACAAGGCAGCAACACATTATGCCTCCTAATAGTCATTGAATTGGATCACCAGCCACAGTCATTATCAGCCCCGTGCCTGTGTGTGTGTGTGTGGGTCAAGACATACAAAGTGCTGGAGGGAGGGAGAGTAGAGGAAGATGTCCACACAGAGCACCCAATTAACATCACATTGTTTCTAGTCGCTAAGCAGAGAAGCGGAGGTAAACAGTATTTATTTGGGTTACATGGAGGGTAGTAAACTCAGCCTTCAGCATTTATATATTTAACATATTTCTTACTTGAGCATCATCAGTGAAAAGCAGAGATTAAATCTGATGACATCTCTACCACGGTCGGCTGTTAATGTAAATCAGGGGGAGATTGCTCTGTGGTTCATACATGATTAATGGACATAAAAACATACTGTACATTCGGAACTACCCTCGAGAAAAAAAGGAACAGGGTGCATTGTGGGTAATTTTCACCAGTACATTACATCATTGACTCATATTCAGCTTGAGGAATGGCTACAGGACAATCGCATTATCTCAATGATATTTTACCAGATATATTCAATAATAAAAAGCCTAAAGTGGCTCTAGCAATTTTAGTCAGAGAGAGGAGAAAAGCAGCATGTCACCATTATGGTTTGCTACTGTGGAACATGTCTAATAGGTTGATGGGATGATGATGACACTGATGGGACACACTTGATCTGTAAATATGATTCAAGCCTGTGGTTAAATCTGTCTCACATAAGGCAAAATCCTAAACTGCCAGGCTGCAGAGATTGTGACATTCTTTAAACCCCACTGATTTGCTATTCATAGATCATATGATTCATCCTCCAGAAATGGACATGGATGAAAGTGTTGGTCTGTGATAACCTTTGGGCAAGGCAATTTCGCTCGACAAAAGGTCAGGGGGACACCCAAATAATCGGTCATCCTGTTGGAGCCATTAATGTCAACACCAAATTTCACTGAAGCCTGGCCAGCATCTGTTGAGATATCTCGACCAAGTGTTAGACAGACGAGCACACACACACACACACTCTAAGGTCCTGCCACAAAAAAAACTTTGGAGAAGCGCGGCCACAAAGAGTTGGAGGATTTGTCATGTGTTCAGACTGTCGGCTTTTCAAAGTTCTCTGCTGTACTGTGGGTGAGCCCTCACGTCTCGGAGTGACTGAACTGAAATCCTCTCCACTGGCCAAATATTGTATGACAGACTAAGATTGGATTTGAGTCACCAAGCTGTCGTTCTTCCTGAGAGGTTGCACTGTGGTCGCTTAATGAAAGCTTCTCCAGAGCTCCAGTGGTATGAGCGCCAGCGTGACTTTGAGTCATGGGTATGTGACACAGTGTGCAACAGAGTATACCAGATTAATAACTTTGGGCTTTAAATAAAAATAACTCAGCTTTATTGTCTTAAGGAAAACCAGGAGAAGTACATAGAGGGAAAGTATTAGAAATGTCATGTCCGATATGATTGATGAGGGCTGAGTGAGGACAGACTCTATGAATTTTACCTCCTCTAGCTAAACGCCAGCAGCTTGCAGAAGAGAAGTGGAGCTGCAGGGTTAAAGAGGTGAGAAGTCTCCCATCGTGACAGGAGTGCGGCCATTATCACGCAACAACCATGGGTATTAAATTGAGTTATTTCTGCCACGTCCGGCTGCCAGCTGGAGATAAGCGCTGTTTGGCTGAACCTGTGAACCTACCGGCATCTCTTGGAACCTGTCCTCACCGCGTTAATTGATGTATGCACCTTCAGCACTGTTACCCTAATATTAATGCGACAAAAATACTGTAGCTGGGATAATTGGATCGGCAGAAATAGATTTCACGTCAAACTGATTCATTGTACTGTAGGGGCAACGCTTATGATGAGGCATTGAGCACTCACCTAAAGAATACTGATACAGGAAAAGCACTGAGCTGCCAAGCCACTTGTGCAGACGTCTATTGTTGTTGGAATTCAAGATAATTGAGGGTGTTTTTGTATTCCATTGAGAAAAGGCGTGACAAATGTATATTTACTCAGGCATAAGTATGATGGGTCTCAGTTGGGAGCTCTGTCTACAGATTATGTACCGTCAGAAATAGGCTACCCAAAGAAGATGAAAAAAGAGTCTGTGTTTTTAGGTGTTGTGCATCTGTTGTGGGATTTTACCACCTCTCAAGCGGATACAATGCACTCCTGATAATGTGTGATTTACTTTAAAATTACACTCACATTACATTCAGTTAATACCAGTCAGTGACAGGACTGCTCACCATAAATACTGAGACTACAACCGTGCATTGCAGCATGGTCAGATTGAGAGACACCAAAAGTCACAGTCACGATGTCACACTGTTTAAATGTTACTTTTTTCGGACAAAACAGAGGTATTTTTGTCAAGCAAGCTCTTTCAATTAGATAAAATGTATTGTTGTATTGAATATTGTGTTGTATTGATGCTCTGTGATACTTCCAGTCCTATAAATCATTTCATAGTATAGTTTAAGTTGTTCAGCTTAGGCTGATTAAGTATAGCTTATGCCAGTGAAAAAAGAATTCACCCGCAACCCCATCCCATTTCCATTTTCTCAGCCAGGGGAATAATGACACAACATCAACAAAACGTGGGGAACTTGTAAGAAAAATCTGTCCATCTCTAAATCTTTTCATCCTGAAAGCCTTGCCTTGCCAGCTCAGTAACCCCCAGTCTGGGAACGACAGGCTTAGACTCACGAACGTTTAGCCATTCTGACAACATCAACATAGAGGTGAGTCTAACAAGCAGAGAGCCCGAAAGAACGTCAGAACTTTAAGCCACTTTAGAGAGGATAAACCCTTTTGATTTCAGTATCAACTTAGCCTTTTCTTTAACACCCGAGCGTAACATTACACTATTAGTTAAAGATGAAATATTTGTCACTCCATTTTAAATCCATTCAACAATCTTTGCTGTCTGGTGTGTAACAAGCCTTACAGTCCACACACTGCACCTGGATCTGTTAAATACAGTATGTGTTGTTTTGCAGTGTTTCCTTCCTTTAATTTCTGTCATAGCGTTATGTAACTGCCAGTCATGCTCCCAATCCGCAGGCTCAGTGACCCATAGCAAGCAATTTGGACTGACTCATACCTGACACTTAACAGACATGGATCCTCTGTAGACTCACAACACTTGGGTCACACAAGTACTCTGGGTTGCTGCTAATGCAGGCGACAGCCTCAGGCTACTAATGGGAAGGTAGGATAATATGCTGGATTCATTAATTCATAGTAATTAAGCATGTGAAAACCTGAAAATTATGAACTGCAATGACGACAGCAGTGATGATAATGATGGTGATGAGAACGATGATGAAGATTATTTCATTGATGTCTACAACATACAAATAATTCCAGTTATCTCATGGTAACAGTGAAATCACTCACCACAGACTCTGACCTCCAACTGATCAAATGCCCCATGGGCTTCTATTAATTCAAAGGCTGTGCTGCTTTTTAAAATGTAATGAGGTATTTATCCTTTCTCTCCTGATTGGTATTATATTTCCTTGAGTTATGTTGCACATGCTTTTTAAAGAGCCTCTTGTTAAAAGACTACACTCATTGGGTTTTAACCTTCACTCCCTGTTGTCAGGTTTAGAAGACAGACATCAAAGACACAGTTTTGTTTTTCATTTCCATTACACTAACCATCCTGTTGATCGGCTCTGTAAAACCAGCGATTACAGCCATGGCTGTGAATACTATTAACTGTTTCATGCTCAGCACAACCGTGTGGACCGGGAAGTAGAAATACTGTGGCTAAATAAAATGATACGGGTCTCACATAGGTATTGTGTGTTTATATGCGTTTGAACTGGATTTTTGCTTCAAGATGGTCTGAGGAATAATGATGCTTTTGATGTTTTAAGTCCAGGGCTGTAAAAACAGACAAAGCCAAGTCAAGGTTGAGGATTTTCTTGGGAGCAGGCATAGCTACAAGGTTAGCTAGCGAGGCTAGCCCGTTCTAGAACGGGGGATTAGGAGCTCAAGATTAGACTCTAATGATCCTCAGGTCTGTGTGGAGCTTTAGCACAAGGAACATTAAACTTTCTCATGATCTGTCATCAAAAACAGTACAGGGCTTAATAAGCCTCGCCTGTGAATTCTAGCCCACAGGCCTGCTTCCTCGCCTTCCTCTGCACTCGGATAATATGCCGATAAAACGCTGTAAGTGTTGCAAAGCACTCTCTTGACCTTGATAAGGCAACCAGCCATGATGAGGGGCTGGGGGGAATTTATACATCAGCTTATCTAAACAGCTGACTGCCGACACTTCATACAGAGCAAAAGAGGGAATCAAAGAAAGAAAGAAAGGGACATGAAAAGGCAGAACAAAAGGGACAGCACTTGTGTGTGTGTTGGAAGAGATGCTCAGTAACTAAACCTATATCTTTTAAAGAGGTTTTTTTTAAACAGTTCCTGTTGGTGGATGCGAATACATAACAAGTAACTGCCTCTGAAGAATCAACACGTAATTTTCCCCGGTGGAACAAATTTAAAGGGTAGTATCAGTCTTGTGAAAGCAATCACACACCAGACATTGATCATTACAAGAATAAACAGGGTATGCAGCTTTCCCCAATAGAAACTGCAGGAACAAATGTTGATTTCATATATGCTTACCAATGTACCCAAAGCTAATATTAGAGTTAGCCCTAGTTAATATGGGTTTTATTAGCTTAACCACCATAACTGGTCCATAGCAGAAAATAATTCTACATATTATAATACACATTACATCAAAATATATGTTAATCAAATCTATAGTGGTAGAAAATGACTTAATGTTATGTGAATGATAAATAATCCGCCGTATGTTTGCCTGGTTAATGCTACTCGTAATGGTTGATGAGTTTTTTGCCACAGTGACAGCAACTGGTTATTCATCATTAAATCATTTTGAAAAAATTCGAATCATCATCAAAATCCCTTGACATTGTTAAATTAACCAGTTAAGCTAGTTAGCCCAGGTGAGAGAAGCCATCAAACGGAGGAAGAGACAAATAGGCATAAAGATCCACCTCCAGGTACGAGAACAAATTCCATCCATAATGTCAGGGGTTAGTCTTTAGTTGTAGTTTTAGTAACTCGTGTCTGGACATGACTTTGGAACTTCTCATTCTGAAGGCCCAAAATGTAGAGTGCTATGAGTAAACAGAGATGATAACACTCTGCCTATTACTGTTGGCCACAGTCAACATCAGATTGCAGATATGAATGACAATTAGAGAAGCCACTTAGTTTCACCCAAATTCTCAGTCATTAAATCTATAGAATCAGACGTATTCTTTCAACCTGGCCATAATAAATTGGGCATCCAGGTGGAAGTGGGCTTTGAGTACTTTGACTGGATTGCACTGGGGAGTAGCCAAACAGTAAATTGCTCCACTTCCTCAAAAGGTAAAGAGGAGGAAACTGGCTGTGCCTGGGAACCACTGATACATGATAAAAAAGTTTTTTCAAGTGGATCTTTGTAAACTGGTCAGCCTGTAGTTGAAGCTTTCCAAAATGGAAGCATTCTGTGGGTCAAATTGAAGTATGTTTTCTTGGGAAACTATTGTTCTTGTCCTCTTATTCAGTTTCAATAATCAGCATCTTTTTTTTTTTCTTTAAAGAAATAGCAGCAACTTCCTCTTGAAAGGACACAAGGGATTCCAGAAAGCAAACACCCTGAAAACAGTAGGCAGGCAAGCAGGCAATCTACCATGGAACTGAGGCTAGTAAGCTCCCATGCTTCCTCCTCCATCATTAGCCCCAGTGGCTTCGATAAGCACAAGAGGGACTGTAAATAAATGATGCGCTCTTGTACAACGACCAATGACCCTCTTGGGCAAAATGGCCAACAGGAGGGAGAGATGCAGCAACGATTACCTTCCGCTTCTGTGATGCTGCCCATGAAGGCATGGACATGGGGCCATCGTTGGAAAAACTGCTCTTGATGGGGGAGAGAGAAACCCCCTATAGCTTTTCCTTTTCAAGCCACACTATGCACTGTGCGGAATCTGGCTGCCCTTCTGCACAAGGACTGAACACTCGGCCAATGCCATCCTGCATTTGACTGGCACTTACTGGTGGTTGACGCAGTTGAACTAGAAGTACTGAGGCAGCAAGAAAGAGTTACATGATTCCATTTCAGAAATTCATAAACCAGCGAAGCATCAGCCTCATTCTCTCTGACTAATCAATAAATGATTTTGAAAGCTATGCATTATTCATAGGGTGGAAATCTTAAGCCAGGAGATCTGCAAAGGCAGGATACAGATACTATCACTGTTTACTCAGAACCCACCAAGGATCCTGTTCACCTCTGTTGAGACCAGAACCTAGTGGAAGACCATAAGCCCTTGAAGGAAAACATCTTAGAGTCAGACGACCATTTTGTTACTATTACCACAATTTTATGCTATTGTGTATGAAATGAATGAATTTGGCAATTAGTCTCCAATACTGTATATTATTGCAATTTGTCTACCACTCCGACGTTTTACACCCCACTAGGCATATTCATTAAAAAAAATAGCTTTGGGGCTTTGGGGGAAATATTGTAATTAAACCGGCATTAGTCACTATGAATTTGTCACTTATGCAGCCAACAAGGGTAAGAGTGTTCTGTCTATGGCTTACTCAAATATGGGAAATATTTGACATTCTTGCCGCAAAGCAAGAAATAAAGCACTGTGAAGTATGCCAGTGGAAAATAAATGCTTTCTTCTGTTTTCTTCCCTTGAAAGGAAGCGCATATATATTTTTTTATCAATCATGTCCAAATTACCAATAAACATTCATCCATCACTTTAGGGGGGAGGCGGCTTGTGGTAGGAGAATGAAGGAAACACATAAAAGAATGAGCTTGCAGAGAGACGATAACACAAGAATGTGTAACATCTGCTCTTACAAACCCACTATAATAGCACCTCCTGACTATTATCACATAGCACACAATGAGGCAAACAGTTTTATTGCAGCAGTAGTGTTGTTTTGTGGCTTCAAGATATAGCCACAGAGAGATTCCTAGATCCGTACACAGCTAAAAGTCTGTTATGTGCTGAATACCAGCAGCTGAATAAAGAAGTCACTTTGTTGTCAGCCAAGGGGGCTTTGTCTCATGATTGTGACTTTGTATGTATAAGTGTGTGTTCATATCATATTCACACATGCAGTATGTGTGTATGTATGCAAGCAAGCCAATGCATATTAATTCTTTTTCCACTGTTTGCTATTGTCTCATGTGACAATGTGTTATGCATTCAGTTTTCCCATGTATACGAAATTCAACGTCTTTATCCCACTCTCTGCTATCATATCTTCTTCTGGTTTGTGATGCTTGTCCTCTGAGGCCCAGTGAGCTTATCCCTCTGCAGTGTAGAGTGATCATCCAATCCATGTAGCAGTGGCACCAACCCCCAAGAGAAAAGGTGATGAAACATCCCCCCTCAGCAGCTTAAAAGAGAACTGCAGTTTCCATAGGAACAGATCTAAAAGCAATTAGATATGATATGCAGAATGAAGCTTGATGAGCCATCATTCAGGAATGGCCCTCGAAATTCTATCTGAGACGCGTCGAAACCCTCTCCATGACTCCCTCTCCCTCTTTCATTTCCTTCTCTTCATCGCTTGTGTATCCTCCTCTCCTCCTCTCCTCTCCTCTCCTCTCCTCTCCTCGCCAGATGCTAGTTTAAAGCACACTTTCTTCAATGAATCTCATCTTTACATCATGAGGGCCCTATTCATCTTCTGATCAGCCAGCATGTCTGAGGTGGAGATCGATGATACAGTCTCGCTTTCTGAAAAGGAGAATTGGGTGATGAGGATTGGTCGGAGAGGCAAACACAAGGCTGAGGTTAGGGGCGATTAGAAGGGAAAGGAAGGCATTATGGAGAAAATTAAAAATAAGATGGGGAAGGTAAGGACACAGACACACTGAACAATGAGGAGGACAGAGAAAGAAGGGAGACACTGAGGGGGAAGAGGGAAATGTAGTAATCGGTGACCCTGCGTTGGGGCTGTAGTCCACGCTCCATTAAGGCTCATCTGCATAATGTTCCTCCTGGCTTCATTAAAGATGAGCAGAGGTGCTGGCAACATTCAGCCAGGTGGTAACGCATGTGATAGCATCTCCTCCTCCTTTCCCTCATTTTCCCCCGTCCCCTTCCATCGCCGCCTTCCATCTTCGCTTCTCAGCCTTCCCGCCCTCCTCCTGTCCGACCTTCCTTCACTCTGCGAATCAAAAACGCATAAGAGAGATAAAGGGAACATCTGACAGTCTGCAACCCTCTCCACCTCTCATCCATCATACATAAATGCTTCCCTCCCCTCCATCACTGAGCTGCCGCCCCCCTACTCATTTATTGGTATGCATTCTGCCTCCCTTTCTCTCCTCTCTGGCACATCTCTGCTTGCTCTGGGCCCATAGCGTGACTGAACGTCAGCAGCAGTTTAGCAAAGTACACATCTTTCTTGGAAGAAATGAATGAATTTCATCTCCGTTTTTGCCCTGCTCTCCTCCTTCTTCCCATTAGACTTAACAGAGAGTGGCAACAGCTCTGGTGCCGGCGTTGAAGGCCACTGGTGAATAGATAGCATATGGAATAAGTGAAACCTTTTTCCTCTTAAACTGAATATTAGCTGCCACATGTGAGCACCAACCAGCTCAGACCGATTGCCCCCAGGAGAAATTCAAAATCGCATCCATCACATCCCCCTCCTTTATTTGCTTTAGTCTCTTGACTTAAAGAATTATGCCTGCTGTGGCAATCAATAGATTTCCTCACAACTAATGTCACTCCCTGTTCTGCTCTCTCCCACACACCTCCTCACTTGTTGAGAGGCTGGATAGCTCAGCACAGATTTTTTCTCATTTTCCGCTCACACACTCCATTTGTTTTTACATCTTTGTACTTCTCTCCAGCTCTGGTCCCTTTTTGCTCTCTCCTCTTCTGTCACTCCCCCCCCCCCCCCCCTCTCTCTCTCTCTCTCTCCCCCTCTGTCTCTCTCTTTGCCTCCCTCTCTATCGCTGACAGCTGTTGTTGCTTTGCTGTGTTTGCAGCCTACGCCTTATCTGGGCATGAATTCATTTAGCTGCCATTAGATGCCTCTCCACAGACCCTGCCCAGAGCTCTTCTAAAGGAGGGAACCCATTTAAACAGCATAATTCATAACACAGAGAACAGCAGTACAGATGGAGGAGTAATGTGCTTTAATGCTGTCAACTGTGAGTAGACAAATAGCTGGTCATTAACATCCATATCAATGCATGGCAAAAACGAAGATACTCCAGTGTTGTTATCATTTACATAGAATATGTTACAGTAAGCGCTGCGTTTTTGACATCAAAGTATTCCCCCAGCAAAATGGCACATTCCATGGGATTTATGCTGAAATGTTGGGTCTTACTTTGCTCCCACTGCCTACATATGCAAATTCAATTCAACTTTTAAACCTTTTATCCAACTTCCCTGGATTCTCTGGCTCTCACACTTGCCATCAGCATATTTCAGCAGGCACCTATCTAGTTTTGTGTATCATAGGTTCCGAAATCTGCATTATCTGCCATCCTTTCTTACCCATATCCTTTTCTTCCTTCCCTAAAACATATGACTTGACAAACTGGAAGACTTGATTGGTATTTCTTTGTGTGAATCAGTAATTACAGACCTGAGCATACAAATATGACACAGTTGAGTTCCCCAAGGCTCTATACTTGGGTCTCCTCTATTTAACATCAACAACTGCAACTAGTTTAGATTTTGAAAAACAAAATATCTTACTATACTACTTATACATAAAAATATCACCAAGTGACTATGGTACCATACAAAACACAGAGTAGGTGCACTGAACACCTACAATACATTGTTTTTGGAGTCAAGGAGTGATGACTGAAAGTCAGTGCTTCAATCACTACCATTAAAAATCACAAAAAAGACGTTCGGTGTAGTCATGGACTCAGTCCTACACTTTGACAGCCACATAAAGACATTTACAAAATCAATCTACTGTCACACAACAATATATCAAGAATTAAAGGACGTATGTCTCAGCAAGACTTAGAAAAACCTTCCCATGCACTTAACTTCAGTGGGTTCTGCTACTGTAACGCTGTCTTTACAGGTCTCTCTGAAGAGTGGATCAGACAGCTGCAGCGGATTCAGAACGATGTTGCCAGTCCTCACTAAGACCAGGAAAGTGGATCACATCTGTCCATTTCTCAGATCTTTGCACTGGCTTCCTGTTTGTGTAAGAAGTTACTTAAAAATACCACAGTTGGTTTATAAGGCACTGCATGGTTTAGGGCCAAAATACATTTCTGATTTGCTGCGCCATTACAACCCATCCAGACTTTCCCTTGTCCTTGCTCTGTTAACAGTGTGGTCACTTCCTCTTTAAGCCAAGTCATCAGATAGCTTTGTCACCTCCACTCAGCTCCGATAATGTGTCTTCATATCATCTCTCTCATACAGGTCTACTCATACATATTAATTGGAAATCAAATTGAAGAACTCCACCACCCCCCCATCCCGTTTGCAGAGGTATTAATGGAAAGCCATTAACCTGTTAACGACCAGCACACTATAACGGTCAATTAACTTCTATTATACATGCATTTATTCAATTTGTGTTGTTGAGTTCAAACATCAGAGCAAAACACAAAATGAGAGGCCTCAAACATGCAAAAACTGCTGATAATGCTAATTGTTCATCTAGTCTATTTTTTCAGGCCTTATCTGAGTGTTTGTCTGTACACGAGACTGTGCGATGCATTTGTCTTGTGCTTCCCCAAACCAAACACTTTTCCTTTCTGCAGGGAGGAAGGAAATGAAGCTGTTTTCCACTGAGATTTGTCCCTCGTTGCTGTTGTCATCGCTTCAAACTGCTGGGTCATTACTGCACCACAAGCAGCTTGGCTTAATGTCTTTTGACTTAACACTAATGACTGACTCTGCATCTGTCCCTACAGGGAGGAGGGAGGACAAGAGCACTATGAAAAGTCACGCTAACTCTTATTTGCAACAATTAAGGCGGCGATTCTCATATCATCAGTTTTCTTAAAGTACTTCCACAAGGATGTCTTGGATTTTCATATGGCCGTTAACAAAGAAATGATCTCCCATTAGAGGAGAGGAGATGGAAGGGAAGGACAGGAGAGGGAAGGGAAGGGAAAAAGAGAGAAGCCAGGAGGAGAGGAGAGGGAAGGAGAGGGGAGCAGAAAGAAAAGGGAAGGAAAAGAAAGAAGAGAAAAAAGGGCTTCCCCGTATCCTCTCTCCCTTCCTTTCTTCTCCCCACCTCCCTTCCCACGGTTCCATCTTTCTCTGGCTTCTCCCTTCCTCTTTCACCTCTTTTTTCCCCGCTCTATGCACTGTGTTGGATAACCCATGCATATTTAACATGGCTGCATCTTCAAAGCTATGAACTTATTCATTAGCATTTAAAGTGCTAATGAAAGCATGCGGAGTGCTAGCACCCTCACTGTTTCCCCACACCTCCTCTCGCCTCAACTCACCCAGCCCCACACCACCCGCTGCACGTTACACCATCTACAGCACCTCTACCCCCAACCTGTCTGAGCCCCCTCTGTCTTCCTATCTCTTTCCCTTTTCATCACAGAATTCAATTACAGAAGGGCTGACTTAAAACTTAAAACAGAGAAACGTGTGGGAGAGGTAGCAGAACCCCACAGGGTTTTCTTTCTCTTCATCTGCCACCACCACCGCCTCATCCAACCAAGGTTCCTCTATTCATATTTCACCCTTTTCTTTCTTGCTCGCTTTCTTGCTGTTTTCTTTCTTCTACCGTTCCTTTTTTTTCCCTCGTTCCTTGTTCTAGTCTGACTGAAGGGGGAGGAGGAGATGCGGGGAGTTCCCAGGGGTCATGAAGGTGTGTTGATTCCTTCACATGGCCTCATTCTCCCTCTGTCTCTTTCTCGCTGTAGACGCCCTCCCTCAGCCTCTTGCTACACACTCGCAGAATAGACAGGAAGCGACTGGATGCTCGGCTAATTGGACAGGAAACAATGCTCTCCTCTCCCATTCAGTTCCACTCTGTGAATGGAGTGAAAAGTGAGCTCTTTCTCACACCGCGGCCAAACACAGTGCACGTCTTCGTCTGCTCTTCGCCTGGCCTCAGTTTCGGTCTGCCCCCTCACTGTCTCTCTCATGCTGCCCCTTTCCGAGGAGAGAAGCTTTTGAAGCCAAGGCTGCGCACTCAAAACGGGGGTGGACCGCTACACCGCCTCCACGGCCACAGACTCATCGCTCTCCCACACAAATACACGGGAGCCCATGCAGGTAGCCTGATTGACAGAGAGCAAGAGAGAGACAGAAGGTATACAGAAGCAATAAGGGAGAAACTGGAGGGAGTGATGAGGGAGGAGGAGGGGAAGGGAGAAAAGCAGCCGCCGGAGATAGTGGGTGTTTTGGAGAATAGAGGGGTCTGGAATGAGAGAGTTAATCTGCAGAGGAACAGATTGGCTTCCCATCCCTCCTTCCCTGTCCTTCAAAGCAAGGCACAAATTCAGCACACTGAGTTGCACAAGCTGCCTCACACACACACATGCACACATACGTACACACTCATAGACACCCACGTGCACGGTGAACACTCAAGCATGCAGCTCATATTGTGAATGTGCACATGCAGAATTTGCACTGACACCAATAGCAAAAGGAGCTAATTCGATTCCATCACACACATGAACAGGTATGGATGTATAGGCTACACACTGCTTTACCTCATTCAATGACCCAATCCTGCTCTCCATTTTGGGCAAGAGGACACTTGGGGTGACCAGAGAATGGGGTTGGCAACTTAAAAGATATGGGTCAATAAAACACAAGGGACGTTTTAGCTCAAAAGGAAATTGATTTCTCAGTGGCCAGAATGTGCTGTGACCTTCACAGACCCTTTTCTCGTGACTTTATGAGGATTGAGCTACATTTCGTCCATTGTTTGTTCCAAACAAGTCCCACTGCTGCTGCAGCGGCCCCTCAGCATTTCACAGTACATTAGTCAATATTCTGGACTCATCACCTCATGGAAGAGCTCTGTTGGCTTCACTGTAGTTTAAACCATGGCAATCTATCTTTGTAGCCACAGATAGTCAAGGACTCACTTTATTTTTTCCCTTTTCACAACAATTATTATTACATTACGAAGAAATACATCAGCAAACCCATGATTATATGTTAGAAGATTTTGTGCTATTTTAAAAGAATAATTTTTGGGGTTTATTCACTTCAGTGCCATTCTAATATATTTATTAAAAGTTAAAGTTATAACTCTCAAGAATTTCATTAACTCCAAATTTAATATTTATGGAAGAAGAGGGAGCAGCTATTATTTTTGACTTCTTTATCAAAACATTGTTTGGCTGCACTGGAAACGGACACATGTTGTGCCTCCGGTAGAATAACTGCATAAGGATGGTTTTCCATGGTATTAAACCACACTTGCTGTTACCACCAGTGCACACAAATTTAAATATGAAAGTCAGCACCCAGTTAGCTTAGCGTAGCATACAATTGGTATCGGAGGGAAAAGCTAGTTGGCTGGCTCTGTCCAAAGGTAACAAAATACACCTACCAGCCCCTCACTAGCTCATTACATCAATGTGAAGATGTATTATTATTTTTTTTGAGTTATGTCTGTGTGCATGAATTTCCTTGCAGCTGTCGTATGTTGGGCTCTTGCGCAGATCTACTATAAATGTAGTACTACACTAACAGTACGCTACCGTAATATGAATTCCATAGTTGTGACAAGCAGAAGAAAGTGGACATCCCAGCGTGTTTGGCTTTGTGTTTTCAGTATGTGTATGTGTGTGTGTGACCTGGTTTGCTGACCCAGTAACGGTGGGCATGTTCACCTGTATTACTCACACTTCTCTGCTCTGCTCAGCGCGAGCAGCCCTACAGCAGACCGCTATCTATCAGGCTCACTACTGAATCATAACTCCATCCAAACCACAGGACACCTGGGGGGGAATGCTGTTTGAGAGTGTTGCTGTAAACAGTTCTGCTATGTGATCAAAGCGCAAAGATGTGTGCTGCAGAAGAGAGGCTTGGATGTTTAACAGGCAACCAGCAAGTGTGATTTTTCCTTATGCTTTGACTCGGAGTCATGTTTCGGGGGATGATGAAGCGTTTACTCTGCTTACTACAGATTTTTGTTGCGAATGGGCTAGAGTGTTAAGAGTATGTGAGAGAGCTCGGACTTCCTAATGGCCGAAATCTGAAGTTTTTGTATTGACTCAGCTCACTGTCCTTTTGTCTGTCTTTCATGACTTCTCATTGACCTTTTCCACCTCTGCTTCTCTCTCCCACTTTCTAAGGCTTCTTCTGCAAGTAAGTCAGTCAGACTGCATCAGGCGGAGATTGAGATCATTAGAGCTGCTGATTTAACGAGCTCATAGCACCCCGTGCAGCTGCGGCGGTAAAGGTTTGCGCTGCTGGCACAAACACACACACACACACACACACACACACACACACACACTAACACACACACACACATTCATGTTCAAATTGATTGGACCAGCGCTGATTTCCCTGGGCAGATATGCGATGCGTGGTTGCTTTCATGGGAAGGAGCTGTCAGCTACATTGTCTGCAATGTATACTGCAACACATGAGCCATGATATTGAACCCTGTGTACGTGTGCGGGTGAATGTCTGTGTGTGTGTGTGTGTGTAGAATAAAGAGGTAGAGAGTAGTTATTCAAAACCAGCCTCAAAGGTTTCAGAGGGATTCCATGATTAGAAAATTAATTACTTTGCATCCAAATTTTTCTTTTTCTTTTAATGAAGATTTCTAAGGCCTGAGTGTTCGCTTCTCTGTCTCCACTCTCAGGCCACTGATACCAGCTGTGTGTAATAATTAGAGTCCACTGTCTAAAATAATAATGTTAACAATTTCAACACTATATTTTCAATCTCCCTTTCCATCCCTCTGGCTAAATGGCCAAGACTACCATTATCATGTGCTGCCGCTTCCACTTTTTTGCCCGAAATGGTTCTAATGAAAGCAGTTCACTAGTAAACACAGGCTAGTAAGATTGACAGCTCAAGACCCCGTTAATCATTTATTTTACTTTGACCGTCCCTGTAAGCGTGGCTGATCTCATTTGGCCTGACCCTGTTAACTGCGCAGAGCGATAATTTGTTTGGATTGATCCTAAATGCTCGTTAGCGGAGGCAGAGCATTCATATAGATACGACAGGCTTGATTTTCAAAATTATTAGATAGTGAGACAGTTAGGTAACAAATCAATTTGCGCTCATCAAATTTACGACTGTTATAGCGCACTCACCTGAAATGTATCCCTATCATTATTAGGTAATGTGCAACAGACAAATCTAAAGAGTACTTAAGCAAATGATATAATTAATTCTTCTATGTTTCTTGCAATAGCAAATAATGGAGGGCCTAAAAGGTTTAATGTTCATTACAAGACATGTTTATACTCTTTAGGAAAGCAATTAAGGAAAAAACAAGCAGTGTAATTTGTTTTGTCTAATTAAACCAAGGTGTCATAATTAATTCTGCTGTACAGATAACTTGGTTGCCAAACATAGTCTGATATAGGTGTGAGTTCACCAGGTCACACAACCTCAGACTCAAGCTGCTGTCCAAACTTCAATCCAATTGAAATTTGGAGCACATGGACGATAAATACGGTGAAAAGATTGTCACAAATGTCACAAAGCATTTAATCAGAATATAACTTTTTTGACATGCGCAAAGTGGTTCCACCTGCTCTGGAGTATCTAATCCATGGATGTCTGAGAAGCTGATTATGCTGACCTCCAGTTTAGCTCTCCGCTAACTTAAACAGGGATTAAATGATTTAATCGTGTCGCTCTTGTAGAGTTTCCCAATGTTATCAGTCTGAATATTCTATTTTTCTCATGATTGTGTGCAGGAAAAGTGCTTTTTGGTCCTGTCAGACCTGGAAGTCGTAATTACACGGTTTGGTTTGGCCATTATGTCAAATTGACTTCAAAGCTGGACACGTGTCCCGGGGGCCTGGTCTAATCTGCCGGAAATATAACAGAAGAAAAAAAAGACATCACGGTTGCCTCCACGTGAGGCAAACACGCACAGAAGAAATGAATTTATTCCACTAGGGAAATGATTGGAGTAAGTGTTTACATGATTATTAGGCGCTAATATTTTCCTATTCTACAGATTATGAAAGGTTTACACTGCCCCTCTCACCCTGGTTGACAGTTACTTCCAACTGGGTCGGATCAGGCCAGTCTCCTCCAATTGAAGCGGTTACGTGAGGCATTTTTATTCTGATTAGATTATTGATCTGATTATTATTGGTAGTGGCAGTAGGAAAAGCATGATGGTAAATAATAATAATTGGAATATTAATGATTTCCATTTAAACTCCATTTAGCTGCCTCAGGGTCAGAGTAGGTACAATGCATGCTGGCTCACTGTCACACTGTTGTGACTCACTGCGATACTTGAGTAGAAAGGAGCCATTGTTAATGATATTTACGACACCTGTGCTCCTCCTATGACAAGTCAAAATGTCTGCTGTCTGCTGTGAAAATGGGTTTTCTCAGTTACAGTTTGATGTTCCTTTTTATATATGACATAAGCAAATGGGGTGATCAGTAACAAGAATGACTTGGGTAGATTTCCTAGATATATTTCCATTGACCACAAAAAACCGTAATATTATTATTATAAGACCTTTACTTAAGTGCTAATGAAGTACTGGCTTTTTACTTTTCTAATCAGCAAGTTCTCATTTGAGTAGTAACTCAATTTCTTTGCAGAGAAAATGATTTTACTGTGTGGGTATAAAACATGAAACCAAATAAACTTTTTATTTTTATAGATTAAAATACACAAAAGTTTTAGAAACCCAAAACTAGTTATTAGAGCTGGTACTGCTTATAGCTACAACATTAAAATCACTCGCTTACACACACTAATAAATTCATGATTTATCACTTTGAAGCGGGGCGGATAGTCCTGCAGTAGTACTGGGTCCTAGTTCCTCACAGGCGTTTTAACAAAACATTACTCTTGGCTTTAACTCCAGTTGTTTGACCTAATCGGCCTGATTAGGATAATTTAATTTCATCAAACCACATAATCAATCACTCATGGTTATATTTTCTGACAGTATATATGGTTTCAAAGGGTTTTGAGTTATTAGCATGACACATATAAATGCATGTAACGGCCTGTTAACCTAAAACAGCATTTGAGTCACTCTGTTTCTCATTTAAGCTCCTTCACAAGTAACAAATCAGTAACCATTACATCAAGAAGTCACTCCCTATATGGGTTTCTAAAGCCTGATGTATTACACATTATTGTGTTAGTATTGCACAGTCAGGTCAGTGAGCCATGATGACAGGAAATTGTCAGGCTGTAAGCTGACAGGTTACACATACTTGGGTTTCAACACACCTTCTTTACACTGAATTACTGTCATGACAACCACATGAATATTCCTCCACAGTTAGGGACTATTAATCAAGAAGAGGATGGTGACAATAATTCCTATGAATCTAGTGACGGTGGGATTCCCAATCATGTCACACACAAAAAAATCTACATTTGAAATTTGGCTGATTCACCATTCACTTGCCTTTCACACATCGTTAGACAGACCTGGCTATGAACTTTCTCTTCATCATCCTTCCCTTGTGTTTGCACAGCTAGACAATGGATACAAAAGCCCCCTGAGTCTGGTCCTTTTGTGCGGCTCTGTGTCCTCCATGAGTTTATAGGTATTCACAATATTTCCATTTCCCCAGAGGGTATTAATCAGGCCATTATAATTTGTTCCCTGAAATTTGTCATGTCTGTGTGCGGCGATGCTCGATGTTCTGGAACCACACAAGTATCGACTCCATCAATCAGTATTAGCACAGTAACGTTGGGAGAGCTCCACTTCCCCCGCGGCCAGTGGAGGGGAAAGGCAATTATGCAGGTAGCGTATGAGAGTGAGGGAGCTCGAGACAGAGCCAGAGAGAGAGAGAGAACACCTGAATAGCAATAAAAGGATAGACAGGAAGAGAGTGTGTTTATTCCCCACACTACTTTGTCTTTCTGTTTGTACTGTATGCCTGTTTGATCACTGGCATTATCTGATTGACTGTGCTCTCCGTGCATAAACGTCCTCTCTGGGTATGTGAGGCAGATGGACACAAATATTTTAAGTGTGAGTGTCTTCAAAGCCTTTCTGTCATTTTGATTACTTAAAACTGCACTAAGGTAGAAAGTGACTGAAAACTGTGCTAGTGTATTTCCATGGTGACTACAATGGACTACAGTGCAGCACTGCTGCAGTGCATTTTTGAATGTTTTCCTCCTCCTACAGACAATGATTAAATACCAACATTGAAGTGATATTACTAAGATATTCAAGTAGCTGAAGCCTGTTAGCTTATTCCCTCTCCTGCCTTAGAGCTCCACTGTTGTCCCAAAACTGCATGATGACATGCTCCTTCTTCACAATGAACGTGGGCAATGTCGTTTATTTTAAGTCAGTCCCACGCACCCTGTGGCTGAGAACACACTCCAATGAATGCACTGCTTATTCTATTTTTTTTCTTTTTTTTACTTCAAAGTACGTATTTGTGACCCTTTTTAAAAGATTTATGTCTTCAAGCAATGGGCTCGGGGCAGAGAGCCAAATGGAGGCTGGAGAAGCCAGAAAGGACAGAGAAATGGACCAACGCTAAGTAAGAAAACGTAGAATAACCGCAGCATTATCCTCTAGTAAAACTAATAAAATACTGTATGTCACATTTGAAATATGACTTTTAATAAGTGAAACTGTGACTATAAGTGAATTTATCAAATGCGAAATGATTAACAATGTGCTATCCATGTAAATGAATGTGATGGTAATAATGTAAAACATTATTGCATTTACATTGTTCAGAGTTTAGCTCCTGCCTCTGCAGCCATATTTGCACACATTTACTGTATGTTGAGTGTATCCTTGACAGCGCATTGTCTTTTTCCTAAGCACATGACATGTGGTTCACACAACTGCAAGACTGTCAGTATTTTCCAAAGCGCCAATCCTCTCCTACCTCTAAAAAGGCACGATTCCTCTCAGAGCAGACCTGCTAAATCAATTATGGGGGCGACTAATTAAGCCACATATCAATAACTCATCCCAATTAAGGTACAGCGCAGAAATCAAGCATGCAGAGTCCGGGCCAGTCTGCTTCTTATTGATTCCATGCTAATGCCAGACATTTGTCCGAGGCTGGCAGACTTCCACGGTCTCTGTCAGTCAGTCAGCGAGTGCTGTAATCAAGTGCACAGATCAAAGCGAGTAACAAGCCAAAACCATCAGAATCCATTACTGATTTCGGTGTGTGATACGAAGATGGAGCACTGCTGCACAACTGGGGGAGCATATTAAGAGAGACGGGAGGACAATTGTCACACTATCACTTAATGAATTGTGTTCTCTCTTCTTTTGTTAATGAAGGACAGGAAACAGTAGCACACTCGATTGGTCTGCTCTGCCTTTTCTGTCACAGTTTAATGTTCCCTGAGACAAATGGAGTGGAAAATCTCATAGGATTGGCAAAATTTCAGGGAGCGTCTCATTTTATCTTTCTTTCCTTACACGGTGTTTGTGAAAAAGAACATGCCACACTTTTTACTGCTGAAACATTTACACTGTAAAATGTAACTGATAACGTGACTTAAAAAGAATTAGTGACCTTCAAGCTAAGCTTAAATTTAAACTAAGGTAAGACAACTTCCTGGCGAGTGAAGTAATGAAACTCATCAGCTTCAAAGTATGATTGAGGAGGAGCCATCTGCAAAACCCAGCAGAGCTTCCCCCGAGTGCTCTGAAACAATGTGTTTATGGACAAAAGTTGAAGTTAAATTGTGTTCTAAATCATCACAGATGGGATTTGGTACATGGTCATTAGTGTTACTGTTTCTACAATCTTTCTAGTAGTTTACAGTTTGCTGTTGTGAAAGAATGCATTTTGTATGAGGTTTAAGAGGCTATTTTGCTCAAGCTACTCCTGGCTAAATTATCTCTCTGCTTAGTGTTCTTGTGTCTGCAATTCCCCAGTCATGAGAAATGAGCTTAATAAATGTCGGTCCTGGGCCTCTGATTGAGGTCCAGAGGCCTCAAGAGCCCAGAGAGCGCCCTGGTCTGCCAGGCCTTAGTAAGGATAGCTTCATTTAATGCTTAATATTTAATAGGGCAACATTTTGATAGTGGTACTGCTATACTGCTCACTTAACATAACTTTTCAATTATCCTAAATAAGTATGCTGAGTTAAGTATATTCAAGTTCACTGCCGTGACTTGAGTTGCCCAAACACATTTGTTTTCAGCTTTAGAATTAATTACCTACTCTACTAGGAAGAATACTTGAAGCAAACTCATTACATTTTACAGTGCACAGTATATATTGTAAACTTCTGTCACACGTCAGTTACTATAAGTGACTCAAAATAGGGACAACACTGAGAATCTGTACTTTTAACTTTCTGATTTTGAAGCATTCTAAGTTTAAGACAAAAATTAAAAACAAATGTTTTTGGCTGACTCATTTTCCCGATGAGTAATGTTTCGTGGCCCTTGTGCCTACAGTGTTACGTTCTCGTCAGGTAGCCAAAAGCTCTGATCAGATTTTCATCCTTCCATATCATCCAGCCATATCCAACACCACAATATCACCAATATTTTTGCTCTTTCTGTCAGCAGCTCCTGTGGGTCCTGGAGAGCTCTCTTTGGCAGGCTGACATTATTTTGTTATTCCACATCTACTCCTTGGCCTGTTTGACATATTTTGTGCCTTTGTCACCTCTGCAACAACATACTTTTTTTTTTTTTTTTTTTTTTTACTTTTGCCTCCAGCAGCATGACGTACACAAGTACTTGACAGCACAAGTGTGGTGGCTCAATTATAGGAATAACACGCTGGGGAGTTTGTCTTTTTTACCCCCCTCCTCTCTCAAACTGGAGTGGAACCAGCAGATTTTGACGGATTAGCCTCATTATACTCTTCACATTGACTTCTATTAAAAACCCCTTAGACAGTCTCTCACATTATGATCTATGATGAAGACATCTTTAGTAACAAAAAGACAGCGCATTTCCTTCTTTCTCTTACATAGTGTCTGTGTGATCCTGATGATATTTTTAACCAAGTGTAGAACAACAAGCTCTGTGATTGTTCCTGTGATTATTCCTCTACTTATTATTCCTCTACTTAGCGCCATAGAATATTTAGCCATCGTTACTTATGCTATTCTAAGATCTATTTGCATTAATCAGGATTTTAAAAAAGATTGCATGGCACTCATTACACATGGGGCACTGCAGGCAAACACACACAAAGCACACCCAAACACTGAAACAGGCCAGAAAAATATGCATTAATCAAACGTGGTCTTGCACACATAGGGTAAAATGCCAAAAGATGTGTTAAAAAAATTGAAGCATTGTAATGAAAAGCCTGCCCGACCATTTATGTTTGAGCTGAGCCCTCATCATTTTGAACAAAGGCAGGGGAAATTGGCCATTCCGCCTGTATTTATGTGACATCCATCATTCATAAATTAGATAACCTTTTACTTGCAGCATTTCTATTGCTCAAGTGTGTAAAGTGCTGCGGCAAGAGTGGTAGTTTTTATCAGCAATGTTTCTGCTCAACTGGAAACACAGCAAATCTAATTCAGCACAAGCTTCTAATCTTCCAAATTTCATTTTCTGGAAGAAATGTGTTAATGCCTGCCTTCTTGTTGTGGAAACAATAAGTAGAGGGAGTGATTGTAACTAAAAAAAAAAAAAAAAGTACCCTGCCTTGGTCAGATAAGTGAGCTCATCCCTAATCCTAATTGTGTCAAAGGCAGGATTTACCACTTAATTTTCTAAACAAGCACAGGGGCATCGCACCGTAGTGAGGTTCACAATCAATCTCATGTGAATATCGCCAGTGTTGGTTAATTTCCCAGTGTATACAAAAGCACGGGGCCATGCACCTTTTCTTCAGACAATAATTGGCTGTAGCAGTCTGTAAATACATGGTTTAAATCATAACCCCCCTTATCAGCTGCCTGACAGTCCTGCACTGTACGAGAAGGGGGGGGGGGCACACGAAGCACAAGTCCTCTTTCACAATCAGGATCCTAAAATTTGATATTAAACCAAGCCAGTTTAAAGGATAAACCCTGGCAACATTAAGTCCACCTTTCACAGTGTACTTACACCATTCTAAAAGTTGTAAAACTCAAAAAATTTCACTTTGCATTTCAAATGGTCTCAAGCTTTCAGCTCCCAGTGAAATCAAAACCACTTTTCTCAGGTGGCAAACAAAGTGCGGTAATCCCCGGTGGAGATCTTGCCATCCATTTATTGTTTTTATTTTCTAATCCTGTATTACCCACCAAACAAATGCAAGAATGGCCCATTCTGCTTTAAGACCTCTAATTGTTCTCTCAACCAGCCTAAAACAGGAGGACTTGGAACCAAGTGCAGATTTTAAAAACAAGAAAATTGTATTTGGTCTGTGTACTACCGACTGCATCATCTGCTTTGTCATTTGGATATAAATAATTATTCACAGAGTAAAGCCTCCTTCATGCTAAAAATGCCCAGTTAATGTTGTCCTATAGAAAATGAGGCAGAGAACAATGTTGGCATTTTGTGTTTTTATAGAATAGGAAGCGCAAACAAAACCATTTGTATAATTTCAAGTGTTTTCCAATGCAATAATGCATAACAATGGTGACTCCAGGGATTAGACTTGCAATGGGAGGTAATACTGAGACTCAAAGTTCACTCTTGATTTTAAAAACAGCATCACCGATGGGTCCATTTTACTGTAGTAGCACTTCTGGAGCTTTCGGTCATGTCACACACTCTTCTTCAGCAGAGGGAGTCCATGTTCAAATGTCCATTTTTTTCTCAGAACAGATTTTTCGTCCACATCAGCTTAAAAAAAAACTGATGTTCAATGCTCTTTCTTTTTTGTGAGCATCCAAAAAGTTGGCAAATTGCCTTTAATGGCCTTAGAGCGTCTACTGTAATGTGAAAATGTACAGAGTTGGATGATATCAATTTTACAATTGTTTGAACATCAGCATGTTTCCACTATATGTATATAAAAGCCCATAATCACCCGTGTTTGCTCCCCACATCCTTTAAATCACTTCTGGGTGAATACTGTTTGCTGCAAAGTGAACGGACATCTATGAAACCCCGTGCGTCTCCTCAGGGACCTGTGGGTGCGCTCTGAGACTGCACACTGCAAAAAATACTCACCCCGCAAGCCTTTTAGTCAAGTCAGGAGTGTAAAAATGTCCTTTTTTTCTCTCTTTAGATGTGAACACCTCCTTCAAAAAGGTGGCTCATGCCACTTATTTTCTGCGCAAAACAGCCTTTTTATCGATATTTGCCATTTGTCGATATTTAATTTCCTTTATGGACGATCTGCTCTATTCTACCTGGTTGCAAAGACACTTATTTACACACATTTACTCCCAGATATATATATCTTTTATTCACAGAAGCAGCATTTCCCCGCAAACAAGCCACAAGTGAAATCATCTCGTCGCTTTGTGAGAAAAATAATTTTTTTAAGAGGAGAGAAGAAAAAAAAAAAATAAATAAATAAATAAATTGACACTGAGGCTCAACAGCGTTTTCAAGACTGGCACATTTTTTGCAGTGCGGCTAATGCTGAAGTCATTCTCCGTCTCATACAACAGCAGCCAAGGACACGAGAGCATCAGCAGAGAGAGGGAAAAGAGGAGAGAGGAAGGTGCCTCCTCTCGCCATTGCGATAATTGTCTCGCTGTTGCATCGATGCTGGTGTGAGTGCTGCTCTGACGGGAGCGGAGGAGAAGCGGGGAATTTAACTTCACACACGGACAAACCTATGCTTGGATTTCGGCTCTTTTTCCCTTCGCCAATGCAAAAGGAAATATGCAGCGAAGCTTCACCATCCTCTACACCAGTTTACTGGGGATGTGCTTGGGTTCAAGCTCAAGTTTCCCAAGTAACATCAATATAGGTGAGAATGGCGCACACGCACCAGACCTCCTGTTTCAACTTTGCCTCGTGTGTCTTTTTCTTTCTTTATGTGTGTGAGTGTGTGTTGTTTCCCCCCCCCTGGTTTGCTCCCCCCTGCATCCCGCATTAACTCCCGATTCTTTGCTGCTCAACAGGAGGATTGTTCCCAACCGAATCGCACGAATATGAGGTTTTTCGTTTCGCCCTCTCTCACCACCAGGACATCCCCAAACTGGTGCCGCAGGTGGATATGGTCAAGATGGGGAATAGCTTCTCCATGACATATGCCTGTGAGTATCATCTCGCTGGAAGCAGATTATATTTGCTGGCATTTTCCATATCTGTCTGTGCAGCATGTTGTACTGTGCTCCTCCACTGTGTTGCTCATCCACTTCGTAAAGACCGAAGAACTCCGTGGGTATAAAACCTGCGCAGGCTATAACCGCATTTATTATAGACCGACTGCAAAGAATCGCGCGTTAGTCGGTTATCTTAACTGTTGCGTGGGAAAGCAGAGAACAGAACTCTTTCCTCTGCATGATTGCTGCGTGATTTTGCGCTCCGGGGAAGCTGCGGGGATCTCAAATCAGCCTCTGCAGCAGCAGAACAGATCACACAGTCATATAGCATCAGGTTTTACAGCTACATGAATCCTAAAACACTCATTCCTGCGCGCCTTTTCCTTCTTTAAGCCGAGGTGGGAAACAATGAGCCAGAGCCTAGATCGGGGCTCTCAGGCGGTGTGAACAAAGAGGAGAGACGACTCTAAATGCATTTCTAATTAGCCACGGATGACAATCCGATTATCTTTTTGTGGCAGAACACACACTATTAAACCCTCCCTATCCCCAAACCTTTTCAAAGACATGCGCACACGCATGCATGCACGCACAATACATATTTCAACTTTAAGGACTTTACCTGCCAGATCTTCCTGATCTGATCAGAGCAGACGCAGAGTGTGTTTAATTAATTGATGTAAGGAATAATTGCCACATTTTGAATTAAGATAACAGCATGTTGGCATTGGAATGCAAGATGTATGATCACAAGGAAGTTAAAAAATCATTTTTCCTTCTCCTTGGGCAGAGCGTTGGGGACTCCATTCTGCTATGGGTGATAATGTGTGCCATTGTGCAAGCCAAACAATTATTCCATGTCTGAGCCTTACAATAGAAATGCCACTCTAAATTGTTTCTTCATTGTTAACCCTGCATTTATCCCTCGTTTGTATTCTGATGAGATTTTGTCGCCCGTAAGACTTTTCAGTCGTGTTTTTCTCGTTCCATCATCGTCTCCTCTGAATGTGCCTGTGGCTCACTCACATTCACCATAGTGAAGTCGCACACATCCAAGAGATAGCCTTTGACAACTGTACCTTCCTGTCTCCCTGCCAGGTGTCTGACATTGCCACAGTGACAGACATTTGATTACTTCTTTCAGACGATGAATGTTGCATTTCCACTTTGAAACCTGCCTAGAATTCAAAAACTGGTCTTTATTCGATTTCCACTGGCTTGCAGTCGCAAATATCAATCGTAGCTCGCAGAATAGATAAATCAATTGAAAAAAAATGTGGTGCGGTTTTATTAAGACACAAAATTCAAGAATAATGACATTCTCACTGACAGTAAAAGAAAATCTTAGGAACTGACCTCAGTGTAAATTTTCTGCTTTGATATGTTCGGAAGTCATGGACATCTGGACAGAGACAAGGCATTTATTTTTTCTAGGGTATTTATTGAATTTTGTCACCATACCAGTGAACACACTCCATTTTTCCTATTGTTGATTAGTATATGATTCTTTGCAAAAGAACAGATAAGCAAAGCTATAATCCAGGCATCTTAAACATAAACTAAACCAGCCCTTATAATAAGCAAATCTTCATTTCTACACAATGGATAGATGGAAATCAGTTGCAAATTAATTCACATACAAAGTTTTAGCTTGAGAATATATAACAGGCTCTATCACTTGCTCTTATTTGCAGCAATGGAAAGTATGAAAACTTAAAAAAGAATAAATGCTGCATTTACACTTAAGAGATCACTGATCTTATTTAAAGTACTATACTAAACTGGAAGGAACAGCATACTAACATTGTTAGTCACTGACTAATCTTGCTGTTGCATCCAGGAGTTCACACCATATTTGGTGTCTGCCGACATCTGCAAGGAAGCATACAGACCTTGCTGGTCACTCCTCAGGTGGAGACTAAAGAGAAACTGAGGTCCTAGCTGTCACCTACTTGGAGTTGACAGCTCAGGAGGTGTCTTGTTGCAAGTGAAATCATAGACAGGTTTGTTTCCATACACATAGAGCCGGTCCTTGTGATTCGCAAGCTCGTGGATTTATGCCACCCGGGAGCCAATGAACACCCTTTAGTGGCACGATTCTGACTGAAGTGAAATTACGATGGTCAGGCTGCAGCTTAACCTGGCAGATGAGAAGACTGAGGTCTGTCTTGAGTACCTAAACTAACTGGGTGCTGTTCTATCCGTGGAAGTGACTGATGCTTTTTTGTTGTAACCCAAGTAATACGATTTCATACCATCCATCAGAGCGCTCAATGACCAGGTAAGCAACTGAGCCTCTCACACTCTCTGATGCATCGCAAAAGGCATGACTGTGGGACAGTGTTTGTAAAGTAACATGTCCATTGGACAATGCTAATGCAGAGATAAATGTGGACAAGTAGGAGTTTGGTCAGCCATAATCGATCCAAAAGGCACTTCTGGTAGGCACAAATTTACCGTTGCAGTGTTTATGTCGCACGACATGGACTACAAGTGGTAGTCTGGATCGATGTTACCTCTGGAGATCTGTCCTTAAGAACTGAAAATGTGGCTTAAGCTATGGGAAAGGTCTGACCTGGCGGAACATGGCCTTTTTGTTAATGAAGATGGCCAACTTAAGTTCACAAAGTTGAAGAAGCACTGCAGGCAGGGATGGGTTCAGGTTGTTTCTCTGTTACTGCAGTTAGCAGTTGAACACTACACTGTTCTTGTTCTTATGTTGCACCATGTGGTGCAGGGTATACTAGGCCTCTATAGACTGCTCCATCTCTATAGGCTGCATATTAACGATGCAATCAGAGTGTTCCAGGGCAATGACATCCTTGGTGCTGCAACAGTGAAGTTTGTCAAGCTGCCAAAACTTCTTGACATGGTTATATACCTCTGCTGAGGGAGAGTGAAATGAGGTGAAAGAACGCTGCTGGACATTGCAGGACTTATTTTCACACCCTGGGCAGGGCCTTGCCCAGCCTTGAAGGGCCTTCATGGGGAACTAGGCGGACAGACTTTGTGGGTATGAAAATAAAGAAAGCCAATCAGCAGAACAAGCACCATGTCCAGCTGCTGCAGTGGTCTGTCTCGTAGGTCTTTGTACCATCTTTACAGAGCTTTGATGGGCTGTATATGCTCTGCCAGACACAGAGCTCTAGCAGTGAATGCTTTCTCAATCCAGAATGTTCTTGTGGGCTGAGAAGTAGGAAAAATGGCAAATGGCACCGTAGCCCCTTGAGTGATTGGTGTGTCTTTCCTGATACTGTAGGTCGAAACATTTGGACAACTTTAACATAATTTCTGCTAATATCGGATCAATCCATGCCTGTCCATGTTGTTTGTGCAGAACCTCAGCTAATTACAGTTTGGACTCCATTCTAGCTTTAGATGGTCTTTGAGGACCTATAACTAAAAGTTTTTGGAGACTATGAGCTGGCAGATTTTTCGAGAGCGACTCTGAGCCAACAAAACTCTCTTCTCTGGGTCAGTGATGAGTGCTACAGCGTGTAGGTGCCCTCAACAAGCAATGAGGGATGTGATCTTTCCTGCCTCACTGCGCTGTGATGACCATCCCTCGGCTTGAAGCTGGACGGATAAGTGGCTCTGACTAGCTGGTCATTATCCGCTTTTGTGTCTTCACTACATGTATATGTATTTGCATAGTCTTCCCTCCTGGACCTCACACTTAATGACCACCTAGGTGAGAGAACTAGAGATTGGATGTGACTCAGTGGCACCTCATTAGGTTTCATGTTGAATGCACGTCTATTGATTTCCTCTTCCCATATTCTAGCCCTATGCAGTTTCTGGAGTCACAGCTTTGAGACTAGAGCCTGAGTTGTGTTTCACTCCTGGCCTGTCCATGTTGAAACCCTCAGCAGCCTTTCTCACCATGAATTGCTCCAACTTTTGTTACATTTCTCTGAATGCTATAAGAACTGTGTGCAGCTGCTCTGCTTTATGATGCAGTTCCATAATCTATTTTATCTCATCTTTGGCCCTACAACTGAATAGCCTGCTGTCGGATGGCATGACAATGATGACGTCATAGAGGCTCATTTTCTCTTTGAACGTCCTTGATTGGATCCCACCGATACACCACTGTCCAGTGTGATGTGCTTGAATTCTGGCTGATGGGTACACTGGAAACTCAAGGGTCCTCATCATCTGATCCACTAGCTTCACAATGGGGTGGTGTCACCAAACGAGTCAGCGCACACGTGTCCACTTGTTAGTTAGTGCATGGTTCTAAACAAAAGAACAGATAAGAAAAGTCATATACGGAGCACGCATAGCCTAAAGCAAATAAACAAATATAGACATATAAGCAAATCTCCATATCTACCTCAGAGATTTTATGTAATGTGGTTGTAGATGTCTTTACAAGATGAAGTTATGAGCTAAGGAATGGCTCTGAAATAAACCATTATGTACAACAGCCCTCGTGCAGATTTATAGACATTCACTGCTGGCTGCTGCCGAACGTTGAGCACTATCACTAAAAGAAAATTTACTCCTGTCTGTCAGACCATAGTGCAGATATCCCTGTTCTATCCCTGTATAATTCTCCTACCTTTTCGTAAAAACACAGACTTTATGAAGTTAATCCTGTCCAGAGGTGGTTTTATAGTGTCTTTCAGAGTTTTCAGAGATGTCTTTAAAAACACAGTTAGAGCTGCAGGAAATAGTTGGAAACCTGGACAGTCCCCAGGCGATCCCCCTCCTTCTCCCCACCCCCAAGCCATTTAGGCCAGGGAGCCAAGCAGAGCTGTGTAATGAAATGTAAACACACCCAAGATGCCCTCATTAATGAGATGGTCCTATGCTCTGGAGGGAATGTGATGTGAATATGAGGGTCAGGCTACTGCTGAACAATTCCAGGGATGTTGCTAGTGGTGCCTATAGCAGCAGAGAGGGATGGGGGAATGAAAAGGAGGCACAATAATGTCACAGTTTACACCCTACTATAGGCTGTTAGAGACCATTGTTGTGATTTTGAATTAAATGACTAACATGCAGCATAGTGTACTGTGCCTTCTGTTAACTGGTTTTCCTGGCCGTTTTACCATTTCAGTTCACCATCTCAGTTGCTTCCAAAATCCATTAAAAAAGTAAAAGTGTAAAAATAGAACTTTTGCCAAAGAAATACTTCATAGATATCCACGAAGATCAAATATCCTAGTCTGAAAGATTTCAGGAATATACTTGAAACAGATTATTTGATCAAGGATCACCACCAATATTCAGGTTTTACTAGAGCTTAACTAGATCCAGTCACTGTCAGCACTACAGGATATCCACAGATTTTCCTTCCATCCTGTCACGCCTCCTCAGTGCGGCGCCATCAAATATGACATCTTTTCTCATTGTGTCACGCGTATCATGGCAGTCCATGGATGTGATGGTGGGCTGAGGTGCAAGCATGTCAGAAAGATTCACAGTGGAGGGAGATGGCAAAAATGAAAGTGACACCTCTTCCTGCTTTGTGTCACTTGTTCTAAAAGAGTATTTGGATGTGGAGGCTATAGAGACGTGTTTGTAAGGAAAAAGAAGGGCTCCGGGGCCTGTTGATAATGAGTCAGATGAGAAAAGCAGCCTATTCCTGGGTTTCTATTTAGCACGCCTGTGTGGAGGAGTGTGTATGTGTATGTGTATGTGTATGTGCGTGTCTGCATCTGCATGCCTATTTTGGCATATGTGTAGGACGTCTTGAGTGAGTGGCAGTTCACCTCTGTAAGCGTGTGTGAGTGTGGGAACATGCCCAGGTCTTTTGGGGTCCACAAGTGAGAAAAGCAGTGGGTGAATGGGCCCTTGTGCACAGGGATGAATGGAGCACCGGATAAGGGTGATACTCATCAGCTGGCTCTTATAACTAGCCACTTCCTCCAGAAGCAAGCCCTCTCACCACACACACACACACGCACACGCACACACACACACACACACACACACGCTCGCACACTCTTGCTGGGGCACCTGCCAAAAGAGCAGGAGAAAAGGGGCAGGGGGTTGGGCGGTTGAGTGGACTAGGGCAAAGGTGAAAGACAAAACAAAGAGGAGAGAGTAGAAAAAAACATAAAAGACAGAAACATTGAACGTTGATGGTGAAGTGATTCATTTTATTTCCCGCCTGTGGAGTCATCAGGGTAGTAATGATGATGGCAACGCTGTCAGCATAATGTGAGACCGGATACCTGGAGCCAATTTGCATTTTTCTGTTTTCTCTTTTACTTTTGCAGACTCAAAACAAGTCGTAAAATTGTAGAAGACCTTTATTTTCCCATTCATTATCATGGAGCATGGCTCTCGTGCCTTTGTTTTCACATTTTAAGTCAAAGCACTTACTGGACCGACTCATTTTACACTTTTCCTGTGGTTAAAAATAACTTCCAGGGAAGCTGCGTATACATGAAGAATATTAGTCACTGTACCCCTCAGTTAGATATCACATTACCATAATCTGCTATTGACTTGGTTTATAATAAGGATGTTACTGAATCGCTAGCTTCATGTCAAATCCCCTGCAGGCTCACGCCTATATTATCTACTTTTCTCTTTGATATCGTACATGTGTGTGGTGAAGCTAAGCTTTGGCTATTTTTGGTCGAAAATCTGTCTGCAGAATATTGCACCTAGCAACAAAATGTAGGCTAACATTTCAGACTGTGGAACTTTGAATTAGATGCCCATTTAACTTTACGAGTCCCATTTGATTTTGTGTCCAGTTCAGACATGCTGGTAATAAACCTTTCATTAAGACTAATTAGTGTTCATGGAAAAGACGATTTGTGTTGTCACTGTGATGTAGGCAGCTGCATTTCCCCAGGTCTCTGAAGGTCAGTTAAAGAGGACTGGAAGAGGATCTATACGGCAACCATGATCAATACACTGAGTAGCGCACAGAGGCTTGCCCGGCCAATCAATACGGCCCAGATGAGAGGAAGGGAGGGGGCTGCCTCCCTCCGGGCATACATGGCTGGAGGCCAGATATGAATTACTGTTGGCTGATGGGATGCATGTAGGTCTATGTCACGGAGATGGTGTACAGCTAGAGGTGGTCAAACGTTGGTTGTCAATCAAGTTCTGCATGGTTGGAAATAGACTATAATATCAATGTCAGTGATGAATATAAACATTACAGTCGTAACTATATTTTCAAGTATTTTTCAAGTTGATAAAATATGATAGTGGTAGAATCAGTCACTGATCAAAAACAAACAGAAAGCTGGATGTTTGCAATTGAAATAAGTGTCTGGAGGTTTCGATTTCTTTTTTATGTACCATCCATGCCAAGTCGCAAGTCAAAGTTTATGAAGCACCTTGTTGAACTTATTGCTAGTAGTGGTTTTAGGGGAAGAGTGAATATCCACAGACTTACTGTAGTCGTACAGGAGGTTAATTCTACATTAAAACATATTTCTGGGCTATTACAACTTATCTTTAGAAAACATACTCAAAAATAATTGTGTTAATGCTCACCCGTAGTGTCTCCTGTTATATTCAGTTTTACCTCAAAGTATTTTAAATCAGTGGTTTCCAGTCTTTCGGCTTGTGACTCCTTAATATAAAGCAGTGTCTGCTTGTGACCTGTGTGTGTGTGTGTGCGTGTGCGTGCGTGCGCGTGTCACATGTCCGTTGCAGTGTTCCTCATCAGTGTACCTCCTCGCTCTGACTGCCAAACAGAAAGGCTGCTTTGTGTAGGTCTGTGCTCACACACTTGCACACGCACAATAGCTAACGAGAGACAGAGCTTGAGCAGATGCATTTAATGTATTATTCAATGCAACACATCCAAAACTATCACTCCATGGAGTTACAAGCATAAATATGTAATTATAACCCAGCAGAAAAAAGACAATTCAACTGTATCCGTTAAGCACTGCAATCTGCAATGTTTAAAACTACTCAGCTCTCTATAGGAGGTGCCTTTAAAAAGAAAATCTATATTTCTTATATACACCACTCTTGGTCCACTTTTCGCCCTTCCAGGGGCAAATAACACCCCAGAAAGGAGAGTCTCAGCTGGGACGTATGTGTCAAGAAGAAGAGGGCAGGGGGGTGGAGGTTAAGTCACGTTTTCAGATCCAGTGGCTGGTGTCTGAGAGGCTCGGGGGTGTTGTATTTCATTGTGTAGATACTATATCAGCCATTGAGGTACATCTGTGGCAACTGTCTTCTGTCGTGCACGCATGTTCAGAGGGATTATCGAGTGTTCAATATTTTATTAAAAAAGACGGACGGATTGCAGCTCACTGCTCCCCGCTGACTGTTTGGGACATGACAGTTATTTGTCGAGGAGAAAACAAAGAGAATGGGGGGAGGAAAAAACGAAAAGGAACTGATGGTTGTTCTCTTGGGCTAGAATCTGGCAGGTGCTGGTTTGATGAATGAGAAGGCTTGGGTTTTTTTTTGCTCCGGAGCATCAGGGACAGAGAATGGCCCATAGCAATCAATGTAGATCAGCCAAAACTGCTCCCCAAGCAGCCGAGTGATAGAGTGTGGAGCAGAGGAGAGACAGAGATTGTTTGTGTGTGTTGTGTATGCCTGTGTGTCTTTGCAAAAGAAAGGAAGAGGGCATATACACCTGGGGCAGGGGTGAAGGAAGAGGGAAATGGTTAGGAGGGAAAAAAATAAGCAACCTGTCATTTAGTCATTTAATCTCCTCACCCTGTGTAGGACCATTTTCAGAGAACCACTCGCCACATGGATATTGCTCCAATGGCCACCAAGTATCTTGATGTTTGAGGGTTCTGTCCAGTCTTAATCACACATCCGCTACTAATGGCTTTGTCCACTGGTCCTATTTGTTCCCCTCATTGTATTTCTAAGCCTGATCCGAGTCCTTTTCTGTATTCATACAAGCTCACCAAGTATTTAAAACAAATCTGTCGTCTCTGGAGGTAATGGCAGCTGGGACGTGGAGGTCTGAGCTGAGACGTGTGGGGCTGGCAATTAGAAAACAATGTGTTTGGGGATGACGAGCAGGATTTGTGCTGCGGGGTGGAGGGACGAGTGCCGGATGATGGCAGCTGTCATGGGTTTGCAGCAAAGACAGAAGCGGAGTCCCTCTTTTGTCATACGGCACATCTCAGGAGCTCCTGCGTACTTTAATGAGGAACAAAGCCTACAAGAAGCTGAAACAGTGCGACATAGTGTAACTGCTACTACAGTGACAGAACAAGACTGCTGCTGTCATGTGCACAGGCGCGCAGATGCTCGTAGTACTAAACGACTGCCTTGCCATGACACCAGACCAGCAGTTGCTGAAGGTTAGGGAAGCAAATAAGACAAAAACACACACACACACACACACACACAAATAGATTGAACCCCATATATCTGTGGGTGTAGACTTTTGTGGCTATTGTGATATTGGATTTATAGTGTATGTAATTGACTGTTGGCTCAGCCCTGTCCCCCACAGTTATTGTTGCTGCGTCTGGCAAGCTGTCTGTCGGGAGATATATAGCTTACAGTGATAACATGGCAGGCAAACATTTGACCGCTCAATTCTAGCTGGTGACCATTGTTTTTGCAGGCGAAAATGAAACTAGCATATTTTGTTGTGGATGTCTGAAACTAGCTAATTATGTCCATGAGAGTTGGCCAAAGCTTAAATCATGAAGGGGGCTTTTTCTTTCATAATGACACGCGGCTTGTCTTTGGAAGTGACGCCACATTAGCGTCACTAGGTAACATGTAGGCTGTCGTTTGCAGCTTAAGCTACAGCAGAGGAACATGTTTAGTTATTTCCTCACACTTTTGCTCCTGTGTTCTTGGTTTTGGAAAATCTAAATGGCATCACCCATGTTTTAGTTACTGCTGTACCTTTAAGCCTGAAGCACAATTGTTTCAGCAGTCTCTGTTGGGGGAAGGGTTCAGATAACTGTCAATTTTATGTTTAAATCTATGTGATGACATACCTTTAAACATACCTTTAATTGTGAAATATTTAATTCAATGCATCTGTTAACATTTTCTCAAGTGATTTTCCTAAGACATTATCATATCACTATCAAGTATATGTTGCCCAACCCTTTGAGGCGCAACATACTGTATTGCTGCAGATTTGCGTTCAAACTGCCATCAGTTGTAGTACTGAAACAGTCAAGTCGATTAGTCATCTGGCAGAAAATTAATTCACACCAATAACTGATTATTGCCAAATGTTTGTTTCACAAATAAAAAAATCTGCTGCTTTTAGTTGAATGTATTTTTGTCACCCTGGTGGATTGTCTGGGGAATTATGAAAGTAATTTTCAGTATTCTATTACACTTCATAGATTTTCATATTAATTGATCAATCAGACAAACAGTCAGATATACAGATTATCAGCAATAACCATAATTGATACTCCTAGCTCTCTAATTGGTGGTTGTAAGAAAATGAAAGCACCGTTTCTGGCTGTACTGGCTGAGATTCTGCTCAGGCCTGTTATAAACACTTAATTTCCCAGTGGCTCAGCTGGAATTTGTTGAGGACAATTGTTAATTTATACAGCAGTTCCTAATGAATTAGCATGCAGGTAGTGTGATCGCCTACTCTTGCTCCACATATCCACCCCCATCAGAAATGACAGTGTAAGCGGGGCCGTCCCTTTGCACCTGTCGACACTGATACGCAGATGGGGAGATAATTGCGAAGGGATGATTGTTAAGGAGATAATTGGAGTTTCCATACCCCCTGACAGGAGTTGGTCTGGGCTGGGTTTCTGACCCACTGCCCAGGTAAGCATTTATTCAGCAAGCGGCAGGGCTCCGCAGCAAACCAGATTGGAAACGTGGCGAGAAACAGCAAGGAGGAGAGACAATGGCCTAGTGTGAGAGGGTTAGAGAGTGAGACACAGGAAGAGAGAGATATGTTCGGAGCCGAGGGGAGTGCTCTCACACCCTCGATTACCCATTTAATGAGGCGATGCGGTGCCATTGTTTTATTACTTAGAGGAAATAGGAGAAATCTAGATTTCGCCGTGTGGTCCCTGTGTTTCCCACTGCTAGGCTGGCATCTGTTCTCTTTGTTCGCAGCAGTCTTCCTATCATCTCCTCTCACAGACACTAATGCTTCTGTTTCTTCTCCTCTCCAACAGCCAGCTTTGCCTTCTGTCCGCCCCCCCCCCCCTTACATTTTCAAGACACACTTGCTTTTTAACTCATCCTTATTAACCTTCCATTACCCCCCTTTCAACTAATGTAATCTCTCATGAGTATCCAATGCGCCCCGACATTAATCTAAGATCTGTTTGGCTGGTCAGCTGCTCTGATCACTGCTATTCCCAGCGGTGGAAGCTCAGGAGTTTAGTGTCTTCCTGTCCACACTCTTTCTCAGTTTTATTTATTTTTTTCCCCTCTTTCTATCCTCACCTCAACTCCTCATCTCTCTTTTCCCCCCTTTCCTTTTCCCCCCTTTTTTGCCGCACACACACCAGTAACAGCAGTGGCATAAACACAATTTTATTGCTCTTGCGCAGGTAGTAAATCTCCCTTAAGCTTGAGGAGCTAAAGCTGTTTACCAGGGAACAGTGAGCGCTCCTCTCTGGAGTGCAACACTCCATGGGGCATACGGGTGCTCCAGAGAGGGAGAAAGCCAGTGAGGCAAAGCCCACCCACTCCTGAAAAATCTCTAAAAACCTGTTTTGCATTTCTTGACTTGGTATTACAGAATATGTGTGGATGAAATAATCTCTTTGCAGTACATTGACACATTATCACTGAATGAATCATCTTTTCCAGAATAGATCTCGTTTGCAGGAGATCCCACAGAAAACCACAATAAAATCCTCCTACTCAGTAATTTCTGGAGACATTCATGCAGATCCATGTTGGTGCTGCGTTTCGGTCCCCTGGGTCCCTGTCCTCTGTATAGTAGGAGATTGATTGCACTGTGTGAGTCATGCTGTGTTGGAGGGCGCATGGAGAAGGCCACCCCCACCCATCACCTGAGGGATTCTTCACAAGCGCAGGCTGTGTGTGAGATGCTCTCTTGTCAAAACCAGTGAGACATTTTATTTTTTTTCATTGAGAGTGCTGTTGAGGGGGCTGCAGGGAGCGTGTGCACCCTCACCAGGCCCTGAATGCATGTGTTTGTGCCCATGTGTGAATAGGATATTGACTTCTTCTGCACTGCCTCTCATTAATGTAGCTGATAAGCTCTCCGGAAGATGGATGGGGCCAGAGGGACCACAACATGCTCTCTGTTTTTATTACACACATCATCTGACAGTTATTAGCCATGGGTGGCTGAGTGGAGGATGATTGTGTGCGTCTTCCAGTGTCTGGTGTCAGATGTGTTTATCTCCCCTCAAAAGGGCTCTGTGGTTGATTGAGTGACCCTTCACCCTTGTTGAGGTGGTGTATATTACTGGCTGATCTGACAGCAACCTCCGTGCTCCTGTCATCCCTCTCATCTTTCAAAGGCACACCTTTAACTAAAAATGGAAAAGGTACTACAGCATACCTTGAGTCTGAGCCACCTAAGTGAAGGAACTGCATGCCAGCCAAAATGAATACCTGTTTCCCTGTTTCCCAAGCTGTAGTGTTTTTATATATATATATATATATATATATATGGGGGGGGGTTACCTTTATGAGAAAGCCACACTGTAGAGATCACAGGAAATGAGGGGAGAGACAGAAGGGGAATGACAGCAAAGGTTCCCGACCAGACACCATCTAGTGAGTTTCATGTTGAAATCCTTTTCTGCTGTGAAAAACCATTTTACACCACCGTGCACTTTACTGGAATATTCTTAATGTAGAGCAAACCGAACATGTTGATATTAAACAGGTTCAATGTTTACCATGGTCACCATTTTAGATGAGCATGTTAGCACCCTAAAATCTGCTAATTAGAACAAAACATACAGTACAACTGACTCTAATAGAAATGTCTTTAGACTTGCAGTATTTGGTCAGGATACGTGAAAATGTATACCTAATGGTGGCCCTCCAGAAAAAGTCGGCAATGCATCTGTACAAATTTAAAGGGCAATCCCTCTAATAGCTGTTGAGGTACTTTAGTCTTGACCAAAAGTCTGGACCGACCTACAGACCAGCATTTCCATCCACAGACCATGACACTAGCGTGACTCAACAACAAAATGATGTACATCCTCCAATTACGGCTTCTTAAGTATGAAGATTTATCATTTCCTCTCTTTTACTTCATGATGATTATATATCTGGGTTTTAAACTGGTGGTCGAAAAACAAGAAAGGCATTTTTCAATAAATTCTGACATTTTATTAACTAAATGATTCATTGACTAATCAATAAAAACAAGATAAACTGATAATAATAGCTAGTTGCAGCCCTATAATATAGTGTCTTCAGTTTTCCATTCCTAATTTTGACTGAAAAAGAAAACAGATTTGACCTCCCCAGCCATCAGTCTGAAATCTGTGGTCCTGTGGTGTTAAGGTGACATTGGATGGACAACATAAACCCGGGTGTAGTAGTAGGATTGAGGCTGACTGTATGAAGGTGGTGTGTGACTCTGGGAATCAATCTGGCAGGGTTATGCTGAGGTGGAGGAAAGCTGGGCTGGATTTAGCTGCTCGCTGTTCCATTCCACGGCCTTTGTTCGTCCGTGCCCAAAGGAAAAAGAAAACATGGTATCACACCTTTTAGAAAATTTCTTTTCCCCGAGTTTTACAGAAAACAGTACACAGAATGGTACATAGTTGATCAGCGGATGAGATGAGCAACTTAATGGAATGTCCTGTTTGGTGGAGTCACCTGACATGTCAGTCCTCAGTAGTAGGGCTCTATTAAAAAGGGACCTTTATGGATGGCTGAACAAGAACCCTCCAATCAGTACGCTCCCTCCAGCTGAACCCAGCTTCCTGCTGCTGTGAAATTCCCTCTGTACTGCTGACCTTAATGTTTCACAGGATAATGGCATGCAAGTCCCAGGGGAGGAAAATAGTAGAAACCCCGTGTTTCTTTTCTCTGTCTGTGTGTGTGTGTGTTTGTAGAGATATAATGTATATAATATCCTTAAAGCAATCTGTGGTTTGCATACAGTCACAGTACCAGTCCAGAGTACATGTGCTTACCGAGCCGACTCGCTCAAAATACATTTCTTCTATTGATTCTTGCAAAGCTGGTTGCGGCTCCCCCCAAAATACATCTAAAAAAACGTCTCGTGACTGCACTCGGTGCAATTCAGTTCAAAACAGGGCTGTGATTTCTCTGAGATGCAATGCAGAGCTATTGAAAAAAGAATCACACACCAACATGAAGGAGCTGCTCTGTGTCGCTGGTTAGTGAGCGGCTCCAGTGGAGCAGCTGGTAGTCAGGTACCAATGGGCACAAGGGCACCTTGAAACCTTTGACTGGTGCAGTTGGTCAAAATATCTGGCCAAAAATTACCTGTGTTCACAAATATTGCCCAGTCAGATGGTTTCCAGTTGATATCAGAATACTATTTGACGGAACAAAATAAAATCCTTCATGTTTTGTTATTTTTTACAGCTCCATTAGTGATGTAGTCAGCTAGTCTAATGCAGGCTTCTTTTTTAACAGTGAACCAGAAATGTTCCAGTAGCATTGTGTGATTTTGTACTTGGCTGAAAACATTCATAGGCAGTATACAGAATGCAGCATTGCCTACCACCCTCTAGTAGCCCTCCCATCATCCACAATTTCAGATGCAGGAACAACTGTCACAAACACGCCCTCTTTGTGCAGCCGGCACAGACACGTCTGTCATTTGATATTTGGCTCATGCTAAGCAGAGGAACAGCTGCAGGGCACAGGAAACAGAGAGCAGGGAAGACAGTAGCTGCGTGAGTTGTTTCTGACAGCTCCTCCTGTTGTGCGGGTATCAGTCCCTTTAGGATTTGAGTTTCTCTCTCTTTTCCTGTGGCCCAAAACTCTTTGGCCACACCAAATGCAAATCAAGTTGTTGTTCATTCATAGCAAGAGCTTCGAAAGGGGGAACATTTTAAGTCAGAAGCAGTTCGGCTGAGCTTTCCCGCATCATTTGTATGCACATGCTGGAGAATTTTGTTGACTTTTGTAAATCATCCTGGATTGTTTTGAGGGGTAAAGAAAGGAAGATGTAAAGTGGTGGAAATGTGCTGCAAATCTTCCATTATTTTAGAAGTTATCCAAGCCAAGTCAGTTTGCAAATTTGCTAATTCCTTGAGGGGAAACCTAATTATGACAAAATGTCCAAACACTCACAATTCCCACTTCATCTTCCAAAAGTCCTTTAGCAGCTCTGAGCTACTGTAATCCCTGCCAGAGAAACAGACTGTTGCCCGGGCAACCTCAGTCCTGCCGCCATGGCAGCTGTAACTGTGGTGAGGAGACACGGAGTGCCAGGGTGGACAGGTGTTGCTGGGGTCTTCAGGATCACTTTAGGTCTCTCAGCCCTGCCTCCAACGTCACTGCACATGTGGAGCAGCGCTAACAAGCTGCTCACACACAAACACACTCAATACGCCGCTCCTCTATACTGCTATCTGAACAAGACCCTTGACTGCTGAGCTACACTAATGTCCTGTGTCATGCTCATGTCGAATTAGACGAGCACATGGTTCTCTTGCCAGCTCGAAGCAGGAGGTCCATGCCACATGGCTGCATGTTTGTTTTTTTTTGTCTTTTTTTTTTTTTTTTCATGTTGGACGGACATACTGTAGGTATGAGAAATGACTCATATTCAGTGAAACATGGTAACCTGCCATAGGGCTGAGTAATGGGACACTGCACAAAAAGTCAAACAAGCTCTCATTACCTTTTATCCAGGCAGAACATGGAGGCCACCGCCGAAATTGGTCCTAGAAAATTGTAAGGGGAAATATAATGTGTGCTAGTGGAAAGCAATAGCTGAGAGAGTGTCGATTTAATAGCAAGAGCGTGTGCAGACCATGAAGGAAAGATAGTTCTGTTACTGAGTCAGTGTGGCGAGGCTCAAAATGTCTATTTCAGGGCTCGCTTTAAGTAGGGTGAGTCACCAGGCTTTTGGAGCTGTAGAGACTGCATATGTGTGTGTGCGCATTCATGTGTGTGCACATGTATTTTTATGTGATACCGCTGAATTTCTCTCTCTCTCTCTGTTTTCTCACTCTCCCTCTATCTCTGTCACACACACGCAAACACACACACACACGCTATCCTGCCTAGAGGGTGCAGGTCTGTGACAGGTTAGGCGTTTTGGGTGTGGGCCATCCTCTCTCTGTCTTTCCCACAGCTCATAGCGGCGAGCTGGCCCTCGCGCGGGGACAGGCAGCGACTTCAATCTGTTTGGTAAATACTGAGATAAGTAAGGCCCACCCATCGCTGTGGTGGAAAATAGCCCAGGCCAGACCTGCGAGTGCAAAGATAGCATGCTATTCTGAAAGAGGATATACCTTCCAGAGAGAGGACTGGGAACATAAATGAGGTATTTTAAGATATTAGAAGGTGTGAAGGAAGTCAGAGTGATGGACAGACAATGGGAGGAAGAGAAATTGAGAGACTGGGGGAGAAAAGCAAATGAGAGATGGAAACCGCCTCCCGCTGCCAGTAAAATGTCAATGGAACCCCGGGGATGCATTGATTAACCTCTCTACTCCTAATCTGTCTTCACCTCCTCCACCTCTCACTGAAGGCAAATACACAGACTGGTGGTACACAGATGGACAAACTGGCCTTTGCATAAACATGCCACCGAGTCAGTGAATGGACAATGCTATTAGAGCTATTTCCAGCTGAACATTTACCAGCGCTGTGTCATGACTCAGGCTTAAATCGAATTGGTTAACAAATGCGACAAATGACAGCTGTCTCTCTTTTCAGATTGGTGTGCCTTTTTTTTTTTTTTTAAACACCAGAGATGGTTTCTTGGTATACATTTGCTCGTCTGGGCGATAGACGAGACTGAAAATGAAAGCATGATGAAAACTTCCACACTATCTGGAATTCAATTTAGTTCAGTTTAATTCAATATCGGGCTGCAACCAACAGCCCATCATTGATTCATCTGATGTTTATTTTCTCAATTCATTGATTAGTTGTTTGATCTATAAAGCGTCAAAAATTGTGAAATTGAAGATCATAAAATCCCAGAGCCCAAGGGGATATCTTCAGAAAGCCGTCTTCTTCTAAAGCGCAAACATATTCAATTTACTCTAATGTAAGAGGGATAAAAGCAGAAAAACTTTCACAGTGGAGAAGCCGGAATCAAGCGTCCGATCGATTATTTGACTGATGTTTAAGCTTTAATTCAATACATCTTTGTCTCTCCTACACGAGGAAACATATAGGGCATCATTTCAAGCACAGTCAGTGCAAACCTACGTACACTGTAGGTGTCATGTAACAATAAGAGAGATCAGATTAACCAATTTGTATTTTCACTGCAGTGTGTAAAATTGGTTAATGCTGTGGGAACTCCTACAATAATTATTATACGTTATAGGTTCTTCGAAAAAAAAACTTGGTGTGAATATATTGGATTCATTTAATCCTGGCTCACTATAACTTTACTTTCAATTGTGCAGTTTTTCTTAGTTGAAAACAAATATACTACAATCCTCTAATTAGTCAAGAGATTCATTTTCTCCATCTTCACTCTTCCTGTTTTCTCTTTTTTCTCTGACAGTTTGCTCCCAGTTCTCCAAAGGTGTGTATGCCATCATCGGCCTGTATGACAGGAAGACGGTCAACATGCTCATGTCCTTCTGCGGAGCGCTGCACGTGTGCTTCGTCACGCCATCCTTCCCCATCGAGACGGCCAACCAGTTTGTCATCCAGCTGAGGCCTGAGCTCCAGGACGCTCTGGTGGGAGTGATTGACCACTACGGATGGACCAAGTTTGTCTACATGTACAGTTCTGACTCAGGTAGGAAACTAAGATCTTACTCACCCTTTATTTCATTTCACATTATGTTACATATTTGGCAAAATCGTTTTTACATAAACAAATCCTTTAAACTTTGCTACATCATAATAAAAATATGTGACTGTGAAGTTGGCAAAGACACTTGGAGTATATAGTGCATGTAGATTATTCTGTAAAATATTTTAAATGAACGTTTTCAATTGATTATTCAATATAAACAGATATTTGTCTTAAATGCATTATCACCCTCATTCATCACCATGGGAACGACTTTCCACTACACTACATGTACACGAAGACAGTCAGAGGCAGAACCAGTCGTTAAAACCGACCACCATTAGCCGTCTTCATATTGCCATGGCGACAGCAATGGGGTCAATCGTAGTCATTGTGCAGCAATGAGCAGCCATCAGAACATTTATTTTAGACCATGGTTTTGTACAGACAAAGAAACATTGACCTGCAGTAACTAGCAGATAAATCACACAGTGGAACAAAAGATTCAGCTTTTCATTGAGCAGTCCTCAGCAGTAACCCGTGTCACAACAGTCCCTTTGTCAGTGGCATGACGAAAAAAGAAAAAAGCAACGCAAAAGCTGCTGTAGCGTTCAATTTAAACATCTTAATGACAGAGGCAGACAGAAATAAAGCAGCACACCTGTCAGCCTCTTCCTCTCCTCTCTAGCCAATCAGCTATACCCTTCCCATAATGCCATGCCATCTGTCCCAGGTGTTGTGGTTTTTGGAGCATGACTATGAAGGGTGTGATTTTTTTTTTTTGTGTGCAAAAATGTGCACGCTACATGTGTACGCGTGCACATTTTGCACATGCCAATTTGCATGCAAGCTGTATGAGGGCTCATTGCAACTTTTATCCGCTCATGTTTTTGACTTGTGTGAGAGTCGTGAAGCAGGCTTACGTCAGCTTTAAAAGACAGATGCCATCATGTCACCCTGCAAAGCGCGCCATCGAGCAGTGACAGGAGATTTCACAGTGGCCCTATTGATGCATGATGGCCGTAGCGCCACACATGGCCCACAGATTTTTTTTATCTTCTGTGATCCCTTCATTATCCACTCACAAACTGTTGTGTGTAGTGTGTGTGCGTGTGTGCGTGCGTGTGTGTGTAGGGTAACCCCTGTGTGATTGAGTGGTGGGATGGAGCCAGTGGAATCTTTATCAGTTGTCCTCTGTTGCTTGGATACTACGCTGCAGTCACCCTTCCTACAGGGTTATTTTGAGCCTTTAAGAAAAATCATATTTACTCATGAGGAATTGGTCTGGTATGTTAGTGTGTGTGCGTGTGCATGTGTGTGTGCGTGTGTGCCTGCTTCTTCCAAATATTTTATGAAAGTGTCTTATGCTAATCTTATCTCGTTCTTTTTTAACACACTTCTAGATAACATTGCCTATGAAAATGCCAAATGTTCTCTGATCTCAAGTCTAATATATTCATAATAGATTAGTATTTATATTTCAAATGTTTCCTGTATTTCAATCATCTAAAGTGGTCAAGGACATACAAATACACCATATGCATTGTTACTTTCCCAACGCTTCAGGAGCTTTGATATTTTCCACCCCCTTTCTTTTGTTTTTTTTTTTTATTAAATTCTGTCTTGCTGCCTTACTGCGCAGTATCCGCTAATAAAAGTGCTTCTCATTTTTATTTTCAAAAGCCAAGAACGGGAAAACAAATTTGATAGCCCATTAAACCTATCATAAACAATATTCAGGAAATGGTTTTTCCAAAGTGTTATTTTCTCTACTCTTGATTGCCTGGTGCCCAGGTCTCCATGTATTGCTTCTGGCCAGAGGGATCCTTATGACAGCCAGATTCCATTATGATATTATTCTCTTCCAAGATGCCTTTGGAGGACCAGACCATTTTTACATTGGCCAGTCCTACGAACCTCCCTGTCAGGCTGACTCTGATTTATAGTGGTGCATCAGCCACACAGATACGTTTAAAAAGGCTAGAGGATATTCAGGGAAAACACAGTGGGACAAAAAAGGGAAGAAATCAGAGAAGGAACAAGAAATAGATGAAAGATATGAAAAGATAAGAAATGTAATAGTTCAGCCGACTGATGACATTGAAGGAAAGTTGACTCCAGGTGTCTCTGTGATATATTGCAGTGCAGAACACTCTCAACACTGAGCGTTAATGAGACTGAAGCAGTAGTTTTATCCCAGCTTGACTGCTGATGCTGCTAAGTGTTGTAATAATGTACATAATGCAGAACAAGATTAACAAACATATGAGAAATGAAAGAATAAATGTTTGGAAAGGAGTAAGATCATTTTTTGGAAAAAAAAAAAAAGGAAGGAGGAAAGATGAAAGGAAGTGAAGTCCTTTAGTGGGACAGAGTCTGCTCTTCAAACTGCTGGCTCTGATTGCGTCGTATGGTGCTGTCCATGGTGCTGAAACCTTCACCGTCACCAGGGCTCCTTTCATAGACAGTTGTCCATTCTCTTCAGGATCAACGGGCCCTGTTCACCGCCATGATTAACTGCTCCCTGTGTTCCCCCTGCCTATCACCAGTTTCACAGCTACTATTAAATCTGCCAGCACCAAGGACTACAATTATTCACTCGTGAGCAACCGTCAATGCAAAGCGACACCATGAGAGGTGCCGTGCCTCCCCATGTATCTTTCCAGTAATGCTTTACCAACTTTACAGTTTTTCTGTGTGTCTAATTTATTCAGATATACTACACCGTGGTCATACGTGGAGGTGAAACACCATCCATCTTTTTATTTCTTAATGACCTGGTGTCAAATAGGCAGCATGAACTGCCTGGAGAGCAGCTGGTGTGCATTGTAATAAGGCCAGGCAATCATCTTTCAAAGGCTGTGACGGCATCTCTAAGTCATCTTTTGACAGCGTCTGTGTTGTTGTGGTGGATAAGCCATTTTTACATTTGCCCAATATGCATAAAATGCCTGTATGAACACGAGCAAACAAACATGGAGGATATGCAGAGCACACCATGTATATAGGCCCACGGTGGCTTTAACAGTGTTTGCCAGCTTAGTGGAAGAAAAACCAATACAGCTACATCATGTATTAGTTTACATTTCTAAATGTTGTAATTGCTATAATTCATTTGGGTAATGGCTACCAGTCTGCTGCGGGTGAAATTACTTTATTTACTCTGTGGAACAACTGTGGCTGCCAGCTCAAGAGGAATCTGATTGGTCTGCTGCCAGCAGCAAAGGAGTACAACAGTGAGTCAGACTGTAAATCAGAGCTCAAGATCAATGTGTTCTCTAATCGCCTTTTATTTCCTGTCTTAGCATGAGCCCTCAGCTCATTGGCCGCTCTACCTCTTTCTCTGTGATGCTCAAGTGTCTCAGCAGCGTATCGGTGGCATTGTAATTGAGTAGCCCTACCTCTAATTGGTGCTTGGAGGATGTAAAACTGTGCGTGTCGTCTTTGATGATGCACGGGCTGATTATTTGTTAGTGGTGATTATTTAGCCCGGCGCTGCACGAGCTGGAAAAGCACACCTGTACGTGTCAGTGCTTAATGGACTGTCCCACTTGTTGTACTTTATCACCGAAGCTACAGGGGAGATTCTGATGGATGAGCTTATCAAGAGCAGTTTGGATTTCTGCACCGCATCTGTTTTGTTCTAAAGTTGTTTTAATTCGTGTTTCAGCTCATAATATAACCACACACAATTTATGTCTCATGCTGCCTGCCGACATATAGACTCTTATGGCTCTCAGCAGAATAGCAACTAGTCATTCAACATCTCATTCATCTCAGACTTCTTTACAGAACTTTTGTTGTAAATGTCCACACAGTTAGTTGTTTCTCTCTCCACCCCTCTGTCCAGGCCTGTCAGTGCTGCAGAAGGTTCTCGACACAGCAGCAGAGAGGAACTGGCTGGTGACCTCAGTCAATGTCGAGACCATGACGGAGGCGTCCTTCTTGAAAGTGTTCCAGGATTTGGACAAGAGGAAGGAGGGCCAGATTATCATCGACTGTGAGACTGAGAGGCTCACTGGCATCCTTAAAAAGGTAAAGAGCTTTTGTTTGTTCTTGCAATAATGGGCCATTACGTAATTATGCTGTAATATATAATGCAATTTCAGCTTAAAGGCTGCAATCTCATAACATAATAAAAACATACTGTTATGTCCAAGTTTTGCAGAATCTGTGAATATTCCTTTTGGAATCAGATCAGTGTGAGTATGAAGTGAGTAATTAGCCTGCGTGTTCACTTTAAAGGACTTCTTCAGAAAAATAGATTTTAGAATTTAAATAAAACACACAGACTTCAGAGCAAGGTTGTGCACATTTTTAATAGGATGAACAAAGCAGAGAAGCAGAAAGTGAAAGGAGGGGGTATAACTGGAGAGCGGGGTTTGGCTCTTAGTCTGCTGTGGTGTTTAGTCTCCTGGAGCATCAAGGACAGGATAGATAACTAACGTTGCTTTGGCATTTGGAGTCGGCAGCCCTTCTATGATAGGATCATCACTTACTCTGTATTGTTAAAAGGTAAATGATCTTGGCATCACAATTGACTGTTCACTCAGCCCCTCACTGAAACAGAGATTGCCCAGTCACAGCTTAGCAACCATGACTTGGCATGGCAGGTGTTTTTGAGCTTTGTCTGGTCTAGCTGCTAATGCAGTCTCCTCTGTCTGTCTCAAACCAGGACACTGTTCTTTCTAAAAAAATAAAAAAATGAAATGAGTGGTAGATCTGCCACCATTAGTGGTTTTTCACTACAGATATTTTGGCATGTCATGGCAGGTAAAGCACAGGTGTAATTATTAACTTTAGTATCAAGTGTATTCTATTTAGGTGAACTAGTTTCATCGTCCTGGTGTTGTGTATGCTGGCTTGGGAACACTTGATGGAACAGAATTAGTTTCACCTGTGCTTTTCCTGCCAAAATATCTGCTATGAAAATGGTCTTATAAACTGCTTATGTGCTGTGCAATAACAGAAACAACACTAACTAACTAATGACATTCACACATATACGCACCTGCAACCAGTTTAACTCATACAGGAATCTGTATCACCAAAAATACACACACATTTGTTACTTGTATTGCTTTGCTTGTTGATGTCACTTATATGATTTACGAGTTTTCTGTCAGATTTTTATAGTTTCAGTACATTGTTGTTAAAAAAAAAGCGCACACACACGCTTCAGTATGATAGTCATAACACACACACACACACACACACACACACACACACACACACAGCCCCCATCTGTATGTGTAGGATGTGGCTCCGCTGTGTGAATGTTATTGATGGCCTGGTGTCTTCAGTTAAGGTTATTGCATCAGTTCTCACCAGTTTACAGGAGCTGAGCCTGAGAAGTTCTCCATCCAGACGGCCACAATCAATCACCCACATCTGCTTCCTGCCTGTGCACCTGAACAATGGCGAACACACACAAATATACACACACACACACACGCACGCGCATACACACACCACCTCTGCCACTTTTGCCCTTTAAACTGACTCCTGTGTTCATCTCATTCATCGCGTACAGTACACAGATTCTGTTACGATAACGTCAGACAGTATCCTGAGGGTGACTTCTCGTCTTAGCTGAATGTAGTCTACTTGGAGAACAGTCATTGTGACAGAGGAGCTACCTCAAAAACATTTCAGATTGTGTTTTCCAACACGGAGACAAAAAGTGACCTGTTCTCTTGGGGCTGAACTCTGAATGACTCTTCAAATTTGCATGTATAATTCAACAGCTACTTACATCCAAAACATTTCCATTTGACGGTCCGCTGTGGCAGTAATGTGTGTTTTCCCCCATGTGTCGGGTGTATTGGTGTCAGCGCTGGTGTGTGTTCCGCCTCCTTCCCTCTAGTTTTTCCTCGCCCGGGGCTCGGCTGCAGGGCCTGCCTTGTGCTGGGGTCACCATTAATAACAAATGCCACCTTCTGTCATGACCTACAGCATCATTAGACACACACTCAACACATAAACAAATGAGTACACTCCCCGAAGTATGCACAAGGGAAAATGCTCACAGAGAGGAGGAGGGGTGAAAAATGTGTGAGGTCATGCGTAGTGCCTGAACAGACAGTGGAGTGAGGTGCTATTAGGGCTATTAATTGGATGGTGCATGGCTTTGAATAAGCACAACCCGCTGTACCTGATTTTATGTGACTGCCCAGTATGCTGTGATGACGCATATACACACACACATGTATTTACTGTACGGTACAGTAACCCAGACAGTAGCCTTGAGTGCCACCAACTAGACAGGGGGTTTATTTATTTATTTATTTTTCATCTTACGCTGCAGCTGCATTCAAATGTCAGTTAAAGTGGTGTCCAATGTGTCCATTTGATTTATAAATAAACCAGCTCTGGCACTACAGCACACTTCTCACTGTGATGCTCAAAGTGCCCTGTCCCTGAGTGCTTGGCTGGCCTGTGACGCGTGCAGTTAGAGAATAACAGCAGCGCAGGCAGGAGAGAGATGCAGTGTAGGCGTGTGAGAGGGGCTTGTGCACGGTTTAGCACTGACAGACTTCTGTGTTTGATGATATCGTTAGACCACGACGGAGCATCGGGGAGGTAGAATATTGTAAGCTATTAAAATAGATCAAAGATCAAATCAGAGGTCTCAGGGGAACAATATTGAAAACGGAGCAAAGATAAGGGGGAGGAGGGAAGCAAATATAGTACAGTATACAATCAAACTGTACTAATTAATGATGGATTTAAAGTGCAATATGTAGAGTGTGGTTGTGAGTTAAATATTAATTTATTTATCCATTCATCTGCTACATTTATTGAATCGTCTGCCTGTACTTTCATTTAATTGTTGTTGTAATAACTATATAACCATAAGTGTAATTTCTTGCCTTTTAATGGTCAGCTCAGATTGTTGTGAAATTAATTATGTAATATTAATTTAGTCGCTCTTCTTCTACATCCGAAGAGCATCAGTGAATAGTATCAATCATTTTTAAGTCATGACTTTTGTTATATGCAGTTGGTAATCTGTTGATATGCTTACTTTTTACTTTCTAGTCTTTGTAAACTTAACCATCTTTATTATACTCAATGTTCAACGTTTAGTCCTTTTCCCTTTCAGTCTCCCTGTCTATCCAGCACAAGGTCAAGTACTGTACTCTGTAGCAGGTGTACCGCTGAGACACTGTCAAAACCTTTCTCTCAGTTGTACACACACACACACACACACACACACAAACGCACACACACACTGTTTTTGTATCACAGGCGTTTTAGTCTCTGTCTCTCCTCTGTCCTTCTCTTCTAGATTGTTGAACAAGGCAAGAATGCAAAGAGCTACCACTACATCCTGGCTAACCTGGTAAGGAATCTGCATTATATCACTGTATTTTCATCCTATTACATTTCTTCATCAAAAGATTTCCACACACTTGTCAACATACTTTCATACCCTGGGTGAATTTGCATATCCATTAAACGCAGCCTTTGAGTTCCTCACTTTCAGTTCTTTATTGCCAGTTTAACAGACTTGCATGTGCCAAACAATTTAACCTAAATCTGATTTTATGCCTTTTATGTTCACTCATTCAGTTTTCATAATTTCTCTGTTCACCATACTGTCTAACCTGCAGACATAATAGCTGCACACTAGACTTATGTAAAGCACAAACAGGAATCCTGTGACAGCCAGAGACAGAAATCTATGCAGACTCATAGTGACAGAAAAAGGTCAGACAGCCAATGCAAGCTTATATCCATTAGCTCTCTTTGTCTGCTGCCATTTTCTCAGTGCAAATGGGATGTAGACCCCTACAGCACTCTTCAGACTTGCTAAACGCAACCAAATGAAGAGAAAATTGACATTAGCAGAAGCTGTAGTAATAACAGCATTAATATGCAGCTGGTAGCTTGAACAATTTCTCACTGCTGGGCTTTTAGATTGGCTCAATCTCTCTTGTCTGGCTAGTTTGCCAGATTTAATTTTAAATGATAAGGCTCGGACGTTAATAACAGCTGATACGCAAAGTGGCCACAGTCATTTATAATGTTCCCATTAAAGGTTTGAGCAACAAAAAAAAAAACAACCTTTTTCTGTGTCCTTGCACCTTTTAAGAACGTCCTCCTAATGTACTCGTGTGTACGTCTGCAGCTGTGTGTGTGTGTGTGTGTGTGTGTGTGTGTGAGAATCTCAAAAACAGAGCACGGTGTGATTTTTGAGATGAAGAAGAGAAAAAAGAATTTGCTCTAATACTCAAATGTGGTTGAAATATCTGTCGGAAATGCCCCCCACCATGTTCAGTGTTAGCAAAGGCTAGTTTCTATAGTAACCTCTTCAGCTCACTGCACTGCATTAGCTCATACATGGAGCAGAAAAAAGACACAACTCTGTCTGCTCAGCTGAGAAATATGGACACCTGGCAACACACACAGGTATATTAGGGAGAGATGGTGAGAGGGGGTGGGGGGTGATATAAGGGGGGGTGCATTTGTCTCCTGAAGCTTTAGCTAGCCTTCATTTTGTACCTGTCACCATGTCAACCGTCCGCAAAACCAGGGGGGCATGAAACAATCTGAACTTTATGCTAGTTTTTGTTTCATTTATCTTTACTGTGTGGACACGAAGAGAGTAAACAAGAAAGGATTTGAGACAGACATGTGGCCAAGAAGGGGCCACAGCTTCAAATGCCATGAAACAAACATCAGAGGGAAGAAAGGAAAAGGAGAGGAAAGTGCGTCTTGTCAGACAGATGCCTGCTGAGCAGGAGATGATCCGGAGAGGCACCTTTTTCTGTCATCAGTCAAAAGTTTGCTCTTAAATCTTCGACAAATCACAGACAAATCTTCTCTCCTACTCTGTCTCTGCTCCCACCCATTCCCTCTTGTCTGCCTCTTCTTCTCCCCACGCTGACAGGGAGCCTGCTGAGAGACAGAATCTGCCTTTCCTACTCTCTGCCTTTCTCCCTCTCTGACAAACAGCCTTCTCCGTATAATAGTCAGGGGAAAAAAAATACAAGTAGGAGATACCATTACAGTAAATCACTTCTTTCTCCATTCTACTCTGCCGGAGGCATCCCTTGCCTCGTTCACAGTAGCCTATAAGGTTTTGATCCTGCCATTGTTAACAGTAGCCTATGAGGACTCAGTCTATCAGAGATTAGCTCTGGACCACTCCAGCCATGAAATTAAGTTTTTTTTTATTTCTTTCTCAACACTGTCAGCCTTCAAGAAAGACAGGGATGAAGTCTGCTCAAAGGAATAACCTCTCAAAGTGAAAAATATGGATTTGTCATTTTTGTCCTTATTGTAAACCTTTGCACTTTTAATGATAGAGTAATAACAGTGGAGTGCATTCTGCAGAATTACCCTTTAATGTCAGGTGCCCAGTGGACCACTGGTTCCCAACCTTTTGGGCTTGTGACCCGCTGAAACAAACAATCTGAGGGGTCACAAGATGATTAAATAGATGAGACAGAAAATAAAGCGAAGGTCTGTCACACAGAATTCTGCCCATTTTTTCTGTTGTTTTTCACATTTCTGAAAATCAATGGACTTCCAAAATGCTCTCAGCTGAAGTTCTCTCTGTGACGAAGAGTCGTGAGCAGGTAATGATTTTTTTGAAGGGCTCACAAGCCAAAGAACTTTGGAACCACTGATCCAGCGACTTCTTATTGTGGTCCCACCCCTGAGGTCATCGGCTGCTGCACTTGACAACCAAATCACCTGTCACAGATGAGTTTTCCAAATCTGCATGTAGGTATAGTTTTTTGTTTTTCTACCTGTATTTCTCAGTTCTCTTCTCTGCCTGTGCTCTACTCGTCTCAGGGTTTCCTAGACATCGACCTGACAGACCTGAGGAAAGGTGGGGCGAACATCACCGGCTTCCAGCTCGTCAACAACTCTGAGCCCAGCGTCAGCCGTGTCGTCCAGCAGTGGTTGGAGTTTGACAACAAAGACTCCAAAGTGCCTAAGAGTGGACTCAAAGTACTGCTCCTTTGTCTTTTATTTTCCCTCTTCCCTCCTGTTTGTATCATTATAACAAAAAGTTGCATTGCAGCAGAGGGTATGTTTAATGTAACATAACCTCAATCATGATTTTCCTCAGATGTGACAGCTGATTTTTACTTGTGTGAGGTTATGGTTACCATTGCCAAGAAGGCTGTAATTTCCCCTGTCAGTTAGCTTGTTTGTGGCTGTCACTAGCATATTGCAAAAAGTTATGAAAAGGCTTCTATTAAATCTGGGGGCCAGATAACCCCCGGTCCTGTCTGAGATTGGTGATTCAGATGTGGGATTACTGCTCTTAAATGATTATTGATTTTTAGCGATGACAACTGTCAAACCAGCTGAGATAGAGGATTGATTCCAAGCCCAAACATTTGTGTGTCTTTAAATTAACTAGAAATATAAGTAATAGAAATTACAACCTTGGTTGTAAAAGCAAAGCTGGAGGATTCTTCAAAGATAACAGTGTTTGTTGTCTCTTAAAATTCATAGAAACCTTTTCATTGCCTCTCCTCAGCCCAGACCTTTATCAATTTTTATTACTGTGTTTGCTTCTGTTTGAACTGTCTGCTCTCTCCTCTCAGTACACAGGCGCTCTAACGTATGACGGGGTGAAAGTCATGTCCACGGCCTTTCAGAATCTGAGGAGACAGAGGATAGACATCTCTCGCAGGGGCAACGCTGGAGAGTGTCTTGCCAACCCGCCAGCTCCCTGGGGACAGGGCATAGACATCCAGAGAGCCCTGCAGCAGGTCTGTGCGCATAACAGGAATGCGCTAATATAGATCCGCACACAGATGAGCGCAAATTCTTGAGTGGCACATCGGCTAACAGCTCCTGAGTTGGGTCTGGCTGAACAAATTAGGTCTCATTCTGTCGTGTAAAGTTCACATTAAGTCGTGGGAGAGCTCTCCAGTATCAAATGTGACATCGTGGCTAGTAAACAAAACCTGCCGGCAATAACACTCAGCCGTGATCATCATGGAATATGACATCAGCAATTGAATTCAGAAATGTAATATTTGGCAATGGGAATGGAAATAGAAACAGTGGACTGGCTGTGGAACTTCTTCATCTCATGGAGACACACTGACATGCATGCATGTGAAGCCGTGTATATCGAGGAAAAAGAAAAACAGTCATTTTATTATATTTAAAATTCCATTTTTTAAAAAGCAGAAATACAGTTGCCAATTTAAACACGTCTTTCAAATTCAATTCAATTCAATCAAATAGACCATGTATTTACTGTGGAACCCCATTTACATAAAGTATGGAGGTATAATAAATACTATACTATATGTTTGTGAGGGCATAGGTGTAATTGCATGTGTGTGTGTGTGTGTGTGTGTGTGTGTGTGTGTGTGTGTGTGTGTGTGCACAGCCCGAGGCTCTGTCTGCAGAGTGGCTGTGCAGAGGCCTGCTCAGAGTCAATCTAGCCATCTGCCTGCGGATAGACTGGAGATTGAAGCCGCATTCGCTCAATTAACTCCATCACACAGCCAAGACAAACACACTGCACTGTACATATACACGCACACCGTCTGTCATTCATTTCCGTAGGGACTCAAACACTGTGGACTTTCACAAATGAGTACTATGCAAACACATGCAAGCTATGCTTAACATGCATCGCGTGAAAGCATGACATGCAAATGCTTGCCGGCAGCGCAGACATGGAAGAAAATAGCCTGTATGAATATCATGCTTCACGGGCAGCCATTATTTACCCATCTGTCGGGCCAGTCGGAGGCTGTGAGTTACTTATTCAATGTCTGTGTCTCCATTACAGGTCCGTATAGATGGATTGACTGGTCACATTCAGTTCAATGAGAAAGGTCGCAGAACCAACTACACTGTTAGCGTCATGGAACTGGCCCCATCTGGACCCAAAAAGGTAAGATTATAGCCTGGAATAAACCTGTAGCTTATATTTGGTCCTTACTCTGTATTCGATAAGACCAAGAAAGGTCTGGCCCTGTTTTTATCAAACTTCAACTCCAGTCAGAGAAAAGGATTTATCCTACTGCCTCATTGTTTATCTCTTAAGCATTTATTTTACTTAGTAATGGTTTGCGGCAAAGGTTCATTGTATTTGTGTGAAATCCTGAATATCTCCAGTAGCAATAAATGTGTGAAATTTAGCGACGATGTCATATTTTTTAGAATATATTGTACCATGTCAATAGTAGGGATGAAATATTTAGAAAATGTCTAAAATGGAAACAAATGAACAAATGGAAAAACGTGTGATGTCGGTGGACAAGTTATATCAGAAGTCTTATAAGGAGAAGAATTGTGCAGACGTGATGCACAGAAGCTGACTGCTATGTCTTTACTTGTGTTATTGCACCCCTGATTAGTGAAATATGGTTTGCATTATCTATCCTATCAAATGGTGAAATCAAATGCAAGCAGTGGCTAAAACAGCCATATTCTGAACTAATACTGCATCAGCTAATGTAGTATTCGCTCCAATCAAGTCTCAGAAGGTGTCACTTTTACCAGAACGGTAAATACAGGCTGTGGTTTGTGACGCGTTCCCCTCGTCTTAGGTTGGCTACTGGAATGAAGATGAAAAGTACGTGACTACGGCCAGCTTCATGAGAGGCAGCAACGAGACTTACGGCCTGCAGAACAGAACTTACATAGTCACCACTATCTTGGTAAGTCAGTGTTGGTTGGGGGATTTGGGCAGGGCGGAAAAATGGGAAAGAGCAGGGTAACATTTTTCATTTTCGTTTATGATAGAGTTCCTAAAAGTTCAGCCCCCTGAAAAGAATTCAGCAGACATTGTAGAGCAATGATTGTATCTCATCCCTTCTTTCCCTTCCTAACTCTATTCTGCTAAATTCTCACTGTCTGACTTGTGCCTGTCCAAAAACAGGATGACTTCATTTAGCAAGTATAGCACAAGTACAGAATTTTGTCTTTGGGGGGGGGATTGGCTTACTGACTCACACTGTACTGCACTCCATTATACATATTTACAAAGCATTTAAAAGACACAAGGGCAACAAAACCTCAGGTTAATGCAGACAAGGAGATGCAAACAAATGAAAAACAGTGCGTAAGTATCCAGCAGTGCCCTCAACAGTAAGGTAGTAGTTATACAATACTAAATAGCCCTGGAGAAGACTCATTTCTGAGGCTGTGTGACAATGTGTCCTTCATCTCTCTGTCCTCCCACGTTCTTTATTTGGCTCAGATGTCATCAGGCTGTTCAACACAACGACATGGCCAGGTTGTGTTAAGCGTCCTGGCCTACATAACAGAGATGAGCTGCAGGGGTCTGTGAATAAGGTTGGGTTTGAGAAGAGGGCAGCAAAGATTCAATCTGTCTGGCTTACATGACGGCTAGGTTATCATGACTTTTTCCCAAAAGAAAGGAACATAGCGGGCAATACCTGGCTAATATACAGTAGTGGATAATAAAGACAGCAGTTTATCTTTGCAGGTACAGGATGTTCTCGGTGTCCTGTTGAAAATTTAATATCAGAGAATACTCCATGCCTGCAGATGCCTGGAGCCCAACACTTTTTGTACTCCTGGTATATTTTTCAAGTGGGAATGCCTTTTATCTCTGGGAATCACTGCACCCGAGTAATTCTGTTGGACTTACAGCAGATATAGCTATTCTATAAATGGATGAAAAAAACAAAACATTAGCAGATTTTTGAAATTCTGCAGCACACTTCAGGTCTAGCAGGGCAATGTGTACACAGGCGATCTCCACCGTGAGGGTTAATGGGGTAACGGATTTCAACTCTGTACTTCCCTTAAGAGAAACTCACCGGATAAAGGCTTGGTGGAGGTGATGGTGCTGAGAGACAGAGAATAATAGCAAAAAAGCATCGGCACACTCTTATCTGTGCAATCTTTTTAAAGAGACAGGCTTTCAGTCAGGGACCTTGTAGCATGAGCAGGAAATAGCTGACCACAGCAGTATATACAGCAATATATAGTAACACTACCAATGTAAATCATCTTTTATGGCTACTTTCATGTCGTGTCATACAGACCTTAAATGTGAGCACCTGAGGGGATAACACAGTCCACATCAACCATATTTCCCACCTGGAAGAAAGAATTGCATTAAAAGTGTCAACAGATTGGTGCTTGATGATGATTGATGAACTAGTTGACCAATTATGGATTGTTAAAGGCCGATATAATAACGAGCAGGAAAAAGCCACTAGCTGAAATCACCCCCACCCTCCGTCCACACCGACACTGGGATGCATCCTGACAAGCACACACACTACTACACACAGACAGCGCCTAAAAATTACCACCCATTAACATATACAAGAAGGTACATAAGAATATGTAGTAGTAGTGTAAGAGTTTATACAAAACTTGGCCAACGAAAACAAAACTAAGTAATGTCTGTTGTGACCCAAACACACACTTTGCGAAGCTCCAAAGTTGCGTCCATAATCCGGCTGGTGTGCTGCAGGCGAAGCCTGGGGATGGACGACCTGGGAGCCAGATGGTTTGATGGATTTCTGGAGTCGGGATGAAGTTGTTGGAGGGTAAAGCTACAAATGACTGACTTTTTGGCTCATTACCAGGGGGTAGAAAGCTAGGCTTCCTCTCTCCATGCAAAACGGTAAATTTTCGTCCCCATGTGACAGCCATCAGCCACCACTGGAGCCAAGTTCTGCTGATAATGATAGTTTGTAAAACATCCTGTTGGCCAAACCAATTAGAGTAATCAGTTGACCTCTAGTGAGTGGTCCAAACTAGATAAATCCCAGCATTAAAGCTGATGAATGCAATTCAGTTAACCAAAAAGCAAACAAGTAGAGAGGTTGAAATAGTTGATTGAATGATTGAAATACAGTACATAGCGGAAAATACAAACTCACCTCTGCACCTCAAAGTGGTAGTAATTCCTATTTAAAATGAGAGGACCACATTTGGAAAACATCAGGTGATGTTGATGGTAGGGGCACTTCACCGGACTGTAGAGGTACATTAGAGAAGGTACATTAGACAAATAAGGTTGGGAGCTGATGCAGAGCATTGAGCATAGCATGTCCATGACTAACTTAACGTGAAGACTATTGGTGTCTAATTAAAAGAACATGCAAGTCCTCATTTAAGCCCAAAGGTTGCAGTCTCCCAAGAGTGCCGACCTAAAATAACTCTCTCTGACATAATCTTCTATCAGTGTCCCCTTTTCTAGGAAGATAAATTGGTTCTCTGTCTTGGAACCTAAGAGAAGAGATAAGGTGTGAACAGTTATTAGGCTGTGGGGTAGCACTAGAGTTTTTACACCATATAACTTTTGTGCTCACTGATTGGTTGCTGGAGGGAGTGTGTTGTTTTGCCAACGTGAAGGCATCGCTTCATGCTTTTCTACAATCCCTGCTGTCCCAGTCTGTGCACACAGACCAGGCCTGTGTTAACAGGAGATCTGAAGGAGTGAAGCAGAACATGTTAAATATAGCGCTCGATCTCGGTGTCTTCACCATCGTGGCTTTACACCAAAACCAGGCTGGAATCTTGAGATTTAGTTTCAGCCTGCAAGGAGGTGGTTATTAATGGCACGCTTGTTGTTTGCAACTATTAAAATAAGTACAGTTATTTTTGCTTTCAGTATGAAATCATTGCATGCAAAAGCAAATTATAGAATTTTCCAAACTCCCTTAAGGTCTGTTTAAATTGGTCTCAGAGAAATATAATAGGTTCTTTTTTAAATTTTAACAATGGTAAATCTAAAAAAGACACTCATTTCCATGCATTTTATTTTTTATTCTTTTTTGCACACACTTGTCACTGGATTATATTTAACATAGCTGAGTGACTGCGGATCTCAGTGGAAATGTTTGAGGTCAATGAGACTGAGTCCTGGAGGACCTTCTGTATGCCATGCCACGTCTCTATGTGCACGCGTGTGAGTGCGTCTGTGTGCGTGTGAGGGCAAAGATACAGACGGATACACACATGTGCGCATTCTCACACGTGTGTGTAACTGTCTTTGTCTGCGAGTGCAAGTGCACACCCTGTCGATGCGCTGCACGCCAGACCTTTCTCACCACTGTCTCCCTGGGGTGCCGTTTCTCTAGCAGTGAGCCTCGGGTTTCCATGTGTAACAATGATTACCTTCACCTCAACTATAAAGAGCAGGAGAACCCAGATAACTGTAACACACAGAGGAACCCCACCCGCCGACCCCCACCCCATCTGTAGACCCTGATGAAATATGATGGCAGGATTTGCTCAGCTCAGCTCAGCCTTAGCTGAAAGCGGGCACGTGTAACAACTTGTGGGAATTGAGGCCCTTCAAGTGCTGGTGGACAATTCAGACTGGGTTGGCTGGAATCCCATATAGAACACATTTATCTAAAGGTAAAGCGGGGCCCCAGGTGTCATGTCAGCCGTAATTTCTCAGGACACCCAATCAGTGTAGTGTGAGATGTACAAATGTCGGTATGATATAACAAGAAGAACAGCCCGACCCTGGAGCAGAGGTCAGTGATGTCTGCTTCGTCAGCTACATGGCTCAAACGTAGACACGCACACACACACACACACACACACACTCGCACACCCACGGATATTTCCTCACCTGAGATCCAATGTCTTCGTAGCTTTAATAATGTTATCAAAACTCCTTTCAATGTGGCAATGCTTTCATAATGATCATACTTATGCTCCTTTTGTGTTTGAATTACACACCATACCTTCAAGGGACAAAGCCAAAATAATACGTCGTAATTTCATATAATTATCTTTTCCTTTGAACCTTTCACAGCAACAATTATGTTTTGAGCCCCGTAAGATTTTTTTTTCCCAAAGCCTTACCTATCAACAAAGGATAAAAAGATAGGTGATGAATTGCACTGAAGCGTACAATGCATCTGTAACATCCCTTCCCAAAGTTTTAAATAGTAATATAAAACCTAACTACATGCTAAAGCTTTATCATCAGCCATAACACTGCCTGTGACTTAATTAGCTTAACAAAGCGTTCTGCTGTAAAAGCTATGGTACTCACAGTCGCAACAGCTTGTATCAAGAAATGATGTGTATCTGTGTACATTTTGTTTCCATTATGTTATGTTCTCAGTGAAACTCATAATTATTTCAGACATCGTCGAGTGATTTCCTACACCTGATGTAACTGAAATAAAACAGATAATTGCGGAGTAAAATCTGTTGCCCTCCATCTGATAGGAGTCTCCATATGTGATGCTGAAGAAGAACCATGAGCAGCTTGTGGGAAATGACAAGTACGAAGGCTATATTGTCGAGCTGGCTGCAGAGATAGCCAAACATGTGGGCTACCAGTACAAACTGAAGATTGTTTCGGATGGCAAATATGGAGCCAGAGATCCTGAAACCAAGATGTGGAACGGCATGGTGGGAGAGCTGGTGTATGGGGTGAGTTAGCAGAGTTTAGTGTTGGATTGTTCCCTCTGTAAAGCTGGAAAATAGCCTTAAACTCTTAAAAGTCCAATGTGAATGCCGTTTTGCATGTGCACATGTACCAAAAACACTTCACATCACTGACTTCACTTTAGTATTGATCTATTCAAAGTAAAGGCACAATGTGCAGAGTTTAAACATTTCCAACTGTGTCACCTGTACAGCAGTAGTGTCACAAGTGGGACACTGAAAATGGTTGTGATTGTTTTTGTTGATACTTACCGTATCCATGAGAATAATTTCAAAGACTGACTTGTTACGTAATTGCAGAATCACTGCAGTAAACACAAAGGCTGACTGACTGACATTGTCATTCTTAGAGCTAGCAAGGCAAGAAAGTCTTTAATTGTATATTTGAAGAATCCTGTTTTGCTCCTCCCATTAACAAACCGATATGCTGCAGAACATAAATAATGCTCTGTTCTACATGCCTGCCTGCGCTTGTGTCTCTCAGAAAGCAGATGTGGCTGTGGCTCCTCTGACCATCACCCTGGTCCGTGAAGAAGTGATCGACTTCTCCAAGCCCTTCATGTCTCTGGGTATCTCCATTATGATAAAGAAGCCCACCAAATCCAAACCTGGCGTGTTTTCATTCCTGGACCCGCTGGCTTACGAGATCTGGATGTGCATTGTGTTTGCCTACATTGGCGTCAGTGTCGTCCTGTTCCTTGTCAGTCGATTCAGCCCGTATGAGTGGCACGCTGAGGACTACGAGGAGGGAGGTGAGCCGCAGACTCCCACCCAAGCATCAGCCTCCAACGGGGTGCAGCAGGGCCAGACACCGACGCAGCAGAACACCAATCAGCAGAGCCCCGAGCAGACCAATGAGTTCGGCATCTTCAACTCCCTTTGGTTCTCACTGGGGGCCTTCATGCAGCAGGGCTGTGATATCTCACCACGGTAAGGCCACAACTTTTGATGCGTTTTATCCTCAGTGCTGTTGTTTTGTTGTTACGCTAAGAGACAGTCAGCGCCACCTGCGTACGATATACTTCTGTCTGCCACAGCAACACTTCAACATGCTGTGTTGCGTTCTTGTTCAACTCAGTTGGGCTTTGTTTGTTGAGATTTTGTTCTTTGCCACTTGTCAGATGGAGCAACTATAAAAGTTTGATGAAGAGCAGCAGCGGGAGTTTATCATGTGGTCATGGTTGCATTGTCATTCTCCTGTCTCCAAATACTTCCCACATGCCATGAACTTCTAGGACTATAAAAACTTGTTGGTAGCTCCCTCCAATGTCGCAAAATTTCAAATGCAAGTCTTTCTATCAGTCAGCCAATGGGTAAAGGTAAAGACCCTTGACAGACTGCTATGAAGGATCCCGGTGTGAGTATTGAGTGGTATGTGTTGGCTCCCCTCAAGTGCTCTCATGAGCCGTGGTATGAAACCATTCTCTAAAGGTCACCAATTAAAAATCTCATTAAGTGTCTGAAATTAGAGACACCGAGGTCGACTTTCTGAGCTTTCCAGGGGGACTAGCAGGAGGAGATGAGAAGATAATGTCAGAATTATCACTGTATGTTCTGAACCAGCAGACACAGGTTAGGTCATGGATAGACACACAGCTTGTTGTATACAGTATGTAGAGGTGAGGTGTGGTGCTGCATACTGTAGTAACCGCTGTGAGGATGGAGAGGCTGATCCTGTTGCTTCAAAGCACATTGAGTGGTTTTGATCTTCTCATCAAAGTCCTCTCGGTGTCAAACTATGCCTTTAAAACTGCCTTGTCTCTAGTGGTATCTGTTGCCTTGCTGATATTGTCTTGTTATTTAATTGCCGGGTATTTCTGCCTCCACCCCAACACAACTGAGGCAAATGCATTTTTGTTTGTGGTGCTCACAGAATTGGACATGATGTTTAATAAGAATTCAGCAGCCACATGTCTGGTTACTCTGGATTATTGACAGAACACACGGTTACCTGAATTTCACAAGGTTTGTAATTTTTCTAAAGAAGTAGTCCTCGTGAAGAAAGTTGAAAAGTAGTTCGAATGAAAATGACTCTCAGGAACATCTGAGGCACATCCAGAGTATTTAGGGCACTGTGTAACTCGACTGTTGAATTTTTTATGTAATTTTTCAACGCTCCCAGCACCACAAATGAAGTTTTATTTACCTCCATTGTGTTGGAGAATATCTCAGGGATGGATATCTCGAAGCCAAAACCAAAACCAAAACTATCAGCATGGCTGGATCCCACTGCAGGTCGGTTAGAAAACATGTTTTCTAGTGGACCTCTGCATTATCTGAGCTGCTCAGTGGCCATCAGTAGGAGGCATGTTATGTTTCAAGGCTCCCAGGTCTGAATGTGATTGTTGCTGAGAAATAGCAGCAGTGCTCAGTCAGTCGTCCCTGATTGAGTTGCTGAAGGTTAAGGAAATTACAACAATGTGCAACACTCCATTTTTATCTCGGCTTCCATCTTGTGACATTTACAAAATGCATTTTCACTTTGCTCTTACCTTACACAAATATCAGAAGGGAGAAAATCTCTGCACCCACAGGCCTGCATGCTGCACGCAGGTGCTCAGCAGTACATGATGTAGGTACCGAATCCCTACTCCCACGGGCCCTCACCTGACATTTACCATTTTCTGCCTGGAGACTCCACTGTGCTCCATGCAGGATGAAGCCTCTTGTCTGAGTGTTCCTCTCTTACAGCCAGAAAATGCATCTGCAATAACTATTGATCTGGCGTACAGAGAGAATGTCACCATGCATCCGCAAATCGTTCGTTCCCTCGGCTTTCTCTTTGTGTGCACATGGAGGGTTTTTTTTGTTTTTTTTTTCATTTGTGTGTGTGTGTGTGTGTGTGTGTGTGTGCATTTGTGTGTACGTCTGTGTGTGCTTGACCACACATGGGCTCATGCATATTTGCACGGTATTTGCATTTGTTTTGCTTCGGGGAAGCAATCTCTGCTGATGCAAGACCTTCCACTGACAGTTTAAGAGGACAAAACAGATTGTTCCTTTACTTGCAGCAGTTCTGTTGATGCCATCTTTGGACTGCAAATTAAACCGTTCTGGGCATGTGGACATATTGTATTTCATCATCAGCTGTATAAACTGTAACAAGGCTGTTGGCCTGCAATACCATTAACCTGCCCATAAAGAGAGATGTGCCACAGTAGTGTTTTTTTCTTTTCTGTTTTGCCCGGTAACAGGAACAACTTTCACTCAAAATACTTTTGGATACGTAACCCACATTGAACAAGATTTCCTTAGTGTCATCAGTGAGGGTGGCAGCTTTAGGCCCCCTATCCTCCAAGGACTTGAGTCAAATATCTTCCTTTTCTTACAAGGTCCTTCCAAGGTGACTTTCACTATCCCTTTTTGTGTCTTTGGTGAAACACGTTTTGGGAGTCAGTGTGGCAGCATTGTAAAAACACTACAAGGCTGTTAGCGAGTGCAGCAGTCGGCACGGCAGAGTGTGCTCGGCGTCTTGAAAACCAACACAGTGAATGTTTCACCCCATTGAATGCTGCCCTAAAGGAAACATCTTCCCCTTGAAAATTTGGGTGACCTAGTTGCTGTAGTCAGTGCAGTGCGTATTCACACGCACGGAGGTACATGTCGATGCATCTCCTAAAGCGCTATGAGCTGCTGTGCTAGATTTGAAAGGACATGTAATGATATTGCTTGTGTTATGTCTGAAAGCAATACTAGTTATAATCACTCCCTCGCATACTCTGTTGTCGGGAGTTTCTCATGAACACAGTGTACCACTGTGATACTGGGATTTGAGTGAAAGATTTTCTTTTTTATCAGGAAGGATCTTTTGTGCGAATGTTTTTGTTCTTCTATGCATGAGTGTGTTCTCATTTTTTTCATTTTTCTGGCCCATGCTCATGTACAACCTGAATTTATGCCCTCTTTTTTAACCCATTTCCAAGGATGTACCTCTACTACTACTACTACTACAACTACTACTACTACTACTGCTAATACTACTACTTCTACTTCTTTTCATCTTTATGCCTCCATGAGTGCCATGAGTGGAGGCGTTCATTCAGTACCATTCTCATGAACACGATACTAGAAGAACTCCTGTATGGAATTTGGCACAAACATCCAATTGGACTCAAGAAAGAACTGATTAAATTTCCGTGGTCAAAGTCAAAGGTCACTGTGATCTCACAATGCACATATTTGGCCATAACTCATAAGAATTCATGCGCAAATTGTGAATTTCCCACAAATGTCTAATAGGAGAAAATGATGAAGTGATGACATTTAATAACCAAAAGGTTAAAGGTCATCCTCACTTTGACATCATAATATCCTGGCAAACATCTGTCCTGCCATTATTCAACACCGTAACTCAGGAACAGGGGAGATGGGGTGATTGCGACCATATTTCACATCTGGTCAGATGCTGAATTGGTGACACTATCTTGGGTGCTCACCTTGAAACTGTGGTGATTATATAGATCTTCTGTGCTGCCGGTTTTAGGATGTGTGTGAAGTGTTCCTGTTTTATATTTTGTACCTTCATTCCAGCAACATCCATATTTGAAGCGTTATCCGCTGTCATATGTTTTAACGTGGTAGAACAATTGTTTGCTAAATCTAAACCGTGCATATGATTGTATAAAGGATCTGGGATCAGGGCAGCACAGTGGTGCGGTGTTTTGGACTGTCACCTCACAGCAACAAGGTTCGGGGTTTAAACCCAGCTGGGGAGCTTTTCTGTGTGGAGGTTTGCATGTTACATGGGTTCTCTCCAGGTGCACTGGAGACTTCCTCCCACAGTCCAAAGAACTGCAAGTTAGATTAATTGGTGGCTCTAAGTTGCCTGTTGGTGTGAATATGAGTGTAGTAGAAAAGTAGATATTCAAGTATTAGTACCTCAGTAGCAACTACAGCCTTAGTTATTGTGTCTGTGAACTGTGGTTATTTACAGCAGCAGCTAGTTAGTTTGATGTTGTTGATCCTCTAGCTGGCAAGAGCTAATTTGGAAGTAGTTACTAATATAGGCATAGGTATAGTATGTTGTCATATGATGTTGACATAAAAGGTGAAATTCAATAAAAGTGTCATTGGGGAAAATGCCTTCATTTAAAAAACAGACTTTCTGATTTCTAAAAATCTAAAAGCTCCATTTGAGCTTATTGTTATTATGAAAGTAAGAATGATGAAATAACACTTTGCAATAATCAGTTGAATTAATAATTAGTTTAATTGATAGTGAATACTTTACAAAATGCTATTTGTTCATTGATCCCATGTTTAGTTATGTGGTTATTTATTTCATATCCTTAATCTAACCTTGAGCACTTTGTGGCTCCATGCTTTCAGCCACTGATTCATCATTGCCTTATCGCTGCAAAACATTGGAGAAGAAAAACATGTAAAAGACATCCTGTGCCTGAATGTGGCGACATTTCTGAGCAGGTGTTTGTGAAGCGCCCGTCACTGTGCTTTTACAGCTAATAGGTGAGAACAAACTGTTCCAGAGGTGCATTCATCTCTGAGGTAAGCTGCTGAAAGCCCTCACTCTTTATGCTTCTCCATTTAATCAGAGACAAAGGCCAAGGAACACTGACGATCCACTCTGTCCTGGCTTAATCAGTAGGCATGTTTAATTCCCCTGTCTGCCTGTATCTGTGTGTGTGTGTGTGTGTGTGTGGGGGGGGCTATTAAAAGCAAACACTTATTACAATTTTCTTCATCTGCTGTATCTCTGGCAGCTCTCCTTGTGTGTGCATGTGTTCATATAGTGTGTGTATACACACATGTCAGCATATATTCATACATTGGTGTGATGCATTAATATGTACAATACTTGTGTAAGTGTGTGTGTATGTGTGTATTAGCCAACCCGCTCCCCCTGCTATTTATTCACTGTGAGACCTTGTTTACTGTGCTCTTTCTAAATGTCAGCACTGTCAGTCAGGCCCTCCCATAAGCCCCAGTCCGTGCTGCTGGGCCCTCCCTGTGTTTATCTCTGCAGACAGGTGGACTTTGAGAGTGATTCCCCCCTCCACCACCACCACCACCACCCCCCACTCAATCCATCCATCCACCCATTTACTTCCTCCCCAATCACTTCTTTTCACTCTTCCTCTCCTCTCATCTGCTCTGCTTCCCATCCTTTACAGATCTCTCCGCCACTTCCACCGGTTGTGTTTGGTTAAGAATTTTTCATGTGTGGCATATCCCCTCTCATCTCATGGCTTCACTGGTGCTTCCTGTTCCACCTGGCACACCTCCCTGTGCCAAGCAGCTGCACGCACAAAAACACACACTGCGGGAGATGTGATTCTGTGTGTGATTTTATCTTTTACACAGTAACAAAAATATGTGCTTTTGTTTGGCTCTGGTAAGCTGCACGCTAGTTGTTTCATGCAGCAGCCGTGTTCAGATGGCAAGAATTACTGGACCTTGGGCTTGGATTTGATGAGCATGTGCACTATTTAAAAGACAATGTGCTTTCATCCCAATCAGCTCACTTGGATCTGTATTTTCCTCTTAATATTCCAAAAATATAATGGGGACCATTGCTGGCAGAAGCACTGGTGGAATGCTTTTAATGTGAAGCAGCTGCAGAACAAAAGGATGTGTAAATCTAGGTTTGAATGAATATTTCACATTGCAAGTGAGGAATTTACTTCCATACAGCACCACCATGACAAAAGAAAAGGGAGAAAAACAGAAAACCACCTCCAGTCTGTTAGCTGAGGGTAAAAAAAAAGAAGCATATAAGTATAGAAAAGCAGCAGCATGTACAGTACATTCAGCAGGACTTCACACTTGACCTTGTGGTTCTAACTTGGCTCTCAATTTCCATGTGAAGCTGGCCGGGCGGGAGCTCTTGGCAGGACGAGAAACTGAATATAAGGGCGTGGGTTCATGATGTTCCTCCAGTGAGTGTGTTTTGTGATGTTTATGTCTGTGTCTGATGTCTTCGTGTGTGTGTGTGTGTGTGTGTGTGTGTGTGTGTGTGTGTGTGTCTAGGTGTGTGTTTGTGCGTCTGATGGCCCGGTGGAGTTGTCTCCTCTCCTGTGTGCCCGTGTTCCTCGCGTTACATGATTGTAGACTGAAATAAATCAGCCCTGCCACTCACACCCTGCCCGCCACTACAGCAATTTCTCAGCCTGGCGGTCAGAATCATTCAATAATGACACCAGTATGTGGTGTATTATAGTATCCCGGGGAGGGTCAGTATTTCTCAAACTGAGTTTTTTTGTCATGCACTGATGCTTGTTTTCCTTTTTTAAGCTCTAAACAAGGGAGGGCACAGCACTGTAGGCAACACGTACACACATTGAGTTTACGGGAGGAATTTCTGGCAAGACTTTAACCGTAACAACAATTGTCCACGTGTTAAAGCGGGATGCATGGGACCTAAGCTGCAATCGTTAGCTAACTAGCTTACTACTTACCACAGTAACTGAGCACCACTTCCAAGGCCAAGCACGTCATTAGCGTCAAAGGTTTTAAATGGTGTGTGTTGTCAGGGTTTAGGCTAATCTTAGTGGCTGCCATTGTCACTATCATTGTATACTGCATTATGTGCTCTGCAAAGCTTAGCAACAGTAACTAAGGAAGGAAGAGCTTAGTGACTGGTCAATTAACACACAAGATACAGTATGAAATTGTTTAAACAGAACTTAAAGTTAAGCACAGAAAACATGTACTTTGCATACTATATTATCGCTGGCCGTTTTAAACGGTTTTAGACTTTAGATTTTTCCTCACATTTATTTTGATAATTACAGTGTGGGCTACTCTCACAGAGGCTGTGTCCTGAAACACCCCACCATGGAGAGCTTTCAAAATGGTCGCTGCTTGCAACTGCATTAGCATAATGGTACACTTACAAATATAGAAAAACAACAAAATGTTCACTGTGGGAGAGTATCTGTCACAACCATGTTCTTGAATCTCTTCAATTTGATATTCAATGACGTACTCAAATGCCGTGGAAACCTCTGGCTGTCTAAATCTAAAACTGACACATGTTGGCTTGTTGCAGTCGAGCATACATGATATGTAGTTATGGGCAAAAATGTATGAATATCTGCATGTTGTCTGATAAGACTTGACTCGGCACAGCCTTTGCTGGTTCTATTTACAGGTCATTTTTGTCCTTTTTCATTTTCTTTTTGTCCAGTTTTCACACATCACACTGCTTTTTGCATATCTTTAGAAAATCCATTATGAAGTTTATAAAATCCTAAATGTAATGTTGCCTGGTATGTCATATGATCAAATGTAAGCAGATGTTCGGTTGCTAATCAAGTCCTCGTGGAGGAGCCATGTGAATATTTTTGATCAGGGGAATCATTGATCTTGCATGGGAATCAATTATGTATCACTTTGTGTCATTATTATCATTAACAACAAGAAATTAGATTGTGTTACACACCACCGAGTTACATAATTGTGATGTTGGTGAGTTGTTGTCAAAGCAGTTGGGGAAGACTTAGAAGGAAAGAATGATTTATTCATAAAGAGACGGTTCAGTTTAGTTCACAGCATCGCTTATGTTTTATTTATCTGGAAATTGCATGAAGGCAACTTTTGATCATACATGCATGCACGCTCACTAACAGAAACTACTGAGACACGCAAACACACACACACACACACAGAGGATCTCACTGGGGTATCACACTTTGTACACAGACAAAGACACCATCCCCTCAGAGGCGTATACTCTGTCAAATCTGCATTTAAAACACAGTCACACAGAGGCACACATATGTTTCCAGCAGCGAGAGGCTTTTCTGCTGTAATCCAGCTGTGACTTCATATGAATGTCTTTCCTGCAACCATGAATTATACACCAGGCCCAAGGCCACATGGGAAATCTACCTGGACCAAAGTAAACATTGCCATTAGATTGACCGGAAAGATGTGCAGTGCAATGCTTAGAGCCTTATCAGTCAGTCCCATGTCTGCAGGCCTGTGAGCTGAAAGAAGCCCTAATGGGAGTTTTCACTCTCTAATGGCAATTCTATCCTACTATAGGGGTGCTTGCCCTTATAGAGAGAAAGACAGAGCGAGGGAGAGGAGGAGGAGATGACTAAAGTCTCTCTCAGCTCAGCTGTACTGTTTGGAGTGCAGAGTGTGCTACCATGGCAACCGTAAAGAGACACAGATTTTTCTGTCGGAGCGTTGCAGCTTCACATCAAGTGTCTCTGGTCTGTGAAACTGCGTGTGAGTGCACATGCTTGTCATCTCTTTGTGTTATTATATATCCAGATTGAATGCACTAAGAAGTCCATTTGTAGCACAATGTGTTGATGGTATTGATTTTCAGTGAGCAGTTGTGATGCATCTGTCTTTGGATTCCTGTTCTCTTGCTGGAGTGACTAAGAGGCTGTGCGTACGTGTGTGGGCGCGTAGAAAGTGCTCTCACAGCTCGCCAGCACTGACTTATCTCAGGTTACATGAGGCTAAGACAGCATCCATGATATCATTCAGTTGAACCTGTGTACAGCCCCAGATGCGGTGATTACAGTCATATCTCAATCACATCGATTCCTCTGCTCCAGCGCCCCAAAATGGCCAGGGGCTAAATTGTTGTTGTGTTTTTCATGCAACGCCACTCAAAAGGAGCCATATGATGTAAAGCAGTCACTTAACTCGGCTGCTTTTAAAGGAAACAAACGTGTATTAAATACCGTCGCACTGTTTTGAATCATAATGCTTTTTGTCAAATTTTTCCATAGCATACTTGAATGAGTGTAATTACCAGCCTTTGGTGTGGTTGCTGCAGGCAGGGACCAACATTATCGTAATGTTCTCTTTTCAACTCAATGGCATGGTAATAGTGACCTTTAGAGGGAGAGCCAGGGAGGGAGAGGAAGAGAGGTGTTTTAATAAATCATTATTTTTTTTTGCTCCCTGCTTAAAGCTTGCATGTTATTTTGGCCTTGAAGATGAAAGCGCTCCGAAAATATACAGTCTTAACAATCGTGATCCCATCAAAACAAAAGCACAAGCAACCAAGCAAACAAAATCAGAAGTAAACCCACCACTTTGCAGCAATATTGCCCAGAACACATTCTCATCCCCCAGAGCCTCATTTAGCAATATCGAGACAGAGAGAGACAGAACAGAGTGGTGGAAAGCCACAAACACACTGTAAGCGTCAGATAAGTGCATTTTCAAAAAGTGTCTGTTGTTTTCTGTGGCCAGGTGTGCACTAAAAGCATTGTGTGTTGCACATCAAACCAATTTGGTGTGTCTGCTCAGAGCTTAGTTCAATTTGGAAGCCACAGTGGAGGACCAAAATTGCCCTTTTTTTGTGTGCGGTTTCAGGACCCACAGTGACCTATATGGCAGAATTACATAAAAAGGTAATCACACTTATAAATACTTTATTCTGGTTAATTATCCCGACATGCCCACATTAATATGCATGTTTTTAACAGGCTGTTTTTTTCGCTGAGGAGGCTATAGGGAATCAAGAGCTTAATAAAACTTTTATCAACTCATAACATTTACAAGCAGCTAAGGCGTAGTTGAGGAAAGGGTAATTAACGAGAGCCCAGTGATATAAGCAGTGAAACCAGTAGAATGCAGCTGAGATGTATGGGCAAAATATGAGTACAATAATTAAGATTATGTTGATAAACATGAATAAACTATGACACATTTTTGCTGTAATTTCGATCAAACTTGATAAAGCGGCAGCCCAAACATTCTCTGCATGTACTGTGCCACAAATCAGGCAACTCAAATGGTTTGCCTCAATTATTTCAGCATGTTTTTAGACCTTTAGATGACCTAAGAGTGAACACAAACACTGTGCACACACTGCTCAGAATAGAGCTCTGTGTGGTATATCCTACCAGACATAACTAGTGGAGTAGTGCTTGACATGGCTGTCACTGTATTTTAGAAAAATACTTTTATTTCACGACTTTTACTTCCGAGAAATAACAGATGTGCCCACCAGTAGAGGACACAGATACCTTGGCGTGTATTTATTTGGTTGAACCTCCAGAGAAGGTCTTCGTGTGAGGGCACATAAAGATACACACAGTTTCACTTTATCTTCTTGTGTTGTCTTGTGGATGCTTTCCGATGTGGTCCTGATATAAATAATGCTCTACTCTTATGCTTTTTTTTTTTTTCTTCACAGATCTGTCATTGTCACTTCTACTGAGGTGTGGTTACTAAGGACGTTTCCTGCAGTTTGACACAGCAGCAGCCAATTAGTCAGCACATTCTCACTAACACATAAGACTCTGTTATTATAGAGTCTGTGTATATACCTCTCTCTCTGCTGTATCTGTAGGCTTTTCTGCTTCTATGCAAGCTTTTTTTTTTTTTTTTTTGGCCAGCCCACACTCACTCCAGTTTTGTCTTCTCTATTGACATGCACAAAACAAGTCTTGTCCGTCCAGTCATATTCGGAGTGGCTGTGCTCAGTCATTAAAGACATACAGCTGTCTCGCTCATTTTTAGGAAGCGCAAAAAATAAAAGCAGTGTAGCGGAAAACTCCTTTTCCATCCCTGATTTGTCTTAGAATCACACCATAATTAGAGACCATTTTCTTTCTCATTTAAACCTCTGTAATTCCTAATCCATTGTAATGTGGCCATTACTGGCTCATTTTTTACACTTGCTAAAGTCATTAGTCATTGCTAATTACCATATCGAATAGAGGAGGCCAGCCAGGGGAATTCTAATGAGAGTTTAGTGCTACAGCAGATTCTCAGGGAGCTGTGGGTGGAGATCATACAGCAAAGGAGGAAGATCTGGATCTGACATACTGTAGAGAGATGGTCCAATTCGTTTTGCTGTCCATCAAAAGCGTGTTGGTCTCTGCTATGTGAGAGCACTCAAGAATGGAATACCTCAAATGCTTATATACAGTTTACTGTACATACACCACATGCGCACACACTCTTAGTTTCCAAATACCTGGATTAATTAAAGATGCTTTTATAGATATCTTTATATTAACAGCAGATCAAATGGCGATGTGTGTGCGAAAGCACTCTTGTTTTGACAAATCTACAGAAAGAATATCATAATCCCTGAGCTCTGCAAAGTTTTTCAGCTCATTGTTTTGTTTTTTCAGTCTGCAGCTGTCAAGGTGAATTGCAGGAGATGGACTCAGATACAAGAGGCAACAGGAACTGATTTGCAAGTAATCAGGAACAACAGACTCAATAACCAAAACATACAACTGAAACGCTCTCGTCAGCCATTGAAAATGAATCATATGCAAGAAACGTCCAGAAATTAGTTTCCAAACGTTTCTTGATTATTATTCATTTTCAGTGTTTCACTATTGGATATGCCCCCTCATTGTGAGATGTCTCACTCATGCCACTCAGAGAACCAGGGTTACACAAGTAATCTAAAGTTACGCAAGTAATCTAAAGTTACGCAAGTAATGTAAAGTTTACAGCAAAAACTGCAATAACCCCACTGTAGACCACCTGCCCACCCACAGGCACAGTAATGACGAGCTGGTGAACATAGTGGAGTACTTAGTATTAAGTGAGCCTGTTTCCTTTGTATATGCTCGAAGTGTAAATACGCAGATGTTTGCTTTCACTGAAGCATTTTAACTTTATGACATGATGATATGTCAATGTTGCTTGTTGTCCCCAAACATAAATGCAAACAGGTTCGAGGTCTGCAATCTTGATCTCTTGCTTTCTCCTAACAAAGACAGTTTTCAAAACATTTAGACTGTCACTCTCCTACGTCTTAAACATTAAGCAATTTCTAACTTGTGTTACCTTACATTGTTAATAGACAACCCTAAATGGATTGAAACTGAAAGCTTAAGTTGATGAGCGGATTTGATAATGGATTCAAAATTTGAGAGAATGCTATCAAACCCTATCCTCACTATAAAGGTCTTTTTCATAATCCATTAAAACAACGGATTATTCATGCATTAATCACTTAAATATTTATTCCATAAAATGCCCTATTACATGTTCCCAGAGTGATGTTTTATCACATTTTATTCAGACAGAAAAGGAGAACAATAGGCAGACCTTGAGTTTTAGAAGCTTTAGCTGGTTATTTGTTAATGACTTAAACGATGACTTATCAGAAATCATTTCAGCTCTAATAATATGCATTCAGTTGTGTCTTATTCCTGTTTACAAACCTGCTGTTGAGCTAGTGCTTTTACTGCTCCCATTACCATTCCTTCTCTTCGTAATGCAATAAAAGAACCAGAGTGAATAATTGATTAATCATTGCCTTAACAAGACTATGAAATTACAGTGCTACTTGGAAGACTTCCCTTACTGTAATAAGACAGCTTAGTTAATGTTTTACCGAGGCACCAAGGTTGGCTGCTGTGCAATAATGTATGAGGAGCGGAAAGGAGGCTCAAAGGAAGCGAGTTCAAAAGGAAACAAACAGAGACAAACAGGTCTGTGTTTGCCAGTCGCTCTGTTCAACTGGGGAGGACTGCTGCAGGAGAACCAACACACACCCACACACCCATACAAACATCTGTCTGTCACACACACACAGCTCCTTTCTTTTCTCCTGATCCCAGTCACACAGCAAATGGTGACCCGGTTGTTCTCTTGCGCAGACAAACTCGCACACATTGTCCCTGGGAAGAAAAAGTATGCGTGTGCGTGTTTTTTGCGTGTGCGCGCATACTTGAATGCGTCAGTGTCTGTGCCAAGGTGTAGGCCATTGTTGTCTTGGCTGAACAACAAGCCCCTGTCAGCCCCCCAAGCACATGAAGAGACAGGCAGGGAGCACAGTGGAGACATAGGGTGGATGGAGGGGAAAAGGAAAAAGAAAGGAGAGGGAGAGAGACAGAGAGAGCGGAAAAAAAAGAAGGAATGACGGAGAAGGATTAGACAGCTGTTTACTGCCATCTCTTGAGGCCAGCAGCAGTCAAAGCTAAGGAGTTTGTCAGCCTCTGGTGGTACTATCCAGTTTACTCTTCATCTCTTCATCTCTCTATTTCTCTCCCTCGCTCTTACTTGTATTGCTTTTTCAACCTAACATTAACACACTTTCCCTCAATTTCGGTTTCATTCTTTGTTTGTCACGTTGTTCCTCTTTTCACAGAGCTCTAAACAAGAGCACTGATAAGTAATAAGATGCTATTTAATCAGTAAAGCATTGTAGTAGTTATTGCGCAGCTAACAGTTACTGCAAAGTTCTTTCACCCAGAAAGGTGATCATAAACTCTGACTGTGACAGACAACAATTTGGTTTTAGACTGCAGTACTCCACAGAAACTGCAAATTGTTGTCTCGTAGAAAAAGCCCTCCTTGGATGGCGGCAATGGCAAACCATGGCGTTCTCCTTGGTTATTTACGTTGAATTTTTCCAAGTAAGGAGCTGATTAGTTGGAGTCATATCTTCAGGCTAGGGAGCATTGTGTGAAAGTTGACCAAGAAAATTCATCCCTTTTAAATAACGGAATGGGCATTCCCAAAAGTGGTTTGCTGATTTTCAGTATGTTTATAAATTACCTGCCTACAAGCTGCCCAAAGGTCAGCTGTAGCTTTATGCAGATGATGTGGTCATATGTGTACCAGGTAAGTCACCTAGTAAGGCAGCAAAGATGTCCATCAGTGGCTGAAACATAACCAACTTGTATTAAATAAAAAAAAACAGTTTCAGTGTGTTTCTCTATTGGAAAAGAGGGCTGGAAAACTTTTAAATCAAGATAAGGAACGAAGGAATGGAAGAAAAAGAGGAGGTCAGTAATTTCAAGTTGTTAGGAATAGTCTAAGATCCACCACTTAAGTTTGATAAACACATAAAGAAGCTTTCAAAAACTGCAAAGATTATTCAAATTGTTTCATATTAATCGGGCACTACATAGACGCTCAGACAGCCCAGTTATTTATCCACTCTAAATTTTCTCTCACTTGTCATATTGTATGACAGTATGAGCCAAAGACCACCATCTACGATCAGACACCTCACATCTTCATACAATCTTCATACATCTGCAACTAGGTGAATGGCCATTGTAAAGTACCACATAGTAGAGCTGAATTTGGACAGTCGGCTTTTTCCATAACGGGCTGCCAACTCTGAAACACACAGAGCTCAACATATAGATATAGAGCTCACTGACCTTTGTTTGGATGCTGGAAGATGCTGCTGGCTAGTGTGATTATATAAATATATATGATGCCAGTGCTCTTTGCCTGATGAACTTTACCTGACGAGGGTCTAGGGAGCAGTATGTCGTAATGTTGTGAGTACAAGTGGTCGACGGCGTGCAATCTTTTTTAGTTCTGTAACAGCACAGAGCTAAAATGGAGAGCTTGACACAGGAGAATCAACCGCTTGCTGGAAAATTGTTTGCTGCAAAACACTAAATATGCACTGAGGTGTTTAGAACGGAACATGTTGCTTTTCTCACTGCACAGAAAAAGCTTAACCTTACCCACACCCCTTTTGAACAGTGATCAGTGAACAAGTGAGAAAACACACACGCACCCTGCAGACAGTTCTGCATTCTCCAAACTGATTTTCAAAGGCTCGGCATCCATTCTGTGCCTGCTCTCCACTCATTCCCCGGCTGCTCTTTCATCATCCACACGTCATCTGAAAAGCATCTTAAATGATTATGTTTTAGCTTCTCCCTCTTTTTTTTCTCCTACTTAATCTTGCCTTCATGTTCACGCTCAGTTTGGCTTGATGGCACAAAGGTGAATCATGAAAGCCTTTTTTTGTTTCAGATTTGTGTCATTTTCATTGCGTAAGCTCTGCCGCTCTGTGCTACCGCGCTTGTCGGGGACCTGATATGTAACGCAACATGATTTCTGCTGTTGCTGTTCAAGCTGGCTTCTCTTGAGGTGAAGAGACGTGCAGAGAGAGGGAGGAAAGGCAGGGATTTGACTCGGGGGATTTTGCTCACAAATCACCAGTTGTTTTTTTGTGTCGTTTTTTTTTTTTGAAAGTGCAATTAGACCAGTGGCTAAGTGTTCTCCTCTGCCTATTAATCCCCAACAATTAATGTGCATGATTCCATGAAACATATTGGCAACTTTCTTAAAGTGAGATTAATTTGGCAGGCAGGAAGCTGAGTGGGCTTTTGTGGAACTGGTTATCTTTCCTTAGCACATTGGGCTAAGCTTTCCAAGCCTGGTGGAACGAAGAGTGTGCTAGTGCAGAGGCAGTGTGATGCAATGTAGGTCATTTGGATGGTGTGAACATCACAATATTTTTAGATTGCTGTTCTTGATTGTGTGCAAAATTAGCCAGGATGAAAAAGAATTATGCTATTTATTCCCAAGTCACAACATTATCATAGAATTGATTGGTTTGCAAAAAGGAAACATGGAGTCAACATTTATGAACGGAAGGTTTACATGAACATTTAAGCAGACTATATTATCTGTATATCTACTTTTGACCAACCAAAGATCCTGCCCCTCTTTTTTTTTTTAGCTCTCTGTCTGGCCGAATTGTTGGAGGTGTCTGGTGGTTCTTCACCCTCATCATCATATCATCCTATACTGCCAACTTGGCTGCCTTCCTGACAGTGGAGAGGATGGTGTCTCCTATAGAGAGTGCTGAGGATCTGGCCAAGCAGACGGAGATCGCCTATGGAACACTGGATGCCGGCTCCACCAAAGAATTCTTCAGGGTGAGAAACCAAGATTAAACATGTAACATTAAGGCTAATCTCTGTGACGAATACAAAGCATTTCCTGCATCTGCTTCACAATACAATCCCAGTGTTTCACCGTTTGAACGCTGTTAATGTGAAGCAGCAGCAGGAGAGAATGTTGGGTTTGCATTATCAGTTACTTAATACAGCTCTTCTACAGTGTGAACAGGAACTAGTGAGGCTGATATCAATAAGATAGAATTACAAACAGTAATGCCCGACCACGTGCATGCATTACTTCCTGCACTGAATCCAGCATGAGAATGGCGGACTCCGCCACTAAAAACTACTATATATAGAGGTAACTACAAAATATAAATACATTTTATTGTATTGTTGTTAATGGAAAAGGGACAATCAGAAATAGTACTAAAACGGGGTTTCATTCATGAAGGATTATAACTTTAACACAGCATCATACAGCATAGCGATAGATGATAAAGTATTCACACTAACGCTGTTTCTTTCTCTCTCTCGTTAACGATTCTGGCTGTCAGAGGTCTAAGATCGCTGTGTTTGAGAAGATGTGGTCCTACATGAAGGCGGCTGACCCGTCCGTGTTTGTCAAGACCACAGACGAGGGCGTAATGAGAGTCAGGAAGTCCAAGGGCAAGTATGCCTACCTGCTGGAGTCCACAATGAACGAGTACATAGAGCAAAGGAAACCGTGCGATACTATGAAGGTGGGAGGAAACCTGGACTCTAAAGGTTATGGCATCGCCACACCCAAGGGCTCCCCTCTCAGGTAAACCCCGGCCACTGCAGCCTAGCTGGATAAAAGCCTCCAAGGGCTTTTATTGGAGTTCGTGCATGAACATCATCTGTCACCTTTTGATTTGTCCATCAAGTTCAGTTCTTACAGCATTTCCTCATGTTTGAACATATACATAAACATGAGCTTCTAATTTCTGTGAAATTTCATGCATTTTGATTTATTTATGCATGGTTCACTATAATAACACAACATGTCAGTATTAGGATTCTGTTCAGCATACTTTGAATGCATTCTAATCATGCACTGAAGGCATGCCATTACTTTTGAAGCACTCGATTTTGTCCCATGGGTCACAGTTTGCACAATGTCACATAAACATTTACAACTCAATCATGCCCATCTTCACCACTGAAGGCCATTTTTGTTTGTTTTTGCATATGTATGTATGCAGCTAACCTATTCATAGCTGACTGGTGAGCACTAGCAGAGTTGTAAAGTAGGACTATGAGATTTCCCATCTTCTTTAGGCAACACTTGTTTACCTGCTGCCCTCTAATTACATTCCCCTCCCCCTCCCTCACGGTGGCTGGTGTCACGCAGTCTGCTTTGAAACTGAAGCATCCCCTCAACCACACAGAAGCACATAGCAAATGTAAATGTGCCTGCCACAAACCAAATGGGCCCTTGAAGCAGGATTGCAGTTTAAAGGACCAAACCCATATGGCTACTTTTCCACTTGTGCCAGTGCTCACACCTTGAATGTGAAGTCACCAGAGTTGAATTTAAATTTGCCACATTCAATGTGATAACTGACGTAATGAATGATAATTCATACTGGATGTACTTTACTGCCATCAATGTCCAAAAGGAGCAGCTGTCTTTTCACATTACATTAACACTTAACCAACTTCCCATTTATATTTCTTTTGCAACTACAGAGAGAGCACAGGAGCTAGTGGCATCTGAAGCTTTTAATCTATCTCTAATAGCCTCATTCATTTTAATGAAAGGAGCCATATGGGGAGATTTCATTCAAACTCGCTGAGGATTTTTTAAGGGTTCCACCTTGGTTGACAGCCAAAGGTCAGGACACGATGACAAGAAATGTTCCCTATATCTTACTTGGAGGCTCCATTTAAATGTCATATGAATTACATTTCACACAGCAAGTACCAGTGACAAGACAAGTGATGAAATTAATCTGCTCCCAAGTACTATAGTCCAATTGGTCCAAACCTACAACGCAGCAATGGGATGCATTGCTGAACTGCCGAGGATGGCCCTATCATCTCGCTCTCTTTGTGTTGATTATTAGCAGAATGATGTATATTATTCTCAGATTGCCACTCTGGCCATTCACAGATGTCTGATACTGAATCTCATCAACAGATAATGAACATTAATGACTGGTGTTGTATTAAAGGGTGGGAATTTGAAATGATCCAGCTAATTTTATGACTTAAATGGAAATTGAGTGATTGTGCTGCTGACCTGGAATCAGACATGAGTGAATGTTCAGTGAAATCAAAGAGTTGCCTTCAATCATACCTGCAATGCATTTTCAGTGCACAGAGTACTGAATATTAGGGATGCAATGATTCCACTTTTCCTCTCTTTATTCCAAACTTGATACCTAAACTCAGTGTATCTGCTCATAACAAGTAAAGATACTAGCGCTCTCTTTTTCCAAATGTAAAATGTATTCTAGCTGCTTATGCTGCTTTATCCATTCAATATTTCGAAATCACTTCCCAAAAAAGTGCTGAAAATACACTTTAAGAAAACTACAGATCTAACTACATCTAACTAACTACATCATTTTTTGGTTACATCTGTGGTTTCACAGTAAAAACAGTTGTCTTCATATTAAAATTCATATATCGTGCTTCACAAGTGGAGAGCAACATCATCGGAATGAGCAGAATAGAAATTATTATTATTTAATGTCACACCAGATCACTTATTAAGGCCAGTAATCAGTGCCAATACCAATTGGGCAGATCTGCACATCCCTATATGTACATATGCATGTATGCATTTATTTATTTATTTATTCACTTTGCAGGCCTTATTGGAAGCAGCGCTTTGAAAGAAAAGATACTAACATGGCACCGCTCTTCATTTTACAGGATGTACTGACAGCCTGACTTCAATCTACACTGTTCAGTCTGAAAATGTTCTGTGCATATTCTGTACTCCCTGCTTCATTTCTTACATGTATGATGTCCAGCCACCCCCATGCCTGCCTGACTATTTACCCCATCCCACCTAACATTCAGCGCAGTAGCCTCCCTGACATCCGCTCACCTCAACTGACCAAACTAACCAGTGACCTGCAGGCTTGCGGACCATCCGTGTCCACTCACTTTGACTTCTTTCTTTCTGCTCGAGTCCACTGGGCTGAGAAAGAATTCAGAGGTTTTACCAGCTCCGAGGATACCTGTGTTCCCTACAGCTGTGTTGTGCACTCAAGGCTGGGGATAAAGACTCTTCTGCATTTGCTGGCAAGAAAGGCAGAATCACCAAACTAAATTGTTGCTGCGCAGAAGAATTGACACTGATTTAAGCGAAGAGACAATCTGGCAAAAGCTGTAATTTTTACTCCTTTTATGCAAATCCTGATTGCAGATTCTGCCTTTCTGTGATCTGTGGATGGTGAGAGTCTTTGTCCACGGCCAGTCAGCTATAGGAAATACACACACACACTCACCAGAGAGAGAGAGCAAGCCATGGGGAGATACTTTGGATGAGGTGGTTCATATAGATTCACATTCAGGACTCTATCTATAGTTGGTCGCCCAGTTTCCTTTCAGCCTAGCTCACTCTTCAGAAATAAACCTGCTGTTGAAGTGAACCTGACAGTTAAAACATTCAAAGCCTCTGTCTCAATTTGTCGCTGCTGATAGTTACAAATTTATCAACACAGGCTTCTCTTCACCAGGATGCCGTTATGAGTTGAATATTGATAGGTTAGTTACCATAGCAATCGATATGCAGGTGCCATTGAAAGGAAATTACCATCTGTAGACAGACTTCCGCATCCAAGGCATCTCCATTTATAGCGTCTGCTCTGCCTCCCTCTGAGGCCCCTGCTTGGTAAAACCTGACGCTGCTACTGTATGGGCGCTCAGCATTTCAGCCCATTGCAGATATACAACTAACATGTGCATCTAAAGCCAGCACTCCTGCTTCATATCAGTAGTTAAATGCAGGAGTTTGTAATCATAAGTCAGTGTTGTCATAATCACCACCACCATGCGACCAATCTCTTTATATCTGTACCATAGAGTGTCTCCTAATGGCTATCGTTTTATATTATTTTCAAGAAACCCAGTAAACCTGGCAGTGTTAAAACTGAACGAGCAGGGCCTCTTGGACAAATTGAAAAACAAGTGGTGGTACGACAAGGGAGAGTGCGGCAGCGGGGGCGGGGACTCCAAGGTCAGAGCCAGTTTGATAAACCCTGCGGGTAACCCACCACCACTGGGAGTGGGGGGCTGTGTGGGGTGGGGGGGTAACCGGCAGGCCCACGCTGCACTACCGCTCTCACAACCAGTGCCAGTAGGGTGCGTTTATTTTGCCTGTGCTGGCTGAATTAAAAAAAAACACAGATTTTGTACAAAAAGAGCAACACTGGTTTAAAATTGATCAATGTGTAGTAAGTAAACAAGCTCAATATTTAAGACTACATCCATGTAGTGGCTATGCAATTTGTGCAGCCTTAGTTGTTAACTTTGGTCATTTACACCTTTATTTTTGACATGAGATACAACTGAGATCTCTGAGTTAGGGTCAGCAGTGTGCCGGTTACCCGAAGTGATATAGTAATACACATCTAGTGCGTCAGGGTGTTGGCCAACCAAGATAGATGGAGTATTAATGCATATCACTTTGACTCTGATGTTTCTTATGATGTTTATGATACATTTACATATATGTATATATATATATGTATATATATATATATTTATATGTATATGTATGTAAGTATGTGTATATGTGTGTGTGTGTGTGCGTGCGTGTAGTGTGTGTGTGTGTGTGTGTGAACTTTTAAATTTTTTTTCTTTGCCTATAAGCAAGCTCAAGCATTAACGTTTGTATGTATTTGCTGCTCTATGTTTCTGAACTAATAACATAAAATAACATGGTATAATATGTTATTTATGTTATTTCCTTATGGTTGGAAGAATCCCAGTAAACCTAGCGGTGTTGAAACTCAATGAGCAAGCCGTCTTAGACAAACTGAAAAACAAATGGTGGTACGATAAAGGGGAGTGTGGCAGCAAGGACTCCGGAAGAAAGGTCAGTCTCCAACCCAAACCTGTCACCTCACAGCACCTCCCAGCACAACCCTGCCCTGATCCCAGTCCAGCCCCAAGTCCAGTCCTCAGCCTCTATTACACTGAGCAATGCTCCCCATCGGCTCTAGCAGTACGACTGTACTGGCCTGAACATAAGACAACTCCCCTCCATTTGCAACAGGTGTTTGTGAATAAAGACTTTTAAAGATGAGAAACACTAAGTGTAATGATGAAGGTGTGTAACAAATTTAAATGTATTGGAAGAGTTGAATAAAGATGCTATAAATTATTAATAAACAAATAACAGAAGCAGCCATCTTTTTAATAACTTAGTTATTTAAGAACAATGGAGTAAAATACAGTTTGATTCATTCTTCAAAATGTATGCAAAGTTAATGCATCAATCTGCAAAAAACAAAGAATCTGATTTGATCACTTTAGTCTCAGCCTTAGTCGATGAAGAATATTTTGAAATGCTGCGTATCATAGGGCAACCGAACACCTTGGTAGGTTAAAGTGAGCCTCTGTGACTCTTGCTGAGTGTCACTTAGGAGACCACGGAAGATGCTAGAGCATAATGAAAGAGTAGTGCAGATAGAGACGGGTCATTTAGTGATGTCAGTTACGGTCTTCTAACCTGCTGCAACCTTTTTGAACCATTTGCAATTTCCAGAAGAAAATCTTGTCTTATATTCGGGTCAGTACTGTGGTGGTACTCTGGTGGCGTCTATTTGTTCCCACTGATGAGTTTGTGTTGTCAGAGATTTAATGTTCATTAATAGCGTGTACATAAATATTGTGTGGTGGATTAGTTAGCATTGATGCAATGGTTTGATATATACATACAGTATAATGACTACAGTTAACGTCTAGGTGGGATAAACGCTCTTAAGATAGGTTGTCCACAGACACACACGCCCAGACTCATACACACAGATCAAGTGTGATGATAACCTTGTTGTTACTGTAGATTAAATATGAATCACTCTGAAAGCAATTTGTTGCAAAACAACTCCTTCCCAAGGAGAAAGAGTAGGAAAAAGAAATGCAGAAGGACAGATGATGACAGTAGGACGTTGGACTTTGCCAAACCCTTCGAACACGCTGAGGCCTTTGTAACCTTTGCATTCTGGCCCTCATGATAACCCTGCCCCAGCTCTTTCACCGTAGAGTGTGCATGTATGGATGCAAACCCTGTCAGTGTGCTAGATCGACCTCAAGTCACACCCAGTCTGCCACGCTGCTTGCATGCAGTTGCACTTTACGTTATCTTCTGTTTCATGAAGTAGTTCTCCCTGACAGAGAAGCTTTTGCTCTTTAGCTCAGGTACCTCTGTATGTGTTTAAAATGTCAGCTGGCCTTTTGATCCTGTCACAACTGTCAAGATTTATTTTTTTTTTTCTTCCTTTCCCTTGCTCATGCTTTGGCACTTTAGTACAGAAGTGTCAAACCATGTGGCATGACGGGCTCAGTGTCCAGGGAACACGTAGCAAACAGACAAACTGAGAATACTTTCTAAAGGCTCTTGAAGTGATACTTTGCAGATTTTCAACTTTGTATCATTACAATGTCGATACTATATGCAAATGAGCAATATTTACCTTCGCTCCACGTCGCCTGCACCGAGAACTCTACGCTCGATGCTTCATCTGGCAACTGACATTTAGCAGCTCCAGGGCTGTTGTTTGATTGACTAAATGACTTAACAGTGAAATACCAGCAATATTTTACTGTGAGGTCAGTTGTTCAATAGAACAACAGCCCTAGAGCCGGGAAATGTCGCATCATCCGGTGGAGGAGCTCTCGGTGCAGGCGACATGTGCTACCAACACTGTAATCACACACAGCCGGTTGAAAATCAGCAAAGAATCCCATAAACTCATACTAGCTAATTATCACAGCAACTGTTACAGTGTTACAGTGAAGTAGGCATTTAGTCGAAAACATTAATTGTTCAATTTAGTGATACATTTTAAATCCCTGTATTTGGAAGTTTATAATGATTATTTTAGATCATAACTTGATTTTAAGGTAATAATTTGACAGTTCACTGTCTTGACGAATGTTTAATGCAAAAATTGACTCATATCTATATCCTAACTAGCTAGTATTAGCAGCCAGCATAGCATAAAGGCTACGACAGGGAAACTGATACAATCCACCTACCAGCACCTTTGTAGCTCAGTAATTAGCACATCATAGCTCATTTATTTTATTCATACACCAACACTATAGATGTCAAAGAAATACCAAAGTGGCCAAAAAGTCCAAAAGTGCTGTCGATGTGCTCCCTCTTACCCCTGATAAAAAAGAGAATAAACCATACTTATTTTTAGCAGGACTCTCAACCTGAATGTTTTTTTTATTTCAAGCAAATTTCTCCTCTGTTTAAAAAAATCCTTTTCTCTCTAAGACAACTCAAACTCACCGAACAGTTGTCAGCTGTGTAAGACAGCCCATTAGTAGCTTTTTTCCTTGGTTAGGTTTAATTGTATTTTTAAGTAGAAAGTTTTGACACAGACATTTATTCTAAAGCATTTCTAAGGATTTGGCCACTAGGACCAACTGTAGGAAGCTTTGTGAATACAGCTCCAGCTGATACACATAAATATCAGTGGGGAGAAGGAACTGGTCTTTGAAAACACCTGGTGTTGTCTGTGTTTGGAGCAAAAACCTGCAAACTCTGAGCTCTCCACGGCACACAGTTTGACACACATGCCCTGGTATAAACATCCACTGCATAATACTACCAAATCCAAGGGTATATCTAAAGTAGATCAAATGCAGACTAAATGTATTCCAATGCAAATTCACCCTTGTGGTATTTATTTAAAGGAATAGAACAAATAAAAGCCTCAATGTCAATAGTGGCTAAAGATAACTGGGGCTGTAAGCTCAAATTCAAGTAGAGGCACAATAAACTGTAAACTGTCCTTACAGAATTACAGCCCTCCATGTGGCACTAATCTTTTTAAGGTATTCCCCAAACGGATTTACATGAAATAACATCCTTGTTAGACCCCACTGTTCCATGAGAGTCCTTTAGGTTGACTGGTTTAATGATTCCATTTCATCACAGACTTTAAATAGGTATAAATGTAAGTAGGTGCCACTACGATAGAGAATAACAACCTATTATATGGAGCAATATTTAATTAAAGACTTGTTTGTGCTGTTGCTGCATGAATGCATGTTGTTTGAAGTGTTTATGCATTCTACCTGTTCCTCCTCCCTCACAAAATATAATTTTGGGAAAATGTATATTTTAATTTTAAAGGTCAACATAGACATTGTGTAGGATGTTTAGAATTGCATAAATTAGTCATAAAAATTCTAGATCGCTATCTATTTTTATTATCTGGGGCCTGTCTCACGAAAAGAGCTCAATATAGCCAGGCAGTCTTTGAATTAGTGTCTGGCTTTACCAGTCTAATTAGTGATTCTGAATAACTGGTCCCCGAAAGCTGGAAACCAACTGACTTTCAACACAACTACAAGCGGGCACAAGTAAAAGCGGTGGGGCATCAAACAAACAGCAAATTACATAAAAGCACTGAATTTAAGAGATTAAACTGCTGATCCATGCTGGGATATTTGTCATCACGCCAGCAAAAAGTAGTATGAAGTGAAATTAAAAATACACAATATAAATACACAGCTAGAATATAAAAAGCTACAAGCATCCTTGATAATATGGCTGACATTTCAATGTGCCGAGTAGGCTGGGATAGGCATGGAAATAGGTAGTAGGTTTATCTTTTTCTCCAGCAAAGACAAAAACTACACAATGAATAAATATGAGAAAAAACAGAACATTGAAATATTTCATTAATGTTGCTTCTGTTGATGCAGGGACGGGCACTGGAGGAGTATGATTTGTTAAATTAAAAAAGACTTGATAAAGGCCTGTGACCAAAACGTAGCTTGAATAAATCACAGAGAGCTAATTTTCGGCATGCAGGCATTCTTCCGTTTTTAAATTAAAAAGTCTGATCAGTGCTCGTCGTTAGGGCGCAGCCGGAATACGTCTTATTTATATGACAGTGTCATCATGAAGGCGCCTCATATTCTCTGTTCCTGCAGTGAGGGAATATGAGTCCAACAGTCTGCATTTAACACTGACAAAAACCCAGCGCAATTAATATGCAGCAGTAGATTGTTTAAATGGCTTTTCCGAGTACCCACCGTTCTTTTGTTTTGTGGGAAGTGGCTGGTTTATTGTCAGAAAAGAACATTAGCTGTACTACAAGGTTTTAGTATATTTCTGATACAATAAAGAATCAAAGCAAAGTCAGCTGAACAGTTTGTGCAGAGTTACTTTGTACTCTTCAGTATGTGTCATTTCAACATGAACATGACAGCTGAAATGTTTTCAACCTGGAGAAAAGAAGAATCCAGAGTCAGATCCCAAATTATCCAGCTAACATTGAATCCTTGTTTTGTGAGACAGGCCCCTAAAATATGTTTTTAATGTTTTGTTTTTGTGTGTGTGTGTGTGTGTGTCTGACTGAGTGAGTGAGTGAGTGTTGTCCTCTTCTTCTCTGTACTTTACTTGACTCTACTTTGTCTCTCTGTGTGCCTAATTACTCAGGCTCATCGGTATGCTGTATATGTGTGTGTGTGTGTGTGTGTGTGTGGGTTTGAGCGTGTGTGTCTTTTAACTATAATGTATTTGGGTCCTTGCCCTTGTGATTCCTGTTTGTCTGAAAGTGTGTGTGTGTGTGTGTGTGTGTGTGTGTGTGTGTGTGTGTGTGTGTGTGTGTGTGTGTGTGAGTCAGTGTGTCTGTGTCCATATACATATATATACAGACCCTTTCCAAAAAATTAGAATATCATGGAAAAGTTTATTTATTTCCATAATTCCATTCAAAAAGTTAAACTTTCATAGATTATAGATTCAGGGCCCACAATTTAAACGATTTCACGTATTCATTTGTTTATTTTTACATAATTTGGGCTTCCAGGTCATGAAACCCACGAAAACAGGAATTCAAAAAATTTCCACTCTTTCTGGATCTCTGCCAGATTCTTGAATCTTCTCTGTTTGATGATCCGCTGAAGCCCACGGTCATCTCTTTTGCTGGTGCATCTTCTCCTGCCACATTTTGCCCTTCCACTAGACTTTCCATTGATATGCTTGGACACAACACTCTGTGAACAGCCAGCCTCCTTAGCTATGAACGTTTGTGGCTTACCCATCCTATGGAGGGTATCAATGATGGTCTTCTGGCTAGTTGTCAAGTCTGCAGTCTTCCCCATATTGAACCGCACTGAGACAATTGAACCAAACTGAAGCAATTTAATGACACCTGGGGAAACCTGTGCAGGTGCTTTGAGTTTAGTAGATGATTAGTGTGTGACACTCAGTTTAAAACATCCATGCCCCGCAAAATTTGGGCTGATTTCTCCACAGTATTCTAATTTTTTGAATTCCTGTTTTCGTGGGTTTCACGAGCTGGAAGCCCAAATTATGTAAAATAAACAAATAAACAAATAAATACTTGGAATCGTTTAAATTGTGGGCCCTGAATCTATAATCTATGAAAGTTTAACTTTTTGAATGGAATTATGGAAATAAATAAACTTTTCCATGATATTCTAATTTTTTGGAAAGGGTCTGTATATATTTATGTAAAGCACTAGAGTTTTGCTGTGTTGCCACTGTTTCTCCTGACCACTCGGCCCTGCCCCCCTGTCCCTTCGCCCCACCCCCACCCCCCCACCCTCCCTCCAGGACAAGACGAGCGCCCTGAGCCTCAGCAATGTGGCGGGTGTCTTCTACATCCTGATCGGCGGCCTGGGCCTGGCCATGCTGGTGGCGCTGGTGGAGTTCTGCTACAAGTCCAGGACCGAGTCGCGCCGAATGAAGGTGTCCACCGCGCGAGCCGCTGCCGCCTCAGCCGCTCAGGCCTTTCACTGCTCAGCCTTAGACAGTGGTGCTAGCGCCCCCTACACAGAGCTGCAGAGCTACGGCCTGTACGCCAACAACACTGTTAAGATATAAGGGCAGAGCACAGCCACGGGGTAGGAAACGCTGTGATCAAGCCATGATGATGATGATGATGATGATGATGATGATGATGATGATGATGATGATGATGACATCCGCCTCCTCACCCCCCGCCCATCTAACCGTGATCACAGTAGGGCCTCTTACGGCTTCCACCGCAGTGCAAACGCTCTCCTGTACCTCTCTCTGCCTCTGCCACTCAGTCTTTACATCACTGATCTCCTGCAGTGTTGTTGAATCACTTGATTTTAAAATTGCCCTTATGCCTGTTTCATCATTCGTTCAAATGTTTGCATTTTTAGTGGCTGAAAAAAAAATAGATTATTTTTAGCAAATAGCATTTACCATGATTTTGTCTTTAAAGTTCCCTTTGAACGTCACTTAAAGTATCTCTCCTTTACACAGTATTATACTGACTATGTGTTGATATAACTGTGTAATTTACTATCAGGTCAATGACAGATAGTGTAGAATATAAATTTGCCTCAGTAGTTAAGTGCATTTTTTATATTTTTTTCATTTCAGCTCACAAAAATATTCATTTCAGACTTCTATTTAAATCCCATTAGTATAATCATTACAATAATCTCATTGCACACTTCCACAAATGACCAAATTTCCCTTTGCAGCACAGGTATAAAGGCAATTTGAATCATAGTGGTCCATCTATCTACGTCTGTCGCTCTGAGCAAATCTCTCTCCCCTGCTCCTTCCTCTCTGTTTGCTGACTGTCTCGCAAATGCAGGGCCCATTGTGGTGAACATCCTTTATATGTATACCATAAGGCAGGCCTGGTGAGGCTCACATGTGTTCCATCACTGCTTTAACCTAGAAAAGTTTAACTAGAATTGTTGTATGTTCAGAAATCTGAAAGCAAGGAAAGTGTTGCTTATTCACGGATTCACGGGAGAATATGTGAGGTTTCTCCTCCGTCAGCAATGATATTGTAGCTGTTAGTCATCTGCTTTGTGGATCAATATACAACAAACAGCCTTTGATTCATCCTTCCAACATCAAAGCCCCTCGCTGATAGTACTCTTCATGTAAACAGAAAAAAAGGCAAGGCAGGGCCAAGACGAGGAGTGATCTTCTACATGGATCTCTTATGTTTTAATCAGCCCACGAAGAGGCACCTGATCAGTATGCTGATGAGATTGGCGAGGAGCCTATTAGTCCAGCGGTGCCTTTATGCTGTTTGGCTTGAAAGAAACAACAACACCGTTCCAATTAGAGGCCGGTGTAATTCTGCATTCCCCATGCAGCACTCACCGGTCGCTCCAGATCGCGCTCGCTTTGCCCAATTTAATCGGCTATAGAAAAGAGGATGCATGCACACAACCAAAGAGGCACACACACACACACACACACACACACACACGAAACACACGAGTGCATCACACGCCATTAGGCCAGCTTTTGAGCCCAGTGGCTTTTATTGCGCTAGACTGGAGAATGGAGCTATTAAAGCAATGAGTGAAGCCTCAGCTCCCTTCTTACTGCCCACACTTCGCTCTGCTCCTCCTGTTGCAAATTAGGACATTGATGCACGTCAGCCAGCACCACAGTATACCACCCACAAACATCACTCAGGCCCCGATAAAGAGGGTGAAAACCAACACCCTATGACTCTTAAACAGCTCTTTCTGCTCCTGAATTTCTTGGCGTGCCAGCACCACAGTCAGATAGCGACAGAGACAGCTGCTTATGTGCATACATTCATGTAATAAAGGCCGTTGCATAACTTTCTGCAGACTAGTCTTCTATAGCTGAAAGACCTCTTAAAGTACATAAGCCTGTGCGCTGCTAGCTCTAACTGTTGCATAAGCTTTCCCTGTCCTGATCAGGATATAATACATGCATGTGCGTAAGACTGAGATCTGCCGTGTATACTAACTGCAGCCCGTTTGTTGGTCTCCCACAGCAATCCATCAACGACGCCATGCGCTGCTCCACCCTGACCAGGATGAGCGGCAACGGGAGCGGCGGCGAGAACGGACGAATCCTCACCCACGACTTCCCCAAGACCGTTCAGACGCTGCCCTGCATGAGCCACACCGCCAGCATGGGACTGGGTGCCTCCGGCATGTGATCACCACGTGACTGTGCTGGCGGCGAGGAGTAGGCAGGGTGGGGCAGAAGAAGAGCACAAGACTCTGATGACCTCAAAAATCATGGCTGTCAGGTTTGACCCATCCTGGCTGTCAACGCGCCCAACTTGAACAAGACTTACCTTACTGCCAAAATGCACTCTCAAACCGCTCCTTGCAAACTACAAACAGGAACTTGCGACATTTTTTTAAAAATAAATGGATGTTTGAAAAAGAGATATCGAAAAAAAAGAAGGAAAATGTGCTGCAATAAAGAAGCCGTCAACGGGGCGTGTTTTTGAATTTTTTACAGTGTTCATTTATGTGGAAAAAAAAAAAAAAGAACTTTGCTCTTCAGTGTGACGCCTGCGCTGTGCCATTTCGATGGAGCTGTTGACGTTAGTCTGCGTGTGCAATATCTTCGCCTCCACTGCTGACCTTGTACTACCTAGATGCTTTCTGACGGCCGATGGAACGTGTCTTTGCACAGACGTGGCAGAGGAGGACAGACACTTGTGATTGCTACGATTATTTGATATAGTTTTGGGACATTCCCGCTCTCTTTCACTCCCACATTCTCACGCCATTCTGGAAGGACAAAGTGCTCTGTGTAGCATAGCCAGTTTTTATGCTATAGTATATGGTTTACACTGTTGTAATAGCGCAAAGAGCTTCGTCAAAAGTAGTTTGGTTTGATTTATGCTCGTCTGAAGGTTAATGCTGTTTAAATCGGCCGCTGACCAGGCTACAACAAACATGCATTGCTGCTACACCTCATTTAACACGTCATGCCTTGTCTTTGTGCCATACGACCATTCTCACAGACGCACACAAATACACTATACACTTGTTGCTACTGGCTAATTGCCACCAGATGGAGTGTTTCAGAATTTAATGATCGCAAAAACAGTCGTCAGAGGGCAGATTCTGAAGTGCTCGCTTTGACGTGTGTGAGCAAGGTTATAGAGCAGAAAAAAAAAACACACTGACACATTATGTACAGTACTGAGTGACCTTACACTGTATTCTACTGTTGTGACATTCATAGCATATCCATTGATATACTAGGGAGTCTGTTGCAGCACATGTCAAAGAACAACGATTGACTTATTCAGATGTACTCTGGAGAAAACATTCCTCAAACTATTGTTAGAGCTGTTGCTGCATTATTCACTCACTCCTGTGATGTATCTTCAGCTGTATTCAGTTTTAATGAAGCGGGCAGCGCGGCTATTCGCTCTCATTTTATTGAGAGTGGCATATCCCCTGCAGATCGTGCGTGGCCTATAAAAGGAAAGTTGGCCTCCTCTCGCTGTTGCTAGCTAGCTCAGGAAGGAGGCGGGATTGGAACACTCGCTGTGACTGACACATTCACAGTCACTATTATCTGTGTTTATTGGAAGTCAAGGTTGCGCCGGTCCCTGCATTGCCCGGCTGTGGAGTTCTCTCTTTCAGATCATGTCGAGTAAAGAGAAATCAGAGTGGCAGGCCGTGGACAGTAGAGGGCAGAGACGACAAAGGGCAGACTGACTGGGTTTGGCGTGTAGGCCTTAAAGGAAAATTCCACCTGAGAACACAAAATGACTACCGTATTTAGCATTTCTAGCCCATTTTGTTGATAGTGATGTCTTTTATATTCCCATTACCAACAATGACGACAGCAGAAAACACACTAGAAAACAAAACTAGATCATGATGTGATTCATTATCAAAGGACAATCTAAAGGATGGAAAAAGAATGAGGCTGGCATGATTATATATTTTTCTTACTGTCAACAAACCCCATGAAAAGACACGACAACAATGACCTGGTTCGTCTCTCAAAAGCCCCGAAGACCTATTTTTCTCAATCAGCACCTTAAAATGAGGGTAAAGTCAGGGTTTCACGTGAACACACAATTTTTTCTGCCTTTGTTGGAACAGTTCTGACTGTTTCTCATGAGAAGACTTCAGTATTTTTGGTCTTGCCTGTGCTCTTCTAACCGCTCTGCTGTAGGCGGGAGTTGGAAAAAAGGTGATGTCACGTATTTCTGTGAAGCAACGACAACTGTGGGGTTGTTTACCGATTTTGTAGGCCACTGTCAATCAAATCCAATCAAACCACACCCACACATTGGCTGCATTTTTTAATGTGTTAAACTCTTAATAAATCAAACTCAACAGAGTTTTTGTCCTGGATTTAAACTTATATAAACCTTTAATACTTTCTGGCACTCAAAACTTCTTGGTTCCTATTGAGGATGTATGTTAAGAGTAGCAAAGGAACATGTAACAGTAGATCAGACTTTGCCTACATGAGCTCGTTTTGTAAGGTCACTTCATTGGTGGTTTTGGTCTTTTTGTTGGTTTTGTTGACAGCAAGAGAAACACTGGCCCCTCATCCTTTAAACTCAGCAGTCTTACGGGTGAAAATTGCCATCGCAGGAGAGAAACCAATAACAGTTTTTCACAAGGCATCACAGCCACAAGCGATGTGAAGGGTACATTCTGTGCCTTCTTCCAACACTAACATCTGCTCCTGTTACCCATCTATCACTCTCCCTCTCTCCACCTACACAAATATTCCGCTGCAGAGTGCCACTATTTCATCCACCCGAATTGTCTGAAATAATTCATGAAAACATAGGATACGATTGTGCATCCAAGTGGACAATTACAGTAATTCATCGCCGCATAATTCTGAAATGCCCTGAACATCGTCATCATCACACACGGCTGATATCTAAAGAGTCCTACCGTGTCCAAAGGTGTGATTTTACTTTGAGGTGACTGGAAGGTTGTTGCTTGAAATGGGATTTTCGCTGCTGTCGGATGCCAGAGGTCGGCTTTAGATTATGTATCGCACACTCTAGCTGACCTCTCATTTCACAGCAGAGGCCAAGCGCCTGTACAAAGGCAGCACTCATCCTCTGCTTCCACAGCTAGTCGTGTATTATTTTTTCTTCTCCTCTGAGTTTCTGCTTTAAAAAAATACGGTACCAAATCTAATGTATGACCTCTCTCTTTCTCTACATTGTCATACAAGCAAGAAAAATGGGCAGTCAGAGTTTACTGAAATCATACATATCTCCACCTATTATGTATATAAAAGGCTTCTTCTCTTCCCCAGTGAAAATGTTTGTTCTCCTCCCAATCATGCCTCAGTGTACCTGAATTAGTTACCTACCGCGTGAGTACTTTTCCTTTCTTCCCTCATCTATGCGTCTTCTTTTGCTGATGTTGTATTAATTAGGACACAGCACAGCACTCTTCAGTGGAGGCTTTACCTTCGCAGATGTTTTATATGCCATAACAGATTTGTAAAAAAAAAAAGGAAAAAAAAGACACTCAATGTTTGTATTATAAAAGAGAGTGGTTGGCGGGGAAAGTGTTTGACACTTTGAAGAGTGTAAAAAATAAAACACGCACACACACACACACACACACACTGATGTTGAATAATCTGTAGACGCTACTGTTGTTTAAAGCCAGTTTTTGAGTTAATTTCATTTTCTTTTTGTTGCAGTTTCAAAAAGGATTTCCTGTTGGTGTTTTTTAAGTGCTTGAAATTTAACACCATTTGAATATTTCTTTGTCGCTTTCCTTTTTTCACAGTATTTTACTACTGGAATCTAATCACCAGAGTTTGTTCACCAGAAACATCATTATTGTTTTTTTAAACTAAAAAGGGTGATACTGAGTTTTAAAATTCAAACTATGGTCAATAAATGGGTTCATAATTTAAAAAAAAAAAAAAGTTAAAGAATATAACTATTAGAAGTCAGACTTTTGAGAAATAAACTTTTTTTTTCTAACCAAAGTGTCCTGGAAGGAAGTCATCATGCTTTTGTAACCGAATAAAGGAATAAACTATGTATATTTGTTCAGTTTTATTTCCACGGGAGTCATATATCTCGCTCCGTGCCTTGGGCAAATGGGATATGACTTTAGATATTACAAGCAGAAGAATAAAGCGCTGCCTGGGCTACAAAGGAGTGCAGTGATCCAAAAAATAATCTCAGCCAGTCTGTCTTGCGTGAAAAAAGAAGAGGAAAAAGCCTCTGTTACATGAGCTGCAAGGTAATTAAAAAGAACCAACTTGTGTCGACTTAATGGTCCTCGTCAGGGTCATACAGATTAAGAAGTACAGACAACATTTAATTAAGGAGCACCCTCATATGCATTCCACTCAGACTAATTTGTATCTGTATGTATACATCATTTGCATGCATGAAAGCAGTAAATGGACCTGCATAGTGGAGATAACAGACAAAGTAAACAGAAATTCTGTACATTATTTGAGATTATGTTTTGACCAGTTTCCTTTATCTGGTAGCGTACAGGGATGTAGACAGGAAATGTGGGCAGAGAAACAGAGAGAGAGCATGATGACATGCAACAAAGGTCCTCGGCTGGGTTCAAATTTGGGGCAGTGCTGTTTGTGCTGTCTGGCCACCACTGGCAGTCAGTGTGTGTGTGTGTGTTTTTTTAAACTGGAACATTCATTGAAATTTACATATTTGGAGACAACAAAACTATCCGTCTAGTGTCCCCACACAAATCTGTATCTTTAATCTTAATTTTCTTTGACAGTGGAGCGAACTTTCTACATTACAGCCAGTTTCCTCATTCAGCCACCAGTTTTAGCTTTGATTAAAACACATTTTTAACTTTTTCTCCCACAGACTTGATTTAAAACTCTCCATAGGCCTCTGGCGTTACCATTAGCCAAGGGAAAAGGGAGGGTTCTTGTGGAAACTTGACGTCAAGCCTGCATTACCCAGACATGGAGCAACATCCGCCTTTGAGTCACTTTTTCTAGACGTGAAGAATTTAAGTCCAATGTTCGCTCTTTTAGCTCTTTTTTGGTCTCCAACTCCTGAGGGAACCGTCTAGCAGCAGCTAAATGCTCCTCTCTGTTGAATATTGGCTATTCGTTATCTTTGTCTGCCTGAATTGAACAATGTCAAAGCGAGAAACTGCTCTGCTTCCATTCGCCCTCACATTCAAGTAGAGTGAACTTGAGCCGGTCTGGTTCCGTGCCGTGGAGTGATGCGTGATTTTATTTAATTCAGTCAGGCAACTCATTTGAAATAGATTATTATGTAAATGTAGAATATGTACGGCATTAATGTTTAGCGTCTAGGTACTGTTCTCATCCCTCCCCTCATGGAACAGCAAGCTCAGCACAGCAGGGAGTGGGGAGTGATGATAATGAGCCTCCCCCCTCGCTCCCCAGGGGAATGTCAGAGCCTACAGGTGGATGCAGGGGAGGTGGTGGGGGCTTATGAAACGCTATATGAGCATCACATGGATCTAATATAAGAACTGGCTGCCAGAGTTGCCTCCACTTTTTCCCAGTGGTCACTCGCAGTATTGCAACAAAAAAATCCTCCGTGGCCCAAAAACCATTTTTTCCACAGACCACCAATGTAATAGAGACATCTGTAAAGCTACTGACAGGATGACTCCAGCTGTAAACACAGACAATCATTACTCTTTCTATTGTATGTTTTTAAGCTTTTAGGGGTTTAATCTTAACACCATCTAAACTCACTGGCCACAAAACCCAGAATTTAACCTGGAAGCACGAAAAAGTTTTTGGCATATGCGCCAGATGTGCAATTCTCCTTGGACTGAGCTGGAGACATCTTTCCCTTCGGCGCCTAGTTCATAGAATACATCCGTGGAACAGCAGCAGTGCTAGCATGCCTATAGCTTTAAGGAGGGATGATGAGGCAGCAGGCAAAAAGAGTGAGCAGAGCCAAAGGGTGAAAACAGTGTGCCATGTGAGTGTAGCAGAGGACTTTGAATTCCCTGCCTGAGCTAGCTCACAGGCTGCACTTCACTGATGCAGAAACTGGAAATGAGCAGCAGCTTTGTGTATTTTTTGTTCAGTAATTTTCAAAACTTTACTTCAAACTCAGAGGTTGTATTTTAGTTAAAGGAATATGACCTTGTCATTTTGAGCCAGTTATTATCCTTGTCCATCTGAGCGGACTTGATCCAGTCTTCCCCCTGATTCTCATGAAACTTCTGCCTCATGGTTCACCAGAATGTTATTTCTCCAAACACAAACCAACTGTCCCACAGCATGAGCATGGACTCTGCTTGATGATTGATTTCTTTATCTGTGTAGTTATTTATTTTCTTGCCTGTGCATAAGGGAGGAAACAACGAAGAATAACTTCCATTACGTGGAAGAAATATTTCATGCAACAGTTGTTTCTCATATTATTGTTCAGCCCAGAAGTTTTGTGATGAAGATGCAAGTATAGAATGTGTCGTTCTGTGCTGTGGTGCTTATTGTGTGCATTTGTGTGTGTGTGTGTGTGTGTGTGTGTGTGTGTGTGTGGCTCTGTGTTACATAGAGATAGCAGGGTGTCATGCTGTGTCACACCCCATGATTAGTGTCATCAACTACCAGAGAGCCTCCGCTCTTTCTCACTCTGACAGCTAAAGGCTTACTGTATAATTAACATCTCTCTTTCTGTCGCTCTCTGTCTAAGCTAGGTGTTTCAATGGGATCTTTGCATTTTTGTTTACCTCATCTCAACCTTTACTCAACATTCTTGCTTGTGACTTTGAAACAATGTGTTTGAAGAGGCCTGTCACACACTTAATTGATTTCCAGTATCACTTATTGAAGAGTGCTGCACTGCCCTCCTGTCCTCGCTATAGCTCTGGTGTGCGATTGAAAATGTTCACGACCGCCCCCTGGACTTGAGGAGTCACCACACGCTGGCGCTCTGAGCTCACACCTCGGATGAAATTTATCCCGAGAGAATGAAATCATGTCCCCCGGTTTTAAGAGCCCAAGTAATCAGTGCTTATCTAAAATTAAATCTGGATGCATCACCTGTACTGGATCTTTGAGGACCAGTAAATCATGCCCTGAAATTATGATGTCCTTTGCAACTGTAATGTCTACAGGAGTACAATAAAAAAAAAAAAACAACAAGTTTAATAGCAAAATAATGAAGATTTTCAGGAACACCTGCAGTTGTACTAATGATGGTGAAGACAGCAGAGATATCATGTGGGGGTGAAGAAGCCGTTGTCACGAGAACACAGAAAGCACGCAAACAAAGAGATGGAAAGAAAGGAAAGCAAAGTACAGGGAGAGATCTTGTCAGTGACAGTGAGTGCTGGTTAATTATGTCCAGGTGCATATTTCTCACATACTCTCTCATTAGTGAGTTGTTGATGAGCAGCAGCATCGTTCCAACACAAGTGGACTCACAAATACACACTTGCGCTAATAAACATATTCAGAGATTCTCTAAGAGGGGCAGCTGATTAGCAACAGGGCCAGTTTCCCAGAGACCTAGATGAGCACAGGTGTGGACTCACACACACAACGCACATCGTAAGATCTTAGATATGAACTTGACGGCTCCATGTTGAGAAACAGTCAATGTCTTGTATTGTCTTGAGTTTGTCCGATATTGTAAGCATATTAAAGAAAAATATAAGACTCTACTTTAAGAGGTACGAGAGAAAACGCTTTGGGGTTTTGGTGAATGTAACACTGACATGGATAAGAAGTTTGGCTGGCAAACTTGCCCAAATGCTCCTCTACACATTATGCTTCTTGGCCTTGCTGGTTTAGCTTAGTTACCTGGAAATGCTAACATTTGTAGGCTATGTATAACTATATTTCAAGCCTTTGAACTCTTCGTAGATGACCCGTATGTGTGCCAGTGCTCGTGAGAACATCTTCATTAAGCCATAATTTTGAGTAGCTTTAGCTGAAAATATTGTTTGTGTTAGTCATGGTGCTGCTTACTATTGATTTTTGCTGTGGGTGTTTTATTTTCTAAATTAGGTCCATTGCCAAACTCTCTTCTTCCCATCCAGTGCATTTCAATAATGCTGTTAAGAAGGGAGGTAGTCTAAGTTTGTATCAGTGTCTCCTCCTGGCATGTGAGCCATGTTTTTCCAAATAGAGGAGGAAAGGAAATCGATAGTGGCGAAGATGCTGCTGCCAGCCCATGTTGGGGGGGACGGGGTAAAGTCTCGTAGCCATCAGGGAGGAAACGCTTGCTTCTCTTTGGAAACAGCTTGAGTAAACTCCCTCAGTCTGCAAAAGGTCAAAGTCACACATATGCTCATGGATACTGACTCTTCCTGATTATTCCTCTTTTAGAAGTCACTTGTAATTCACCTGTCACTCTTTCTGTCCTCTGCTGTGCCTGTTCGGTGTTTCTCAATGTGTGTTGCATACACCCACAAGCAGCTGCAGGCAGTGGCTGCACACAAATCTATGTGGGAGTTTTTCCTCTGCTCACGTATGAGCAAAAACATGCACAGACATTGGCCGTGTGGGTACATAAGCCCAAGCACACACTCTCCACCCACAGAAATACTGCAAGACTGGAGCCTGGTTCAATAGCATGTAGCACCTCTTGTCTCTCATCTATCCAGCCCTCAGGCCTTTTCTCTGTGCCTGAGTGACTGGCACTCACAGCAGGCAGAGATCTATAGACGGCATCTAACGACACATTGAAAATCCACAGAAATCACCTCAGGGCAACCTCAGTGCTTGATTTACCCACACAAATACTGATAAACACATTCATGTCTTTTTAACCAACAACACATATATACATGTAGTGATCACAGCGACTATGATGAATATAATCTAAAAGTACAGTGAAAACAATCCCCGTGTCCACATTATTTATTTTGCTTAATGGGTCTAATATATGCCAAAAAACATTTTTGAGTATATTCCTCTTTCTTTTCCTCTTGTAAAATGAATGGATGACTCATCCTGCACACATTTATCCAGTCAGGCTTTGTTAGCCCATGGCCCTTAGTAGCTAGGAGAGGGAAATCATGAGCCTGGGGCAAGTGGGCACAAACATTGTTCTCCTTGTGCACTGCTCTCTGCCACAATACCTTTTTTAAAAAAAATATTTCCACTGTGGGACCCCAAGCTGGAAGATGTTAAACCCAACACATAATGGCTTTATGTTTCTTCTTAACTTCTCCACTCTCAATTCTCTGACACCTAACGTTGGGTTAAGATTCTCACATTGTTGCTCTGGTGTGCATGTAAAGAGTTTCAAATTAAAAGTAAAAATCTGAACCACATTGTCCTTTTTTAGGTTTAAAATCCACCGTGTTCTAAGTGCAGAGCCAACAAAACAAAAAAGTTCTGCACAGGTGGACAGACAGATACTTTGGCCCGAGGCAAGACCGCCTTTAATATTGCCTCAGCACTTCAGTGGTCAGTACACACATCAAGGCTCACAGTTTCACTAAGCTTCACTTATCCCATTAGCTGTTGATTTATAATGGGTGATGTGGTTATATTGCTCTGTAAATGAAAACGTATGAGGTTATGATGAGTTATTATCCAGTTGGAGCTTTATTGGTCCTCCCACATCTCTGCGGTGTGGAGGTTCACCCAGGGACTCACTGAAAGGGACAGTCAATCAAGAGACAGAGCCCGTTAGTCCAATGCTCTCAAGATTAACTGTCCCTGTTTGAGATATGTGCTTCCTCATTGTTGGAGGGGGGGTCAGAAAAGTTGCTCTGCTGCCAGCCCTCCTGAAGATAAGGGAAAGCCGGCGCCCCAAACTGTACTTCTCTCCCTCTGTTTCCCATCCGTCCATCTCGTTGGACGAAGTCAGACGACGGCCCTGAGGGGAAGATGGATGGAGGTAGTAAAAGGGAGCTGGACACAGAAAGAGCAGGAGAGCAGGGGGGGAGAGAGAGAGAAGGAGAGATATATGGCACCCCACATCAGCACAGACAGAATGACAGATGAGGGGATTATGGAGCAGGGCTACTTTCCACAGTGATCAAAGTTAGGGAGCCTCCCTGCACAACCCAGGTAGAGTCCCAGCCAATCACTCTGGTGGAAAGGGTCAGAGTGCGAGGAGAAGGAAATACCCTCCATTTCAATGTAATATTTCATTCTATAGGCCTGGAATTTCCATTTGTTGAAAAGCAACTGTTTTTTGACAATAGGAGACATTTTTCATCCTACCAGTTGCTGTAATTGCTGGAGGCTGTGAGTGGGCATTCTCCACGCTTTTAGCCGACAGTTTTTCTCTTCTTGCTTTCAATGTCAGAGTTCACTCGAAAGACAGTCGCATGACTGCAGAAACGCTCTTAACTCTAAATTTCAGCCGTCTTTCTCCCGCAGGCCCGGTGCATATTTAGTAGACGCACAAATCAGATTTGCCGGGACGGTCGCATTGCCTAAAATGCATTACTGCAGCAGTGGCACATTTAGACTAATGCATTTATCTTAATTTGTGTGCAGCTCTTTACATGAGCATCTGGAGGGAGCACGCATATATGCATGTATGCATACAGGAGGGAATGTGCAGATGTATATGTGTCAGAGTCTGAGGCGTGCAGGTGTGATTTCAGTAAACACACGGTGTGAAGTAAACCCTGAATAATGGATTCAGCTCCAGTAAGAGTAATCAGTGAACCCTGAGCTCAGCCTATTGAAGTTTAATAACATTCTGAATGTCAGAACACATGACAGCAGAGAAACATAATCCCCTCTCCCTGTAGAGAGAGGCTGCAAACTAACCCCCACTCTCTCTCTTTCTATCCCTCTCTCTCTCTCTCTCTCTCTCTCTCTCTGTGTGTGTGTCACAAACTGTATACACACACATCAACAGTGGTAAAGCCTTTCAGATTAACTGGTGTGATTTAAACAGCATTTAAAGAGCAGTAAATAAGGGAAAGTTCCAGCTGAACACAGCTCACATATCCCCATCACCTGCAGGGTTTTGTCACCTTATCACAGCCAGCTTCTCTCTGTTTGATAAATGGAATGAAAGTCACACAGCGCTCTCCATGGCATCCTCATGTTTGGGCTGTGTCTCTGTTCGTGTGACTCGTATCAGTGTCAGAGCCCTTCTCTTCTGTGAAATCACAATTTGCTGATAACCAAAACCTTAAAATCCCTCAAGCTTAATGAGTGAAGCTAAGCTAACACGGAACAATGATGATATAATAATAATTGAATTAGGAAAGGGGCACGTGCACGGTGATGGAGATGTTACTATGTTTAACAGCAGAGGCTTTCAGACGCCTCTTCAACTCCCTCACTCACACACAAGTTAACCACATAATAATTTTCACACACTTCATCCCACACAAGCTCTTCAGTTCAAGTGCTCAGGTGGGTTTTTTGAGGATGTCTAGCGCAGGTTCAACTTCCCTTTATTTACCTGTAATAAGTAAAGGATTATTTGCCTATAATTAAGAAGCGGGAAAGTTGATGAGGTCCAACTGGAGCTTATTCTTTTTTATTTTTCTAGTCCAGCTCGACTCTTTTACCGTGGAGCCAAAGGCATCATCATCATTTGCCCTCTCTTCACTTCTACCTTCATTTCAACACTGACTTCCTGCCCCCGCAGTTTGTAACTCACATATGACAGACATGAGAAGATGGAACGCAAACATTCAGTTGTCCTCCATTGTGTGCTGTGCTGCTCCACCCAGGCTCCTTCTCAACACTACAGGGGGATGATTAAAGAAATGTACGCATCGCATTTTTAGCCATGCTAAAATGTGCAAGTATGCACCTAATATACTGTGTTCACTCTCATCTTCTTCTCTTCTCAGATTTCGATCTACTTTGAAACGTTTGAGATAGAATTAGGCTCCAAGATATACTTGCATTAAAGCTGCTGTAATCAATATTATAACATATTAATAGTGGATCAGGTGGCTACGTGTGTGTGAACCCCTCAAGTTTATCTCATTGACTGTCTCTATATTTAGTTATGTTTGGCTTGTGCAAACTCAAAAGCTGGTCCATCCCCCCTGTGGATATACTTTTTGATCCTGCAAAGTATTCAACCAAGTATATAAACTACATTGTTGCAGCACAGTCTGTTGTCTTTGCGTTGCTAAAAAGTAAGAATATCGTGAGTCTTAATGTCACATTAACATGTGACATTTATAGGTAACCTAAATGAAATGTACAATGGTACTCATCCCATTCACACTGCTCATTTCCATAATGTAACTCAAAGCCTGTAGTTGATTGTTGACAATAAATAGCGAACACAGGAAGACAGGAATACTGAAATCATGATGGCTAATGATGCCGCTCGTATCTGAATGCCTCATTATCATGAGTTTGCATTAATTCAGCACTTGAATGCCTCTTTATCACTCTCCATTTCCCTCTCTCTCTCTCTGCCTGTGCCCCCTCACTCTCTCACATCTATCTCATCTCTTCTCCACACGCTACAGCCATTTTCACGTCCCTCTCTAATCTGTGAAACCGCACATTTGGCTCAGCACAGAGAGTGATGAGAGGAAATGTCACATTCCACTGCAAGCAGCGGACCATCACGCTGGAATGTCAATTGGCAAACTGGTGTCGGCTGGAGGGATGGAGAGATGGAAGGATGAACGGGCGGAGGAGTGGAGGATGACAGGAGCGGCCCTGTTCCATTGTGTGTTTTTTAAAGACATGGCGTTTTTTGATGATTATTCTAATCCCACCAAGGACCTCTCAGCCCGAACTGGGTGCCTTATCTCCCCTCCGCAGTCTTTCTCTCATTAAAACACAATCACAGGCCACCAACTCTAATAAACCTTCGACTTCCTCTTTGAAAGAGGGTGGGGGGAGGTTGGGTGGTAATGCAGATTACAGTAGGTCTGTCTGCCAGTCCCTCTATACGTGACATGGGGAACGGGAATGCTGTTTCTAATCACTTCTACTGCAAAAAGGCCATTAAAAAGCCATTGCTTTTGGTGATTTTTTTTAGAATCCATGTTGAAAAAGGTCACTCTTTAATAAAGGCTATGGGGATTATAGAATGCCTCCTGGGATTTAGGCTGTATGTACCTTGATTGTTTTTGGTTGCCTTGGAGAAGTGACTTAAAACACACTTCTGAAGTCACTGCTCTTGGGGCAAGTTGTCCAAAGTCAAGCCAAACACTGGCAGGCACTGATGCTGCAGCCTGCAATCCTTTTTAACTACCGTATTCTACCATCTCTCTCTGTCACACACACTCACACAGACACACACACACAAACAAGCACACACTCCAGACAGGGTTTTAAACCCTCTTAAATCATGAGCTCAAGTGAATATATCAACCCCTGCAGCATGGCTTAAATTCAAACATGGAAACTTGGTGAAGAGGCCCAGTTTGTCGCCACCCATTTTCCACATTCGAGTATGTAGTATGTGTGTACATATACATATATATATATATATATATATATATATATATATATATACAGTGGAGGAAATAATTATTTGACCCTGCTGATTTTGTAAGTTTACCCCCTATATATTTTTATGGTAGGATTATATGGTAGGAGAGACAGAATATAAAAAAAAAAAATCCAGAAAAAAACATTAAATAAAGGTTATAAATTAATTTGTATTTGATTGAGTGAAATAAGTTTTTGATCCCCTACCAACCAGCAAGAATTGTGACCCCCACAGACCGGTTATGTGCTCAGGAGTCACACAAATTAGTCCTGTCCTTTTAGGCAAGTACTCCTAATCTCAACTCGTTATGTGTATAAAAGACACCTGTCACAGGATCAGTCTCTTCCATTCGAACCTCTCCACCACCATGGGCAAGACCAAAGAGCTGTCAAAGGACGTCAGGGACAAGATTGTAGACCTGCACAAGGCTGGAATGGGCTACTAGACCATCAGCAAGAAGCTTGGTGAGAAAGAGACACTCTTTGCCTTCAAAACAGCATTAATTCTTCTAGGTACACTTGCACAAAGTGAGGGATTTTATTGGATCATAGTCAGGTGTATGATTAACCAGTTATACCAGACAGGTGCTAATGATCATCAGTTTCATATGTAGGCACTTAACTGAACAGAAACAGCTGTGCGGGAGGCTTAAAGCTGGGTGAGGAACAGCCAAACTCTGCTACCAAGGTGCGGTTGTGGAAGACACAGTCACAGGTCATCATGGCAAGACTGAGCACAGCAACAAGACACAAGGTAGTTAATCTGCATCAGCAAGATGTCTAGCAGTGCCATCGGCTCAGAACCAGCAGAAACCGGTGTGAAGTGGTCTTCACTGAAGACTTGCTGCCAAAAAGCCAAACCTTTGACATGGAAACATGAGCAAGCGACTCAACTATACACAAAAACATGGGAACTGGGGTGCAGAAAAAGAGCGATGCAATAATGAAGCATGGTGGAGGTTCCTTACAAGTTTGGAGCTGCATTTCTGCAAATGGAGTTGAGGATTTGGTCAGAATGAATGATGTCCTCAATGCTGAGAAATGCAGGCAGATACTTATCCATCAGGAAGGCGTCCAAATGTATTCTGCAGCAGGACCCCAAACACACAGCTAATGTCATCAGGAACTATCTTCGGCGTAAAGAAGAACAAGGAGTCCTGGAAGTGAAGGTGTGGCCCCCACAGAGCCCTGATCTCAACATCATCCAGTCCGTCTGGGATCACATGAAGAGACAGAAGGATCTGAGGCAGCTTACATCCACAGAAGGTATGTGTGCGTGTGTCCGTTACAGTTTTCCTCATCGGAGAACCTTCTCATTCTGACTGTAGGTTTAAAAACTTTGTCTGGAAAACACAGCAATTGTTCCCAATTTGTGATGATTATGCAAATGTGAATAATTATTCAGCATATCTGCAGTAAGAAGCTTCTCTTTTTTTTTTGCTCTCTGGTAATGACTGTGATGGGGGAGCACCAAGATGGTAAATTAGCAAAACATCTGGAGTTCGGACAACGTCTGCTGTTTTTTAAAAACACATCACTGATGTGGAGCTTGTTTTTTACTGACACTGGACCACTGCAATGCAGCAACCACTTTTTCAAGCATTTTTCACCAGCTTTCATTTCCATTTAATTTCCTCTCCTTCCAGCCCTTTTTCTTCTGAAATCAACAAGTCCACTAATCACCATCCCCCAATTATATCTGACAGAAAACTGTAAGTCGATAAAGACTGTCTGCTAGCCTTTATAGAATGCTGATGATCTTAGTGTGAATCTCTTAGAAATCGTTTTGTAATGTTCCATCTATCATCTGCATTAACTTCGTAATGATATCTATCTTAAGTCCAAGCAGGTTTGCCACTATGGGTTGAATTGCTTCAAGTAAACTATGAGTGGAATGGTGCGGTGCTATTGCTCCTGGTATTTTCTGAGTGGTTTTACCTTTTCCCCTCAGGCCACAGCCCCTTCTTGCGTGTCAGAGATTCTGCTCTTTGCGTCCAGACACAGCTTAGAGATGTAAGGAGAGGAATTTATGGAAATAATATGCATTAAAAAAGATGAGAGAGGAGCCAAAGTCAGAGCAGGCAGCTGTCATTGCTAGTGATTCAGAGGTCTATGAGGCCTCTCACTTTGTTCCTAAATTATTCATACAATCTGTCAATGCTGCTGTCGAGGCAGACTCCTCTCCGCATGTGTTCAGTGACGACAGAAATCCTGCGCTATGTTCATTGCTAGCTTCTGTAAATCCCTCGCGGGAGACGCACACCAAACTCGCAAAGCTCCAGCACATGTTTTTGTGTGTGAGCACATGTGAGAGTGCACACACCTACTCACAGACTGTAATGATATATATGGCTACTTATGTGCTTCGATTCCTCCTCGCTTTAGAATCATTTTGTATCTTTGTTGTGCGCTTTACAGTCTCTGAGCGTTGCCATATGTCTCTGTAAGTGGTCCCTCATGCAAAACGGATACAAAACACACAGAGGCAAATGAATATTCAGCCGCAAAAGTGTGTGCGCATACACACACAAACACACCTACATATACACGCACACCATGCTTACAGACATGCAAAGAAATAAAGACAGACTGCTTCCTCTTTCTCTCTCATCCCAGTGAGAAGTAGCTTTGCTGCAGTTCCACTTCTCTTTGTGAGGGACCATAAAAGACAGATATTCCTCAGATGTTGGAAAGCATGTATTATTGAAGCTCTCCCTCAAAATGGCTTCCCAAAGTTCGCTCCATCACATGATAAAACTCTTAATATGGAAAAAAAAAAACAACTTAAAGTTGAGAAAAAAGTGAAACTTCCTCCGATGAATATTCACACTGTGTGCACTGCGGTCACCTGTCAGGACATGTAGGCCTAATGAAGTAGATCCTGTCCTCTAATTTTGTGCCTGTGGTGTTTTGAGTGGGCTCGTACAGCTCAAAGTGAGACAGATGTGACCGGGCGTCATGGTGATCCAGCCCACTGTCACTCAGGATTAGGACGGATTGTGTCTCATCTACGATGACCACGCTTTGCTTTTTTTATGTCATAAAAACTTCACACAAACTCGTGAATTTGTTGAAGCCGTTTTGGCTGAAGTATTGAGGAAGGGGTCACAATGCGAGCCCTGTACGACTATTTAAGAAATGAAAAGACCTTTTGTTTGTTTGTGTTCTGTAGATGCCGACTTCAAGTGTTTGTGCAGCCGCCTCAGGGAGGATATAGGTTGAATACACACACTCCCTCACCCAGGCACACACACTCATAGATGGATTTATGCAGATGTAGACACAGACATTAATGTATTTTCATGCACGCACACACACCCTTTAAATATTGTCCCTGAGTACACAGGATGTCTGTGTCCAACAGTGATCTAATTAAGAAATGCCCAGTGAGCAGATTATCAATGTAACGGTAACCAAGGCCGACCGCGTCGCCTCCATGACAACCAAACATCAAAATCAGAGAGAGACCCTGTGCTCAGCAACACTGAGAGGCTTCATAACAAGACAGTTAGTCACCGTGCTAATGGTGCCCATACTGTATTTTGTGTTCTTTCTTTCTCTTTCTGTCTTTCTTTCTTTCTTTCTTTCTTTCCACATCTGACTTTTCACTCCTCCCTGCTTGCTCTATATTGTGCCTTTGTTGCCAGACTTACTGTAATGATAAGACCCAGCGGCTGAACAGTAAATATGATTTCATCCACAGCTTTGGCTTCTGCTGTTTCTATTCAGACGGCGCCTTATCTTCCAGACACACCTTCGCTTTGCAATAAACTTAAATCCCAAACTCACCTGAGGTGAGGCGCGCTCTCCTGTGAGAGTGCTATGATGACTTGCCGCTGGGGAAATTCTGACCACTGGGTGATGAGATGAAATGGACTGATATCGATGTATTTACTGAAATGTGCATATTTGTCAAATTGAACCGGCCCACGACTCACTCTGTTCTCTTATCTTGTTTTCCTCCCTCAATCCCTTCTCCCCACTTCTTCTGCATCATCTCACTTTTCTCCAACTACTTAGGCTGCTGTACGTCCTTCTTTCATCATCTTTATCGCAATCATTATCCTCCCCATTGTCTCGGAACTAGTAGATATGATCTTTCACACTGTTTTTCATTATTCAGATGGTCATTATTCAAAAGTTATCTCTCCCATATGTCTCCCAGCTTCCCGACGCCCTTTTATCTAAGCAAAACTATCTGTCTTTCGCCTTCTGTGCTGAACTTTGAGAGCCTCCTCTGACTTGTTCCCTGCTGTCTCACGCCACAGTTGCCTTTTTACACTCTGGTGTACCAAAACCATTGCTAGCTGAAGGGACCTGTAGAGTTGGATGTTATTTCTCTTGCTTCAATATTGGAAAAATAATTGCATCTTCTCACATATTCTGTATCCGGTTGTTCCATGTCTTCATTGAAACTATATGGTGTTTACAATATTCAAACTCAACACTCCACGGTTTCACAGCTTTCACTTCCATCAAGTGGAAATATTGTTGCTGTTTTGTGCATCATTTTCTCTAAAATTCAGCCAGACATATCCGGCATCTTTGAAAACTTGTGCTTCCCCACTAGAATTCAAAATCAACTTCTGTGGGTTTGAACAACGTTTGGCTGCATAGCATGAGTTTGTAATGAGTCACCCACTAGTCTGTCGGTGGGGTTTAAGTGGATAATGGCCCGGCAGCCTGAGGACCTTGAGAGTCACTGCTTGAGGAAATGGTGCAAATAAATAACCCATAAATCAATAAAAACAGCAAATCTAAACTAATCCGATGACAGCGGTGACGAGTTTGTGGTGTAACTCTATTCAACCAGGCCGTGCTAAATTTCATCAGGCTTGCACACGCTGCCGTGGGTGAGGCCAAATGTGGCGCTATGGTTTTGGTCAACTCAGCCATTTAGTCTTCACAAACACACTGAATCACATTTAGCTTGAAGCGTGCAGCTGGTCCCAGACGCACATGAAAACACCCGATTGTTTGCACAAAACAACATACAGATGGAGAATGAAGAACGCCCACATCACTCACGCACACACACACACACACACACACACATGCATTACTTTTTAAATCTGGCTCTTGGAATGACACCCCCCCCCCACCCATTATTCCATTTGGCACTCCTTCTCTCTCTGTCTTTCAGATACATAAATGCACCCAAGCAAAACACCATGCCCGCAGGCTACTTCACATAATTTTTAGGACCATACGAAAGCAGCCCCACAGCCAGGTGTGTGTCTCAGCAGGCGGTTACTCCACAAACCAGTGAGCCAGTTGCGTAACATCATGTCTCCTGCAGCGCTCCCCCACTTCCTGTTTCTTCTGTCCTTCATCTCCCAGCAGGCGATCCCGATCTGCTTCATTTGTAATTTTTTTTTCTACAAGGAATCACCTGAGTATAAAAGGGGCACTAAAAGAATCCTTTGTAGTGAGGCCAAGGGATGTCTCATCCATCTTGTGTGACGTGTTCTACTGTCAATCATTCAACATAAGGTCAAATGATTTTGTTCGCCTCACAAATCACAAGTTTACGGCTTGAATTATCAAGTGTTTTCTGTGGAGGGAGAAGCTTTTAGAAGAAGAAAGGAAAGAGTTTGGTAGTCTACTTCTGTGAGACAATGCTCCTTCATGGGCTGGGTCTCTTTGTCTTTTCTTTGGGGGGGGTTAGTATCTATGACGCATCCCATGGTGCTAACAGAGGCAGGTAGCCAATATGTTTACTTTGGCTCTCAGAGGCACTGTCACACAAGGGCGTACTCATGGGTTTATCATCGTGTTGACACTCAAGGGGATTATACAAAGACAGAAACAAGCAAGGTTTATCAGCTTCAAACCCACAGGAGAACGCACACAGCACACATACTGACACACACACCCTGAAGAAACTCCAATCCTCCAAAGAAGAGGGGCACTGAAGAAAACACACACACACACACACACACACAGATTTGGCAACTTGAGCTCTCTCCCACTATCATCCTCTCCCCTTCACTCTGCTTCAATTCACCACACTTATATCTGCGGGTGTTAGCTCTCTGCGTGTTGTCTTTCATGCTGTGTAAGGTAAACAAAATGCTTTTCACTTCAAAGACAAAAGTTTCTCCATTTCCTAATTGATAATCCTGCTGCTGACACTGAGCTTTGCTAGGCCGGGTTTTGTTCCTATGACAACAGAGCTGCATTCATCCTCCGGTGCTCCCTGCGGCTCCCTTCCTGTTGTGTTATATTGCACGGAGAGCAGGAGAGTCTGTTTTAGTGGAGACCCCAGTGTGTCGTAACATCATTACAAAGGATTATCATTTAAGATTCACACACATCACACACTCGTCTTAATTCCAATTCTCTGCGCTGCACTTCTCGCCTTGACCCTTACCTAACACAAATTCCAACTTTAATCCTAAATCTAAGAGAGCCTGAATACGCTCTCTGTGAAGGATTTTGCTTCATTTTTCTATCCCCATGAGGACATTTGGTCCTCTTTACAGCTGGACTACAAGAACACACACATACAAACACACACAGCCACAGCCGGTTCCCCCTTTGCGATAACTCCTACAAAACGCCTGTCATCCTTAGTCAGTCATACACAAGCAGGGAGTCAGCGCAAGCCAATGGATCAATTTAGTACAGAAAAGCTGTGGCATTCTTCAAATGTAATGGGCTTTGATGTAGACGCTGAGCTGCATTACAGAACCCCGCTGAAGCCAGTGAAACCTCTTTTCATCTGCCTGCTTCCTATGCAGAGGACGTTGGCAGGAAACGTGTCTCACTTCTGCTACACTCTATTTTTTTTTTTTTCCTTCTCATGCTTAGAGGAGTGCAGTTCATGGCATGCACTCCCACACTGACACATCCTCTTTCACTTGTACTAATTTCTGTTCTTTTAAGCAGCATGGGAAATAACTACTTCCTTCCAGCTTTGTTTCATATGATTGGTTCTCCCTGCTGGCCATAATCTCACTTTTGACCCTATTTGTGCGGCGAACATGATCATGAAAAGCCATACTCTTAGAAGATTTCTTCTTGTTTATTAGCTATGCTTCCATCTGTGGGCCACTGTACCATCTTCGCACAGCTACAGACTGCCCTCTGGTGGGAGGCTTGTTCCTAGCTTGTGTTTTGTCTGGTTTGTTTTCCTGTTTTTGTTTTTTTTCTGATTGTGCTGTAGTGAGGATGACACTTTGCAGTGGCTTCCTCTCAGATGACACATTAGTCTGGAATAGATTGAAAAAAACATTGACAGTTTAAATCTCAACAACTGTTCATTAGAAAGATAATAATGTAAAAAAAAAAATAGCCATGCAATCTCTCTGTGGCTGCGCAGTCAAAGATCAGGTGTATTATCTAGAAATATAATCCAATAGGACATCCATTGGGAATACCAATTCTATCCATTTTAATTTTGATTTCTAACCTCAAAAGCAAACCCAAGCCTTGTTTCACTTTGCTGCAGCTGCAGGACTTCACAGTCCTCTCAGTAATTATAACGGTTTCTATTCCAAGGTGTCACGGTATCAGTATTTGAGGCACGTTTCACTCCAGTCACCCCTCCTCTCTACCAATTTCTGTCATGCTGGGAATTGCAATAGATCCCGCCACTTGTATTTGGCTTGTAATGTCACCTTAATGACCAGAAAAATTGGTTGCATAATATTCAAATGACTCAACAGGCACATTAAAGATAATGCAGGATTTACTTTTAAAATCTTTATTTATAATAACATTTAAAAAGTCATCCAGGGGCGAAGTGAATAAACAAATAATCAGATCAAGATAATTTACTGCCCTTGGCTTGGAGTTGAATTAATACAAATTAATCAGAAAGCGTTTCGGTTTCTGTGGGTTTAAATGTACTTGTTACCAACATCGAGGCGTTGAGTGTAGAGAATAGCAATGCATGAGTGTAGTTCCACTGACCATCAGACCACATCAGCCAACATTTCCAGGAAAGCTGCAGCACATAGCAAGAACATGTTTTTTACAGCCTTTCCCAAGTACACGAGCGTACGACTCTCTCTCACAGGGGAATCGCTGCCAAGAACGGGTCGCTTATTATGCACCGTGTTCTGTGTTAGAGACAATGTGGATTCAGTGCAAATTGTTTTAACTGTGTTAGAGGACATTTCTGATAGCCCAATTACACTGCAACTGTGGCTGATGGGCATAATGGACATCTGCCAGGGTAGGAAGTGGCACAAGCTGCAGTCTGAATGTGATGAAAACTCATGACTGTGCTGCAAAGCATCCAGCAGCGCCAAAGTTGAACCCATTAAAGGATTACAGGCAAATGAGGCCTCAGATGGATTGTAAATATGGGGTTGCAATGAGTAAAAGTAAACCAATATGAGACCGATTGTTGTGATTAACATATCGCCATTTTATTCAATGGAAAGCGGCATCTTTAACGAAAGTGACAGAAATATGCATGATTCGAAAAAAAAGAGAGAAAACGTGTGAGGAACTCCAGCTGGGCATGAGAAAACAGAAAAAATGATTCCACTGTGCAAAAATATTGCTCTTCTCTGACAAGAAGCAGGACGGGAGGGGAGTGAAGAAAGAATCTCAATCCCTTTTTTGTTATGAGTGAGCTTTAATCATGCCTGGTAGCAAGAAACTGACCCTTTGTGGTGCATGTGCTCTTCCAGTGGAATCAACACCACTAGCTTTGGAGGCATGTTCTGATAATATTCAAGGCTTGGACTCCATTCTCAATCCAAGATGGCTTTGAAAACCTTTTGAATATTACCTGAGGTTGTTTAACCCATTTTAAGAAATGGTGAAAGCAGTGTTTCTTGCCCTCGAGTAAAGAGTCAGTTCCCGGGTCAGTGGTTAGCCTGGTTAACCAATGCTGCCTTAGTATCATTCAGTCTATTGGTTCGTCCTTTTGTGCGCATTAAGTCTCACGATCACTCCTTGTATTCTAAGCTATATGTACACTATCACTCTACTGCTCTATATTGTACAAAGTGTATGTATAAATGTGCTTGCTGGACTAATTTAAGTGATATGTTGGCCATGAAAAGATGGTAGTTCACTGCCCACCATACAAAAGGCATGAGGGTCGAACTAACTTCAGAGTCCACGCTGTAGAAACACACAAACACAGTGACTGTTCAGCTAACTATTCCCATAAAACACAGAACATAGAAAGATCTATGGCACATTTATCAAAGCCGAAAAACAAAAACATAAGCTCATTTGTTTCACCCATTTAAGCCCGTGTTTGTTAGTAAATTAACCACACATAGCATTGCAGCTTCAACATTCCATGGAATGTAGCACTAAATAGAAAAAAAATAAAAAAAAGGATGGCGAAAAGCACGTGCTCCATCCTATGTGGTGTAAAGACTCTAAGACTAGCAGGTCTCCTGGTGAGCTTGCCCAGGCACTCAAAGGCACCGTGTCTGGTGGTAGAAGGGCCCGACAGACAGAAATACAGTAGGGGCCAGATGTGGGTGATAAGGCCTGCACAGAGCGACTGCAGGGGGATTCAGCCCTGGTCTAAATTATTTCATAGCTATCCCTGCACAAGAGATGTTTAATACTGTGTCCTGATGCTTCACTGCCCCTCGAGGGAGCGGACGTGACGGTAGCTGGCACCACACCAAATACAACTTAAAAAAAAAAAAAAAAAAAAAAAGCTAATGAAGATGGCAGCTGAAAATAATGACTCTGTATTTACATCTGACAGCATCAGCAGCTTTCGTTCGTTTAAAAAAATCCCCCAGCTGCTGCCATTCCATGTGACACTATAAATTATTACAATATCATTAATACTAAATAGGGATCGTTTACGATTATTCAATAGTATAAAATGAGCCATAGTCAATGGCTGCTAAGGCCAATAGATGCAACTACGATGTAAAGAAGTGCCCTTCAGCAATATCCAAATATTCTAAATGATTAGCTGATGTGCATAGTCCTGAAAAATTCTGTTACTTCAGTGTGCTATTTATGTTTATTACTCAATGCAAAGAGTGTGATCTGAACAGGTGGCACGTGACAGAACAGTATGCTGAACTTACTATCAGGTTCTTGCTCCTGCATGCACTTCATGTTTATGATTGGACAGAAAACAGTGACACCTAGTGTCTATTTGCTGCAATATTATTTGTGAGATGAACTGATTTATGTTCTCCACAAATAAATTACCACTTTCAATGGACCATAATAGTAAGCATCTTTGGTCAACCCTTACTGTTTGCGTGTTCTGAAAACTATTCTGAGGCCTTGAATTCCTGGGGGAAGGAAATGGTGTAAGAAAGATAACATATGCTTAAGCAGCGACACAGCTCTGTACACCTGTTTCTCTGTTTTGTAATAAAATCTTCTGCTATTGAACAGATGATTTGGCCTTGGCGCTGTAGCCCTCCATGATTCATGAGTCCAATAATCCAAACCCCAGCCTGTGTGGTATGAGTGCATTCTTTGATTTCACTCCATCCTGCATGTGTAATACTTGACCCTCAGCAGCCTGTGGCCACAGTGCCCCCTGCGGCTGTGAGGTCTAGCTCTGGGAGAAGTACTCAAGGACGAGGCGGAGGTGGCCCAAGCGGTCGTTGAGTGAGGTCAGGGACAGGACAGTGGTCTGATAGGCAGGGTCCAGCTGGAGGACAGACAGCAGCCACCAGCACCAGGCCGGACCGTTGGACGAGGCCTAGGGGACGTTACAGAGGATTAGAATAGCAACATAACCTTATTTGTCATGGAAATGCACCAAACCAGCCCATTAGCCATTTGGGTACAAATCACTTGATTCACTTGCTACCCATTTATTTTCCCCAACATATCATAATGTTAAAAACAATGTCTGTTTTTATTGAGTTATGTTAATGTTACCACCGTGCAGTAATGGAGCCCTGAGTGCAGTTTGATTGGAAAAGTCTGAAATGCATTACCATAAACCAATAACAGACCTTTGAGGAAAAATAAAGGCAGACATTAATTTCTCTGTGAAGAATTACTTACAAAAAGCTATTTTGAAATCTCAGCAATTTCATTTGTCATTCCATATTAAACTTTATAGATGAATGGTGCATGGATAAAACACAACTGGAAACAAAAAAAAGACAGACAGTGCTAGACTTTAGCTGGCAAGAGTGTTTAGTATACACAACTAGTAATAAAAGACGCTTATTAAATATGGCATAAATACCTTAAAAATAATGAACTAAATAAAAGATCCCCATCTTTAATATCACTATGGTCGGGTGGTGGCTGGCTGCTATCTGACGTTCACAAAAACAGTTAAGTAAATGCTCCTGGTTCCTGGACTCTGTCAGAGCGACAGAATACCAGAATAACATTCATGAAAAGGCCCCAACCTGAATGTTTTCCTCCGTTTCTGGCATGGGGCCGTACTGTCTGTTGATCTGCTCACGAATGCGGCTGCCGATGCGCTGGTACCAGTCCTGAGCCTGCTGGTACACACTGTCGTGGAGATGCTGCAAAAGCTCCAACTCGCTACCGTCAACCTGGGGGAGAGAGGACACACAAATGAGGAAAGAGCTAAGAGAGAGCTGGATCAAGCTCTCCAGCTGGGATGTGCGGAGCTTCTTTAAGTGTTGCTATAGATTTGGGATCTCTGCGACCCTGACCTTGAGGTCCTCCAGGTACTCTATGTCAGCAGTGTGGTAGCCATCTCTCTGACCTCTCTTAAGCACCCTGAATCTGCTGCCACCCACTGTGTCCACGTAGGACCGGCCATCGGGCAGCAGCTCCAGCGTGTGGATCTCCAACATGCAGCCGTAGTCTGCGAACCTGAAGCACAGCAGGCAGAAGCAGGAATGAGGAACTGTATGCACTTTAATTCATCTTTACATTGGATTTTTTTCCTTTATGAATCAAAACAAAACATGGCGAGGTAAGATTAAACAAAATCTGGTTTACTGTGAGCCGAAAACGTATGTTTTGTGCACAATATGTGAAAAAAGCACGTTCATTTTGTGTCCAAGTAAAAAAAAGTACGTAAGAAGAATTTCAAACTTTTTAAATAGAGTTCAAAGGCTCCGTCCACCCCTGACTGATCAGAGATCAGAATAACTTAAAAATCACTGAGGTCGACAACTTCTGCTACACCAAAAGAGAACTAGGCAAAAACTAATTGTTTATACTTTTCACATGAAATAACTCATCTTCATAAAAGCTCAGCAAAGCATCCTGACATTTCTATTTCCATTATAGCATAAGAGGGAACTAATCTCATAAATGTTAATAAAAAATATGAGGCCAAACTGTAATTTTATAAATGAGGTAGACTGAGATAAAAGGTTTTATACACTTGCATATTAAATACAATGAGCTGGAGAAACAAAATGTTCAAACACTTTGCATATTTGAATACTATTTTAGATAACTGCGTAAATGTCAAGCTCATATACAGTGGAACAAATATCTGGTATCTAGGATGAAAATGCACAGATCTCACACCAGATTGGCCACCATGTTGTCATTTCCCACCCACTCAGGTCACATATGACTGTTTCAGACTTTGCCCGCTGTCCCGCCTGCTTGTGCTGCATCACAGAAAATCCCATCAGGCTCCAGCTAACCTGCTGTGGGCTTCACAGTTAGGGAAACAAGGTCTCAACATGCCCAGGCTGTGAGGTCAAAATAACTGTAAATACCTGTGTAAATGTGCTGGTGATTATGTAACCGATTATATTTTTACCACTCGAGTTAGCACATTATTGCTGCACATTATTGCCTATCCCAGTCCACTGTTACAATAATAAATAGGCTGCTTTGGATAATTGAAAAAAGCACATAAACTGCATACCCCTTCCCATGCTCATAGCTGCACATGCCAAACTTCTTGGTGCCAGTCTCCATGCAGCGGCGCATCATCAGCCGATATCGAGGCTCGAAGATGTGCAGAGGGCAGGGCACCCCAGGGTAGGCCACCGTGCAAACGAATATGGGGATGTCCTTAGTAAGACTACAAAGGAAGAGAAGACCAGACGATAAAGAGAAATAAGGGAAAGAACTGCGAGAGTAAGGAATGCTTAAAAGTTACTACAATGAACGTAACGTAGGTGCCTACTTGGAAAGTTCAGCCATCTCAGCATCATGGACCTGTTTCCTCTCAGCCAGCTGTGAGGGAAACAGGCGGGTCATGATGTCCTGAAGCAGAACCGTGGGGTTGTACTTCCTGTTTTTAAAGAACTGGGAAGAGAAAAGTGGGAGCGATCAGTTATAATCCCAACATTATCACGATTACAGGAAATTATACATAACACCACCACCATTAACACTATTAATACTAAAAGTTACAGGAAAAAAAAAGAACATTAAGATTTTTGAACAGTCCACCAATGCATGACTAACAAACCCGGAACCAGGAAGCTCCTGTAACTTAAGGCTACCGCAGAGGACCGATGCACCTCATGCCACCTCAGCTAAGTTTGGCACTATTGGCGCAATAACAAAGCATTCAAAATTAAGCAGCTTTTGAAGTGGAAACATTCAGGTGCTATTAACGCAACTAGTGACCTTTTTCAGCCCCCATTAGGTTTAAAATAGATGCATGAAAGTGTGTGTGTGGGCGGTTACCTCTTGTAGTGGCTGTTTGCAGAGTGGGCAGCGGAGGTTGTGGTCCAGACTCCTCTCTATGCAGTTTTTGCAGAAGGTGTGACCACAGGGAGTAGTGACGGGCTCAAAAAACAACCTTCAGAGGATGGAGAAAGACATCGGTTGAAACCACGTCTTCTATTTGTTCAGTCTACTGAGCTGAACATTAACCAGACAGGCAGAGGGGGGTGACAGTGGAATCAGCCTCTTATATGACTCTACAGCAGACAAGGTACAGCCGACAATGTATTATTGATTAGAGCCACACTGACCTAATGCAGAGAGGACACTCAAAGTCTGACACAGTGAGAACGCCCAGAGTTTTCTCTCTGCTGTGACTGCTCTCACCTGAGGCAGAGAGGGAGAGAAGGGAGACAAAACGAGCAGCAGTTATTATGCCATTTCAAACCATCTGCTGGGTGTTCCAGTAAAGCTGTTTGTGCGACAGTGATAGAAGATGATTCGCAATGAGGATAATGATGATGAAGATGCGTGTGTGCTTACCCCCGCCTTGCCCATCCTCTTTCCTCATCATTTCCTCGTCCTCTTCGGCAGCAGGAAGGAAGGAAACAGCTTGGCAGAGGCTGAGGCAGCACTCTGTACCAGAGTCGTGCTTCACCTTGGAGCCCTGAAGACGTTTGTATCAGTTAGGATTTACATTATATTTGTATTCAAACACAACCAAGTGCACGTAAGAGCTGTGCAGAGCTTACGTGGTGTGCAGCTCGCCTCCCTTTTCCCTCCCCCTCATCCCCGTGTGGGTGCTTGGTGGCCTCGGGTTGGGTTGGCCCCTGGGAGCCGCTGAGGCTGGTTATGGGGCAGGGCTCTTTCAGGTACTCGGACACCACCTGCAAGATGCAGGACACCTCCTCCGGCACTACCACGCCCTCTGCCTCCAGGATCTGCCATTGGAGCCCATGTCATGATACAAATGAGCCATATAACTACATGACAACCATAACAATAACAAACTAAAACTAACCTGAAAACATGACTAAACACAGTTTTAAAGCAAAGCTAAAGTGGAAAAACTAATGCTACCCTCGCTGTTTTACATACTAGACCCTGCATCTTCTCATTCAAGTTATAGTTCAATTTATAGTATCAGTTAGTTAAACAAACCTTCTTGATCTGGCTCTTTGCAGGAACAAAGTCAGTTTGTAGATTTAGGCAACGGTGGAACTGGACGAGGGCTTCTGTCTGCTGACCCATTTCCAGCAGTACATTCCCTTTACGAAAGAAGCCCTGCAGGGACAGTTTAATCAGCACATCACTGCCTGTGGGAGCAAGTGACACGTCTACAGCGTCTCACTGCGGAGAGGATTTAAAAAGTCTACAGAAATGATGTCGTAGAATGATAACAATTATTTTATTTTCTCCTCCTTTTGCGTCATGTGGTGATTAAATAGGGAAACGTAATGTGAAATTTGGATGTGATACAACAAGTCTCTAGAAATGAAATGGAACAATACAAATTATCATGTACAGTGGGAGTTTCTGCATGGTGAACCACCCACCGGCATGAAGTGATTAAAGAACATAATGACATAAGGAGCTGTTTGCATAACTTTGTGAGAGACATAACATCAGTGAAAGCAGAGGGAATAGCTCTAAAGGGCTCAGCTTTGTACACTGAGGTAAACTATAAAAAGAGAACTCAGAAAAGAAGCATATTTTCGTCTTCTTTTCTTCTGTTTTTTTATGCGTTTGTCATTACGTGCATGTTACAAAACCAACCAAAGGAGTGCTTGTTGGGTTAAATTCCATGGTGGCGTGCTCAGGGGTGAAGTGAACTGAACGAGCAGCTTTAAATGTGGTATTGTTGACGGATGACTTCAGCAGATTTGTTCCTGCTGCGCAGAAAAAGCAACAGAGGGACATGATGTGTTCCGCCAGCCCTGTCAACACCGCGTTCGTCTCTCACCTCGGGCCAGTTGGGACGAAGGCAGCAGAGGTAGTCGAGGTCTGTCAGAGCATCAGAGAAACGCATCATTCCCCAGTTAGCTTCAGCTCTGTACGCCTTCAAACTCGGATCACCCGAGACTGAGGATGCAAAGGAAAAACCAGGAGAGAGAGTCAGAGGAAGAGTCGTTTGAACAGCCCTTGCAGCGTTGTAGAACCTTTAAGGAGCTTTCATGCTTAAACTCTAGTTACAAACCTTTCTGCACACAAACATTCAACATGCAATGACAGGCATGGAGCAGCCTAAATGAAAACTGGTTCTGCTTACCCTAGAACAGGAAAATCCTAACACTGATAAAAATGCCATTATAGACCTTAGTAAACACATTATGCATCAACAAGCTGTGGCTGATCTTGACTGACCTTAAATGCTCTTAGTCACAGTCACTTTAAAATCATAACAACACTGAGAAGAGCATGAAACAATGTCACAGATTGGTACTAAATATCAATTAGTAGTGAGTTTAGGTAATCGGTATCAGGAGAAGAGAGAGTGCATAAGAAAACTGAATTTATATTTATTTCTTCTGTGATGAAGCATCAGATTAGATTTTTAAACAGAAGATCAAACTGTGTGTGCGCGCATGCTGCTGCAGAACTGTCGTATTTCCATGATCGCTTCCCATTCCCATACTGGTTATACAGGTCAACTTTCATGCGTGTACAAGTTTTGTATTCTTGTGCACGTGTGTGTTCCCTGAAGCTGTCGCACCAGTTGAGTCGTGTTTATTGACAGTGCACGGGCCTAACATACACACTCAGACTTATGAAACAATAAAAAGACCACAAACATCCAGTGACAGAGGAGAAACTGATGTCCACAGATCTGCCAGGAGGTCATTACACAAGAACCAGAAGGGCGGGACCGAGGGAAGCAGCAGGATTTCATTGGATTGGCAAAGATGACAAACATGTAGGTAATTCAACAGCACACTGATTCACTTTAGCACAATCACTCCCACGATTTCCAGCACGCCTTCTGGCTCGATAAACACATCTAGGGCAGAAGTTGTCCCTTTTACTTCCATGTTGTTACATGATAGAAATAAGGTCAATTGCACATTCAAGGGCAGGTGCAGCAACTGTACAGGTGGTAGGAAGGAATTCTGTTTCTAGGAATCTCAGGCATTAGCCGTGAAAATATTAAACTGCATCCTCTTAACCATTCCCTGCTTTTCAGCCATGATTTTACTGCAGAAATGTACAGAAAGTTTGCTCTAAAAACAGAGATTACTTGTGTTTTCTATTACAAACAACAGCTGCTTGCTACTATAACTGCTTCTTATACTGTGTGCAACTGGCATAGACGGACTGGGAAATATTAGACCAGACAAATGCAGGCTAACTTCTTCCAGTGCATCTTTCTTCTGCTGCACATAACATTAGCTTAAGTGTTTTTTCCCTGGATGGGTCAACACGCACCCGGAGAAAAACTAAACCCTGAAAGAGGGAGGGGCAGCTGGAGACAGTCAGCTGACCCAGTTGTGCATTCAGGTTATCTATGGCCATCCAGACAGTGGACGTAGGCACGCAGATCTGTGCATGAGACACAAAGTTTTCTCTCCTTTCTGTCATTACACCTCCTGCATCTCACTGCTGTGGCCATGATGACTGTGCAGAATGGGCCGAACCATCCGTTCCCAGTACTGGACACCAGCCAAATACTGTGAGCAGTGCGTGAAAGTGTCCCCAAACTGTCTGCCCTCTTACTTGTTTGTGATCTCGTATAATAAATGCCCCTGTGCAGACCTGTGAGCATCCCCCTGGGCACTGAACCTGAGCACAAACCAAACTTAAGCATAACGTCTGCGGATGTGATGATGCACGTGCCTCTTACCTAAGTCGAGCTCCTCATCTGCGATGCGTAAAGCTTCCGCAAACTCGTTGGCTTTGAGCTTCTCCTGGATGTGGCACTTCACCTTGGTCTCCTCGGGGCGGCACTTCTCAACGACGCTGATGAGCAAGACGTTGTTCTTCATGCTCCTCACCTCTCTTTGTTTTAACCTCTCTTTGCAGGACGGGCATTTGGACGGCAGGTAGCCCCCCACGCATCTCCGGCAGAACGTGTGGCCGCACGACATGGTCACCGGCTCGCACATCAGGAACAGACAGAGCGGACACTCCAGCAGATCCATGGTGGGCAGCTTATGTCACCACCACAGCGTCCCGAGGGAACAGCCGATGTCTTCTCTTTTTTCTTTTTTTGGTCAAAGCAGTGCGGACGGAGAGACTTGTGTGTGCAGTGGCGTTGCATGCACCATTTAAATAACACACTGTTACAGCTAGCGATACAGTGAATGTGTCCCCTGGTTGATTACATCTGCCCGAAGCTTTTCTGTGTGGCAGGTCTGCTGCTAACCTGAGCTCTCAGCGGCTCTCCTCACAATTTTCCCTTTTGTATGAAGTGTATCCACTGACGTTGTCTATTAGCAGCCATAACTTAGTTTTTTGTTTGGGATACATAACGCCTTCCCGGTTCGAGCCGGTTAAATAATAAGAATAATAAGAATAAAAACTCAGCTTCCAGGTCAATGCGCCGCTTTCCTCTCCGCTCCGGACTCCATACACGCCAGACGAAGCCCAGCAGAGTGTTTGCACATTAATATTCTTTCTTTTTCGTAGTCCGTGTCCGCTTTTAACCCCTGTAGAGACCAGTCCACAGCCTCAGAGCTGGGTTACTATGTAACACCATTACGTTACATAAATAAAGACCACGTGACGCCAATGCGCGCATTTCGATTGGAGGACAGGGTGGCTTTCCGCCCTGTTGTGAAACCCAAGGATGCCGAGTTTCATAACATAATTCCTGCGACAAAAGTTCTCGGTTTTTCATTCGGTTTGATTAAAACACACTGGGGGGAAGGTGGGCTGAGAGGGTTGTGCGTCTTTGAGCTGGAGTGATCGAGGTCAAACCGAAGAGTGCAGGAAACAGAAATCACCTTGGCCCGGAGAAGGGAATCCCAACAGCGGATATTAATAATAGCCAGGGGGCGGGTGTGCAGGAGCATGACAGAAACCCCGTCATGTTCATCCTCACTTCCAAGTTGCATAGCCGGAAAATTAAGTGACGTGTACATATACGTTTTCTGTAATGCTAGAGAGAGTTAACGAGTAGCTGTGGTGTTGATCATTCAAAGTGTCCTGCTCTTTTAGATACGGAGGAACAATGCAGAGATGCTGCAGAGCAGGTCGGTGATGCAACAACAGCTCAGTACATCTGTTACACAAGTCAGTCCATGTCAGATGGAGGCTCTGATAGAGCATTCTGAGTCAATGAAATGAGGCCGTCCTGCTTCCTAGAGTCACATTATTATGGCCTGCTGCTACACACACTGTAGCTTTACATTGCATGCACATGCAAACAAGAAACGAAATAACAAATGTACCTTCAGGTCTTCCCAATCACCTATTCTGCAGCTGATGTTGGAGCAGATTTTATTTTTAAGCCTTTGGAAAATTCTCATTCTCATCATTCCTATTATCTTTCAAAATTAAACAACTGTGAGGAAACCTTTTCTCAGAAGGACCAGATTAGGCCGACTTTACTGCGTCAATGTGCACATCTCTCAGTGCCTGGTGTCACTGAGGCAGACCTGGTATATGTCAGTATTCAAATTTAACCCCAAAAGGATTTGGTTGTGTTGCAATAAGTAAATTACAATCCTTCCGAGGGGATCTATACTTGGTAGAGTTTAAACCACTTAACAAGTGCAGCTGCAAGAAACTGATACACATAAAACTGCTTATATTGTTTGGTGCTTTCACAAAAACCTTGGGGGGCAGAAGTGACCGACTGCAGTCTACACATACTGACCTTTCCATGACCACTCTTGCATGCTAAACGAACATAATAGAATGTCAACACATGCAAGATTGAAATACATGAACTTTTCAGTGATTAGATGTCGTTTCCCTAAAGGCAATGATAGGTTTAACAAATGCTACTGTGCTATTATGACAGCTTTATTGGTTTTATTACAAAAACAAGAAAGTTTGTGTGCCTTTGTAATATTTGAAACTCTTCAATATCTTCACAGGAACTAATGTCTATATGATAGCTTTTGAATAAAACATCATTCAACTCAAGGCAGGATTTCAGCAGTGGTGAAAACGCAGCAAACCTCTTCATACTTTTTACAGTACAGCATTCAACAAACAAACACAGCTTAGGTGTACAAAGAGAAACAAGACTATTCAACAGAAAACTTAAGCAATTTCATCAATAATACTGCACATGGCAGCGTCCTTGTCCCAGATTTTGTCCCTCTTTGAAGTAGGGGCGCTCTTGTCCTGCTGACCGGCTGCCATACAGCTGGTGCCTGCTTCCTCTACGTCCATGGGTTCAGTTTTCAGCCTGGGGGCCTGCCCAGAGGAACAACCAACACTAGCTGCTGCAGGTACACCCCTCGGCCCATCAGCAGCACCATCCGGACCCTCCATCTGTGGTAGGTCATCAGGTAAGGAGGCAAGGCACCCCTGGATCATCTCCACCACCCTCTCCAGATGTTTCTGGAACCTCTCAGCTGTCTCTAGCCTCTGTCTCTTCTGCACCTCCATCATCACCCTCAGTGTCTCCCTGGCTTGATGTGGCCTGTATTCATTTATAAGGTGATGCATATGAACAAACAGAAGCTTTAAGTCCTCCAGCTTCTCTTCGCGCTTTATACTGCCAGGGCTCTTGATCAGGATGTCCAGCAGGTCCAGAAAGTTCACGAGAATGGACATGTTGAGCTTCTTAAGCTCCCGTTTGTGGTCAAACTGCATCGGATGGAGCCTCTCTATGCCTTGACTCTCCAGAGGCCGGATAATGAGGTCATCACACTGAAACTGGTTGCCAAACATCATGTAGTTGTCTCTGATGGGTGGAGGTGGCTTAGGAGCCAGGCCCTTGCGGATGTTTTCATCTGTGTACTCTTTGATGTATTGCATAGGCGGAGGAGGCAGGGCACTAACCTGCTGTGGTTCACCCATGATGCTGACCTGAAACAGTGATGAGAAATGTTAATCCGTCCGTTTTCCTTACCAAGCAGGGTATGTTCTAACAGTTTATGTGGATAACTTTGCATGTAACTGAAAACAACAGCAACAGAAGAGCAGAATCCTTTACATAAAGGCAGCACTCCTGTCATAGACATAGATGCTGTTACAAGCTAAAATGTTACATGTGTAAAAGTAAACAACTGTTACACAACTACACACAAGTTGAGTAACACTCTCATGCTTTCAGTCAAATAAGTACTCAAAAACAGCAGCCACAGAGACATAATGGAGTAAAAACCACAATGTTTTGCACTTTTGGAGGAAAGTCATTACAATACTCAGCTGGATTAATATACCGGTAAGGTTACCTAATAACTGTAGACTTTTTAAATGCAGTAATTATATTTAAGTATGATTTCCTCATATCGTATTAGATTATTTCCAACTCAGGAAATAACGTATAAATGTGTTTTTGTCGACAATCGCGGCAACATTTGGCTGCTTCATTTAGCAACAGCAGCAGCAACATCTTCCCCATATGAAGCTCACAAGAGTAACATTAGCCGGCTAGTTGTCAGTACGGGTGAGGGCTAGCGGCTGCCTGCCAGAGTTACTGACGAGCAGATATCACAATTTTCTATCTAAAACCTTTATTGACGTTACTGAACATGCAACGTTGGCTTTTCAGTCCACAACTGGATGTAGACGTTTTAGAGTCACACGTAACGTTAGCTAACTAAAGCTAACTTTGCTTTGTGGCTAATGTTGGGCTAGCAGTACTGCTGCTAACCTCTGCTAAACTCGTTAAGGCGGTGACAAAACTAACCGACAAAAATACGGAAAAGAAAAGACAGCGCTGATACTTTTACACACCTCTTAAATGCCTCAGCTGCTGAAAGTAGACTTGAAATATATGTGCCGTGAGAGGTAAAAGCCGTGTCTTATAAGACAATTAGCTCATCGTTAGCTTAGCTCCTTCCACACACTGACAACATGAACGGTCTCTTCTGGTTCAATGTCATTGGCTGAACTGCACTCGTGACCTTTTTTTACTCGCGCGGATTGGACCGCACCGCAATGACAAACTGAACGCTGATTGGTCGTTTGGAAATAAGATGAATGGTATGGTGATGACGTCACGGTTGTTTGTGTAGTATTTGTTAAAAGTTTGATTCTTCGAAAAATGTAGTGGTGGTAGAGATACAACAAGGTAAGCTTCTTTTTACGGTATAATTTAAAAAGTATTAAGATAAATGGTGCTATTATTATTACTACTATTATTATTATAAAACAGTTACTTATAGAGCACTTTTCAAGCAGGAGGTAAAGTCATTTCCCGAGTTAGGAAAATAAAAGAGAGTAGCAGCATATAATTACTCTATAATATATAATATATGTGATGTGGTATAATTTAACTAATATGACTATAATTAAAACATGTGCTTGAGGTAAACAATCGCACAACATTGTATAAGTCAGGTGTGTAAATGGAGATCCTATAATTAAAGAATTAAAATGTCTTAGTTGTTAAGGAAAGCTGTTCTGTAAAAGTAAGTCATAAGTCCTGGTCCCAAATAGTGTGTCTGTCTATCAAGGACATTTTCAATTCACCTTACGAATGTTTTCTATTTTTGTTTTAGCTCAGTCATTATTTTTAACCAAGATGGCCCTATAGGTCTAGCTGTAAAAAGTATGAAAGTCAGTCATTCTGTTTCTGTCAAATCCTCCAAAGTTTCCACATTTTTATAGTTGTACATAGGTTGTTGTTTGTTTGCAATTTGAGTCATGCTTTTAATTTTAAAATAGATCTTTTGTGGATGCAGGTTTAAAAGTTCTTATTGTTTCTCACATTTCTCACTATATAAATCATTGTGAATACATTTACTTATTTTAGATCTTTTCCACCTGGTAATTATCTTGCTGCATCATTTTGTAATTTCTGTTTCAGAGCATTAGGACTAAACAAACCACAACCACTTCACATTTTTAAATGCTTAACTTGGACAGAATTATTTTACATCTCCAAATCCTCAGCAGGCAGGCTCCCTCAGAAAGAGGGAACATTTTACATTAGTTACAAGTTAAAAAAAGAAACTAGAAACAAGTTAAAACATTTCAAATGTCAAATTCAAATTTTCAAATGAAATACTATCAATTTTAAATAGAAATATTTTTGATCCCTACTACATGTGCACGTTTTATTTTAGTCCTCAACTCTGACATTGTGACAATTGTCTTAATTTTCTGCCTCTTCCTTTTGACAAAAAAGCTCCTTACATTCAGAGAAAAGTGATCGAGACCAGGTGATGTCAATCTCATCTGACATTTTAATGCAGACTAAATTTTAGGACAAAAAACATGATGGTGGTGCTATAGCATCCATCTAAATCCTCCATCCTTTTGTGAGGATGAATTATTTCTGTTTTTGACTCTCCAACCGACTAAAATCCTTCTTTCTGAAGCTAACAATTATTTCCCACACAAGATTCAACAATCACTGAAAGTCTGTTGCTGCCTGAAGCCATAATCAACACCGTTTTTCTAATAGGCTGTACTCTCTATTTGTCTGTGATTGTCATAAGGTAAAGAGAGGGATTAAACAACAAAACCGAAACCATCTGACAAGTAATGTATAAAAGCAGAGCAGATATGATGACAGTGATGCTTAATCAAAGAAAAAAACAAGGAGGAAAAAAAAAAGTTATATAACACCTCTCCAGAAATGTAATTATAGCAGCAACAGATGTGCAAATTAGCTTGCATGGCCTGAACTCTCAGTTTGGATACACAGTGGTAAAGTAGTATTGTTTTTAAGTAAGTTTAAAGTATTCAACGGGTGTTGTTTAGACTTCTGTCCAATCCAGAAGTTTCTACAAAAAAATGGCCATTACCAAGTTACATTATTACCTTCAAGGGGCATATTTTGGTGGAAAATGTTCAAAAGTGCAGAGATTAAAGAATCACCCTCCTACTACTGCACACTTGAACTATTGCAACATCGTCAGTGAAAGTACATGTGAGAGCATGCAGAGTGTGTGAGTGTGTGAGTGTGTGCGTGCATGGGTGTGTGTTTGCAAGCACAACCCATTTCGTGCCGTAAGGATGTGGTTTACCGAGTGCAACAACTTCAATGCCGGAAGCTCCATGACATCCATCAAGTTATCTGACACTACTTTTTCTTTCTGTCACCTCGAGGTGCTCAGTCTCTTACTGTAAGAGTCGTTCGTAGCTGTCACCATGTTCCCCAGGGTGATTTTGAAGGGAACTATGATTAAAAAATCCCAACAAAAGAAAAGAACATCACCGTGCAACTACAAAGAGAGGTTTTTTGTACTGGACACTCAAGACCTGAAGTATTCTGAACGCCGTCCGGGAGTAAGTACACACTTAATCAATGAATACAACGGCTTTAAACAGGAAATTACAATCTGGAGACTGGCTCTGTGAATGTGGCCTCCTGGTAACCAACTATAATTTGAATCATATCCACAATGTGTACAGCACACATGAAGTAAAGATGGTGTCCTTTCAGAGAAAGCCAATGCAGAAAGGCTGCATCGAGCTCCACAGAATCAGGTGTGTGGAAGTCGTATGTACTGACGCCCCCATACCGTGCAACTATAAGTACCCTTTTCAGGTGAGGCTCACCGTTTCTCAAAGAATACACACTTAAGAATACACAATAATTAAATGTAGTGCCATATACACTACAATGTATGATTAAGTGTGCAGTATAAGTAGCAGGCGATGTTAGGAAGTATATGTTAGCTCTAAAAGTCATGTTTTTTCAAATGTCTCCACAGGTGTTTCATGACAACCATTACCTCTACATTTTTGCCCCAGACAATGATTGCCGTCAGAGATGGGTCAGAGCTCTCAAAGAGGGTAATCATGCTTCAGACAGCGATGGCAGTGCCACGCATTGTTGTGAACCCTCGATCGTGCTTAACACAAACCCACGAGCTGGATATTTCTTTTGTTCTGTTTGATACAGAGACGAAGCAGAACGATTTGGTTGCAAAGTACCACCCAAACTTCTGGATGGATGGAAAATGGAGATGCTGCCAACAAACAGAGAAACTGGCGGCAGGTTGTCATGTATATGACCCAGTGGGTTACGGTTTGTGTTATTTCTCCTCTTTTTTCCAATATATCTTCATCAAGGGCTAAACCTTCATTTGTGTGTTTGTGTGACAGTTTCTTATCCACATTTACACGGTTGAAGAAACATCATGTACGTAAAGTGAGAGTTCTATCATGTGATTTGGGCAAATCTTGATCTCGATCTGAATTTAGTTGTGTTGCATAACTTTGCACTCCACGCAATCCTGTATAAACATGTCGTTTCATACTGAAAACGTTCTCCATTTCTTTGGTTCAAATTTCTCCACAGCTTCCAAAAAGCCACTTCCCGAACTCCCGGATCCACAGGTACCACTTTCTAAAGCGATAATAATGTGCTGTGGAAAGATTACCGATGTTGTCCTCTTAAAATTATCTGGGTCACACAAAGTGAAATATTTTGTTTTCTGTTGCTTCTTTGGCTTGACACATGAGTTTGTATGTTTGTAGCTCTGTGCATCATCTTATATTGCTCATATCATGTGGTTTTTCGGCAACTGGACACTGTAACAGTATTTGGTATAAGAAGTATAATTTGATACTTGTTCCATCACATAATATGCTCATTGTTTAATCTAATATAACCCAAATAGATTTGTGAAGATGTTGTTACGTTTCATTCCTTTTCTATGAGGTTTTTACATCTGTATTATCTATTTTGAAGTAAAAATGTGAAAGAAAAGGTCACTATTTGTTGGTGTTACTTTGTGTGAGCACTGCTGTGGCTAAAGAGCATTTTAAAATTACTGCACGGATAAATTGCGCTTCTCACAAATTATGCCATGACAGAATTAATTCTGCTCTCATCTTTCATTGCATGTTTTGAAAGGATGTTTTATTTTTTATCTCTGCCAGATGAGACCGCATGATTTAGGACAGAGGATGGTCGTCGCCCTGCAAGACTACACGCCGCTCGGAAACGATGACCTGCCTCTTCACAAAGACCAGGAGTGCACCCTGATTGACAGCTCCCACTGTGACTGGTGGGTCGTGAAGGATGACAAGGGGTAAGGCTCATAAAATATACATCTCATTCTTTGTAAGCTTTTTGGCCTTTTTGCAGTCGGTATGAGTGTGAGTCTTTGAATATTTCTCCCGACCCTCTTCAGGAACTCAGGCTTTGTACCCAGCACTTACGTGGCCGAAAAATCTGGCAACAACTTTGAGAGATTTGAGTGAGTTTGCTTTCATTTCTCTTCTTTGTGCTTCTAATTCCTAACATGCGGATCCACTGTACCCTCTGTAAAATTCACCTTTTGGTTAATTTGCTCCTCTCACAGATGGTACAACAAAAACATAACCAGAGGGGGAGCAGAGGAGTTGTTAATGAAACAGGTAAAAATCAATGCTAGTGTTAAGGATCCAGTTCCAGCTGTGTTTTCAGAAAAGCTTCCTAATAATCATTGTGTTGATCATTAGCAGGATGTTGCTCCAGTATGACACGGAGCGCTTTTGCTGTGACTGTACCACCTACAGCAATCATGCATTTGCAAAAACAACGCAAATGCACCTGCACAACAAGAATCCGACATGACATGGGATATGAAAAATGCCTCACAACCACAGTGTTTCCCCCATTGTTGAATTTCCTGCTGTGAAGAGCTTTGCTAAGTTTTGCAAGCAGAAAGGACAACATGTATCCATCATGTATTACTGAAAATGACTACAAAAGGCTGTTGGCTGCAGATCAAACAAACAATCAGGAATCCCGTCTATCATGTGCATTGCAGATGTGCTGTTTAATTGTGGTTAATTTATGTTGTCTCTACTCAAGGGAAAAGAAGGTGCGTTCATGGTGCGTGATTCTAGACAGGCGGGAGTTTACACAGTGTCAGTCTTCACCAGAGCACCGGGGTAATTTTACTCTTAACTGTATTTAACTGTAACAAATAATAACCTAGCATGTTAATAGATATATAGATATACACATCAGACATTCTTGATGATATTTCACTAAATTTTTGTTTAAATCATTAGATGCTGACAGATTAAATAGCTGGACACGGCTGGTGTATTATGGCAACAAACGTGACATTTCATGCCTTTTTATTGTACTTTACTGTGAGCGTTTCTCGTTTAAAATGCTCATTTTGTAAAAGCAACTGATTTGTTACATAGAAGCATCTCATTATTCTCTTTAGATCTAATGGGGAGAAGAATCCAAGGGTGAAACATTATCAGATCAGACAGACAGAAACAGGAGAGGCCGCATTTTACTTGGCAGAGAAGTACCTGTTCAGCACCATTCCAGAGCTCATCCATTACCACCAACACAATGCTGCCGGTAAGTGTGCTGGCAGCTGTATTAACACGTCAAGATCAGAGGCTTAATTGAAGTCTGAAGCCGTGCACGGTTCGCAAACACCGCAACAAAGGGATGGTACTCCATAAATAAGTGTGTGTTAATAGAACTGTGTTTCCTCTGTGTGGCAGGCCTGATAACACGCTTGAGACACCCTGTCTCCCAAGATGGAGGCTGCTCCCAAGAAGTCGCTGATCCCTCAAAAGGTTAGAAGATGTTGTAGGAATGGGTCAGCTGGTTGCCTGGAGCTCAAAACAACCATAACCTAATGCTGAAAATCTTCTTTTTGCTGACCTCTAGTGGCTCTCACAAAAGTAAACTCAGGCATCAAACTGTTCTGCAACAAGCATGAAGCTTCCGTAATTCTCTTATATGCTTATATATATTTAATAATATATGTCTTTGCTGAAGCCCCTTGTTAGAAATTATATAAAGTTATCATTTAAACTTGTCTGCCGCTGTTCTTATTTCATCACAACAGATCAGTGGGAGGTGCACCCCGAGGAGCTGACCCTGGGTCAGGAGTTAGGCAGCGGCCAGTTTGGGCTGGTCCTGGAAGGGAGATGGAGGGAGAGGAAGGTGGCGGTGAAGATGATAAGAGAAGAGTGCATGTCAGATGAGGAGTTTAATGAAGAGGCGAGAGTCATGATGTAGGTGTAAGATTCCTAAAGTCACCTCATATTGCTCAGGTAAGAAGCACCCAGCTTATGCACATGTCTGTGTGTGTGTGTGTGTTTTAACAGGAAATTGTACCACCATAAGCTAGTCCAGCTGTACGGGGTGTGCACCCAGTGTTCGCCCATGTGTCTAGTGTTTGAGTTTATGGAGAACGGCTGTCTGTCGGACTACCTGCGAGCCAGGAAAGGGCGTTTGTCTCAGGATGTGATGTTGAAAATGTGTCTGGATGTCAGTGAGGGGATGGCCTACCTGGAGAGCTCCAACTTCATCCACAGAGATCTGGTACACAGATGAGACTTCCTTAATGACACACCTTTGCATCTCTGCTCTGTGAGAACAGTTCATCCTTCCTCCATTCCTTTTTTTTTTCTCCTTTGCAGGCTGCCAGGAACTGTCTTGTTTCAAAGAACAATGAGGTGAAGGTATCTGACTTTGGTATGACCAGGTATGCTTTTCTCAGCCGACACTTTCTTTACTGACGCCCACCATATGTGTGCAGCCTTTTTTTTTACTACAGTTAAACCATTGTATAACTGCATTTGCTCTCTGCTTTGCAGATTTGTGCTTGATGATCAGTACACAAGCTCCCAGTGCTCCAAGTTCCCTGTCAAGTGGTCGGCCCCAGAGGTCATCAAATTCTGCAAGTTCAGCAGCAAGTCTGACGTCTGGTCATTCGGTGCGTTAATGCGTCTACTGCTTTCCCTTTCCGTACTTTGTTTTTGAAACTTTTTGGTAACTTCTGAAGACCAGACTCTAAAAGTATTGGGTTTTTTTAGGTTAAATGTATTTGTAATTGATTGATTTATTTGCGTATATATGAATTTGTACCAAGGACCATAACTGTTGGTGGCTATTTTAGCGGTGAATTGCCATCTACTGGATTTACAGTCATCTCCAAGAAGTTAATAGTGTTCTGCAGCAGTTCAGCAGTTGCTTGTATCAAACAGATGCAGAATAATGTTGAGTAATAAATATCTGTCAGGGCTAAAAATCTGCATCAAAAATAGCAAACGTTTTTTAAATACCAAGGATGAGTTTTTTTCATATACAGTAAATTGACTGACTGCGAGTAGCTGAAACGTGCTGCAAAAAATGGATCAATACATGGAAGTTTATAATTAAATCATCAGTCAGTCATCTTGGTTAGCACTGTAGCCTCACAGCAAGAAGGCTCCAGGTTTGAATCCAGGGGTCTTTCTGTGGAGTTTGCACGTCCCTCTGGCTTCCCCCCACAGCCTAAAGACATGCAGGTTAGGTCTAAATTGCCCGTAGGTGTGAATGTGAGCGTGAGTGGTTGTCTGTCTCTACGTGATTGACAGGCGATCAGTCCAGGGCGCACCCCGCTTCTTGTACAAAGTCCCAGAGTGAGCCCCAGAGCTGATTTCAGCTTGTTCTCATTAGCTAACACTTGGATTCCCCCTGTTCAGGTGTGCTCATGTGGGAGGTGTTTAACGAGGGCCGTCTTCCGTACGAGAACCGCTCTAATGCTGAAGTGGTGGAGTCCCTGAACACAGGCCTGAGGCTCCTGAAGCCACGCTTGGCCCCAGACGCCGTCCACCTGCTCATGGAGTGGTGCTGGAAGGAGGTGGGCACAGGAAGTTAACATCTTCCTACCTGTGACACATAAAATACAGACAAACTCTCTGTGCTAATGATTTTTTTATGTTCTCACTCAGAAACCAGAGGATCGTCCAACCTTCACTCTCCTCGTGCATGAGCTGGCCACCCTCTAAATATGTGAACCAAGATGAGATTTGAGGTTGCTAACTGTAGAAATACCTATATTTATTTTATTTATTGATATATTGTCAATCACTTGTCAAATGTTTCAAATCGCTGGATTCTGCACTTTACCTGTTTCATACCTCTGGACACAGCTACTGCTGCTCACTTCAGATCTATGTTAAGGTTTCAGAAATTCTCTAAGGTCTCTGTACATAGAACAGGTGAGGTGGTGATGCTGTTTAAGCCACTGTTAATTAAATGAACCCATGTGAAAACACACTTCTTCTTCTCATATGTTTCCTACATATTTTCAGTTTCACAACAATTATATATATGAACAAAAATAGGTGTTGCATTTGCTTTTTGGAAAAAAAGGTTCCTGTTATTACCACAAAGTGAAGGATGTTATAATTCTGATTTTAGAATTTCTTTTTTGAAAATCAGTCAGTTCAGGTCAGTTGCACTGAATTCTAATCAGCCACTTTTTCACACCAGAAACATGAAAATGTCTTTGGTCTACTTCGGTGCTGTGCAGTTGTTTTCTGAGTTCTGTATCTATGCTATAAAAGGTCACAGTTTTGCCAAAATATGGCTAAATAAAGCACAGTTTTCTTCAAAGTTAGCTCACGACAAAAATGCAGTTCAGGTGCGGTTAGAAATGTTATTAAGAAACGATCATTCCTGGGACCAATGCAGTGACTATGTGGGATCACAACTTATCAGGTGAGTAAATAGTTGTGTTGTGGCCAAACATGGTCACTCAGTGCTCCACGTGCACAAGTAGGGCCACAGGAAAAGACCGAAGCATTGAATTATGGGCACAGAGCATTCACTGCAGGAGCACCTTACATTTCAGTCAATTGGATTAAGTGTTAAGTACATTCATGCAGCCACCCAGTAAACCAGTCATCTAACCAGCGACTTCACCAGCAATAAGAGCTTAATCACTGAATGTGTGTGTGCATGCATTACATCATTAGGTGTTATAGGCCTACATCTATTTTCACTTTTTAAACAAACTCCTGCAAAACACAATTTAAACTGTAGGATTAACTAAGAATAAAATGTCAAGTGCGACAATATGGGCCCCTTAATCATGCTTATTATTTCATTTTATCCTGTATCATCAATGTGTATATGTATATATCATTGTATATTTGTTTGAATGAAAATAGTATTGTCTTTACCAGGTCACATCAGACAAACACACACCATAATCCCAATGGTGGTAATCTATTAATATATATTATCATTCTGTTTTTTGATTTGAACATCATGTCAGGGATCAAAGTTCACTTGATCACCACTTCTCCTGCTCACACACATATTGCTTTTATAAGTGAGTACATTTTTTAAAATCTGAAATGTTGAATGTTTCCCCTGCACGGGTGCAGCTAAGTTTTTTAATTTTTTAGTTTTATTTTTTTAATGACCAGAATCAACATGTCGGGGCCCCTCTCCATCACCCGTCGCTCCGCTGTGACTGTCCCTTTAAGAAAATGCACTTGCAGCCATTTTCTGCTCTTTGTGTGGGGTGGATTAGCACTGGGTAGGTACTGGGCGAAACTAGAGCATCAATCGGCACAGAAGACGAGGAAAAAAAACACCCAGAAGATCAGCAAACACTGGACCTCCGTCGCAGACCGCGACACCGTCCGCCCGCCTCTGAATCCCGCCGGACGGACATGCGATTTCCAGGTATGTGCAAAATGTAGCGATGGATGGAGCCGCAGCAGATGAACGGGGCTGCTGATGTGCGCTGGGTTACTGATGATGGCTGGAGACTGGAGAGCTGGGTTTTTTTTCTCTCTCTCTGTCTCACTCTCCCCCCTCTGTGTGTGCATCACCCCCGTTACTTATGAGTCCGTGCACTGAGGAGATAAAAGGGGGTCGATCGGGGGGGAAAGTCGCCCCTGCCCGTGAAGCCGGATCGAGAGTCCCCGATTATTCCGGCACATGAATGGGATCCCCGTTAGCTTGCATCGGGATCGTAAGCTCACGCTGAGATGGGTGGGGTGAGGAGAGAGAGAGAGGGAGAGAGGGAGAGGGAGAGAGGGCTCCTGTGTAGCAAGTGCACGCCGAGGAAAGATGGATCACGGAGAGCTGCACGATTTTCTGACCCGATAAACAGCCTTTTCTCCGCTACGGAGCGAAGAGATGTCCGCTATGATAAGGACGAGAGCGAGCCTGGTGCTCCAGCTAGTCTCTCCCATCGTTTTATTTAGCCTCTTCTCCTCTCGTGTATCGCCGCCTTGACCCATCCGGCCATCGGGGCACAGCACATAAACGAGATCAGGCGATCAGCTCAGCTTCATGGCCGTTTTCACAGCGCCCATAGCGGCAGGCCTCTCACTGATGCTCAAATGGCAGGTTCACCTACTTCCGTCTCACGCCGATGTCTAAACACTGCTGTTAGATTTTAATGTGAGCCGAACCCTCCTTTGCACGATCATCCATGCACCCAGTAACTCCGAGCAGACATATGGCTGCATGCTACTGTTGCAGACTGAGTTGTAAATCTGTATGCCAGCCCCTCACCAGCATGCAGTGATGTAATGACAGGCTGTGGATCCTCTGCTGCTGCTGCTGATGCTCATCCACACTAACAGACACCCAATTCTAGTCAAGTCAAGTCTATTTTATACATGTAGACCCAAATCACATTGTTTTTTTTAATATATTATTATTATTTAATATATTAAAATCTTTAATATGTGGAAAAAAGGAGGCATCCTTCATCAAGAAGGAGACACACATGCAATAAATGTGTTTTATAAGAGGTGTCAAGATTATTGGCTGCCTATGGCACTTAGTCTTGGGGTTATTTCCCTCAGTGATATTTCTGTGTGCTCAGAGATAAAACTGAGCAACTGATCAGTCCACCAGTAGAAAATTAAATGGCTGCTAACTAGTTTGGGTCAGAAATCAAGCAAACATGCTAAAGATGATCTCGTTCTAGGTTCCCAAATAGGAGGATCTGCTCATTTCTGTTGTATATTGTTGCAAAGCAGATGTCTGTGGAGGTTTGGACCGTTGTTTGGACAAAACAAGACATGTAAGACTTAATCTTGGTCTATGAGGGACTGTGATGGTCATTTTAATGCAGTTTATAGACAAATGAGTACTCAATTATACAGAGAAAATAATGACTGTGTATTTAATAATGAGAATAAGCATTAGGTTCAGCCCCTGTAATATCACCATGTTATGGCTATTGGAACAGCAGCAGCCTTGTAGTTATATGTCACACTATATCACACTATATGTTAATGTAGCTTTTTGCTGTAAACCTGGCAACATGATCATGAGCAGCCATTCACAGCTGGTAGTGCTGTTGCTGGTTTTTTTCACTTTGGTAAATTGAGAGACAGAAAGATAAAGACCTGCAGACAAATGTTCAGAAGCAACCGGCTAAAGAAAAGGGATGTAGAGGTAAACAATGCAGACAAACTGTAATGAACCAAATGCTTTTGTGCTGACACAGATTGTGACTTTCTCCTTAACATAATTGGATACCGCTCATTAACATAAACACCACAAATCTAAGGAGAAATTTAGATTAAATCCTTAAAAAAAAAAGATCAAAAGCAGGTGATGTTCAGGTTCCTGTTCACCATCTTCCAGCCTTAAGTTTTTTTTGTTGTTGTCCCCATTGCATATTCATGTGACGGCCATTGTTGTTGGTGTAAAAGGAGAGCATGACATCATGGGGATCATGAGACGACAGCAGTTTTGCAGCGCTGGTCCCTGAAATGACAATCAGCCTGTCAAATACCCCAGCCGGCCTGCACATGATGACACACCGCCGGCCGCATGGGCGCCGCCGGAGCGCACATTCGCTCCGGTGTCTGTCTGTGTGTGCCTGTGGTGGATGATCATGTGTCTGTGTGTGTCTAAATGCTCAAGATTCCCTTTCTCCCCCCTCCCCCCCCTCCCAGCTGATCGCATCTCCTCTCATTGTGAGGAGGAATATATGTATCACAAAGCCATGCCTGGGGGGGAGATCCTATTGAGTGGTGTGACCCCGGAGTTGACACACTTTCTCTCACTGTCTGTCTTTATCTCAGGCAAGATGTATTACACAAACGCCCGGCAGCACATACTGGTCATGATGCCCTTCTACACATTTGTGTTTCATTTGTGTTTACGCTGCTTTTGCTATTTTTGTATTTTTCCTGATACTCCCTCAAAACCTTTCTCGCGGTTTAGTGCCGTCATGAGGAGATCTGACCCAAGCTCTTGATATTTAGGTATAGTAGCCTTAGTTATGTTGTGAGCCAATGCACATCACTGATGTTCTGTGTCTAATTTTCCCAAGAGACCAACTACTGTATGGAATTTCTAAAAAGAGTTGTCATGTGTGGCCTCAATTAGTCACTCTGGTTTTAAACAGGCCTACAGCTAGGTTACCAAGTGTCCAGAAGGGAATGAAGGGGGCCTTTTGCTTTGTAAAGATGCACACACACACACACACACACACACACACACACACACACACACACACACACACACACACACACACACACACACACACACACACACACACACACACACACACACACACACACACACACACACACACACACACACCAACTGTTGAACAGAGTCGGGTACAGGGTGGGAAAGTTTATTCAGCCAACCCAGGCTTCAGTGTGCGTCTGTATTCCCAAGCACAGATGGGAGTTTAGTGGCACTGAGCATGTTTGTCTGCCTGACAGAACCCCTTGTAGCGAGCTGCATGTCTCATTTTCTGTAAGCTGAACGGTTAAAAATAACCAACCAAGTCTTTGAAGAATCAGAGAATGTGTGAATCCAGGTTGTGAATTCAACAGCAGTGGAACGAGAGCAGGAAACGGCAGTGGTTTTTTATTTTTTTAAGCCTAAACATGGCAAGGTCACAGCAGCACGGGGCTTAAATCTTCATCGGTGTACACCAACATCACTTTAAATCTGCAGCACTTGTTTCATTTTCTGACTTAAAAATTAGCCACATCTTCATTGTGAAACCATTGAGCAGAGGTAACAGGTTTTGGCAGCGGACTACAACCCCCAACAGTACCATGGTCCATGGTCCATGGTCAACTGTTGTATTATAAAAAACTAGAATTTGATAATGGCTAGAAAGAAGGCAGGACAACATAGATTTAACATAAGAACCCAGTGGGCCTGACCTCACTCTGGATGAGTTTACATTATTTACCATCCAGATGTGACTGGCCTGTCTCACTCACCACAGTAACATCAGCAGTTTGATGACTCAGCCACTTGCCCGATTTTGGCCTCGAGCCTTGCGGTTCGCCTCGTGCAGATATGACCTTAGCGTGCATTAGCAGCGACACTTTGATGTGACAGGAAACTCCACCTTCCTCCATTTGTGATCATTGCGTCACTGTGTTAGGAAGTAGGTGGCTTCACCTACTCCTCAGTCTGACTTCCAGGATGAATAAAAAAAGTTGTTTGATTTATTAAAGATCCCATGATAACCCAACTCCACCCATGAGCTCTGTTCTACCTACGGCAACAACCACGTTTGGTTTTGTCTGCCTCTTTTCTCTTTGCTGTTTGGCCCCTGACCCGCTCAGCTCTGTCTGGCTGTGAATATTAAGCTGATTATCGGCCCTGTCAGCCCTGTCTGCCAGGTCAGACGTAAAACACACACTTCTGAGAGGCGCATGATATACGGGTGGGGGCATGCACGCTGCCTTGGCCGGGCTGGGGTTTTATAATGAGGAAGAGGGCTAACTGACTGTGCGGTGGCTGTAGGATGTCAAGAATGCCGAGCTGTTTATTCCAAGGACAGATCAGACGGGGCACAATCATCATTGCATAAGCCTCGTGCATGAAGAGTGTATACATTCTGCGTTACGGTGTCGCCAATTATGAATTTTTATTGACAGGAATACAAAATAACAATATATTGCCAGGAGTCATTGTTAGTCACTGACTGCCAGACTGTTCTCCGCCTTTTGCAGATCAATGAGATTTCCAGGTCTAGGCGTTTCAAGAATTATACGCTTCAAATATGCCTCTAGTCAAGTAAAAAAGCAAAAAGGAAACGGTGAGGGGCCTCTGCTCTTTACTTCCTCTGAGCTTTAGTCTGGTATTGACATACAGTGAAATGGGAGAGGATGCAGGTGCAGGCTTGAACGCACAGATGTGTTGCACTGCGTAGCCCAAACGGGTTTTTCAGAAGAGGAAGTGGAGTCTAGACATGCAAAGAAAATATTGAGCGCATTTGTTTCTGAGCTAAAGGACAATCTATGTGATGTGTCACCTTCCTCATTCATCTATTGATTCTGTGTCAATCCCCACCCCCCCCCTCCCACCGAGCCCTGCGAGGTTCACTCAGGTACCGCTTCATAAACATCACCCATCGCGGCCTGACTGTTTTCATCTGAGCAAACCGCATATTATTGATCACGTATTGATGAAATGATGAAGAGCCGCTGCTTGGAGTGAGAGAAGCAGGACATTTCAATCATTTATCCATTTCATCCACTATCTTTTTTTCCCACTTTCCAATGACTTATTATTCATATGTTTATCCTTTTCCCAATTCTTTTAGCTAACTATTTTAACCCCATTCCAATACTTAAATGCATGTATTTTAACAGATTATGAATCACTTTTAGCCATCTGTCTCAGGTGTTATCTGTTACTGTTGTCTATCTCGTCTGTTACTTTCAGTACTGTACTTGCTTGCGAATTATTTTTCACGCATTCTTTGTTTCAATCAACTCAATATGTGGATATGTTTATCAAACCAAATCATGTTTTCTATTTCATCAAATCTACGACACAATCTTTGTTCCCCTGTGCAGCTGCAGAGTAACAGAACAAGCGGGTGGACGAGTACTCCTGGTCGCACATTCGCTCCCATTTTGCATCTTGTGACTGTCCACATATCTCACATCCTCTCTTTCCTCGACTTCTTTCAGACTGGGGTGTTGTGTGAGTGACGCCTTGTTACCATGACGACCCACGTGACCCTGGAGGATGCTCTGTCCAATGTGGACCTGCTGGAGGAGCTGCCCCTCCCGGACCAGCAGCCATGCATCGAACCCCCTCCCTCCTCTATCATGTACCAGGTATACGCTCACACACACACACACACACACACACTGTTCTCATCATCCCGAGCTGTTCAGACCTTTTCAGCGGACCCCATTTTGCTCATTTCTCCCCCCTCTTCTTTTGCAGGCTAATTTTGACACCAACTTTGAAGACAGGAATGCATTTGTGACCGGCATCGCTCGTTATATAGAGCAAGCTACAGTCCACTCCAGCATGGTGAGAAATGTGCTCCAGTTGTATTTTGTTTTAAAAAAAAAACACCCACATGCCGTGGCTTACCATAGTATTGGTTTTTACATCTGATTGGTTGAATCAATTTCTCGTTGTCCGTTTTTAAATGGTTGCTGTTCCCCTTTCAGTGTGCACAAAGCCGACTGTGGGAAGCAGCCTCACGCCCTTAAAGAGAGCCTTGTTTTCTGTGAATTGATTATCATTTGCCTCTTTTGTTAGGAGTTGGCTGGGCCTGTGGCAGGACACACACATACACACGCACACTCATACGGACACACACTTCCCTCACACACTGGTGAATCAGGCAGGCAATGGACCAGTAAACCTCTTTCCCCTCATGGTGAATGAATGGAGAGTGTGATTTGACTGGCAAAGAGGGGAAGTAGCGCTTTATTTAACCTTATTTAAGCAGGAAGTCCCATTGAGGTTGAAGCCGGTCTATTTGAGGACACTCAGAGTGATGGAGAAATCTGTCTCACCTACTTCTGAATGGTGGAAAAGTTCCCCTGCTAAAATATTTATCAGGCCTCATTCATCCTTGAATATGAGACTCGTCTGAAACGCTGGAAATATTTTTTGCGCCATGAAGTGCCTTTGCAAAATTTCGACACGCAGCACACACATATCAAACAACTTAGAGATAGAAGGAATTAAGTGATGCATTCAAGGCTTTTGTCGGCTGAGGATGTGCTGTAAATGACGTTGTTGTTGCATTTGTGCAGAACGAGATGCTGGAGGAAGGACATGAGTATGCTGTGATGCTTTACACTTGGAGAAGCTGCTCCAGAGCCATTCCGCAGGTATCTCATTACATCCATGCACTTCAGAAGAGTACCATATCACTTACTTTATGTCGCAGCCCTGTCGAATTTATCTCCCCTTCGTGATCTGCTCTTGTTTAGCAGACTGAGATTCCATAAAGACAAGATAAGTATCAAACCAGTCGTAGCTGCAATTTCTCTGTCAAATAAAAATGTTTGGGAGCTAATTACATTAAATATATATCAGGGATCACCCTATTTTGGAAATATAAAGAATTCTCATCTTGTTACTGATTTGAGAAAAATGTACATCAACAGGTCTGTGGTGTTACCTAGGTGACATCGTTATTGCTCATAATAAAATCCTCCCAAACTGGACAATTGCAGCTTATACATACATGACAAGAGGAAAACTTTGTAGTGTTAAAAATATACTGAGAGAAAAAAAAAACACCTCAGGAAAATTAGTTTTTTGAATCCCATTTACTTGTAGACAAACTCTAATGTTGCATAAACCAGCTGAATTAAACATACTGTGTCGATGCTGCTGCTGCTGCTAATTCAAGCTGTGTGACGGCGCCCCCCTGTGTCTGTCAGGTGAAATGCAATGAGCAGCCCAACAGAGTGGAGATCTATGAGAAAACAGTGGAGGTGTTAGAACCTGAAGTGACCAAGCTCATGAAGTTCATGTACTTCCAGGTGAGACTCATGTCTGTTGAATTTTAGAATATAATATATGATATCTTTGTGGGCACAGAAATTTGTGTTTTTTTTAAATGCATTATTGTTCCCAACCAATTCCTTATATCCTGATTTTTCTTTTCTGTCTTTACAGCGGAAAGCCATAGAACGTTTTTGTAGTGAAGTGAAGCGTCTGTGTCACGCTGAGAGAAGGAAGGACTTTGTGTCTGAGGCCTACCTGCTCACTCTGGGCAAATTTATTAACATGTTTGCAGTGCTGGACGAACTGAAGAACATGAAGTGTAGCGTTAAGAATGACCACTCTGCCTACAAAAGGTAGTGAACCAGAAGTAAAAGGGTCCAGCCGGTAAATATTGGTGAACATCTTAGTTGGAGTCTAGTTAACATTTCTCCCCTCCTCTGCCTCCAGGGCAGCCCAGTTCTTGAGGAAGATGGCCGACCCTCAGTCCATCCAGGAGTCCCAGAACCTCTCAATGTTTTTAGCCAACCACAACAGGATCACTCAGGTTGGTGTGCACACTCTAGATTGTCCTCACAGCGTGTGGTGTAAAGGAAAGTAAAGTAAAGTTTTTTTTATCATATCTTTGTACAAAATGACCTTTTGATCAAAAGACGGCTGCAAACGATTAGTCAGTAATAAGAGAGACTTACAGCAACCGTCTAACCTAATGCTCCAGGAAGGTACTGACTGGACAAATTGAGCAGATGAATGAATCACATTTGTGCTCTCCGAAGGTGACATGCAACAGCTCTGTGCAGTCTGAATGAAAGTGGCTTATGGAGCAATGTAGCTATTAACCTGAACGTCAACATCTGACCCGCTGATATTCACATTTAAGTATTTCCATTCAACCTTTATTAAACCAGGAAGTTCCTTTACGTTAAAATATCTTTTTCTGCAGGAGGCCTGGCTGAGACAGCCCACCATTGCTTTAAAGCCACTACGAGGCAACATACAAAATCAAGCTTAAGGGTAGCAGTGGCACTCTTCAGTTACTGACAGACACTGAATCGGATCAGCTCAGTGTTGAAATTAATTTTGGCTGAATTAAAAGATTAAATGGTCCCTTATAGATTCAGCTTTTTTAATGACTGTTAAGCCCATCGACGGCCTGATCTCAACATAACGAAAAACATTGTAATTGCTCTCTACCACCTGATTTATTTCTGATTGTATTGGAGATGATCCTCTGGAGTGTCACGGCTTTCAATGTTGATACTTAACACACAGCGTAGAATGAGCCCTTTCCAAATGAATTTGTCTGAAGGTGACCTGTTGTTCTATCTCTGTTTCCGTGCAGTGCCTGCACCAACAGTTGGAGGTGATTCCCGGCTATGAGGAGCTTTTGGCAGACATTGTCAACATCTGTGTAGACTATTATGAGAACAAGATGTATCTGACACCCAGTGAGAAACACATGCTGCTTAAGGTACACACATTTTGACATCTTTACCTGCTGCCAACCTATAACGGCAAATAATCCGATCTTCAGCCAGCTGACTGTCCTTTGCTGATGTAAAACATGTCGTGTGTGTGTGTGTGTGTGTGTGTGTGTGTGTGTGTCAGGTGATGGGCTTTGGTCTGTACCTGATGGATGGGAACGTGAGTAATATCTACAAACTAGATGCCAAAAAGAGGATCAACCTGAGCAAGATCGACAAGTTCTTCAAAGTAAGGCTTTTTGCTTGTTCAGCATCTCTTTACTCCCGGGTTGTATTTGTGTGTGTGACATTACATATTCCTGTGTTTTCTAGCTTCAAGTGGTGCCACTGTTTGGAGACATGCAGATAGAGTTGTCACGCTACATTGAGACGAGCGCTCACTACGAAGAAAACAAGTCCAAGTAAGAGGACCTCTGTAGCCGTCTGGGCGCCTAGTTTACAGAAATCGCCCTCAACCACGAGCAAAACCAGCAGTTCTTGACCATCTGCTCGAGCCCACCCCCCAACCAACTCCATCTTCTTCCCCACTTTGTTGCCCAGGTGGACATGCACCCAGAGCAGCATCTCGCCGCAGTACAACCTGTGCGAGCAGATGGTGCAGATCAGGGAGGACCACATCCGTTTCATCTCGGAGCTGGCGCGCTACAGCAACAGCGAGGTGGTGACGGGCTCGGGCCTGGACAGCCAGAAGTCGGATGAGGAGTACCGAGAGCTGTTCGACCTCGCTCTGAGGGGCCTGCAGCTGCTCTCAAAGTGGAGCACGCACGTCATGGAAGTTGTGAGTGAAGTTAGACATTGATTGTGTTTTGCGTGTGGGTGTGGAAAACGTTTGTGCAGCAGTCGACGTGTGTGGCACGAAAACGTGGTTTAGCCATTGACTGTTATTTAGCTTTTATCTATTTCTAGCTCTCTTCGTCTCTTGCAGTACTCGTGGAAGCTGGTCCATCCTACAGATAAATTCTGCAACAAGGACTGTCCAGGAACAGCGGAGGAGTATGAGCGAGCCACGCGCTACAATTACACCAGCGAGGAGAAGTTTGCTCTGGTGGAGGTCATTGCCATGATCAAAGGACTGCAGGTAAAAACACAGCTGATCTTGGCAGCTGTGGAGTAGATCTTTTTCTGATGTTCTCTGCAGCTCAATGTCGAAGGACATCTTAAAACCTTGTTTGCACAAATATGGAGTGGATGCAGATAAGCAGCTTGTTTCATCCAACATCAGAATCTATCCACGAACAGCTTTGATGTCCATCCATAGGTAGCTAATAAAGGAATAGTTCGACATTTTGGGAAATACACACAACAGCAGAGACTATAAACGAGGGCAAAGGGTTAATATAGGGGAGACCGGGGTTTGTCGTCACACATTTTACTCTCATGTGAATTGCTCATCATCAACACTTTATAATAGTCATTCCTACAATAGACACATTGTGACAACCAAACCATCACAAGGTTAGTTGTCGCTGTAGTTACCAATGGGGCTTCAGACTTTAAAAACACGTCTAACTTTTTAAGTTTTTTAAGGTAGAGACACCAAATAATATTTAAAATCAATAGAATCACCATTTTTTTGATACTTACTGTATTTGTTGATCGAACCAAGACTGCGAATCATGATTATTTGTTTGAATTATTGTCTTTCATGAGTATTAAAATGGTGGAATTCACAGTGCTGGAAAAAGTAAAGTCATAGTTTCATAACAGCTCATTAATTATTACATTACACTTGATTAATGAATGCCTAATGGCCTACAAACTTTTATATAAGAACAACGGCCTCATGAAAAATTACTCAAAAAAAGTAACTAACTAAGTTATTGAACATTTTGTGGAAAAACATCAGACACACGTTATAATTCAGAGCTAAGTATTTTCGTATGTCTTAAAGCATGTCTACAGGGCATCTTTACTGGACAGATATGTTAGAGGGCTTCTCATGTAACTCTTAAGTGTATTTCCTAAAGCGTCAAATGATTCCTTTAATACTGAATTCATGGTCAGAAGCCCTGATGACCGACATGGCCGTGACGATCGTGTTGTCGTGTAACGAACTGTGCAGGTTCTGATGGGCCGAATGGAGTCCGTGTTTAACCAGGCCATCAGGAATACCATCTACGCAGCGCTGCAGGACTTTGCCCAGATGACCCTTCGAGAGCCCCTGCGCCAGGCTGTGCGCAAGAAGAAGAACGTCCTCATCAGGTACACACACACACACAAATAGGATCTCATCAACAGTATATTAAAGTTGATATTGTGGTGCTCGTGTTTGACTCCTAAAGCCCTACAGCACTTCTATAATCATGTTGTTTTTGTCTCTAGTGTTCTCCAGGCCATTCGAAAGACCGTCTGTGACTGGGAGGGGGCGAGGGAACCTCCAAATGACCCCTGCCTGAGGGGGGAAAAGGACCCGAAAGGCGGATTTGACATCAAAGTGCCCCGCAGGGCCGTAGGACCCTCCAGCACACAGGTGAGACATGGGACCAAGCAGGGCTGCAGTGCCAAATTGGTGAAATCATTTTGCCTCCTTATATCCATGTTGTCGCCCCCTACTGGCTGGTAGTGCAAATGCCCAAATGACTTCACCCACCCGCAGAAAAGGACCCATATCGGTTCCAACAAGGATGCTTGGGGAAGAAGCTGTAATCATGTTGGCTCTGACCAAAGCAGCTATTTAACAATTTTCAGAACTGGTTTAGAATCTTCCCACCCCAAAATAACGAAGCACAGCAGGTCTGATGTTCTACACATCCTCAAACTTTACTCATTCAATTTCTGTCAGATTAGACTCATCATTTGACTTGCGGTGTGGGAGCAGAGTGAGTTAGAGTGGATGGTGTAACTAGGCAACACTCCCCTAGTTAGATCATGTGGACACCAGGACAGAGTAGAGAAGTGAGGAGCGGATTAGGAAGCGAGAGGATGAATGAAACTGTGACATACAACAAAGTTTGGTGGCTGATGAATTCTTTCTCTCATAGCTAAATTGTTAGTTATAGAATAGGATAGAAAAGAATAGATTAGAATAGATTTTTTACAGTCCCTTTCCTCCCAAAATAGTGCTTACTCTCTGTGCTACGTATAATCAGAAATTGACCAGTTTAATAATGTGGTGATGATTAATAACGCTTCGTTCCATTCTTGCTGGGATGTTTTTCGCTTTTTATCCTCTAACCCTTGTTTCCTCTGCAGCTGTACATGGTGCGCACCATGCTGGAATCATTGATAGCAGATAAGAGTGGGTCTAAGAAGACACTCCGCAGCAGTCTGGATGGACCTATAGTGGTGGCCATAGAGGACTTCCACAAACAATCCTTCTTCTTCACACACCTGCTCAACTTCAGCGGTGAGTGAAAACTCTCAGCTTAGACTGCGAACAAAATAGAGAAAATACTAAAGAAAATGATGTGTTTTCAAATGCTTGCGTCCTCCTACTGTCCAGAGGCCCTGCAGCAGTGCTGTGACCTGTCCCAGCTGTGGTTCAGAGAGTTCTTCCTGGAGCTGACCATGGGCCGCAGGATCCAGTTCCCCATCGAGATGTCCATGCCCTGGATCCTCACCGACCACATCCTGGAGACCAAGGAGCCCTCCATGATGGAGTGAGACAAAAGCTTCCGGTGATCAAACTGAGATTGTGTTCGTACCTCGAGACTTTATCATAACCGCCTTTCTCCCTCCTCCAGATACGTGCTGTATCCTCTAGACTTGTATAATGACAGCGGCTACTACGCTCTCACTAAGTTCAAGAAACAGTTCCTTTATGATGAAATCGAGGCTGAGGTATGGCCATCACTTGAATTAGTCTCATTCTAAGATTCAAATGCAGCGATCTTTACATCATTGCTGCCCTTTAAGAAACTGTACCTTCATGGTATTTCTCTGATTTTCAGGTAAACCTTTGCTTTGACCAGTTTGTCTACAAGCTAGCCGATCAGATATTTGCCTACTACAAAGCAATGGCTGGAAGGTAGGAGAAGTGACTTCCTCTTTACACGTTTGGAGCTACCGGAAGATATTGCAGCAGTCATCTACTAAATTCCCTGCCATCTTTTACAGTGTCCTCTTGGACAAGCGCTTCCGAGCAGAGTGTAAAAACTATGGCGTGATCATCCCGTACCCTCCATCAAACCGCTACGAGACACTGCTCAAACAGAGACACGTACAGGTACTGGAAATATGAAAATGGCTCCTCTGGAGTGTCGGCGTTTCTGTTCTGATTCTCTTATGTGAGGATCCAGACTGACAGCCACCATTTTAGCCTTCATGTTCTTTAATGTGTCTGTAATGTGTCTTGCAGCTGCTCGGTCGCTCGATCGATCTAAACCGCCTGATCACCCAGAGGATCTCTGCAGCCATGTACAAGTCTCTCGACCATGCCATCAGCCGCTTCGAGAGCGAGGACCTCACTTCCATAGTGGTAAGATCACACACCAGGGATGCACATTGGGAAAGTTAACAGGGGACACTCATAAAACTGAGCTTTCATCTCAGTGCTTCTCATCCAAATTCTTTATCCCTCCCCGACAGGAGCTGGAGTGGCTGCTGGAGATCAACAGACTAACCCACCGGCTCCTGTCCAAGCACATGACCCTGGACAGCTTCGACGCCATGTTCCGCGAAGCCAACCACAACGTCTCTGCTCCCTACGGGCGAATCACGCTCCACGTCTTCTGGGAGCTCAACTTTGATTTCCTCCCTAACTACTGCTACAACGGATCCACAAACCGGTCAGTTTGGTGGTGTATGTTTTGTAGATATCCTTTTTTTTTTTTTTTTTTTACTAGCCTTTATTTTGTCCTTTTGCTTTAAACACGATTGTCTCTTCAGCTTTGTACGCACAGCTATTCCCTTCACCCAGGAGCCTCAAAGAGACAAGCCAGCCAATGTGCAGCCTTACTACCTGTATGGGTCCAAGGTATGTTGCTGATCTACTCATCTCATGACTCATGTTTGATAGTACAATCAGCGTTTTCCTTGAAATCCTGTAGCAGAATGTGTAAAGGAAACCCGTAACGCTCTGTCTCTCTCTCTTTCTTCCTCTGTTCTCAGCCTCTGAACATTGCCTACTCCCACATATACAGCTCCTACAGAAACTTTGTTGGCCCGCCTCATTTCAAGACCATCTGCCGTCTCCTTGGTTACCAAGGCATCGCCGTAGTGATGGAAGAGCTGCTTAAGATTGTCAAGAGCCTGGTATTTATCTTCAGTTTCCATTGCCCCCTGCAAAAAAAAGACACGTAACACGTTTTTTTCCGCCCAGTGCGCTGCATACTTACAGTGAATTGTTTTGTTCCCCTTCCTCCACTTGCCTGCTCTGTTCTGTCTGTCTTCCTTGTCACTTTGCAGTTACAGGGCACCATACTGCAGTATGTAAAAACGCTGATCGAAGTCATGCCCAAGATCTGCCGCCTTCCACGCCATGAGTATGGCTCCCCAGGTGAGCTTGGAGTCCCCACTGTTGTAGTGAGCGGAGTGCATGTCGGGTTATAACTGTGGAATTTACATAACCAATTATCACGCCACTTAAGCTGCGTTACGTTATTGAATTTAAATGCACAGAAGAGTGGCAGACACTGATAGTGAATGTGTGAATTTAAATTATATGATCACATTAACCTTACCTGGTATTTTTACTGGTAAGCAATTAACACTGTCGCTGCCCACTAAGGTCAGAAAGTGACATGATGGTTGACGGCTACATAATAAATGGGAGATTAAGGGAATAAAAGCTGTCAGTAATTTGGACAGCACTTAAAGGTTATTCTTTCAAGTGCATTCTAGGTGAGTAAAATAAGGCAGTGTTTCATAAGAAGGCTGTCAGATATACGGCTTACACCTTGACCCATGCCATTAAACCACCTTTCTCTCCATAGCTGATGATGATTGATGATAATTCTGCCTCATTTTAACTTTAATTTAATTCTTTAAATAAGAAATATGTCAAAGTATGAAAGCTAGATTCTTTTTTTTTTTTACAAAATGCCTTGTGAGCACCTGATTTTTAGCCATGCTGGCTGCACGGCTCTAACCTGCTAAACTAAGATGCTCAAAATGTCAAACTTTATACCTGCTTAACTTTTTTTTCTTACACTAAATAAAAGGAAACAAAGTTTACAAAAACACTATTCTAAGGATACTTTTAAGACTAAGAATAATAAGAATAATTTTATACCATGGGACATGTTTTCTCTGGGGAAGTTTCTTATCACAGGTAGGGCTAAAGGTGTCTAAGGCCTATAAATAAGATGTATCAGCAGAATCTTACACAAGCACAAAAACAAATATATGCAAACGAAAACCGAACAAGAGAGATAAATAATATTGGCCGATTGGGTGTATTTTTATTTTTTGCTACCTTCAATACACTTCTGTGCATACCATGCAGTTCCGTACCCGTTTTAGTACCAGCTCAGTCAGCAAAACCAGCTAACCGCTCCGGTGCTGTGCAGTCAGGACTTGGAAACATTAAACATTACTGGAATAAGATATCACTTGGAGCAGCAGTTAAATGTTTGCAGCCAGCAGAAGAAAATGCTGACAGCACACAAACTGCTACATCAACAAGAGTCTTACAGCCAGTATTGTAAAACAGGTAGGAGGGGTGTAAATGAGCTAATTGGGCACACAGTGGGGAAAATAGCAACTGTGCTGCAAAGGAAAGTTTGAGATATGTGGTATAATAAAATATGAATAAAACAACAGAAAGAGTCATCTTTTTGCCAACATGCGAAACGGTAATAAAAATATAATTACCTCCGAAAAGGACGGAAAAGCTTTAGAATTTAGATAAGGCATACGAAAAAGTCACTCTAAAGCGTGAAAGATGCTTTACCTTTCTACCTACTTACCACCTGCCTCTGTGCATTTTGACCGGAGCTGTGTGTGCAGATTAGAGGCCAGTCAGATGGGATATCCCTATGAGGAGGCTTCAGTAATCTGTAGATTACTGATGTTCTGTACTCTGAGTTCTGTACCTGGCTTACTGCCTGTGATCTTACTGTCAGCAGTTAATGATCCTCCCGTCCTGGGCTGTGAGGCCCTAAAGCTCGGACCAAATGTGGGTCACGCCTGGTCGGGCAGACCCGCTGACATCATCCTGATTCATCTTGGTAGCAATAGATTATTAATGAGATAATGAGGTATTAGAGGGCGCTTACTGCTCGGCTGTGCTCTCAACTGGAGGAATAAAAAAGTGATTCGGTGATGGATTTCTGTAGGTGTTTTTCTAAATCTACAAAAATGTGGATTTAGCGAGATATCATGGCTGTATTTTTTTTCTTTTACTAGGTATCCTGGAGTTCTTCCACCACCAGCTCAAGGATATCATTGAGTATGCTGAGCTGAAGACAGATGTCTTCCAGAGCTTAAGGGAGGTGGGGAATGCCATCCTCTTCTGCCTGCTCATCGAGCAAGCTCTGGTACGACATTCCCTTTACAAATGTCCATTTCCCTCAGACTGTTACATTATTAAACTCCTCCCCCTATCTCCCTCTTCTGTCTTCTCCTTTTGAAATTTTGAGTGTATTTCTGTACTTTCTTGCTCTCCCCTTACTCTGCTCCTTTCCCACCCTTTCCACTGCTAATCCCCTCTGCGGCCCCTGAGCGTGCTCATAGCTCAGGGGCCGCTAATGTGTAGCCACGTTGACTGCCATGTTTTTGTGCGGGTGACCAGTAACCTGGGCGCCTGAGGGTTTCCGTCCAATTTATGATGTTGATTGACTCCCTAAATCAAATGACACGGACAGAAACCGTCAGGCCCCCAGTCCGCGTGCCCCCAAATATGTTTGATCTTTTGATGCTTTTTTTTTTCTGAAATACAACTCTATTTTTCATTACACGCTGGCAACTACCTCAGGTGGTAAGGATTTAGGTCTTGTGATTGGTATCAAAATAACACAGACCGAATGTGTCTCTTTCTCTTTTATCTCTTGTTGTTTTGGGCTGCTGTGTTTCTGTTTCTTCTTTTTCACCATGTTAGTTCGGCACACACGGTTTCACCTCCAGTCAGCCATGGAAGCAGAAAGCCTGAGACAATTTATGTTGTCTCAGGCTTTTTATTCTACTATTAATTAAGTGCAAACACTGTTTTTGCCACAAAAGGTCTAAAGAAATGATGTGTATTTAAAGACAGACATATGATTGAAACAATTTATTCATTCAAGCCCAATAAAACCTACATTTGGCTGCTACATTATAGAGGCTTTTTGTCCTCGTCTTCCATGGAAGAGGTACATAGAAGAGATGGTACATTTCTGGTTGGTTGTTGGTACAGTCTTGTGCTTAACTCTGCACTTCTTCCTCTCTTCTGGTTCTGGGCGCTTGTGATGCCTGTCTACATAACACGACTCCGCTGTCACTCTTTCTACCATTCTTGTCTGACTGCACTGACCTGTGTGTGTTTAGGGTGTTTGTGCATATGTTGGTTTCAAGTGTGTGAGCGTATTTGGGTGTGTGTGTGCGTGTGTGTGTGCGTGTATGTGTCGTGCTTATTTATAATTGCATGGCTGTCTTTTCTCATCCGTCACCCTTTAGTTTCAAGATGGTTTCAAGATGCTGCTTTTCCTCATTTAGTTTGATTTGTAGCTTGTTCGTCTCCACTAACAATCGCCATGACAACCATGTAGCTGAATAAGGCGGACAAGGGATTCCGTGAGCATGACTTCACATTGCCGAAGCACCACTCGGCACACGCTGACATTTTAGCCAGAGGGATGAGGGTTCACTAAGATGGTGAGAAAGCTGACCCCTTGCTCCTAAAGCAGATCAGATGGGATGGCAAATTATAATCCTGCTAATATTGGCCTGTCATCATGGCTTAGTAAAGATAGCACACAATCATTCACTTATCTAATCTCCTTCCCTGCATCAGCTGAAGATAGTGTTGAGTAATCCATCAGCGTACTCCCACAGTATGAAGCTCATGGCACTTTTCTCTAAGCATTTAAAATAAGCTTTAAACCTCTATTTCAACCTAAATTAAGGAATTCAGCCGTAGTACTCATGGCTACCTGCATGCTCAGTAAGGAAGTGGGTGATATTCTTTTCTTGTAAATAAAAATGACTCTGTGTTGTGTTGTGCTTGAATCTCAGTCCCAGGAGGAAGTGTGTGACCTGCTTCATGCTGCCCCCTTCCAGAACATTTTGCCCAGAGTCTACATCAAAGGTATCGAAAAGGGTTACAGGCAGAAAGTTAAAGGCAGATGGGTAAAAGAAAAAAAGAAAAATCAAACTATTTGCATCCAGTCCAGTGCCCGTTGATTTAGGTGTCATTTTTGCACAGGATGACAGGTGCCCCTCCTTGTGTTTGTGTGTCATATATAGAGGGAGAGCGTCTGGAGGTGAGGATGAAAAGGCTGGAGGCAAAGTACGCCCCCCTCCACCTTGTGCCTCTGATTGAGAGGTTGGGAACCCCACAGGTCAGTTCAACAGCTCTCTGTTCTTAAGCAGGCTGACAGGCTCCTGTTTTATAGAGTATATAGATTACTTAATCAAGATTTTTTTAAAGGTCCAATATTCTGCTCATTGTGAAATCCATACGAGGTATTCAGAGGTCCTCCTAGAACAGGTTTACATAGTTTAATGCTCAAAACATTATTCTCATAGCAGACATAACAGTAAACAGACTGTTTTCAGCCCCTGTTTGAACGCTCTGTTTTAGAAGAACAGAGCAACGTGCTGCTCCGCTCTTGCTTTCAACATCTCAGATTTATTCCTTCGACATCTTCGTTTTTGCATGAGGAAAAAAACAATGGCAAACAGCGAGATGGATTCAGGAGGTTTTCAGTGGACGGGGACTGTCTACCTGTTGAAAGGCAGGAGGAGGTCACATGATCAACAGATCCCCCTATGACATCATAAGGGGAACCAAATCCAAATTGCGTGTTTTCACACACATTTACTGAAAGAAGGGGCTGGAGAAAAAGAGAAAGGGTGGTCTTTTCTCAGAGTGCAAGGGTCTCTAAACACACTCACACACACAACACATTTATGTTGAAAGGACAATAAAATATGCATTTTGCATGATATGGGCCCTTTAAATCCATAATACTAATAATGATAAAACATTATGGATGTTCTTTTTACCAGCAAATTGCAATTGCCCGTGAAGGGGACCTGCTGACCAAAGAGCGCCTGTGCTGCGGCCTCTCCATGTTCGAGGTCATCCTGACGCGCATCCGCAGTTTCCTGCAGGACGGGGTGTGGCGCGGCCCTCCGCCCACCAACGGTGTGATGCACGTGGATGAGTGTATGGAGTTCCACCGCCTGTGGAGTGCCATGCAGTTTGTCTACTGCATCCCCGTGGGCACACACGAGTTCACAGCAGAGTGAGTAACACATGGCTTGTGTGTGTGTGTGTGTGTGTGTGTGTGCGCGAGTGTGCGATACAGCCAAACATGACTGCGTACCTCAACTTAGAATGCCTCTCAGAAATGTAAATTACACGGTGGTTTGCTAATACGGAATGCAAATGCTCTCTAAAAAGTTGGTTATATTTTACCCGAACTTTCTTTTCCTGGAGGAATTTGTGAAGGGGTCTTTTTTGTTCGTTTGTTTGTTTGTGTGAATGCTTGATCTGTTGATTCAGAGGAAACGCCAGAAATTTGGCACGCAAAAAAAAATATTGTGAACGTTTTTGCTCGTGGCACAGGTGGAAAACTTGGCATGAGTAGAAAGAAGAAGCGATAAAGCTTAAGGGAAAGAGACTTTTTTTTTTAGAACACCTTGATGTTGCAGCACCTGCTTGTGCTTCAGACAAAGCGTTCATACCACAGTGCCACTTATGATGCGGCTCTACTCCAGTAAGAGAGCTGAAAACAAATTAAATTAAATAACAAGAGCGGAGTTGTGGTACATAAACGTGGCCAAACCTTGGTTCAAGTCCAGACAGGGACTATTTTTGCATTCCTGTCTCTGTTGCAATAGCAGCTGATAAAACTAATACAGGGTACACTTGGAACAGAACAGACAAGTCACCGTCACGCAGTTTATTATGTAATCTTGTCACATCTTCTGGAATATTTTCACATGAAAGTAGTCGATGGAGACGTGCTTTGAATTGCATTTTATTTCTCTGGGATTTCTTGCAATTGTTTAAGGCTTGTGCCTGACTTTGACGGGGGCATAACTCATGCATTATTCGTGCCCCGTCTTCCAGGCAGTGCTTTGGGGATGGGCTGAACTGGGCAGGCTGTGCCATCATTGTGCTGCTGGGGCAGCAGCGTCGCTTTGACCTCTTTGACTTCTGCTACCACCTGCTCAAAGTCCAAAGACAGGACGGCAAGGATGAGATCATCAAAAATGTGGTGGGTATACTTCAAACGCCGCTGTTACTCACACACATAAACACACTCTGTGATTTTCTCAGATTTATTCCTTCCCCGGCCTTTTCTCCTCCGCAGCCCTTGAAGAAGATGGCAGACCGCATCAGGAAGTACCAGATCCTCAACAATGAGATCTTTGCCATCCTGAACAAGTACATGAAGGCGGTGGAGACGGACAGTTCCACTGTTGAGCACGTTCGCTGTTTCCAGCCTCCTATACACCAATCCCTGGCTACCACCTGTTGAAAAAGACCCTTCACACCATAGTGCACACACACACACACACACCCAAACACACATAGCTGTGATACAAATTTCTGCCTCTTCCTGGTCTCGTAGATTACTATGATGGCTCCACGCTGGCTTTGAGAATCCAAAGACAAATCCTCTTAAACTGTTCCTCAACTAAAACGGGACTGTCTTTGAATTCTCGAGGCATGAAGCCCGTAGAAGTGGACCAGGCCAGAGGTGGAAGTGTATATTCACACCTTTTCTTTTTTTTATTTGACTATCTGTGTGGCTGTCACTCGAACTCATGCATGCCTTCTCTTACTCCTATTGTTGCACACCCGTGGATTGGACCACTGACACAAATGCCAAAAGAGCATCTCTATCCTATAATCAGAGGCCAGTTGTTCAAAGTCACAGCCATCGGAGCACCTTTGACAATTAGCAATCAGGAGCTGAGACAAATCCAACAAGGTTTGAATAAAATGCAAAATATTGCAGTAAATGACTAATTTTCTAAGTTCTATAAAGATCTTTTAAGTGAAACATGGTGCTCTTAAGTGCTACTGCAGCTACCAGTACAGCCGTGCTACCATTATGCGTGTCCTCTATTACGACCCCGGCCTGTTTGTCGTGACACATTTCAAACTCTTCACTCTTCACACACACACACAGTGGTATGATTACCTGGTCTCTAACCATAGTGTCTGTCATGATGCATTTCAGCGCTTCTTCCTTACTTTTTCTTCACCTGCTTGCTTTCAAAGGAATGAAGGTGCATTGCATTTTTGATTTGTTTTTATTTATCTTACCTCTTACCCACCCCCCCGCCCCCCAAATCTGGTTTTCTCGCTTCCTCCTGACACATTTTTATTCAGCACCAGTTCCACTGTAAATTTCACTGTTGAACTAAGTGAAGTGTCGAGTGTTGTAATTGTTCTTGTTTTTAATTATTAATATTTTAATTTACACATCCTTGGTATACTTGCCTCTCTAATACTGACTGGAAACCTCATCAACTGTTTTATTTTTTTCCTCTCTCTCTCTCTTTTTGTCTGTTGGAAAGATTTTTATATTCTGTACATGAATACAGTGATATTATTTACAATTTGGAAAGGACACGCCTTCATCTGGGTATATGTGTTTGCTTTTTCAAGAGTAAAAAAAACAAAAGAAACAAGATTAGAAAATACCTCTAGGTTGTATAAAGACAGTGCTGTACTGTACTAGATTAACCTGTTTTCAGTGTGAATGGATGATGTTGGTCTAGCCGACCTGAAATACTCTGCACATAAAGGAAAAAAAAATCATAACTAAAATGTCAGTTATAATTAAAGGGCAGTTTCCTAAATATAGTCAGTATTTACTATCGTTGGACTTTTGCTTTAGATTTAGCAGTGTTATCAAAATATGCAAAATTTGTCCCTATTTTCTTTTCATATGAAGGAAAACAAATGAACTATTAAGACGTAACCCTCCCCAAACAGCCCTGTGATCTTTTTCTGCTCCGTTTTGAATGAACAAAGTTTTTTTTGTAACTCCAGTGTCTTTTTATCATATTTATTCAACTGCGACGTATTGTTCATTTAAAGGTTAATCTAGTAAAGATGAAGGTACCAATGTATCATCTCAAAACCTTAGCATGGCAAGTGTAATTTATTGTCATCAATGGCTCCATTTGTGACATGAGGCTTTGTTTATGATATTGTTGTACAAGTGACCATGTTTTGAAGTACAAAAAAATGGAGAAAAAGAATATAAAATGTACAACAATGGTCCTGCAAAGGATTTAAAATTATGTTGTATTTCCATGAAATAAAAAACGTTTAACTGAAATAATGAAGTTGTGTGTTGTGATATTGGTTGTCAGTGGGTTCTGCCTTTCAAGTGCTCTTTCTGAGTATTAATGGTGTAAATGTGACTTTCACAAGGGGAGTTTAATTTCTAGGATTACACATATACTATACATGGTTGATGTTTTTTTTTAAATGCAGATTTTGATATTTCTTTAATTAAATATCTTAAGATCACCAGCTACACACCTGGCTGTGTAAAGGAAGGTTTGAAACATAACATAGGGAGACTTTTTTATGCATATAATATAATATATATAATATAATATATATAAGAATGTGCTGTGGTGCGATGATTGACTTGCCTCTCTCCCAGTGTGAGCTGGGGAGGCCCCTGCTTCACTTATTATGAACAATAACAGACGGGTGGGTTGTGAAAACGCCACAGAAGCACATTTATCTCAGGCACTTCCTGGTTTAGTGGAGGTTTGGGCGGAAATATGAGTGGATGCGCTGTGACGTCATCCGGGCCTGGATGCCTATTGGCCAGGCGTCAGTAAACGTGCGATTGACGTTATTTTGAAATTTCAGCGGCGAAGCGTCTGTTGTTGTGTCACCAGGAGCTGCACTACAGCCTCAGCAGCACGGCTGGAAATTATAAATAAGTTACAGACACTGGATTTAAAATGTCTTTTTCAAGAGCCCCTTTGAAAAGGTTCAACGACAACGTGGGTAAGTAGCGTCCAAAAGCTAGCAGCATGTAGCATGTTAGCAAATGAAACCAATGGTTTTCAACGGTGGCTAAGGAGCTTAGGTTAGCAAACATGCGTAGTTAGCTGTTGGTAAAGCAAACGTTAACTAGATAGTAACACCTTATCGTGTATCCTGTTAGCATCACCGAAGTTTATGTGCTCAAGTTAGCAACCTAACGCAGATAATATGCTGATACTAACCAAAAAGTAGCGCCAGTACCTTGTCTAAAGTTGTGCTCTTGGCCGTAGGCTGTGCCCCTCCACCGGGGACCTATGAGGTTAAACCTGGGGACCTGAAGGGAGCTGCCTCCTTCGACAAATCTGATCGTTTCAAATTTATTAAGGCAGGTGGGTAAATATGAGACAGCGACACAAGGAAAGCAAACTAAGGTATAAATGTTATCTAAAACACAATGTATTTTTTTGTGACTTATTTTCATTATTCATCTGTCCAGCCGCTCTGCCACCACCATCTCCCTCCAGAAATGCCCTGGTGTCACCTGTCCGTAGGACTTTGTCCGTTGACGGTCTTGTACGTTTTCTTTTATTTCACCATTTCAACGCCACTTGTGTGACTCTTCAGAAACCGATGTCCCAGTCCCACAACGGCTCAGGTTATTCAGCTAACCCTCTCTATGTCTTATGAAAACCTAGGTTGAAGAGTCAAGTGTAAAGAAAGAGAAGAATGCCATGACCGTGGAGAGGAAGCAGCAGAAACTCCTGGAGAAAGAGGTACACCTCATCAGAAGTGCTATTATTAGTTTAGCAGTATTGGTCGTAACCGTTCAACTGGTAAAGGAACAGATGTTCATGCTGTCATTGTTCCTATTATGGGTGTTGAAGTAATAATCTCAGCTTTGTCTCCCTCCAGATAAGATCCCTGGTTCAGCAGCGAGGGGAGCAGGACCGTCGCTTGCTGGCTGTGGATGAGGACCTGAGGAAGGTGGAGGCCAAGCTGCTGGCTGCGGTCAGGGAGAAGACGGGCCTTGCTGCCAATGTTACCACCCTGGAGAGACAGCGGGCTGAGCTCAAGAAAGTCAATGAGTTCCTAAAAAACAAGGTGTGCTTGTTTATTTCTATTTCTATTTAGGTTTTGGTATATGTAGGGATTTAATTAAATTTTTTTATATTTCTAGTCTGACTGAGTACATGTTTGTTTTAGGTTTCTGCTGACACTACAAAAAAGAGAATCAATTCTCTCACAATGGAGTTGATGGAGGCTAGGAACACGTTGGATGTTAAAAACAAGGTATGACTTCTGTTCACACATTTCCCTCATTATCTAATAAAATCATTATCTTCATTAATTTAATCACAGCCAATCACACAACAACGTTAAGTCAGAGCTTATGAGCTCAGGCGCAGTAGATGCTTGTGTATAATGTGTGCGTGCGTGTGTCCAGGAGTTAAGTGTCCTGCAGATTAACACTGAGGGCCAACTGAAAGTCCTAGAAACTGACCTCCAAGCTGCCAGGGTTACTGTCACTGCTCTACAGGACAGGAATAAAGACTTAGGTAAGATTTAACAGCAGCAGATGGAAAAACACTTGCATGTATGGAGGAATAAAAGTGGGTGAACAGCAGTGATGAAGTAACTAAGGCTTGTGTTCTTAACCTTTTACAGAGGACCTTCATCAGGTGACCAAAGTTCAGAACGAAGAGCTGGAGAATGAGAATGCCAGACTGCATGGTGAGTTATGTGTTGGCTAGTTGCCAAGATTCTCAGCCTGTCTTTTGCACACAAGATGCATATGTCTGTATTATTGCCCCTGATGTACAGATAAACGCCACAGGTTACAGGTAACGGTGTTCCTGCTTATGTTTTCGGTTTTGTGTCCTGATGCTACCACTCATAATTGTATGCGTGTGTTTCTTTCTTTCTTTCTTTTTTTCTCCAGCTATAATACGGGAGCTGAGGGAGGAGATCAGAGTTGTGCAGGGATATTTGGACGTAGCCAATGACCAGATCCAGGTATGAACTGAGTCTGTAAGAGAGGATAAAATCCTGCACAAACTGACGTCTTTCCTCTATGTTCTAGTCAGGCTTTGTGAAAGACATGCTTGACCTGTTTGTCTTTGTAGGATCTCCGCCTGAAGCTCAGAGAGAAGACACAGGAAAACACTGTTACTAGTTCTCAGGCGGAGAAAATGAAGTAAGCAAATAGCTGGTGGTTCCCCTGAGCAAGACTAATCTCACCTGTATACATGATACTAATTTGCTATTTTTCCACAGGCAGCTTGAGACTGAACTAGAGCAATGGACTGCTGAGCTAGAAACCACTCAAGATGTGCTGAGACATAAAGAGGAGGAGGTGCAGAAATTCCAGCAAGACCTGGAGGCGTCAAAGGATGCTTTAGTGGGAATGGAGAGACGGTTGGAGGACCAAGAACTGGAGCTCAAGTCCTCACAAAAGTCAGTGAGCGACATGGAGGAGCAAATGAAGTCGGCCAAAGAAGAGGTTCAAGAATCTCAAGCAACAGTTCGACAGCAGGAGGCAGAGCTCACCAGACTGAGGGAGGTGCTCAGAAGGACGGAGAAGGAGCTGGATGAGAGAGTGGCACATTTGGAACAGAGGTGTATTTTCTCTGAGGAAGATAGAAGTATGTTCACCAAGTTAAAATGTTAGTTTGAATAGCATAAATAATCCGGCAGCACGTGCATATATTTATTTATTTATTTATTTTTGTTTTTAGGCAAGACTCAGGAGCAGGGATTGAGGAGAGTGGAGGAGTTGAAAACGGAGCTCTCCTTGCTAAAAGAGGCTAACAGAGAAGAGAAAAATAGACACACTGAGCTCCAGCAAGAACATTCTGCTGTTACTGAGGAACTGACGAAAGAAAAGGTTACACACACGTTGTTGTCTTATGTGGCCCGTTCTCTTGTAGATTCAGTTCAGCATCACCGAAGGCCAAAACTGTGTCTTTTCTCTTTTCCACAGGCACTTGTGGACTCTCTGTCTGTGCTTGTGGAGCAGGAGAGGGAGGAGTCTGAGGAGCGGATAAGAAACCTAAAGGAGGAGATGGAGGAGGTGCTGGGAGAGCTCGCTCTCTTGGAGGAGCAGGAGCAGAGGAGCCAGGGAATGGCAGAGAGGAGTCAAGAAGCCCTCAAGAAGTTGCAGGAGGAAAAAGCAGAGCTTGAGAGACAGCTGAGTGATAGCAGGACACTGTTGGAGAGGTGAGCAACCAAAGATCGAACATAGGGAAGTGTTGACAGAAAAGAAAAGGTAAAACTTGAGGGGCTGACGTCCTCTGGTTGGTTGGTTGGTTGGTCAATATGCTCTTTTCCAACAAAATTCTCATTGGTTGGACGATGGCTTGGGTTCTTATTAGTGCTGCTCTTATTAATGTAATGGTGGAATAATTCGGGCTGTAGTCAACCAAAGAAAATCTACATCAACTCAAATTTCACTCACTTGTCAACCAATCAACAGGTCGTTTGGGCAGGAAGGTTATTCCATCGTTACACTAATTCGTTCACTGCACTGTTAACACACATTATCTTGTGATGTGTTCGTCTTGCTGGGAATGGATGGGCGATCATTTCTCTGCTAATTCAGTCACTGAATAAGCACATGAATAAAAACGGAGCAGAAGAAAAAACATATGTTTGTGTGCTGACAACATACACACACCCACAACATACACTTCTTACGCACTCTGATATCAGTCACCCCCTTCAATCCAGTGCCAGTCCTCCACTAGTGATGAATTACACTATAATAAATACATAATCATAGTATAATATAAATGAGTATGGTATAATAAATAGTATAATATGGTAAATTATAGTATGATAAATACTATAGTGTAATAAATACACGAGAATAATTAAAGAGGAAGATTAGGGAGGATTTCCTTCCTATGAAAGTAACACCAGCGATTGGATTGAATTTGGTCAGACGAGCAGATTGACCAACCAACCAGACGCCCTACAAATAATCGTCCCTTTAATCAACCAATCGATTGGAGAGTATGTAAAACCTCAGGTGATCAAGATTTTCTTTGGTTAACTGCAGCCTTTAAAAATGTCGTGAACATTTTCAGCACACATATCAAGAGAAAGTTTGGAAGTCACACTTTAAAGACACTCTGCCCACCACACTTGCAAAACATCACCTTTATTGGATTTGTTGCCACTGGCTGTTTGTTACTATTTAGAGTCACAGGCAGCTGGGAGCATGTCCCAGCATTCACTGAGCATAAAGTAGAGAAAAATAATTGACAGGTTGCCAGACCGTCACTGGTTTGACACAGACAGTGGGTCACTGTCTATTTCTATTTAGGACCAATTTCAAGTTTGCAAGTTGCCTCACCACCTCATATTTGGAGTCTTGAGGGGAACCAGGGCACTCAGAGGGGAACATGTCTTTTGCTTTAATTAGACAGTTGAGAATGGAGACGGAGGGAAAATAGCAGGCATGACACTTCAACATCTTGTGCCAAACTTAAGATTGCAGTCTTTAGATGAGCACCTTAGAACTACGGCTGCAACTAAAAAACATTGTCATCATCAATGAATCTGTCAGGTATTTACTGGATTATTTTGTTTAAGTGTTTAGTCTGAAATGCAGGAAAGCCCTGGAAAATGCCTGACACTGTTTCTTAGTACCCAGCATGGCTCCTTTAATGGTCTTCTTTTGTCCCACCAGCAAAGATTTTCAGTTTTGACGAACAGAAGCAGCAAATGGCCACATTTGAGAAGCTAGGAGCCAATTAATGTTTGACGTTTCTGCTTGTGAAATGGGTGAATGATCACAGAAATGGTCAAATGAGAGAAAATTGATCTGCATTAATCTGTCGGACTAATCGGCTAATTGTTTCGGCTCTGCTCACAAAAACACATTGTTCTATTGTGCAACTCATCATCGACAGAACACTTTCAGATCTTGTATTGACAGGACCAGCATTTCAAAATGAGGTACTCCATGAGCATTAGAGGTTTGTCAAATCTGGGAAACTAAATAAAGAGATGTGAAATAGTCAGCGTTTGATGATGCTTGTATCAGTTCTATGACACCATGAATGATGTGTTTTTAGAGCAGCGAATTCAACCTACTTCTAACGCATCAAAACTGTGCGCTTGTCATTTTTAGTAAAAGCAATGATGTGGCATCGTTAAAGGAGGAGCATTCAGCAGCCATGAGAGAACTCCAAGAGACGCACGCAAACTCGCTGAGCAAGATGGCAGACGTCACAGAGCTGGAGAGGTGAGAGCTCAAGTGTCAGTGTTTCTTGAAGTATTCCTGAGATGTCAGTTTGATTTCTTGTTGGTGTTTAGCTCGAAATCCTTCACAGGTTCACAGACCGCTTGTTTTACTTTTCAGCACCAAAGAGGCTCTGAAGGGAGCAGAGGGAAGGCAGAACGAGCTGGAAGCGGAGATGGAGAGACTGACCCAGCAGACGAAGGAGGAGATGGACAAAGTGGTTCAACAGAAAGAGGAGGAGATCAACAGAGTGAAGGAGGGATTAGAGGAGCACCAGGAGAGACAGTTAGCTGAAGCAAAAGCCAGGGAGGAGAATTCAAGGTGTGCATCAAATTCACTTTCAGTCTGTGTTGAAATAACTGTCACTTTTCCGCACTTTTTATGTTCCGATTTTCCTCGACTTGACAGAAAGTTGCTGGAGGTGCAGGCTCACCTCGCGCAAAAAGATGAGGAGATGAAGGCCTTGGAGGCGAGCCACACAGCCCTGATCATTCAGCTACAGCTGCAGTCAAAGGAGAGGGAAGAGACACTGGGGCAACTGGAGGAACAGAGAGGTCAGAGTGTAACTCAGAAGGAAAAAGCCCAGAAACTGCTAGAGGAGGTCAGCCAGGAAAAAGAGGAAATAATGGAACAGCTCCAACAAGAAAGAGAAGCCAAAGCCAAAGTACAGGCAGCCCTTCAAGAGGAAAAGGGAGCATTGGAGGTTGAAAGGAAAGACCACCAGCAGGTCAGGTCGGAGGTGCTCAGACTACAGACCGAGCTTGAGAGAGTAGAAGAAGAAAGGAGGAGTCTTCTGTCTCAAGTAGAACTCAAAGACCAGTCCAGGCTTGCTGTTGAAAACCAACTTAACATGGCAGAGCAAGACAGAAACCAGCTTCAGTCTCGCCTGGATGAGATCGAACAAGGGGGCCTGAGCTTCAAGGCCCAATTAGACCTCGTGGAGGAGAATACACAGGATCTGCTGAGCAAGTTAGAAGAGGAACGACAAGACAGACGGGTCCTGCATGAGCAGGTAGCTGTACTGACTCAGGAAAAGGTTACACTGCAGTGGGAGATGGAGGAGCAGCGACAGGACCTCCAACGACAAATAACTGAAGCACAAGACAATAGGTGAGCAAGACAGGGTTTGTATGTAATTTAAAGTGGATTTTTTTCTTTCTTTGTTTGTTTGGTTTTTTTTTTTTACACATTGCAAATTTTAACCCGTCATTTCTTTGTTTCAAGCTCCCCAAGGGCAGAGACAGAACACTGGAGGAAACAATATGAGGATCTGTTTGCAAAAGTCAGGCCCTTCCAGGTCAGTAATTTCCATATGACTGACTGTGTGTAATGTGAAAGGTGTACTTGTAGCCACAGATAATCATCACCTCACTCTGTTGCTCCTCTGAGCTCTAACGAGCATCTTAGAGCCTTTTAGCTTATTGTTTTGGTTTCAAGGATGCCAGGATGCACTGTTTTTGATTCAGTCTCACTGCTCGTATCAGCTGTGTTTACGACCCCTGAATGCAGCCGCCAAAATTAGCAAAAGCTCTGTTGAACCCACTGCGTGTTGCCCGCTAAGTCAGCAACACAGTGGAGAGCTGGATTTTCTGGCCACTAGTCAGGTGGCCCTAAATGCAGCTCCAAACATGCTGTTGCTCTGTGCCTGTCTGATGTGTTAATAGGCAGTTTGCTGACATGTTTGCCATATGAAGGTGATAATGCTGCATGTCATAGTTGTGTTTACAGCTTACTGCGCTGCCTTCAGGCTTAAACTTAAAACCCTCTCAATGTCCCACAGGAACAGCTCAATGCGTTCGCAGCCGAGCGAAACGCACTGCTCAATGAAAATGGAGCAAACCAGGAGGAGCTGAACAAGTTGTCTGACGCTTACGCTCGTCTGCTGGGCCACCAGAACCAAAAGCAGAAGATCAAACATGTGATGAAGCTGAAGGACGAGAACATCTCCTTAAAACAGGTGACGCACAAGGACACGGCGCCGTCCGCCTCCCAAACCCCACATCACGTTTGGTCTCAGGCTCGAGTGTCTGCACTTCATCCCCATGTTTATTTTCTGGCTGTGTGTGTAGGAGATGTCTAAGCTTCGGTCCCTGGTGAACCGACAGAAGAGTGATCTGGAGCAGCTGAGGTCAAAGCTCCCCGGCGTTCCTCGCCGCAGGTTTGATCCCAGCAAAGCTTTCCAACACGACAAGGAGAACATGCAAACTGACACCAGTGAACCTCTTAAAGAAGGTGAGTATTAAACAGATCTCACTGCAACAACCTGAATCAGCACATGGCAGAATGTTGGATGTAGGAGAAGTGAACATTTTCACCTTATGCAGTTACTGAGATATTTGTATGGAAGCCTAATTTGCTGTTTGTTTTTTGCCAGGAAATCATTATGCGTAATGGAACTCTTCATCTACTGACAACTGACAACTAATTGGCTGCCAAATTAAACTTCTATGCTTTGGTCTTTTGAATACTTGTCCACCTCTTACTTGCAAAGCATAGTCAGCATAAAAATGTGAGATGCTTTTTTTTTTTTTTATTATTATTGATAAATGTGTTTGAATTTCATCCTTGTAGCATCCGTAACTCTTCTTAGGGTATAGCAGAATCAGTAACTATTTAATGTGCGATAGCTCTTAATGGGTCTTACTTCTTTGTAAATAAAGACAGATTTTACTACTCTTCTTTAAAAAAAAAAAAAAAAAAGTGTTGCTGAGTCGTTGATTAACCAGGTGTAAAAATGCTATGTACAAAGCCTTTTTCTTACTTCCATGTCTGCCCTCCGCCAGTAGAGAGCACTCCAGGACTGCAGCCACGTGTCGGAGCACAGCAAAAGGCTGTTATAAGCCATGTTTCACCCACACTATACACCAGCTACAAAGAACACAAATCACATCTTTGCAAAGAGGGGCCCTGGGTTATGGGTCATGAAGCTTTATTTCCTTCAGTAGATAAGACATAGCCATCAAGCATCGGGCCAGAAATGGACTTTTTAGAAGCTATGACAGGTGCCGGGTGTGGAGTGACGAGTCAGTCGCAGTAGCCCTCCAGGTGGTAAATGCTGCATGGCTTATGGCAGCACTGCTCCACGATGCCTCTCTTCACCTTGGGCTCATCGTGGCCAGACAGAGCCCTCCACAGCTGCTGCTCCTGTCTGGCCCTTTTAGACAGGAACCCTTTGAAGTGAAGTTTCCACAGCCTCGTGTTAAGTCGCTGTACAAACCTCCAGTTCCTCAAACTACCATTTAGATTGTTCACACTTTAATGGAGACTTAATGGCTAGGTAATCTGATCTCCCCAATCCATTTAGTCTTGTCAGTCTCTACTTCAAGAGGAGATATGACGGTGCTCCAACAGAGGCAATTGGAGCGGCGGCAAAGACAATTTTCCACATCGTGGACAATTAAGTTTCTAACCTAACCATATCATAGCTTACATCTCTAAAGTTAACTTCAAAACATCAGTAGAATTTTTGAGGCGGAAGATCCAAATAATGCGTTTTGGGAATAATGTAATGCGGAATTGGGGGATTTCACAAAATTTGCGATTGCTGGTTTTATCACATGTTGAAAGCAACAATAAGAGAGCAAAAGCGTGGCCACATTACTGATTGGAAAAGAGGCCGTAGACCGTCTTTGCACACTAATGATGTTTGGACAAATGCATAGATTTAGTTCAGGAAAGTTTACAGCATGATGTCTGTAAGCATTTTCCCTCCAGCTAAGATCCAAATTGGCATTCTCATTAGACTGAATCTGAACTTTAAACATAGTGGGCAGAGGCACAAAGCCAGCCTACGGTCTTGGGGTACTGTCACACTGTTCTTTTCTGATCTCCCACCATCAAGGGGACAATTAAGAACTTATTTTGCACAAGCCAAAGCTGTTCCCAGAGTTAAATTGGCCTTACCGAGCAGATGTTCCAGGTCCCGCTTGTGGGTTCGGCTTGGACTGTAGAAAAAGCCCCGTTCTCCGCATACGAAGTAGAGGGCATCCACCAAGTGGGAGCCACACAGGTGCTTGGCGGGGGCCGAGGACACCCCTGGAGAGTAGAGCGCCAGCAGTAACAGCATGGACAGCACCCATGGTGCCCTGGCCATAGGAGGGAGACCTTAGACGCAACACAAGGAAAAAAGAGTTCGTGCACAGTGCACATCTGATCAAATTTGTATGTGCTAGATTTAAAAAATAAATGGTAAAACTGAATCCACTTATCAATACTTAATACTGCAAGGCCAGATGGTTGAAAGCTAAAGGACGAAGTGATGTTTGATCAGACTGTTCTCGATGACACTCGGGGATAACAAGCCCACTTTCTGTTAATAACTTGAGATAGAGATATTTTGCGATGTTCCTGTGATATTCCTCCCAAAAGCTCCAGGCCTTCGGAGGATAATAGCTCAGAGACGACACAGAGCTCAAAATAAAGGGCTTTGAAGTGTGCAGAAAACTTGACAATTCACACTTTCATTAGGAATCAAAGGATGGGATAAAAAGCTGTGGTGAAACAAGGGCTGCAGAGAAGTCATGGGATGATGTTTGACTCAAATCTTTAAATCTTCCAAATTAGTGTGAGCCTATGCAGGCAGAGTCAAAGATTAAGTCAACTGACAGGGGATAATAACAATGTAATTACAACATCAAGTCCTGCAACAATTGGACAGTTTTAAAGTTTTAAATTCACAAAGTTTTAAATTCAAATAAATGGAATTGAATTGAAATTCCACCTCCAAACTGTTCTCCCTTTGATGTACTTTACATTAACAAAACAGCATTTTAGCGACCAGCTGTCCAAGGTTATGCTTAATGTTATTTCTCCCAAACTTCTATTGAAGTAAATTGAAAATTGATTTCTATTTTGATTCCTTTTGCTTTACTTTTATCCCAAGGTGAGCTTTATTGTATCAAAGCACCGTCTATTACAAGCTAAAAAGAGCGCCTGAGTCTCCAAGTCATCATTGTAGATACTGTCAGTGTATCTTCAAGGTCAGTCTCCACCTTGCTGTCCAGCTTAGCAGCTACAGTGCTCGAGAGTGGGAACGATCTGTCCAAGATTACAGAATTGTTATTAGTGTTATTAGTCAAATCCCATTTGTGATGGATATTCTCCGGGGTTGGAAGTTCAGCTCCATTTTCAAGGTGAAAAACATATTTAGCAGTCATTTAGAAACTATATAGACCTTTTGTGGACATCTTATAGTGTACTGCAGATTATTGGATCGAAGATGAATCATTTTAACAGTGCCTTTAACAATGCACCTGTGCCAGGCATTACAGCATTGGCAGAGCGCTCTTTCTGGCCTGCCACTCCTCTATCACTCTTGGCTCTAAGCCAGGCTGCTTGGCACAGTAGACTGGTTGAATTATAGATCCTGCTCGTGCTACTCTTTACTTTCATCCCTGGTTATTCTACACATTAATTTTAAAAGTTGAAATCTTGAGGGAATACAGAGAAACTTGCTTACCTGTGTTTGAGGCCTCAGTGCAGCGGAACAACTGGTAGTTGCAGATCAAAAGGGCCTTGGCCTTCAGGACGGGGAACAGAGAACATCTCTACTTGGCCACCTTTCTCCTTTATAACTCCCCACCTCCACCTGGCCTTTGTCAGCCTCAGCGGAAAATTCTAAGGTCCTCTCATTAACACCCTGTCCTGTAAGCATGCTGATCTGCTCTTGAGTGGCACTAGCAGAGTTGAGAAGGCAGTCACGTAGAGCGATACCCAATTCAACCCCTGCTGGGTGGTGTCCCGACTGACACAGTTCACTCGCTGACAGACAAACACCATATGCCATGTTCTGATCACATTGTGTAGATTAGACGGCTTCCAGGTTCGTTAGTGACCACTAGTGGTGTGTTTAAGGCGGAGCCGTGTGCATGAGTAGTGACTAATGAGAATGAGGTTATTTTTGTTATCAGTCTGTCCTGCAAGTCAGACAAAAAATGACTGACTACATGTTAGAAATGTCCTAAAATAGAATAATAAAATAAGTAATCTAAGATCTGCTGAAATGTGGATATTAAGATTCTTATATTCTAGAACAGAAAGCTGTGTTGGTGCTAGTTTCGGTACTATTTTCAATGTAGTTTTGCATAAATGTATTCCGGTGATGTGTCAGTAAAAACAAAAATCTAAAAAAAAATCTATTGCTTGTACAAGGCAAATGTAATAGAAATGAAAATCTAATTCTTTAGAGGAAAAAAGTGATTTAGTCTTCTGTTAAATCCTGGTTTTATTGCAAAGGATTTGTCTTTCTCTTGTCATGTGCAGCAGCTGTCCTTTTGAATTTCAGTGTGCCTACAGTATCTGGGGGTGGGCCAAATTTAGATGAGAGGTTACACACAGTATAATTTTATATCAAATGATGATTCAATTCTCAGGCCCTCAGGAAGCCACACAGATCTGTGCTATCACCTCTTTGCCTCTGCGGTTAAATTTCTTTTTTGATATTTATAGTGCATATCTACAGGAGACTAACCGTGAGGACAATATCAGTACTGACTGAACATATTTCTATAAATAAACTGATTCCAGGATACTTTAATTTCTGAATCGTTATATAAAATATATGTTTTGTATATATATGTTTGTGCACAATGAGGCTTTTATTTTGTAGAGCCATTTAATTCTCACTAAAAAACATATTTTATAACATGTACTAATCATACATTGCTACTCTGGGGACAAAACCTCACAAAAAATTGACAAGTTCAGTATATTCATCGTGTGTGGCAGATTTGACGTCTCTCAGTGACTCTCAGGGGTCAGCTCTCCAGTTTTTAGCTTCAGGAAACGGAGGCGCATGTTGATGAGTATCAGCTGAACTGTCCTTAGGAGCAGAAATAATACGGTGTCTAAAAATGTGTCACATTCACCTTTTAGCTGCCATGCAGCGTCGAATTTAAATGTATTCACCAGCTGCATGCTCACCTTGAAAAAGATCCCAGTGGCCAATAAATCTGAGTCTGTTCTATAAATGAGACAGATTTCTGTAATTTTGCTTTAACCCGAACAACTTCTGGAACCAAAAGGTCTTGAGATTGATAGAGCTATCACTTCTAATGGCCCCAACATCGACTCCTGAAGCTCTTGGATCATGTCATGTTTTTTTAAACATTCGTGTCTGCGTGTGATACAGATCTGTGTTTGCATGCTGCTATGCTTTTCCTGTCTCTATACTGAAGGATCACATGTGGCTGGGATTCTTTTTGCAAATTACACTTAAATAAAAGCAGTAAATAAATAAATAAATGTCTGGACCTTATATACTGTAGATGGATCCATCTGCCTGTAACTCTTGCCGCTTCATGTATCTTTTCTACATATTTTCCATTGGAGGCTCCACTAGCAACAGACTGACAGAAATGCCAGCATGTGTATACATGCATACATGCTTTTTTAAAGAGAGATGAAATCATATTTCTGGTGCATTTCACACAGTAGGGTATAATACTCTGAAAGGGGAATCTGCAATAAGCTTGCATTCTATCCTCCTTGATACAAAATTAATTGCAACATGAAAGCCAGAATACAGAAAATGTGGAAATTTTACCAACACAGTCTGAGGCTAATTAAACCAAAGTTCAACTTGTTGTTCATTTATCTTCCACAAGGGGAATAAAAGCCGCTTGTAATGAGTTGACAGTAAAAAATGTTGTAACTTTTTAGCATTTTTGATGTATAACATTTTACAAGCCGATGCGATCAAATGCTCTTTTAGTAAAGTAAGACAAAGAACATCACATAAAGGTCCGTGTGTGTTAGAGTGGCTTTTGGGCACTGCAGAAATTACCCGAAGCAGATGTTCATTTCCTTTAATTTTTTTTTTTTTTTTTAGTGAAATGGCAGTGGAGGGGGAGGGCAGGTCTTTCTAAACCTTGCTAATGAAAGAAGGGTCTTTGGAGGAATGATAAAAGAGACAGGTGGGAAGAAAGCGATCCAGCACCTTGGCACAGCGATTTGAAGAGGTGTTAAATGCAGAACCTGGAAAGGTCCAACTTTGCCATGCTTTGAAACTCGTTCCTCGAGGGAACAGTGCAAAGTGGTAAGAGCTGCGAACAACAGGCACATCCTCCTCTCCCCGGTCACATGGCTTCTTCAAACACGCACATCAAATAGCAGAGGACTAGCAGGCGCCCTAGACATGCAGAGACAGACAGAAGTTGGGTGGAAAGTCGGCTGGGTCCCCAAGGTGGGAGTTGCATAACTCGTCTTCTCTTCTACTGCGTTTGAGGAGATAAAAGGGAGTGAGGAGTTCAGCCTGGTGAGATGTTGTTAATCTGCTCTGATAGCGAGCCTTTTTACTCCCATAATTATCCCCGACTTTCTGAGGATGGAAACTGAGACTTGGAACATCAAAAAAGGAAATCATTGACTTACGCAGCAGACAACAGAAACAGCTTGGATCATTATGTTTTTATGTGAGAGTCTGAACTGTAAGAAGGCAGAAGTAATGAGACAGATTTCCATAAGTCAACTTTGAGGTTCGGATACTGATACAAAAGCTCCATGAAGATTCCTCTGTGCTTAGACTGAGCAAATCTTTGAATACTGAACGACTGCCATTAAAAATCACTACGGGCTGACAAGAGACTGCATCCAAAAAAAAAAAAAGTTACCTTCTCCAGCAAGGGCAAATGGTTGGTATTCTGGCAGGTCAAGCAGCTCTGTCATATGCAAACATTGTCTCATGCACGTGTGCGCATACACACCAAAGACAGACTGGACACGTCGGCTTGTTCCAGACACTGCCCTCCATGTGTGCCACGGCCTGCTGGCTCAGATCCATGACAGAACACCACAGAGTTTCAGAAATCGCTGGTGTCTGAGCGTGTGTGTGTGTGTGTGACTGTGAGTGAGAGGGCTGCCCTGGTGTCTGCACTCTCCTGTGCCAGTGACAGTCGCTAATGCCGTACTAACCTCTGTCATGACCTACTTTGCTATGTCACCTCTGTCCGGACCTTTACAGACACACACGCGCATTAATTATGAATAATCTCTTTGTGATTCCATAGACATTTTTTTTTTAAAACCTGGACTTTATTCATAGCGCAGACACACACACACACACACACACACACGTTTGAGCAGATTAGAATCAGTTGACAGGTTGGGGTGGGGAAGAGAGCTTGGTAAGAACATGGTTTGACAGCTGAGAAAATGACTACATGTTATAAATGTGACAAGTCCCCAAGAGAGAGGTGAGGCAGGACAGAATGATGGCCAGTTTGATTTTCAGGCCAGAGAATAGATTTCTATTTAAACCCTCATGTGACCGGCCTTTTCAAGTTGAGCTCAGCCTGAGACAAGAGAATTCAATTTAGAATTGGCATTTTTCTAGTTTGCGTGAGGCGTCCTTTAGTTTGATGGATTGATATGAGAGCGCCTCGCCTCCTTGTCTAAAGGCTTTTTTCTTTCACACCAAATCTGAAGGGAGAGGGATGTTGTGTCCCTCCCAGCTGACTATTATAACCCTTCAATGCAACACTGAGAAGTGGTATCAACGTGAAATGTGCTTGATCTCTGGCGTCTCTCATCGGAAGAGGGTGTTGATTCTCTTCAGCTCGGGATTGACGTGATACAGTCTTTGTCTTGTTGTTGCTGACAGCATTCAAAATTGGCTGCATCTAAAGGTTGAGAGACTGCAGCCGTGCTAGCGGCTCAGTGTTTAGGCACAGCCGTGCATTGAGCTACATGCTAACATCAGCATGCTAACATGCTCATAGTGGCAAGGCTGTGACAAGTGACAATTACACCTGATGTCCAATATGGGAACGTGAATGCGTGCCCCAAATTTCACAGCAATCCATCAAATAGTTGTTGAGATATTTCACTCTGGACCAAAGTGGTGTCATCTGCCTTGCTGCAAGAGTGGCTAATCAGTAGGTAGAGCATTATATGGTAGAATTTTTGCTAGTTATTTTGATGTCAAAGTGTAAGAAATTGTTTTCACTTTTACCAAGAATCCCTTGGTAGTCACAGAGTAGGATGATGGAGTTAAATCTTGAGGATTATAGCAAAGCTGCTAAGGAACGCTTGTGTGGGAGTGTGTTTGTGTTTGTGCGTGTGTGTGTGTGTGTGTGCGTGCGTGCGCGTGTCCACACATGTTTGCCCAAATCGATATGTCTGGTATCACCCCCCTGAGTCCGTCTCCCCCTGCTCTTAGAGATAAAGTGGAGAAAGCAGACCTACAGCCAGACATATGAGTGGGATTAACAACAGGCGCTTATTTGCGAGAAGAAAAGAGGCAAAAGCTAAAGATAGAGGGATTTCAACACTTTTCATTATTTTGTGGAGAATGCGTACAGCAGGTACTGTCAGGGAAAAGGTCAGAATCAATCAATCCAATGTTCCCTGCCAACCTGCCTCAAATTGCATATTGACTCAGTGTAACGGTCTCCAAACTACTGGATTAGATGCATGTTGACAACTTAAATGCTACACTGGAGCTTTTTTGGAGTAGCATCTATATGCCGTTGTTGGGTATCTCAGGGATTTGAGTTGATGTTGCTAAGCCCGAGCTGTTCATCTCTTCCTCGAAAACTTTCTCTCATACATTGCGCGGGTGTGAATGCAAGCAAGAGAGAGGTGCTGGTGGTTAAGGGGAGGAATGCCAAACACGTCCATGTTTGTGTGTGTGTGTGCATGTATACCTGACACCCCAGAGTTATCTCGATCTGTAGCTGTCTGCTATCTACAGGAGCTGTCAGAGAGCGATATATATAAGCAGTGTGTAGTTGCAAGGAAGGGCTGTACGTTGCCTTGTTGGCTCCCACCGACTTCTCATATAGCATGTTGGACTTTGATATGTCAATGAGAGCCTTTCATGTTGTCTGTGACAGAATGTGTGGGCCGGTGCATGAGTGTGTGTGTGTGTGTGTGTGTGTGTGTGGCCATGCATGTGTTTTACTCTTTTGCTCAAGATCAGGAGGGAGATGCTTCAGATGTGTTGTCCTTTCATTCCAGAGTCCCTCTTTGAGGTAAGAGGATCCCATGGAAACGTAACATTTCATTGTGGCTTGCTGCAGATAAAGATTGAATTATCTGTGTTCTCCTTAAATCCCCATTCAATTTTTTTAAACAGGGATAAAAGATTTTGTCTGTGGCGCCTGAGGAGCTGTGTACCCCGCTGTTTGGTAATATCTGAAATTAATTCCTCCACCCGTCCCAGTTGGGCCTAAACAATTCAAGGGCAGCGTTAGATCCTCAAATTGAGAATTTACTGAAAGGCCTTTGCAACACAGCCAGTGATAGTGTTTTTGTTAACCATAATTCCATTTATCATTACTGTGTCCTGGCACAAATTGGTTTATATAGCCCAAACAACAAACTATATGTGACACTCAATCACAAGGGTTGTTACCAGTTAATGGAAGCAGAGTTTTGCTCAGTTTTAGTGAAAACGAAAGAAGATAATTCTTTGAAGCAGAGAACTCCCCTCTGAGTCGCCTCAACGCAGAATTTCAACCAACAGAATGAAGATAGGTGAAACTAGAGGACCACGAGGTTTTCTGATACTGCACACAAGAATTGTTCATTCTTTCCAAGGATGGCTCGCTCCATAATTTAACAGTGTCTGGACCTGAGCTTCTCATCCACACAGTATTTTTTCACTATAGAGAATACACTCACACACACATGCACTTTCACCTTGCACACTGTGTGACTGGCTTTTGCCCTTGCCCTGAAGACGGCTGTCTCAGGATGCGAATCCTGCTGAATGCAGATTCTGCGTCATGGTCTTTATTTAATCTGCAAATATGAGAACATGTAGACGGGGCTAATAGAATATGGCAGTAATGCCTTTGGATGAGGTTAAAAGGGCTTCCTTTTCAACTATATCATCGCTGATCGCTGAGGTTTACAGCAATAAGTAATATATTTTTTCCCTTTTCCTTTGTGAAAACGGTGGTTTAGACAAACGGAAATATTTTAAAACTGGCATTTTAGTCAAACCTGTATCGGTTTATTTCGTTTTTTGGTGAAATGGGGGCAGTGCAACATTGAAATGTTATCGCTTTTAAAAATTGGTATGGGAAACCCGTCAGCCAACATTGGCTTATTTGCACCTGGAGAAGACATGAGCAGCATTAGCTTTCATGTGAAGTTGTGTTTGTGTTCACCGATGAATAGTAATGTCCAATATTCACTCTTCTCTCAGCTCTGTTTCAGCTTCAACCAACTCCTGAGAAAAAACATATTTAACCGTTTAGCTGCTAAATGCTTTTATGCTCACCAGCTAGTTGCTATCTTTGCCTGTCTTCAGTTTGCTGCTGGTTAAAGGCTTTATCCAATTTTTTTTCTCAGAATAAAGCTAAAAACCTGCCTACATCACCTGAACATTCTGATAATTCTTTGTAGGTTGTGAAAGTTGTCACATTGTGAATATAAAGACTTTAAACTGAGCATATTTTAAGTTAAATGTGCTCATTTTGTCATGACGGTGCTTGCTAAACGTAAGACCAGTACATTTATGATGTTGTTGTCTAAGAGTCTCATTCCTTTTAGCCGACAACACTAATGTAGTGTCTTCAAACCAAAGAAAATTACACAGAAAACTATGTGATTTACCTTGTTGACACATTGTTGAAATCAACAGCATAAAGCTGCGAGACAATGATACACTTTGGAGGCGTCCATGTATTTCAACATTTGCAACAGCTGCAGGCTTCACCACATTCTGCTGCACCAGATGTAAACAAGAGGAAACATCTATCTAAGGCGAGCAAAGAATCCCAAAAGCGAGAGAGACATAACTCAGTCAAAGGTGAGGGTAAATATTAGTTCAGAAGCCTTCACACCAACAACCAGCTAAAGGACAAAAAGGGATTGAAATATGACTCAGACCGTTCGGAAAGTTAAAGATTCCAGCTTTAAGCGTTAAAACGGGCAAAAAAGTGCTTTAATAAAGCAAACAGCACAGATGATTTAGTGTGGCCAACCTGACTTGTCACAGAGGCAATCCTTCTAATAGAACCGCTCTGATTTATCACTGAGACTCTCCACAATAGAGACTGTAATGGGCTTTATTCATATTTTTATTTTATGAAACACGATGAAAGGGGTCATGGTGGCCATTAAGTGGATTAATGGTATGTGTTGGGTAAAGAAGATGCTATAAAGTCTTAAAAGTTAATGCTGTCATCTGCGGACTTCTGTCCTGATGGAGTGGGAGGGGCCACGCGCAGCTAATAGACATAATTCAGCCAGGTAATGGCGGATCACTGGGCGACAAGATGGATATCACTTGGCAATGTTATGGGGTGTGTCGTGGTGTGTTGGCACATTTACGCAGGTTATTTATGCTCCATAATGAAGAGCATAATGAAAATTGGACACAACTATAAATATGAGCAGGGAGAGCGTAATGTGGAGGGATAATCATTGATGCAATTAAGGTGTCGTACACATGCAGTGTGAGCCTGGCCTCCCCTGACTCTCTCCTCTTCCTTTCACCAGGGCTGTATTTTATCCTGAAACATCACATTCAGTCAGCCGGGGGATGTCAGCATAAATCCCCAGCTCTTGCACAAGGAGGCTGGCATTTTAAATATGTTAATGCCAAAGCAATAAAGTCTTTAGTTAATCTGTCTCCGCGGTTATTGACAACTACTGTTACATTGTTTGTGGTATTTCTGCGTCTTAATTGCCGTGCGGGTGTCTGTCCCTTGACTCTGCTCTTACTGTGTGCAAATGTGGGGACTATGAAAGTTAAAGAATGTTGACTGCACATTTTGGCGCTCTGTCAGAACTGTCATTCTATGAGTGAGCGAGCGAGGGAGGGGGGAGAGAGAGGGGAGGGAAAGTCGGGTCAGGAGATCTGGGAGGCAGAGAGATGGAGACAGATGAGAAAGGGAGTCCGGGAGCTGAAGTGACCCTGCGGACCAGATGCTGATAAACTGCCATCACTGAGCACTCTGTCAGGTCTGCCTCTCATCTGTCACTGTCATCCTGCTGCATTTCACCCTTTTCTCCTCCTCCTCCTCCTCCTCCTCCTCCCCTTCTTCTTACTTCTCTTCCCCTCCTCACCGCCTCTGCATCCTGTTTCTTTCCATCCTCCCGTAGAGATTCCTTCACTTACCTTTGCTTCCTCGTTTTAAATACCTCACACATACATTGAATGTTTCACAGAAGGCATGTTCAGCTCGTAGGAAATGACCTGCAGCTGTGACCGTTATTTTGACAGACTCAGGGAGGACATGTTGGAGGACACTGTGGTTGCTAGGTGCCTTGTGCTCAAATGAGAAAGAAGTTGCAGTGGGATGCCAGCATGTTGTTTGATGCTTCCTGTGAAATATGTTATGTGTGGTCACATGTTGGTGGACCGACATAAACTTTCATGACTGACAATAAGCTACAGAGATGATGATTTTCACGTTTGGAGTCTCACAGCCCCGTGGTTGTATATGCTGATACGTGCAGAGTTGTGAGGATGAAATGGAGTGAGCATATGCAGGGGGTGGATGTCCTGCACATAAAGTTCCTTCAGACCCTTAACCTCTGGTGTTAGTAGCTTAATAGCGACTGGCTGTGTGGTCTTGTGTGTATGCAGCACATTTTTTACTGCGTGTGTGAGGTGAATGCCTAAGCGTTAAGTAGCCTTATCCATACACGCTTCATCTTTCTTTGAAACAATGATCTTACATCATTTGACAGAGAACAGTGGATTCCAAGTATTTCTTCTTGAGCTTGAACATTTAACGTAGTATGTGGGTGCAGTGCAGTTTTAAGATATTAGAAATCAAAGATTTGGTAAAATATATCACAAAAATGACATCTTTAGAGATTATTCTTCCTTTTATAATAACGCTGCAAAGGTATAACTTGAACTCGTAAATGAGTTTTGATTAAAGGAAGTCAAACCATGCGCCTGTATTGAGCCGTGTATCCTTCGATCTAAAAGTAAAATATGTAAAGGGGCAGAGAATGCTGCGTCCTTGCTCGGCAACAGGGGTTGGGCAGAAATCCCTCAGGTTAATCTGTCTAATAGCAACTATCCTGGCTGTCACAACTAGGCTGGGACAGCCACTTGCAGGCTCAGATGACTTTGTTTTGTCCCTGTCAGAGAAAGCCCAACTGATTGGGACCGTGTGTGTGTGTGTTTGTGTATCTTTATGTGTGTCTCTCAAAATAGAGCCACATAGACATTGATTTGTGTTTGCTGGAACAGATCAAATTGTCCCCTCATGCTTGTACCCACTTTTCCATGGCAGAGTGTGTGTGTGTGTGTGTGTGTGTGTGTGTGTGTGTCTGTGTGTGTGGCATCCTGATTCCCGGGCCAAACCCTGTCATTTTGCGCCTGTCACTTTCTGTTAAGTGTAGCTCACACTCCTTCCTTAATTCCCTACATTCCCTTGTCGCCTCCAACGTCAATCCAGACGCTCATAAACAGCATTTCTCAAAATGGCATCCGATTCATTACACCCCGCCACACACAAAGAAGGGAGAATACAACCACCCCCGCCTACACACACAAACATAGCAGTTTCTGGTATTGTGCCAATTCTTCAGCTTAATTTCTCTCAGAACCAAAGTCTTTTGAATATTTTGTTTTGTTGCTGTCTACCAGGCCTTCAACATATGTTATATGGACGCTGTTAAAAAAGAATCTTATAAGTGTATAGATTTTACCACTGGGGATCCCATTAGTGTAAGGTGAACAGCTTATCCTAAGTGTTAACTTGATACTGCATATCTTCACACTGATGGTGCTTATGTTTAAAACCATAATCCTTAAGATTGTCATGAAATCAATTTATGGCATTATTTTTCTGCAATAGCTTGTAATTAGCTCTTTGTATATAATTTTCTATGGTTTGTGGCGTGGTCCGCCACCCACACAAGTTCCAGATGTGAGTGACATTAGCCTATGCATCATGATTAATTAATATTTAGGCATAAATATTGTATGTTGCTCTCATGAAACATTAAACTACAAAGCTCTCCCCAGTGATAAAGCATAATGCTAAACTAACATACAGTTGCTTAAAACCCCTATCATTTGATTTGGTCTGAACATTTTTGACTTAGGTGGCTACCAGTGATGATGATAAAAGTGGAAAACTTTTGTTAACCCCTTGAAGGTCCTCAGAAATAATCACGTTAAAGATCCTTACACACATAAATGTGTATGCATAAAAACAAGCCATAAAAATGTTAAAAATCTTTCTTTTTTTTTAAATAGTTTTTTAGACCAGCATCAGCCTTAATCATACATATCAAATTTTAATTAGTTTTTTAAAAAATTAACCCTTAAATTGCCATGTTTTTGTCATGATGCGCATCATTTTATGGTCTAAAATACACAAAAAATACATGAAAAAAATTGAGAACTCTGAAAAATTCACCATCTTGCAAAATTATAAGCAATATGCATGAAAAACTGATAAAATATGCTAAAAATAAAAATCACAACACACTAGAAAGTGCTGAAGACCCTCAAAGGGTTAAATGTTAAAAGTTAAATGTTTTTAATTGTTTTTAACGTCTTTTTCCTGCTGCTGACTGGCGTGTAAGCCTGAGTAAAATAATGTGTTATTTGTACTCAATGTATACCTTTAACTTTAATAATGGAAGTATTAGATAAAATGCATCATTTATTTTTACCCAGGGCAGAAAAACTCAAAAACAAGCTGACAGAGGCACAGTCCTGACATATTTTTGTTTCATAATGTTGTTACTTACTTACCAGCAAATACAGAGAAACATCATCCTACTGGAGTTATGTTTCTGGCAACCTGACAACTTTGAATCCAATAATCACCAGAGAATTGTCGGAGGGAATATGTCCACCTGTTTACCTGACATTTGGTGCTGGGCAGGTAGCATACAGTGTGTTTATCAGAGCTTGTTTGCCCTGAAGCTATCTGGTAACATAGATAGTCAGAATCACTATATAGCCCTGTTGCACCTGCCCCCTCCAGCTCCTCAACAGCTGTCTGTCTGAGCTCTGGATGTATGGTCCAGACTGTGATGTGGTGTGGATGGTACTCTTGTAGTTGATGAACACCCACTGTGTCAGGTCCAGTCAAGTCAGCTACATTTTTTCAATCAATTAATCCATCAATCATCTATACCCACTTATCCTCCCCGGTGGCTGGTCCATTCTAGCTCTAATTGGGTAAGTAGGAAAGGTCAGTTTCATAAGAGTGCAACCAGCCAGTAACTGCAGCAGTAGCTCCTGGTATGTCTGCAGCCTCAGGAGGGTAGACAGGTGCTGCTCTGCACCCTTTGCTCTGCGCTCTATGCTGGAAAAGATACATGTTGACTGGGTATCGTTCACAGGCCGAGTGTAGCTAGTAAACAATACAGAACTACACAATAATACGAAGAATCATTACAGTAGGGGGTTATGGTTATCATTATTATACCTTGGCATAGTCAAAAAGCTCACATCTTCCTTAATTAAAGCTAGATTTTGAAAGTATCCAACCAAGAATATCCCACCCGTCCCTTCATGTTTTTCCTCCAAAGCCACTCCCCCACAACACATGAACGTGTGCTGACTGTCTAAAAGAAGTGGACGCAGCCTCCGGGTCTACAAAGTGAAGTGAAATACATTAAACCCGCAATTTTTAAGGTAGTCAGATCGTATAGAAGTCTATGAGAAAATGACCCTCCTCACTTGATTGATACACTTTCTTAATGAGTTCATGGTCTCAATCATTAGTTTCAAGTCTTCTTTAATACAGCAGGATGTTCATTTTACAAATCACGGTCCTATATAGAGTAAAATTGATGGTAAAGCAGAGCATGCTCGAGGTGGTGATGACGTCACGGTGGTTATAGTGTATGGCCTGGCTCAACATTACTGCTTTCTCTGCTATTTTTATGCACCTAGCTTGCTAGCTTTAGCCTTGTGGAAGACTGCGGTCATATGCAATGGCTGCACTTGCAGCGTGAATGCAGATAAGTCTCTGACAGCCCTGTGACAGCAGTTTTTTTTTGTCAAACTATTTAATTTATTGATTGCTGTCTGTCTGTTTTCAATAAGTATGACGAAAATGCTCCTAAAATAAGTTGCAGACCCTGCCTTTAATCACTGACACAGTGCACCACCCGGCGAGCACGCCAAGTGTCCCAAATCAAACGTACCCAGGATGTTACCTGACCGACAGGTGCATGCTGGGTCACGCTACCACGGTAACTCCTGGCGCGCTTTCTCCATGCCATAAGTTTGCCTACTTTACCGAGGAATTTCTAACTTTATTCATCGAACGAGAAGAAGCTCAGCACGCCTCCCCATGTCTGAAAACTCCCGAGGAGAGGGTTTTTAATAAACTCTGAGGCTGAACGAGCAGAGGAGCTGGACCTGGAGCAGGTCGTGGAGGACTTGACGGTGCACGCGCAGCTCAGACAGGTGAGTACAGCAGCAGCCTCACTGTGGAGGACGTGACTCACTGCGTCACCTAGCAACGTAGCCTTGTAGAGCTGCTGAGACTGTCCGGCTGTCTTTACTGTAACATGTCTGTCATGGAGATGGATGGACGTGTGTATGTAGATGTGTTGTTTTATCTCTCTCTCTCTCTCTCTCTGTGTGTGTGTGTGGTTGAGTTTACATGGTTGATACATCTCTGTTGGTTGCCTTGATGATGCTGGTAAAGCAGCACTTATTTAATTTCTATAGCTTTGTGATGCCTGTTGCACTCACCATGGTTGGTACATTTAGTTTAATTGTCTGAGTTTGGTCTCTTTTCTGTTTAATCCCAGTGAGGCTACACTGAGATATGAAATGGTTGCATCATTGTAATTGATAATCAGCTGCATGCACAGGCCGCAAAGTGCTTCTATAGAAAATGACCATAGGACACACTGGCTGAGCGGGGTGGTTGTTGTTCCACTTGTGTGTATGGGGACAATAAATACAAGTCATTTTGTATTTTAAAGGTAGACTTTAATCTAAGAGTAGCATCATACATCAGCCCTCCCCATAAGAACCCACAGTGACACAGGTGGCACAGACCTTTTTTAAATACTCTGGAAATTTCCCTACACAGCTTTATCCTTAAATTTAACTCAAGAAGTCCCTCAGTGACTCGGCTACTAAACATCCTGGTGCTGTCATGTGACCCAGTGGCAATTTGTGTTCCCAGGACACCATTTCCAAAATGTTGGACTGCCTGATTAACACCTGTGACACAACTAGCTGTTTTTAAATAGCTTGTTTTTGTTATTTAAAGGTACGTTTCAAACAATTTAACAATTCTAATAGTGTCCTACATTACTAATAACCTGTCCTGACCATATGTTGTGAAAAAGTTGATATGAAATGAAAAATAATGCTGTGACATATATTTAGCATTTCCCATCTTGAACAGAAGGGGTTGTATCTCAAAAATAGTTTTATACCCCCCATAATTTTACTTAAAGGAGAAAGGGTTTGGGCATTTTAAGTTCTTTTACCTGATTAAAATTTACTTTAAGCAACAGTACTAGCCTACTTTTTCCATCTTTGGCTGTCTGTTTAACATACTGTAGGTAGGCTGTATAGACTGCATAGTCCCGGTGCACCTACCCCCCTCCTCTTTAGTAATGGCTGTCTGTCTGAGCTCTCCACATATTTTGGTCCACACTGCTTCTGCCGCGAACACAGATACATGCAGCTCCTATTAGGTGGTGCGGCTGGTGCTCTTGTAGTTGATGAACACCAACTGTGTCAGGTCCAGTCAAGTCAAGTACATTTTTCATCCATCCATCAATCCGTCCATCATCTGTACCCGCTTTTCCTTTGCAGCATCCCAGGTGGCTGGAGTCTATTCCAGCTCAAATTGGGTGAGTAGGAAAGGTCAGTTTTATATATATATCGCCCAAAATCACAAACCACATATTTGCCTTAGAGGGCTTTTCAGTCTGTGCAACATCAGAGACCCTCTATCCTTAGACATGGCCCATTCTTCCAACTGGGTCACGAGAATAAGGTTCCACATAACTTTGTGTGAAGAGGGTCTGGGGAATAGTCGATCAGTAGCCACGAAGGATTACTGGTAAAGCAGCCAGAGTATCTGGAAATGTCACACGTAAAGGATGAGCTACTTCTATTGAGAAGCAGCTGCACAATCCACCAATGCAGGAGAGATAAGTTTGGCGTAAATAATAATAATAATAACAATAATCTATGACAGTAAATTCAAATGCCAGGCCTGTGGAAGAACAGGAAAAGTTAAATTCCACCCAGCCTTCTCAAAATGTCCACATTTACTCCTGCAGCAGGAAGGCAAGTGCTCAGACCCACCATAGTGAGCTGAGTGGCACTCAGCAGCCCTGAAAGAAGAAAGAGTGTGATCATGAGTGACACTCTCCTCAATCAAAGTTTATCAGGGCTCAGCCACCTCAACTAAAATCCCTCCATACCACATAAAAGTGTCAACAACTTTACAGGCCTAAGTGCAAGTCATTTGTTTTGGGTCATTTTGGAAGGTTTTTTTTTTTTTTATAATTATTTTTTGGTAGTTTTAGTTGTGCAGTGTACAGGTTCACTCGTATTAAAAAAAAAAAAGGTCGCAGTGTTTCTTCATTTCATGCCCAACCTCCCCTGACTTTGTGACATAGTGCAACAATAAAACCAATAAAAGCTTGAGTACACCAGTGCCTCGCTATACTTATAAGTTAAAGAATTAAAGCTTGTGTGCAGGTGTGTGTGTGTGTGTGTGTGTGTGTGTGTTGGGAAAAGGTGTTTCACTCAAGGACTCCCTTCATTCTCTTAAGAAACTGTCAGGCAGTGACATTAACTACTTTATTCAGATGTTATGACCTTTTTTTTTCTTACATTCTTACATTCAAACATCAGTAATTCTCAGCCAAGCTGTGGTTATTGTCTTGCTTCTCCTCTTATGATGTCACTCTCTGTGGTTCCTGACAAATAATAAGGGGAAATGAGGAAAATATACGTACATGCTTACAGCATGCTCGCCGTGTGACGGCGATGGCCTGCTTGCCAGTGAAGTTCTTTAAAGCAGGATGTAACTAGTGATTTACTAAGCCAGTTTTCAGACTTGAGTGTCTAAAGCCAGTGGAAAAGAGGAGAGAGACCATGAAGTATTTTGGGCAGCTTCAGCTCACTGCTGGGCAAAGATATGAGACAAAATTTATACAGCACTTACACACCATCGCCCCGAGCCAGAGGAAATGAAGGGGGTGGACTGGCCACGGGAGATCTGGCTAGAATCATTCTTGGGGGTTTCTGCCTCACCCACAGGGAAGCGGGACAGTGATTACTATGAAGCACTGCCATTGCTATAGTAAAAGACGAATGTGCCAGAAGACGTTGTAAAGTTGTTCCCACAGCAGTTACTGTAGTCTGGTCAGTGCTGCGTCAGTTTGCACCAGCCAGCCTATTTGTAAGTCCATCATGAGGTTTTTGTGTAAAGCCCTGCAGGATAGTTACTAGCTAGTTTCAAACTAGAGATTTACTTGTCTTAGCTTGCAACGGCTTCAGCTATGTATAAATCTAGGAAATGTCTGTAGCATTATCCAATCAGGAAGTCACTATATTGTCACAAGCTAATATATAGCTTTCATATAACTTTCAAATATTCATGGAGGCATATTGGGCTTAACAAATAGTACCTGTCGCCTATTTATTTTTACATTTTTATCTAGTCAGGCAGTCCCATTGAGATTAAGATATCTTTTACAACAGAGACCTGAGAACAGGCAACATTCACATACATGTTTTGACGTGTGACTCCTGTTTGAGGGCACTTTGTAGCTCATTCCATATAAAAGGTGCACAATACCTGAACCCAGCTCTGCCAACGCTGGTGTGGGTGTCAGGGATCTCTACAGTCAGGTAGGCACTGGATCGTGTACTGAGGTTAGTGGATTTGAATGAGAGAAGAGATGTGAGGTAGTCAGGAAGCTTCAACAGCAGAGCTTTGGAAATGAACAACATGAGGCGCCTGTTTCTTCTTGTCTGTAAGGGAGTCCAACCTTCTGATACAGAGAACAATGATGAGTCCTGAATTTGTCATTTGTGATAAAGCGCAACGCACTGTGATACACAGGGTTTAACTGCTGAAGAGTGGATGGTTCCGCATGAAAATACAGAATATCTCCTTAGTCCAGAACAGACATAAAGGTTGATTGCACAATAATTTTACGGTTGGATGGAGACAGACAACCTTTAATCCTGTACAGGATTAGAGGTTCATCTCTGCTCCATCCAGCAGAGATGAAGGACAAACATTAGTCCAATATTTACTAGCTCTGTTTTGGTTCTCCACCAACTCCTGCAGGACATACCTGGCTCTTTAGCTGGTACATGCTTTGTCTCCCTCATTTTGGCGTTAGGCAGGTAGCACACAGTACTCTGGTCAGAGCTTTTCCATTGAAGACAGCCGGCTGCTGCAGCTGGAAACAAGCTCAGTTAGAGTGATGAGACTGAATCAAGACAAGTTGGGCACCTTAAAGCAAAATAATTAACTGAAACACGCTGAAGCACTTTCTTAAGCAGAGGCGTGATAATTCTCTATATGTTGATTACTACGACTGACCCCTTTCACACGCACATAGTCATTTGATCCATTGTTGATATGAAAATATTGATTATAGCAGCTTTAATATTTGTTTTAATTGAAAGGCCAAAAAACAGTGTGGAAATGATGAAACATGAAAGAAGAGGAGTGTGACAGCTTATAGAAGGAGTGAGATGGAAAGTCATGCAGGAACAGGGCGGCGTTCTGACTGCAGAATATATGAATGTGAGTTAGTATACGTTTTAAGCCACATAAAAGCATGAGCTGATAAGTGTCTTTGATTAATTAACTGAGAGTGACTCTCCATTTAATCGCTGCTACAGATGCTGTAGGACATAAACTCCTTCCAAAGGCCTGTGTGTTACGATAGTAATACATGAATCTATGCCAGCACTGAGGATAAACTAAAAATATTTTTGTGGTTTATTAGTATTATGATGACACACTGCTGTAAACATCACGAAATGCTTTGAGGATTTGGAGGTAATCATATCGTTATTGTTGATAAAGATGCATGACATTTGCTGAAGTTCCCTCAAGCCTCAAGCGGCACACAAAGTACACCTAAAGTTCCCACTGATCTTAAATCAATTTATCCTGCAATAAGCTGCACAAATAGGTGATGGATGGTGCTACATTAAAATTCTGTTTCATTTCACTTCAAAAGAGGCTTTTAATGTCAGACACATTTACCTTTGAAGGTGGACCTCTTTGAATTATCCCTTTATTTCCTGCTGTATAGTACATGGAAATATGTAGGGGGATGCTGTACCATATGGACTAAAGGGAGCTTCTGTTTGACTATGTATAATGTTTTGTTTGGGCTCCTGGTGACCCCAGACCCTCACCAACAGCTCACAGACTATCTTTATATTCAGCTCGATCCTTTAAGGGATAGTTCGAATTCTATCCATATATATATCCATAGTTTGTGTATCATTTATGGTAGATTGAGGTCAGCACGCCCCAGTTTGGAGCAGGCAGGAGTCCCGGCACAGAAACTAAGCAATGCACCGCTGTGAATGGACGGGGTCAGCAGAAAAATGTATTTCAGCCACCTAAAAAAGGCTCATCTAAAAAAATCAGTACTGCTGTCAGGCAGCTCTTTCGACTGGCAGCTGAAACCATCCTTTTTTTTTCCCTCGCTTCACTCGCTTCAATGCCACCAGACTCCATTGACAAAAACAGTAATTTTACTTAGCAGAACACTGGAGTTGACTGTGCTACTGCTGGGTTTATTGATTAACCAACACCTTTGTTTGGATCCAAACTAACCATTTAAAACACACAATAACACAAGCAGACTACCCAATAATGGCAGCGGTAGACTAGCAACATCCGTGTTCGGCTTAATAAACAGCGTCTGTGCTGGGACGCCTGCCTGCTCCTCCAAACTGGGTGCATGCTGACCACTATCAGCTGTTGTATAATTGATCTGAAATATAAATTACTATGTAATATAACATACTGTGACTTTTGGCAAGCGAAATATTTCCATTTCCGTGTTTTGTCACTATTTTCAGATGCACAAGCGCAGTTTGTGGCTAAGGGAGGGGATTCCACTACATATTAGGTTTTTAATAAGGTTGATTTTGCAGTCTTTAGGAGCCCAAATCATAAAGCATTGCACCATAAGCACCCCAGGAAAGCACTGATATTAACTGTAACAATAGACTGGGATAATAAAGCAAAGCAATGAAACAGACCAATAAGTGAATGCATACAGTAGAAGCCAGTTTTGCAGTGCATCTAAAAACTGCTAATGAGACTGTTCAGTGTTAAGTCTCAAACATATCCGTATGTTCAGAATTAGACTGGTTATATATTCATTGTCATGGGAAACAGAATACGCTTAATTGTTAATTCCGCTAACAGATTGCTGTAAAGGTTGTCGGCGATTGATTCCAGCAGTACCAACAACAGGATTTAATCCATGTATCCTGCATAAATCATACACTAACCTTGAACGCTGCTCAAGCCAAACTTTCTATCTCTATTAAATCTGTGAATTATAATTAATTGCTGGCGAGTCCAGTATTAGTTACTGTGGCCATATGCTCATCTCCCTCAGCTTCACAACAGCTGAATCAGTGGTCGTCTCTTTTAACCAGAAAACACAATATGACAGAATTTGGCAGGGCCTCTTTCCTCATCTTATTGCCACTGTTGGTGCCAAAGCTCCTCTTACTTTATTGATGAATTGGAGCACAGCGGCAGTAGGTGGCAGTGTTGCTCTTCTGCTGTTCTTGCACAGGTTTCTTGGCCTCTGCCAGGGCCCAGCATTGATTAATTAGTTTATAAAATGTTGTGTAGACTTTGGTGTATTGGCTCTCGTCCACTTTGGCTCTCCACCTCTGGTTGCAGACAGATTAACAGAGAAATGGATCACCATAGAGTATTCCAATGTGTGGTGGAATCAATATCTATTGTCTGGTAATGGCTTCAGAAAACACACAAGAATCCCTCGTTCTCCTTATTTTGAAACCCTCATCCCCAAATTGTCATACTTTAACACACCAAGGAATGGACAGTCTTTGGAGGAAATGTTTTATTCTCTTGAATATCTAAAATAGTGCATCGTTGTTCACTGAAACAGCTCCATACACTAAGCAAGGCTCCTTCACTCTTCGTATCAATCAGTGAAAATACACTTTAATGTGAAAAACTCTATTGTGTCTTCAAAATGTTCACACACAAGGTGACGGAAAACCTTTCAAGCTTTACTAAATTGCCATTGGTTGTTAAGCATATTGTTAATTTCAATGAAATTTAATTTCCTTTCATTTCAATTTCGTAAGGTCAACTAACTTTGAATAGCTTAGTGAGAGTCCACCATTATCATTAAATGTGTCCTGATTGGGATTGGCCTCGACTGAACAGTTTATATGCTTGAAATAGAACAGGAAATTGTGGGTGCAAACCTTCAGGGAAAATGATAAGGAGAATCCTCTCTTTTTAATGAATCAATTGTGTTCCAGCAAAAGAAATTAATTACATACCTAAATATCGCTTATTGAAATAGACAAAGAAGTTCAACATTTGGCAATCAGCCGGAATAGAAAAGGCACTTAATTTGTCATATAAATGAAATACGGAATGAAACATCATTAATTAGCAAGAACAATAAGAGCAGTTGTTTGAGGGGTAAGGGCATATGCTCTTGATCAAAGCTCTTGAGTTGAATGAAACTTTTAGATCAAAGGAAACACTTAAAGTAACAGCTCCACCGATAATGGACAAACAGCACAATTATTCCCATTCGTGTGCAGGCATGCAGTTGTCGGGAGGACACAGCCACGCAAATACATGTAGGTGCACTGTGTTCACGCACGTGTTAATAAGATGGTAGATGTTAATCAGTCTGCAAATCAAGTTGTCTAAAAGATTCTGACTTGTAAAGGCAGCGTAAATGATTTATTTATGCAGCTGATGTATAGCGAAAACTCCGTTTTTGTGTTGTGAATGTGTTTCTTTCCCCGCCTGTCAGAACTGGATGTTATGAAGATGTTAGGATTCTGCGGGTAACATGGACTGCTGAGTTTATCCTTCCTTCTCTACAGAGAAAAAAAAAAAATCTTATGACAGACACCATGACTGTGTTTTCCTTCTTCCCTGACAACATGTTTTGCATTTTTATATATAAAAACCCTCCTCAAGTGTAACAGCACGACTGGAGATCCTACAAATCTGCTCAAATCTAGTTCTTCAGCTGGACTGTTGAATAATTGCTGAGGCACCATTTGTATTAGCAGGGCAGAGTGCCCTCTTAAACCTAGGCTCTGACTTTTAGACAGCCTCTTCAAGAGAGTCACGCCATGAAGGTCATCACTAATTCAACACTCTGCACCCTGACCAAGCAACAAAAAAATGTCCCAGAGAGAGAAAAGAGAGTCTCTGTTTAACATATTTAATACCAACCGTGTGCGGATCTAATCACACCCATTCTCTTTGAAACCCTAGAAAATGGTAATTAATTTTTCATGGCGTGAATTAGAATCCTAATTTGGAAATGTGAGATCAAAAGAAACAATTTCAATAGCTGGCTAGTGGAAGTAATCCTTGGTGGCCAAGGACAAGAGGCTGTGGTGTTCAAGATATCCCCCAGTGGCAGCTTCACAGCAGAATGCAAAGAGGGACTTTCTGTTTTTTGCTGAATCACATTAATATACCGTGTACCTATTAAACCACAGCAACATTCATAGGATGAATGAGTCATGCTTATTTTTTCATTTTCATTTACTGTTAGAACTGCCTTGCTTTTGCAAGCAACGTATGTAATTCTGCATTCCCAGACTGACCATAGGTTGTACAGTACATGTTTGACAAGCAGCTACATCAGCTGTGCGCACAGTCAGTACTACATTGCAATAGGAGCAATTGCATTAGGTTAGGATCAGTTCTGCAGGCTGGATGGAAAGGTCGCAGAGGTTGTGAATCACACAGGAATCTTAATCAGGCCTTGTTGCAACTCTAATTAATTACAGCCCAGAGGGCAAGAGATCATCCAGAGTCCTACAAGCTAGCACACATGCAAACACTGACTCACGCACAGTCAGAAACACACGCACGCACATAGAGAAGGGAAAATTGCATCCTTGGATTGTCTTACACTGCTGTACAAATATCAATCTGTGATGCTGAATGCGTTCCAAGAGCTAGCTGATAAACTTTTCTCCTATTCTACCAATTTCCCTCAGCCTGCTGCCCCAGTCTGATATGTCCCACATTTCCAGATAATGACTTTTGACTCTCTCCAGAGCACTTGGATGGACTTGTTGCATCCAGCTGCTTTATGTGTGGGCAACAGCAAGACAGCAGAAGTTTGTGCTTGAGAAACCACAAGAGTCACTGTTGCTTTGTAGACGGTAATCAATTCAGAAATCAATGTCAGTATCTTTCAGTGTGATTTTCATTGGGCAAAATAGAGAGTTCAGAGAAAAACATTTTGAACAACTGACACTTCTTGACATTTTTATATTTTCTTCACGCATTAGGTTAACTCCTGTCACAGCAACCACTGGAAAATCTCATCATGATGTCACATCAAGGAAAAATACAACATCAAACAGCAGAAATCGAGTGTATAACACAAATAGCAGCTCTATAAAGGATAGTTCAACATTTTGGGAACTTTCTTGCTTTCTTGCTGAGAGTTAGACGGAGAGATCAATACCACATTCACGCCTGAGCGATAAATATAAGGCCAGAGCCAGGAGCTGGTTAGCTTAGCTTAGCATTGGAAACATGGGAGACGCAGCTAGCTTAGCTCTGTCCCAAGCCTACCAGCACCTCTAAGGCCCACTAATCTGTTGCCTCTCATGTGTTTAAACTGCACCAAGATAACAAGTTGTGGTTTTACAAGGGTTATACGATGAAATATCTCTTCGCTTAGAGTAGTGACAGCCTCAGTAAGTCTCCGTCTCAATAGACAGCCAAGATATGAAATGTATTATTAAGTGCTACCGAGATTTTGTTCGCTTTGGACAGAGCCAGGCTAGCAATTCCCCCTGCTTCCAGTCTTGATGCTAAGCTAAGCTAAGCTAACTGCAGCAGCTTTACTGGACAGATATAAGAATTATATGAAACGTCTCGTCTAACTCTGACGGTGAATAAGCCAATTTCTAAATTGTTGCAGTTAGGGCCTGGTACTTAACTTTGATGCTCTAATAGCATTAACCAAATTGCTTCGGTACTACAGAGCATGGAAAAATGCCATGCAATTCACTATCAAATTTCAGTACCTAAGGAGTAAGCCTCATCAGCATCAGTGAGTCTCATCAGCGTCCAATAAGCATGCAGCATGCATGCACCAAGATCTAATAATGCGTGTGATTGGCTGTCTGAGGTTACACGTTGGAGAGGCATGCAGGAAAAACAGGTTATTCAGGGGGTGTCCCCCCTCTGGCTACCCCCCCTCAGGACACCCTGGTGAGTAAGCAGCTCAAGGTTTAGCCGCAAATGTCAGTTAGCGCTGTTAGCTTTGTTAGCACGGTTATGCTTTTGATGGGGCAGTGCAGCAGAGGTTCTGGCTCAGGAGTTAAAGCAGGCATCTGGTAATTTGAAGGTTCCCAGTTCAATATTTATTTATTCAGTTATTGATATCATGTAAACAAATAACTCCAAGTTGTGATAAATAGGTCAGTTTTTTTATGTTCTAAAACTGGTTTGAGAGGAAAAATGCCAAGACGCTGAAACAGACAATTTAAGGGAAACCACATTGTAGGTTTAATATTTTTATGACATGAAACTGCTTTGAATACTTGAAAAATGCCAAGGAGCTGAAAAATAAAACTAAAGACTTGTGCTTTAATGTGTAGTGTAATTTTTTCATTCAGGAGCTGGTATCAAAATCAAAACATTGGTACTGGAACCTGGAAACATTTTTGAACGATACCCGGCCCTAGCTGCACCATTGCTGGAACAGTGGGGGGGTTTATTTTAAAAATATAATCTTACTTACACACATGTTGAAGCACACATATTCTAGCCCAGAGTAAAAGACTTACCTATACAATATAGAATAATGGTATATAGCATACTGACTGCATTTTTTAAAATAACCTTTTCAGAGGGGTTATTGTCTGTTTTTAATATTGGATGCCGCTCTAACGTTTGTGGCAGCAGCATTACAAAGGCCAGTGTGTGGGAGCTCTGATTAGCAATGGAAAGGCCGGCCAGGGGCTTCCAGGGCACCTCTGTTTGCAAACAGTGAGAAGAGCAAGGGCAAGCCAAAGCAGGAGATCACAGGGCCGTGTGTCTGTGAACCGGAGTGTATGCATGCATAATGAATGCTGCTTTTTTTTTTTTTTTTGTAAATTGGACAGGGATGAGTAAAACTTTGCTGACTCAAATTCTGGGAACCACTTCCAGATCATCATCATTTGCTGTAAAATTGGGATCTTTGACAGGCCTGAGATCAAATTAGACTGATCAAAAAAAATTAAGGTGATAAATCATTGACTAACAAAAAGAATGGTCCAATATGAATATGTTAACCTTGAATGTAACATTTCTGCTAATGTGCTGAGTAGGTGAAAAACACTGACTTAACTTCAATAATGCCAAGTTCTCAAACTCATACTGATGCAGAGTACATATTTTCCTAATCGATTTGGGAGAAAATCCTCCACTGAAGGCAAACAGGACTTTAGTATTCATGGGGGCATGTGTGCCTCTCACTATGTTAATAATGCTGTCTTCAGACAGGCTCAGGCTATAATGAGGATTCGCGAATTCAAATCACAGTCTGCTACATATGTCAATGCCATCAATATACCACAGCCAGAGCTCTACAGTTTCCTCTCCATTTCTGACACAGGCCGACTTCTTGACCCTTCCCATCTCAACAAGGAAGCAGTAAGGAAGTTATCGGTGCTCCCATCAGATAATGACAAGATGATGACTGGCCTCTGGCCCCGGCTCCACGGTTTACAGGAGAGCTGTTGGCAAGCAAAAGGGCATGAAAAGAAAAATAAGGAGAAAAATGGAAAGGTCTAAGCGCTACTGCTATTTACTACTTGTCAACATATCAGCAACTGTGATGCAAGCAGAGGTCGGTGAAATTCCATTCCCTCCACTTTTCGAAAATAGACTTGCAATCTTTATTTATTTTTTTTCAGTGTCCATTGCAGTCTCCTAGTATGGCTTTTAAATTGTTTTTTCTCACAATGAAACCCCGTCTTTGCTTTAACTATGTTTCATAAATGTTTAATAGCACGCCAACATGAGAGTCAATCTAATTTGGCACCTCCCCTGCTCTCTGTGTATTGAACAGTAAGTGTTTATGTAAATAAGAGCTGGCTAGCAAATCTCCCTCTGGTCTCGACTCGATGGAGGCTATTTATTCACATGAGAAAGGGGGAGTTTAAGAAGGGATTGTTTTTACACCAAGTTGGACGATTGCATGAATTGTGAGTTTTGAAGCTACAGTTTTAGCATGTTTGGTAAGTGAGCATCCGGGTGGCTCAAGCTTATTTCCTCATAACCCATTATCATCATTATACAAAAGACTGCCAAGTGTTTATTTGCTTCAACACCCCTAGGTCTCTCTTAAAGCCTCCCAAGCTACTCTTCTCTTTTACACTTTCACTTCTAAATAGTTACTTTGAAGAATGAACTTCGGGTCATTATAGCCAAAGTACTTGATTAATTAAGTAGTTAAAAGAGAAAGCACAGAGCAATGGTTTGCTGCCTTTTGGTCAACACTTGTTTGCTACTGTTTATTAAAAAGGATCCTTTGGGTGAGGAGACCTCTTAAATGGGGTTAGAGCTTCTTGAAAGCAGTATTTTGTGGTGAATAATTGGATTGCGGCCTTGAGCACGCTTGTGTTTAGATGTTAGGATCGAACAGCGCCTGGGGTGTGTTTACCTGAGTAGACTCTACCCCCCTCCCCCCCTGCCTCTATCCTTCTTTTCTCCCTCCCACCGTCCATCGCTCCTCTCCTCCTCTCTAATCAGTCTGATAAAGGATATCCTCCGCAGTCCCCCAGCCATAGCTCTGCAGTAACAGATTAGGCAGTCGGCACGTACGCGCACACATCGTCTGCTGCGGGGAGATGGTGGGCCGCTGGAAATGGCCTGGCAGAGACGGGCAGAATTACAGATGGACAAACGTACAAGCACCGGGCTGCAGATAGAAAGCCGCACAGGCACACAGATTGGTGACTTTTTTTTTTTTTTTTTTTCCTCGTTTCATACAATAAAATACACATACTCATTCAGGCCCAGGATGCATGAATATTCACACACTTACACACCCGTAAAAAGCTGGCATACACACTGGAGTTAGCAAACTCCCAGACTTGAAGTACTCTGCTAACAAGCAGAAGTGAGTGGCTCTGACAAATTGGTGTGTGCTGATGAATTGGTGCGTGTGTACTTTGGCTAACAACACTTGGAGTAATGAGCGAGTTGCCCCTAAAGTAACCTCTGCATGTTGAGTTGCAGAGATGAATGCTGCCTCGGACGGCTACGGGAAGAGCACATGCTTACACATCCGAGTGTGTGTGTGTGTGTGTGTGTGTGTACACACGAGTATTTGTAAGTTTGCAGTAGAGCCGCCAGCATGAAAGGACTTTATATTTGAATGCATGACCAGAATCCTCTGGAGGTCATCACAAACGTCCCAGACTTTTATGCGCTCACTCTAGCACCAGACTATTTGTGTGCCTATAAACAGAGTAGAGCAGAAGAGCTCGTTCAATGGCTTTTACTATTCTAGGGATGCTGCACGGGGACCGTTTGCTCATCTGCAAATGGTGGACGAGATGCCAAGTCAGTAACATTAGTAGATGATGTTGCTGATTTCAGGCAGGTTTTTATTCACTCTGAGCATGAAATGACACCACTCAAGCTGTTTGCAGCAACGGAAAGCTTCTGATTTTGAAACCTCCTGGTGGCACTTGGAGGTCTCAAAAACCATTGTTCCTAAAATACACATGCCAACACCGCTGCCTCTGTGACAAACCTATCATGCTTTATCTGCAACGGCTTTTATAGCTTCATGCAACAGGGCAGAGGAGGATACAGCAGCGTCTGCCTAAGTCTGCACCTTCATTAAGTGGACCAGCTTGCCAGTTTATGCGATTCTTTATCAAAACAGTGAATGCAGGCATATTCTTTGTGTCGGACGATGCTTGTTCACTCAATATTCACTCTCTCTGTGGTGGCTCCCAAGTGAGACGAGGCTTTGTCATCGTCGGGCTCTCATTTAGCCTTCCATGTTGCTGAATGCAGGCTGTTAAAAGTGCAGATTCTCACAACTTTGACAGCTGTGGCAATCAGCTTAAATCACATACTTTTATGACCTAGCTTCCTATACCCTTAAACACTAGACCGGATAAGATGACATGCTTTGTAATTGGACTTGATTCACCTCTCAGCGTTGTTACTGTAGGCGGCTTTATGTTTACAGTTGATGGAGTTATTAAAACACAAGTCAGTGGTGCCTTTAATGCGTGTGGCTGTTTGTGTGTGAGGCTGCCATACTGATTCACTGTGTTGGCACCGCAATGGTCACATCTCTCCTTGACCGCTGGTTTATTTAAGCAATAAAAAGGTAGCACAACCGTTAAAAGTCAGAGGTTGTCATATTTACAAAGTTACCTTGAGACAGAGAACAGGCAGGTTATTGGAGCTTAGCAAAATATTCAGGGACACACAGAGAGGCCAAGCAGCGGAGGGAAGTTTTAGTTGTAGATGCTGGCAAAATTGGAAATGTCCGATTAGAGAGTCACATGGAGGGAGGCTAGACCGCCACACTATTATTTTGTGATAATGAGGCAGTTTTTGTCCTGTGAATGTGGCTGCATTTACACATACGTGTGAATTCTCTTTAATAAGGTCCTGAACTTCATCAAGACACACGGCGTGGTGCCATTATCTGCACCCAGAGAGGCGCGCAGGGCCCCAGCGGCTGATGGGATTAAGGAACAAAGGGAAGCATGGGATTAGTCAGGTATGGTAGAGGTGCCGGAGTCTGGAAGGCAACCATTTTGTTTACCTTTGTCTTTATTCTTTTATTCCATTTCCTCGATGTTGTGTTGTGACTCGCGGTCGGGGGGCGGGCGGAGAGTGATATCTTGTTTGGCTCCTGACAGCACCACTTGGAGAGGAAAATGAAAAGAGATGGTGATAACACAGAGACTCACGCATTCACACAAACCTCCTGCCGGCCTGTCCACCCCACGCTGTTCATAGGGCAATTCAGGCCTGGTAATTTAGGGCCGAGTTAAAGTGGAGGGAAAAGCCTAAAATAGCGAGGCAAGGCGAAAGAGAGGAGAAGAGGAGGGGAAAAAAAGGAGACCTGGGGAGTGATTGGTGGAATGGTGAGGGACAGATGTAATTTTCAGACAACGGCGGCAAAGTGATGTAATTTTCAGTATGCAATTTGTGTGTGTGAGTGCTTGTGTGCACGCATACGTCTGTCTGTGTGGTGTGTAATGCCGATGCTAAAGTAGCACTTGGATGGAGGACTCATCAACCGAGAGAAACAAAACAGCTCATTTTGGCTCTTGGATTTTTTGGGGCACAGAAATTCGTGCAACTTTTTGCGATATGATAGTCTCCTTCAAAATAAGAGGAGCGTTTTCATCTTGTGTGAAAGATTAACCAGTTTAGTAACACCTTTGTCTTCAAACTATGTTAAATAAGCTTCCCCTTTGGAACTGATTGTAAAGTAAATTTTCCTTTTTTCTTGTTGCTTTTCATCACAACAACCCAGTGATAAAACAACATGAGCAGCAAATTTACATTCTAGCAAATGAGCTTTAAAACTTTGGAACGGCACAATTGATATTGCTATCAATGTAAACTGTGACTTTATTTTGCCTTCTCTGTTGGACTTGCCAAACTAATGTTGTGCTGGGACAACATTTTTTGATGCATTATGCTCCTGGCTGTCTTGGTAGACAATTAGTGTGACAGATGAATTAAATAATACGAGGCCATTTTCTGCAGGAGATGGATCCCTCCTGCCTAAGCATGTATCCATTTACGGGGGGCCTATTTTCATACCATCAGAAGGAGAAACATAAAAAAGTTTCTGTTGGTAATTGAATGGTTTAATGGCAGCATTCTCAAAGTGAACCAAGGACATTTTTGTTTTCCAAATTTCAACTTTGAATTTTAACTTTGAATGCAACGACACTGGACAGAAAGTCAGTTTAACGTGTAAGGCTGGCGATATTTTTCTTCCTGTCAACAAGTCCCATTAAAAGACTGAAACCAGTGATGAATTGTGTTCTAAAAAGTATTGCCTGTGAAGCCAAAGTCTGATATAGTTTATTGCTCTGAGCCATATCCAACACATACTTCATATCCAACAGAGTGCTTCTGTAACACACAATAGCACAAATAAACTAACCAGTCAACTCACCAGTCGACCAGCTACTTGTTTTCCTGTGAGGTAAAATGACTGTTTTTGCCAATGGAGTCTGGTTGGTTTGAATAGCACGATACAACAGCTGTTTGTGGTTAAACAAAAAACTATTGTTCAGGTCTATTTCTGTAGGGATCCTTTTGGTAATGTTATCACTTCAAATAACAGTCTTAGCCTGTCAGTGGCAAAAAGGTGTGAAGATTCCAACTCCAAAAATCACCTCAAACCCAAAATACGTAAAAAATAGGGCAGAAAAATACTGTAGTTATCTTGGTGTAGTGTTTGCTAAAAACTACAGCAGCTGTATTCTAATCAATCAAACTGTATACCAACTTATTGTGTCGCACACAGGCGCTAAAACAAAAGTATGGTTTAGGTCCTTTCATGTGATTTACTTTGACATGTCACTTGATTTGTTCACAGATTTATAAACATACAACAATACAGATATTTGGAATTAACAGAAATATATCTGTGACCATCACTACATTTTCAAACTTGCCCTCTTGTCAACCCAGTTCACTCCCAAACCTTTAATTAAAACCAGGATTTAAGGTGAGGTGTCATGTTTAATTCCTTCCTCCATAACTGTGGCTGATGGTGTTAAATTAATCTAAATAAAGCTGGTGATGTCATGCGGTCACCATAAACATGGTGTGGCCGGCTCCCGTTGTTAAACTGTCCTCTTACCTCATCCTTCTCTCATTATGTAGACAGCAGGTCACCCATGAGGTTAGAATGTGTTGGAGGGGAAAGACAGATTCTGCTAGTTACTCCTCCCGCTGCTCTGTGCATTAAATAGGCTTGATGAGCTTTTATTGGGCCGTGTCATCATGTGACTGAGTAGCTGCTTTAGCAATTCCTGCAGCCAGAGGTTACAGTGAAAGGCAGATATATTACAAAACCCCTCATAATCTGCCCAGATAATTGGGTAGTTTAAAATAAGACCCTATAACCAATCAGCGATATAAACCAATTATTAAAGGTGTAAACACACAGGTCATGACAACATGAAATCGCAAAATCCATACAGCCAAGCAGATTTTATTTGAGCGCTCACCTGAAGATAAGACAGCGTTTATTGGCTTCTCTTGTGACCTCCCCGTCCTTGTGAATCTCAGCGGGACTGTTAGTGTCTTGATGGAAGGTTACCTCCTAGTATAAAACACTCAGCCTCTGCAACAACAACTTTATAGAACACCTGTGGGAGCGGGATTTTATGAGCTCATCGGCTGCATGATTTTACATTTTCCAGTTGGCAAAGTGACATATGCTGCGGGAAACAAACACGGAGTCCTCGAGACACCTGCACCCAAGCCTCAGGAGCAGCATGCAGATAGTCTCGAGTCAGCCATGTTGGTCCATACTGAAATGCTGTGACCTTTATTGTCCCTCTGAGAACTAGGATTTAATATTAGATATATTAAATGTAAAAAAATAAATGTTTATTAAAACGGTCATGTTGAACCATGGGGCCTATTGTCACGAAGAATATTTCACAATTCTGCATTTACACACACGTGCATCATTACATTTTGCCAAAATAAAAGTCAAAATGATGAGTCAACAGCACTTGCCCACAGTGTTAATACTCAATTAGCACTCTTTTTTTTTTTAAGAGCCTCCAATAACTATGGCCATTTGCATGCATTTTGCATAACCAAGCTGGCAGAGGCTGACTAAGAGGAGCAGTAGTTATATATCTCCTTGAGGCAGTGCACCTCGATTCTTTTGGGGGCAGTTGAAATTCTGCAGAAGCCCGGTTTTCATTTTCATGGCTGCATTTACATGCTGTCATACTGTCTGCCCCTTTGAGTTATATCAGGGGGCTATATCACCTGAAATAAAGCAGAGATAAATGTTGCTGAGAAAAGTGTAAAGCACAAGCCCCTCAGCAGTACATGTGTTGTGTGCGTACATGCAGGCCTGCATGTATACTCGTGTGTGTGTGTGTGTGTGTGTGTGTGTGTTATTTAATGCTTTAAATCTTGCGCCAGTATGTGTGTGTAAACTATGAGCTTTCTGCAGACTCGGCTTCTCACGCCATTCTTGCGGTTCTGCTGAGGATGCACTTTCAGCTCAGGGCTGCAGGAGGTCACTGTCTGACAGAGCACACACACACACACACACACACACGCACGCACGCACATGCACACACACATGCATATGCACGGTACCCACGTTTGTACCACATTTGACACACACATGATCCAGTTGCCATTAGAAGAAGTCGATTCCCCTGGTGACGTTTTCCTGGGGTTACCAGGAATCATTAGTTAAAGTTGGTTTTATCACTTCTGAATGGGGGGGGGGGGGGGATGACAGACTTTATCTACACCACACTACTGGGCTGTATAGCTTGATACTGTAATACTGTGTAGCCACATGGGTGGGTGCACTGAGCAACAATGTCCTCTGAGATGGATGTGGCACACTTTGATGAACACTGTGTGGAAATAAATTCTAGAAATTCAGCTTCTATTATCTAACAGAACCATGCCTATGCTGAAACAGTTTCCCACTGTATTCCCTCTATAAAGCTCCTAGATTCGGTTTGCTCTCACCGATGGTGCCTCTGTTGTCTTGTTTGTACTTAAACACTTTTTCCAGACTTGAGCTGCTTTTGTTTGGGGGTATTTTGGTGAACTTTTGAGTTCTCCTGAGTGTCTGTCTCCTCTCCCTCTGAAAACATAACTCTAGAGGATAACAGGCGGAAATCAAAGCGCTGTGCTCAGAAATACATGTAAATACAAACACAATGGTGAGTGTGATGCGTGTGTGTCTATATCTTTGCAGCTGAGAGGTAATGAGTACCAGAGGAGGGATTTAGAGGCTGATGCACAGAGGCCTTTCTGAATAATTATCTTTTAGACCAACTTTCTATATTCCTCATAGATGGAAAAAAAATCCCTTAATAGTCCCATTTCCCATTTTTATTCTATATACACCATCTTGATGTCTCACAATATACCTTCTTACAGTGGAGCATCCACTGACTTGGGATTCAATGAAGTTTGCCACAGTGCATATTAATAAGGAAGTCCATGGACAAAGAAAATCCAACCTTTACAGCTCACAGATGCAAATGCATTCATTAGAAAGCAACCTCATTGGCTCGCTTAGAGTCAGTTGACAGGAAAGGACAGAGATATTCTGAGCATGTACCACTGGCGTAAGTTATTTCATTCTCTCTCTCGCTTTTCTCAGAGATCCACGTCTCAACTGACCAGATTCAAGTGTCCGTGCAGACTCATAAGTGGTTAACTGAGCACTGCGGTGGATCACCAGTCATTTAATGACGCAACATGAAACTACACCAGGACATAATGTAATATCACAGCGCAGTCCAATTTAATCATACCTGGAGGCTAATTGACGAGGTAGGTTGTGAAACAGCGACACAAGTAAAATCCAATAAAGAGAAACAGAAGTGACGGATTTACAAGCCAGTGATGATAAACTACAATTTTTAACAGCCTTGCCTAAAACATATTTTCTTTATTGTATTTTCTGCCTACGCATAAACACAAATGTCTGCACCTATAAGCAGTTACAACTGCATGCAGCTGAGAAAAACAGAAATTCTAGCTTACATACACATTACCAACACCTCTCATCTGATGCAAACATATTATTCTGGCCCAGCAGTGGCACGACAGAGCGAGAGAGCAGAAGATGCTGCTGGTTTGCCAAGCTGTGCAGAGCTGAGTGGAGTGTAGGCCCTTTGCCAAGCGATGCAAGACTGGACTGGACTGGACTTGACTGGACTGGACTGGACTCCCTGCGACTCCACGTGTTGTTTTGGGGGCGGAGGGGCGCATAAGGGCAGGTAGGTCCCTGGCTCTGCATGCTTGAGGCTGTGTAGAGAGGCCTCTTCCTCTGTACTCAGCAGTTCCCGAGGCGTGTCGAAACAAACTTTGCTCCAGTCCAACACAAAAGAGATTTCCTGTCTGTCAGCACAAGGCTCTGTGGGGTCTGAAATAGCCTTTAAATGGATACGCACACATAGTGGATTCTATTATCTATCATGCAGCCATCTGGTGTACATTTGTGCTCATGGTATTGTAAGTGCACAAATGGAGTGATGTGAAGATGTGTTCCAGAAAATGAAACTGCATCCTCAATTGAAAAAAGCACCAAGCAGTACGATTCAGGGCAGAGGAGAAACATTAGTAAGGCTTTAGAGAGGTTATTGGGAGGATGATTGAAGAATTTTCAGGGATTTCTCAGTGTGTACCTGTCTGAGTCCTTCCTGTTGTGAGTGGAATAAAACACTATTCAAAATGGCATGTTTAAGTGATTTGATAATTATATGGTTAGACTCCTAATAAAGGTAACAAATCATGAACACTAACGTCACAATTTAACCTCACATTGAGGTGAACATTGAATGCTGTAAAGTAATTCTGGCAATAGTTTACAATAGCTTGTAAACTTGCCAGCAAACAGACTCCAACCGTGTGTGTGGAAGTGTGTTCAGCTCAACATTCACACTCGAGTCCTTTGTGTTATTTCCATTGAATTTTACTATCAAATTTAAATTATTCAATAATTTATTAATTTGCGCCTCGTTGGGCGATGTTCTGTCTAATTGTGCCATTCTGTTGACTTTGTATGGGTTGCATCGCCTCAAAAATTGACCTTGTGTTCTGTCTGAACACACAGTCAGAGTCTACATCCATGCTACTGGTTCTGTGAGGTGGAGTTAAAGCTGGAGTGGTGCTTTGTACTAAATTCCTAAAAAGTCACCTTGCTAAAATGCTCACAGTGACAGTGCTAATGTTTAGCATGTTCACCATCTTAGTTTGACTTGTTTGCATGCAACACTTACTAATTAGCACTAAGCACTAAAGCTGTACTGAAGCTGCTGTGTGATACAGCTGTGGCTGATGGGGAATGCAGATTTGCATGAATCAAAGTATTGGACAAATTAAAAATTTGAACTGATGATGGTGGTATATGTACAGCTCTGGGATAACCACAGTTATTTCAGTTCTTTCAAAAACGGACATGAGCGTCGATGTCATTTCATGGTAATCCACATAGCTGAGATATTTTAAAGGTGGACTAACTTTACCATACCTATAGAGTGAAAAATGCCAAGTTACTGACATTTCTTTAAGTACAGTTCCTTTGTTTTGCTTGTCAATGTCTCAGTCTGTATGTATCTACTCTATGTAACACAGGACTTTGACTGAAATGATAGTCATCCTGAAGGACACGCTCTGAAAGCAAAGAGATACATGTGCATAATACACCCATTGATACACCATGGACACTGTCGTAATGAACTTTGGAAAAACAAGTGGGTTCTTTCTAAAAACTCTTACTTTCTAAATGAAATGAAACAATTGAGAGGTTATTGTGAGGACACTGGTGGATTCAGAGCATTTGTTGTTCTCAGTAATTTATGTCAACTGTTTTATAGACATATCCCTGCAAGTAGTTTGTCCAGGGGAGTTCTCATATATTATTCACAACAAGAAAACACTGGCTGTTTCTGTTTTCTCTTTTCACAGGAAGGAGTAAGAAATAAATTTGTTGCAAACAAAATATCTAGAGAATTGAAGTGTCTGTATGCATCCATCAAGTTTGTCAAAGTTGCCACAGCACTCTGTTTGGGTAGTTTCCTTGGTGTCCTCACTGAGCTACAATGTCACCCTGATAAATTAATCGCCTGCATTCCTTATGCAGGGATGGAGGATGAGTGTACTGAACAGTAGGGGACAGTAATTGAATCCCAGAGTTATTGATTTAGTCAGAATATCACTGCGGGAAGCCTACGGCCAAGATAAGTTGCCTGTAGAACTCTGATTAGCATTACTGTGCTAATAGCAAGCTTACTGTAATTATATTTTTGTTTCTTTCTGTGCTTTTACTCCTTTTCTCCCCTTTCATTTTCTCTCAGTGCCACTCACACGACTCCTTACTGCCAGGATAGCATACAGTAAGTGCTGTGCTGCTTCTTCCTCTTGTCTATTCCTCCCCCTCCCACCTCACGTTTCCCTCTTTGCCCTTTATCTTGCTGCCCTCAGCTGAAGCCAACACCCCACAGAACCTCTTTGCTCTCCCACCCTGTGCGTCCAATTCCCTTGGTACTACTGAGAGCATATATATGCTTGCGAGGGTGCGCACTTCTTCCAGCAGCAGTAAAGTCGTGTTTCTCTCCCTCGGCCGGAAGCCAAAGGCCAGCGCTGGTGTTTTACAACGAACCACTGTGGAAGCATGGGCGGAACTGCAGCGATGGCACTTTGCTACCTCAGTCCCCGACCTCCCCACCGCTCCCCTCCAGCCTCTCATCCCCCTGGGGCTCCGTGAAGATAAGGATTGAACATCTCCGGATGCCACTTTGCATAACTGTTTAATAGCAGGGAAAACATTAGCATCAGTAATTAAAGCAGTAATTTAAGCCTAGACGCCATCAACAGGCAAGGTACTTCCACACTGGAATAACACCACTGAAACACAGTAATTAGCTTTGCTTTGATTGGACGGGAGAATGGGTTCAAAGAACGTGTGCGTTTGTGTATTTGTGTGTGTGTGTGTGTGTGTGTGGTTGTGCACTTTAGCACATCTGCATGCACATTACAGAGGAGGACATACTTTTGTTTGCCTGAGTCTTGCAAATAGCTCGTGCTTGCACTGGATTCACGATTGATCTGCCACCCCCCCGCAGGGCTGTAGTCGAGATTGATTGCGTGTAAATGTGTGGACATACATCCAGCACGTGCATGTGTGGAATGATATTTGACATTGGTTTGGACAATGTTTAACATTGGCCTGAGGAGGTCAAATATTGTCTAGGACTTCCCTAAGGAAGCTCATGTTGTCCTATGTCATCATCCATGTCCTGTGAGCCTCTCCCTCCCTCTAATTCCCCCTAAACTCTAGACTCTAACCTTTCTATCTGTCTGGGACCTCTGGGACAGTACCCTGCATTCTTTTTCATTAAAGTGCTATGATAGCAATATGGCTGTGAGGGGGGATGATATGTTTTGCTTTTTTCCACTGGCATCAAAAATCGTTAGGAGTGCAAGGAGGTCAGCCTGGCTCGTATCTGGCTTTTAATGGGTCCTTAAAGCTAGGCCCCAGGGATGGGTGTACACACGCACACGCACGCATACACACACAAACTGCAGGGTGTCTGAAACCAAGCCAAGACCTTGCTCTCATCTCCCGTCTCTCTTTATTTCACACCTTTTTTTTTCCTCATTCTCTCCCATTCTCTAGCCAAATAGCTGCAGCCTTTGATGTATAGCGAAAGACTATTGCTGGAGCATCAGCGCTATTCTATGATTCTAACTCATCCTTGGCTCCAGTCGAATCTGCACTCGTGATTGTTTCTTTCTCTATTCCATTCAGTCTTCTTCCTGTCATTGCAAAGCATGTATGTATCCTACTCAAGCGGCATCTCTATCAAAGCCCCCGTTAGATATTCTTATTCATGTGTCATCACAGTTAAACCCAGGACCTTTAACCTTTCTAGAAAGAGCACTTTTCATTTTTTCTTTTGTGGCGGCACCGTGCTGCTTCTTTTCAGTATGCGGATAGAGTTTCTGTGCAGTTTAATTAAGCGTATTGAGTTTGCATCAGCAGCGGGGTGTTATATGGCCAGCTGGATATGCACACGCTCACATAAACATGCGCACAAGCTCGCAAACACACATTCCCGTGCTGCCATGCACACTCCTATCCATCCCAGCCGACAGCTTGTTAATTGCCAGGGGGTTAACTGAAAGTGGTGGTGTAATTGCATCAGAGTTTTAATTTACCCTGGCCTCTTATTTATTTACCTAGCTGTAGGTTTTAAAGCAGCATTAATCGTCCGGGTGCGTCAGGACAAAGTGGGGATCGACAGGCTGGATGTCAGTCCAGACTTGGTCCAGACGACTTGTAGATCGTTCAGTTAGACTTTGCCAGAAGAAATTACCTGTGCTGTGATGAAATCTAGCAGAGAATTGCATACTTTTTAGGCAGAATTTTTAAAGCGACTTGAAAAAGAAGATAATAATTGAGTCACAGTGATGTTCCAGCACCTCGGGGTCTTTTCTTCCTGAACTGCTACTGTGTTTTATAATCTATGGCAGTGATGAATGACTAGCCTCAGTATAGCTGTCTTATTATCAATGCTTTGTGCAGCTAGACTATTCTGAAAAATACTGAATATTGCAGCTTATGAGGCCTTGGTGCTTGAATGCGTGGCAATTTATGACTCCGTCGCTTTTTTCGCTTCTGACCTCAGGCAAACAGCAAAGCACGAAGGCCTTGGTAATCAAATTTATTTGACATGGAAGCAACTTAAAAGCTCTGCTTCAAAGTAGCCTTTAGTTCAAGGCGGGAGAGGAGACACTTGAATACCTATGAAACACACTTTAGAAAAATGTCATATCCTTGATCTGTCAGACCATGCCGACTTTGAAAAAAGACTAGATTAATTGGAAAATTATCAAATCTGTTTGAGTTAGGACTTCTTTTTGATGTTGAAAGGTTTCTTTGTATCTCTATGTGCGTGCTCTAAGTGTTTGCTCACCTTGTGCATCAGAATGTCACTGGGTGAGGAATGCCAGGAAATAAGATAAATTCCCAGAAATCTGCAGGTTGATGCCTGCTACCTTTATCTATCTAGCCCCCCACCATAACCCGACGCATGAGCGCACACACACACACACACTCACGGACACACACACTCACTCCTATGTGCCCATCCATCCGTCTTCTTGGCATGATTGTTCCTCTCTTGTTACTTTATGTTCTAATCCATCAGCTATGAGTAAAACGGCAATTACACCCAGCCATCGATGCAGCCAGCAGACAGAGTCAGAATTATGGCATGGTGCATTACTGCAAATGGCTATTAAAGTTGCTTTTTCTCCTCTAGAGCATGGGGCCCAAGTGGAGAGTAATGGACACTCATAATAAGGCACATCATTAGGATAGATTTAGTCATCTCACGGTTTTAATTGCAGCCTGCAAATTTTCCTTACATGCAAGAGTATCCCGTGGAGTTTGAGTTGTGGTTGCCCTCTCACTGCCCACTTTGCTCCTGAAGTCAGTTCTTCACTTTGTCCTAACCGACTCTGCTGCTTCTGCCTGCTTTTATCACTGCTTTCTCTCCCCCCCCCTCATCATTTTAACCACATAATTTCCTTGCGAAGTTGCTTGCCGTCAACCAACAGCAGCGGGGATGCATCGCTGCCAATTTACAGGCCGACTGTTTGCGATCTCATCCGGACTAATGCACGCTAAAAGGTGAAACTGCAACTGGAAAAATGGCTTCACCTCTTGATATATCAGAGTGATACATGAAACTCTGTAAGAACGGTCCCGAATTCAATTACTTAATGAGCAACAGAATAACCCACCTGAGCCATGTGTGGACGGGAAAAGAAAGAGAGTGATGGAGAATGGATGGAGAGAAAGGTGAAGTGATGAGCGGTGTCCTATGAGCCAGTCCTCCAGGAGATGGATGGTGCGTGTGTGGGTGGAGTTGTCCTTGGTGTGGTGCTGATTGTGTATGAGGTGGTGCTCAGCAGGACAGATGGTGCTAGTGGGCAGATGAGTGAATAATGATGTTTCACCACAGTGCAGTAATTACCCGCTCCTAGGCCCGCATGGCCGAATGCATGCACATATATGGATGCACGCACACACATGCACGCATGCCCTCATGAATCTTCACATACATGTGCGCATATACCGACAACGCCGCTCTTTCAATCCCAGGACTGATCGAGGGACATACCTGATGCAATGCTCTGCGATGTTCTCAGTGAAGTGTGTGAGAGATGTAAGCACATATTTTAAATCATGCTAAATCCAAGCACTTCCGTGTACTACACACTGCATGAGTGTATGGCGATTTTTATACCTTCAGCACCAGGAGCTGTTGGGCTTCTTAATGAATCCCACAGTTGGAACGTGATGTCTTAAAAAATGTGTAATGCAGTCGAGCAAATCACACTCTGTGCACCCTTGAGGCCTACATAACAATATCCAAACAGACAGAAAACATTTTAGTCCTCTGACAGGAATCTGAGTTTGGTTCTGTGAGGTTTTATGTGTTCTTACAATGCAGATTCTTAAGTTTCAGTGGGAATAACGATTTTAATTCTAATTAAATCTAAATTTACTTCTTGACCATTGACAGGTTTTGCTGGTGGGAAGCCGGTGAGGAATAAAGTTGTTGGTAAATGAGTGTAAGTACATGGGTCTGTGCTCCTAGCACATAAGACACCTACAATAACTGTGTGCATTGCAAACAATACTATATATAAACCTCATGTTCTGCAAGAAAGCTCAGAATACAAAATTATGCTTCATATTCTATGGGGGGAACTCAACAGCACTATCGAGGATCACAAACTCAATTCAGTCACCATCTAATTCTCCAAGTACTGGCATGAACAACAGAGAAGTAACATTTATTCTTTTGTTTGTAAAAACTGCTCTAATTAATCAGAATCAGAAAGATTTATTGTCATGGCACCAAGTGGTGCAACGAAATTTGTTGTGTGTAATATTTCTATATGATAAAAAAAAACTTGTATGTGCAAGTAGAAGCCTCACGGTGATGAATCCTTAGACAATTATCACCTGACTCTACAGTTCCCCTCGGCATCTGGCGCATTTCAAATTCAAGCAACTTACACTATTTGGTCTCAATGCCTTCAACTTTACTATTTTGATTCGCTCTCACCACTCTCATTAGCATCATTTCCACCAGCAGCAGGCAGCTGTTTTCAGTGGAAAAAAGAGCTCTAATAAATCTACTGTACACTAGCCGCTCAGCAGCAGACAGCTGACACACAAAGTTAGCGACTAGCTGGTGAACACGGTGGAGCATTTAGCAGCTAAAGAGCCAGATATTTCCCTAGTGAAATATTGGACTTACAGTTATCCGCTGGCCAGGCGCAGGACAGGACTGCTCAGTCTCTGTGTGGTATGTTAATAAGCGTTGGCCATATCAACTTAAATAGTGATACTACGTCAGTGAGAGGTAGAGGTGCAGAACTGGTGGAGGAAGAAAGATGGACTAATGGTATGTGATGCGTTTGTGACCCTGCCACACACACACACACACACATACATATACATATACATATACATACACATACACATACACATACACATACACATACACATACACATACACAACGGAGCTGGCAAGCCAGTCTATGGCAAGACTACAAAACAGACTTTTTTTTGTGCCGCTGGGCTCATTGGGAAAACTCCCGGTGTTTCAGATGGCCAGTCGTGCCCTGCTCCTCAATACCGCCAGTCCTTTCCATGCAGTGCCTTGTCCTGGGTACAGATCAGTAGGGATGTAGTTTCATCAAGAATACGCCTGATTTTGCTTTATATATTTATTAACTTGTTTACTTACTTTCTTACAGTACTTACTGGGGCACAACAACATCTTGCTGTTGTCCCAATAGCTGAAGTCTAACAGCACCCTCGGTAACAGGAAGGGAGGGGTATTTCCTTAAATGATTAATGCTGAGCCATCAAAACTTCACATAACAGTTTTTAAGAGGCACCAAAGTGTGTCAGTCCGCCACGGGTCACCCAGACTAACAACACCATCATGATTATTTGGCAAACTGCAACATGGCCGGAACCTTTTTTGGCTGCAGACATATTCTGTTTGTGAGGTGAAGAACTACTGTTAAATGTTAAAATACACTCATATTGAAACTGTCAGCTTGTTTACCCTGTTGTGTAGCCTGTACTAATGGCTGCTCGTGGCTACTTTATATTCTATTTTGTTTGCATTTTGCATTTTCTCTCTGAAATCTGGACTTCCTGTCAGCTCATTTGCATAGTGTTAGACGTATTGGTGGAGCTTGACACACTGGGGATTTGTGAGTAGTTATTCTAGTGACATGTGAACCGCTGTTTATAAAATATTCCATATCTGTATTGTATAATTTGGGAAAATACAACATTGACACATAATGAAAAGGGATGCTCAAAAATGTAGTTTGACTTTTATTTTCATGCCACATGTGTTTTTTTTATGATCACTGTTTTATGTTTAGTGAACAAAGAAACACGACCAAACATCCACATCACCGGCTAACTGACTTTTATGGCTGATGAAATATTTAAGGTAGTTGCAGCACTGCTGATAGCACTGCAGGTGCTATTATGTGGAATATTTGATAAATCTCTTGGTTGAGCTGGCTTTAAGAGTCACTCTCTAATCCAACCCTGCACTGATTCTGCCTCATTCACATGAGTGCTCAAGCTGCTGTCTAGTTTCAGTTGTTAACAATCAGTCTCTCTACCCTTTGAAGAATACTCTGTGTCTAAGTTGTGAAAAAAAGTTTGGTGTGGCATGACTTTTTCCAATGCTGTGAAACACTGCGTTTAAAACGCTGATGTTATTCTGATAAACCCAATGTACGGCACCTTAGCATCTAGCTAAAGCACATAATGGAACATTTAGCAGCTAAAGACCTGGACTTGCATCCTCCTGTGGCCAAAATCAGGTTACATTTGCAACTTTATAATATGTCATCGATGCGTTCACAGCTTTTTGCACTTCATGCAAGTGCCCTAAAGAAAAAGAAAAGTTAATGCCGATTTCAGATTCTTTGATTTTTGTACCAAGCAAGATAATGTCTTTCTGTAGAAAACAGTAACAACAATGGCTAATCCACTGTCTTGTTACTATTTGAATATGGTGATGTTTCCCTCATCTTTTTAAAGTCAGTAACTGCAACACCATATCCCAGGGCTGGTTAATCTTTGATACTCCACACATCAATTAGGAGCTACTTTCCAGAACCATGCGCTATGCTCATTGAATAAAGACTCACATTTACAGTTAAGGTACCAGGCAGTGTATGACTCGCAGGTCAGCAGCTAGCTATTCTACATTCTGCAGCTGTCGTCCCCTGGTCCAGACAGCAACCACTTCATCAAAATCAGCTGCTAGAAAGTCACACAAATTACCCACAGGAACCTGCTACAGAGCCTGAAATAGCAATCAATTTCACTCCTATCACAGCTGATGTCATATGCGGTAAACACTGCTGTGCATAGCTTATGCTAATGACTGAGGGAGGGAAGAGGGAGCGGGAGAGAGATGGTCCTTAGATGATAACGCCCTTTATTGTGATTAGTTAAGTGATGAGAAGAAGACGATGAAGATGCCAAATAAATTTGCCCTTGGGAGACAATAGAAAACTCTCAACAGTAACTTAACTTGTAACAGTGATCTATACAACTGCCTACATGTCACAGGATTATTACGTTCCACTGCAATGCAAAGAAAAGACCTCAGGGACTTTTTTATTCACAACATCTTAAAGACAACAGAGGGGATCATGTTAACACTTTAATATGCCTTTGTAGATTTGTAACGCTAGCTGTAATTGCCATCATGTTTTTACATGTGCAATATGCATCCCAAGAAAACAGTTTTTTTTTCTTATTTAAATCTCTCATCATTATGATTAAATAGCACTGCAATCTCGCATCATTAACGAGGTCTCTCGCTTTCATGGCTCTTTACAAGTTTGTTGGCTGTAGCAATTCTAATAGGATTTTCAATCTGCGCTTCTTCAGGCTCAGCATATGAGGAGGGAGGATAAAATTAAATTCAGGCTTTGTTTCTCTCACAAGATTTTTTTGGAATGAGAAAATGAAACCGGCTGTCAGGATGTTTGTGATTAGGCTTAAATGGGGATGAAACTATGTGCAACTCTGAGCTTGCAGAGGCAATGACCTGTCAACAAGCTAGGCTGCAGAGCCCAGCTACAGCCTCCTCTGATCCTCCCCCACCTCCTTCCCTGTCTCCGCTCACTCTCACGGGGGATGTATCCTCATCTCAAAGGCCACTGCGTCACTCACTCCACACATGCTATTTTCAGGAGGAGGAAAAGTTGCGAGTTTGTTCCTCCGTCTGATTTCCGCCTCTTCTCATCTTGACTCTCTCATCCCCCGTTGTCGATGCAGTGTCGGTGGACTTGTTGCAGATATACCATACTCTCTTGTCAACACAACAGGTCCGACTTATATCCTCTAGGAGCATCACAGAAAGCTCCCTGGAAGATACCTCAAGGCAGTGCGCCTCTGTAGCCACTGATCTGTTTGAGCAAAGTGTTGTGTTGGATAAAAGTGACTGTACGACTTGTGTTTGAGGTGAAAGCAGCTCTTGACAGTAACCTTATTCCTAACTGTACTTAACTACAAGCATATAAATTCAGATGCAATTTGCCACAAATGTTAAGATAAAATGAAGACGAGCTCTAAGTGTTCTAACATTTATTCCTTGTGCAGTTACCCTAAAGTGGGTATTTTGTTAATACCTCAAAATCATAAAGTGGACTTCTAACTGCTCTCACTTGTCTTTTTTTATTTGTCAAAAAGCTTTGTCTTTTGCTGTGAAACTAACACATGTGAGCAGGGACATACACTGGGACATCTATGGGAAAATGGAGAATGGAGGGATGCTGGTTAAGTGCAGTAGAGGTGTGTGTGTGTGTGTGTGTGTGTGTGTGTCCGTGCATCTTCCTGGACTGATCTGTAACTAAAGTGGCAGGTCTGATCTTGTAAAGGTCATCCATGACATCAGGACACGGCTGCTTTAGGCTTGATGTGTATTGGTGCTGATAGCTGCACCACTGGTGAAATCTCTGTCCTCTCTCTCTCTCTTTCTCTCTTTCTCTCTCTCCTTTTCTTTCTTTCTCCTACTTGCACGCACACACAAAAATAAGGATATGAGCGTGTGCATAAACAAGCCTCAGGTATTTAGTGTATCTAGAAAGGTCAGTCCCACTCCTTCACTCTCTTTACTGCTGACCGGTGGGAGTGTGCAATAAAAGCTTTCATGATGTCCTGCCATGCAGGGGTAAGTGTAAGTCTTTGATTATGGCTGTGTGTGTGTGTGTGTGTGTGTGTGTGTGTGTGTGTGTGAGTGTGCGCGTGCGTGTGTGTGTGTGTGTGCGCGCCATTGAGGCTGTTTTCACTGGAACAAGACTTAGGAGTCAGGACAAAGTCAACACAACAAGCACAGTTAAGATAATAAAGATTTGGACCTTTCATCAGCCACATCTTCCTTGTAGCTGACACTTTGGCTGCCTCATGGTCTTAAAAGGAATAGTTGGACACTTTTAAAATACACTTATTTGGTTTCTGGCTGAGAGTTAGATGAGAAGAGAGTTTCTAAAATAGTGGCATTTAATAACGTTAACGACAGAGACAATAAAGCTTTTATTTGGAACAGGGTCATGTTAGAGACTGAATTTTATCCTTAATGTCAGTACATAATTCAGGATTCAGTATCATTTATGTTTCCACAACACAAATTCTGTTAACACAACAAAGTCATGTCTTGTCATTATTCAATTTCAGTCCCCTCATTTTCTATTTTTCCTCGTTAATGTTTAGCTACCATGAATGCAACTCAAAACCTCCCTCAAATTTTCCACATTTAAAGTCTCTCAGCCTGTCCTTTACTGGTAGGCTTTCGTGCCGCATTCACATGGATTCAGACAGATGGCGAATGGTAACACCTTCTGGACGGCACAGGAAAAACAAACAAATAGTCCAACAGCAAAACGAAACATGCATGACGATATGTTGTGTACAAAAAAATTATTTAATTATTATTAAATTATTTAAATATTTTTTAAATGAAATTATTATATGCACGTCATTATCGAAATATAATATAGCATTATACAGTATATTGTGCATTATTGCATTTCTGTCTGTGAAGAAATCTCTTTGTGTTTGGAGTAACAAAACAAGTGGCTGTAAATTCAGTCATGAAGAATGGCAAAAAGTTACAAATATTTTAACTTTGAATGTCAGCGCTATCTACCGTTAACATTGCTGGTAATCTCTACTGGCCTCTACCATCCTGCTCTCATGTACTAAAATGATGTCCGGCTTGCCTTCTGCCTGAATCCATATGAATACAACATTAGAGTGAAGACATTCACAGGAAGTGATACGTTTCACTGACGGCAGCTTTACATAGATTGTGACTGCTCAAAGTCAATTAAACTTCAGGGATATCAGTCTGTCCAGTTAGGAAGCATAAGCGATTGTGAATCAATTTCACCTGTTTTGGTGCAAATGAAAGTGACAACAGGTGAGGAAAGAGCAAGACAACCCCAAAAAAGAGAATGGTTATCCTATGCTCATCCTTCCTATCCTTCTCCAGTTTTGCGTTTTGCTAGTGTCAACCATTCAGGTTGAACAGGTAGTCTAGCTCCTCCAGGATGGCACATCCATAAATGCTGTTGCAAGAAGGTTTGCTGTGTCTCCCAGCACAGTCTCAATGGCACTGAAGAGATACCAGGAGACGGGCCGTTACACGAGGAAAGCTGGACAAGGCCGTTGAAGGGCATCAATGCAGCACCAGTATAGGTATCTGCTTCTTTGTGCGAGGAGGAACAGGACGAGCACTGCCAGGGCCCTACCAAATGACCTCCAGTGGGCTACTGGGGGTGCATGTTTCTGACCAAACTGCCCGACGTCCTCTAGTGGGACCTGTGCTCACAGCCCAGCACCCTGTAGCTCGATTGGCATTTGCCAGAGAACACCAGAATTGGCAGGTCCGCCATTGGCGGCACTCTTCACAGATGAGAGCAAGTTCACACTGAGCACATGTGACAGACAGAGTCTGGAGACACTGTGGTGAACGTTATGCTGTCTGCCTCATCCAGTATGACCGGTTTGGTGGTGGGTCAGTGATGGTCTGGGGGGGGCATATCCTTGGAGGGTCGCACACACCTACACGTGCTAGTCAACGGTACCCTGACTGCTGTTAGGTACTGGGATGAGCTCCTCAGAGCCACTGTCAGACCTTACTCTGGTGCAGTGGGCTCTGGTCCTCATGTTCCCCAGACCTGAATCCAATTGAGAACCTCTAGGACATTATGTATCGGTGCAAGTAGCGCCACAGACTGTACAGGAGCTCACTGATGCCCCGATCCAGGTCTGGGAGGAGATCCCCATCCACTGTCTCATCAGAAGCATGCCCAGACGAGTGCATTCAGGCACGAGGGGGCCATACACACTACCGAGTCACATTATGAGTTGTCGTGATGAAATGAATGCAAGTTGGATCAGCCTGCAATTTTAATTTTTTACTTTTTTTGGTGTGATTTTGAAATTTTGAAACAGTTGTGATGTAATTTTGATCTCAATGAATTGCACAATGTACAGTAAAGAGTAAAGTAACTTGAATATTTAGTTAATCAAGATCCAATCATTTTTCTGAGCAGTGTAGAAACAGCAGAGTGGTGAATATGGTATGGCTCTGTTGTGGTACCCCTCCCTTCCCCCTTATGTTTTTTTTTTAAAACCATTATCTAACTTTTATGTGACAATATACGTTATCTGCCCAGTGATAAGCTGGAGGTAGTTAGCTTATCTTAGCACAAGGATTGGAAACAAGAGGAAATAGCTCTTGCCTTGTTCTATCCAATTGTAACGAAATCTGCCACCTGCTGCCTGCACCCTCCCAGCGACTTCAGTGAGTCTTGTCGACTGGAAGGATTTGGCTTGGACTGAGCCAGGCTGGCTGTTTCCAAGCCAAGCAATCAGATTGCTGGCTCCAGCTTCACATTAAATAAGTTATTTCCCAAAAATGTCCACTATTTCTTTAACACAGATACTCTGTACTCTATTATTCAGTAGAGATGTGTCTCCTTATGATATGGTTTAGTGTACAGTCCTTGCTTGTGATCATGAAAAGAAAATGGAAAGAGAAAGTGCTGTTTCTGCCATACGCACTTATTTTACTCTAATGGCTCAAGGACAGAAGATCTTAAGAGGGAACATGCAAACACATGAAAATGCTTCCCATTGTGGGCCTGAAGTACCCTCATGCTCAGTCCCCCTGCTGCCTGGTCTGTTCACACTGTATTTGTATATTTTTGTGTATTTAATAAACGCAACAGAACACTACTCAAATTAAGGTGAAAAGCAGAGGGGCGAAGCTGAGGGCCTTCTGTTAATGTTAAGTAGCTTTTCTTTTCCCCAGCAGGGCCCCCCGAAGCTCTGAGCACTCTAATGTCAGACGTAGAGATGGTACCGACTGGCTGGACTTCACCATGGCAACCATACTCATCAAGAATTACCCAGGATGCTTGTTGCTGTGATGCGACTTGCTCCCTAAACCTCAGAAGTTTCCAGCCACTGAGAGGTTTATGTCTCTTTGTTTTGTCCTTTCACGCTTTTGCTGAGAATGATGAAATTCGGAGACATTTTTGCTTAACCTTCATAAACGATGATGCAGGAACTGCCGCAGCCACCCATTTTTAGGATGTGTAGACGCCCCCCCCCCCCACACACAAACACATGCACATACACACCGTACATACCTACCTTTCCCTCACTGTCGGCTTGTGTCACGATGAAGGCTCTGTCACTCCATCCTTATTACAAGAGGAGAGGTCAGTGCAAGTTCACTCTTACATCACTCAGAGTCTGACAGCAGCAGCACTCTCTGCTAAGAGAGAAAAAGGAACAGACGTATAGAGGGGGGGAAAGAGAAAAGGAGAGAGATGATTCTAGTTTATGGGGGGCTATATCCATCGAAGCAGCCCTGTCTCCTGCTGCCAGCCATTGTTGGTGTGAACCGAAGTCAGTCGACCAGCTGAGTCCCGTCTGTGTTCGCCTGCCATTTAGTGAGATGTGGAGGTTTGGAGGGAAAAGAGGAACAAGAGCTGCACAGCTTCTGTGTCCAGAATACTAAAAGGAAAAAGAAACACCCACAGAAAAGAAAAGCAGTAGAGAATGGAGAAAGAAGGATGTCCCATATGCTTTTATTGGAGACTGTATAGTATTTGTTGTTACCCAAACTTCAGACGGCATTGATTTTCACGGAACTGGATATGGGGAGCCAAATTTTTCCACTTTACCTTTTCAAGTGTTTGTTTGAAGAGCTGGTATTGAAATCCTTCCTCTGCTGCACTATTTTCAGCACACCCGGAGGGCATCCAGCACTGCTGTTGAACATACGTAAGCTCCAAACCACGTTTCCCATGCTTCCGTTTTTTCACTGTACCCATTTGATCAATGTCTATTTGATTCCACATGACCTCTTTTTGAGTTTGTATTTCAGTCCTCTCTCCAGGACCTGCCCTCCATCCCTCTTTACTTCTGACTTCTTCCCCTTAAGTTACTCTGCCTCCCTGACGCTCTTTTACACCCTGTAGGAGAAAGGTGGCTCTGCTGAGATACCAGTGCCTAGTTTTCTTTCTGAATTCTTTTATCTCCCCAGGTAACCACACCTTTTCCTCCCTCCTCTCCTCTGTCCTCCTCCTCCCCCTATTCCTCCCCTTCCTTTTTTTTTTTCTTCTTTTGAAACGTATAAGCCACAAACAGAGTCATAGTGCAACACAGAGGTCCTCTGCTCGCCTGAAGAGAAATGCAGGATAGGGAAAGGCCAAACTTTGTTTTATTATTGACATAATCCTAAAAGCTTGCGCCTGTGAAGCCAGATCAATTTTCTGCACCTTATCCTATTATTAAAAGCTGGCCTGAGGGCTAAGGACACCTGATCTTACAAGGAGAAACAGAAGGGGAGAAAAACACTCGGCGAGAAGGAGGGAGACACACAAGCACCAACCCTCTCTCCTGCCAGCTCTAGCTGATAAAACATGTATCTAGTATGAATCTGATTTTCCAGTACTGTCATTAATAGATGAGCTAGCTCAGGCTAGTGTTGCGGCCTGCGGAGCGGGCAGGCCTGCTCTAACACTCATGGACAGGAGTGAAGATACAGACAATCACGGCTGCTATGAACAACACTTCATCACTGTCACGTTTGGGCAGAATTCAATTTGCAGATGTCGAACTCGCCCCCCCACCCCCCCCTCCCGTCCCCCGTCTCTGCGCCACGTCTGAATTGTGGGGAAGGCACACACACAGACACACATGCGCACACAACCCCCCACGCGTGCACAAATGGTGAATGCTTGGTTATTATGTGCTCCTTACAGTACATAACCACATCAGGTAGAGATAACTGTGTTGTTGAGAATAGTCAGGGGAAAAGGGGAGACTGAAGAGAAGAGATGCACTCCAAACCCTTCCTGGTCCATATGTGTGATTAATGTGCTCTTTTTTCGTGTGCTTCATGCTATGACGGGAATATTGAGAGCCACTCACACTGTAGGACAAAGAATTTCATCTCAAAAATGCCCTGCAGCAGAGACCAACAAACATTTAAAACCAGGGAAACTTGCTTCTTTAAGATGCATGATGCACAATGTGTAATCAGTAATCAGAGGGATCTTTCACTGCAGGCTGCGGAATTTAAAAGCGGTTTAGTGTGCATTTTCTTAACAACAATAAAAGAAAGAATTTATGATTTTCTTAATAGTTTGATTTAGAGGACTCCAGAAAATTACCAGCCAGGAAAGCGCAGAGTATAAAAAGAAATCACCCATCCAGCAATTAACATAAATGATGGAAAGTTTAATCAACCAACAGCAAATTATGATGTGACACCCGACGAGCATCAGTGTCAGTTAAAATGGTGTTGTAGCAAGTAGACATCCATAGTCCGTGTTAACAATACCTGTCATCTGGATGATGTGTTCGCTGGATATTGTATTGATGTTTGTAGATTATTTCAGCAAGCTGACAAGGTTTTCTGTGCTTCATTATTACTGCTCATTGTGATTTCTGCTCTCTGCGGACAGTGGCTGAATTTAATATTGATTATGCTCATGTGCTTAGTAATTAGCTCCACAGAAACAACTCTGAGCAATATGTGAGTGAAATAAAAACTATGACGCATTATCAACTTTAAATTTGCTCCTTTGATGAGCACAGACTACTTTTTATAACAGGTAGGTACAAGGTGTAAGAGGGTACCAAATTTTCATTTATGGGGGAGCTAAATTGAATCGAATTACACTGTAACTACAGTACCAGTCAAAAGTTGGAACACACCTTCTCATCCCATGGTTTTTCTTCATTGTTGTTATTTTCTGCATTGTGTATTAACATTGAAGACATCAAAACTATGAAGGGACATGTATGGATTTATGTAGAAAGCAAAAAAGTGTTAAACTAATGTTTTAAATTTGAGATTCTACAAAGTAGCCACCTTTTGCTTTGACAGCTTTGCACACTCTTGGCATTCGTTCAGTCAGTTTCATGAGGTCGTCACCTGGATTGGTTCTCCGACAGTCTGCAAGGAGCTCCCAGAGGTGCTGAGCACTTGTTGGCTGCCAACTCATCCCAAACCATTTCACTTGGGTTTAAGTCGAGTGATTGTGGAGGCCAGGTCATGTGACGCAGCACTCCATCACTCTCCTTGTTGGTCAAATAGCCCTTACATACCCTGGAGGTGTGTTTGGGGTAATTGTCCTGTCGAAAAACACATGATGGTCCCACTAAGCAGCAACCAGCTGGGATGGCATGTCGCTGCAGGATGCTGTGGTAGCCATGCTGGTTAAATGGGCCTTGAATTTTGAATAAATCACCAACAGTGTCACCAGCACACCATCACAGCTCCTCCTCCAGGCTTCACGGTTGGAACCACACATGTAGAAACCATCCGCTCACCTTTTCTGCATCTCACAAAAACATGGCGGGTGGAACCAAAAATCTCAAATCTGGACTCATCAGAGCAACGTACAGATTCCCACTGGTCTAATGTCCATTCCTTGTGTTTGTTGGCCCAAGCAGTTCCCTTCTTCTTGTTATTCTTCCTCACTAGTGGCTTCTTTGCAGCAATTTGACCATGAAGGCCTGATTCACACAGTCTCCTCTGAACAGTTGATGTGTCTGCTACTTGAACTCTGTGAAGTATTTATGTGGGCTCTAATCTGAGGTGCTGTTAATTTGTGGTTTCTGAGGCTGGTAATGAACTTATCCTCTACAGCAGAGGCAACTTTTGGTCCTCCTTTCCTGGGGGGTCATCATGGGAGCCAGTTTCATCATAGTGCTTGATGGTTTTCACGACTGCACTGGAGGATAAAATCAAAGTTCTCTCATGTCTTAAAGTACTCACGGACTGTTGTTTCTCTTTACTTAGTTGAGTCATTCTTGCTATAATATGGATTAGAACAGTAGTCAAAATGGGGCAACTCACTGTATTGAACTGTTTACCAACCCTACCTCTGCACAACACAAGTGATGGTCTAAAGCACATTAAGACTGCAACAAATTCCATGAATTAACTCTTGACAAGGCACGTGTGTTAAGTGAAAACCGATCCAGGTGAGACCTCATGGAGCTGATTGAGGGAATGCTTAGTGTGCAAAGCTGTTATCAAAGCAAAAGGTGGCTACTTTGAAGAAAGTCAAATATAAAAAATATTCTGGTTTGTTTAACACTTTTTTCATTCCATATGTGTTCCACCATAGTTTTGATGTCTTCAATGTTCAGCTACAATGTAGAAAAAAAAAAAAAAAAAAAGAGAAAAACATTGAATGAGATGTGTCCAAACTTTTTACTGGTACTATACTTTCTAAATTACCTGGTACATGGTTAAATAATTGCAGGGTGCATTGTACAGTGCACATACCCAGTAACTACACTATAATTAGAGTGAAAAAGGGATGAACAGGAAACTACTTTATTTTACAGCACACATACACGTGACAAGTGACAAGTATTGGCCGTTACCTGAGCTCCAATTGTTAATGCAAGCTTTTCAAAAAACGTTGTTTTTTTTTTTTTGTTGAATTTATGCATGCTTATGCTGTTTGTTGTCCAATAAACTTAAACTAAGCTTGTCAGCTATATTTGGCTCCTTAACAGTTTAGAATCTGATGATATATCAGGACATAAAAGCTTCTCTGGCATCGGTTTTTATTGAAACATTAAAAACAAACAATTTTACTAACTACTTGATAGGCGTTGCTATTAAAGTCTAATCCACTGCATGTAACCTATACTACACGTATTGTTTATCATAAGTGCTTCCCGTAGTGAAAAGGGCAAAAGTTAAGGGACCAAATTTATTGAAGAAGGTGTAAGAGGTGTTTTTCTGTCTGCAGAAAATATTAAAATTACTAATGTCCAGTTCAGATGAGCTTGCCAAATTCATGCAATGCAACTTGACATAAGCCGGCCCCATTTGTTCGTATAACGTGGATAATAAAAGTGGCGAAGCTGTCAGACTCTCCCAAATACAATCGAGACAACAAAAATCCAAGATCTGCTAATTGTAAATCACCCTCCCATCTCGGCTTGGCATTCGCCTTTTACTTGTGCCCTGGGTTGAAGAGCGGACTGGACAGGAAAACTCTAGGTTGTAATTCTGATATGACAGTGTACCATTTCCCTGTTAAACCAAAACACATTCCTCCTACCGGCCTCGCTTCTCCACCGAGACGGTAAAATCAACACGCTGAGAAAAGTTCACGTTGCCTTGTGCATGTTTATAATTTATCGCATACAATGGATTGTTTTTCTGTCTGAGAAATGACACAGTAATGGCTGCCTGTGATGTATTTGACCACTTTGCTTCTTACTTTCAAATCAACACACATAATAGGTGGTGATTACGCCAGCCAAGCTGCACAGCCACAGCAAATATTTCCTCTAAAGAATGGGACTGTTTGAACCCCTCTCAGTCCAACACAAATGGAATCGATTAATAATTGCTTTTTCTTTTCCAACAGTGATTAGTTATTGCATGTTGCCATTTGTGTACCGTTTGATTGGTGCGACTCGAGGGGCAAAGCTTATGTGTGTGTGTGTGTGTGTATCCCGGGACTCGAGCCTGTGAGTTGCTGCGCAGGTACCTGGGAAATGTATTCTTAATTGCGTCAAAAACCTTGTTACACCCGCAGACTGGCAGGTCACAAATAACTGGCCAGCTGCTCTGTGGCTGTGGGCACACGGAGAGAGAGGAATATAAATGGATGGATGAGAGAATGTGAGAGTTGGAAGGGGAGGAGTATTTCATCCCCTCATCAGTGAGGCTGCAGGTGTCTTGCTGTCAGGTCTGGGTGGGCAGGGGTGTGATGTGAATGTCTGATCTACACCCCCTTTTCCTTGGCGAGGAGGCCGCCTTCAGGCGTTTTTCTACATTTAGATTTACTGGCTTTAGAGCAAGGAAGCACTGGGTGGAGTCCAAACAATACAGCAGATCAACGCAGAACAATGTTATGATGAAGTTAAATAAAATGCAGCTAACTGTGGAATATTTGGGTTGTGTTTGTCTTATTGACGTAGCCTGCAAGCAGTAGCCGTTATTGTTGTTGATTTATTAATGCTTCTGTATATGTTCGAATGAGAAAAGGCTTCCCTTCACTTCCTTGATCAGGTAGATCAAACACTACACAAGGGACACCTTGTTAAAATGTGCCATTGATTTCCAGCCCTATCCATGTCTTGGTGATTATGAACAAGACAGGAGTTTTAGCTTAAATGGAAATGACTGATGTTTATTGGCTGCTAATAAGCTATTACCTCAACCTTGCTGCGAGCTAGAAGTCAATCCATGCTCATTTCACTTGTAAGAGGAGGGGAGGGGTGCCAGGGAGGGGTGGGAAGAAGGATGGGAAGGTGTGTGTGTGTGGGGGGGGGGGGGTTTGGAAGTATTAAGGAGACAGAGGGCAGAGTGAGATAAAAAGGAGAGAACATCCGTGTTTGTATTTCAATGTGCTGAGAGTAAGCCGCAGCTTAAAGCAATTTATATACCTGTGAAAAATGTGCCAACCATTTAATGGCTGTGGAATTAGCTGGGAATGGAACAGCACCTATTCCAAGGGCAGGGCTGCTTGCAGATAAGCATCACCATTTACTGTAATATTGGAGCCAGAGGATAGAGTCCTGTTACAGAGGAGATTAATGAGGCCCACGTGCGGGTGTGTGCGCCTCTGTGGATATTGTATTTATATCTTTCCTGGAAATGTTAAAGTTTCCAGGAGCAAAGAAATTAATATTTCCTCGTTTTTGACACAGTACACCACACATGAATTGATTGTTGCTTGTGCTTTGAAAAAACTCTTAATAGTGCCATCCAGTGGACAGAGCTCTCCTGTGCACTTATGTGTGCCAGCGCACATGGAGGAGGCCGGATTCTTGACCTGTACCACTTTGACTTCTTTGCATTATTTGTGTCTGAACACAGACATACTCAAACATATATGCACACACACACACAGACACACGCACACAGACGCATGCACACACACACACACACAATTTTTCCCATTTGCTTTCCCCCTTCATTTTTTTTTTATCAAAAATGATAGATGAACGTACAGTTTCTGGTGTATTGATTGCATGCTTTTATGGAATTACATCTTTGGAGCAGGTTGGGCTTTATAGGGAAGACAAATAGGCCTGACTAAATGAGAGTAAGCACAATCCACTGTGAGCTGGCCAGAGGGATTGGGCAAGGGGGCACCTAAGGGCCAGGACCAGTTCCAACACCGCAAACAGACATCCATCCTTCCTCTCCTCCTGCATGTCATCACTAAGGAAAGAAAGATAGCGGTCCCCAAGTGGAGATATTTGAAATGGAATCCACTCCACCTCTCCACTCCTCTACATGCTCCACTCACCGATATAGTAACACACTGCAGCACTGAGAGCAACGGTTCGGCTTGATGGGTTTCTCCTATTGCCACAACATTTAAATGGACCCGCTCTATTTCCTTTATTGATTATTATGAAAGCATTTCATTATACAGGAAGTTATATGGCCGACAAGCAATTATGAATTCAATACTGCAAATGTAAACTGAAATGTGTCTTCAAGGCACGTGTGTGTGAGGTGAAAAAGTCATTAAGCTCGCTCTCCAAGCACAAGCTGCCTATAACACACACACACACACACACACACCCACACACACATTAAGTGTAAGGGGAGTGGGGATACCGCCTTTTTTGGACATTAATTCACTCACTTGGCTGGCAGTGTGGTGTTGGGGTAATTTGGTGATGGCAAGGCAGTCCATTATCAGAATCAGAAATATGGAAATGGTGCTTACTTAAGCTGTTTCTCATGGAGGGGCTGCAAACAGATCTAAACCCCCCCCCACCCCCACCCCACCCACCCCACACCCCAGAGGAGAGCAGATGAATGTAAAAAGGCTGAACCTCCTATTGTGTATTAGGTCATTAGGTTATACAATCATACAGACGTTCTTAAGCAATCTGAGATGTTTTCTGTGTATCGTGCAGATACTTTGTGATGCTCTGTATCTACACTGCATGGACAAAAGTGCACAGAGACCTGAACATCAGCCATATACTGTATGTGATAGAAGAGTTCATTCCAAAAACAATGGGCATTAGTATGCTGCTACACCAACCACCAGAGCCACCGGTCTAAAATATCATTCTAGGTTGTAGCATTAAAATGTCTCTTATTAATTGTAGCTCGGAGGCTTACAGCCTAAACTATAAAAACTGGCCCTGGACACAAAGTATCTGTCCACATACTTTGACTGTACTGTACAATATATTCTCCCTAAGCATGCCTGAGCTTCTCCTCCTGTGTTTTCCTGTATCATCCAGACTGATGTTCAGCAGTTGTGGATGCATGGAGTTAGCTGTAACCTACATGTTAGATGACAACTAAGATGGAGGAAGGATTATTCACTAGATTTGTAGCATTAAGCTCTCTGTCTTTTAAACAGCACTTTGGTGGAAAGAGCAATTAGCGCTAGCAATCTGTCACTGTCCTTCAAGACAAAACTAGGGGTAATGACAATAATCCATCCTTCTTTTGCTTCTTACAGCACAGTGTGTAAGATTGCTTGTAGCTGCTTTATGGACTACTGAGGCTACTGTCAGGGAAGAAATTGGTATCCCTGCCTCTTATCTGCCTCTTTCATGTGGCCAATTATCCACATGAAAAAAGAAAATACATCATTAAACAAATTTGACCCATAAATGCAAATCGAATTCCCAAGAGCTGTTGTCGCCAGACCTTTTTAAATGTTTTGGGTTTCCTTTCATCATAACTTTAGGTAAATTTGGGTGAAGGCTACATCCTCACTGACTGCACATGTTATCTGTAAATTCACCAGACATAAATGGGAATTTTTATGAGGGAGAGGGGACACATTGCGAGAAGGATATTTAACCTCTGAGCCATTTTAGACATGGATTATGCAAAAGCTGGAATAGCTAATGCTGGATCATACACTAAAACGTGCAATAAATTGAATATGAAATATAATGTAACATCAATGTAGCCTAAAATGCCTTTAAATGACTTAAGGTTAAACTTAAAAGTTTCACATTGAGCAGAAAATGGACAAGCAACTTTTCTTAGGCATGAGGGGAGAAGAGGAGAAGAATCAGAGGTGGATGCGAGGCGAGGGAGGAAGTGGAGATTTGTGCTGTGTTCTTAGCGCTTCAATCCCCTCGAGTGATCCTGGTGAGCGAGTGCAGAGAGAAAGGGGAGAGATGTTCCTGCTGCAATGTCTCTGCCTGATTTGTAACAGACCGATAAGCTTGGCGAGCATCCCTGCAGGACAACTGACCAATGGCGGCACACTTCTTAAGCTGAGAAGGACAGGAGGAAAAACATGTGCCGTATCACACAGGCAGCATTCGCCATCTCTCAAAGTCTCTGATTGTCATACATGAACTGCCTCCAAGGACATAAATTTTTCAAGAGCGCCTAGCCGATGTTATTTGTTTGCGGTGATTTGATATTTCTCCATATCAAAGCCTGTCGGGTGGTGTGGCTGCAAGCGACGTGGGGTTATCACATGCATTATATAAACATAAACAAAAGGGAATGCAGCAAAGCAAAACAAAGCAAAATGATAGCCGGCACATGCTTTTTTCTCTCAATGTAAACAATGCGTACGGTGGTCGTTAATGCTGTGTCTAAATACATGCATTATAATGATGCATGCAGATATCTTATGTAAACTGAAATAGCTTTAAATTGTGACTGTTGAACTGCAAATCAGAAAGCAGGACCGCTGTGCTCCAAACTGCACCAGCTGAAGCCCCATTGCTCTGGGCATAATTGTATTTACCGGTAATCATTGCTCGTCCCCACGGGCCTCCGCTGGTAAGAATATCTATTAGACGATAATATTGATATTCGATTTGCTTAACTGAAGTCGCGCTTCTTAAATAACATCCGTTATACACTGCCCCGAACTCGGTGTGGGAGAGTGTGTGTGTGTGTGCATAGGAGCAAAGCTCCAAGAATTATTTGAAAGGTTGGTCCTTTATCAGATATATCACCGGGAGCAAATTAAACCACGTCGAGTCAAATAGCCTCAATAAGAGGTCTGAAACGACTCAACACAATATTCTCCTTCCACCAGGAATCTATAAATGGCCCATTTAGCATCTGTGACCCCAATGCCTGCTACTGAAGGAGAGTTATGGCCTTTCAAAAGGAAACTATCATAGATTTTAGTGAAGTAAGAAAATGTCCCCAGGTACAGCTAGAGCAAATGAAATTATGCATGACCTCCTCATTACTTGGCTTAATAAGTGATCTATGGACTGGGAACAATAAAGATCCAGATGTCATGGAGACATATGAACAGGGAAGATTAGAAAAAAAGATGATGGCAAAAAAATCCACAGAGCTACATATCCAGTAATGTACGCATGAAAAGTGGAAGCTCAGCCCCCCCCCCCCACATACCAAGGACTTTGATATCTGTCTCTCATTGGTATTCATTGACCCAGGGATGGAGAAATGGGCATCACAGTTTACATTTAATCAGACTCTTATGGGGATCAGCTGTATGCTTGTGTGCGTGAGTGTGTGCATGCACATGGTGGACATCGGCTGTCAGCAGATATTAACGCTCACTTGTCAAGGTGGAGGAGCAAAGAGGGTACAGAACCTGAAGCTGGGTTAAGTAATTGGATTCTTGTTCAATAAAAAGTTGGGCTAGGAGTGTGTTTGTGTGTGTGTCTTTGCATGAGTAGATTGGTTTGTGTGTATAGGAGGGGTTTCATTGTTTTTGTGTGTGTGTTTTTTTTTCATGTTGAGAATTATCAGCATGCTTAAAACTAGACTTAAAGTCAAAGATTTGCCGTGCAGGTGGTGCGCCTGTGAAGCCTCCCCAGGGCGCTGTGTGAGCCAAAGATACTGAGGTGAAAGGGACAGGTGCATGCTGGGGCTCCGACAACAAAGGAAAGTTAGTTATTATAGTTTGTCCCCCTGATTTGGCCCACTCAACAACACAGTGAACAGTTGAAGCTGCAGCTGTGACACACAGCTCATTGAAAACCCCGAGCGCCCCAATTGCAGCAATTTGCATCAAAACTCGCACTCTTTCTCTGAGTCACAGCTCCGTTTTATCTGAACACATAGATATGACACCCATTTTAGATTCAGTGTGACTTTCACTTCCTAATTAGAACATTATCTTCAGTGTCAAACTCGAAAATCATTGAAAAGAGAAGCTTTTATTACCTGCAGAATTTGCCAGAGAATCATCACATTTTTAAAGTTTTCTTCAGTATCAAAGTAATCTAGTGATAGCTGTTTTTACATCCATTGGTACACTGCAAACAAAAAAAACTACTTATAGCTAATTCATACTTTTGATGGTGCCAATTTGAACAACTTTAACTTTAGCTCACTGAATCCATAGCAGCATTATAACAACTGTTTACATCCCCAAGTGGTTCCACAACCTACAGCATGCTTGTCCCCCAAACAATGCTGGGAGTGACAAAATCCATTAATATTAACTATTTGTCCTGTAGTTTTAATCCGTGTGGTTTAATTGTGTTCACGGTCTAAATCCAGCTTGTTGTTTACTATTTTTTAATACCACTGAATTTCAGCTGTCCAATCCGTGATTTGCATTCACATAATGACGGGCCGTCGCATAGTCAAGATTCTTAGTACGAATAGCACTCTTATCTTCTGCAAGCCTCAGTTTTAAAGCTCGTTTAGTTTGGCCAACATGCACCAGACCGCGGGGACATTTCAGTATATAGATAACGTCCGTGCTACTGCAGTTTATAAGTGACTGGATTTTGAATTTCTTCTCCCTGAGTGGGTGCACAAACGCCTCTGCATCAGTGGAGCTGGAGCAGTGACCACACTGATAAAAAGTGGCAGGGTGAGATGGTATCCAAGTGGACAACAGAGGTTTGGAGAGATATGAATGGACGAGACTTTTAAGTTACGTGCTTGTCAGAATTAAGTTAGAAGGGGAAAAGATATTCCTCAAGGAAGGATGGCTTTGTAGGATGGGCCAAAGGGTTGTTGAGGCACAGTTTGGGCTCTTTGTCAAATAGGGAATGAATCAATGCTTAGTGCTCTCTGATAGGCTGAATCTGCATATGAATTGGAGATCTCTGGCCTTTTGGAGTTCTTTTAGTTCAGTGGCTTATGAGTGGAAATCATCATCTCCACAGTTTCGGCTTTGCCTGAGAAATTGTCCTATAGGGATGTTTTTAATAAGGTTAGTGGAGTGATTTCTGTCTGCTCTGAGGAACATGTTTTCGCTGACTGGTTTTGCTGTTGGTCTGCTGTTATCACATATGGAAATCGTGAGACGTGTTTATGTGAAGATCTACAGAGAGTTCTCTTTCCACCTCCTTGGCTTGCCTTTAACCTTGTTAAAAGCATCCCTCCAGGACAGTTCCGATCAGGATATCAGCAATACATCTCTATACATCAAAAGTTGCAAGCAGAAAATTACCATTGCATCCGAAATGTTATGCATTCGAGCTATTTGAGCCTTTTCCCTTGCAGCTTTAATTCCCTGGAGCCACATAGAGAGTCTCCCATGTGCTAGCAAATAGTGGACAAAGCAGATAAGCAGAATATCACTGAGACACACTCCTGTTGGCCCCAGTCAAGCATGAACCTGTCTCTTTCACATGCACACACACATACACACACACACACTTGCACAAGGAAAACTGACACTTCAGAAATAATCTGTGAATAACTCCATGAGCTTAATATCTAAGTAATCTTGAGTTCAGAAGCAGCAGTGAAATCCTCCATTGGTCCTTCTACTTTCTCATCCTCATTAGTGTCAGAGTAAGGACATTTTTCAGCAGCTCCCCCCTCGCACTCCTACACCAGCTGGAAGTTGTAATACCTTCAGCATGTCCTGGTTGTTCACAGCAGTCGTCCACGGCCTGTCCACTGTCGAAGCAGCAGTCCCCAGAGGTGTCTTTACACAGTCCCCGATCCACCTCGCCTGCTCCCATTAGTGTGAAGAAGTTGCGGCCTGACCCTTAGACCCTCTCAGATCCACACGCTGTCATGGAGGGTGAAGTCAATCAACCTGCGGATGAAATTCATTTTGGCTTCGTGTGTCCAGGATTTTATTCTTTCAGTTACCGTCAAAACTTGTGACCACAGGTGAGGGTCGAACAAAGAATTGAGTGGAAGAATGAGAGTCAGGCTTTGTGGCTGCGCGCTCTTTTTGCCACGGTGGTCCAATACAACAGCTGCACCATTGTAGCCCTTGCACCAGAATGACAGTCAATTTCATCATCTATTTCAAGGGGAGAATCATGGTGTCAGATATCAAAGTACAAGGCATCATCCCCACAAAGACGGAGACATCCTGTTACAATTGGACAAAGGCTTGAGTTTGGTTTCAGTGAAGTTAGTTGGGCTCAGGGCATCCTCTGCCTTTATCTTACATTAGTCATAGGATTCAGTGATGTCACACACCTTGAAGTTGAATGTGCACTGAAGAGGGCAGAGAAAAAAAACTCACACAGTGAAATGAAACGGGTAGAACTGCAGTTACAGACAGTTAAGACAGTCACACCTGTAGCCGCTATATATGCTGAAGTCAAACTAAATAGTCACATATGTTTTATTTCAATTGCTTATGTAAGAGATCTGGTCAGAGCAGTTTCAAGATACAAATCTATGTATCTGTGTAAGTGTGACACTGTTTGTTGACATCAGTGCTGAGTTATATAATTCAAACTGAATACAAAATTCAAATGTTAGACTCTTTACATACAGTATACAAGGCCTTTCTCACACATGACATGTTGACACGTCACGGTCAGAAAAGCGCAGGCTGAATTCCATTTAGCTGCTTTAGCTTCGGAGTCCTGGTATTGTCCGTGCCGTGTCCGGCCGACTCACTGTCACACTGTCATGGTTCACTGGGGCACTTGAGTCAATCCGTTGATGTTATTAGTAATGCCTGCACTTTTCCTATAATGGCGATTCACAATGCCTGTTGAGATAAAGGCCTTTTCAACAATGTTTTTTTTTTATGCCAGTAAGGTTGTACGTAAGGTTGTTTGTTGGAGAAATGTTTGCTAAATACAAGGTTATGACATGATGGTGAATAGGAAAAAACTGTTGTGTGAATAACTTGAGATTCAAAGGACAGCTTTATCTAATCCACAGTATGATTTATGTCGAATTTATTTGCCGCCAGTGGTGATAATCACAACGTTTGCCAACGCTTCCTGCTTCTAACTTCTGTATGGTAGTAGAAGTGAACATTTTTATACAATAAATTCACTTTGTATCTGTATGCAGACAGTGCAGTGCAGGTCTTTGGCTTGGTTCAGGGCAGCACTCAGTCTCTATTACTAGAAGAGCGGGAGTGTCTGACTGGAGCCAGGGAAGCTCAAGGTAGCATCATAGATTTGACCAGTCAGTCGTGTAGAGCACTAAGTCCTTCATTTACTCCCCACATTCCCCCGCCTGCCAACCTCACACCAGTGCCCTCGTGTGTGCACAAACACACTCACAAACACACAACTACATGCACTAAACACAGCGTGCAGGCACACAGAGATGTTTAACGCAGGCAGAGTGTCCGGTCATTCTCTTTCTCTCTCTCTCTCTCTCTGACACACACACACACACACACACACACACACACACACACAGTCCTTGTTTCCCAACTCACTCACTCCACCTTTTTACACACACTATTTTAGCAGCCTTGAAAAGCTAAATGGTGTGAAGTTGAGTGTTGGTCCATCTGTCTCCTGGGTGTTTGGAAGGGATGAGAAAGACAGTGAGCAGTGGGAGGAACAGGGGGGAGAAAGATTGGAAGAAGAAAAAGGAAAGGGGGGGATTGGGGTCAGGTCCATTAATATGAATCACCAGCAGAACCCCACAGCGGATCCATCTGTGGTTGTACACCGCCCAGAAACAATTCACAGCCTAGACAACAGGACATTAATAAGCGAATAGGGGTAAAAAATACTTTTGCCATGCATGGATTCCTGACAGTTTCTTCTTATGGTTCAAGGTTTCAGTGGTATTACTGTCTTTTCTCCATCATAGTGTTGCAGGTAGTCGATGCAATGTGGAATTCAAATGTCACTGCTGCACCTTTGTGAAACAAGACCTAAAATTGCAGATTCTAGGTTAGAACTTGCTAGTTTTAAGGTGAAACTGTTCTTTGGTGCCTGCTGAATGTAGTTTTCAGTCAGCGTGTTCAGTCTTATATTCAAGAAGGACACTTGAAGAGGCACTTTATTGTGTAAATTTATTCAGTAGAACATGACAGAAGAAGGGCAGGCTATTGGGGCTGAAATCAATATTCTCCTTTCACGGATACTTTAAACAGTAAATGCCCCTCTTTGAGGCAGAGCTTCAGAGCCAGCGGCCACACAGACACACACACACACACACACACACACACACAGATACATGCACAAACTAGTGAATGTCATATTGAGCGCTACGGGTCCTCTATCGATATTATACATAGCAGAGTAGTAGACTTCCAGATGGAGGATTTTGCATTATACAGATAAGAGCATATACATATTAGGAAAAGACACTCTTACCTGTTGTCTTAAGGCATTCATAATGTAAAATGCATGAGGGGAGAGAACAGAGCAAATAATTAGTAAGAAATCTGAATCTTCTGGTGCGGTGCTCTGAAAATGAAATGCTTGTGAAGAATAGGCCATGGAATAAAGAGAGGCCCCATGCACTCAGGTCCAATTGTAGCGTATTCAGCAAACGGGGGAGGGTTAAAAACAGTGCCACTGGTTATTCCAATTTAAGGATGGAGAATGAAATAAGAACATGAAGATGGATATTTTTTTTTTACCACAAAGTGCTCAAGTGTTGTTTGAAGTCATAATATAATATGTGCAACGTCAGTGTCTGCATCTTGTCCGGTCTGTGAATGCAAATTTTTCAGTGGATCCCTTGTGCCTTTACGCAATATGAATACTACATAGAAAGGGTAGAATCCACCAGTAATAGTGAAAACTACTATATAGAAAGGTATTTTCAGAATAGTTATTTATTGAGTGTTTTTTGCTGAACAAATTGCTGCTATAGAAATATAGAAATAAAATAGGAAAGTAGAAGAAGTTCAAACATTTGGCACATTCAATATTACAGAGGAGTTTGGTTCAGCTATACTGAAATGCTGTTCAATTCCTTTCAACAAGTGTCTCCAATAGAGTTAACTTAACTGTTCGCTGTTGCCAGTGTCATAAATCCTTAATACTGTGGTTGGTCTCTGTGAGAAGGTGCTGAGGGAAGCGCCTGGTCTTCAGCTGATTACTGAGAGAGCATGATTGAATTAAGTAATATTATTTATTCATTTATGTGCTCAAATCAGCATGATTTCAATGTAATGTCTAGTTGACCAATCAGATTGCTTGGTTTAGAAATGTTTTTTGTATAAACCTCAACCTCAAAGGCTACAAACTGAGAAAAATGTCATTATTTCCCATGTTAATGATGATCTTTTTGACCCCCAGGTGGCTCAGTATCATTCTCTGAGCTGAGGCACAAACCATGCTTGTATCATTATTATTATTATTACTTTTGTGTTTGAAGTTTATTCTTATTCTTTTGGAGCTGTGTGTAACAAAAAGCAATTTCCCCCTGGGGATTATTAAAGGAATTCTGATTCTGATTCTGATGATGCTTGGCACATTTATAAATTTGCTCTTAACATCTAGTGAATTGCACTCCACAAAATAGCCCTTGGTCTTGTGCACCGAGGATTGGTCGTGATCTCTGTCTTCAGTAAACCTTCATCATGCATGAACCAGACCCGGGAAGAGTGTCATCCAAATGTTCAAATGAGGTGCAGTGTTAGTACGTCTGAGTTCTCTTTCAACACCATCCACAGCATGGGATGCCGTAAGCTTAGAATCACAGATTTTTTTTATCCTCACGCATCTGAAAGTTACACAAAGGAGTTTTGAGCGGTTGGCCTAAATGGAAGAAACACGATTCCTAACGACTCAAAAGTTTACATGTTGTGTCTCCTAAGATGGGAGCTAAGCTACTACTTAGTGCCAGCTAGCTTTGCCTACATTCCGTCTGTAAGCCCTCAGATGAATATGGGACTTCTCTGGAGTGGTGCACACGATCAGTCACCTTAAGGCTAACGTTTGCCGCTGATGGTCAAGAAGTAGCTTGTAACCAGGCTGCTGGGTAAACTACAATTTTTTGTTTTCCATTTCTATGTTAAAGGCAACTTTGATGGAGCATGGACTGAGAAACAGATTCACATGATTAATGAGCAATTGATTACAAGTTTCCTGATAATGACATTAGGATTTATCTGTTTACCAGAACATATAAAAATGACCACACATTCAAATGTAAAAAAAACCCGAGTGTGACAGAACTATAATGTAGTTGCAAAGAGAAATGCTATGCTGAACCCAGTTTCTTGATATATTGAAATTGCCTGAGCTCCAGCAATTTCCCATGACATGTATCTCAGAGTCTGTGTGCATCTTCCTGAAAATATGTTCTTGGGCCCTCCATGACTTATTTGAAGTGCCTAATGGCCATAGCACAATCACAAGACAAAGCAATGCAAGGACAAGAGGGTAAATTACAAACCTTGAAGTTTACTCACGGATGAGGATGAATGCAGAGCCCTAAGGCTTGTCATGAGAGCGATGCATCATGTCTGCATATTGCTTTGGGTGTACTATAAAGTTGTGCTGTCTAAACAAGGTGGGAAAACAAAGACTTCCATCCAGACTGATCATAAGATGTCAAGCACACAGCCCCTCTCAAGCTGTAAATCTGCATTCTTTGCACACATGGTCCTCAGAAGTTTGCTCTATCCAGGACAGCTTGGGAAAAATGACCACCTTGGCATCCTTGGGTTTGATAATCACAAGGACTGTGTGTGGGGGGGCTTTTGCGCCAGTAATGTGCATCCAGGCCAAGATTAGATCTGCCTCCAGTCCGGTGTGAGTGAAAACATTACGGGGCGTATTTAGGGAAGCTGTCAAAGCTGTCCCTCCTAGACTATGTTCAATTCCACCTCCAACCCCCAAGGGGTGGTGTCTGGGAATAAGAGCTGTCTCATTCTCTTTCGCCACCCACCTGCACATAAATTCACACACACAAACACCCCTGTTGGCCATGACCCATCTGGTTTCTTTCTACTTCTGTGGTTCCATGTCTGAAAAGGGAGCCAGAGCTGGTTAGCTGACAAAATTACATTTAATTACCCTACAGCAACCCACATACCTAGACAGACAGGCAGATGGACGGACGAACAGACAGCCAGACACACACACGCACTCTGTCTCTCAGTCTTTCACCTTGCTTTCTGGCCTTTCCACCATCTCATCACCTGTCTTGCTCTGACAGCCTTATGTAAGTGTCCTAAGGCAGGGGAAATCACACTGTGTTTGCACACACAGTATGTGCATAGGCATGAATACACACAGACAACACACACACACACACACACACACACACGCATTTCAGCAAGGGCTCGTCCAGAACTAGTTTCCTTTTGGTGGAGGGGTGGTGGTGTCTGCCTATAAAATGGCCTGTCCATCCACTCTAGCTTGTTAAAGTCCTGGGGGAGTAGATAGACTGTGACATGTCCAGTCTACCTGTCTATGTGGAGCTGGTTACATAATGAGTCAGTTTGAAGGTCTGGAGATTGGCTGATGGCTCTGCTCAGAGGGTTGTATGTGAAGACATGCCAGGTTTGAAAAGTTAACATGAGGCGAGAGCAAAAATGCAAAGGTAGATAAGGTTTATACAACTGAAGAAATACTGCATACGTGGCACATGGAGCTGATATACTGTTGGCATTGAGGAGACTTATATTTCATTAGATTTCTTTTAAAGAAACATAGCAAAGAGCAAGGATGCTTACCTGTTGCTGAGTAATAGGGATATGCCTAAACCTTATTTGACAAACACTTCAGTTCCATCCATCCATTTTCTGCTGTTATCTGGACTGGGTATCAGCCATAGCAGGCAAAGTGAGGTAGTGCGGACATCTGCAGGCAGCAATCTGCCGTTTTCTGGTAGAGAGCCATGGCCTCAGGCTTGGAGGTGCTGACTCTCATCCTGACCACTTCACATTTAACTAGGGTAAAAAATCCTAATGCTAAAAATGTAAAACATGCTGATATCTAGCAGTTGTAATGTTTAATGTTTACTAAGATTGCAGAGTGATATAACACTGTAACAGCACAATGATTCTTTGGAGCACTAAATCAAAGGTGTGATTCAAGAGCCTGGAGGATAGCAGTGCTAATAGTCCGGCCTATGGCCACATGTTCATGTGCAACCTGGTGACCTGGATAAATCGGTTTAGGCCAGCTTCGGGCAGCTGTGAAATGTGCGAGTGTGTTTAGAAGGGTGTTAAAATGGTGTGCTAACGCCGTGGGTTGCATTTAGTACTAATGTGAACACCCCTGCTTAGACATCTAAATAGCATAATTTTCAAGTGGCTGAATGAGGGCACTGAGTGCCACTGGCCACCTGTTGTAAAGTAAATAACTCTGTAAATCATAAACCACCACAACAAATTGCAAACACATTCTTCACAATTCCCCTTCATTCGCATTCAAACGATGAAAAAAAGGTATTCAGAACATCTCACTCAATATGTACCAGGCCACAACGCACGGAATATCAAGTGTCTTGACAAGTATCTCTTATCTACTTCGAAACAAATCTGATCCTTGCTCAAACAATACCACTTGCTTTTCAAATCACATCATTCCAAACAAAGACGAAAAACACATCACAAAATAAGAAAAATAAAAGAAGAAAGCCCTCATGTCTGCTGGTTGTAGGACCTTATCTTTTTCATCAAGATTTTCTAACCAGAAACTGTCTTCGTCTAACCCCTTGACGGCTCAACATAGTAGTAGAATTTCTGACAATGATAGCATGCAGCTGAAATACACTGTTTTATTCTGGTTCTGAATTGGGCCCTAACAAAAACAGATGTAAATTGTTTGTAGGGAGGGGACTGGCAAAACAGAATATAAGCAAAAAATGATTGAAGGACAGAGGAGAGGAGACTGACGGCTGGACAGTGATTGCTGAGCTGAGACAGGGAGATACTAATGCAGGAATGGTGTGAAGGCAGCAGACTGTGGAGGATCTGCATGTCGAGTATCTTAAGCAGACAGGAAGACATATCAGTCTATATCCTGAGGGGCGGTGCAGGACTATATCCCTATTCTGACTTTCATTTTTCAGGCAGTGTGAGGGCGGAGCTGGGGTCAACATGTCTGTCTGTTCGGGGACAGGCACATCTGTCACACATAATAGCCTACACAACCAAAGGTACACAGCTATATGACAAATGTCACAGGTAGCGCTCATCTGTTTTTGATAGAATAATGTATGTGTTTGGTTTCATTTCAACGTTAACGTTCTTATTCCTACCAAGACCTGTGTCCACCCTCGCACAAATCCAGAAATGGATCATTAAACACATCAACGCTTATAGTAACCAGCCACAGCTGTGATTTTTCATATAATCAGTGGTGCATGGTAATGCTTCCAGCCTTGAGGACAGACAAGCCATGCACTCGCTCGCACACACAAACCGTAAAGGACAACTTAGCTCAGGTAGTGCAAAGCAATCTTGGCAGCCAGCCTTGGCATATTCACAGCCTTTTACTATCAACACAGTGAAACGGAGGGCCGACTCTCACAGCGTGCTGGCCATATATGGTGTCCTTGGGTAAACCGACAAACAAACTGCATACAGGAGGAGATGGTTTTCGGCTTCTAGATCATAAGGCCTCACCAGCTGGTTTATGGCTCCCTTGATTTGAAGTTGGCAAAATGACTCTAAGTGTCACTCAAGAGAAAGACGGATGGAGAAAGTGGAAAAAAAAAATAAGAGGAAAAGTTGGAGCAAAAATGAGTAAGAATCAATGAAAGCAGCAGAGAAAACTCAGACATAAAGCAACAGATGCTGAATATTGTGCTCATTTATCCAGGGCCTGCTGTGTTAATGGCTATGTAAATCTGCTGGTCTCACAGAGTGGTAGAAACCAGCACTGGCAGGCCTCAACAATGCAGCCTAATTGGAGATAAGCCTGAACAACAAGCCTATAGCATGGCCTCATAAATTACTGCTCCTTCACCAGCCAGACCACTCCCGAGCTCTCTTTATACAATCCTTTTTAATCAATCGCTCTACCTCTTTATACCGTGCATTTTGGGCTCTCATTCTTTGGTTTTTCATCAGTTTTCCTGCTTATTCCTTCTAGTCTTTTCCTCTTATCCCACTGTGATAGGATCATCCACCACTCCTCCTTCCATCCCGCCCTCCTCCCTCTCTCCCTCTCTCCTGCTTGCCCTGGCCATCCCAGGGTCGTAAAGAGGACTGTGCAGATTGAACAGTAAATTAAATTAATGTAGGCCGTTTCTCAATCATTTTTCATCCCCCTAAAATGATTAAGGCTGACGTAAGAAGTTCATTAAAACAGAAAACATTAGGCTCATTAAAAAGCCATTAAAACTATCGCGAGGAGATGATTTATGCCAGAGTACGACTGGAGGAGGAAATGATTGGACGGGGGGAGGTGGGTCCGAATTGGAGGAAATGGGAGAGTGAGGAGGTTGATGGTGGGGAGTCAGCTTTTTAAAAAGGAGACCACAAATAGTAAACTCATAGGAATTGGAAAAGAAATGGAGGCAAGAGGAAACAGTGGGTGGCAAGCATTAGGGGTTTTTAAGTGCCAGGACACTTCCTCTCCATTGCACCTGGCTGTCAGAGGAAACAGGTCTCTCCCTCTCTCTAACATCTTCACACTAAGTCAGCAGAGCCTCACACCAGACATCATTAACTGTCCTTAACTCTGCCCATTAGGCTCTGGCATTTACCAAACTAAATGTCATTGTTCCTAATCATCATCTGTATAGCAAGACACAATATGCGTGCATGGGTGTGCATGTACGTGCAGATGCACTTATGCATACTAATGCTTCAAATTTCACCCGTCTAAGTGACAAAACTCTTTCGCTTGCCTTGTTCTATATATTCCATCCTTTGTGCGCTACATCTGTTCGGAATATGGTGCGTTGAGCAAGATAGCATCTCAAAGCCCGTTTGACAAAGCAGAAGGAGAGCTTTCAGCCTACTGTTGCAGGTACAAAGTGGCAGAGAGATTGTTGGAGATGGAGAGGCGGAGGGGAATATTTTGAAGAAGGTCTTTGAAGCAGCAGGCAGCAGTTCTGTGTCGGATAGATTCGGCTCTGTGCTAACGTAGCAGCTGGTGACTCAGACAACAGTGAGCCAGGTTTCTAGAGCTCAGCTCACCTGGAGAGGCTCAGCAGATCGGATGGTTAGATTCTGCTCACTCTCCGTCTGGCTGGAGGCAAGGTTTCACTGATATGTCTGCTGCTATCAAGCAGACAAGCTGTCTGTGACACTAATGCATCACCGCATATTTAACTTGGCAAACATAACAGAGACCCAGAAATTTCTCCTAATATTTAAGCTTTTGTAAAAATTTGACCCAGACTTCAGTTAAACACATTTGTGTCTGGCTTTAGCAAGAGGAGAAAGATGCTGTTAGCATGATTATTATGTTAGTTTCTTCTCTTTGCCTTTAATTCACTGTGCGATTATGTTCTGTTTTTATATTTTCCTCCTCAGCGCTTTACTGTCTTGTCCATCTCCTCCATTTTTTTTACAAAAAACTGGTATAGAACCAGCTGAATTTATCAAGAGAGAAATCCCTCGCACATTATTCATTCTGATTCTCTAAAGCATGGTCTGTCAGTTTGCAATTTATTCAAATATTCACTGGTCTCTTTGAATGTGGAAATGCATACATATTGTTACCGTCGGACACATAAAGCATGCAGAGCAGCCTTGAAGCACTGCTACACTGCAGCTCTTTTGGCCCCTCTAGGTACGCCCAACTCAGCTGCATTTCCTCCTTTGAAGACAGAAGAAACATTTACATGCAAATGTGCAACTGTGTGCACGCACACAAACAAACACATGCAGCCAACAAGCTCCCGCTTTCATGCGAATGTTTTTTGTGTTTAAACAGAATTCCAAAGCATGCCATACGCGGGCCAGTTGATGCTTTTAACCCGAAGGGATCCCGTTGGAGGTTACCTAATTGTGTGTGAAGCTGCCAACTGTTTTTTTTTTTTTTTCCATGGGTGTGTGTTTAGTGTCTAACCATCCAGCTGACAAAGACACACTCTGATTTATTTGCACACAGTTGAGCTAGTTAGCGGTCTGCAGACATTAACTGAGTTTGTTGTGTGTGTATGAGTATGCATATAAGGCTGAACCCTGTGTGTGTGTGTGTGGTTTAGCCTCACACAAAGGGAATGTTGTTCGCATATCTAATTTACAAGCTGCCTACCAGTTTATTGTTACACCACTCAGTAGCTTTATGCATCAACCCTGTCTCTTAGAAATGACCTTTCTGTAATATTTACAACAGCATATATGTTTTGATGGAAAATACTGCCTCCCTGAATTCTGTTTTTTATTCACATAATGACGAAAGAATAATTAATGAGGTCTTGATTCACAACTTCACAACACACATGTTGATCCGCAAAACCTTCATAAACTATGTTTTTTTATTTGTTTTCCTGCAATACACACTTGTAACAACTTGGCTTTTTTTATAATTGTTTCTAGGAACTGAAAGCATTTCTTTGAGGTTAAGGAAAGATTTTTGCCTGGGTTAAATACTAAAAAAGGCAACAGAGACTTGAAGCTTTGACATTTAACCAAAGCCACAATTTTTTCATAACCTTAAAGCAAAAGTTTGACATTTTTGGGAGATAGTGTTTTTTTTCTTCTTTTTTTCTGAGTTGGATGAGAGGATCTCCATTCCTCACATGTTTGCACGTTAAATATGAAGCTAACAGCAGCAGTTACTAACTTACCATAGCATTTAGACTGGAAACCTGGGAAACATTGGCGAGGCAGAAACTCCAGGAAGTTACTTGACCCAAGAATAGGTCTGGTACAGTTAGGCCCAGAAATATTTGGACAGTGACACAAGTTTTGTTATTTTAGCTGTTTACGAAAACATATTCAGGATACAATTTTATAATCAATATGGGCTTAAAGTGCAGACTCTCAGCTGTAATTTGAGAGTATTCACATCCAAATTGGAGCAAGGGTTTAGGAATTACAGCTCTTTAATACGTAGCCGCCTCTTTTTCAAGGGACCAAAAGTAATTGGACAATTGACTCAGAAGGCTGCAAAAAAAACCTAACAAGGCTGCATGGGCTCTTCCCTCGTTAACCTGTCATCAATTAAGCAGTTAAAAGGTCTGGAGTTGATTCCAGGTGTGGCGTTTGCATTTGGAAGCTGTTGCTGTGAACACACAACATGCGGTCAAAGGAGCTCTCAATGGAGGTGAAACAGACCATCCTGAGGCTGAAAAAAAAGAAGAAATCCATCAGAGAGATAGCAGAAATGTTAGGAGTGGCCAAATCGACAGAAAAAGCCCTTCACAACATCCACTCAAGTGAAGAACACTCTCCAGGAGTAGGTGTATCAGTATCTAAGTCTACCATAAAGAGAAGACTTCATGAGAGTAAATACAGAGGGTTCACCACAAGGTGCAAACCATTAATCAGCCTCAAAAATAGAAAGGCCAGAATTGACTTTGCCAAAAAACACCTGAAGAAGCCAGCCCAGTTCTGGAACAGCATTCTTTGGACAGATGAGACTAAGATCAACCTGTACCAGAATGATGGGAAGAAGAAAGTTTGGAGAAGAATTGGAACAGCTCATGATCCAAAGCACACCTTCTTCTGTAAAACATGATGGAGGCAGTGTGATGGCATGGGCATGCATGGCTTCCAATGGCACTGGGTCACTTGTGTTTATTGATGATGTGACAAAAGACAGAAGCAGCCGGATGAATTCTGAAGTGTATAGGGATATACTTTCTGCTCAGATTCAGCCAAATGCAGCAAAGTTGATTGGACGGCGCTTCACAGTACAGATGGACAATGATCCAAAACATACTGCAAAAGCAACCCAGGAGTTTTTTAAAGCAAAGAAGTGGAATATTCTGCAATGGCCGAGTCAATCACCAGATCTCAACCCAATCGAGCATGCATTTCACTTGCTCAAGGCAAAACTTAAGGCAGAAAGACCCACAAACAAGCAACAACTGAAGACAGCTGCAGTAAAGGCCTGGCAAAGCATCACAAAGGGGGAAACCCAGCGTTTGGTGATGTCCATGGGTTCCAGACTTCAGGCAGTCATTGCCTGCAAAGGATTCTCAACAAAATATTGAAAAGTAATATTTTATTTAGGGTTATGTTTATTTGTCCAATTACTTTTGAGCCCCTGGAATGAGGAGCGTTTGTATAAAAATAGCTACAAGTTTAATCATATATTTTTGTTCAACCCCTTGAATTAAACCTTAAAGACTTCAATACTGTTGTAGTTTTTTCATTTATAATCCAATGTGGTGGCATGCAGAGCCCAAATCATGAAGATTGTGTCACTGTCCAAATATTTCTGGGCCTAACTGTATATAACTCCCAGTAAAACACAGAATGGACAGCTCTTGCAGACAGACTGGAAACAGAGGGACTATTTCTTGGCTGAGCCAGGTGACACCTGGGACTCCAGAAAGTTACTGGGTCCAGTCAAGATTTTTTATTCTTTAGATTTATTTTTTGGACAGATTAAACAAATTAGACAACTAGTTAATTAGTGAGTTTTAGAAGTGCTAGTTGGTTGATTTTACTACCTTTGGATAGAGCCAGGCTAAATCTGCTGGTTGTAGATTCATATGCACTTCATATGATTCATATGTTAGTGCTATCAATTTTCTAAACTATCTTGGGGTAAGAAAGTGTGTTTCCTTAATATTTCTTCAACCAAATTGCTTTTGTTCTCGAAAGCTAATCACACATAAGGCTCGGATGCGAGCCCTGGTTTCCAGACGCAAAGTCTGCATCCACCTCGACCACCTTCCTGCAGATTCGTGTGTAACACTTTGTTCTCTGGAGAAAAAAAATGGCACAATAAATTAGTTAGATACGAACGTAATTTCTAGGCGACATGTCAATCTCATGTCAGCGTGCTGTTCGACTTTGACTTGTTTTTGCATTTCCTTTTACAATTTCCTCCCTTTTCCCCAGTCACTCTCTGTCTTAGCTTTTATTGCATAATTTGTTCGCAAAATCCTCTGATCTGTTCAGCTCCAAAGGATGTTGTTGACGTATGAATTATGGAATTGGACATTATTCAGAAATTGTTTCACTTTCTTCTTTACATTGTGTTGCTATGCATTTATTTGTAGGAAAGCAGAACGGAATAAATAGGGACCCTGATTTGTAGTTACAAAGTCTGATGCAATGTTTGCTTAAAGCAGTTCTGCACAGCAGTGTGCAGTTCCACTTTATACACACTGCCCCCCTATAGCGTTGTGTATAATAATGCATTTTCAAACATCTGCATACTGTCATGCTCAAATATGTTACTTTTTGGATATATACTACAAACATGCACTGGGTCTTTACCCGGGAACACGTTAGCACTGCTTGTGTATTGTCTTGTGCTTTCTTGTTGCTGTGCAAACATAGTTTAGAGCTTTGCTAAGCCCCACAGAGTAAAACCACACTTGGCTGCATATTCACGGCAACTGTGGGTGTATACATTTGTGACATTTCTTGTTTCTGCGTATTTACCACTGAGTCTGGGAGCAGCATGTGGTGTGTGTGCATGTGTGTAGCACCTTCTGTCAGGAGCGGTGGTGTGGCGGTCAGCATGGAAGAGAATTTTACCCACCCTGACTCTGAACCATGTTTCACTTGACTACACACGCACACACACGCTGAGTATGGCCAGTGGACTCCCTCATCCCAACTGAGTGACATGCACGACCAGCTTTAGCTTTTTAATGAATTAGTCATAACTGCCATCATCAATCAATCAATCTATCAATCTCTCAGTCACCCCAGCAGTGCTGCCATGGGGGCATGCATTATGCATAGTCTGTTTGTCGGAAAAGGGAGACAAACTGCTCATTTCACATGCATAAGTTTGTGTAAGCTCTAAAGCACCTTTTGTAAGCTTATAAACCCTTTGGCGATGCTAACTGCGATGCACCAGCTGCATGAGTGAGTTTAGCTCTGATGGAGTGACTAGCAGCTATCTTGACTTACTGACAGCTGACTATCAGTTGATTTTCTCTGGTTTTTTTTGTCCAGAGTGATACCTGTCATCCTTGATTTGCCAAATGGACCACTTCTACCTGTTGTGGGCTTGTTTTTCTAAATGCTTTTTTAAGGTGAGTGATAAATAATGGAATTAGAACAAGCATACCACTTGCATCGTTTTGTGTACATTTCATTCATTTTGACCAGTGTAGACACTACAAGGTAAGCAATCAGGGGAATCACAAGAAAAGCATAAAGGACACTTTCGGTCATGGTCGGTGAGAGAAGTCTACTGGAGGAATACTTCATGTGCTCATGGGAAACCACAATTGTGCATTGTCCTGTGAGGAGAATGGCTCCACCTCTGCACTGCCAAACCTGCTCACAACATTTAAATAAGTGTGGATTCAGCCTCCACTTGTTTTGTGAAAGACCTGTTCTGTTCTTTAACTTGCATTTTGGAGGCATCATCATTCATGGGGCTATACGCAGCGCAATTGCGTATTCAGTGGATAGGACGGGTTGGCTCTGACTCATTTTACTGAGGGTTACATTCATCTCAAGACTCAACTCTCATGTGGTGATAAAAGTCCAGTCTCCACTTTTTAAAAGATAAGTCTGTTTATATTGTGAATTTGTTCTGCCTCCACACTGGTGACAGCCATGTCTGGAAAATTTGGCACAAACATCCACTTGGACTCAAGGAAGAGCTGATTAGATTTTGATGGTCAAAGGTCAAGGCCACTGTGATTTCATGCTTAACCCATTATCATGAATGCGCTATCTTAGGACCATCAGGAGGGAATTTCATTACAACTGGCACAAACGTCCATTTGGACTCAAGGATGCACCTTGCTTACACCTGGGTGAGATGATCAGGTGGCTGAATGAACCCATGCCCAATGCCCATCAGCCACAACTCGGCAATGCTCTCTCTGTGCTATCTGTGAAGACAGCATGGAGCATTCTCACTGGAAATTATTTAGTGGAATCATAACTTCAATTTAGCCAAATAATACGTTTAATACCTCTTATTAAAAACCTTTAAAGTCATCAGTACATACAGTACCTGAGTCTGGACAGATATTTATGTAAACTGCAAATTGACTGGTTGATGGAGGTGGTAATTTTAGGTCTTAATGTCAACAATCTCATAAAAATACCAAGATAAACTATGAATTAGTCCTACCTACAAATATTCCTTTTGTAGCCAAAGCCTGATACAGCTTACTAGGCCATAAACCTCCATTGTTGTCGAAAAATTATTAAAAATGGCCCACATTGTTGTACTAACCACCATGTTTTTGAACTCAAGATTATCTATTAATCCCACAAAACACTCTTCTGTTGCTCTAAATGCTCACTAGTGCATCACATGTGTATTAATCCACGGCTAAAAATAGTCCCCATCAAATGCAGTATTTACTACTATTGAAGTAAGTAACTAAAAACTACATTACCTACCTATTAAAGGAAATTGTGTTACACTTTTTACTAATAAAAAAAACTTTTTAGCTGTTTTAAAGATATACAGCAGCTTTTAGAATGAATCTTGGAACTAAGAGCCACAGGTGAGGTAAGGGAAATCAAAAAATATTGAGACAGACTAACACTTGTTAGTTGGTTTGGGTCTTCATGGGCATTGTTCACAATAACAAAAATATAGAAAACACCAGTCTTATCTTACAAGGTTAAGGCTTAGTTTAAGCTTAGTTAGACTCAGTGTTTAGTAAATACTCTGTCCTCACAAGTATAGTGGTAAATGTTTGTGTGTGTCTGAGACAGATGCAGACAAGTGGAGGGTAATTGCTCCAGCTGTTTATCTTTACCGAATCATAGACAGCAGCGAGTAGTAGAAAGAAATTACATTACACATGAACACCAAGAGTGTAGTACAATGTTGTTATTTCTCAAGACTGTTCCAATGTCAGTGGATCCACTCTTTAGAAATTGATGTAATACATGTTTAAGGAGTGAATGTACTTCTGCAGTTATGATGTTCTTTGGTCTGACTGTCTCAACTCTGTGGAATCACAAGGAGCTTGTTACAAACTCTGAGGTCAAAAAGCGAGATGAAATATGTAATGTGTATCCTCAGCAAAAATGCTTTGACTTGCACACTTCACACCTCGGCCTCCCATTCTGCTTTTGGTGGATTCATAATTAATGATCTATAAATGAATAATGCATTTTCATTTCACCCACTCCAGTAAAACAAGAATTTGTGGCGTGTGACCATGTCCACTCAACTTAAGACAACTGTTTGCCTCCCAACAATGGGTCTTTATCCTCTTCCCTCCCCATCTCTCCTCCTTTCCTCTCTTGTTTCTTCCCTGCCGCTCCTCTGCTGCCCTCGCTTCCCCCTCCTGCTTCGATTTCTATCATCATAGCAATGCATTTTCCAAACGGTACACCTGCTTACCTCCACTCACTGGAATCACCTTTTTTTGTCCCCACACCGATCATCCACTTGCTTGTACCATCTCTTTGCCCAAAAGAGAGACGATCCATTAATCAGCAAATAGTGCATTACCTTTGTAATTAACATTCAGCTGAGTTTCACCCAGTAATATTTCATTAGTTTATATGCAAATAATTTTGAGCGATTGCCTCATTTGGTCTATGAGTGCAGTGATATATTGGTCTGGTAAAGGAATGCGTGTGTGTAGGCGTGTGTGTATGTGTGCACGTGTTTGCCCCTGTGTGTGTAAGTATGCATGCACTCATACTGTAGGTTAACGCATTTTCATGAACTCTCTCTATCTCTCTGACACACATACACATACAGCATACTTTCTCTCTGACATAAACACACATGCACAAATGCACACATGCGGAGACCCACACATGATGGATGACTAGGCCATATATCCTTGTGCTGGGTTTTTAAAGGCATTAAGCTCTTTACTCACATCGAACTAATTTCAAATTCACTGCACTCCATCAAACCTGAGTTGACTGTTAAAACTGCTTGGTCAATTCCTTCTCAGTTTACCTGAAATATACCTGCAGATACTTAAGGCCTACTGCCAGTTCTGCATGTTTATTTAACCAGTGCACTAGAATGCTTTAAATAAGGTTTTACTATAAATTCAGCAGGATCAGTGTCCACTGTCTTCCTCTGCTGCTTTTGATCCCATTATATCTCAGTTTACCATTATTGTTTAGTTTTGTCATCTAAAGGCCACTGAGGCTAATAAGTCTACCGGTTTGTATTTACTGAATGACTGTAAGCTTAATGATGATATTCATTTCTACATTGTACCATTTTTGGACCAGTAATGGAAGTACCATAGTAAAATACACAGCAGTTTATACAGGCACATAACAGAATGCCATTCTAAATAATATGTGGTTTTACACTAATTAATGTTAGTTTGTTACTAAGTAAATTTAGCCCTTAGTACTAATGTACTTTTATTGTGAAAAATGAAATGCAGGACTTATACCATAGTGCATTTGAGAGAAATGATATCCACTATCATGTCTGTATGATCATCCAACAGCAGGTCAGCTTTGTTTAGAGACTATAAAAATGGAGAAACAGCTGGCCTGACTTTGTCTAAAGGTCACAAAATCCACCTCGCAGTACCTCTAAAGTTCACTAAATAACCTGCCACACCTTTTTAGTTTAATCACCAGAATATCAGACCAAAAAAAAGAGGTTTTTTCACTACCTCTGATTGGTTAGATTTAGGCACAACCTGCCTCTGATAGTTTGTCACACGGCAGTCCCGCCCTAAAGATGCATATCCCGCTTTATCGTCTTTCACTTGAAATGGGACCATAATTTACAAAATGAACATCATGGTGTATTAATGAAGACCTGAAACTAGTCATTGAGACCATAAAACCATTAAGTCTTTAAAGTGTTTACTGAGATAATAAATCAAGTGAGAAGTGACGTTATTTTCTCAGACTTCCATACAATCGGACTTCTTTTTACAACCAGTAGAGTCGCCCCCTGATGGCCATGAAGAATAAGGCATTTCTGCATTGGCTTTACTTTTCAGACCTGGAAGCAATGTGAGCAGTATGTAACATGCAAGAGTACCAGGACCAGCTACCAAAACAAAGAACAGAGAAATTCAGATAATAACACACATACGCTACACGCAGTACGCTACTTTGGAGAGGGATTGAAACAAAGTTTTTTTTGTGTCTCCTATTATGAAATAGTTAAACAATGTATCCTGGGCTCTGTGAAACAACTAATTTGGAGTCCTGATACAGTAAATATACATAAATATGGTTCTGAACACTGTCCATCTCTGGGACCCCTCAATCATTAAGGGCTCCTTGCCAAACTGCATCCATGCCATTATCATTTGACATATGGTTTCTTGTCTTTCTTTCTGCTTATCCTCTTTTCTTATACAAAATCTGATAAATTCAATGGACTGATCTTAGACAGAGAGAGAGAGAAAGAGTTAGAGTATGTGCATGTGTGTGTGTGTGTGTGTGTCTGTGTACTCATTTATAATGCATCCTGTCAAAGAAGTGGTTTGATATTGGATGTGATGCACGTCAGAAACTGGTCGTCACGACAATTCAACACAAGCCTTAACAGGATGGGACAGATAACTCCTCTATGTGTGTGTGTGTCTATGCGCACATGATGTGTGTGTGTGTGTGTTTATACATTAAGCTGTGCCATTTCCCAAAAGAACTCAATGCATGTGGGACCGCCATCATATCTTTGCTTCGTCAGACTAAACCACTTTATACAGTGGAAGGTTCTCTGTGACTATAATTACATGAGATCAGGAAAGGTGAGGACAGGAAATAGATGGAATTGAGATCATCTTTAACAAAATGTTACAGAATTCTCCAAAATTACATTCAATTTTATGTCTAGTCAGACATAAATTGCCTGCCTCAGTAAATTTGAAATGCTGATAGGTATGTTACGAGAAGGATATTACAGCTCCTTCATTACATTACATTACATTTTCGCATTCCAATGAAGTGCATTGATATTTACTCTTATTCTGGATTGACTGGTACTTTTTAACGAAGCGAATAACGTATTAGAAATAGCAATAAAGAGAATATACATGCTAAACAGCATTGAAATGGAAAAATGGCATATAGTATATGCAATCGCAACCAGAGATAAAAACTGCCGAAGGCTTACATTTACCAAGGACTGGGCCTAGCTTATATTGGGAACATGCCCATGTTTAAAAGGTTCATTGCATAAATACTGTGTCATTTTAAGTTGTAATCCTTAAGATTCTGTCCTGAATGATGTGGGGACACCAGGGGTTATAGGCAGCAACAGTAAATTCGGTTTAATGCTATAGCTAAAACTCCTTTAGCAGGTACTGTGTTGGAAACTCAACAGGAGAATAACTGGTGTATCTGTTTACAGTGCAGCCAAACAAACACGTTTTAGAAGTTGGTCAAAAATAGTTGCAACTGCGGCCTGATTTTATGTTGTACAGGTTTGCAGGCAGTTTTCCACTCAACAGGGTAATGTAAGAGGAGTCGGTTTCCTTGCCAAAGTTGCAGATGTGCAGCTTGTTGCCTTCAACTCCTCATTTATCAGCTCGCTGTGATGGCTCCCTCTTGTGTCATTATAAACTGCAATATTCAAAACCGATCTGCTGCATGAACAAAAAGGTTGAAAACGATGATGGTTTTATCGCGGTTAGCGCTGACCTCATGACAACACTTTGTGTATCATGACTGCTTCACAATAAAAGCCACTTTTAGTGTCTTTCACGATTGGACATCTTTGATGTGAAGCGGCAGTGGGAAATGTTGAACTGCATTAGCAGAAACTCAGTAGAGCTCCGCTGCAGTGTTAAGCCAGTGAAAAGTCAACAGTGAGGCTGATATTAGTGCAAAAATTTAAAACAATAACATGCATCATCACATCAGGATTTTAATTCAGCAGGGGAATGGCAGCCAATTCACTTAATATAAAAACTACTTAGTAGAAAGGTTATTACAAAATATAAATACATCAGATAACTATTGTTGTAAATAAAAAAAAATCAAAAAGCAAGGTTTGATTTCATGAATATCACAGGGACTAACCCTACCCCTAAAAAACCCTGAAAAATGTTTTATTCAATGTACAATTTAGTTTGGCTGCAGCCAGACCTGCACCATTTTTCAGCTCCTCTTAGAAACAACAGCGTGTGTTTCTACTGTATGTCGGCATCTGTTTGTGCGACACGTGTGCGTGACTTGTGTTTGTGCTGCAGCTGACACTCGGGCAATATCATTACATGACAACTGCCAATGTGTCCACTCGGGCTGATTCATCGGCCCTGAATCCGGGGGCTTGCCCAGGAAAGAAGGCTCTCCATCAAGCTGGAAGTGAGCAGATTCTGGCTTGAAGCTGACAGCTTTCCAATATGCAAACTTTCTGTGTTTATTTATTTGCTTCTTAATGACCTCAGGTTCAAGCCAAAGGGGATTTTTTTTTTCCTTCTGTGAAAAAACAACAAGGCAGTCATTTTTCCAGTTGATCATTTGTCACTGGCACATCAACGTCAAGGACTGGAGTAACTTTGAATGAAAAGTTTGCTCTACACTTGAGATGGATGCCTTTGAAAGTTTACCCTTTAATACCAATAAGTGCTTATGTCATTCCTGCCGCCTCCGGCACACATACACGCACATTCCTGTTACCTCTGCCTACACCTTCTCCTCTTCTTTCCTCTCCACTCAGCTCTCCCTCCCTGACTGCTTTAATCAGAGTAATGCCAACCCATCACAGCACTATGGGCTAGGTTAGACAACAAGACAGGTAATGAGATTACACACAGACTTCAGCACGGCATGCAGTTAAGTTATCAGAGGTGGAAGGGGCCAGCCTCCCCTACCCTGCCTTTGTAATCTTTTGGAAGGACATTCAAATGAGTTGGCTGAGCACAAAATGTAGCTTGAGCTCTGTCACACTACGCCTCTCTCTGAAAGCAGCTGCTAGTTACCTGTGGCACTTTCTTGACATGCCTCAAATGAAGAGAGGATCGGGCCGGCTGTTACTTTGATGTGTTGTTATAAGTTCCCCCAGCCCCGTCTTCGAGTGACTCTTGAAGTTGCACTGTCTCAGTCTGTCTATGCATCAGACTCTTTGGCTCTCTTCTGCATGTTAATGAACTCCGAAATAATCCGTGTTGGGTTCTTTGGCAGGGTTGGCTCAGGACAGACAGCTTACTGCTCCTCTTATTTTTCCGAGTCTTTCAGCGTGTCACTGAACGTGCGTGCCTGTGTTGTGAGTGAGAATAGGGTGAGTCAGAACAACTCATTTAGATGAGAGAAAACAAAATGGAAGCAGAAAAAAAAAACATGGCATCCTTGTTTTAGTCCTGAACAAGACACATTAAACCGCTCTGTTTGCTCTGCCAGGGATCATTGTGTCCATGTCTTATTGGACAAGAAGGCTGATACCAGCAGACCTCCAGAATAATCATTTCGCAGCTGTTAACCAGGATGCACCTTTTCATCATGCATCAGCACCTGAACTGTGTTTGGTGTGACTGTGTGCTCCCCCTCTGCTTCATATGTTTATGTCCCTGGATGTATGTTTGTATACGTGCTTACAGGAATAGAGAAAACTCTTTCACATATATCACAAGTATGGTAAACATATCACGAATTCTGGTAGTGTGCGCAGGTGTGTATACGTAGTGTGTGTGAGGGTGTTGATAGGTTTGAATGTATTGCACCAAGCAGGGGATCGTAATCTCGTGGGGGGTCAGACTATAGCAGGATTAGGGAAGGGTGGGGGTGGGTGCAGGGAGATACAGGTGCAGGAGCTCTCATTCTGCATGCTGAGCAGAAACATCAGATGCGTGTGTATATATATGTGTGTGTGTGTGTGTGTGTGTGTGTGTGTGTGTGTATGTAAGCTTCTCCCCTGTTCCCAGAGGACAGAACAAAACTTCAAAGGCATCCAGATTATCTTTCATTAATGCAAAGCAGCGCGTTTGAAATGAAGTTAAACATATGAATGCATTGACGGAGATTGTTGTGGAGTGGATCGCTTGGTCTTTCAACAAACGGAGTTCTCTCTTTCGCTCCCAAGTCAAGTCAAAGTTTATTATGGCCCAATACAACAAGGTATGTCTCATAGAATAAAAACGATAATGAGTAACATTAGCAGAAATGTATGCATATGTATAAAACCTGTGGTAAATGCTGTGGTAGACATCACCTATCCTTTTATTTCTTTGATCGCTCTCTCTGAACGTTTTAATTCACCTTTTCTGCTGTTCATTATACCCTAATACTTAGATTGTCAATATCACGGATGGGCTCAGCTTGCCTGGGGCTTGAGCAATCTGCATTCGAGTGTCACAGATGACCACCGCGGATCCCCGCAGGTGATCCATCACCATGGTAACCGGACGACAGGGACCAACTAGTAACGCAACAACTGATCGATGTGCAAACTGTAATTAAAAGTGCTGCTCTAATAAGTACCGTGGGAGCAATAGCCATTCCACATGCGTGGTCAAAGCGAGAGAAGAAGATGGAGGAAGGGAGGAATGAAGTGAAGGATAAGAGGGATGGAGATGGATATGGGAGGTATTAAAGATGAGTAGAGTTAGTGGAAGGGAGCAAGGGATGCTGGAGGGCTGGAATGAGTAGGCCTGGGTGAGCAGATCAAAGCTCAAGTGTTACGATAGACAGATTGAAAAGCATGGGGTCGGGGAAGGCAGAGGAGGGTGCTGTTGGCTGAATATCTAACAAGCAGAAAAAAGCAGGAAGGAGAGGAGGCCAGGGAGGAGGTTGACATGAATTGGCTGCAAAGGGAAAATATCATCTTTGAATTATGAAACATTTTAGAGGCCTGTTTCTGTTTCGGAGCCAGATGTCTGTGCCCAGCCTTTGCAAATTTAACACTGTTTACAAATCCAGCGACGACTCCAAAGATTGAGTGGGGGATGGAAGGAAGAAGAGTTGCAGCCCTTTGTCTCCCAATCTCTTACCACATCTTATTAGGCTGCACCCCCATCCACATCCTAATTAAAACCCATCTTAAGTCCCAGCAACAGTGAATCACAAATGCATACTCCCACAACATGTGTGGGTCAGAGTGAGCACAAACACACATGCTCACACACACCAAAGTCATAAACCTTGGGTGGGATATTCTTTTAAATCCCTTCGTAAACAATTAGGCAAGTTATAGAGTGTTTAATGAGATAAAAGCAGATAAAACCTTGTCTTTTGTTTGTCTGTCCGTTGGGACCACGAGCTAGGAGTTAGTTTGCGTTATCAGGATGTCTCCCCTGAGGAGGCTGCACGGCTGGAAAGCTCCAAGCATTAACACACACCGCTCCGTCTCGGGGTGTGTGGGTCTGCGCGTGTTGGCGTGTGTTTCAACTTGAGCGCGATGCTCCAGGTATAAACGAAGCATCAAGTTTATTCAATTTGTCTGTTTTTTTTTTTTATTTAGCTCTGCTTCTCTGTTTTTTTTTGTTTTTTTTTTACCTCGCTTGCCGGCCCCCTTCTCCTCAGCCCTGAATACATGTAAGGCATCCTCTCTGAACCTCGCACACCTTCAAGACAACAGCACAGCACAGGCACGTTCCAATTGCCCAGGAGGCGGCAAATTAAACAAGGCTGTGAAGGAGAAATTCCCCCCTCTCCCTTTTCATTTGAATTTGTGATTGCTTGCTGTGGTGCTGCTGTCTGCCGCTACACATTGGGAAGCATGAAATGAGAAGTGTTTATTGAGACTCATGCGGTGTTAAGCAGACAGGATACAGTGAAATCTCATTCTCATTCACACCAGCCAGAGCTTATTCAAAACAATGCGCCAGGAGCTCTGCTACAACGGACCAAGAATCACCCAAAAACCTGTTTAGAAAATTACTGCCTCCATTACTGCCACCACTTTCTTTCTCTCCACCCATCTGCCTGCCTGTCTGTCAACTTTATCTCTGTCTTCACCTCTCTTATCAATTCCTCTCTCATAGCCCGCGCTTGCTAGTTATCACACATCACCCACTAATCGAGAGAAAGGGGCCTGTTCTGTCAACAACCTCGCAAATCTAAAAGATCCTATCTGCCCTCAACACATGTCTGCAAATATTTTGTCCCATAAATGATTCATGCGTCTTTGCATCTGATGGCGGAATTCATATCCTTGTTTACTTGTTCTCCGCCACTTTAAATGTGACGCGGCTTTTTATATAAGACTGCAATTACCAGTGTGGAGAATAGCCAGGGAGGAAATAGCAGAAATGTCACCACACTCGACTGAGCTAAACTGGCTAAACGATGACAAGCACTCTCCCTGTCAGATAAACACACTAACAGGCATCAGGGCTTAACGTACACTTCACGACGCTCATTAGGAGCATCTAATGTGAACGTTTGGCTCTGCAAATTGGCAAGACATCAAAACCTCTTGTGATATAGGAAGTAGGTGAGGCTAGCGGTGCATCAGATCATAAACCCTCATGATCATATACTCTGGCAGATGGTTTTTTTTTTTTTCTGACATCAAAGAGAGTGCACACGTCAGGGTCATATATTTTTCCCCATCATCACGGGAGATGATAGATCATCCATTCTTCAGGTTTTTTATCGACACTTCTCTCCACAAAGTCGCTCGAGAGTTGGACTCACTGCTGTTTTTAAGGGCATGGGTTACTGCCCTTTACACTACAAAATAATAGCTCTGGCTGGAAACTTATCCTTGAGCTTTAAGTTTCTGCTCAAAAGCAGTACTCTTCTGTCAGTTTCACATCTCCATTGCTTTCCTCGTCCTGTCCCAGAGCTGCAGCTGTCTTTTTTCTCTCTCCCCATTCTCCTTTACCCTCTCTACTCCCCCTTTACTAATTTGTGTCTCGCCTAATGACACATTCATCTTCGGTCACCTTCAACGCGATGCCTCTCAAAGCAGTTCTTGACAAATGGTCTCGCTTTCCAGAGGCCGGCTGTGTCAAAACATCAGAGGGTAGAGTGGCAGTGTAAATACCAACAACTGATGCTTCCTTCAGGATAATCACCACTGCTGCTGTCCTGCTCCTGGCACTCAGCACTCCACTCAGCTTCTCTCTTTGATTTGCAGTGGGGGGCGGGGGTTGTCCTAGCCGTGTGCGTGCAAGCTTGCATCTATGTGTGATTAATCTACACTGAGCGAAAGGTAGGGTGCAATCAGCGCTCCATTTGTGAATAGTGGAGGGCTCTGTGACCATGAAGGGGAAATGGGAAATGGGAGATGGCGTGTCCAGTGTTTTGGCAGGGTAATGGAGCCTAAGAAGTCATTTAGGACCAGCTCTGCCCTGTCACATGCCTGTCACACCGCTGGCTCGGCAGTGTCAGATCCGATGTGCGTCTGGTTGAGCGGCGAGCGGTACGCTGGCATCTCCCACAGTCCTGCGTCAGTCAAAGACAACACACATCACAATCAAAAATACACACACACAGACACACAGGCGTACATTGCATCATGGAAAAAAGGGGAACGAAGCTGCAGTGGGCCCCGTCAAGCCATCAAATCTGTCCCCGCCAGATAAACATCCTCTCGACACTGTGACATTTTCCCCAGCACAAGCCGAGGGTGAAGGCTGCAAATGTGCATGGCTGTGTGTGTGTGTTCCTCTGCGTGTGTTTATGCCTCCATGTCTGTCTAAGAGTTTTATTTATGCATGCAGAAATAACAGGCCTTTTATTTAAAGAGCGAAATTAATGTATGACCCTGCTGTACTGGGTAATAAATCACCTCTCATGAAGGATGATTTTTTATTTTTTTTTTCCTAGCTCCCCTCCCTAAAATGTTACCATTAGCATTTTGTTGTGTTGTGTCTAGATAAATGATTGTAAGATTTATGCAAAGAGAATTAGATGATGCCAAGTGTTTTTGGCACGGTCATGAGAGTCATGTCAAACGCTCCTGTTTTTGATCAATGGGAAAAGAGCAACGAGTTGACTTAATTTGAGTTGACGAGTACTTTTAACTCCCTGTCAAGATGAATTTAATTATATGATATTTGTCTTTTTTCATGCTATACGAAGTGCAATACTTGTCTTGCTGATGCATTTTGGACCTAGCATTACGCAATCTTATAGCTACGACGGCAAAAAGTCTACTCCTTATCATCAAAAAGTTATCATCCCAATCAGTGCCCGTGGTATCTTTTTAAAGGGGATAGCATGATGGACTTTTTTCATTTGACTAAAAATAAACTGAATCATTTTGATGTAACTCCAGATTGTACGTCAATAAACACCATCTTATCTTTCATATTTTTACCCACACTTCAGTGCAATCAATCCCGACTGAGAGAACTGTATCTCTGGGTCAGACCTCATCCAAAGGTTTCACTTTCACTCTCCAAAGTCCTTCCTCTTCCCCGCGCTCCATTTGTCGTCCTCCTCCCTCTCCACACCCTGTGCGAGGTTGAATTAATGTTTGACTGTGGGAGACTTGTAGATGGCAAATGTTCACATTCATTATGCATGACTTCCATGTTGCTGTTAATTTCTTGGAGCCAGCCAAGTCGAGGAAATGATTTTGTACATTATGTTTGTTTAATGAAATTGTCACACTAATGGAAGTGAGTCTGAATAAGATGGAGATGACTGTTTCTGTTTGTCGTTTTTATGACCTCTTTTTTTTTTTTATTGCGACCAGTTTTCACATCATCACCCTCACTCGGTATTTATGGACCAACGCAATACTCGTGGAGTTCAGACAGACAGTGGGAGGAATTCTGTTAAATCCCTGAAAATCATTCATTTGCTCCCAGTTGGGGGTGCCCTCAGCATGTTCTTGATAATTTCCGGCAACATTTAATGTAAATATCTGCAGCTGCAGACACGTCTTTTGCGTTGCACCACTGTAATGTTGTGTACATGTGACCCATTGGAAAAAACATTTAGATCTATTTCTCATCACCTTATATTTGGTTGATTACCCAATTCTTCGTTCTATATAATCTATTGTTTCATTTTAACTCAGAGGGCCATCAATAAGTGTAGTATTGGTGTAAAACCTGACAACAAATACGCTCAGCGGTTCAAAGCGAAGTAATTGATTGCTTTTGGTGCATGTCAGGTGAGCCCATCTTTTTTAGACACACATAATTCATATAATGTTTTTTTTAGATTAAACTTCCAGTATACAGGAAATAACTTAATGACTTATTGGCAGTTTTGGTTTTCAGTCTCTATTATCATTTATCCTTTCTGTCACCTGTGTCCTTTGATAATAGCGAGCGAGAGCTTGAAATAGCAGAGTGAATGACGGGGAAAGAAAGAAAAAACATTCCGCAGAGCTGTGCTGGTTCAAAAAACACAATCCCAAAACAAGAGCTCATTGTTTTCTTTAGCCATGACCCACAACGTGTGTGTCCTGTACATGTAGTCAGTAAAAAGATATATTCCACGGCACAGCTCCTCTGCATGTGTTGCATGTCCAATGTAGCCAAGCCATTGGTTAAATTGCAGCAGGAGACTCAACAAGTAAGCCTAACCTAAGGGAAAGTTGCAAAGAACTTTGAAGAGAGAGTTCAAGAAGGCGTAGAACCAATGAGCGGTAAACGGGTCTCGCCGGGGGCATCTCCTTCATGGCAGCTCCAGGTCGGCTTGGTAACACATTACTGGACATAGTAAATGTAATGATATTTCTGAAATCCAATAAAGGAACGTGCTATATTATTTTGGTGCTACTAAAGAAATATATGAAAGTAACACACACTACTTCACTAACCCCATCACTTTTCATAATGTTATAAAGGCTCGGCTTTTGGATTCTGGATTTGGATTTGATTTGGAGATAAAGTCACCCATGTAGAGCACCTGGATTGAGAAATCCATTCAGTTCTGATATCAGCATGGTTGGACTGTGGGGAGGGCCCTGAAAGAGCAATTCAAACTGTTCAAAACGGTTCAAAAGGGAGCAAGATTGAATGTCAGCAGCACTTATGAACTTATTCTAAATGTGTGTCAATGCTGTGATTTTTCTTTTAAATTTACCCCTATGTTCTGTTCTGTACCAATCTAAAATTTCCTGATTCAGTGTGCACTTACCTCCCAGGTGGGTTACATACAGCTTGCACACATACTCACATTTACTCAAGGCCTGCATGCGTTTTGAGTGCTGAAGATTCCTATGTGCTGGGTTGTAAATAATTTAGCTGTCTGTAAACCTTCTCTGGCCATTGATCTCTCTAAGCAAACATGCTTTATCTCACCTCTCACTGCACCTGAAACCAGACAGTGTAAGTCTGTGATCCTGCTCACAGGTCCCTGTCTCTTCACCTCGAAATCAGCCTTTACAGGCTGTTACATCTTCTGATAAACACCAACTTGTTGATTAGCCCTAGTTTATGCCTCTCACGTACTGCCTTTACATTCAAAGCCCAGAGCTTATTATCAGTTTTTCCACAAATAAATAACTGACAATCTTTGGCAAATCGTGAAGGTGTTAAACAAAGCTTATATTTTCCAGAGACTTCTCAAACCATAATAAAAAATATTATATAAAATATAATATAAAAAAATATTCAGTACATAGTTCAGTCATTATTATATCATGTTTACATTTGTACATAGCAGTTAAATGTGTTACACGTTTATATTCACTTTGTTCAGCTTTGTCTTCCTTGTTGTCCTTGTCCTGTTGTCCTGCATGTCTATTTACAGTATGTGTAAGTACATGAGAGCAATGGAAAAACCAGAGTCACACAACCTGTATGTGTTCACACACTTTCTGTATAGAGCTGAAAATTTCTAACCTGCTTCACAATGTTTGACTGTATTTCTTAACCAGGTAGGCGAAATACATATGACAACATTCATAAAAATAATGAAAAATATAAAGTAATGCAGTATGGACAAATATAACTAGTGTTCCTTAAAAATGCAATCAGTTTCTCTGCAGACATTGCAAAATGAATAAAATGAACAGTAACTTTACTAATTACTCAAACAGTACACGTTATCAGTTACATTTCTTGTTGCTCACTGTCCTGCTCCATCAAAGGTGTCTTAAAACAACGTTTAACCTTCTGTTTTTAACATGTTCATGTCAGCTTAGCATCACACCAGAGAAGTCCTGTAGTTAAGTAAAGGCTAACCAGCTACATAATAAAGGCAGGTCTACCCCTGGCTATGGGCAGCAAGAAGGTACCACATATAAATAAGACACCTTCTTAAGTTGCATTTTTTTTTTAGTCCAAATGTCCTAACATTTAATCTGACGTTTCCTGATGCACTCTGTCACCCAGAAGGCTCAGAATAGAAACCAACCCTCCATCAAGCTCCCAGAAACACAGCAGACGAGTTAATCCACAAATTGTGGTTTAAGAAACTCAGTATTCCTGGGATTAGTATCTGTGATGTAAAGATCTGAACACCTAATATAACTAATTAGACTTTGTTATACTTTACCCAAAAATGGCATAAATTATGTCATTTTCGGGTAGAATGTTTGTTTGGATTAAAAAAACAGTCGAGTAGTATCGGGTAGCAGATGGTTTCATCCAGATGGTTTGGAGAGTCTTCTTGAAATACCTTTGCAAACAGTAATAAGTGCTTAAATGAGCTTCTGGGTTTTTCAAAGTTCAACAGCTATTTATCTTTTGGAAGAACTAATGTTTAGCTCTCTCAATAAATTGTGAGGGTAAAACATGAGGGCACAAACCGGGGCTACTTATTAGGTTTAATGAAGAACTGCCTTTCAAAGAAATCGCAGGAATATAAATAATGCATGGGTACTCACTTTTTTTCAAATATGTGAAAATAAAAGTAGACGACCTCCCTGTATTTACATGAAAAATCTTGTAAATGCAAATTCTTAAGGGTTCTTGATTATTGTCACTGTAAAGAAATGTTCCTGTATTTATACGGAAGAAAAAAAAACAACCATTATCCGTCATATGCCTCTTCCATTTAACTTTCACATATCAGCGTTAATCCTTTTGAACACAGAACCTTTTGTCCAAATACCTAAGTCTATGCACATGTGAATGGTGTGTGTGTGTTTATTGCAGTGGTGCTGATGCTGCCTCTAACCCAAAATCCATCACTGACTCCAGCCATGCGATTACAGCCTGCCATGGGAAACGCTGACTACTGCTGCTACTCTATTAGGCAAAGTGCTTGTGTGTGTATGTGTGTGTGTTTGTGTGTGTGAGTGTGTGTGAGTGAGAGAGAGAGAGAGAGAGAGAGAGAGAGAGAGAGAGAGAGAGAGAGAGAGAGAGAGAGAGAGAGAATGGGTATTATCCCAGACCAGGTGCTAAGTGCTTCTCAGTACCCTCTTTTCGGTCCAGGACCATTTTCTCACATACCGCACCTATCCCTCGCCCCTCCATGGCTGTGAATCAGTACGTCCTGCAGAAGAAGAGTGAGATTACTGTATGCTGCATTGCAACAGATTGATTTCCACTCTTCTGCTTTCCATCTTCTTTCATCCCCATCCTTTTTGTGTCTCTTGTTCCAGCTTTGTAGATAAATGCTTTGTCCAAAAGTCTTTCCCCCACTGCAGATTTTTTTAGTACATCAGCTAGGACAGATATGTGGAAATGTCCTTATAGTCTCTGCGCATGTGCATATACTGTATATAGCATAACACACACGTGCATGTATGTATGTGTGTCAGCGTGGGAGGCCAGGCGGGCTGTGAAATAGGGATTGATGTGTCCATTTGAAGACAGGTGTTTAGAGTGTGACTGAGGGCTGCGGCAGCGTCACTCCTCCTCGGTCTACTGCCTCTGTCGGCGCGGCTCCACCACTGCCTTTGATTACTTGTTGTTATTGGAGTGTGAAATCTGAATATGCTTTTTCATTACTCAAAGTTTGGCTTGTGTTGGTGCAAGGAGGCGCATGGGCGACATCAGAGTGTTTGGTTTTATGATTTGTTGGTCGGAATTTGTGTTTTTTTCTTGTGTCGTTGCAGAGTTTGAACTCTTGGGCTCCTTTTAAAAAATGTTTTATTTAAATCAAAAGAAACATTCAAAGCCAGTGCTATACTTGCATTTTCAGTGTTTTTTTTATGGATGGCAGTGTCGGCTTGTCGGTGGGTCCGTTACATTGTCCAGATTGAAATATTTTAGCAGTTATGTGATGGATTACCATTAAACTTAGACCAGACATTCATGGTCCTCAGAGGGTGAATCCTGTTGACTTTGGTGATCCCCTGACTTTCCCTGTAGCGCCACCATGAGCGTGACATGTTTTGTTTTTGTGAAATGTATCTACAACTATGGGATGGGTTTGCACAAAAATGTTGTACATACATTCATGCTCCCCAGAGGAAGAATCCCAACGACTTTCGTGATCCCTGACTTTTAATTTTGTGCCACTGGCAAATCAAAATACTCTCTTTTCCTGTGCATCTCCACAACACTTAATGCTCAGTAAATGTTGACATGCTATGCGCTGAACTAAGATGGTAAACATGGCAAACATCACACCTGCTAATCATCAGCATTGTCATAGTCAGCATCATTGACTGTACGTAAAGATGGACGACATGTCCCCGATACAGCCGCTGTCTTGTGCTGGTGATGTCATTTGAACCCAAAGTCTGCGCAGTGGTGATCTGAGCTGGAGTCACCGTCACCACTGGAGCAGACACAGGCTACATACCCAACCCAATCATGGGTTACATTTGGCCGTCAATCATGACGTGACTCCCAAAAATGACAGACATCTTTGTGAAAAATGTATTTCATGTGTATTGTGACTTTTTAGTTTGTCCCATGCCCCATTCACTAACATGGCCAGCCACCAGGGGGCGATCAAGATATTTTGACTTCAGCTTTTTACATCGTCCATCTTTATATACAGTCGGCGGTGAGCATGTTAGCATGCTGATTTATGCATTTACAGTTGCTCAAAGCTTCACTGTGCCTGAGTGCAGCTTCACAGAGCTGCTAGCACGTTGACCTTTACTCTTGTTAAAGTTATTTTAGTCAAATCAAAGCTCCTGCAAGCATTCAGACTCGAAGCTATATTTGCAATTGATTTTCTGTTTTCCCTGTGTTTACTTTTCTTTCCACTCGTGTAAGACTGTATTTGCCATATCACTCTTTAAGTTTATCCATGGGTTCAGACTTCCTCTAAATGACCTCATGCTGTAAGCTGACAGCCAGACAGCTGAGCGTTTAAATAGCTGGAGTGTGTTATAAAAAGACAGAGAGCACCTGGTAAAAGTCTATTAATCTTCAGGTGCTTGGAGGAGACATTCGTTATCAGAGCTTGGGAATTAAACATGAGCATGAATTCTTCAGAGGCGCAATATAAAAGAGTTGGATAATTTTAGAAGGGATCACTCCACCTGTAATTTTAGCTCCCCTCAAAGGCCTCTCTGTCTCTGCCGTTTAGAACTAATCCCTTTTGGAATTTGAAAGCTGTGTTCTCCAATATGTAATCACAAAGTGGATTAAAGAGACTCAATAGTTCAGGTTTTGTTTTTCATGTGATTAAGTGAAACCTGTGAGAGTGATTAGATTTTCCAGCAAAGGGAAGAATGTGAAAGGCTAAAAAACCATGTAAACACACAGAAGGAGCCATTTTTGACTATGAAATAACAAAGATTTGGCAGTGTGATTCCTGTGGCTGATCTTAAAACAGGTTGCAAAATAAATGGCTGTTAATTGCGTTAAGTCTGGCTATTATTCAATTTTTGTATCAGTGAGTAAAAGCTGCTGGTGCGTGTTGTTTGAAATGTGCATAAAGGCAGCAGGTGTGTTTGTGGGAGGGGGATTTCACAGTGGTGTTTACAGCATTTTGTGGCACCTGTGATGTTGCAGCGCATAGTGATTGATTATTCTGACCATGGCACTGACTGCTTTACACCGATTAGCCTTTGACCTTAAAGGTGAGAGATCACATCAGCTGCTGAGAGGATGATGGGTGGGAAACGCGATGGTCCTAATTTACTGCCCCATTATCACAGCCCTGTCAGGAAGAACTGGGGGGGATGAGAGAGGGAGGGACAAAAGGACCAGGAGAAAGAGAGAGAGAGGGAGCAAAACAGAGGGAGAGAGGGATTAATCAACAAGGAAGGCGGATGAGAGCAAGCAAAACGGCTGAAAAACGTTGAGAAGCAGGAGCCAAAATTGCGCCCTAATTCTGATGTTTATTTTATCTGAGGTGGCAGGTGTGCCTGGTCCACAACCTCGCAGTGCTTCTCTGGCCCGTTCTCACTGGCTGTGTGGCTTGCCTAGAGATAAGACTGTAATAAAGCCGGATGGGAATAACACAGACCACCAAAGGGAACCTTTGGCCAGACAGCCGGACCCGACTGTTGCTTCCATCCCTCCTCCCTCAGCTACCCTTTGTCTCACAACATAAATTCGCTCCTTCATCCCTATCCTGCTGGCTCTGTTTGTTTAGGGACTGTTGATGAAGGAAAATAAGTTGCACTGAGCCCCAGTGGGCAGTCAAGCCACTGGAAGCCCCGTGTTCGTCTTATCGGGCGGACCGCTTCAAGCTGGGATGTTTTAGCAGTGAGGCTAAATGTGGACTGTCAGAGCTAAATGATCAAGTCTGACATCAGTTAGCTCTACATCGTCTCAGGCTAACAAAAAAGACATTCGGGATCGCTCGATGTCATTCATTCCTTTGAAGAACAGAAAGTTCAATGGGATCCAATCAGCAGAGGTCTAATTAGCTGCAGCCTAATGAGCAGAGGTGTCTTCTGGATTTCAGTTTCTCTGTGGTTAGTGTCATCACACATGTTTTCTTTGTTGTTGTATGTTTCACCATTGTCTTTGATTTGACTAAAGCACATAATGCTCCGTAATGTCTTTAATAAGAGATCTGCCCTGCAATTCGAGAGGTGTAAGATCTCGGTGTTGGTGGATCTTAAACCTTTCCACTTGTGAAAACTGAAATGGTGCCTACGTGTGAGTGCTAATCATAGGTGTTTGTGTGGACATGATTTATGAGCAGATGAACCAAATATTGATGTTTCCATGTTTCACTGAAGGATTTTTAGAGGCGTGAAGAGGTGAAAAAAGATATATTTCTGTTATATAAAATTCTCACTTTTACTTACCTTTTCTTTAATCCTCTGACCCCTCAGTCTCTACTGAGAATATTGACCTTCCAGTAATGTGAGATGCTCAAAGTTCACCTACAACTACTTTCTGTGCCACAAAATTTAGTTGAAATAATTTTGAATTGGTGCAGTGAACTGCTTCAGCTTGATTGCTTACAAATGATTAAACATTTAAATGTAAATTCACTGTTAAAACCTAACTATCAGTGCTTACTGGCCAGTGATGCGTTTTTCAGAAAATCCAGAGATGTCTAGTTATTAATAAATGATGATAGTAAACTTTTATTTTATATGTAAAACAAAATTAAACTAAATTAAACTATTTTGCAGCTCTATTACATTAAGATCCAGCAAATAAAAGTAAAGCGAATACAACAGAATAAAAGATCTGAGGCTGCGCTCTGGCTCGTTGGGAAGGAGCAATTCGGCAATAAAGTGAGGAACCAAACCACAAAGTGCTTTAAATGAGTGGTAGTTATTGTGGATTCTGATATTAACACAGTTTTTTCTCCTTTCAGAAGCATTTTTAAGAGGAAGATCAGAATAGATTAAAGGGAAGTTATGCTAAACTTCAAGGCTTGACCATCCATTTTTGACCTTGAAAACAGGAGTTGACAAGAATGTCCACTCACACTCTTGTTCTAGAGCTTTTGTATGAAAAAAAAAAGAGTATAATGGCAAGCTCGACAATTTAACCTTGCATGAAAAGTCCTCAAAACAAAGAAAAGTCCCATCATCAACACCTCAGCCAAAGCTAAAGCTGCTGATGTAGACCATGCGATGTGCTCGAAAAAGCTCTGACACAAGCACTGGAAGTGGGGAAATTGAGCTGAGATTGCTTTGTCAGATCAGTCATTTGTTTTTAACACATTTTGTTAAGGGATCCACCTGCAGATTAATAAACTCCAACCTAAACGATTAGACAGGGTTAAACTGGAAACAACATTTCGCTGTCATTCCTTCGCAATGACAAGCTCCGTCTCAATAAGCCGTGACACTGAGAGCCCAGCACTCACGAACATGTCACAGCAATATTAAACCCATTTAAGCCGCCTTAAATGTGTCCAGATAATGCTAGAGATGTGTATCTTTGTGTGAGCTTCATACACTCTCACAGTTTGGAGACTGCTCGGTGTAGCAGGTGTAAGCACAGATGCACTGACAGCACCGTGGGTTTGAAAGCTGGCTGGTGTGAGGCTGTGTGTGTGTGTGTGTGTGTGTGTGTGTGTGTGTGTGTTGATGTTTTTAGGGAGAATGGATTTTGCATTAGTGGCCTTGTTTCCTCTTCCTCCCCTCCTTTCTCCCTCTCTCTCTCTCTTGTCCCTCTATGGCACTTTCTCTCTCCTCCTATTATTCTCATTCTGCACTAGAGGGCCGTCAGCGAACCCTGAATGCATTATGCTGTCTGCTCCATTGTTTGTGCTGTTTCTCTGCGCCTGTGCCCCACTCTCTCCCAATATTTGTTTTCATTAATCACAATGGGTGCCTGCTGCGGGTGTCTTGATGGCTTTTTTGGTCGTCTTTTGTTCCGCAGCGCAGCTTTTGTCTTTAGGCATTGGCTTTCTGTGTTTTGTTTGTGTGCCTCTGTGTTTGTGCACATGTCCATGTATGCCCACATGCAAGCGCGCAGACAAAGATGGAGGTGGCAAGGAACAGGACGCCGCGCACATTTCTCTTTCTTCACACATGGTAATGTATCTCTCCTCCTTTCATGTTTTTCTTTTATCTGGGCTCACGACTGCTGTTTTCAGAGAAACTAGTGGATACAGAATGGACAGTTTTTTTTATTTTTATTTTTCTGTTGCAATTCTGCATGTGCACACACACACACACACTCTCTCTCTCTCTTACAGTTCACTGACATTCTTATACATATCACATTAAGACCCGCATGTAATTTTTATATTGATATTGACATGTGTATTCAACAGATGCATCAAATCAGAAAAAGTCTTTCATGTGGTAAAATGCAGACTTTATGCAGCACTTTTGCAACCAAAAGAAGCCAAATGTAACATAAATACAATATATTTTACATATTAAAATAGGTGGTTGATTTTTGCACTACATATATTTAGCGCAGATCATCTTTGAGCTCACACTAAGCATCTCCTCTGCTACCGTGCCTCCATTATTGAGGATCTTGTTGGTTTGTTTGGCCAAGACGGGTGGTGTTGCCATAAGGTGGATAAATAAATCATCTCTGAAGAAATATTAAAACTTGTCTGTTGCTTTCCCACCTCCTGCTCTCTGTTCCTGCATTGCCTGCGAACCCTTTTTCTTTTTCTCTCATTCATTCCTTTGGTTTTTTTTCCCTCTCACTTTTGTGTCCCTCCCCAACTCCGCTCGCCTCTCTTCCTCTGATGTGTGACTCACAGTGTTTTTACTCCCTTTTTTTGTTTTTGTGTTGCGAGACTCTGCATCTCCAAACAAACATACACACACACACACACACACACATATACACCCAAGTGCACGGCTTCTCTCCATGCCTGAAATGTATGGATTTGCCCACTGTTAAAATTTTCAGCAGCTCCACAGGATCAATTCCAATTAAATATCAAATAGGCCTTCTATTTTCTCCCCTTCTCTGGCTGCTCTGCAGCCTCACAACAGCGTGTGGTCCAGAATTCCTTTGCTCTTTTCTCTCCCCACAAGCTTATCTGACTCTGATATTCCTTCCCTCTATACGTCCTTCAATCTCTTTGCTCATACCAAAAAGGATGCTGCGTTTCTGCGACTAAATGCGGTCCTACTATAGATGCCAAGCGAGGAAGAAAGTTTTGTATAGTTAAACGGAGTGTTGTCCTCTGCATCCAACCCTAACGCTCATAGCAATTTTGTGCTTTTACGGGAAGAGAAAGTGATGCACAAAGAAATGCTCAGTGAAAGTCTGTAAATAAAGCTTTCAGCGACTTTAAGGAAAGGTGATTTGAAAAAGTGGCATGCTGTGGCAGCGCTACGCTTCTTTTCTTTCACTTTTGCACCTGCAAGTTGCATCATGGTGAACACAAACCTGTGAGTGTGTATCTGATATCATGTATAAGTGTTTGTGTCTATCTATTTTTATGTATGAGTGTATGTGTAGGTGTACTTGAACCCAAATTTGGTGTGTGTCAGATGATGTGGCAGCAGTGGACCAGGCAGTGTGAAGCCATTTTTTTTTATCTTACCCAAGGCATTTCTTCTGGATAATAGTATGTGTGTGTGTATGTGTGTATGCCTGCAAGTGTGTCAGTGTATATCAGCTAGAAGTGGAGCTGATAAGAGCTCTAGGGATATCTCTATCCTCACACTCTTTTCCAACAAGGACCATTTTTCCAAAAATGGATATTGAACATTGAGGCCTTGACCTGATTACATCACCTAAGTACCTGTTGCGGTAATCAGTACATAAGCTCTTCACCGCCTCAGTCAAAAAAAAAGGAATCACTTTGAACTTTGAGCACAGTTTGGAATTTTAAAACATTCAAATATGATTTAAGTTTGACTCCTTTCTCTAAATCCAGGGATTAGGTGGGCTGCACGGCTAAAAGTAAGCGGACACTTTACATTACACCTTTAAGTCCACTCATCTCAGAGGGTTATCTACAAGAGTTTGATTTCCTGAACTCTGTGACCAGATAGTAAGGTTGATATTGGATCAACCTACAAAATATGACCTTTTTATATCAAGTGCCAACATAGATTAAAATTCTTGCTTTCCGCAATATATGGTTAAAGGTATGGCTCAATTTGCAATCCATATTTTGCCAATATGGATTTAATTCCTAAAGATACTCTTGTTGTATTTCCTTCCATTCAGCCGGAGGATTGTGATTGAGGTCAGCCACTGATTCTGGAGATTAGGCCTGTTGCACAGTTTCCCAATCCATCCCAGAGCTGTTGGACGGGGTTGTGGTCAGGGCTCTGTGCACTCCAGTAAAGTAATCCCACACCAAACTGGGAAAACAATGTCTTCATCATTTTGAAACAGGAAAGTGACTTTCTCAAACTATTACCACAAAGTTACACACCATTGTCTAAGATGTTATTGTATGCAGTGGCATTAAGATAAACCTTAATTGGAACGAAGGGGTTTAGCCCATAAAAAAACAGCCCCAGACAAAAGTATATGAGCGAGGATTTCAACATACTTTTGGCCATCTAATATGCAGTTAATATGGCTGCAGATACTGTAGATGAATCTTAATCTGGGTTCCTGAGTCATTTAATTGGGTGAAGTAACACACATAACCTTACAAGCCAAGCCAAAGAAAAGGCCTATCTCCTCTGCACACACACGGTACGTAACTGTGTAAGGTAGTGGACATTCATAAGTCCCTCTGATCCCCCTGATTAAAGAAATCCCCCCAAGCTTCTAAAAACCAGAGGGAGAGTGTGTCTGTGAGAGAAGCAGTGAGCTCATTCATTTGTGCATGTTATATTATGCCTCAGTGGATTGACCTTTGACTTCATGCTCTCCGTCCTTCGCTCTCTCTCTCTCTCCCTCTCTCTCTCCCTCTCTCTCTCCCTCTCACTCTCTGGCTCTCTCCTGGCACATCCTCAATACTAAGCCTCAACCATCGGAGCTACTGAGAATTAATGAATTATAAATCCCCCTGGATACATTAACTAGACCCACTTTATATGCCAGGACTCAAATTACATCAATATACGCATTCTGCATTTGTAAATGCCTATCAATTATTGATGTGATGTCATTACCCAAGCAATATTTGTCATGAATGAGCAATACCTGTCATGCTGCAGTGTTACCTAATCTTAAGATTGTTTCGACAGGCCGGATTTTATCCACTTGGGGGCAGCAGAACAAGCTGTAAACACAATGTCGACGTATTATCATCTTGTACGCTGGATATGGCTAATGTGTTATGTATCTCCACATCCAGGAGACGTGGAGCTACATTAGAATTCATTTGTAATCACTGGCAGCTAGTTGCTAACTTTATCTGTCAGCTCATTAAAGATATTTAAAAGACAAATAATTCTGATAACAGCTGTGGCACTTAATGCAAAAAGGTCGTAATCTGGACTGGTAGCACAGGTAGCACAAAGTGGGTTACTAGTTTTTTTTTTTCACTGAAAACATCTGCCTGCTTGAAACAACTCAGTTTAGAGTGAAAGAGAGAACCAGAGCAGTAAAGATGTGTGCTGGTAGGCAATTAAAAAAATATGCTAAAATGCTCGGCATGACTGAGGGGAAACAGCAGTCAGACTATTTTAATCCACAAATAGTCACGTGATCCATTCTGAGTATCACAAATATTGTGTAGGTCATCTTTAAAGGGACACTCCACCTATTTTACATTCCTGAGGAAAATGTGACAAAGTTCAATGGAGACAGGCTTGGCCAATAAATCTTGACATGCATGAAGCCTCTGACTTATTCGTCACTGAAGTTTTCACTCAGCAGAGGAGATAAAAAGATAACGGCAGATGACAACGTTAGATCTGTGTGGAGCGGTGAGGAGACTGTGACCTTCCTCAAAATTATACATGAAACCTTATTCCCATTGCGGTTTCTAAATTGTTTTCCACCATTTGAGGTTTGACTGGTGCTCTTTTTATTACATCATCTCGTTTGCCCTCTTCCTTTGCAATGGTTTAATGGCAGCAGACTGGAGAATTAGCACCACTAACTGCTTATCTCGATGCGCCCAACTCCTAAAATTGGCGTAACGGCAGTGGATGGAAACTGACATTAACTGGTATTTTATTTTGCAGACTGAGGGTTTTTTTTTTTCCCATGCTGTATTGAAAACAAATGACCCACTGACTGGTCACATGGCCATTAAATGTGAAGTGAGGTGAAAGATGAGTTGCATTATGGGCGGATTTTGGGCATTGATCCATACTAGTGGCGAAAAGTCAGGATGTCACAGCCTTTGCTGCTTTGATTGTGACCATCTCATTTTAAAAAAAAATCTGTCTCTTGCAAAACCCTCAACTTTATGGATTTATTGCAATCCCTGGAGAACTCCTTTAAAATTTTTTACAACTTACAAAACATCATAACAACCCACCTCAGCCCTTTGAAGTTTTCACATGTTGACTTCAAAGCGGTCCATATATTTCTATTTAGTTTTAAGACATTCAACCACAATCGTGCATTGAAATTGCCTTTAAAAATTCCATTTTGCCTGCTTTCTGTCTCACTCACTGTCTCTTTCTGTCTCTCACTCCCCCCCTCTGATGCAGAAATCTATAGTGTTGTAAATGAAGCTGTGAGGATCGATGCTGCAGGCAGGGTAATGCCGGAGCGCTGCCACCAGTGTATTGCTACAATGATCTAGTGGTTAAAAACACATTCACAAACAGAGAGGGGAAGATAGATCTGAGCCAGCAGCACGCCCACATTGCTCTCGCTGGAGACATCATCAAATTAAACAACAACTATGATGTGTTTCTGCTCTGTGCCCCCGCTACCACACCACCACGTCTTCTCCAACACACACTCCTCCTTTTCTCTCCCGCTATTGACAAGAAACCTCCACTGGGGTAGATTTATAATGGAATGCATGACATGATTTGTTTCGAGTTTAGGATGAAGGCCAATTAGTTTAACAAGTACGAGACAAATCTTGTTTGACAAAAGTTTATGTCAGGGCATGTGAAACGTATCCACTGGGAGGTTTTTTGCTAGCTGGAGGCAGACCCTGTTGAGGATACGGCAGACACACCTGCGCACACAGACAGTGTCACACAAAGAACAAAAATACTAAGATATGCTCATGGGGTCCACAGATTTCTACCCTCTTCTAGGAACAAATCTTTTTATAACATCCAGGAGCAAAACCTAAAAATATTGTGCAGTTTGGTTATTCTGTTGCTATGCAGTCACCTATTCCTATTTGACTTTTGTAAATTGGAAAAAAAAAATCCATGACTGCATTGTTATGTAGCATAAACAGGCATAAACAGGAAGCAGCATTGTTGCCAGTTAGAAGTAAGTCCCTGGATGGCCTCCAAGAAAAGATTCCTGGAAAGTCTCTGTGACTTTGGATAATTCTCTTTTTGTATCTTTCACCCCACTCCCTCCTTGTCGATGACCTTTTGGTTTCACCTCGTCTTATTTCCCGTGGGATTAACATCACTCTACCTCTGTTTCCGTGTTGCCACAGCAGTGCTCTGGATTATGGAGACTCCTCATCCTTACAGTAAACAGCAGACAGAGGCACAGATGCTCACACGCAAACACACATCTATCAGCGTGAGTAATCTTCGGAGTGCAAACAGCAGATGAGGGCGACTCCTGTCACGTCTGCACGAGGACAAATTATTTACCTGCATGTTCACCTTTCTGCAATGTTTGAGGCTAGTTTGTGGTGATGCTGTGTTGTACTCTACATGGGTTCTTCCTACTTTGTCTGTGCCCTGTTGGAGGAAGAAAATAGGAACATTTTGTCTATGTGAAGTAAAGCCAGTGTGAAAAAGGGTCAAGATGTTGCCACTCTGTGTCCTTCTGGGCAGATGAGATGCCCTCATCTCTGCTCAGATAAGCTTTGATCAGCAGCAACACACACACATTCACAGCCACTCTTTTCCCTGCTAACTGTGCCGATAAGATACGATCACAGGCCCCAATCATATATCCACCGCAGAGAGAGACACAGTGTTTTTTTTTTACCATCATTGTCACCACTGATGTTGTTTGAGAAGTGAAACAGCAGGTTGACCAGCAGGGACCGAGGCCTTGAACACACCTTATCACAACGAGCGTCCTATAGTGACTGCTAGCATACTGGGCATTATGAACACAAGACTTTGACTTGAGCCACGGTCTGATCCTTGTCTCAAATCCACTGAGCAGTAGAGTCAACAGGCGATGGGAACAGAGATAGCCAACTATAGGGAGTGTCAACAGGCCGCCCGGCTCTGGATAAAAGCTCCATTTGTTTGGCGAGGCTGATCCCCTCTCTATTCATCTGGTCTTGGCCTTTCTTCTCTACTATTTTGGACCCTCGGCTGAACATGACAGATTATGTTTGATCTCTCAGGTATTTCAGGTCAACATCATCCCACTGCTAAAGTATAAAGCTCATATTCTCATCTCTGCACTCTACCTTAATCACACTCCCTCTCTCTCTACCACTCTCCCTCATTCAGTGATTTTCATCCCCTCCTGTGCCTCACGCCGACCCTGCTGATTAACATTTTCGACGCAAATGCGTGTTGTTCCAACAACACGGAGTGGCGAGTGCTTGAGCTGTAATTAGAATTAAGGATATTGATCACGCAGGGCCAGGCGATGGCATTATAAATAATAGCTAGCATGAATAAATGAAAGCGATAGGTGAGCTCTTTGTGATTTATGTACGGACTCCCGTGGTCCACAGCATAAATCACCAACAGCCATGTTCTTATTGAGTTATGAAGCCCCACAGTTGCAGCAGAATAATGGCCAACTCTATGTCTTGTGCTACTCAATCCATAAGATAGTACACATGGACCAACAAGCGTGTGCTCTGTTGTGCTGAATTAGTTTATGGTGGCGTATTATATATTCATCAGATTTTACATCACTGCGAAACAAAGATCCCTGGTGTGTGGATCCACGTGTCTGAGGGCTTTTTCAGCATTTGTAAGAAGACTGTTACTCCCAGGAGTGTTATCCCCAAGATGTGATTTAAGGCTGGAGTCACCTGGTTTAAGCAAGTGGTTCTGTGGACCAATCAGCGAATTTGGTAACAGTTGTCAGGACCTAATCAAAATTGTCCTCAGCAGAATACTGGCAGCATCTGTCATTTGTTAACACGCATAAAGCCATCTATGTTTACTGACAAGTGAACCCTTGCGGTCACACAAATCATGTCCGTCCTGTCTCTGAAGCAAAGGCAGGAGTGTTATGTAAAAGCGCTGCAGTGTCACAGGAGACCACAGTTTGCATCCCATTTCCTACCAACAGGCAATGCTTCTTTTTAGTGAAGTGGAGATGAAATGAAAATTGCCTTTTTAGATCACAACCTTAACCATATTGTGCGCCTATTTATTTATCTGTGACAGCTCCAGATTATGAGCAAGACATTTAAAGTGGACTGCCTCTTGGAGCATATGATGAGCTCCGTCTCTGTCTCTCTGCACCTGACGGATACTGCTCTGCTGCACGTGTGCACGTCAGCATTTCAATGTACAAATCAAATTCTCACAAGTATTATAAGTGGCTTGAATTGAACCAGACCTTAATCGTAGACGTGAGAAATGCAAAACTACTCCTATTAATCATTTTTGTAACGTATATGGTTCTATTTGGAAATCTCTACCAAATAAGGTCGTCCTGTGCATAGTGGCTATATTCAAAAGAGCTCATATGACTCATTTATCAAGGCAATCCACACCCAGTAACTTATACAGCATGAAATCTTGTTGGTCAAATCACATTCACAAGAGCCCGATAAGGCAGGTTTCTGAGTTTGTAAAACATCAAATTATTATCAATTCATTACTATGAATGCTTTTTTTTTTTTCTTTATGCTTTAAATGCAAATTTTTCTTAGTTAGTTGCGAATATTTAATGGTAGAGAGACATATTAAAGTTTTGAAACCGGGTCTGCAGGTGTTTGATTGATAATTTAATTTATCACATTACATAATGAAATATCTTTATTGTTTTTAACAACCCCTACTGTAGCTCAAACTTTACATTTATAAAAGTGAACAACATAAACTGCTAGAGGAGGTTATATTTAACCTGCTGGAGGTTTAAATGACCATTAGAATCTTGTTATTTCTCTGGACAGGAGCTTGTCTTCATAGTTGGCAGGCATCTAGTTAGAGTCCCTGCAGTTTGTGCTGCATCCTTCACACCCTCCTCCTAAGTGACACTAAGCCTCAGCAACAGGGGAGGGTTTTTAACAGGGCCCACTAGCAGCCATTACCCTGAGTCTCTTAAGTGCTGTCTGTATGCTGTGCTGACAGATCAGTATCCCCCCTCTGCTACTGTGTCGCTGACATCGGCAGGGAGAAGGAGATTTCATCCAACCTGATCAAGCATGGGAAGGAGAACAAACAGCGCTTCAGACAACACGCATCACAAGCAAACATGCACCACAACAGAGAAGTGGTTTTGGGCTAGTGTGTATGGCTGTCTGTGTGTGTGTGTGTGTGTGTGTGTGTGTGTTTACTGCTGGTGATGTTATCTGTCTTTAGTATGAAGCTCTCACTTTCCGTTCTAAACAAACACAGCAGTGCAGGGCAGCTTAGGTCAGCGTTGACTGCTCTCTTCCATCTTAAAATTCGCTGTGTTCAAGTGACATAAGCACACACACACATACACGCACAGAGTTGCCTCCTCCTCAGCACGCCGGCTCTCTGGGGCTGTGCCGAGAAAACCTTTCATCAGACACACCAAGAGAAAATATTTTAGCCCAAGAGGAGAACAACAGGGGCTGCGGAAATTGATTTTGATTTGAAAGTGACGGCAAATAATGGGGCTTGGAAACTGTCCCTGAATTTGAATCTGTTTTTCATTCCAGAATGTAAATGGCCCATATCAAGACTTTTGAGAGGTAAACAGGTTTGAATTTCAACGCACAGCGACAAGGGTGCGCGGGAACACATACGAATGCCTGCACACATGCACATACACATGTGCACACACAGATACACAGTGCTGGGCTGGCAAACATGCACGCACACACACACAGTATAGATGGGCACACAATCAGCCAGGGTTTGATAGAAGCATTACTGCATCTCTTTCACTACTGAATGGATCTCATTGCACAGGTCAGTGAACGCCTCTTTATCTCTCAGCATCTTTTAGGTCTGCAATACAAAGTGCCCATTTCATGCAGTAAAGGTCATAACACAAGGACATTTAAAGATCATGCAGAACAGTTTCCAGACAAATTCTGAGCTCTGGTGTATTTCCAGTTGTTGCATGATGGGTAATTTGCGTTGAAGACATCCGCTTGTGTATGAGATTTTTTTCGCAACGTGGCTTGAAGCCAGTCAGAGCGGTAGTCGTGTTCAAGCTTTGGCTCCGAAAGTAGGCACACACACAACCATATTGCAAGCGAGCACATACACCTGCCCACAGCCAAATGCAGCAGAAAATACTGACAAAACAAAAAGTCTACTAATATCTGTCGGGAGCTCGTTTGCAATAATTTAATTGTTAAAAAAACGATTTCAGCAACCAAATCACAATGCGTAAACCCAAGCCCAGTCTTCCTCCAAAGCCCACCTCCAAATTCATCCCTCCAGTACTGTCAAGTTGACAGCTATTTAAAAAAAAAAATGGAGTTGCCAAATTATACATCATTAAATTCAACAAATTAATCATGATTTTCTCTGACAATGGTGTGGTGTAATAAAGGAAGACTGACAAACAAAGCCCGGCGCATCACCACTTCCAAATTAATAGTGACTGACACCAACACCCCCACACTTAATTAATGGGAAACAAAACACAACAAGAACATCCATCTAGATACGAGGAAAACAAAGAATGGGTCGTCTTGTGTCATTCTACGTTTGCTGCCCGCTGACAGTGAAATGTAACTCTGAGATTGATAGTGTTTGCATGTGCGCGTGCTCAGGCGTGCTCAAATGTTGTTTTTCTAGACTGCGATCTCTTAAGTAGACACCTAACACGCCCCGAGACCCTGACATTGAGTTTATAAGCAGGCATTATTTTTAGCGATGCTGTCATGTTTCTCGGAGTGACAGCTCCTAAAAGCTTCCACAGGCAAACCCATCTCCGTTTGCACTCTAAAGCCATGTCTTCTTAACAGCGATGACTGGGCTATTATCTTACCAGATGAAAGCTGACGCGCTGCTATGCTTTTCATTTCTGCAAAGACCATCGCTTTATGGCTGAGCTTTTTGATGTTTGATTTGTCCTCTCGTTCCTGCCCACCATGTAGCCACGGTCAATATTCGGCGATCACAATAATATCCGATCGTCAGATGTCACAAGATAGTTTTTTTTTTTTTACCCCTTTTAAACCGCACTTGGTCATGAAAGGAATAGCGTTCGAAAGGACAGACAGAGGGGAGAAAGAGGTCGGAGCGGCATTTTAGAAAACCACTCCGGAGAAACGGGACACTCCCAGGCACTTTGTCACATCAATTAGGAATTCTATCTGGGCAATGGGATCATGGCCTGCAGGGCAGTGGACAGGACAGCCATTATATATCTTGCTGGTGTGTGTGTGTGTGTGCACGTGCATGTCTGTATGTTTTTGTGTACACGTGTGACAAATAGAGAGAGGAAGAAAGAGAACTCATCCTTTGAACTATTGACTTTTGCCTCACTGACCCCTGGGAGAGCTAATTTTAGCGGGCGTTTCGCAGTAGTTTTAATTGGCTCACATTGCTAATTTCCTCTTCACTGACAATGAATGGAGGCGGTAGGTGTCCTCTCTCTCTCTCTCTCTCTCCCTCTGTTTCTCACCAACAGTCAGTCAGGCAGTCAGGCCTTGAGGCTATCAGAGGGGGAACAAAGTGACTGGGTGATGAGCCAGACGCCCGTTGTCTGATCACATGGACTGATGCTGTGCCAGACACCACAGCCACTGGCTCACTCAACAAGGTTCTTCTCACCACAGACGAACGTACCCCCGACCTGGGCCTTTTATACTTTTCCTGTCTTCTTTTTTTCCTCCTCCCCGTCTCAGTCTGTTTCAATCTTTCCCATCTGCTGGTTCCTCTTTTTCTCCCATCTGTCCCTCTGTGTTTACTCTCTTTTTCTGCATTTACAAACACTTGCATGTTGTTTCTTCCTGCATTATTTAAATGTTATGGAGGTGAAAGATGCACGTCTGCAGTCATCCCTCTCTTGTCTTAATTGTTCTCTGAGTGAGAAGGTGGGTGTCCTGCTGTGTGCAGTATCACTGCAACACGCACAGACAAGTGTATTTCCTTTTAAGGGGAATCAGCATTTTTAAAAAGGCAAAAATGTGAATGTCGATAACTGTGCAGCGCATTAACCTTCCTCTGGCAAAACTCTAAAGGAAGAATGATACCGACACACACACACACACACACACACACACACACACACACACACACACACACACACACACACACACACACACACTTGCAGAATGTCATCAACTGGTATTGTTTTGCAGACTTACAGTACATTTGTGTCTAGTTGGCACCCACTGCTACACACTGCTCTGACAGCCCTCATCTATACTGAATCAAATCCTCTGTGGTGTATGTACGAAACAACTATATTTTTGTTCTATGAATAAGCTGACTTCCCCTCAGATTTGTAGCTCCCAGCTGCAGTAGGCTATGTATAAATCAATGCCTTGGTGGGCTAGAGAGGGAGCAGTTATATTTACTCTGTTTCCTAGCTAGCAGCACTAGCTGTACTAGGGGGTAAAGGAATTCGATACACACTACTGGAAGGAGAAGGCTTTTTCACTCACATACAGGAATGGCAGTTCTGCTGATAGGGATAGACTAATGAAGGAATACCAGTCCAGTCAAGCAAGAAAACACACTCTGTAACACATCAACAGAAAACAAAACTGAATCCTGTCATGCACCGCAGGAGGAAGAATAACAAAAACTGAACGGTATACTTGCAAGCATGGACACACACACACATGCACACACGCACGCATGTGCGTATAAGATACAGGTTGCCTCACATTTGTCCTCACAAATGCCCCAAAGTCTATCTGATATATTTGAATTTTAATCTACAGTGGTTTATTGATTCATATAAAGCACTTGTGTGTTTCTGCTCTTCATTTGCAGTCTGTGTCTGCAGCACTGAGTACTGGATTAAGGTTGATGGCAATGAATTATACATGCAGTCTGAAATGTAATTCTCTTCATTAGATGACAAATCTCTTGTTTGAATATTGCATACTGTGGTAATAATACTGCTTTTATCATTGGCCACTGGAGTTGCGGGACTGAGGAAAAATAGTCTTGTCATCACTGTAATGCACCACTGCTAATTCATTAATTCAACTACCAAATTAAAGTTAAATCAAATGTAGTTGTTGCTACATTAATTTTCACATAAGAAAACATGCAATGTCTGCTTATCTCCAGCGAAGAATCAAATGAAGTGCCTGTGTGTGTTTTTCGTGGGTTTGTCTTTTTCCTGGAAATTTGTGTGTGTGTGTGTGTGTTTCTGTAGGCCCTGAGAAATGAGGGCTGGACCTGGTTAATAATAGTGGCCGAGAGGGTCTGTTAGCGTAACCCACTACATCACTCCTTAGCAGGGAGACATCTCCAGGGCTCCATGCTGCTGTGATGGAGTGTTGGAAGGGGAACAGACTGGTACTGAGAGCTGGTGATGGAAAGGGGATCGGAGGATGGAGGCTGGAGGACAGATGAGTTGCAGGCAGTGGGGAGGCATGGAAGTGAACTGTAGGGCACTTTTTTGTTCTCTATTGTTTCATCCCTTTTACAAACACTCAGGATCTGATGTACCACTACTCTCGGATAGATCCAGGGTTTAGGTCTTTTGCCTACCACCACTGATGTTCGGTTGCATTCGGATTTTGCATTTCTAATCTAACACTCGGTAAGAAAGAATCCCTAAATGCCAAACTATCATCTTAAAGAAAAAAGTGACATTTTGGGAAATTAATATTCCTTTTCTTGCTGAGAGATGTATGAGGTTACCACAAGCAGCTATCTATCTTAGCATAAAGCAAGGTCTGGTGCACATCTCGCACTACAGCATGCATTTGCAGTTTATTTTTGGTGTCATCGGGCAAAATTGGGCTGTGTTTTCAGGCTTTAGAAAATATAGCCTGTGACAGGAGGCTTCCGGTATTCCATATCTTATGTATGTAGATTTACCAGGAAAGCAGGAAATAAGTTGCTATGTTTAATGTTTCTAATACTTTAGCCTCCTAGCAGCTAGTTCATTTTAAGTTCATGTTACTGTAATGTCCTATAACAGCATCAGGATCACAGGCAGGATGGGGATGACTGAAGCTGTCAACTTCATTTTCTGGTAATATCTACATGTGTTGCAGTGTTTTGTTAGGTTGTGTTTTACCATGAAAGCAGGCAATGAGTGTCTATGTTTAACAGTTCAACCCTCTGTTAATGTTTATGTAGCTGATGTGAGTTAACGTCAGAGCCATGAATATACTGCAATTCAGCTCTTGTAGACTTTACTAATGTTATTAGAATGACTGGATCAAAATGGTGGTGAAACAAGTCATTTTGCGGCGGCTATGACACTCAAAAAAATCAGCTGATTTGCAGAAGTCTGTTTCACAATGTAAGTCTATAGAAAAAAAATATATATTTTTGGGCCCAACAGCATCACTTGACAGACGCCATTGTTGTAATTACACGGTTTGGCCACTATATCCAATTGGCTTCAAAGCCTGGCGCACTTCCTGGGGGCTTGTTTGGAGCTGCTAACGACATTGTCCTGCTTGTATAAAGTGTGTGCAAATGCCCCTGCTGCTGGGCCATGCAGGGGGGAGAGGGGAGAGGCGCATGAGGAGGGCTGTATTTTTCAAAGTCTGTTTTTTTTTTTTTTTTTTTTGCCTGTTCTAGACAACTGCCTCCCCCAGCTTTATGTACAAGTTTGAGTTAATTGTATTTTACTTGACTATATCCTTTTTACCCATTTCATCCATCTTTTACCTTATACTTCAACTCCACCACATTTCAGAGGGAAATGTACTTTTTACTCCACTACATTTGTTTATTAGAGTTACTAGTTACTTTTCAGGTTTAGATTTTACATTAGAAAACTTTTTAAAATACAAAAACAGTGTAGTTGTGGCCCCTTGTCATGTTTTAGATGTCTATGAATTGTTTCCTCTCTCTGCTTCTGATGTGGTTTCATTTCAATAACTGCTCAAATGACCCAGTATTTCACAAAAGAAAGCCAAAAACTGAGCACAGATATGTACTGGAACTCACGGCCCCTCAGATTTATCTTGTGACCCTCTGGAGGGACCTCACCTGTAGGCTGGAGCCACTGGACTAAACCAGCCAACTGTACATTGAGTAAAAACTAGCTCCACCTGTAGTAAAACGCTGCTTGCCTGCTGATGTGATGTGTTGGTGTTAACAATCTAATGATGTCATATATAATAACATATCAGTAGCAGGGGATGTTTTACTGCAAAATGAGTAATTTTACTTTAAGCACATTTAGTTAATAAGTATGTCTGATAAATTTTCTATGTGATATAATGCGTTATAAGTATAGGTATTCCCAAGGCTTACAATAAAGAATGAAGAGCTTGAGTTGTTTCAGCAGAACATAATAATAGGCTACAGCACAGAAGAACAAAAATAAGAAGATAATTGGGTGTATTACATGATGCAGAAAATGTTTCCATACTGGAATACTTTTTAAAGTATTCCAAGTATTTTAATTCAATTAATTATAAGATCATGACAGGGCCGACATTAACCCTTAGATGCATACCTCAGTTATTTGGTAATTTTAGTCAAAGAAGCACTCAGCTCCCTGTATTCCTCAAACTGTGGTTTTTAATAATAATCTGCCAAATGCCATTTTTAGGGCATTTTTATGGCAACAATCTGCCATTTTCATCAATTCTGATATGTATATATGACACCATATCAGAATTGATGAAAATGGCAGAAAATACTGTTCTTTATGTCTTTCCCAAAAAAGTTTAACCGTTCACCAGACAGTGTCTGACAGTTTTTATTCTCATATGCTGGATGCAAGCACACATCTGTTTATGTGTCATTTATGAATCAGGCCTTTTTAAAGCAGAGCTGGAACGTGAGAAACGACATGAAGTCTGAGACAAAGTTACATAGCATTAAAACATACAGTACTTAGTCAAAGGCACATTTATTGAATATAAAACAAGTCATGTGACTACTATATCATTGGTGTGTTAAAGTACGCAAGATGTTCATCAGTGCAGATGCATATTATGAAAAAATAATTACCTTCATTAAAAAATCTGCCCAGATGGAGGCATCGTTTCAGCATCACACTATGAAAACATTCATATTTAAGGCGTAGTGTCACTAATGTATGGAAATGCCGACTGAAATGCACAGATTGTATGAACATAAAGAAATATGTGCAGAATAGAAAGAGTGCTATTCGAGAGTAATGAAGAACAGATACCAATAAATAATTGTTTCTTTGAGGCACATTGTAACGTTCGATAGTTTGTGTTTTTCTCAGCTGCTGTCAACGGTATCTGCACCATCCCACTACAGAATACTCATGTAACCAGTCCCCTCAACGTCCCCGTCATCATTGAAACATGATTGATGAGGTCTTCTGGTCTTCCTTGAACTTGTCTGTCTTGTCTTTGTTGCGCCTTATTTATTTGAAACCTTCTCTTATCAGTTGGAGGGGAGAAAAGAGAATTGAAGTGAGGACAAAGTCTGGCTGACAGGGAACAGGAGGAGTGTCCTGTAAAGGATGACTGCAACAGACCAGAGACGGGGAGCGAGGCCAGGCTCAGAGACTTAACAGTGAGAACACTGAATAGAATATTGTGCGAGAGAGAATGAACAGATTTGTATGGATGAGACTGAATGCAAGGAATTATGTGAAGTTTTGAATAGATTTCTCTAAACCGAAACTGCAGTGGGAGAGAGCCGAGGAGATGCAATGATATATATATTTTTGACACTGACTGAACACTGTACTTCTCTGAGTCACTTTTTTTTTTTTTTTTATATTCTCCAAATGCACCTCATGTCATTTCTCTTTATCAGCCAAGAGCTGATGTTGATGGATAATATCATTTGATGGATATGCTCAGACCTCACCACCGAGGTGTGGCAGGAGACGTGAATGTGACTCTCTCACGCAAATTTTCCCGCCCCAACCAGCGACCTGCTCCACCTTGGTACCCCCCTTCAATATGCTCTCATTTTAGATAATGAAAGAAGTCTGGAGGGGGAAGCCACTGCAGAGATCACTGATCCACTCTAAGTGAAAACCTATACTCAAGTTAATGTGAATACCCTCAGGGGATGAGGACTTCTAATTGATTAACCACATTACCCGGATAAGACTTGAACTCCCCGGTATGAGAGCAGCTCAATGTGGGCATCCACGGGTGTTCAGGAGATATAGGTAATGAACTTCTATTTTTTCACTGCAGCATCTGCTCTGGACTGTACTGCAGGTGTTTATGGTATCTCTGGATATACAGACTCAATCCACTAGAGGCAGTGTTGACTCAAAAATGTCTCCCAGCTCCTGCCAGGGTGTCACAGCGGTTGGAGCATGAAAAAAGCATCATGGGAGTAACACTGCAGCACAGAATGGGTTCAAGAAGCACTCTTTGTGAGTGGAGACAGGTGCAGGTGCATTAGGTTCGGTGCTCTCCTGTGCTGAGGAATAAATCCTCTTCATAAGAGCACAATGAGCAGAGCTGATGCTGAATGTTGCCTCACTCTTATTTATTAGGGATTCTAAATACAACATAATGACATTAATTTGTCTCACAATGTTGGGCTCAAAAACTCTTTTTGGGCATTTACATCTTTTCCTGTAAATATTGCATAATCAAAGCTTAGGAGCCTATGTTTCACTCATCACTGTTGAGCTTTAAATGTATTCCTTTCACTTCCTTGCACTGTTGACACAGACGCTGCAGTGATTAATGAAACTTGTCCTCCTTTGAAGATGCTCATGCAACCATCCTCAATGCTCTGAAACAAGGCGCCACAGTTCAAAATGCTTTGATCTTCCAATACTAGACAATATAATGTCTTTGTGAAGAGGAAGACACTGAGACCTGGTGGGAGATACTTCGGCCCTTAAAATCCAAAAAAGACATTTTACGCTGCTTGAGTTATAATAATAAAGCGTGTACCGCTGTGTATTCAGAGCCGGACCTGTATGCAAATACGGTGTCCTTGGGGAAGTTATAGCATGTACTCAGGGTGTCATCATAAATGCTGCTTTGAAATACTGAAAAACACCTTGGGTTTTGCAACATTCCACACACAGGTAAGTGTCAAAGAGTCAGCTGGAGCTCTTTGAAGATGAAGTCTTTTGAGTATGAAAAACCTTCCCTCTGCAGTCTTGAAATGTGGCTGTAATAAGTTCATATTTTGTTTTTTGGGAAGGTTTGGCAGCAGTAAGCTTGGACTCACTGTGGTTTGCGACGTCTTTCCGCTGCTGACCACCTTTTGCAGCCAGGTTTCATGCCGTATAGGATCCCAAATAACACAGTTTAAATGAAATCGTTAATTTTACCAAAATAAGATATTCCCATTTAAATCCTGACATCAATCCTCTTGAGCTCAGTAGCTAAGGCTTGTCTGTCGGTTTGGCAGTGTCGGAAAGTAACTAAACTACTCCATTACTGTGCTAAAGCTAAAAAATCCTAAAAGAAAAGTTCTTCTCCACTTATATTCCACCATATTTCAGAGGCAAATATTCCTTTTAATCCTGCCTGTTAAAGTTAGTTCTTATCTAACAGATTCATCTTTTACTTACAACACATCTGATCAGTTTAGCAAATATAATGAATTATTGATTAAACTTAGTAAACATTAGTAATATTAATCCAATAATCCAACAATAAAATATGTAATGAAACACAGGCAGAACTCTGCTGCATACTGAGTACATTCACTTTTGAAATACTAGTATTTTTGCCCATTATACTTATAAACAACAAGGACATTCTCTTATGTCTCTCTGTTAAGAGTGAAACTGGAGCCAGAACACGGTTAGGTTAAAATCATACAGAGTTTAGGTTTAGGTTTTAGGAATTTATTTAGGTTTTGTACGGATTAAACAAACAAAATATAGTGTTTTGATGTGTGTGCCTTAGAGTTGCTGGTAGGCTTTTTATTTTTTATTTTTTTTACCGTTGGACACAATCTGGCCAGCCTCTGTATTCCCTATAAACAAAATGAGAATGGATAAATAGAAATTAGATTCCTTTTACTGGCTGGCATTTAGTGAAGATGAAGAGAAGTGAACACAAATTCATTCAGTGGCAATAAAGACTTGGCTGTTGCTGCCGGGGCAATCAGTAAAGTAGGAGTTCAACCAACAAATGAGTTGGAGGCATAGTTTGTTAAGCTAGCCAGTGACTGAGCTGGAGCCAATGTGTGACCAATAGAACAACAGCAAATTCTGTTGTGCACAAACCAGCACAGGGTTTGAGGCTTCAAGCCCAGACCAGAGGACACAATGTGTAAAGGATTTTTATTTCTTGTGACAAAGTGTCTCCAGAGGGCAGCTTTGAATACAACAGAGGACATCAAGGTGAAAGAATGTCTGACATTGCAGTGAGTTTATGTTGTAAACACACATCTATATGCACCCGCGAAGAATCAAGCAAATATTGTAGATTTATATCTTGCACGTGAGCGGCCCTACCTGTGAGGCTGTTGATGTTGTTAGGTTATGTTGTCATGCTGCAGTGTTATGACAGTGCCAGATGAACTTTTGTCCACCAATTCCCCAGTTGGTTTTTAAGCTTGCCCACAGACCGTGCCCTTTTTTTATGGGCTTGTAGATTGCCGGGAAACACATCAATCTCCTGTGGGTGCGATGCTGTATGTCTTCCCCCTCTGCGCGATGTGACCTCATTGCCCTTCCTCCGGTGTCCACTGGGTTGCTCATGTCTGGTTCCTGAACCTCCGCTGCCCTGGTTATTAAAGAGCACTGGGCGATATCCACCCTCGTCTTTCTTTCTCTCTCCGTCCGCCCTCGCTCACTTTGTTTTCTCTATTTCTCTGTTCATTCACCTAGAATAGAACTGAAGATTGCTGTTGTTCTATTCCCGTACCACTGCTGCTATCTCACTGTGTTGCACAGAAATCCCAACATTCACCAGTTACACACCTACACTACTTCCGAAATCTGTATGACAATTACCAATGGGAGGTTTTATTAATTGAAATGTATTTATAATTCTCATCAGTAATCATGGGCCCTTTCCGTTGTTCTTGTTCCATCAGTCACAGCAGAGCATGGCAGGCTGGCCCACAGGTACAAAGGTTGACTAATTAATGAGTGAGAAGTTGCTTTTCAGTCCAGATAGAAAGATGTGCTTCAGCAATGAACCCACATGAAGCTGTTTTTTTTTTCTCTCTGGTGTTTTTCCTAACCTTAACCCTTGTTACTACTCAGTATTGTACCTCGCTACTTGGGGAGCAGTAACTAATAATTGACTAATGAGTAATTAATGAGTCGTTGCTAGTTTTTTTTGCCCTTCAGTGTTAATCATAGTTAGTCTTGAAGCAAGAGGTCAGTATGTCCATTAACAGATATTTATGTACTAATCATCACAAGATGACTCTTTAATAAACTATCTCCCATCTGTTCTCTATAGTCCTCGAATCTGAGTTATTCAAGAACCGCTCATTAACGATTAATTAATTATCGTGCCTCACTTGTTCCTTAGTAACTATTATAATTCTTAGTGCTGTACGTTAAAGTGTTACCCTTCACTGACCCTATATTATTTGGTTGCCACTTACCAACCAAAGGCCTCTTTGGCTGCCAGCCGGCTGGGGATAACCTCCCAGACACCACGGAGATGGCTGGGAAGTTTACCACTGGGAGTCTCCCCCGCTCCTCCTGTTTCCTGACAGGGTGTCTCAGGGTTAGTGCATAGCATTCACCACCTCACTGAGGGGGATTTAATTTCAGCCAAGTGCCCAGCAGGGGCTCGGCAAGGATCCACCATGGATGTGCCAGGGCCCTGACATGGCCCAGCCAGCGATTTTAGGTGGCTGTATCTGTACGTGGAAATCATCACCTACCTCCATAGTTACCATCAGCTTCAGTGAAAGTTTTTTAGCGTCTTTCTTGTCATTGTTTTGGCTTTCTGGCGGACTCTCAATGTTCTCATCAACGTCGTTTCCAGTTGTAGCAAGTAGGTGTTTTAATGTGGTTTTAAGTGATCAAATAAAAAAACTGATGTTCTATCATTTCATGTACAGATTACTGCCTGCCGTCCAAAGCACAGGGTCAGCGGTATTCTCTCAGACACGCAGTGTTTATAGAAACCTCCTCAACGTAATTTTTCTTTAATAGTTTTAATTTAGTGCCCAAACTTCTGCCCATTGCCCACACTGACAAAGCACTGGTGCAAATCTTGCTATTAAAGTGTCTGCTCTGCTAGATTACATTCTGAAAACTGTTGGCATTGTGGGATATTGAAAGTTTAGATTGTGGCTCAACATGATGTGCTAATGACCAGTAGTGTGTGGATATGGTTTACAGTGTTGCCGTACTGATGTCAGTGTGACCATGCTCAGACATTCAGGCATTAAAAACCAGTCCAGGTGATCTAATAACAAGCAGACGGCAAAAAATAAAGGGTGTAAACACACCCAGAATGCAGTGAAAATTCGATCACCCAAATCACATTTAGAGACGAGTGTAACCACATTGTTAGTGTAGTGTGAACACACAGTATATGCATTTTATGTTTTATTAGGCTACTTCTTGCTCTGCAATGCTGTCTGCTTGCTGACAATATGCGCTTGTAAAATCAGCCAAGTGTTGGTAACTGAATTGTATGCGGTGTAAAATCCTCCCTTTTATGTGCAGGGGCACAGCTTTCTCTTTGCAGCCCAGCACCACCAAAGCACGTTAATAAAAAAAAAAAAAAAAAAGTACCTTGAACCACCAGCAGTGCTCGTCGAGCTCATACAGCAAACTGCTTCCCTCTGAACCCCCTGCTGTTTGGTGAACGCAGCAGCTTTTGATTTTATAAGGCTTTCTGTGTCACTGCCATCACAATAAGCAAAGGATTGCTTAAACCGGGCCTTTGGCAGACCTGCTGCTCACCGGAGCCGTCTCCCTCTCGCAGTCAGTGCCTTTTAATGAAGATCCTCCTACCCTAATAGAGTCCTCCTCTACTCCCATCAATTCCACTGCTCTTAACCCCTCCTCCTTATTCTACCCACCCCTTCCACACATGCTTCGGCTCTCAGTCTCCCTCTTTTACTCGTCTACTGTTTTAATTGCTTGAAGGTCATTGACAATAATGTGACAACTTATTAGAAACCCCATCTGATGCCACTGATTTTATACCTCACTATGCCACAGCGCTTGGTTTCCAGGCAATTACTGAGCATGCTATTTATTAATTTCACGGTTCACAGAGCATCACACGCTATAAATAGTGAAGGATGATAGCTCAGTCATTCACAATGTCGGTGGCTCTTCGATTTTGAGTGAGATGCTCTGATGGGATGGAGCTTTCGTCTTTGGGGCCTTAAACACTGGAAAGTGGACATGCACAGCATGCGAAAGAAACAATGGCAGAATTGACAGTTAACATCAGCACCTGAGAACCTTTTTTAAACGCCAGTTTTGATGCTACATGCTTTAAAAAAAAAATGGCATTACTGTAATTACACAGAGGAAAGAAGAGAAATCTAACAGCATGGCCTGCCCTTTTTATTTCCACAGGAATCCATTTATCGCCAAAGATAGCTGACATCCCCATACAAGTGTTATACAGCACTAACAGTACAAGTGCCGAGACCAATTATGTGTTGTTTCCTTGAAGCAAGACGAGAGAGTAGCAGCTCTGCAGTTTGCCATGCTGTTCTTCCAAAATGCTCTCTCCGTGCCAAAGTCATGTGTTTCTGCATTACCGGAACCATTTAACCTGTCAAGGCAAGAGTTTGGTGTGTGTTTGGAAACACTCCAATAAATTAAAAAGAGACAAAACCTCAGCCAAGAAGGATGACTCAGGTATCTTTTGCTAAACAAACAAAATGGTCCAAAAAAAAAAAGAGATTGTTGTATTTTCTGTCTTTTGTGTCACCAGTCCAAATTGAATTTTTCAAACCTTTTTAGATGTCTTTTGAATTAGCAAGACACATAAATAGACGTGTTTGTTTCCCCCCCCCCGAAGAGTCCTCAAACGCTTATTCCACACATCCTCCAGCTTTCTCTTTTCAAGTCTCACTTCACATGAGTGGCTCTCTCGCATCTGCAGCTCATGCTCCTGCCTGAAGGTGTGAAAAAGGCAGGGGAACATGCACAAGGCTTTGACCTTTAAAGTCAACAGCATAAATGTTGACTCCGGCTGTCACTGCCGTCTTGTTATCGTCTCTGAGTCACAACACGGAAACCACAAACATTTCTCACACTGATGTATGGGTTTGATCATCACAGTGCATCGAGCTTTTATATTCTTAAGAACAGCACGGGACGCTCGCAAATGACACGAGCCACAGGAGATTCAGAAATTAAGCATGTAAAAGGTCCGTAGTTCAAGGTTTTTTTTTTGCATGTCTGTCCAATCAGGACACAGCCCCCTGTTTTATTATTACAGCATGCAGGTACACTGGCGCACACAGTCGTGTAAATCAAGCCCATGAGCACTTAGCCTGTTGACAGTGTGTTGGGAGACACTTGTGCTTCAAAATCCCACTTTAATGGCTTTCTATATGAGGCTATATATCTGTGGTGGTAAAGTCCTGCTTGAGGGCATGTGTGTGAGGTTTCCTGTGTGTTTTCATCACATAGCTCCAGCTGTAAAGGCCCCCCTGCCAGAGGCTCTCCTGATTGAGAAGGCAGCTCCTTTTACGGTCCGGAGCGCTCTGAACTTTTACGAGAGCGACAGCGGTCCGTCCGTCCTGTAGCTCCCAGCAGAAATATCATGTTTGTTTATCTCTGGAGAGAATTTATTCCGCTGATTCATTGGCTGGCACTCCTGCAACGGCTGAAGGAATTCGATTTTCTCTTTATTTATTCGCTTCATTTTTCCTCCTGTGGAAGAGTAGTCTCCTGTGTGATACCACAGGAAAAGTTCCTTCCTCGTCGCCGTGGTCCCCTGTGAAATGAGATTAGAGAGAGGAAGGAAAAAGAGAGATAGAGGACAGGGGACATAATAGAGTTGTTATTCATTGTAATCTTGCTTCTGCTGTTGTTGCTTTTTGCTTTCACCTTCTAAATAGGCTATTATATTAAATAAACATGTCAATGTAGGCATTCATCAGTGATCAGTTTTGTACAACAGAACAGTTAAAAGTCTTTTTCAGCAAATTGCCTCAGACTTCCTGGACTGTAACTGGATATATTTACTGTAACTGGATTTATTTTTTGCTTCACAAAAGGACAAATATATGCAGCTGTTACCGGGTAGGGGTTGAAGCATATAATTCAGATGGATTGTCCAATATATTACAATTACAGAGCTGGTAACAGGCAGAGCAAACCCCTACCACCATGAACAATATATTCCAACTTATTATGGAGGTTTATGATTTGAGACGGATATGACTTGATGTGGTCTCAGATTCATTAAAGATGACATTGAGGAATGATAAACCACTGGGAAAATGTGCGTGCATGTGAGGGTGCGTGCAAAAATGCCTCTCAGCGAGTGCAGGTCATCCATGCTGAATGGCTCTGAAGGAGAGTTAGCCTAGCTGTGAAGTGGCTCACAGACCTGTGAAATAAAATAAGTAAAGGACACTAAAGCAGGTGGCCTGCTGTGATCTACCATGCAAACACATTTCAAACACAAGCTTCTGTAAATCCCTCTGTCTAGATTCTGTCAACAACAGGATACCGAAGCAGCCTGAATGTACAATCAATACCCCCCCGTCCGTTTGTCTGAATTGGTTTGGTTCAGCGGTAGGACAAGCCCAGAGTGCTGGTGTCAGGACTGCAGGGTAGAGCAAGACACACCTTTGCCATTTTCTTACTCTTCCTGCAGTTCTTCACGCATCCGATGTGCAATCAGCGTGATGTGTGACCGCTCTGCATCACGTGTCACATGGCTAGCCGTTAAACCGCAGGGAAGACACGCTCCTCTGGAAGCAAGAGGTCACATGGACTTAACATGTAGGTCACATGGTCCCTGCATGTCTCTCGCTCTGGGTCGACTCCACCAGCAGCCACAAAGGGCTGCGCCATCGAGGACGGGCCGGAGTCAGGCCTCGTCTCTGTGCTGGCACAGAATGACCTCACTGTATTTGGGGCAATAAACTGTTCGTTCTGGGCAGATTCTTTTTCTCACCTGCACCCAAATGCGCACACATTTACATAGTACTGTATTGTGTCGCTACCTGGTTACAGCTAACATCTGCACAGTTCATGCTTTGGCTGTTTGTTTGGCAAATAAATACAGATCACAAATTTCCACCTCATTCACTTCAACCCTTGCTGACTGTAAATTAAGCAGGACAAGAAACAAGTCCTCTCCGGCAAGATGCTTTGGAGCCAATTGGTTTCACAATTTTCTCCTGGGCATCCGTAATATGCACAATGTCTCAGTCAGTCATTATCAGGCGTCATTTTCTACAATTATGTAAATAAAAATAGAATTACCTTTCTTGTCGTATTGACAACAGCGCAAACACATTTGATAATGCACCTCTTTGCATCTGTAATGTGAGGCAGACAACTGGCAAAATGAACTGGAACAATTGTGGTTCCAAATAAACCTTTCGGTGCAGCGTACAAATCATTAAACTGAAAACATGGTGAGTGGGTCTTCAGTAACTCTCCAAACATCAAATAAACTCAAGAGGTGGCACCATATTACTCTCGGTGGCATATTTATGGTTTTAAATAATGACTCGGTGTGACTCAGCTCATTGAGAATATTGCTTTTTGTTCTGAAGGAGTTCAGAATCTCCCTCCCCAAAATGAAATGAATGTCATGGTTTGTTTTAGGAGAGCAAACAGCTCATAACAAGGATGAGAGGAGCTGATTGGCCACACCTACCGCAGGCTTCTACCGGACCTATTGATAATGTTGCATTTCTATTGTGTCGCCCTCCAACAACTTCACCGCCGACGCACCATCGCTTCTGGTCAAGAAAATTACCAAAAATCCATCTGGGAATGGAGCAATAAAAGCTTTAGCATTAGCATTTGCACTGTTTCCTGTCTGTCTCCAGCAGGAGCGCAACTGATTAATGAGTGTGTCCTCTGCAATTTTTAGCGCAGCAGGGGTTATTGAGAATTTTGGCTCTCGGTCCAGAGCCAGTTACAGAGTTGTTATGCTAAGTAACTGCAGCTCCAAAACGTTTTCACATCTTTACTGTTGTGTTCAAAAATTATGACAAATGTTTGCTCTGTATTTATTTACTATGGGGATACCAAAAAAACCTAAAGCATTTTTATTCTCGTTATCTTCTAAGAGCTGTACGGTATGAATTACCAACAATGGTGAAATAACACAAATATAGAGAGGATTGCATTTTAATGGTTGCTTAATGACTCTACATATACAAACAAAAGTGTCAGGCTTTCAGTTATACAGCGGTGCTGAAGTTAAACATTCAAAATGAAACCAGAATTTCAACTTCACCTTTTGCATCTGGGTTTTTTCGTACTTCTTTTGATCTTCTTCATTCCGTTGTAAATCCAATGGCAGGAGATGCTGGTTATTTAATGTGAGTCAGGTACCTGTAGCTGGACTATAATTGTTCCCCAGGGGCACTTCCACTGTTTCAGCAAGGTAAACGCTTTGTGGTTGTAAGCCTATTGTGAATTATATCAAAGGAAATTAGATTAAAGCAATTGGATTTTCATGGTAAATTACTCTTTACCCCTCAAATGACCCACTGAATGAGAGAATGGAGCCACAGGCTGATCTAAGTAACTGTAAACTACTGAGTCGTACTGCGTGTTTCTACCAGCAGACCTGAGCAAGAGAGATGAGATTATTCTACAGGCATTCTTCACTTCAACAACTTAATTCACAAATAAACAAGAACAGCACAGTAACCGTTCAGGGCTATGTGTTTTAGGAAAGTTGTCACACTTTTCTGAATTCTAGTCTTAGACGCAACACACCAGAAAGTTTGTGTATAAAAAGGCTTTTTAGTTTGTTTGTCTTAGGATGAAGTGGTGGTAATGGATGCAGCACTTGATCAGCAAGCGACATGAGAAAATAATATGCCATGAAAGTGACTTTTCATTTGCTGGCAGCACACATAACCACATTACACGCTAAACACAAGAAAAGCAGAGGGACAAAATTAAGGGTTGTTTTCTCTGATAGCTGCGTATCTAATTTGCATGACTTTGCATAATATAGTCCATAAAGGCAACAATATTCATAATGTGACAGGCAAATCATATTTTCCTTGATAGGGCATCAACATTAATTTTACTTCAGATGCAAGGTAAAAAAAGGCCCCAGTTTGGGACATGGTGCCAGGGAGAGAGAGGAAAAAATCAAGAAAAAGAAAGCCTAACACTTCTGTCGAGTTGTGATCATGTCTTTAGCACTTCTTCTGAAGGTCTGCTGACTGAATAAACTGAAGTTAGTCATGTCTGTTGCCATCGAGTCAGGAAGCCACTTTAAGTCTTTAATTTAGTGTCATTAGCATTGATTAGAAACTGAGAATTCATCTGGGTGGGTGATGAGATTCTTTTACTTTGGCTAATAAATGTGGTTCTTTTAGCATTTCATATGCAGTGTTACCTTTTGTTAAGATTAACACCATTCAGATATTCAGTCTACCTCTAAAGAGACTCTTTTTTTTGTTGTGCTATGACTTTTTGTACCTACAATTAAGTCAAATGTTTTCTGAATACCTCTCCTTTCTCTATTTCTCTTGCTTAATCTCTCCCTCTTTATCTTCAGTGCAAGTGTATCTGACACAGATGACATGGGTGTGTGCATGAGAGCGTGAGATCGAGAGCGTTTGGCATCTTGGTGAAAAACAGAAGACTAATTACCTCCTGAAATAATTTAATGTCAGCCCTGGTGCGCCCCCCCCCCCCAGCAGGACAGCTGAACAGGCCCAGCCCTCTGCTGGGAGATTCATCTCTGTCAGCTTAGATAAACCTGCCGGCCATCACAGCGTTGGCACACACATCCTGCTCCTGGACATGGAAAAAAAAAAAAAAAAAAAGCCTGATGAAGCTGTCCTCTCCTGCTTCCACTGGAAAAAGACAGGAGGCCTAAATGAACACGAGCTTTCATTACCGCTCCCTTTTTTTGCACTTAGGAGGTGCATCTGTTTGGGTTTTTTTTTTTGCAAATCACCTTTATCCTCTGCAGGCATAACCAGCTGCCATCACTCTCTGCAATGGTCCTTGGAGCTGTCACATTGGGGTAAATAGGATTTTCATTGGTGTGATGAGAGGGAATGAGCAATAAATGTATTACATGTTCACTTGAGTTTTCTTATCGCAGATGTCAATCACAAAATACTGCTCTCCCCTAATTTCAAATATCCTCATTAACTTTTATATGTTGACAAGTGGGTATCATGAATTTAGTGTAAAACCCATCGGTAGGAATAATTAAGGGACTGCATGAAAATGACTAGGATGGGAAAGAGGGATTGAACATTATGCTTCACTTTGTAAAACAAGACTGTCTTTAGCATTATTAATATTTTGTTTGCGCCCAAAGAAAAAAAATCAAAAAAACAAGTATTTCAACATAATGCAATGTCTAATATCACCATTAACAAGTAAAAGTGCATATAAGAGTTCAGATGGTGTACTCTTATTTAAAGATTAATGATAATTAGCACAAAGCCAAATTGCACATTAGAGGCCAAAAGTATGGCAAACCTAACAAAAAAAAGCATTTACCCTGCATTTACTGAACATTTGAATAAAAGAGGCACCATCTCTAAAGCTGCTGAAGGAGGATTCTGAATAATAATAATAAAAAAAAAGAGGAATTCCATTAGATGAGAGTATGTACACTTCATGTTGCTGTGGCTCTGCTTTCTGTGTTGCTGGAGAGTGAAGTGAAGGTGGGAGCCGTTGTGAGAAATGACACTGTGGAAAGACGGTGCTCCATCTCTAATGACTATTAATTGTGTCTGCATATAGACAAACATTTTACGACCCATAGCCCACACAAAAACCATTCTTTTGATGAAACTATTTGACCTTTTTTATTTCAAGAATAAATCTCAGAAGGGAAGAATGAGTTGAAATCTTAATTTGCAGTGAGAAAAAGTTAAAAGACCCTTCATGCTCCACCAAAAAAAACGAATACGGCCCTTCCTTCAGCGAAAAAGAAAAATTAAAAGGTCTTTTTTCCGTCCCCCTTATAATTTTTGTACAATCACTAACATGGATGATGATAAAGAAACGATGACTTTATGATAATCTCACCAGAGACGTGTCTCCGTGCTGCACCTACGCAGTGGATCCCTGATCCCCGGTGGCTGTGTCCTTGCAGTCCAATCAGAGTGCACCTCATGTGTCGGTCACAGTCCAGTGATTGATAGCTGCTTAAGATCAGCCATCCTTTGAAAATGAATGCTCAAATATCTGTCCAATATTGGCACACTATTAGAACTGGACGTGAAGAGTGCCTACGAGCTCTTCTCAGGACACAAGCACGCACAAGGACACCGGCACCTCTTCACCGGCATCGCCTGATCTGTTCAGTGCTTCTCTATGATCAGAGCTTTTTAGTGGCTATGCTACAGTATATAGTAAGGCTGATAACTGGAAGGCATTTGGATAACTGAATCACACTTATTTCAAGGACGTGTGCTGATTTATTTTTTTTTTCTGGAGAGAGCAGAAACATGGAGTAACTATGTGTTGCACTTTTGAAAGGACGCCATTAATATGTTTTTGGAGTATTAGGAGAAGGCTTTACATTTAAGTAACGTGTCAGTATTGGACAGTGTCTGGTAGGGCATGGATCCATGTTGTGTATGAAATGTGTTGGCTTTTACAGCCAAGCAGGCAAAGGGATTAACTTGTTGGTGACATAGCGATAGGCGCGAAGGGATGCAGACAAGTAGTTTTTGTCATTTGATGGGCATGAAAAACAAACGAGATTCTTGACGATGCCCTCATGCCTCTTTGTTGGGTGAGAAATGGACATAAAGGGCAAAACTGAAAAGCATCAGCGGTTAAATTTGTCTACACAGACTTGGGCTTTTGTTTCTGACCAATGGAGCAAGAAATTCAGACACGCAGATTTAACAGTGTTTTCATTTGAAAGAATTTCATCTTCCTTCTCCCCGTTTCTCCTCAACATCTCTCTGACGCTTTTTCTCTTTCTGCCTTTTTCACAGTTTTGTTTTCTTAGATCTGTTTCTTAAAGGTCAGATGGACTACTGCGTCTCTGTACTTGCACATTCTTTCGTCAGATGTCGGGGCTGTAGCCTTGAATGAAAAAATGAAAACGTGGAGCTGAAACCCTGTGACCACTTTGTTATTCTCAAAAACAAGTGTTCTTTCCATGCTGTCCTTGTGACTTTTATTTGATGGCATTCCAGCCTCCATCTAAAGTTTTCACTCCCAGATCAGTTTATATGACACATTTGTTACCACTACTGCACTTTTTGAATTCCTTTTCACTGAGCACCGACAGCAGCCTTCAGCACAAAACACAAACACCTCTAATATCAAAATATTCGATTAGTTTTTTTCAAATCTGAATATTTCACAATTGCCTTTGGCTCAGCAGTCAGAGCGTTATTTCCCCAGTGAGTGTTTAAAAGTCTTTTAAAGGATACTCATGGAAGCTCAGTGGCTGTGACAATAACCTGGATTACATTTCATGACCCAAATGGCTTTAGCCTTTGTTTTCCAGTGGAGGGAGCTGAATCAGTCCTTAGCATGTTAATGCAAAGAGATTTAGGACACTTGCTCCGAGACTCAATCTGCACTGGGACGTGTGAGTGGATGAAACATTCCTCCAGCAGGCGTCGTTCAAACTGGAGGGCCGGAGTTTGAAATAACTCCCAGAGTCAAACACGGGCATATTCATCTGCCCCGAACCTCTTCATCCATTTATCCCCTTTCTCCTCTTTCCACAATTCTTCTTTTTTTCTCAACAAGCCCCCCGTCGTCTTATCCCACAAATTAATCCCCTCATGAACAGCACACAGAGGGGCAAAATAAAAAAAAAGTTAGAGTGAAGGATGATAGAATCCTAAAGCTTTAAGGCGAACAGTACTACAGTATCTAGGTGGTGTAGAATGAGCTCCATTATTGCTCTCAGGGCTCAAATTGAAAACATTACTGCTCCCATTCACAGTCCTCAGACACAGAGGATGGTCTTTATTTCCAATCTCAGTCTCCTTTCTGGTTGAGGGAGCACCCGCCCTCTGTGTGTGTGTGTGTGTGAGGAAGAGAGACGGAGGGAAAAATTGTGTGTTTTTTGTCTCCACGATAGCCTCAATAAAGTCGTCACTGCTGATGCTGTGCATATAGGTGACCTCTCCTGAGCCCGTCTCAGTACCCCCCACCAGTCGCAGAAGCAGACCTCAGAGCATTTTGTTTTTTTAAAGATCGCCTTTACATCAGAAAAGCTATGGCATTAGCCGTCAGCGCTGCGGTGTTGTGTTGACCTTGGTAAGCCAGGACAACATCAGTATGCATTATGTTTCACTCAAAAGGACAAAGTGCCATATTGTGGTGAGGTCGTAAATGAGTGAACTCACAAGTTACTTCCAAAGACTTGATTAAATAACAGGTATAGTCAGGAGGCCTCAGATCCGTCGCTTTCAAGTTCAAGTGCTTTTTTTTCAGCTTTATTCCTAAAAACCAATGTATGAAAGGAATACGATGAACCAAATATGTCGACTTTATGTTTGCAGTAAAGTTGGCTGCTTGGTTCACAGTGTTCCTGATTATATTCTGTACCAGCACTGTTGTATTTAATACCAGATTTTAGATCATGCACATGAAATATTAAAAGAACAAGTAGGTAATCATAAGTCTCAAAAATACTTGAAGTTGAATGATATCAGACACACTCTCTCCTCCTGTAGTACACTGTGTGCCAACCTGTCGTTTGGCTCATTTCTGAGAGGTTATTTACCTAAAAACAATTCTCTGGAAGTAGAAAGGTCACATCTCCCCCCCTCCCTCCTCCACCCTTGTTTCTCCTGTCACCCCTCCCTTTTATCCGGGGGAGGCTGCCAGATTGCTTTAGCCTTTTTAGTGCAGCTAGCTGACAGACAGACAAGGCGCTGGCAAGGTCACTGCCAGGAAAAGCATTCATGATGGAAACACCAGCTTTAAGAGGAGACACCAGCAAAAATCAAGAATTTTTGCTGAAAACACCCTCTGCAGCCTAATCCTCATTTCTAACAGAACAGAACAGACGAATACTGAATGTTATGCTACGAAGATGGATAGTGAGGACATACAAACTCTACATAAACTGTGTCAAAAAAAAAAAAATCAACCATTTCTTTTATATTACACCCTCAAAAAGTAATCACATTATTTTTTACTCAGCAAATGAATTAGTTGCACTTCTTGTTACTTTACTGTCATTACTCAGCCCAGCTCTGTCAAAGGTTTACAGCCTTTGAACACCATTGGAAAAGTGATCACATCACTGCTGATAGCAGCATATGCCTGTTATGTCCCACAGTGTTTATACAGTATTTTTTATAGGTAAAGTTATACACTTAAATATGACACAGCACCAGATGCATCACCATAAAATCGCCATTAACTTTTCAAACTAAGCATCTGTGTCTGTGACATTTTCTCTGTCATTCCTCAGTCCAAGAGTTCAGAGTGGCACTTGTCATCATTGTCTAAATTCTTAATGCTGGGATGAGAGAGACACTTCCTTATTGGGCCTGAAGCACAAACACAGGTTGCGAAGGCTAATGCTGCTCCACCTGACAGCTTCAATAGAAGTGTGCGCTCTGGAAGAAAGGCTAATTGGGCTGAATGGAAGATTTGCATTAAGGAATGGCAACAGTGTCGTATTACCTAATCGCTTTTCATCAGAGAAAGAAAGAAGGGCTGCTTCTCCAAGAAGGTTAAATTATACTGTTAAGTGGTCCCCTGCACATCAATAGAATGACCTCAAACCCCCACCATCATTCCTATTTTATAACACCGTTGAACTGAGCTTGACTGAAAAAGTGCAGTTTCCTAAAGTTGGATGTAACTTTCACTGACATTGTAATCCACTCCAACATGGTGTCTGATGCCCGGTGCAACTACAACAGTGGGAGTTACTGTAAATCAGTCAGCGCCTGAGAAGAATGAAGTTTATCACTTTTGTGTTTTACACTGTTGTAGAGGGAGTGTTTCCAACAATGACAAATTTTGTTAAGGGGTACCTGTGGGCAGCGGCGAAGAACCTTTGAAATGTTTCTAAGAATACATTCTCTTTTGTTGTCCTGCCTCTTGGCTTCTCTGATGTGTCAGGGCTTAAGGCGGCATCGCTCACTGCACAACGGTGGCAGTGAAAGGGCTGAGCAGATGTGTCCACATTGTAAAAGAGGGAGAAAGCTGACAAAAAGATTGATGATATGATAAGAGGGGTGAAAGAGAATGATACAGTAAAGACAGAGAGGGATTGGGAAAAGACAGACAGTGAAAGATTAAGTGGCATGATGCCAGTCCTTTGCCTTACCTTGTTATCTTCATCCCACTCAGTTTAAGATTTATCTACTCTCCTGACAGGAAATATCAAATGTATCAGTTTTCCAGAAGTTTGCCCTCTCGCCGCGCAGACAAAAATCAAGTGGTGACATTGGCTGTTTATTAGTTTGGAGTGTGTTATACTCCATACTTCATGAGGTCATTAGGGAACAGAGTCTCAACAGGAAAATCAAGGCTCCCCAGGCTTTTGAATGCAGACGTCAGATCGTCAGATTTACAGCAACTAAAAGTGACAGAAATGTACAGATCATTTCATCATCACAATGGTGCTAATGCTTCTTACTTGTTTTTGCAACATTATTTTTATTCAGCTGAGCAGTCCTTGTCGACACACAAATTGAACTTGGTAAACATGATATGTAGATTGTCACTGTATCCATAGTAACTGCAGTGATGCGAATACGTTGTGAATCTGTAGTGTTCACGAGTTCACATACATTATTGTAAGCAGGAGATGAAGCGTGATGTTCATATATAGCAATGTCAAAGTGCATTAGTGAAACTCTCACTCTCCTGGTGGGATCAAGTGCCCGATGAAACATTAGTTTAACCACAGTGTCAGAACCTGTTTACTGTGAGGCAAATGCGTTGCCACATAGGTTGAGAGATACGGCCGTTATGAACACAGGTGGGACCCTCATGGGGCTCTGTAAGGTTGGCCCCTCATCTGGATGTCTGAAATGTGCATGAACATCCTACAAGAGACCTTGGGGGAACTGCCTGTTGCACTAGTCCTCACCTGCTGATTCATGTGACCAGTTTAGCAGCAGGGTAAAATGACTCTCCCTATATTTCCTGTGAACTCTCCCCATGTTGTGGTCACACCAAAAATTGCAATCCATTCAATTCAATGGAAAGGAGCATTTTGACTGAATTTGGACCTGCGAAACAGCAAATGTCAGAGGGAATGGGAGTTGGGATCTCCTCTTTAAGTTCAAAGGACTGCTGTTTAGGTGAATTGGAAACGATACAATGATTTCCCTCTAGATGTGAGTGTGAATAGATCCTCCTTTTTGCCTCTTGCCAAATGTTTGCTGGGATATTCAATACTTTAACCCCCCTGTACTGTAACTTGCTGCAACTGCTGCTGCTATTCATATAACATTTCATGAGCTCCAACTTCCCCTCCCCCTCAATGGCCACCTGTGGGCTCTGTCTCCCTAGGGGCCAGTTATTACCATCACTCCCCACCCCTGCTGTGCTGAGCTTGGCCTTTCCATGAGGAAACATCAACACCACACTTATACGACATTCACACAGTAATCTATTCCAAACAAGATAGCTGGCTGAGCTCGGCTAAATCACATGCTTTCTATTTAAATGTGGAGAAGCTAAATTGACGAAATGGGTGGTTGTTTGTCGTTGGAAAATTTTAAAGACACTCAGTTGCCAGTTTATTAGGTACACCTACGTAAACTAATGCAGTCTAATCCCACAGTCCTGCCTACCTCCATGAAGGCTATACGAAAATGTGTATTAGAGAGGTGTTGATTTGATTATATGGTCATTTTGGAGGCTGCAGTTTGCACTATATGCTAGTTAGTGTTTCTATTATTTTGTCCATCCCAGTTACACTCAATGACCATATGCTGAATAATATAATAAACACCACCGTGGTTAATAGGTGGTGCAAATGATAAGACTGGTCAGTAAAGGCGGGGGTATTAACACAGAGACTCCGCCAGCAGGCTGGTATATGTGTTGGTGGTGAGTACCATGGACAGCTCCAGAATCAGCATGCTGGACAGCGGTTGTGAAACAAACAGCAAAAGAAATGGGGTTGAAAACAGGCCGTGTCACTGTGTCTCTGTGTCTCTGTGTGGTGCATCAGACTTCCTCTGAATCTATGTTTTCATTTGTTGTAGTTCCTCTTAAATAAACTCGGGCTGCGTTTCATTCACGCCCATGTTGACTTTCCCGCAGCACTTGCCCTCAGGTGTCGTTCTTTTTGTCTGAAAAACTGATGTGAACCTGGTGAGATCGACCCTCTGAGGGCTGGGGGAGTGGACAACAATGGTGTGTAGCACCAACACTGCATCGCAGTTGTGCATTTGGTGAATCCTTAGTGGGCTAAAAGGCCATTTAACCTGCCTACTTTCCCTATGGTCTCCAAGATGCCTCCATGCAATGGATGCTGTTACGTAATATCAAGGGCTGGGGGCAAGTGAATGAGGGGAAGTGAAGCTGCTGAATGAAACACAGCCTAGAAAATAATTTCGACAACAATAGTGATTGTGAACTACTTTGTGGCAGGCTTGAGTGAAGACTGTAAAGGCCACCCCACTGGGTGATAAAATTCCCACCTAGGTGCCACTTTTATCTGTCGCATTGCTCTTCAAGGTTATCTTAAACATGCGACACAGAGTACTCCCACCCAGCAAAGAGTTGAAGCAGGAAAAGAACCAAAACCATCAGTCACTAATTCTATTTCTCAGCTTGGGGAGGTGGTACAGCCGGAGGGGAAGAACACTGACTTACACACCTCCACTTAGCCCCAGCTGAGGGCCCCCCACCACCCCTGAGATAGAGTTACCACAGGGGGCCACTCGGAGGCTAAACGCCCTTCTTCAACAGGCCCCTCGGGGCCCTATTGTACATTCATCCCTCAGTGGGAACCCTTGCCACTGCAATCTCCAGCCAATCACCTTCCCCAGAGACAGTCTCATTTGTGTAGACCATGAGTGAACTTTATGTGGATGTGTAGAGAAATTCACACTCCAAGGACTCGTTCAATAGAGGCTGTTAGATTGCAAAGTGTGATATCCCACAATGTGTCACAGCTCTGTATAGGAACGAAAAGCATCTGTGTTTGTATCGAAATGCTGTGGCTTGTTAATGACTTCAACACTGCAGATTCGTGACCATCATAACCTGAGTCTTCTTACCTGTGTCAATTCAAGCCAGTATTTCACAGCCTCTAAGTCATGCCTATCCCCCGTTGTTTGTCATTAGATGTGAGATTTAGTTGGTGACATCACGGGCAAAGAGCTGCAAAGCATTATCTTTTCTCAGGGGAGCACAGCTTTGTGAAGGAATTTGCCTTTAGAAGATAGCTTTGCCTTTTAAAAGGGATCTGACCCGGCAGGCTCTGCACCCCGTGGCCTCCAGTGAAAGGCCAAGTCTGTGTGGCTTCGCCCAGAGATAGGATGTCGAGGCAGGGGATGGATCAAGCCTATCCCTGTCTTCCCTGTGCTGGCTCATACTGGTGATAACACCTGGTGTACATCCTCAAAGTTCAGAGAAGGGTAGCTGCTCCACAAAGCGTAATAAGTCAATATACCAGCTTTTCTTTGCATTTAGCTTCCTTATCATAAGCAGACGGGAGTCTTTTTTTTTTTTTTTTGTCTTTTTTGTCTTTGTCCTTGCAGGGGAAACAAAATAAGGCAGCAAAACGTGATATAATTTCATAAGAAGAATATAATTCAAAGTTGTCAACTCAAAGAGGACTGAAAGACTTGAAGGATAGTTAGAAAATAAAAGGCAGCACTGTATGATAATACATATTGTCCGTCTGACTCACTGTATTCAATTGGTGTGAAGTGATTGGGAGACTCTGATACATTGCCATGTGCTTTGCTCCTATACAGTGGATAAAAATATTCTCATCCTATTCCCACATGTGCTGCCCATACAGCCATAGTGAAGGTCAGTTGTTACAATAGGAAAAAATATTTATGTAGTCTTGTCTTGATTTAAGCCTCAGACTGCCGTCGTGGATCAATTGAACACTGTATTCCAGCGGGATTCTTCTGTTCCATCTCCCTTCTGTCTGGTTTTCCCAGACAGCAGGGTCTCTGACTGTCTGTCAAACTGTATGTTGTGTACATGTGTGGGTGTGGGTGTCAAATACACAACGGTACAAATCTGTCAGTGTCAGTGCAACAACACTGCCTCATGGACTCAATCCCTAACTAGGTTACTATGGATCACAGCGCCTTTATATTTGTCTATCTGGCTATCCTTTCATGCCTCTGCATGCGCGTGAGGCTGACTATGTGCACACACACACACGCACACAGAAAAAGCATCAGTTCCAATTACTCCAGATTCGAACTTTATAAAACAAGAAGTCCTTCACGTTTTAGTCTCCACAAGCCTCGCTATTTTTGCCACATCATGCAAACATAAAACAAAACACTTCAAGCAGCGGCTGCAGTCCATACTGTAAATCTAGAGTGTTTCTGACAGATTGAACTGTCCTTGGGGTCTGTGTGTACAAATAGGGTATGAGAGCCATAGTTATCTGCTCCAGAATATTTGCTAAGATAAGCATTGTGTTCGACTAGCTGCAGGCCTGGTTCGGTGTAAAAGGTTAGCAAAGTCATTGAGCTGCAGCCTGTGTGATGTTGCCGCTGCGGTATCCATCTTTGTGAGAGTAATGTGATCGCCGTGACATTCTCCTGGTTTTAGTGAGGGCACAGGGAAAGATATGGTCTGTCAGCATGACGTATATTGGTAGCTAGGTGCTAAAGGTGGGACGTTGTAGAATGTGTGGCTGTGCACTCAGTGCTCCTAATTTGCATGAAGTAGTTTGTATTCCAAAGAGGTTTGTGAAAAAAAAAAAGACGTGCGAGTTGGAGATCTGTGTGTGTGTGTGTGTACATGCGCGCGAGCTACTGTAAGGTAACCATTTACTAGCTTATATGGAAGACCGCATTTGCCTCGCCTTTTACTAATCTCTCCCTCTTTCCCTGTCTCCTCTGCTCACCAGAAACAGATGTCCAAGCGACCTGCTTCCATTAACCAGAGCGCCTCTGGAGTATAACTCAGCGCTGCTCCAGACCCTGTCCAGCCTCCAGACATCAGGACCAGCCCACACCATCCTTCTGCCTCGACGCGGGACTTGCAAAGCCGACCCAGAGACTGTGACGGCAGGGCAAGAAGCCAAGACTGGTTCCATCTTCATATAACTCCTGCTGGAGGTGGGAGAGTGCGAGCTGGACTCTGCCCATCCCTCTGCTGTAAGTGGTCATTAAAGAGCCGGCTGACAGCGCTTTCCTCTATGAGTAGTGGTGGAGGTGTCCTGTTCGCTACACCAGCTACTCCACTCAACACCACAAGGTTCAGTTTAATGGTGTCTGCTGGTTAGTACTGATCCATCTGTCACTGTGTGAGTTGTATAGCTATCATCATGCTCTGCAGCCCTGTGCAGCGCATAGTGTGTCATCTCTGCACTGACAGCACTAATCTTTAGGTTTAGATTCCGTTTTCTGTGTTTTAGTAGGACAAGAATAGACGTGACGAGATAAAGGAGGTGAGGTGGTTTCCTTTCTCAATTTTTTTCACTTTTTTTATTTCGAGTTAAAGCTGCAGTTTCTCTCAAATGAACCTGATAAGTATGAGAGATCAAGAAACAGAAGCAGAACAGAGCTGGGTGACGGGTTGATCCTGAGGTAATCTCGGTTAAGGCCCATCTGTCTGATTGCTGTGGACCGAATGCGAAGCAAGTTTGAGATGTTATATACAAGAGGCCTGTAAATGGCTGCGGATAAACCTTTGAACAGCGCTCATTTCACGGGACAGACTCAACGGCGTGCGTATGCCCCTGCAATTACCATCATTACATATGCCTGGCTTCAAGTAGTGTACAGATTTCTGCGCAGATGTGAGCAGGTGGCATTTCCAGAAAATGTATCAGTTTGGGAATTGCAAATCTCCAGAGATCTGATTCCATTTCAAGCAAAACTGCCCGTTCAACTATGAGAAAATAAGGCTAACACGTGCTCTAAGGTATCACGCCCCACTATCACTAATCAGGTATCATTGTTTTTCCTTCCACCACATAATAATCAATTTTGATGAGGCATCATTTGATTACCATGGTAGTATTATCCTTAGAGTTAATGGCAGATGTAATTTTATACCCATCAACTACAACATAATGTTCTATTTCTTTTTCACCCTTCAATTCCACCGAATTGTTCTCGCTCCAGGTATTCCGGCAAATGGTGAATAAATTACTTGGAGACGCCCAGAAGCCTTTATGGTTTTTCATTGTTATTCATTCAGTATGGTTCTGGGTTTTATTTATCTATCTTTATTTTATGTTGAAAAATCATGGCAGATAATCTCAGGAACAGGCATGGGAGAATTAAGCTGCATGGTGCCTTGGTTGCCCCCCTCCCCCGCTCCCTTTCCACGTTCCCTCTGCCCCCTTTCTCTCCTCATGCCTGCCTCCCAATCCAATCTGCCCCATTCATCAGATGGAAGTGATAAGCTTGGGGAACACATGCAGAGGCACTATGTCAGCTAAGCTCTCTATGTGACATTGCAGTAACGGTCTCGTATACTGTATGTCACCATCTTAAGTAAGAAAAAAATGTAGCATCTCCGGCTTGCGCGTTTCTTTGTGTCGCAAATAATGGCAGAGGTCAATATAGGACAAAGCAGAAGCATGTATAATGGGCATGGAAATATACTGCACAGCGGTGGTCCCCAACGGGTTCTGTTGGACGTGTCAAATAACCTCAAGAAGCCCTTCATCAACACCACCTGCCCGCCTCCAAATGTGCTCTTTTCATTAGTTTTAAACGACACTATTTACACCACCAATAATATAAGGGGGTATTGTTACAGTAATTAACACTTAACTGTCAGTGTTTGGGTGTAGTTGCACTTATGTTTAACCATTTTAACCATTTATCCAACATCTTTAGCTATTTTATTAATCTATCCACCACTTTTAGGGTTTTCACTAGTTTGGTTAACTATCTAAACTGTTAATTCATTACTTTTAGGCATTTTATCCATTTATCCAATACGTTCAGCAAACTGTTTCGATCATTTATCCATTACTTTAAGCAAAATGTTTATCTAATGCTTTTAGCTGCTTTTAGCCAATAATCCTTTACATTTACTGACCCATTTTAACTCTTAATCCATGCGCTCAGCTGTCTTTTTGACATCAATTTATCCATTACTTCTATTCTGCTCTCTCGCTAACTAGTTTTCACATACTCTCAAATCTCAACACATAATATTCAGGTGTTACAGCTAAGTTTTTTTAATAAAATCTGTAAATCTGCAACTGCAGAAAAGCCCCCTATGGTACAAGTACTTCTGGTTGGGAATCACTGCTCTACAGTATCGGTGCCTGCATGTGGATTTGTATTTTCAGGTGTGGTGAAAGGAATCAAAGACAATGAAAGACAAAGACGGAGAGATTGAATCTCACTGGTATAGTGAGTGTATCTCTCCTACTGTTCAATTCTCCATGTTAAACTTATCTCAGTCGATGGATATACATTAAATCAAACAGGACCTTCGCTCTGCAGCTAGAAAATGAATTGCCTTCATCCCTTCATTAGACACTTTATCTAACTTCCATTCTTCTATTTATCTATCTGGGAGTGCATTCATGTGTCACTTTCTCTTATCCTTGGAGACGAGCGTGGAGACAATGGTTCCACTGCAGCATTTCCTCTCGTTCTGTCTCTGCTCAGCAAAACATGACGGAACAAATGAACCAATTAAGTGTGCTGGTGGCTGTGCTGTCCCAAGGGGGGCATCTGAGGAACTGAGACGGCCTGATTAGCTCAAAGGTAGGCCTGACTGGAGACAGCCAGCTAAGGCGATTGGAGAGAGAAAAGCTCCTAAAATGTGAACACACATCGCTCGGCAGTGCACCTGCGTGTATTGGCCTCCACGTTTTTGGCATTTTGATTGGTCCGTTTTAAAGTTGGGCTTTCTGTAGGGGGACACACACACAAACAAATGTGTTCAGTCTCAGATTAGCCCTAGGAGCAGACTTGACAAATGTGCTGTGGATGTTAACTGCATTTTTGCAACACAGAGAGATCTTATAGCAAGCAATATATCCTCAAAAAGGGGCCACATGATACCCTAACAAATCACCTTCATGAGTGACATCTCCAGGTGGGGAATCCAGGAATGTTTTAGCTGCTCTAACTTTATTTCCATTGATCCCATGTGCTTCAGGAAGACCGAGATTGGCTCCACATGACTGTAAACAAGAATGATCAGGTAATACCTGCAGTATCGATCTGACTTGACCCTCTACCATTGAATCTCTTTGTAGACGCTATTCAATTGTTGTTATCATTTGAAAGCTACAAGCTCTCTCGGACTTCAGGAGAGAAAATACTGCTTACAGGGTGACATTCATTTGTCTTCAGATATATTTTGCTGCTCAGCTCAGATTCACTTGCTACATTTTCGTGTTTAGGAAATGCTTAAGTTGCACCCAGTTGGTGGTTTTGTGATTTTAAAAGATAATCCACACCCCACAGAGGTCATCTGTGCTGAATTTTAGCTGAGCTACACACAATGTCATGGAAGAATTCATCCTTTGGCCTTTGATACACAACATGCTGAATGGGGGAGTGTGTCACCTCAGTTGTTCAGTACAGCCTTTTTCCTTTTCTATCAATCCCGGACTCACTCAGCTCTGATATTGGCCCTGCCTACCTTTCCCTTCCGATTTTGCTTATTTTCTGACATTGTGACTTTCCCCTTCTTTTTCCTGTCTTTGCCATTCCGACAAGATCTGCAGTTTCCGGTCCTGCGGGGCGAATGGAACATTCAAAACCTCTTCATCTCCGATGCAATTTTGAGGCACCTCGTCCCCCATGGTCAATTTGTCACCATGTGGAATGCCAGGAGGTGTCCTTGGGGCTGACCACTGGCCATTGCTCTCCCTGACACTCGGAGAGAGAAAAAGAAGGAAACAGAGAGATGCAGGGGGGGGGGGGACAGAGAGAGAATGAACCTGACAAAGCCCTGAAACAGATCCGTCCCACTCAGCAGAGCCAAGGGAGTATGCAGCAGGGCTGTCAGCACCTCTCATTAGTCAAAGGCAGCCTCCCTGACAATGTGACACTGATTACTGAAAGCCCTGATTCAGACTTTCTCTCCTTCTCTGTGTAGCCACAAACAGTGTCAGCTAAAGCTGCACGCACGTGTACACACACACACACGCACGCACACACACACACACATACACACACACACATACAAGTTCAATCCACTCTCTTCCCGCCCCAAAATGCTTGAAGTGCATTTCATTTCATTTAAAAATTCCCCTCCCATCTCCAAAGGGACTAAAGCCTTCATTAAAAAGAGCGATAAAGGGCAAACGGGTGTCTTCCAGCTCTATTTAAAATCTATTTATTGATTTTCACCGAGTGTAAATAAATATTAAATGGCATTATTGTGTATGGAGGCTTTCACACTGGCAGGAGTGGTGGAATTAGAGGGGATGAGGAGTGGCGTTCGTTAAGAGTTTATCATTTTTATTGATCTAGCTGACATGTCTCAGCACTGAGGAGGATCTGATTGCTTTTACTTAATCACTGCCTAGATTAGAAGTGGGGGCTGAAAGAAAGTATTAAGGGGTGCAAAGAGAAAAAAAAAACAGTGTGTGTTCTGTCTGTGGAGACCCAAGTTTTTCACTGTGTTTTCTGTAGAGAGACCTGGTTTCTGAAATGTCACATTTCACCACGCTGTGTAATGGAATCAGGAGCCAACAGGGAAAAACTCATTCACAATTGAGAAATTACATTTCTTCTGGACACTTTTTACACCTCATTTTAATAATTTAGCATCAGACAGATGATGTCTTAAATATCTGTGATCCATACCAGGAGAGAAAACAGAGCATGATTTTCTACAGGTTTGAAAAACAGCCAAGATGAAATATAAGTGCTTGTAACTGTAATGTGGGATGACAGTATTTACAGAATAACCTTAGATTGCCTCTCTGCATGTCCTTTTTCTACCTTTGAGTCACAATGAAAGGGCCTTTTTTGTAGACGGCCATCCATATTTGATGATCAGGGATAAGTTAACTTTAATTCCAGAAAAGCAAACCAAGTCAAGCAAAACTCTTTTATGTCTTTTCTTTTACAAACAGAATGAATTCAATTGAAAATGCTGGCTTGGACATCAGAGGATTTGATGCTCGTTCTATATGTCCAATGATAATTGTAAATGTATGGCTAGTTAGTCTGTTTATGTTGTTAATATCAATATTTTATCAAAGAAAGCCACGTTTCCTTGATCTTAAAGCACAAGCCATTCATTAGAAATGAATGAGTGACCACTTTGTGTTTCAGACTTGCATGAATGCCCCTCTAGGAGGACGCATGCACTACTCCACAACTCCATGGTGATTAAATGCAAATTACGTGCGCAGTCTTGATAAGTCTCCAATAAGCCCTGTGTCAAAATAGCACGTTAGAAGAGGTTGTAATAAAACAAAGCAATCCAAACAGATTTACCATGTAAAACAGCGCAAAGAAGAAAAAAAAACTTTCATCCATATGTTAGATCACAGATTAACTTTGTCCTACATTTAATGTTTGTGCTTGATAAAGAAGGCAATTAGAAGCACTTTGTACCCCAACAGCAGAGAGAAAATGCCAAACACAACGAAAAAGAACAAAACATGTAGATAATGGGGATAGCATAATAATAGAAAAAAAATTACAAAGAGCTGAATGGGAAATGTAACAATAATAACAACAATAAGGTTATGCTAATGCCTCTATTAAATATATATAGAGATGCGAAACAAAAACAGACCATGTTATCTCTCTTAGGCCAAACCAGACTAACCTATAAAAGTCTCTCTGTCCTCATCTGTCAGAACCAAAAGTATCTTTTTAGGTTGTTCTTAGGTTTTAGATCAATAAAAAGAGGTGAACCTAATACAGAAGCGGTCAGTTGATCGGTATATTACTACATGAATTAGAGCATTCAGGTGTAAGGTACTTGTAGCAGCATTGTAGGAGACTGTCATTTAAACATTTTTTTTCAACTTCTAAATCAGGTATTTTTTTCTTTTTACCGAGCTCAATTGGACATTTCAAACTGATTTTGCAGACCTTGACAACTTCTGTGGAGAAAATGTTGAGAATTTTAAGAGGGTACCACCTCTACGCTCGCTCCTCTGTTTCTGCTCTAAATTTCTTATACAATCGTTTGTGCTAAACTCAAAGTAGAGTGGGCTGCCCTCTTGATCTATTAGTGAGAAGAGTATAAGTTATGCCTGAAAAAGATGGATATGTCTGTCTGTAGGTGTATATCTATGGCCTTGGGTATGTTATGTTTGCTATGAACTGTTTGTGTGGTTACACTCAGAGCCTTTTTAAGTTAACTTTCTGCAGAGAACCATCATCCAGCCTCAGTTTTCAGTGTTTTTGGAATGAATACACTTCATGTCTTATACCTCTAAATGGCAGGGAGTTACACTGATGAACTGCATGCTCAAAATGAAATGTTGCATATAATGAAAATGGATAACTATTGCAACTATTCTTCATTATTCCTCTACTGCTTTGCCAGGATGCCAGAGCATGTAGCTAGCATAAGTGGAAGCACCAGTAATCATACTATTAAGGGGAAAGGTTATTCCTAGCACTGGCGGACTGAGTAGCAGTGATGGTACTCACTTAAGGACACATGTAATCGTCTGACAGTGCTGCAATGTTCTGTCTGAAGTTTGCACTGGATGATGCTGCTGCATTGGTCCCCATGTATTATTAATACTCTGCTGACTGTGTTCATCTTAGGTTGGAGCATTACCACGTATAACAGCCAACTGAAAAATAAATCTCTTCCCTTTTATTTGGACAACCGCTGGATGGGACGCGATGATTAAGTTGGCAAGCCAGAGTGTAATCGAAACCAAGAGGAAATGCTGATTTACAATTCTAACCGTCTCTATAATACTGTACTAATAAATTATGAGAAAGCATAACAGGCTCATCATTTAATAGCACTTATATAATGTGGCACTATAGGAATATTATAAAATATCCTATTGATGTTAGCAAGAGCTTAAAATATGCTATTTCTGTCACTGAGGCTACATCCTCTAGAAGGAGCTTAAACGTGTGCACACCCTTGTGATACTCTAACTCCACTTAGAAGTTGAGTTCCACGGAGACAACAGTTGTACGGTTTCCGCGGTCCAGCTGTGAGGAGGATATGAGGGTGGGAAGCCCTCCCTGCCTCTGCAAAGGGCCCTTTTCATGTGGATGCTCTGAGGGCAGGCAGCAGCAAGCTTGACCCCTGTGAGAAGAGTGTCCACCCTGCCCTTCAAGCACAGACACTGCTGTTAGCCTGGCCGGGGCAAGGATTAAAGGGAATTTGTAGGGAGTCCACCGTTCTGTAGTTCTGACTTTCACACTGTGTTTCCCAGTTTGTACCACCTGTGGACTTGCCAAGGGGAGCACGGTCTGTGTGCCTTCGATTGATCCACATGGCATTTTGACCTGGAAGGGCTCCATGCTTTATTAGAAAGCCTGCAGCTAGCTCCCACCGCAAGCCAAGAGTATTTCCCTCCAAGTCTCCTGTGTTTCAGCCTCCCTGACTTGAATGCAAAGTAATCTCTCTTTGGCCTTCTTCATTTATCCACACTTAACCCTTTGACCAATCGACTGCCTCGCTTGTTTGTCAGTCTACCTTCACAGCGAAGCACATGCCATGTAGCATGCTTCTCATTAGAGAGCTGGTATTTTAGCGGCAATGCATCTCACTCTGTCTGCCTGTCAGCATACAGGGGGTATGTTATGTATCAGAGGATGCAATCCTCCCCTCTCACTAGCTGCGTTCTAACAAGGCCAGGACAGCAGCCAGATTGACAGCTGCTGGGGCATTTTAACAGGCTTGGTGTTAAACTGCTAAACTCTGAGGAGGCAAATGAATGATTGGCTGCCAAACCACACAGAACACAAACCCACTGCCTGTTACAATTCTTCCAACTGACCATAAGCTTTCACAAAGAAAAAAAACAAACAAACATATTCAGCTATTTCTATAGGTATGTTTTTTTTATTTATTTATTAAAACCACTACTTTTTCATGCGTTGTTTGTCTACACAATGGTGTAACCTACATTAAGGCTGCTTTCAAGGCTGCTGTGTGTAACTCAGTTTACTCCAGTACTGGCAGTTTTTGAGGAGAAAATCCCTCCCTTGATAAATGTTTAAGATTGTTGTCTAACATGAGGATCCAAACATTTATATCATCATAAATCAGTCATTTATATGAATTATGAAGAGAGGATTTGTTGATATCACATACCATTCATTATGAATATCCTAAAAAATTTTTACAATGTATTCACATTAATTATTTGTTGATAAAAAATGCCATATATCTGGATTAAAGGGAAAAGTAATGATGAACAAATAATTCACATAACTTACTTAACATACATTATGAATAAATAATACATTATTATATGAAGAAACATTTCAGACTGGGTGCCACTTTAGCTTTTAACTTTTTTGCCAAATTAGATACTGTATGTTAAGCAAGGATGTTAATTTTTAACTGTTGAAATAGTGATTTGATAAAACAGTCCCAAGTAAACGTCCACTTACTAGCTTTTTCTGGAGCTTCAAGCTGTATCAAATGGTCTTCATCTCCATCTTCAGGCGGAGTTTGGTCAGTTGTCAGGGAAGGAGCCTTCATTTAAAAGCTAACATGGACAAAAAGTCCTCAAAGCGCTATGGATGAAATCATTACAGCTATCGAGCTCGCGTGTCCACAGATCCATCACCATGACAACTGAGCAAACACACATCTGTTGATGAAGACCATGTAATACAGTTGAAAGATAAGTGGAACAACTGACATTTGACTGCATCGGCTATTGACTGTCGATGCCTCGACAATATCAGCTTTTGTTCAATGTTGTGCTTATCATCAGTGTTCTGTCTTATAAGGAGTTGCGTGATAAAATGGTGCTGAAATAAGACTTTGCAATGTTTGTCAATTTGCGAAAAAGCTCCTCAGTATTAAAGCAGCAGATGTAACCAGACTGCGTGGGAAGTAAATTCAGAGAGGACAGTGGAAATGTGAATACTAATGCTACAATGGAATTTGCCAGTTCTCTTTTCTGTCATCTCTGTTTCTCTCCAAAACAGAGGGGAAGTCGAAAACACCATTTGTCAGTGCACATTACATCTCTGTTGTTATAGTCCCAAATGAAAGCCCAGTATGTGGCTCCTTTCAACAGAAGATGGTAACAGGCCTTGTTAATTGGACTTGGCTTGGTTCTCCGTGAAGCCTTATTGTCTGCATGACTGCCTGAGGATTATTGGGCCAGAATTGCACCACACTTACATACTTAGAGACACATGCATTGACCGAGGATGCAACCAATGTATGCTTTAGATTAACACTGTCAATTAAAAATGATGTTCCTTTAAAAATGTAACAAAAATGTCCAAATTCTCACAGCATCTTATTTTTTGCCACACTGCTGCAGCTGAATGCACAGAACTTAAAGTAAAAATATTTTTTTATGCAAGGCTACAATTGGATTTGTGTAACTGTCTAGCATGAAGGAGTCAGAGTGATTGCTTGGATTAACTCTCTTCAAGTGCAGGAAAACTGCAGCCACTTTGAAGTTTCTGCTGGATCAAACACAATTTGATAACTGCAGTTTAGTCAAGGTAGCTGCAAGACATCAGGACGTCTGGAGCTTTGTCTCTTTAAGAGTGGGAAACATCACTAATGAAGGTTCAATATTTGTGTCATTGATACAAAATAAAATATATCACATTGATAAAATTGCTGATTTTATGATTTAATCAATTTAGGAATTAAAAATAAAGCAGTTGGACATGTTTTCAACTGTAAGGTTTTCAAGTTATCAGTTTTCTTTTTCAAAACATTTTATACACACGTATAAAACTGTGCATGTGTACAGAAAAAAACACACACAACATATACAAGGTATACAGTGCATGTCCAGAGGATGTAGGTATACAGTGCTCTATGAGCTGTAATGGGGACACTATTAGATAAACCAAATACTAACACAAATCAACTTTAGCACAACTCAAGCCGATGCAGCATATCTAACGGAATACAGTATAATTCTGCATGGTTAGCTTTACGGCCGTGGCTTAGAGTGGTGCAGTATTAGCGACTGAGCCAGGATAGTCCTGCCCGGCTGCAGCGAGCGAACGCCATTCACTGGGACTGTCGTATGATTGGATTGAGGCAGACCTAAGCGCAGCTCGAGCTGCACTTATCAGCTAGCTAGCAGATAGGACTTGTCATACTGCCTGTCAGATCTGATGAGGGGACCGCAAGCCTCACAATGGAGGTAAAATGCAATCTCCTCCTCTGCAGCTGCATGGCCTGCCTCAGGGACACGCTTATTAGACTTTGTAAACAGCCAAATGTGAGCGCTAAACTATAAGAGCTACTGTCAGGCAGGCTGCCTCTTCCAGCTAGCCAAGACTGGCAGCAGTTCCATACAAAACTACTCTTGTAATAAAGGGATTTACAATAAACCAAAGACTAAAGTGAATGGGAGAGTTATTGAAAGAGCAGACATGGCCTCAGTAGTATGTTGGTCAGGGGATCTCTTCAAGAAGCTTGAGGCTGTATTTCACAAAGCGAGTTATAGTAGCATTTATCAGCACTCAATACATGTTTATGACAAACTATTATGTGTGTGTGTGTGTGTGTGTGTGTTCATTGATAAACCCTTAAAAGCCCTCAGTCCTATCTTCTTACAACTACAGAATCATCTTTTAAGGGGTTAACAAAGTGCACGTTAAATGGGCGATTGAGAGAAAACCTTACCAAATTTAATCTTCACTTTTTCATTGTTCAATTTCAAAATGAAACATGGAAAAGTTAAGCTTCCCTTAATATTTTTAGAAATTGCATTTTCAAAACTAGGTTTTCTTGAACCGCGAATTGACAAAAAAAATTTCAAGGCTGTCATTTGAGAAAGGTGCTCACCGTGGAGGCGTTATTCTGACATAGCTTTGCCATGCAGTACATGGACGTGTCCACAAAGGAAATAATGAGGGACGGAGTAGGAAATAGAGGTCTCCACAGTGCAGGGCTGATTATCCTTTATTAGTCTGTTCATGTTCTTTTAACTCTCAGCCAGGTACGAAATCCTCAGCTGGATGTCAGTGCTTCTGAGACGAGCCTCTTTCTCTTTATTTATTTCTTTATTTTTAGCTTGCTCCCTCCCTTTTAAAATAATCCCCCTTTCTTGTTCTCTGATTATGGTCTTTTCATCAAATGCTTCCCGGTTCCCCTGAAATAATGATATTTAAACAAGCGGATATGCACAGGATTGCCAGAGGAGGCCGAGGGACGTTTAATATCTGGCTGAGCACAAAGAGCGAAGGAGAAAGAGACCTGGTTGACGGGAGACTCGTTCCTTTTTCCATGGAGCAATCTCTGTTCTGCTTTCCTGAGATCATTAATTTCTCCAAAAGAGATCTCCCCGGGTGAGACTCATTCACATGCAGATGGCACTATTCCTCGGGAGCCTCTATCGCTCTTTCTCTCTCTTTCCATCAGCCCATTTAGTGCTCCCTTTCTCTCCCTTTTTGTTGCGTCGCTCCCTCCTATATTAAGCAAACGGTTAGCTTGGCAGCCTTAGGTGACATAGCACTCATATTTCAGCACTGGGGAACAGGAGTAATGCAATGTGCTGCAATGGATACATTACATGTGAATTTGTCTCTTTTAAAGTGAGCAAAGTTGGGGAGGGCGTCACTTAGTGATACGGGCATTTATCTGTGGAGATCATTTCTCTTCTCTGTCCTCTGTTATTCCCTAACCAAAACCTCCTCCTTCCCGTCCTCACGCTTGACACGCAGCTCAATGTGTGGCGTCTGTGTTGTGATATGTAACGCTGATGCATGCTACAGATGTCATGCCACCAGGGAAGACCCCGTTTATGTTGGACTGAAGAGTAAATGTTCCCCCAGCAGAGAGGACAGCTCTCTGCCCTTTGCTGCTGCCATCTCCATTTCACTCTCTTTCTCCTGCTGTATGATAATAGGCTCTGTGAAACCTATCTTGTTTCATTCTTAACCCAAAACCGTGGCTTCTTCTCGCTGGCTGACATCAGCCTTCAGTGTTGGTGTGTGCCATGGTAGTAATTAGTAATTAGTGACCCGTTACTGCATGCATTTGTGCACTAACCCAGAGGCATTAGCAGCAACCTCTCTCTCGCTCTCTCTCTCTTTTCCCAGTTCATATCTAACCTGATAGACTTTGATGACACGGTTCTTTGAAGACCTGATCAAAGACGAGAGCCTTTGATGAGAGTGATGTTTGCTGTTGGTGAGGAGGTAAGGAGGAATACCAATCGTCTTTTTCATGGAGAGACGCACAGAAAGAGTGAGGGATGGTGAGAAAGAGGGGTAGATGGAGTTATATCAAAGTATTCCATATAGCCAGCTTATCAAAATGTTTGCTGAACTATTCATGTTGTAGATTTGAGCTTTGTAGCACACAAGTGTCTACACCAGAGCTTGTTAGAAATCACACATGGGGACAAGTATGCGTGTACCAATCCTTCCAACACTTGTTGAGACATTTCACTAAAAACCAAAATGTCGACTATGCCAGAACTAGATTTTGTGCCAATCCATCTAATAAATATAGCAATTTGAGATATTTCACAGCATAAGTAACTTAACTTTGACCTGCTCCTGGCGCTCATCGGGGCGTCACCAATACGATTCAACCTCTGGTAATGATGAATGTCTATTACAAAATGCATGGCAATCCATCAAATAGTTGTCTTAACTTTTCATGAAAAGCCAAAAAAAAAAACAGGGGATCACCGCAGTAGGATCACAGAGTAGGATTCATCCTCTGGGAACCATGAATATATGCACAAAATTTCATGGCAGAGACAGAGATTTTTCAGTCTGAACAAAAGTGTCAGACTGGCCCTCACCTGTGTCTATAGAGCCGTGCCACCAGCATGTGGTTATCTGTGACATTTGGGTGGTCAAACATTACTGCAATAATTCAGATGTTGTTCATTAATATCTGAATAATGTGTTCAAATTAGTTTACATCCTTTGTCTGCGGCATGTGTATAAAAGATACAAATAGATAAAACGTGTATTACACACATTTTCTTTCTTCATTTGCATTAATTAGTAAAAGCATCAGCAGCAGTTCCTATTTTGGCTCAATGGTTCACATCAACAGTGTAGAATAAGTAATTCCTGCTCCAAACAGTTTGATTGTAATACCGTGGTCATCCTGAGAGGGGCATGCATTTCAGAGTGAGGAGGACAAGTCCGTAGGAGGATAACTATGCAGACCAAGGGAATGAAAATGGACACAGACAGAAAAAAGGACTGAGAGGTGGAAGAAGGAAAGAAATGGCAGAGTGACATGAGGTGAAACAGGTGGAAAATGAATTATGTCAAGACACAGCAAACAACACCGGCGCACCCTCTCTCCGCCTGTCATATGGCCTTGTATCTGATTTTTATTGTTGTTGTGTTTCCCCTTTCCCGCCCGTTATACTTTGTCTGTTACGTTTGTTGCGCTGGTGTCCTCGTGTGCCAGGTGAGAACAAAGCAGAGGACTGAACCCGGCATCTGTATTCAGGTGCACTAATGGAATCACTGAGGCTAAAATGGCAGGAGGTGAAAGGTGAGTGCACAGAGAACAGCAGACAGCTCCACACCACTGCTGCTGCTGTCGCTCTGCCAAACCACTCGACTGTGATGGTATGGGAAGTGTGTGCTTTTCAGTGTGCATGTGCATATGTGAGTTTTTTTTTGTGTATGGATGGTTATGGAAGGACTATAGCAATGAATTCTTTTTGTTCACAAGCATTCTTTTTTTTTTTTGTAGTTATGCTCAGCTGTGGATTTTGAAAGATTTGCTATTAGGAATGTGTTTTGGGACTCTAACTCCAACAAAAATAGCTATTGACTTTCATGAATATGCAGATAGCAGGCTTTTCTGACATGTCCCAATATAGTGAAGCTCTGCTGAAGGTGCGGTGCATCGTGTGCAGACTAACAGGTTCAGAGCAATGAATGGTTTGATATGATAATTATTCTTTTCTTTCTCTTCGCACTCAATTTTTCTTTTGCTTTGCAAAGGAGAAAAGGTTAACATATGACATTTGTTGGGAAATCAAAGGCCCACAATGCTAAAAATAGCTAAACCTAAAGGTGCCCTGAGGATTTGTGTTGTAAATGAACAAAAGTTATGTTTACATTCAGTCTTTATTCAGTCTCCATCCAACTTGTATCCTTGAGGTCTCATACGTGTGTTGAGTGCTTTTTCTTCCTCATGAAAGATTTGCAAAACTATTTTCAAAGCACTTTCAAATGTGCATTGTCTACATTCATGTTTCCTTGCTAGCAGTCTTCTTCACTGCCTTTGTTGGTGCATCACATGTTTCTTTGCAGCTGCCAACTGTCAATCAGTAGAATATTGTGAAATCACCAGCAGGATGTAAATCACAGCACCTGCGGCACAATACAAAACAACACGAGGAGCCTCTCGTAAAAACAATGCTCCATAGAGCTGTTAGTGGTTAACAACTCTACAGGGTACCTTCAAAGGTCCCATATTCTTCTCCTTATTAGCTTCATACTTGCATTTGGAGGTCCTACTAAAACAGGTTAAAAAAAAACACGTTGTTTTTCTCAGTTTTCGAAGAGCAGAACAATCTGTGTGCTTTGCTCTTGCCTTCGTCATCTTTGTATCAAAACTGGCGTTGGAGCTGGTGTTAGTGAGGGAAAAACAGTTGCGGACAGCGAGTTGGACTCGGGAGGTTTTCAGTGGGCGGGGATAGTGAGCCTGCTGAGGTCTCATGATCAACAGATCTCCTTATGACATCATAAAGGGAGCAAAATCTAAATGGCGTGTTTTCACACACCTTTACTGACGATGGAGCAGAAGAAAAAAAGAGAGGATGGTCTTTTCTCATAGTTTGGCGGTCTCTGGGGGACACATATTAATATTAGGTGCATTTTGCATAACATGAGATCTTCTACAATGCAATTTCATGGAATTTGGACTGTGAACTATGAGGATTTTTTGATCCTTTATGGTATAAAACATAAACCAAACCTATCCTTTAAAGGGGAGATCCTTTAAAGGGGATCTTCAGGAATACTATCACAATATACAATAGCAGTTTTATAAAGCCGTCTAGATAATGAAAGATAAATTGCAATTTTAATACTGCAAACTGCAATCTCAATAAAGTGTTTCTAAATCATTCGTCCTTATAAAGACTGACTGTCTGATGTCAATCACTTTATCAGGTGATTTGGTATTAAATACTACATAGAAAAGTGAAGAAAACCTTCTTCTGGGATGTTTTGTTTTAACATGTCCCCTCCTTTTGCCCCACTGTGGAGCTAGCCCTTCCAAATGCTTCACTAACTAACTCACATCTGGAAATGTTATACAATATTTTCTGGATACATCAGTTGCTGCTATTCCCGCTGACAAACAAACTATTTCGCGCACAGCAGGCTCTAAAATCAATCCTTGCATGTTCAATCCAGAGCATACAGAAGAGGACCAGCAACAATAGAAGAATGAGCTTCAGCCAATTAGCTATAGACTGGACGAGAGGAGGCAGAGGCAGCATACTGGGTGGATGCACAACAATTTAAGAACTGCAGGAAGAGGCCCAGGCAGTCATCAGTCGTCTTGCCACAGCAGCTCTGGAGTATAGAAAATCACCAGTTTATCTATTTGTGTTTGAGGTAGCCTCAGTAGCTTGAATAATAAACAAGGACCCAGCATTCTGCCACGCAGCTAGTGGGCACGATAAACACTTTGCCGAGAACAGCAAACTATTGTAACCAACAGAACAGAGCAATTATGCTTTAGCGATTTCGCTGACAACTGTTATGGACCGACTGATTCTGTTTTACACACCAGTGCAGACAAGATGCCTATGTATATGACAAACAGAAACGGCACTCAAGTAAAATCATTTTTACTTTACAATATATCAACTCTAGTCGAAGTAAAAATGATCAAAGAATAACTACTGGAGTTGGGGCTCATGTCCACACATGGCAGGGCACTGGAATGAAGCACTTTTCCAGTGAGAGAAACCAGGGACCAACCGGAGGATGCTTGCTCTTATTCTTTGTACGGATGAGTTTAATGTCCCCACTGTCACCGTTCAATCTGACAGCCGCAGAATGATGTCAGTGGATGACATGTTCTGATGGAGACAACGATACGGTGAATATCAACGCCTTGTCAGTTCAGTGTCCGCCTGATCTGCTCAGTGCTTCTACAAATCGGCTTTTCTGTCTCTGTTTTGATATTTTCGGTCTGAGATAGAACAATTAAAACTCCGGATAGACAGTAACTAGAAGCACTCAGAGTGATGGCACAAAAAAGGCAGAGCACTCTAAAAAATAGGGTGCAGCACTATATATATATATAGCTGGAAGCTAGCTTGCACACTTACTACTATGGAAAATGGGAGGATATAATTTGATTTTCGAAATTATGTAATGTTACACGGTCCTTGACAGTATTGTTTGGGATCTGCTATTTTGAAGAGAGACGGAGAGGGTTGCAACAACGCTATGATATAATCACAGCCTTTGATTGTAGTGGCAGCTACTTTTTAAAAATGCTTTTCTCTTTTGGGGGAATGCTCTTTCAGGTAGGCGAATGTCAAGGCAGCTGCTGTGTGGTGGTGTGAAAAGTTGTCAGCTCAGTGATTTCACTAATGAGAAACAACGTGTGACACGTAGTAATTGTAGTCAGGCAGCCATCTCTCTCTCTCTCCCTCTCTCTCTCTCTCTCCCGATGTAAAGGTAGACCACTATAAAAAGGTAACATAGCTGTGAAGTTTTATCTGGCATTACGAGACATGATATAAGCCAACAGTAGCACATTACTTTCTGTTATGGGTACGTATTAACACTCCTGGTCTCTATTAGACAACAGATGCTAATTGTTGTAGCCTGACACATAGCAACAAACCTGACAATGTAGTGATGTGAACGCAGTGTTAGCTATGGCCCATAGATAAATATGTGTGGCGTTATCGATTTATAAGGTAATGCTGATCACTTACCCAGACACCTGTCCAGTCCTCCACTGGTTCTCCTCCCACCACAACTCAGTTACTCTTCTCTCACCATTTTTCCTTCTTGCCTGTTCCTGATCTCCTAGACACCTAACAGGGTCATAATTAAGGCTGTCGTCCGTCATAGTTGTATGAGTCGATATTTAGATCCTCCTCAGCATCAAAATTAGCTTCAGATACATTCATTTCTATTGTGTTTCTTTTGTGTCACGTCCGGTTTGGCTTTTTTCAGATGCTGAAGTAAAATTCTCTCACAAAAATGCCTCCAGTAGAGAATATATGAGTATATTTTTATGAAATCCCAATGTAATGGAGTAGAGGAATATATATTTCATCACAAATTATTATATTCTGCAAAAAATACTTAAGTACATTTTACAGAATAAATGTAATGCGTTGCTCCCTCCACCGATTACAAAGACGTTTGAAGCAGCATCCTTTTTCTTCAAAGATAAACTGAGAGAAACAACCAATACCATTTCAAATATCAAAAATCACAACAGATAAGGACAGGATGACCTTGTAAATCACATGTAAGGATGTGCTATTCAAAGATCATTCAAATAGTTCACCAACCCCCTGCACACATACACACACACACACTGGCACTAGATTCTACATTGTTGTTTTTATTATCCAATTTATCCCTTTTATTGCTCAAACACGCACTACTTACAGCATAATTATACGTTGGACATAAGCGTTTGGATTAAAGCAGACGTTAAGTCGATTGCTGCCCACGACATCTTCAGTCTACTTGGACCAAGCACCACAGCTGGAGGGAAATCTCCCTGGGAGGAGAGGAGAGGAGAGGAGAGGAGAGGAGTAGGGAGAGGAGAGATAGTCGGCATAAGAGCTAAGCTAACCCAGCCAGTGCCTACGGACACTTCTTGCTAATGTCAGGTTGCGAAGATCGGCTGGATGAAATGGGGCTCAGGTTGCCTAAGCAATGTAAAATCAGAGACTGTTTGTGCCCACATATACAGAGACCTGTCTTCAACTCAGCACCCCAGATCAATCTACTGCGCCCAACAGGCATGCTACCAGGCACCAGTAAAAATGAAGGGAAAATATACTAAATATAACAAAATGAGAGCTGTATAAACTATTTGATTTTTTGTTATAATTTAACAAATATTAGAAGATCATAATCTGCCCGTAATCATTCAAAGGGTGAATTTTAGTACAATAATCATAGCAGAACAGTTTTAAAAGCATTCTAAGCTAAATGGATGTCTAGACCATATGCTTTTCACTTTCACTGTTGAATTTGAACTACGAATAACAGGCAGCAGCCACCAGGTCACTCACTATACATGGCTTGACATACACTTCTGACCAGCAAAAAACTGATCAGAGAGCCTGACAGGCTGTCACACTTCTCATTAATCCTGCAATAAACACATGGTATCAGTGTACTGACTTGTCTGAAATGAGGTTTTCCTTTGGCAACTGACACTATCTCAGATGTCCAGAGCTGTCATTTGGTTGACCTGCCACTTTGACCGAGACTGAAATATTTCAAAAACTGGGTGATGGATTGTAATGAACTCTGGTGGCAGAAGCCATGGATGCCCCAGTGCAGACTTTCAATCGTACATTCCACCATTTTTAACACCATGTTTGACAAGGTGTTCGCCGTGGATGTAGAAAAAATAATTTCACTTTCACTTTAGCTGCTGTCTGTAGGCTACAGCACAACAAAGTAGTACATACACACAAGAAAGACCTTTAAAACAAACAAAAATACGAAATGTAGCTTGTTTGGACACATTAGAAGGAAAGGAAATCACAGGAAAGTGACCGACTCAAATCTAAGCAAGTCAACTAATCAGCCAGGCAAAGCGCTCTGTGCCTGACACGCTTCTGAAACGCTCCCGGTAGGTTTTACTCAGAGCACAGCCGTAACGTGATGCAGACGTCACCGGTGGGTTTTTGGGGTTAGACATTTCCTCTAGCACTAACAGATATATCAATTCCCATGGAGATACATGGGACTAATAAGTGGAAAACAATCATTCCCGTCAGAAAACTCCTATCTAAAGAAATCTACTGAACCGTCTCAGCAAGTAGGCCGAGCCTTAGTAACGACCTAGCAACACAGAGTAACTAGTCCCTGTTGAGTCAGCTTCAACAGCCAAGTTCAACTATTGAATGAATTGCTATGAAATTCTTTAAATTCATGTCCCCCTCAAGATGAATTCATTATACAGATCCTTTAACTTTTCCTGTAGCAGCCATCAACAAAATCGGATCAACAGCAAAACAACCAAGGGTGAGCACACAGGTTAGAAATGAAAACAGTTTATCAATCCAACTTTATTTAGATTGGAAACTGAAAGTAATTGCGCTCGTAATGTCTTTGATGGATGTTTCCAACGGACGGTTTGGGATGTAATGTTCCTGCTTATCATCCTTTTGTCTTTCAAAAATGGCATACCTGCTGGCTTGTGTGCAACCTGCCTGATCGTCTGGCTGCTCATGCTTGGGAGCATACTGAACTTCATCTTAGCGATAGCGTTCCAAGATCGTAGCAATTAACTTAGCTAAGTACGATGTTATCAGCACAGACAGTACAGATGGTCATGGCTATTAAAATAAAATTCCAATAAACTGCAGCGTTTCTTTCAGCAATATTGCTAAATTAGCATTGAGTGAGTATTACTCCCAGCATTGTGACAGAGTTGTGAATTTAGCCAAGACCATACTGTTGTCTCAGACCTTGGCAGAACAAACCTGGGCTGAAACCCCAATAAATGCCTGACTTACACTTGAGTGGTGGAAATAAAAAAGGATTCTAATGCGTTAGCTGTGTTAACTAAGGAACATTTGAAAGAACTGGTTTTGGAAATCACACATAAAGCCGAAAAGCAAGCCGATCCACGTTGATCATTTGTCACTGATATGGCCAACAGTGTGCTTCAGCCAAATTTGAAAAAAAAAAACTGGTCGTTTTTACTGTGTACACACCGCTCAGAATTTTCAAAGCAGAGTCAGGTCACAGTATGTCACACTTGGAGCACAAATGTAGCACTGAAGTACCTGTGCTCCACTCTGGTCCTCACATTGTGCCACTCAAAATGGGGACATGATGACAGCCTTAGCATTGCTGTTATTTCAAACAGCAAAAAGCATGAGACGGACAAAGCAGAAACAAGGGACAAAGGGACACATCTGTAAAGGAAATCACAATGTTTTCCTTTCTAAATTTTCACCTTCAGATTGCTCCGTCTCTCTCTCTCTCTCTCTCTCTCTCTCTGAAGATTGAATTTAAAATTTGACTTAATTATCCATGTTGGATTTTCACTTCAATGATAAGCAGTGTAGATACATAACTGAACAGCAAGAGAAACAAAAGCCTAAAAGGTACAGTGCATCACAAAAATACAGCAGCTAAGCCCAGATGTATATAAATATCAGGGTTTCAAATATATTTCTGCACATTTGTTGCACGTCAACAATACACATAATGCATTTTGGTGAGAAGCACTGAACATAAACTTGTTTGTAAGAAAACTGCTTTTAAAGGTACCCTGTGGGGGACATCTTGCCGTCTTTGTTACAACTCCCTGTAGCGTGCTTCTATCTCACCCACACACCAGCAGCGAGCACACACACACACACACACACACACACACACACACGCTCTTGAGCGTACCGAAGACAAAGCAGCAGTGTAAAGTAAATCTGTCATATATGAATAAATTAAATATGTGACAGTAAAACATGTGAGATAGTAATAAGTAATATCATCACAGATTTAGTGCCAGCTGTTAAACACATTAATAGCAGCAGGGACAAAGGAATGTTTAAACCCTATTGTTGTGATGAACATTGCAGCGTTCAGCCCGTCTGACTCAGCTTAATTATCCAGTGCAGAGGGTGAGTATGGTCGCTGGTGTGAATCTTATTTAAATTAAGATCATTGCACAAATGTGTTACTCATGGCAATTCACTTCCAATGATCTTACCTGCTGTCTTTAGTCTTGTAGAGGCCAAATGACTGGGCGCAAGATAATGATGAAGATAGCTAAAATGTTAATGTCCTGTTACCGTGGCTACTGCTGCATGTTTGTGTTCCGAACATAAAATGATAAAATATAAAAGGAGCACTGTGAGTGAGGAGAGGACGGAACAGCTATTCTGTCTGAGAGAGAGTGAGTGAGTGAGAAGGAAATTGGACTTTGGGAAATTGAGAAAAGAAATTGCACACATTGTGAATGTCTATGCAGAGCACAAGCCCCCGTCAGATGTCCTACAAATAGAGGAGTGTGAATATGCTGCTATCTGACTCAAACATTTGTACAATGTTTACCAGCATGAAAATCCAGATGCATTACACCCTCCTTGTGAAGCGTCTCGCTGTTGGGTGAAAAGAAGCAGGTCATGCCATGGGGGAGACACATGACTCTGTATGCCATCTCTGGGATGACAGTGGGAGTTAGCAGTTCAAGGGGAATTGGGCAAATAGGAGGAAGATAGGAAGAAAACATGGGTAAACGCATGAAAAAAAAAAAACAACTGACAGGAGTTTCAGCTTTATAGCCACTGCAAAACTTTTTATCCTTCTGTGTTGCAGGCATTATTTTGACATCTGTTACCAAAAGCTACTTTTGTTTCGTTAAAATTTTGCTTGGATGCGAGGTATCCAAGATCTGTACTGGTTTAGCTGCAAATTCAAAAGGTAAGACAGCTTTCGGCCTGAACAGTTCCAGCAACTGTAGTTGCATAATATTGGCGTACTAATGGCTAATATGTAAACTCCATGCCACCAGTGTGCAGGATGCTACGGCTTCATTTCACATCCGTCAATATATAAACCTAAAGGTATTGACATCTGATTCGGTATTCACTGAAGGCATAAAATACAGCGCCAATACCATTAAAATTATTGATAACCATGTTAACCTTTTCTCATAATGACGGGGTGAGGATCTTATGATTACTATAAAATTATCTCATAATTAGGCAGAAATTTGTTTCTAAATTCTAAAATCTTTCATCTAAATTTAACATTGACTGACTAAATGTTACTGTAGATTATGTGTGAGTCCAGGTGTAGTAAGACAAGATTGACTGAATACTCCACAAATTGTTTATATAAAGGTCAGTTTACTCAGCGTGGAGTTTCCTGTTCAGCCAATGAAGATAGTTGTAAAACGCCTTGTGTTGCTCTGGAGGGAGTTTCAGTAAGACAGAGAAAATAACCTCTGATGATGTCAGTGGTGAGGACAGCCTGCGTTACTAATTCATGGCATGGAGTTTGAAACCTGTGAACATTCGCCAGACAGGGAGGCTCTGAGGAAATGATAGTATTGTGTTTCTAAGGATTGACCCACGCAACGGACTAAAATCAGGACATCTCAGCCTCTGCAGCTTTGAATTTGACCGTTCTGACCCCTACAGGGTGAGGCCTCAGCATCTTGACCTCTCCTGCCACATGCTTCACATGTGTTGTCTTCTTGTAATGTTTTCTTCTGTAAGTAAAAATGAATACATGCATATAAAAATGAAAGAAACAAAAAATAAAATACGGAATAATCATCTTAGCTCACCTCAGCTATCGCCATTCATTTACATGTGGATTTTTCCACAGCTAAAACTTTGGTGCTATTGGATTGTTATGCTTGAAAACAATGTTTACTTTTTGCTCATCTTTGGTGGAAACAACTTGTTTATATGGAATACAAATCACATATCCAGAATAAAGCTTATTCACAAGAAATCGGGGGAAAAAGCGAATTAATTGTTGCTATTGTCACTTGTGTTGTTTGCGAAACAGAGCTCAATGCTAAATTCAAGCAACTCTATGTCTGCCTGAAGTTTCCCCACAGATCCCAAAGAGTGTTGTTCTCTCTCACACATTTTCTTTCTATCTGCCTCACTATCTATGTCCGTCATTTTCTTTTCTCTTTCTGACACACACACACACACACACACACACACACACACACACACACACACACACCTGTGTCCCCTGTGGGTCCTGTTTGGAGCGTTACTTTCTTTCCCAGTGAGGCGCCATTGTGAAGCTGCTGAGCCTGAGGGGAGAGAGGCCAATTTACCCCTCCCTCTATCACTCCTTCTCTCTTTCCCTCTTCCTCTCTCCCTGCGTTTCTCTCTTTCTCTTGTCCCTGCTGACTTGTTTGTCCCACTGGTGTTTACCTCCTCCTCTCCCTCTGTTTGGCTCAGCGTCCACCCTGACAGTGTAAGGCCATTATTTTTCCTTTCTCACTTGTACCCTCTCTTCTCACCCTGTCCTTCTCTTTTTTTCTCTCTCCGCCGCCGCACCCACCTCCTTTTCTCTTTCTCTCTCAGCACCCTAATTGGTGCGGCACTTTTTTCCCCTGTCATCTCCAGTGTTGCTTTGAAAGCTGCAGTCAGCCCAGCAGGAGACAGGAGAATGTGCAAGGCCCCCCTGCACTGACAAAGTCCAAACCACTGTTTTAGTATCATCATTATTCTAGTCTTTATTTACAGTACATGCTCCCTCAATCATCCCTAAAGACACCCATTCATACAGGGGAGTAAACACAGAGGTGCATGCTCCCAAACACGCATATATGCATGCATACATTCCATACATGCGCACATACTGGTGCTACTACTGGGAAACCATATTATTTGTCATTGAGAGAGAGAGGAAGAGTGTGAAAGACGCCGCACGATGTTCAAGGAATTATCTGTACATTTAAAGGTGTAAATATTTCATTGTTTCCTGCAGTTGTATGTATGCCTGCTATTACCCAGCTGCAGGCTGTCTAAGGGAGGGTAATGCTTTGTCAGTCCTTCGGGTGAGACTTTACTGCTTAGCACAGCTAAACCATTACAAGGCCTCCTCAGGAGCCTCCATGATGAAAATGCCTTTAGTTATTCATGATATGTTGCACTCTAGACTCTAGTTGCACACTAGACTCACTGCGGCTAGCTTTACATATCCCCTGTCGCATGGTACACAAAGTACCACATGTACCAAGTTAGGGCCGGACATTCACCGAGAAACAATGTGTAAATTCACTCATTAATATTCAAGGCAACACTTTATTCTTAAGACTTTAGGTCTCAGCGAGCAAGGGGATGCGTTACCCTGGTATTATCATGACAGTGCTTTGAGATTTTGTTTTACTTAAAAGACAAAATGATTATGATATCAAAGATGGGGTTCAGATAAAGAGGTACAGGATGTAATAGTGCAAAAAAAAAAGAAAAAAAAAACACCTCACAACCCCTCAGGTCTCGTTAGTTAATTAGTCTCGTTAGCCGGCTTAAAAGTGGAATCTCCCCAAAGCCTTACGTAGATTTATCAGCAGTAATTGAAAGGTAATTCCAAGTCCTGCAGGTGTAGCTCAGCCAGTGCTTCCAAAAGTGAAGTTAAAAGGGCCAAGTGGAGGAGAGGCATATCTGGGCTGCAGTATATTTTACAACATGGCCGTGGAGACTTTGCACCTCCTGTGCTCTTGGTCTACATGTCTTGATCCTTTGTACTTCCTCCCCTCGTTCTCAACATTGCTTATTCCCACGCAGCCCATTCTCACCACTCCCGTTTAGCACCTCCCATCTTCCTCCTCTATGCTCTCTCTAGATTCAGCTTAATAATTCATTTCCCCTCTTGCTAAAGAGAAGAGAAACCCTGCAAAGAGAGGGAGAGAGAGAGAGAGAGAGAGAGAGAGAAGACAGGACTACCCCTCCAATAACACCTTTCTGCAATGCCACCACAGTCGGAAGCCCCGGGCTTTTCTCTCTCTCTCTTCCTCTCTGTTTTTTCTTTCCCCGCTCCCACTCATACCCCTTTCACGGCTCCCTCTCTTCCATCTCCTCCCCTACGCACGTACACATCATTTTCTACCCCCGAGCATGCCCAAGATGCCCCCAGCTGTGAGGAAATGTCAGACGTTTACCACCCACTACCCTCCTTACCAAATATGCACACTCACACAAACACACGCAAAGCACAAGGGCATAGACTACCCATAAGTCTGACATGCACACAAACACACACCCTCTTGACACACAACAGAGGAAATCTCATTAGTCAGAGGGTGTATGGGATTGATTTTTTTGCTTCTCTCTGGTCTTGGTGGGATCTGGTTTGGCACAGTCTGGCTCATGCTAGCGAACCCACAACAACGCCATGGGTTAAGCCGATTACATTTTCGGGGAGCAGGGAGACCTGAGGGGTAAAAGGATCCAGTTTTGTTCCACTCCTCCCTTTGCATTTCCCCCTTTGCTGCCCCCTTTTTTCTCTCTGCTGATTTATTCAAATGCTCCTGAGGTTTAGCCACCACGGGCTTATGGTTGCATTCATTGACTTTAGCTGGAAATGATTTTGAATTCAGTAGTTCAATTCACATTTGTGAATATTGAATAAAGAGACAAACGGTAGAAAAGGGGGACGGGTTTGATGGGGAAAATGGCTCACTAATATGTGCTTGTAAAAATAGACTTCACAGCAAACCAAAGTGATAGCAATAGCCAGGTTAATGAATAGATATTACCTTGCTGTTGGCTACATTTCTACATGTGAATGACTGGCATGGTGGCATAAATTTGATTAGAGGCTTCCCATATCTGTCATTTTCCTGCCCTTTATCCCCAAGCTTTGATCTGGCATCGGGTATAGTTTGATAGAAATGCTTGGTTTGAATTTCACACAAAGTCGTGCTGGATAAAAAAGTGTGCACCAGATTTTTTCCCCGAAGCCCGATTTGGTGTTAAAGAACGAATGAATGAAAGGTGTGCCATAAAGATAAAAAAAAAAAAAATGAATATAGCCAAAGTCATTATGTTGGGTAGTGTCTGGTCATTTCATGCTTGTGTCCACTGCCAGATGGTGGAATGTGGGCCAGCATATGCGAGTCAGACTGGGAGAGAACAGAGGTCTCTCTGGTGTTGGCAACGTCGTCCCCGTCGATTGAATCCTCATTACCGTCCTCTCATAATTGTGTTTTTCCTTTTTTTATCGGATATTCTAATGGCTGCTGTTGCATGTAATTATGTAGCAATTATCTGCTTCCTTGCCTCGAACTGGTGTTCCATCGCTGTAATGCAAAGTCAGATTGTGTCTATTACACTCCCGCTGGCATGGCAGGTTCACTTGGAGTACTGTGAGGCTACTTTGATGGAGGACATATTGAATGTTTGCCTAAAGTTTTCTTGAAGTCCAAATAACCTCTAGCCCTCCTTTCAGTCCATTTATTGGTTCAGTTCCAGCGCTGTCCGTCCCACTCTATGGCACAGAACTATAATTAGTCTGCAATCTCGGAGAGAAGAAATCATTGATATGTATTTTTCTCCCTCTATTTTCCTCCCCTCGAGTCAAGTTGATTCTTTGAAGTCGGGGCATGTATGAAATCACTTGATCTTTATTTCTTTAAGTTCATTACTTATTTTCTAGTTGTGTGCATGTCATGCATTTTTAACAAACCCTTTGAGTTGACTTTGTGATGTGTTGTAGCAGAGAACATCAAAGGGATCTCTCTCTCCCTGTGTCTCCCTTTCTCTCTCTCTCCCTCTCTCTCATTCTTTAGCCTTTTCATCTCACTTTCCCCCTTTTACAGTCTGAACTGCACGCTCAGAGAGCTTTTCTTTTCAGGCAGAATTGTGAGCGAAAGGTAGAGGAAGTAGAGGTATAGGATTGCCATTATTGTTTTTTTTTTTAAAACTCATTTCAACTTTCTTTCATTCTCATTCAGACCATTAAATATGGTTGCATGCCAGCGATTAGATAATGAACACTTCCATTACTCCCAGGGGCAGTTTTCTTGTAGAATTCATAAAACACTAGATTGCATTTTCCTTCACTTGTTGACCAAAAATAGTTACATGGAGTTCCGGCAGCTTATTCTTTAGTATTTTAAATATATAATACCTGTAGTTACATTTGAATCTGAACTGTCTTACTTCTACAGATGGCTGTAAAGCTGCCCATGGTGATTTTATTTTGTCAGTTTCATTTAATCTAATGTCTGGAAAAAGCATGCATCTTAATAATATCAATGCTGAATGACTTACATGCTATTTTCAGCAGAATTAACAACAATGCATATTTTAGATATCTAAACGGATTCTAGGTCAGCTAGCAACATGGCTATATGGATGATAATGATGATGCACTGATTTGATCAGGAGTGAAATATCCCATCAATTTGTGCAGACATTGAAGATTGGCAGAGGACGAATCCGAACCACTTTGGTGATCCTCTGACTTTATGAGGTTGACATTTGTGGCTTTGAGTGAAAAGCCTTGATAACTATTGGATTAATGGCAATGACATTTGTTACATCCATGTACCCCTCATGAATAATGGTGAAAAAAGAGAAAGAAAAAGAAGACACTTTTCATCCAGTACCGTCATCAAGTGATGAATAAATGACTAAATACTTCCAAAACTAGTCACATTTCAATTGACCTCAGCTGACCTTGCATACGCCAAATGTTGGCATGCTAACATGCTAAACTAAGATGGTGGAGATTTGTTTTTGTGAGAATGTTAACAAGATGCTACTAGCATGTCTGTAGACCTTTTGCAGACTTTTAGTCTTGCTTCAGCCTAAGACAGTGCTGCCCACTCCTGGTCCTTGAGAGCCCTACCCTGCCTACATCAGATGAGCTCTTGGTGAGGATTACAGCAGGGAAATGTAGTCTCTCCACTTGTAGAACACAATACTATAGGAGGGTTTTCCTTACCCATTAAAAAAGTTCACCAAACATGGACATACATGGTTTTCACTGGACTGCAGTGAAATCAGTGTTAACACACTAATGGTTAACCAATGAGACAAGTAACGTATTTGCACTTCAGCAAGCACATTGTTAAATTTAACTAGTTGTCTTTTTGTAATGTTCCTGATGTTGTAGATGCTGCTCTTCTAGAGGGCGACCTGCTTGCATAGTAGCATGGTACATTTGTTTCAATGTGAAACAGAAGCAAAACATTCATGTACCTTGCACTTGCACTTGCACTTGACATATCCAAAAATCGTGTCTGTGAAAGCACTGACACACACACACTCCTCCATCTGTGCCCTGCCCTTGCCAGACATCTTGTGGCCTGTAGGGCAGCAGCAGGGTGTGGTCTGCCCTCGAGGCACCAGAGGGGTGCCCTCTTGCCTCGAGGCTTTCAGCGAGCCCAGCTGCGCCATGGATGGTCCCTGCCCTCGGGTACCGAGAAAGTGTGTTGCCTTCCTTTGATTCCTTTTCACACACTCGGGGCACTAGCCAGCAAAAGTTTTCTTGATAACCTCTTGCTGACAAACACATACAAGCTAGCAAGGCCTTCCAGATACCATCTGTGCCTGTCGCACTTCACTTCTGCTCTCTGTCACTATACAGCATTGCAGTCAGCACAGAGACAGAAAGTATTCTGCAGTCGTGTGATGTTATGTTGTAATATCTATTGGTATGCCAAACAATAACTAGCATTTATATAATAGTAAAGAAACAGAACAGTCTTCAATTGTCCATAGCTTGTTGTTTGAAATCAAGTTTCCCTTTGTACTGTAAGTGGCTGCATAGGTTTTGCACCTCCACAATTTTGCACAAACTGAATAGCGGCTTTTCTCGGCTCAACAATTTGCCTCTCTCCTGGGTTCCTCTCCCACATAATGCTCAGTGCACCAGCCAAAGCCTATAATCAACTTAGTGAGCATATTTCTCAATGCATGCATACTGTGAGAGCTGTGAATGTTCAAAATGGAAAGACTATCTCAGACTTGAGCTTTTTTGTTCATTTCAGTTGTTTTTTTCTTGTATTTTCTTCTTATTTGCTGCTTCAGTTTCACTCTCTGTATTTTCCCTTATTGAATACCAAGTCAATAGGATTCTTAGGAAGACAAGATGGAGGTACAGGAGCGCTACAATTAGTTAAGAAGGTAGGCTGAAACTGTTCATTTGGGAATTTTAACAATAGACTTCTGGACTAAAATGGTCATTTGTTCTACTGGTTTTAGTCATTCCATTCAGTGTTATGGCAGCGACAATAGACAGCTAAGCTTTTTGGCAAGTGTAAGCGAGTACAACAATAGCATTTAGTAACCTTTATGCTGTTGTGCGTCATTGCGGGGTGTGTTCTGTGGGAGGTGTGTGAGAAAGTCAGAAAGATGCACAATTAGATATACAGAAGATAAAGCCTTCTCAGTCAGTAAGGGAACCATTTATCACAACACAATCAAGTTTATGTACAAAAATACTTGCAGTGGCTTGTAGATAAATCTTCAGTCTGGCTACTTTTTTCCAACTAAAATAGTTAAAAATAGTAATTTTGTTTTTCTGTATCTTGAAGTTGCTGCATTTCCGAATTCAATCAGTCAGTAATGTCTTTTCTTGGAATTACGTTCTTTGCATTACATATTTTAAATGACTGCTGACAAAATACAGTACATTCTCAGTGTCCAACCAATCTGAATTGAGTATTGAACAGAGCTGCTGGAAAATCGGAGGAGTGCTTAAACCTGCACGGAGCCTCAGCAGCTGTTGCTATAGAGACTGAGAAGTTGTGGGCAGAAGTTTCCTTTTTGATTCCTTGCTGGTCCTGTTTTATCAGGCTCTCCGTTTCCTTGAGCCTTTTGTTCCCTCTCTGATAATTCAAAAATACACACACGCACAAACGCACGAACGCAGGCACGCAGCTTTGTTTCCATCACATCATCAATACATTGGCTTGCATTCATCTCTTGGACACTTACCCTAACCTAAAGTCTTCACCCTAAATTTTGATGGTCTATGTCATGGGCATCTGTATTTTTTCCCCAATAGGAATTTGAATCCAACATTGTGACTGTATAAACAGATTTATGTCCCCACAACATAATACATGGTTCACACACACACACACACACACACACACACACACACACACACACACACATGTGCATAGAAGATACTTTCTTGATGCTTTGGCCTTGCAGTGCTAACTGAAGAAAGAAGAAAAAGTCAAATTCAAGACATATAGCACAGTAGCACTGACTGGCAGGGAGCCCATTTTAAACTGATATACTATAATGTAATATATTTTTACATTTAGATTTCATTTGCTTCAAAATAATAAATGTAACCAAATACAAAATAAACTGGATGCCCCTAATACAATCAGATATATTTTAGTGCTCCAATGAATATTAACTTTAAAAGCATAATGCAGTATGTTCTGTATGTATATGTATATTCACTTAAACTAAGGGAGGAAAAGAGGTTGAACAAACAGAAGTTCAAGCAGCTTTACCCTAACTTAATGTAATGCATTTCCCAGTAAAGTTAAGCATGTGGGTGGTAATTAATTAGAAGAAGGGTTTAAATCAAATTTAAATCAAATTCAAACCCTTGAAATTTGTGGCCTGGTGAAGAGCTGTTGAGAACTGTTGGCCTCCACCCACTCATCCCTTACCTGTGTTGCTAGATCAGGAAGACCACATTTTTGCCCTTGTGCTATACTGTTCTGCTCGGCACTACAACCTCCAGACTGATGCAGTGCAGTTTTATAGAATTTGCTTGTTGCAGTTTGAGCTACTCACCCCAAATCATCTTTGATTGGATTAATTTATCTTTAAGCGCCTAAGTTCAATATGATGTTAATGCAATTTTAAAGGAAAACAGCGGGATCTCTACATTCACGTCTCAAAGACATGCCAATAAATAGCTGAAAACTTGCACATGCACTGTGTTTTATTATTAATATCTTCTCTAATCTATTATGCCTATTTGAGTCCCATTAATATATATAGAGGTAGTGACCAACAAGTAGCGAAGGCTCAGTAAACTCTCAGAAAACTCACCATACATGCTAAATATACAACATTCAAATAACATGTGCATGAATCACCATACATGTACATGTGGATGCACAGTGTGTTTGTGTTTGTGTAGTCTGAACACACCTGTAGACTGTAGAGATGTGTCCATATTATTGTATTCATTGTAGAATTACAGCAAGTCGGAAAACACTTCTGCCAAATGTGAAGTGGGAAGGGAAGCTTGACTTTCACTCACTGTGCCGTTCTAATCTGCAGCTATAGCCATGAGTTTCTATGTTTTGCTTACATCCTAATGCGAAAAGTCATTAATTTATTTCTTTTTTATCATTACTTACTCTCTGGTGGATGTGTTTTTTTGTAATAAACAGCGTAATCAGAAGCTGAGAAGGACTGAAAATAACCTGGGAGGAGCTATCAGGGGTGCGATTATCTCTGTGAATTATTTTTTCGTGAAGATTGTGAACCACTCTAACTTGAGAGGATTCTTTGCTTTTGCACCGGATGTGAGAAGACGTGGAAGCTCAGAAAATTGTCAGAAATGCTGTAGTCCATTTCCTCCCCTCGAATATATATATATATATCCTTTTCAGAATGGCTCTGTAGACATCAGTCAAAAGAAAGACTGGGAGCTACAGTGGTGTTGGACTAAAGTAGGGCAGTATGTGCAACTGGGAGTAAATGTGTTCTTAGCCTATCCCACTCTGAAGTATTTGCGCTGAAGTGGAATAGAGAGGCACATCTATCAGAAAACACTCAGCCAGATCCATAGCCCAAGGCAGTGCAGTCTGAAACCTCCAACACCACAAAACACGGCCATATTCCTGCTGGCCCAATAGTCATTTCTTTGATGGTATGTACAGTGGGTACAGTTACATGAAATATGCTTATTTTCTGTAAAGTTCTAAAGAGCTCATTAGAGAAAAGGTTTACTCCATTCACATGTATAGAGGCTTACAACACTTGTACACTCATTCTGTTATATGTCCGTCTGCAAATTACCACAGTATGAATATAAATGCATCAATAGCAATGTGAAATCCAGAGAAATTGCTATTTAATGATGCTGACTTTGTTTTAATAAAAGAAAAAAAACGCGAGCTAATCGAGCCATTCTTAATTGTGTGATTACTGTAAAGTATCGTGGATACAAGAATCATACACCATCAGCTCTCTACTTCGATTGCTTTAATTAACCAAACAATAGATACAGTAATAGAAAAGGGGGGGGGGAGAGAAGGAAAAGTCGTTTTTTTTTTTATGAGGTGGAATAGTTGAGAGACAATGCACATGTTCAAAAGTACATTTATCGAAAGACTTGACCACAGTGAAAATGTAATAACATTTTTGGGGGAATAAAATTGATTGAAGAGTAAGAGAGAGATCATAGTTCTGTGAATATCATAAGAAAAAGCAAATTGTACGATTTTTTTTTCATAATACCGGGACATACCCAGTGACAGTGAAGAAAGAGGAAATAGGATTTTGGGGAGGTTCTTCAGAGGCACTCCAATTTCATACTATCAAATTAAAGTGTCCATGTATCTGAGGATGGATGAGTGATATTCCTGCTAGGTGCTAGGTGGTCTGCAATTCCCATGAATAATTTGAGCGTGGCACTGTGGGCGGTCCTTCCAAAGGAGATTGTGCGGGCAGGGGGCCGGGTAATGATAGATATACCAGGTTTCCCTTTCATCCCCCTCTTCACCTTACCATGGGTTAAAAGATAATGTGGTTCCTAAAGGTAGATGAGGGAGAAAGGTAGTGACTGACTCTCTAATTTGGTTTTAGTTAGTCTTTAGAGCTAGTCAGTGTATTTTTCACTGGTAATTTTCCTGTCTTTAAATTTCGCCCGTCATTCGTTTAGTATGCAGATTGTGGTACTTGAGGACAAGTTAGGAGCATTCAAGCGTTTCTGAGGCACTTCATTTGATATTTACATTCATAATCCAGATCTATACAGTGAGCCCGTGCTGATGGAGAAGAAAATAGCCTGAAACATCTCTGGCACCACAGAGAACTCCCACACAGCTTCACACTATCACTTGCTGCCAAGGTGGCAGCTATGGTGACAGGGGCTAAGAGGGGAGCCTGTCATTTGAACAGAGAGGCAGGAGGGAGACGACACAGGGAGCAGGGTCTCAATAAATTGTGCGAGGGAGCCGACAGGAAAAATAAAATGAAATAGTGGTGTGAAAGGAGAGGTGGTGGTTTGGAGAAGAGGAGACAGATTAGTAAGAGAAATGGTCAGTTTTGTTTGATGTTTCCTTTAAAGTTCCCGTTTGTGCACAGACTAGACAGCTACTTGCAGTACATACATGTATAGATCAATAATTGTGTGCACATCAGTCAGACGTCCATCCTGCAGTAACCGTGGTCTTCCCCTTTCCTCCATCCTGCTCTGTTGCTCCCCCAAGGCTGAGAGTTGATGTGTGACTGACAGACAGCCACGGACAGCTTGGTTAGACACACCACGCTCTCAGGAGGCCAGCGGGACTGAGACCGCGTAGAGGGGGCTGGAGGAGTGGGGCGGAGGGAGCTGACGAAAGGAGTTTTAGTGTTGGAAGGAGTGAGCGTAAAAAAAAAAAAAAGAACAGAGGGGAATGAGTCAGAGGGAGCTGAAGCACTAAGCAAGAGAGAGAAACAGACTGCATGAAGCAAACACATTCTGAAAGTATGATTAATACTGTATTTGTCGCTTCTCTGTTATTCTCTGTCAAAGTTTATATTTGCCCCACTCACACCCCATCAAGGTCATATTCTGATCTCTTCAGCGTGATTCAAAAATCAGGCACGGATTCAGGCATTTCTACAGTGTGTACACATAATGAATTCACACAAGGACGTAGCCTTGATACGTATGTGCCCTATCCAAGAGATTGACTCAGTTCAACCTTAGTCAGGAGAATATTCAGCACTCACAGATAAATCTTAAAGGCAAGAATCTCTTCCTTTTAAAGGAATCAACAATTCAAAATAGCCAGCATTGACTTATCAATTCAAGAGAATTTTTGCTTCCAGCGTCTTTGAGGTTTCTCTTTTTTATGTGTGTTTTCAAACGGTGTGCAGGTGTGGTTAGGGGTGGCCAGGCACCCACGGGTGTTACACGTGTTGTGACTCCCCACACTTTCTCAGAAACACGTTCAAAGGATTAAAAGGAGATCAAACATCACATGTTTAAAGCTAACCGTTGTTTAGATATAGATATGAGAGCCCCGCCCCAGTTTTTCCTGACATAGTCATTGATGAAATTAAGCAAAAATCACTAAAAAAGTGCTTCAAAGAATGAGTTCTCCATATATGTAAACCTGTGAATGGCCACCCAGCCAATCACAGCCATTTGATCACCCCACCAGGTCAGGCAAGAGTGAAAAGTTGTTCAGTGACTGAGCTTCTGTCACCTACTAGCAAGGAAACAAGAACAAATCAGAGGTATGAAACAGCTATTTAAATAGTTAGTACTATAGAACTTTCTATTGCAACTTTGTCTTGTTATGTGACCCGTCAACTAACACTAATCACTGACAGTGATGGGCAGGCCCATTCTTTTCACAGAATCAGTTCTTTCAAGCTGATACATGTAAATGTATCAAACCTTTCAAGGTTACTTTTTGCAAAATATGCCATCAGTTTTTCTATGACTCTATTCTATGACTATGTTAGACAGCTTGTTCTGCCTGCCCACAAGCCCCCTGTCTAATGTTTTACCAGCAATCATGTAGGCTATAAGTTTCCATTAATAACAAATAATTCATTTAATGCTTCGAGTCAGCATCCCATTTGTATGTAGGTATGCTTTGTAAGCCCAATACAATCAAAAGCTCACACCAATGTGATGTGACAGCATTGATTTAAAGCTACAGCCTGCTAACCCGCTAGGTGTATGTTAAGTCGTTCTTGCTCAGTGAGTGTAGCTGCCATTCTTGACTCGCACGTTGACTGCACCACCGTCGTAGACGGCATGAGCAGTACTCTCTGATAACAGCATGTGGCCACATGCAGAATAAGTGATGAAAGTCTGGAATTTATGAGCACTTGGTATGTTCGGCAGGCTGACCCGGTATATACTGAAATACTGAGTGGTGCGAAAAGATTCATCGCTAGTTAATGAACATAAAATGAAAGGTGCTATCCTAATCATTGTGCTTGCTGCCCTAATTGCTTTCTTGTCAGTTGGACACTGCTGGAAACACTCTTCCCACCTCTACATGTGCGTGGTGGCTACCTCGCTGAACTGCTGCAGCTTAACAAATGAAGGGATCTTGTCCACACACATGTTTTTCATTTTAAACTGATACAGGAAGTGTATATCATATTCTACAGTTACAGACATTGAAACTGTAGAAAAACTCTCTCTTATGTTGCTGGTGTGGCGTCAATATGAAAGTCACAGTTCAAATACGTTTTTTTTTTTTTTTTTGCATCCTGGAAAAATATAGGCCAGCGGCAGCTGAGCTGCACATGAGCCACACCAGAGCAGGCCTGGTCACGGGGCTGTGTGGCTGCTCTAACCTGCTCTAAAAAACAAAAAAACTACCGGTCCCTGTAAATTACATAAATACACAGTCACTAATTAGAGTTATAATAGTTATATCTTGATTTTATTAGTAAATAGTTTATCAGACATATATGAGAGTGGTATCGACCTTGAATAAGCACATATCCCAACATGTTGGCTATTCTTTAAAACACAGTGTGGTTTTATGGACTGGGGGTCTTGATGAATGCTCAACTTCCTGATTAATTAATTACATGAACATTCGAAGTTAACCAAGAGGACATTTTCAGAATAATGACAACAATGTATATCATGAGTCTATGGTTAAAACAGTATAAAGGTATCTCTGTATACCTCCATCTCCTTTAGCTTTGGTCCTCAATCAGAAGTAATGTAAAAGAAGCATTGTATACATTGGGTCTTCCTGTGAGCTCCATACCTGTGGGAGTAACTGTAAGCTGTGCTTCCTTTCATTATGATGTTGTCTTCAGCAGTGAGTTTGTCGTGGAATGCATGAAATGATCTTGCCTCTGCGGGCCCACTGCGTACATGTCTTGGCCATCTGTTTCAGATGAAGCGGGTGAGTGTCTGGAGGGTGGTGTCTGCAGCTGTGTGCTCACGGAGCGCCTCGAGCCCCTGTGGAGATATCAGCTGAACCACCATTACTTCAAACCCATGTCATTCCTTTCTTTGGGGACGAGATCGTGCCTTGGCGCATGTGTCTGGGAGAGGTGTTTCCCCTTGTTTTGTGTGAGAGTCCAGTCCAAGTTTTGTAGTTTAACATCATGCACTGCAGGCTTGGTGTGGATCGTAGCCAAAGGCTGGTGGTCAGTTTTGCATCAAAACCAGTTAGCCATAGGTGTAGCCATAAAACTAGCAACAAGCAAAAACCACCGCTGGCAAGTCCCTCTGCATGGGTATCCAGCATAGATTAGTTCCACAGCTCTTTGGAAAACTTCAGAGGCAGTGCTAATGCCAAAGGGCATCCTCAGCACTTAAATCTGCCAAAAGGAGTCGTAAATGTCTGAAGGATTTGCCAGAAGGAGCTGTTTGTGTCAATGAAGGAGAAGGTAGAAGCACATGACATCTGTGCTGCTACCTCCTCCACTGTGCCCAATGTGCTCATTTAGACTAGGATTTTTGGATCAGCACAGATGTGGATGTCTTTTTTATGCATGGCAATCATGAGCTTATATTCTCTGGAGCTCCTGTGTCACCTTTTTTTGCATTGCCACAGGGGATCCACCATGTGGGGTTAACAACTGGTGTCACGTTTGGATTTACTTTCATCGAGTAAGTCACAGGTAAGTTGCCAATTTAATCTCTGAATATATCTGCATATTTACTCAAATACTCTCTGTGACAGACAGAACAGCGTCTGCGTGGTGTACCTCTTAGCTGAGGGTTACCATTTTAATCCGTAGACTATCCTGCAGGCCTCGACTGGCCTGTACACTTTTGTTCACAACCTGAAATTGCAAATTGTATGGCTGCTCACTTAGCCTGCAATGGAGAATCCCTGAATCAATGACAAATGATATTACGTTTGGCTCCTTTGTCCACTGTTGTTGTCCAAAAGCTGGGCATTCTTCAGGTTTGGCTAGGAGTGTGTCCCCACAACTCTTGCGGCTTTATATCATCGTTGGTGGATTTTCTGACTTCATTATGTATTTCATTTTATGCTTCATTTTGCTGCTGCGTTTTATCTGCACAGCATCCACACTGGCAGTTGTCACATGTTTTGGTGCAGAGAGGACTTTGCTGTGTTGTTCTGAAAGTTGACCATTCTTTCTCAATAGCTTTGTGTCTGCAAGGTTAAGGAGTATATTGAAGATGAGAGGGCCCCGGATGTTTGCATCCATCTGCCATCATTTCTCACATTCTTGACACAGCAAAAACCTTTTCTCCTTTCCTACTGGCTGTAACGACTTGTCTGAAATGTATGGTCACACTAAGAGATATCTCACTTCTGACACCATGTTGTTTCATTGACCTGGAGTCATGATGATTGTTCAACTTACCATTTATTTAACTACTTGAACATTCTGAGTTAACCGGAAGGACATGTTGAGAATAATGATAGCAATCCTATATCATGAGATCATGTTTTACAAATCTCTTGAGACGCAACACAGTATAACAGTATAGCTCTCGACACACACAGTATAAGTTTGCCATAATTTGATCAAATGATACCCGACATTATGTGTGCATGTGCTGTACACCTGTAGTTTCCTGTAAAGGATTATTAAAGTATCTATCTATCCATCTACATTAGATGTGGTTGCTGATTGCAGCTCTGCTGATAGACAATAATAGCATTTTATGAACTTTATATAAACTTTCGCATTGATTTCTTTTACATTTACCAAACATTCTCATATTTATGCAACAATAAACATAATTGTGATTCATACTTCCCCACATTTCTCCCACTGAACAATATTGTTTCCCACATCTCTTCATCCTGGGATGTATGAGCAATAAATCACATTCAGAAATGTGCCATCTTTACAGCCAATGTCAGACCCTGGCCTCTAATCACATTCCTTTTCCTTTTCCCTTGCCCTTCATCTCCTTATCAAAGACCCAGCCTTTTAATCCAGCATGCCTCTATGGTCACATTCAGTCATGAGTGTCCTGGAAATCCACCCCATCTCCTCTTCAAATCCATGCAAATCACAACATCTAAGAGCAGCAGAGCTTCCTCTGAGACAGAATTATGCACATGTGGGGATTGGACAAGTGAGGAAGGGGGGGGGGCGAGTGGGGTATGCACACCCCTCCACTTCGCTCTCATCCTCAGCTATGTTTATGTCATGCTTCTCTTCAAAAGATCTCACGCGTTCTTTTAAGTTGGTTCAATTTGGCTCCGTTTGGCAATGTTAAACAAGCTGGAGACAGTGAGGGGGAAAAAAATTCCCAGGCATTTTGGAAAGATAAAATATTATGTCTGTGATCCAGGGGGTTGGCTAAGTGCTGGGGTTTAGAAAGTGTGTGAGGAGGGGTTGTATGGTTGGCTCAGGGGTGAGGTGGGGTTGTTCGACAGTTAAATCTGGGTGCAGAGAGGATGAAGGATAAGTGTAGGGTGACTAGAGCGGATTGACATTACACACGCATATTGTATGAATGGAAGCACACACACATTTACACACTTAGGTTTTGAGTCTGGGCTGAGGTCACATCTGGGTTTGAGGTAATCTCTTCCTAAAGTAATACCAATATGTATTATATTTCAAGAGTTTTATTGTGATTGCTGACATGTTTGGCACTGAAGTGGCAATGCGATTATCTGACATTAAAGATGCCTGTGAACTCCTGAAATCCTTCACAGCTAAAGTTCACTAACTCTGCAGCATGACTCAGTGAGGCAGTGTTGCTCAAAATATAAAGCTCACAGACTCATCACCAAGAGACTTTCATTAGATCTTTCACAATTTGAGGTATTTTGAATAAATTGTGCAATATGTTCCATTATAATCGAGGGTCAGCTTCATTCAGTAAATAACCATTGTAAGCTGTAACGGATAATACCTAGGTGCTTTGAACATCCCCCATTGCTTCAGCGTCAGCCGCATACTGGGTATATTTTGTCTCATCCATCTGTTTGCTTGTTTGTCTGTGAGGAGCATTTCCTGAAAAGTGATTAATGGATTTGCAGGATATTTTGTTCCTGAGGAGATTCACAAAGCACTGTACAACTCCTGAGTACCTCTCAGTAGATGAAGAGGCAAACACATCATATTACACTTTGATTATATAAAATGAGAGCTGATTGGTGATGAGATGCTTTTATAATCTTCCATCATATCTCTCCATGGCTGGATTATCAATCACACAGCTAGCGCAAGGCCCCAGAGACCAAGAGGCCACCAAAAGCACCAAGTGCAATTTATGGCAGTTGGCAGCAAGAATATGAACTACTAAAGCACATTTACAGACATGACAAGGACCCTGCCTTAGTACCTGAGGTTGGGGCTTTTATTTCATCTGATGTGGCAGATATCAGTTGATTTTAATCCTTGTAGTCGACTATTAAACTAGAGTTTAGTTCAAGCTTGCTGAGTATCATGACTCAACAATCACAATGACGTTTCAGACCTCACACTCTTCACCCTGAACACACTGTTCATTTGTACCGTGACAGGAGGATCAGCTGTCTGCGTGTTCTCAAGTCTGTCATTGAACTTTCACTTAGTTATCATTAAGTTATTTAATTGAGAGGGCTGTCATGAACATTGCTGTAATAATGCAATAATGCAGGTGAGGTGGCATATAGTGGTTAGGTTCATCATCAGTGAAGAGACCAGGCTGTTGCCTGCCATCTTCCCTGCTGACATTTCACACTTTGCACACTCTTCCCCCAGAACGTTTGTTCCAGGACAGGAAGATCAGCTGCCTGCGTGTTCTCAAGTCTATCGATGAAGTTTCACTTGTGAAATTGTCATCATTGCTTTGACAGTTTAGCTAGTTCCAAATTGTGACATAAAGCGAATATCGGTGGAGTTTACTGAGGAAAGCAGAAGCACTTACACGGGTATGTGAGAGTTTATTAACTCTTGAAATCACACTGTTTTTAAAGCTGTCTAATACAAATGTTGTTTTGTTTGACACCCTTAAACACAATTGTAAGTGTCAGATGAGACCTGAAAGTCACATGTCCTGCACTCACACGTCAAATTGTGTAGATACTGTAATTTGCCGTATATTTTTCATTCAATTTATCAATTCTTAAATTACATTTTATTATTCATTGGGGCCATAACAAATTACACATACATCAAGACAGAGAAGCATTGACACATATTGTATGTGTGAAACGGAACGTGTACCATGAGTAACTAGATCTTTTGTTTAAACGGCTGGTTGAGTAGATTGAATACTTATACAGTAGCTTACCTGCTCTCTGGAGCTCAAGAATGAAAATTAGATTAAGGTTATTATGAGCAAATAATTGTTTCCCTTCCTATTTACTGGTAATTTTGCACTTTATATAATAGAAAATAAGTGATTTATCAACAGCAGGGGTTATAAATGAGCAACATATCCAATCTTACTATCTGCCCTATTGAGTTTAGGTGAGTTTAACTTCTACATCCCTGACTTGATTAATCCATGATATTACAGCTCAGGGTATACACACACACTCACCCCTCACCTACCACACACACCCCCCAAGCCTCGTAGCCTCCTCACACACAGATCGACAAACACACACCCACCCACACACACACACCCACACACACACTGCTTGCAATGCTCATATCTGCAGAGACCCAGATAGATGCTGTGTGTCCTCTGAACATCCTGATCTCATCTCCTGGCAATGTGATTGACAGCTCCGACAGCTGGGCTCCATCCGCTCTGCAGACATGTGGACAAACACACACACACACACACACACACACACACACACACACACACACACACATACACCCACACACACTCACACACACTCACACACACACACACACATACACCCACACACACTCACACAGCAGCCTAACAGCAGCAGAGAGATGAAGGAGTAGGAGTTAGGGGAGGAGAGATGGCAGGGAGAGGGGAGGGTGAAGGAGAGGGGAGGAGAATATTTCACAGATTGATGAGGAGATACTGTTCGGGGGGAGATTGACTGATAAATGTAGATTTAAACATAGAAGTGGGCATGTAAGGGTAAAAAAGATAAACTTGAGGGGAAATGGTAGGAGTCCTGGGAGAGGAGAGCCTGAGTGGGCAGTGCGCTACAAACATATGAAAGGATAACTATCCTCTCAACACATGTGCAGCAGCAGGCCACGGCAATACACATGCGCATATTTAAACATTCCCTCAGATATACTCTTTGAAGAGCAATGAAATGATTGAAACGCACATTGTAGAAGCCTGAAGCACCGGATCAAGTGCCTTGGGGGAATGCTGGAGGTATACTGAGCCAGGTAGTGGTGTTTTGTCACACACTAAGAGACACACCGGGTACTCATCAGCGCACTAGAAGCAGCTAGCTGGCTCATCTGCACATATTCATGTGTCAGTTAGCAATCACGCAGCATGGCCTTGTTTTCTTTGACTGCTCAGGCTTGTCAGAAACACTCAGGCTAACATGCATCACTCACTTCCCTGACATCCATCTTTGCGTGTGTGTGCGTGTGTGAGAGCGTGTGTGGTCAACAAGTATATGTGTGTATGACCTATCTCCATCTCTGCCTCGGGACTGACAGCCAGCCCATCATTAACCTCCCTGCAAGACTCCATGACATGTCTACTTCCTGCGGCAGACATTTTCTCTCAGCCCGTGAGCACCGGCCTATATATAAACCGTGATGAGGACGGGCGATAAGGTGCTGTAGATGGAGGACAGGTTGCTAACGTCACAGTGGCCTGGCAAATTACCCTTTAAATGTGCATCAGTAATCGTGTCAATGAATAAAACAACTTCAACGGGAGGAAAAAAAGGCTGTTGAGATAAAGACCTTATGAGGGTGATGTATCGAGTGATGTTTTGCTCAACGCCACAGATAGATATTGTCACTTGACAAAAAAGCAGTGAGTTGAACTCAGGGCTCGCTCTGAGAGAGGATTCTTGGGCTAAGACCATCGACTTGTAGCTGGATATAGTGTGGAGGCTGTGATAAGACTCGAACACAGCAGGAGGGCATAATCCAAAACCACCTAACTCCTCAGATGCTGAGCTGCACAACATCATGGAGATGATTAAGCAAGATTCCTCAAAGATAAATGTTTTCGCAAGAGATTATGCCCTGCTGGCGCATAGCAGAGAAGTTTGCTCGCTGGCTTAGAGAGCTCCTAAAATATATGATCAGCGAATGAGATCATGCATCCTCATGTGCAAGAATTTGTCATAATTGAAATGATTGCTGATGGCGTACAGTAGGAGACGAGGAGGAGTGAACTCCGAGTCATAAGAATGTCACTTTTGGTCTTCAAACATTCAACAAAAATCTTTATCCCCTTTTATCCTGTGCTCAAATCTGTTGTTTTTCAAACCTAATCTAAAAAATGTCCTGTGTTGTCTTTCAGTTTAGACTGTCTGTGTTTTTGTGCCAAGCGAAATTAAGGGCAGAAACAAATAATGTGCCAGACAACAATGTTTTTTTTTCTCTTCATGTACTGTGAGACATTTCCACATACACTGAAGTATAGCGGAGGCCCATCACACTTCATTTCCTCCCAGACTCCGTCTTGTTTACTGCTGTTTCTGTTGCCGAATCAACATCACGGCCGCCTGAGATAACACACTGCAGTGTCAAGATTATGTCCTCAAGTGTAATTTTACAGAGCCTGCCCGCTGCACTGACCAAGCGCAGCTGTGAAGCTGGACAGCGTGTGTGTGTGTGTGTGTGTGTGTGTGTGTGTGTCTGTGTGTGTGTATGAATGTCGATCTCCCCATGTGGGGACCAGAGCTCTATTATAGCAAAGGGTACTCTCTATTACCTGTCAGTAGAAACAGAAAAGAGCATTACTGCATGAAGACTTGATTGTTTCCTGGCAGCAATCCATATGTCTGACCAGAGGCACATCCTCATACTGTAGAGACAGGCAGCCAAGGTTCCTATCCAATGAGTTTTTACTGTTAAATAGTCAGCTATTCAGTTTGCAGCACTTTCCCTGGGCTGGATAAGGGTATCATTCTTAATGTAGGCCTGTTAAAGGGTTAATTAAGAGTGACTATAGCTTTTGCATCTATTCACAAGTGCAGGTGTGCCGCATTTTGCCCCAACAGCAAAGAAAAGTAACTAAGTACATTTACTCAAGTAGAATTTTGAGGTGCCTGTACTTCACTTTAAAAATTCCATTTTATTTTTTTCATATTTCTACTCCACTACATCTTCCAAACCTACTGTAACTTCTTAAACTTGACCTCACTTAACTTAAATAACAGATGGTTTCATTTAACTAAATAAAGAGGTGCACTTAACTGTCAATACAAACAATATTTCACCAAAAAAAAAGATTTGAGAAAAGTCCAAAACATTAATGCACATTTGTGGAGCAGAGCTTTTTTATTCCTTCTTCTTTACCTCGTTAATGTGGTGATGTGGTATGTTTACATTATTGTACTGGTACTTTTACATAGAGTGAAGGATCTGAGTACTTCTTCTACCATTGTGTCCCACACAATACCATTGTGTGGTAAGACACGTTTATTTATGTATTCCGCTGGATTTACTGAGGTCACACAATTTGAGATGGTCAAATGAAGAAGAACAGATCAGATAGAAATAGTGAAGAGGAAAATTACCCGAGCTGCAGGCAAGGTTTTGATAAAGAAACATGACTTTGCAGTAAAATGGTGCAGAAATCTCTACAAGTGAATATGAGAGAGAGGAGACAGAGCATACGTTTTGTCGGTTCTGCGCTCCTTTATCTATTAACACGTATGATCTTTCTACACGGAGGCAGGATTATTCCCATGCATGCTATAACGCACACTTCTTTTCAAAGCATTATTTAGAGCCAGTGAAGGCTGCTTGGAGAAGTAGAGGTGCTGTAACTACCAGATATCCACAATGAGAGATCTGTGAATGTGCGTGTGAGTGGACAGTAGACAGCCAGAGTACGTCTTGGTGAGCTTCCTGCATGTATATGTGTGTGTGTGTGTGTGTGTGTGTGTGTGTGTGTGTGTGTGTGTGTGTGTGTCTGTCTGTTTGTGCGGGTTTTTGTGTGTTTGCTGCGTATATTTGTGTTTGCCTCCATGTGAGCCCTAAATGCCAGATCCTCAGACTTAATAGGCCCCCATTAAGAAATTATCTCTGGTGCTTTTGTGCCTTTCCACAGAAAAACCTAACTACCAATTAAGTGGTTGTGTGCCTAGATGGCCCATTTGCTTGGTTGTTGGTAATTATGGGTTTTTGCAGTGTTTCTCGCTTCTCAAGCCGGCCCTTCTCCTTTTGATTAGGCTTCTCAAGAGTGTTACAATCCACAAACTCCGTCACTCTTCCAGAAATTAGCTGTCATTTCAACCATATGCATTTTTCATCATGCCCCCAGAGAAAAGAAACCACAGTTGAACCACAGAGCGAGAACAAAAAGAACAAGCATTCCTGTTCATGTAAATATTCCTGAAAGTTTCGCTGATGCACTTTAGATGTTTTTGCAAATTTGACCGTGTCTTTTAGACAAACATTTATGCAAGCAGACATACCATAAGTATTAAATACAAACTGTTGTTTGTTTCCCTGGCAAAAGCAAATGCTGAATATTCTAGTGCAATTCTAGGCCTCTATGTCTTTCACATAAGAAATGTTTTGATTTTTTTGTCATTTTTTTGTGACAGGAATGTAACATTGCACAGGATTTGACAGTAATCAGTGTGTTATTCTACTTCAGCACCATTTTTGAGTTTTCCACATTGAAAATCGTAATTAATTAATTACATAGAATTACTGAAAAGTGTCTCAGTGATGCTGGTGCAGGTAAATAACAGAGCAGATATTGTATAGTACATGATGGAACACATTACAAAGGCAGCATTTAAGTTGTAATGCAAATACATAGAATACTTTTTTCTTTTTTTAAACAGAATTGTTTTTGCAATATCTTTATTAAAAATGTAATTACAAAAATATAAAAAACTGTTCAGCTGATTGAAGGTTGCATGTTATTCATCATCATGGGAAAACAATCTATGAAGAGATGCAGCAGTGATTCACAAAAGTACCATCAAAGTTCTATTAAGTCTGATAAAATAGTTAATTCCAGTTATTTTAAAATTATTTTCCATATCCTTTGAAAAATATTATCTCCAAAATGACAACTTTTCACAAGCTTGAAAAATATAGTGTTGTCAGCTTTGTGACAATGTGTTTTTCCAATAGGTTTTGAAATGTTTTATATGCAAACAAAGTAGGAGAATTTTCCTAACACCAAATGTAGAGATACATGTTTTTCCCTGGTGTGCAGTATGGTTGCAAATGTAGACAAATGTGGCAGCCGTGTACTGTTACTGTCACAAAAGGGACATGTTGGGAATATTTAAGAGATTAATTAAAAATTGGGCATTTTTCCCTTTTTTTAACCAAAAAGTAAAATTTCAATCACGTTAAACAATCTGCAGATTTGTGTAAATATTCAGAATAAATGTGAATATTGTTCCATGAAAAGTATGCAAAGACTGCAAGTTTGCATTTTTAGACGAAACCCAGTTGAAATCAGCTGACAGGCATCACTTATTCATGTAGCTTCATGCTGAGAATTTGTTTCTCCCCGTGTGGTTCTTATCGCTGCGCTTTGTCTACAGCCGCCTGTCAAGGTCAATAATTGTAATTCAGGCTATTCATGCTCATCTCCAACGTGGACGCCTTTCATGTGGGTACAAGGAGCTGTTTTGAAGCCAGGGAGATGGAGACAGGAGGAGGTGGGGGAAGGTCAATTGATTAGGAAGATACTTTTGCTGATTAGAGCCATCACTCAGTGTCACAATTATCAGTGTCATCAGCTCGGCTGCAACGAATTTTTGTTGCATCCCGGGACAGACTAACGCCCTCTGCATGCCTGTGTGTGTGTATGCAGTCTCCCCACGCTATCTCACACGCTCCCAATTACTCTACCTGATTGGATATATGCAAATTGGACCAAAATTAAAAGCCACCTGCAAGGGGACCCCTCGTGGGACAGTTTTGTACACATGCACACACACTCGCGCATACATACACACACACACGCACATACACACCCACACACCCATACAGTACGTTTCACAGTGTGATTTCTTCAGCTTTAACCTTCAACTGTCCCATTTGTAGGTAAGAATGTCTGTTCTCATTCCTATTAATCAAAGATGTATTGTAGTTGGCAAAATATGGGCGTAACATTTACAAAGCTATGATCATACAGACACAAACAAAGAAGAATCTATTTGTTTCAGTGTTCTGCGGTGCCCTTTGCAGAGTGTCTTTTGAAGGATATTCCTTTTCTTCATTCCTTTCATGATATGCCCTCTCTCCCCATGTATCTTTCTAATCCTATACTATATCTATGCATCTGTCCTCTCTTCTCAGTGGTCAGAGGATCCAGTTGTGCTACAAATGACCACTGCCCCACTGTGACCAGCAGGCACTTCTTCTCTCCTCTCGTCACCATTCTTCTCCTGTTATCTACCCTCATCTTCCCAAGCGTTCAGCTTTCTGTCTCTATTTCAGAAAAGACACTTTCTCTTCTCTTTTCTTTTCTTTTCTTTTCTTCTCTTCTCTTCTCTTCTCTGCCTCACCTCACTTTGCCTCCAGAGAATTGGCAGGGGGAGAAATCTCTTCTCTCTCCCGTAGGCAACCCCAGTAAATCTCTCTAAGCTCTGCCTCCCCTGCCATACCTTTAGATTGAAGGCCACCTCCAAAGGTCACTGAGCAGAACTGATCCTCTGTATTCTCTTTATCCCGAAAGGCTGGATGAGACTGGAGAAGAGGGGTGGCCTGGGGCAGTGAGGAAGAGAGAAAAGCAGAGGGAGGGATGAGGAAAAAAAGGAAGTGGGCAAGGAGTGTAGGTGTGGTTAGGGCATGGAGGTGGGGGTGGGGAGCAGGGGAAGACTGTTGGACAGTGAGCCGAGCCGAGGAGAAGGTTTGGCATATAGCCTGAGGTTAAGAAGAAGGCATGGGGCATAGATGTGGAAGGCAGAATGCAAGTAGTGCAGCAGGAAATTAGAGCAAAAGCAATTCCAAAGATATATACCAGACTATATACCACAACTTTCCAAATTCAATCTGCCAGAAATTAGTGAGTACCTGCTATAAATCCATTCTTATCTCCGGCGGGCAACAAAAAAATTTGTATCGGAGCAAAAGAAAAAAAGTCGAAGAATTAATACAAAGACTGGCGAGGGGCGCCACAAGTGCAGCTGTGCTTACCAAATATTGCTCCCAGTCCTGCAATTTCCTTTGAATACTGTGCTAAATGTAAATACAAAAAACCACAGAGACACACATGAGTGCAGTGACAGCATGGTAGCCCAGATCCAGCATGGTACACAGTAGTAGTGTTATGTGTGTATATATGTATATATATTTCTGGTGATGTGCGACATGTCAGCTGTTAAACGGCTGTTCCTGCATTTCTGTCGGTACTAAACAGCTCAGACAGAGAGACAACGAGAAACAGGGGAGGAGGAGGAGGAGGAGGAGGAGAGAGAACCCAGAGTTGAAGGCAGTAATAGCTCAGGCCTATAGAAAGGGAGAATAGTCCTCTCAGAGTGAGAAGGCTGATATTTTCCTCTCTTGGGAACCTAAAGCCTTTTGGATTATGTTCTCTGGTTATGGCACTTATTATGTTTGCTGACAGCTAACTGTTTGCCAGACATCCTCTGGTCTATAGATTGCGTCTTAATATAAGGTTGGACCTGGTGTTTGCGGGGGGGTGTATTGCTGTGTCTGTGCACTGTATCAGTTGGACAAAGTATTCACATCGATAAGTACTAATAAAACCGTATGAAAATACTAAAGTAAAAGTATTGCATTCATAATCCCTCTTAAGCATTAATTCACAAGTATTACATTGGACAATACATTTCCCTACTGTATATTACAGTTTTGACAATCCTGATGCATTAATGCATCAGTAGCATTTTATTGTTGTAGCTGGTCAAGCTAGTTTGAACTACTCAGTTTACAGTCACATTGTGTATTCCAGTGGTTCCCAAACTACGAGCCGGGCATCCACCAAAGGGTCACAATATAAGTCTAGCGGGTCATGGGATAATTAATGGGAGAGGAAAGCAGAAACATCTAAATTCTGCTACATAGATTTGTATTTGTTTTTCTGACTTTAATCTGATCTCGGCTTTTTGTGAATTGTTGAATATTTTTGCCTCTTTTGGCCAGAAACAGTTATTGGAATGAAACCATATAAGAATTTGGTGGAAATGCTGTCAACATATTAGTAATGCCGGGGTCGACCGACAATCCACATGCCCTGCGGGTTTGGGTCAGCTTACTAGAAAATATTGCAGGGTCGGACATGCGGGTCAAAAAATTACAAAACAGCATTCTGAGTTAGTTATTAATAATTTACAGAAACATTGCGTGAAATAGTCCACCTTCCCCCTCAAACAGTGAGAATTGGCTCTCATGGGTTGGAGCGATGTGACCCCACACATCACTGCAGCTCACCGACACAAAAAAGGTTATTTAATCCTCAACTATTGTATTGAATCATCACATCACAGTTTTTAAATGCAAAATCTTAACCTGAAAGCAGTCAAATGTATGTGGTGGAGTAAAAAGTACGATAACTCCCTTTGAAATGTAGTAGAGGTGTGTGAAGTAGCATAACATGAAAATACTTCAATTGTACCATAGTAAATGTACTTGAGTAAATGTACTTAACTTTCCAGCATATGTCAGCCTATGTATGCTGCTTTTTCCTCTGCATTCACGCTGCTGATACAGGCTAACGATGTCAGCTATTGCATCCACGCTCCCATACATCTCTGTCTAGTCCTATTCACTGTCTCCCCATTTATGTGCCATCTTGCCTATGTAATTTCTCTCAGTAATGAAAGTTCCTCTGCCCATCAGTGGCTGAAAATGATACTGGAAATATTAATAAGGGGCCCTTTTTAACCAAATTACATTCTATCAGAGCCAAGATTAAATTAGCAACCGCCAAGGTGTGTAGGAACAAAGCTAATGGAATAGGATGACAGCATCCGTCAATCAACAAACGATTTAGGTTTTCCCATCCGACCTTGTCCCACCCACTCTTATCAATCTCACACATACACACAAATGTGATGTAATTTGTGAGAGGATGTTAAATCTGCCTCCTGCATAATGCAGCTACTGATACAGCTACTATAACAATGTGCAAGTTGGATGTTAACCCCCTCCCAGAGAAAGAAATCATGTGAGCCTACAAGTTCAGACACAACTTCTTATTGTAAATCATGTATGTAATGCCATGACTGACTTGTGACGTTATGTTTCAATGCAAGGCTCAGGATTGCCTCAGACGGTGTCACTAAACACATTTTCCTCCTGGGGCATATCTCTGAAAAACCCACGCACACTGTGACCATTATACTGCAGACACCGACTTCAATGAAGTACACTAAATAGGGTTCGCAACACGTTTGTGCAGCCAGAGTCATTCAGAAACAGGTTCATAAGAGATAAAGCGAGTGTGTGTGTATGTGTGTGTTTGTATTCCCGTGGAGAGACGGTCTGCAGGTTGTGGGATGAAGGTATATCTAGTGATACTGATAAGAAATATATATTGTAATGGCAAGAAAAATGAATTGGGCTGACTGGTTCATCAGAGCTGCGGTTCCCTCTAAAAAATTCCATTTGATAGAGACTCTTTATCTTCCACTGTATGTGTCTATGTGCTGGTTTGATCCCAGTTATCCTTTCTTTCCCTCGCTCTCTTTCATTTCTGTGTCTTTGCCTCTCTAATATATCCTTCTTTTTCTTTCTCTTTTTCTCACTCAGGCACATAAACACACATACACATTCTTTTTGTCTCCCCAGGTGTGCACTGGTCCAGGTGTATGTCTTCGTGGGAGCTCATCACTGCTCTAATGAGAATGATCACCGCTCATCTGTCTTCATCCACATCCAACAGAGAGCACCTGCTACTATCTGTGTGTGAGTGTGTGTCTGAGTATGTGTGTGCATTTGTAGATTAGTTTTTGTGTTTATATCTATATAATAGTGACTGCATATGAAGGTAATATGCAGTGTGTATGTTAGTTATGTGGGCAACTCAGGTGATCAGTACATGAGTCGCACTTGCATGCAGTAAATAGGCTTCAGACTTTCAGCACCTCTGCTACTGACATCTGATTTAACTTTGACTAGTTGATAATGACTTATGAACAAGAGTCTTTGTTTGAGAGTCTTTGAAAATTGCTAAGTCACTGGGAACTTCTCCGCGGGAGTGAAGTTGTTTTGGTTTAACCCTCCAACAGCACTCCTTTGTCATTTGCATCTGTCAGCTGAAGGGGTTTGGTGTCAAATAAATTCAGTGAATGAAACAAATCACAGCAAGCTGTGTCAGTCACTGAATGCAGAATAGTTACAGACTATGAAAAACACCCAATCAACTCTTCCTTACTTTTCAGGTCTCCTGAATACTTTCAGCCATGTTGGCTTTTTTGTTAATATTAGTGGCAGATCTGAGATAAACCCACTTTATGCTACCTGCCCAGCACCAAAAAATAGATGTACAGTTTGCAGCTCGCTGGTGAACATAATGAAGAATGTAGCAGCTAAAAAGTCATATATTTTCAGCCAGGAGTTGGTGGAGACCAAACCAGAGCTAAAAAAGAGTAAGAGTAAATATTGGACAAATAAATGCTAATGTTGTTCCATGTCTGCTAGATTTTTAAATAAGCAAATGTTAGCTAACGTGTTTAACATAACATCTTGGAGTGATAATATTTCAGTGATAGAGTGATAGCTTGTTTTTGCCACTTTAGAGTCTTGTAAATGAAAAAACAACCATATTGTTGTTGAATCTGCACCTTTGTGGAGACTAAACATGCACATTTGTGAGTCAAGGCCTACATCCTGTTGTGCGTGTTTGGCAAGAGAAGAACAATAATTGCACGCCTCTGTTGTGATGTAACGTACACAATGGAGACTGCGGTATGAACTGCAGCAGTGTGAGATCCAACCCCTTTGAACAATCGAAACAATGAGAATTGCCACCACAAGAAAATAAATGCACATTGAAAAACTGGTGCTGACACAACTGGGAGATTGTTGTTATTGTCTGGTATGTTCATATGTGTTTATGGTTGATGTTGAATGTCTCCACCTACCAGTTGTCTCTGACTTCCAGAGGTGTCATCAGGTCAAGTTGTTATTCTCTTTACCTTTCCGAGGCTTTGATCCTTCTGTAATATGGCATGCTTTGACTTCATCTTGAAGAATCCTGAGTGTGCATGTGTGTGTATGTGTGTGTGTGTAATTCATCGATTACGACTGTGAGAATCACATCTACTTTCTACCTTCAATCGAGAAGCCTTGTTGGACTTCCTTCCTTTTAATTTTTTTTGCACTTGAAAATATGTTTACTTAAAATCGAGCCAAGAGAAAAGCAAAACAACAGAGATTGTATTTACCCCCCAAAGGCCACGTCAATTGGCTATTGTCAAAGTCTAAGTAGATTTTATGTAAAACTCGCAATCCATGCTGTTACTATTGACCAAACGACAAAATGCTTGTTCATTTTTTTCTCAATCCAATTAGTTTTCTTGTGGCTTTCTGACAGCTCGTTTATATCTGTGAGTGAGTGCCCAGTCCTGAATTGGTAATTGTGCAGTTAGTGTGTGCCTACCATTGTGTGGAGAATCTTGTTACCTGAGTTTGTATGGGAATACAAACTGAATTGATTTAGATCTGAGATTAATAGGGGAACATTGTGATGGGCTATTGATTGCTTTCTATGATCAAATGAAATCAAAGCTGGAGCATGCAGCACACAGAGCCGGAGTCTCCGATTGTATTCTCTACTTTGTGCTCCATTTAAACCGCTGATTTGTTGAAAGCGCACATTTCTTTCTAGTTGCAGGTTCTTAAACAGATGTCATTGTTATACACGTAAAAAAAATGTGTTATACTAAGCTTTATTGAGAACAAACTTAGACTGCTGTGTATGTATTACATCTGGTGTTGCAGGCTGCATTTATATGCTTCTGAAAGCTTTAATTTCTACTTATAGCCTATGCTGTGTAAATAATATATCACATCATGAAAAATTTATTCCTCTGGAGTTTCACACTAGGAACTCACTTTTGTCTGGATCTCAAATCAGTGCCAACAATTTGCAGGTAATAGCGCGTCTTGCACTTTTCAGTTTTCGCTAACAGCCCGTTGATAAATCAGCATCGACAACAGAAAGTGACGGCTTGATCTTCATTCAAAAGGTTGTTTTCCCTCGGTTTGTCAACACGCCGTCTCGCTGTTCAGTCAGTTGGTTCTCCAGGTGTACAATGCCTGCTTGACACTGAGACATGAGTGGCGGTGACAGTGATGGAGGGAAAAGGTCAAATATGACACCGTGGTTATGGAGTGGGAACACAACGAGCACTTTGACATTTTTGGCCAAAGTTTGTGCACTCCATTTTAATCATAAGGTGAGATGAAATCATGGTGATCATGGTGCTCAAGCCTCCCAGGTGGTAGATTTAATGAGCCGACACAGAAACTCTGCATCATAACTTGAGCAAATATCCCCAAAAGAACACTTGCTGAGAAAAGTTAGTAATGCTAGTAGAGGTTGCACACAAAGTACCCTGCTTTGGGAAGGATATAAAGAGTGAAGGATTTAGTGTTTTGCCTGGAGCGAGTAGCCATCTTGGCTTCACCTAAAGGTCAGAATGTACAGTATAAGCCATACATACATTTCATTTTGCCTCACTACACACTACTGGCAATAATAATCACATTCCAGAGGGATGTTTAAGTTAATCTTCCAACTAATGACTGTTAAGTACTCAGCAGGCTATGGAGGAAATTATAATTTGTATTACTTAATTCATACATTCTGCTGGCTGCCAGAGTGAGCTGACCCTTAAGGCTGATGATGTTGTTCAGCCTCCAGCTGCTAGGTCAGTGGGGTTGTGTTTCCCTGTCCAGCTCTGAGTCTGCCAAGTAGGGTGACATAAGCCACCCTTGGCCTCTGTCTCCCACAGTGCCAATTCTAGGTCCAGGAGAAGCCATTAAAGAAGCAATTAACAGCCCCAATTAAAGAATGATGAAGCAGAGGAGAGGGTTTACATAGTGTAAAGTGACTAAAGGGCTTTAGCTCTGGCTCTTTAGATGTCAGTGGCTGTGGGTGGTGAAACTGTAAATCATCCACTAGAAATTCGTGTTGTTGGTTGGTTTGTCTCCCCACGATTGTCTCCATTTAGAGAAATCATACTCAAAAGAAAGTCATGAAATTTTGAACTTGCTGAAAATTACACCATACATATCATTCCATGCAAATCAGGAGCCAGAACCTTTCCAATCAAGAACAGGAGATTGCTTTGTATCATTTTAGTCAGCTGTCAAAGAAAGAAAAACCCACAGTTTTGATGTTTGGGTTTCATAATTGAGGCAGCAAGTTGGTGTGTGCTTAAAGGCCTCTGCCAATAGCCTTTGACGTGAACAGAATGCAAAAGAAACCTGAAAACCCTGAGATGAAAGCGTTGCTTATACATCTCTTGATCTTGCTTACCTCATCTTTCTTTTACCTTTTGCCATCGTTTCCTCACCAGCAGATTGCAGGCCAGCTAATGGTACCTTTACTGCTTCAAAGGGCCTTTTCACTTGATAAGGACAGCGTGGAGGCTGTGTGTAGCTGGGAGCACACACACTGAGCTAAGCTTGTTATGGTAACCCTGCTCTAGACCAGTGTCCTCATTAGATCCAATACCCTTAGGGTCTTTGTGTGTGTGTATGTACAGAGTCATGTCACGTACAGGACCTGACAGGATATGTGCATGACTGTGAGTGTGTGTGTTTGTGGGTTTTTAACTTCATCACACCAGCCGCTGGGCAGGCCACTGATCCTCTCCAAGAACGATAAATACAGCCGTACTGCGAGGCTAATGAAGACGGATAGAAAAAGAACAAGAGCAAGAAAAAGACAGAGGAAAAGATGAAAGGGGAAATATAAGTACTCTTCTATTGCGCTGCGGGTTAGAATGCAATTGTCCCCCCCTCCCCCCCTTGATTATAAGGTATCTAAGGTAGAGCAAACAAACTTACCCCAAGGCCAAACTCCCACTGAGTCTTTGACTCTCCTTATGTAATACAATATAAGGGTGACTGATGGAATTAGTCTGGGATTGTTTTTGTGTAAGATAGGAAGTGAGAGCATAAACATAGGGGGGTGTTGGCAAGGATGTCCACGGTGGGGTGGGGGAGGGGAGGGGTGGGGGAGGTTGCTCCCTCCTGGATGAAAGCGCCAAAGACAGGCATGCACACAGGCATGCGGAGGAAAGCAAGGACGATTGTGCCGCACTGGCAGTCGTCCTCATTACCGTCCACAGGCAGGACTGGAGTGGCCTATTAGACAACTATTACAGCTGCTGATGAGAATCTGTACAGTAACACTGACAAAAACAAGATGGAGAGATCTGGGAACCATGCCGAGGCCACAGTTCCAGAGCCTTGAGGGAATGGGTGAGATGAGGCTCTCCGCCCTGATCGCCAAATTCCTCGGCTGGGTCAGGGTGCCTAAGTAGCGTCCGTGTGTCAGCGTGCCATCTCTGGTTCCCCCTGGAGCTAAGATGTGTTCACCTAATTAAAACCTCTCTTCCCTCCTACCCTCCGGGAGACATGGTAAGAGGAATGTAGTGACAGAGATGGTGAGGTAGGGAGAGTAAGGAGGGAACAGGCGAGTGCACGAGTCACAGAGACAGAGGCCGGGCATACAGGGAAAGAATGGAGGGAAGGAATGGAACATAGAAAATATCACCTGTACAAATTTATAAAATTATGTTTACAGCTGTCACAGCAGGTGAAAGATTTCATGTCAATTGATTGAGAAATAGTTCAAAAGAAAGAATAGTTAATAGTCAGGAAGGAAATACTTCCTGGCTAGGCTAGCAGGGTTCCCTTGTTTCCAGGCTTTGTGCTAAGCTAAGCTAACTGGCTGCTAGTGTTAGCTTCAACTCTCAACAAGAAAGCAAATAAGCGTACTTCCCAAAATATCGACATATAGTTTTTATAAATCAGTTTTTCATTTAATTTCCATCACTTTCAAATGACTCTATATTCAGTGATATTGATTTGACACAAATTCTATAACAATTTGAACTATTTTCAAGGTGCAGTGGTAGTCAGTCCAAAAATCTATGCTCCTTTCTCTAAAGGATAAACTATTTTTGAAAGAAAAAACATTTCTGCATTGATTTTTCTGACCCAACCAGATTTTGGTGAAAAGAGTTTTAGAGCTTGAAAGAAAAGACTGTGTAGTTGGAGGCTAGTAGATCACTTATTTTGAAGATGGAAGCTGCAGCACTAATGGAGAAGACAGATAGGATGGATGCGCAATTTGGGACACTTTTGAGTATGTGTCCTAAAATACTGTACAATTGATAATAAAGTACTTGGAATCCATCTACTGCTGTATGTTATCTACAACCTGATAGCCATTAGTAGGAAGTACTACGCTACATTTATCCTCCCAAGGCTCTGCTATGAATTATCATCATCTTTTTCAGGTGTAGCATGTGAAATTTTATGAAATTCTCACTGATGTGAGGGATTTGTCTGAAAGTGATGATAGTTGATAACAGTTTAATATGTTCTCAGGTTAGTTTTCATCAAATAATTTCCTAAATCCATTGATAACATCAATCTTTGTACATTCCCGTTCACTGAAATCTGCTTAAAGTATGTTTTTCCATACTGGTAGCAATTGGAGGTGGGCTTTGACATACAGAAAATACCACTGGTGGGATTTGACTGGTTGTCCGGACAGGTTGCCATGGTGAAGGCAGTGATTAAAGCTATTAAAGCTGCAGGCGTAGGGTTAAATGGGAGCTCTGACTGCTCCTGCTGTCACAAATTAAACAGAAAGGGAGAGAAAAAGAGAGCAGAAAAGAATGGGAAACGCATGAAAAGATGGAAATAGAAGAAAAAATGCACAGAGAAAAACCAGCAGAAAAAAAAAAACTCAAGTGTGGGTGAGCAAAATGTGATTAGTTGTGCTAAAAGCAAGGCAGGATCCTACGTAGCTCTTAATTGATTTCTTTTTACTGCAGATGAAATAAAAGGTTACGGTGTTCCACAATAACCTTCCTATCTAAGCCCAGACAGGGGGCTTTATCACACAGTAAAAGACAGAGGGCTCGTTCATCATAGCAGCCTGATGTGTACCACAAGAGCTTATGGTGTAAAACAAGTGTGTGTGTGTGCAAATGCAGGTACATGAGAGAGAGAGAGAGAGAGAGAGAGAGAGAGAGAGATCTGTCTGTTTTGTTGTTCATGTTATAATCTGGTGTTTCAGCAGAGTAACATGATAATTGAACCTCGTGCAGGCTTAGCCGTCTGGGAAACCGGCATCCAAGGCAGCCCTCTCTTAATCAGGATGTCATTCCGCCTCTTCGCTTCACAATGATCAATACAAAGACAATCACACTGTAATCATTTGGTATAATGCTGCTAACAAACAGGCGTCCAGGTGAAATTGGAGCGGAGATCCACTACATCATGACACAGTGACCCAGTGCAAAGTGACAGCTGACACAATCCCATATGAGAAATGACCATAATTGTGAAATTTAGAATTAAACTTACTGACAATATTTGGAGGATTACAGTACCCACGCTGAACTGGATTATGCAACAGTACCATGACATGGATGTTTTATTTTCTCCCCCTATAGTAGCAACTTCAGTGCAGAATGGTGTCATATGTATTTTCTATCAAGGGAATGGAAGTAAAGCTCTGTCCCCTGTAGGCAATGCTCGTGAAAACTAGTGAAGTGTTTTGTTGCCCCCATTGTATCAACCTGCACCTCTCTGATCCAAGATGGACCAGGTGTAAAGAGACCTGCACAATGTTTGAGTGTGTGTTTGTCTGTGTGTGCGTGCGTTTGTGTGTGTGTGTGTGTGTGTGTGTGTGTGTGTGTGTGTGTGTGTGGGTGCGGCGGAGGGAGGGAGATGAGAAGTCTGCTGAGTGCAGGAGCTGTTGATTGTGTGTGAGAGCTTTGAGAAAGGGTGCAGAATGCATCTATCTGTATCATTCACTCTAAAAGCCTGGAGAGATGGAAAGGATGGATGGGAGGACAAGTAGAAGTCAATAAAGAGATGGTTGGAATGGAGAGAGAGGAGATGAGAGTAGTTCTATGTGAAGATGACTTAGAGTCATCCCAGGGAGGGAGGGAGGGAGGGAGGGAAGGAGAGAGATGAGCACAGCAGTGAAGGAGAGAAAGCCAGGTACCCAGGGATGGAATAAAGTGAGGAGAGGAGACTTTGGCAGGGCGAGAAACAGGAGTGATAAACAGTAATGTGGATCTAAGAAAGACAGAGAGAGGGAAAGTCAGGGATGGGGAAAAGAGATGAGAACACAGTAAGTGAGGAAAAGGCAAGGCTATACAGTTAAAGCTAATCATGATGGGGAATGGAAGGCCTAACAGAACAGTATCCTTTTGTCTCAAACAAAAACGCACATAGTTTCCATAACCAAAGACATTCTCTCATTCAAAACACCTCTTTACTGTGTGTGAGCGCTACACATCCATCCTCGGCCAAGAAACACATAAAAATCACCTTTCTCCTCCATTATGCTTCACTTTTGACTTTACTGAGCCTGATGGGCTTTTGTGGTTGCACAGTCCTCTGATAAACCAAGGTTACACTTCTGAATTTTTCCTCAACTACTTTGTTCCTCTGCCTATCACCTTGCATAGTTTCAGATCTTTGAGAGTTTTTTTCGTCTCACACTTCTGTGATTCATGTTTAACAATAAATGAATTTTCTCAAAAGAGGAATGAAAGGTTATATGCATAACGTGCACACACATACTGAAGAGAAGAAGTAGTTCCTGTAAGTCTGCGTAGTCCTGTCTAAATCATACGTACTGCATAAAGCCACTCCACACAGCGGTTGTTGAAATTTATAAGCTAGAACAAGCAGCCACCGGTCTCGCTTGTTATCTGTGATACAAACAGAAACAACAGCTCACAGGCGAAGCAAAAACATATTTTAGCCACTAAGCCAAGGAAAACCACCACAAACATTATCCATCTGCTAAAACGCATTTTAGGTTCATCCATCCAGAAAGGGCCTACAGATAGGTCAGAGGTCTGGGAGTAAATCCTCAAATTTGTGCTGTGCTAAATGGAGCATTATGCAATGTTTGGCGTAGCTAACTGAGGGCTTTTACTGAACATCTTGTCCTGTCGCTAATCCTGCCAACAGCAACCAGCCAGGGAGAGAAACAAACTCTGACCCTCAGTACATGCGCACTCTCATGGAGATGTGGGAATAGACACACATGCAGGCGCTGCCACATGCGCATGCACACACACACACACACACACACACACACACACACAGAACATGCTTCAATATATGCACAGTGTGATCATGATCAGTCATACACTGGCATGCATACATGCATGCAAACACACACACACACACACACAAACCTGATTCATTAAGAGCATTACATGGTTTTTATATTGCAAAACAAAATTGTTGAAAAACAAGTCTCAGCCCACAAATGCTGTTCCACTTGAGAACATCAATGTCATGTGTCCTCTGCTGCTGTGAAAACAAATGTTCAAGCTCACGCAACATCTGGAATTCCAGACTACAGTAGATTGTGACAAAAACAAATTACATTTTGGGCCCCTTTTCACTCATTTACATTTGTTCTGCTCCAAATTTAATAAAGCCCCAGAGAGTAAATAATACATTTTTATATACTGCATGATTTCTATTCATTAGAGTAAATCCCCATATTGAAAATAGCCTGGGATACTGGTGAGTTAATGGGTAATAAATCTATATTTAAGGTTATAGGAGAGCGGAAATCCAATTTGTGTCAGGGCTCTCCACCCGATCCCCACTTTTATCCCTATACGCGCCTGGCTGGAGGAGTAATCGGCTTTGTGTAATAAAATGATGATGATGACTTTATCTGACATTTGTAAAAGGAGGAGCCCCAGATTTCTGAAGGTCTGTATTATCAGCCTCTATCCAGTGAATTAATCCTCAGACAGTGAGTGAGACAGAGTGAAAATGTTGTTCTTGGGAGTAAACATAGGGGTTATATTGAGGTGAACAGGAGTGTGTTTGAAGAGAGTTTTGTGTTTGCTTTGTGTCTCATTTTCCTCACAGTGTGTACGTATGTGTGCGCACGCTTACATGCTCTTGCCATGTTCTCCGTGCTCCTGTTCCTTGCCTACCTCAACCGCAAAGTGGAAGAGGATGATTACATACCAACAGGTCAACCACTGTCTCCATGGAGATCCCCGAAGGAACATGAATACAAGAAATTTGCTCGCAATACCTCTCCATTACCTGCAGCAGGCTGTGAGAGAGGAGAGAGGAGAGAGGAGAGAGGGGATGGATGGCAGAAACAGAGAGACAATGAGATGTAACCAGCTAGCTGAGAAAATTGCCCCATAAAATAGCATTTTCAGATGAGTCTCAGCTGATCCAACCTAATGATCTGAAGAGCACACATCAAAGTCTTCCGCTTCAGCGGCTTCCAAACACATCAAATCTCAACCCATGACATGCATTCTCTTTTGCCCTAAATCCGCCGTTTTCTACGCTGGATTGCATGGTGTAGGGTTTCTCTTGTGCTTTCACAAGGGCCAGATTCAATTAATGTGGCTGTGAGTTAAGTGGGCCCTCAGGGGTTAAGGTCTGTCATGTCAGATGGATCTGTTTGTGTGGAGGAACAGGAGAATGCCACACTCCACTCGCCTCATGGAGGGGAAAGAGACGCCTCAGAGCTCATCTCAGTATTCCCCTCACAAGTCTATGTGGCTCAAAGGAATTTGATCTTAGAACCTTCAAGTCTCATATAAGGAGATCTCAGAACCTCCTTTTTCCTGTTGAGTTAAATATCCCAACCTGCTCTGAAGCTGCGAGTTAGAATTGCATATCCATATTCTGTTTAAGAGCTTTTCAGAGTGGCATGTTCGCTCAAAGGCCAGGGAATACTGTGCATACAGAGCGATGGTTGTGAATTATTTCTCATGGATGTAGCATGCATGTTCGTGTAAATCTGACTTGTGTTTATTATTTAAAGATGTAGTTATGGTTGGGGTGAATCCTTGTTGCTTTCATTATGCTGTTTTCACAGAGACTGTGTGTACCGTCTCTTGTAAATTAAATGGAGTGTGATCTAACAGCTACATTATCATCTAAGACCAGACTTAATTGATGAGTGCTTGACTGCAGGATTTCGGAGGTGACTTGTTTGTGAACCCTGCTGTATGACATGCAGATCCTCTTGCTCTCAAAACACCGCCAGCGGCAGCCATCTGAGTAAAAAGCCTGTCACACAGCGAGACACAGACACCAGTGAAATATCAAGGGGCAGACGCCCACATATTTTCTGTGGGATTTGGGGAGACGAGCACAGCCATCTTTGGAAAAAAAAAACAATTGTTTCCACCTGCTGCGCTGTGTATGATGTAGAGTTTCCAAACTAAATTGTGCACCTGGCCTCTCTGTATTTTATTATAGAATTACTTGTTCAGAAACACACTCTACCAGTACTCACCACCTTCTGTAGCAGTGTACTGTAGCAGTGGTATACATGTTCGATAGATGAATAGACAGTCAGATAAATAACTGCATATTGCAACAATTAAAATGATCCTATAATGGCATCAAGTGGAGTGGAAGGTTTGTCTTAAGAACCAAAAAATGTGCCTTTGTATTAACAATACATCAAATGACTGTGTGTAAAGGGAACAGAGTCATTTAAAGTGACAAACCCACTGAGATGTGTGACATAACTCTGCGTTCATCCTCAATTACACAGCCATTTAACATCCGCCATCTTTTTGTTTTGGCATTAGAGCCCACAACCTGTTGGTTCACTGTCACAGCAAAAATATATATACTTGAAACGCTCAAAATTACCAACCTTCACTTTATTTTGGCCATTTTTTACAATCCTGTGCTTTTTTCCACAGAAAGGTGCCTGCTCTGAGGTGAACCATGTAGGTTCAATCAGTAAAAATAGTAATTTTAGAATCAAAACAATCAATCATTTTTTTCAGCTGTTGAATAGGAGTTTGAAGTAGTGTCACACCACCCTCGCCCCCAAAGTAGCCAGACTGCACTTGCAGGGAGTGGGCTCTTCGCCTTTCCATCCCTCTGTGGGGATCCAGAGTTTGAGGCCCTGTAGATTAACATGTCAAGTAGGCACTGTTAAAGCTGAAGAGAATATTCCATAGCGTGGACAAGTTTCTCATTAATTGGTTAATTCAAGTGTGGGATATAAGAAGGATAATGGTATAGAGGGATGGTTCTAGCCTCATTAATGCTCTTCTTTGTGTCTATTTGACACAGTGACAGCTTAAGAATGGCTAATTCCAATTTGTGTCCATTCTCGCAGGTGAGTCTTAGGAAGGGGACTCATGGAGTCATGAAATGAAACAGGATACCCTTCCTTCAGTTGTGCTTCTCCACCATCTCTCTTTCTCTGCTCTCTACTCAGCATTTTATTCATGATTTTTCTGTCCATTTACTCTCCCCACTAGGGCAAATCAAGACAAGGCCACTCACTTATTGAATTAACAGCTATCGGGAAGCATTAGGCAGAGGTCCCCTGCCTGATTTTTCCACTCAATACTGTGGCAAATAGGGACAACACACAGAGACAGAGGCTACGGCTTGTGGTCCGCTTGGTTGGTCAAATCAAGCTGGTCAGGAAGCCAAGGGTGGGAGGATAGCCTCAGAAAAAAAGGTCAGGGCTGGAGATGTAATTGGACATGTAGCCCCCCATGGAGCTTCATCTCCGGGGTGGGCACAGTAAGAGAGCCAGGGAATGTCGCAGTAGCGTAGCAGCGCCCCGGAGAAAGGGCACAGATCTGGGCTGAGGACTGCTGCTAACATCTTATCACAGCCTGCTGTCCTCAGCCTGACTCACAGCCTCCAAGCCCGCCTCAGGACATAGTGAGGCAAGCTTAGCATGGCTGAACTAAGGACACATGCACACATAAAGACACACACACAAACACACCATGCTGGTACAGGGCAAGGCCTCATCTTTGGTAGAGTCTCATAAAGCCTTGTCACCATAGCAACTACTACCTCATTAGAAAGTCACTGGTGGTGGCCAGTGCCAATGCACTTTCCTTCTTTGTCTCTTTTATTCTGCCTTTATGTCTTTATTTATTTTTCTTTCTCCATAATTACGGTTCAAATTGTATTCTACCACGAATAGGTTTGTTACAAGTACAGAGCCAAAGCCATTGAGACCACTTATTCAGAGGGAAAATGAAAACGACATAAACATTATAACATCAAATGCTTTTATAATCATACTTTACATTAGTAAAAGCATGTTTACCGTACCTAACCTAACATGTCTTGTCACAAATCATTATGAATGCAGAACAGTGTGGAACATACTCACCAAAAACAGCCATTGTCTGCACCCTTCAATTTAAAAGATGTGTTCCATTTTCCATTCAAACTGGTTTCCTCTTAATAAAGCAATATTGGGCGATTTGCGGTGGGTTTCACACTGAGGCACGATGTTAGCGATAATGAAAGCATCATAAAAAAGGGGAGAAAATTGGACCTGATGACCTGTAAATGCATTTTTTTTTGACACTTCATTATCCAAGTGTTGCAATTGTGTGCCTTACCATCAGCAGAAGTACCACCAGCTAACAGAATTGGCTGTGGTGGGAAGCCGATGAGGGACCACCTCCCAGTTTCTTTTGTGATCCCACCACCAGGAGCCGCAAAAGTCAGAAATGTTCAAATCCTATACAAGGGGGCCTTAAAATACCTGCAGCACAAAAGTCTGCTTATATTTTACTGGCAACGGCACAGGACAGGTGTTAGAATTGCTTCCCTCAAAGTCAAACATCTCAGAACTCATCACTCCAAGACTAAATCATTTATTACACACAGTGACTTCAAATTGAATGGAGCACACACCATTTTGTGCGCTGTGCCTCGAGTACGTCTCCTTTAGAAAGTGTTTCTTGTCAGTTGTTTCCTAGATTTGCCCTAATGGGACATGTAAGACACCCGTATGGCTTTTTACTCCTGTGTACCGTATCTTCAGACATGGCATTAATGCCTCAGTGTACATATAGCGTAAATGCAATTTCCATAAACCTTACTTTGTCATCCCCGGGCATGGGTGTTTCACTTAGTTCTTGCTCTTTTATCTATTTATGCATCAAATCAAAAGGGACAGTGAGCCACATTTAGGGAGTGGAAAGTGTATCCTCAAGAATTTAATAAGAAAAGAGATCTTGATGGATTACAGACCTTCTCCACATCTGAGACATTTTCAGAATGATGAATCACAAAGGCCTTTCATTCTCCCTCTCTCTTTCTTTCTCTCTTTCTTTCTTTCTCCCTGACTCTCTTTCTCTCTCTCCCTCTTTCTCTGCTTCCTCTCCTTCCCATCTCATGAGCCTTGGCTTTCAATTGTAAGAGATTACAGGAGCATAGCCGGACTGTGGCCCGTCGAGGATCTTTTATTAATATTTATATGCATATGAAACAAGCCAATTCTAAGCTGTCGGTGAGCAGCTGAACCCTGAGGCCCCATTGTGTGTGTATATATATATGCAGGAATCAGTGTGTGTGGCGGTTGTGTGTCTGTGAATATACAGCGTGTGTGTGTGTGTGTGTGTGTGCGTCCTGTACAGTACCTGTGTTTGTGTGTGTGATCCATTTTGGCACCAACCGCTTAACCCTGCGCTGTCCCAGACCACCTGAGCCACCAGTTATGTATCAGAGACCCGAGTGGTGTTTCCCACCAGGATTTGATCGTTAGCAGGACTTCTGGCTCTCTGTCTTCAAGGTTAAACAGGACTCTGAGGGCGGGGGTGTGCAGCAGTGGGGGCTCCAAATCTGCAAACAAGTGTGGAGCCTGGCAGTCAAGGCTATCGAAGAGCTGATATCCCGCCGGTGGAAGGAGCAGAAGGAGACTAATCCTTCATACATAATAGATAACCAAATCCTCTAAAACACAGAGACGCTAGCTGCCTGCACCACAGAGGCCCTGCCACTGCTAACAGATCAGACATCAGGCACCCCCCTCCTCGCCACCTTCATTAATACTCCATTACAACAGAGCTGCTCCAGCCCCGACACCATTGTCTCCTTCTGAAAAGCTGGCCTTCGTCAGGAGAACAGGTATGGCTGCTCCCGCTGTACGCAGAGATAATGCCGTCTAATATCTTTGTCGCCGGAGTTAAGTGGAGAGAGAAGCCCATCCTCAGAATAACATCGCCTCTCATTGCAACCACTTTGCATTTGTCTGTCATACGGTTGCGATCAAAACAGGAAGGCAATGAATAGATGAGAGGGAACTTGGTGTTTATGCTCGCAGCTCACTGGAGTGGTTGTATCATGGAATGAGAATAAACATAAACAGCATTTCATTTACTCCATGGGCACTCTTGGAGTGTGTGCCCCTGCTACACAACACATTTATTTCAAGCCAAGAAGACGCCACACGCTCTAAGTGTTCTCTTTCAGCGATATTGTCTGCGAGCAATATGAAAGTTGACACATGCATAAGGGCCTTTTGATCAAGTGACAGTATATTTTAGCACCAGCGTCTTCATGGCGTTCAACACTTATTTACGGTGGCAACTTTTACAGTTTATGAGATTCATTTTTCTGTTTCACACATAACATATTATATATACCAAGTTGTTTGTTTTTTTTTAAAGCTTGCACAATTGTTGCCTGTCATGCCTCTATTGCATTTGAAAAAACTATGATTCATTCACATTTACCATAAATGCATGGTCATTTTCCACTACCTTGGTTGTCTGCCATGTTCCATTTTAACTATAATGATAGCAATTCTATTGAATATATATTTTCTTTATCAAATAGGCAATGATGTCTGTTCAACTGTTTGCACCTTGTGCATCTTTAATTATGCATTGCATGCCACCAGCACACTGTCTCCCTATTTTCCACACCCGAAATTGAATTCCTGCAATTTTCATTTTATTTTTTATTATCAAGTATTTTTGAAAGCCCTGAAAGCTTTTTAATCTCACTGAAGGAGAAACCTGAAGGCACCGGCTTGAATTAAGTTATTTTGTAGCTTTTACAGTGAAATACACCTACGCTGCACTGTTCTATTAAAAGTATTACAAAATAGATACGTAAATTAATAACCCAAAGGTCTGTAAAATCAGCCTAGATGCTATCACATTTACCAAGTCAAGTTCTTTTTTTTTCTTTTTTAAAGCTGTAATTCAGCAGGCTTTGATGCTTTGGAGTAAGTACTTTTCATGTTCACATTAAAAAAAAAAAGGAACATGTCTAAATAACTGCAGACAGGATTTGTCTTTTAACACTCATACATGTACTTCCATGTTTTCACTTCTAAAATCTACATTTTCCGTTGAGTGCACTTTCTATTGAGCCATTATAAAGTAATAAAATGCTTCTCCTCCATTCTTAACATTTGTAGCTGGAAAGCACTACGCTGAGTGGAGGATGTCACTAACAATACTTCCTGACGTAGAATTAGTCACTCAGGAATAGAGCACTGCTGCTGTTGTTCCAATTAGCAAGTCCCTGCATGACTTGCTTGCTTCTCCTCTCATCCCTTCTCTGCAACCCCTTACTTTACCCCATCTATCCCCATTATGCTCAATTTCTTTCACTCTCTCTCTCTCTCTCTCTCTCTCTCTGTCTCTTTATTTCCAAAACTTCAGCCTCCTTGCTGCCTTTGGGGCTTTGAGATTTTCAGACAGAAATAACCAAGCAGGTAAAGTTCTCTCTGTGCCACAGAGAATGAGAAACCGAAAGCCCTTTTCCTGCTTTTTCCTTCTCCTACATTTTCTCCTTACATTTATCTTTCTCTTTGTCTGGGCAGGGCTCCCCAGGCAGCAGGGTCCCTGTTGGCTCCCAGTATGATCTGTGGGTGTTTAACTGTTAATCTGTCAGACTAATTCTATGGACAAACACTGCTGCAATGTATAATTCCCAATCCACAAGGAGAAAGGACGTGGGGGCCATGGGCCAGCCTGGAGACTGATGAGGCACACTAGCATAATTAAGGCCAGTAACTCCCTCGGGAAAAGCCTGCACGTCCTTCTCTTTCTTCCTATCTCTTCTGTCTATCTATCTGTATACACTATCTGTCTGTGTCCTTTGTATCCCTCTATTCTCCTTGTTTTTATCTTCCTCGCCATTTTACTGTGTCTCTGGAGGCGGTGCATGAAAAATCCCTTTTTTCCTGCTGCTTACATTGCAAATAATGGGAGGGAAAGAGCGAAAAGAGATATACGAAGAGGAGAAAAGCACTGGATCTATGAAGTGAGCTATTGTATTTGTGTTTAAATGTTTGAAATCCGTCATTCATTATTCAAGGTATCAAGGGGTATTTATCTCTCCTCATCTCACCTCTAAACTGAGTGCATATTTAATTGTTTTTTTTCCACAGTGATGAAGATTTTCGGAGAGTCCTTGAGCTGGCTGAGACCACTTCTTTCCACATAATGGCTGTCAATTCCCCATTTAATTTCCAGCTAGTTAAGGATTAGTCCAATGTGGGGAGGTGGAAAGCAAATAAGTGCAACTAACTATCATTAATTCACTGTTATGGAAAAAGCTATACAAATTTTACGAGAACAAAATAGTAATAATTCTAGTGTGTGTGTGTGTGTGTGTGTTTTGTATTATCTTTCTGCTATCATTGCTATTGATTTTATTTCAGCCTTGATTTATTTAATAAGTTCTTCTTTTTTTTAATGCTTTAAATATGAAACATTTTGTGGCATTGCTCTTGAGAAGTGCCGTGCAAAAAAATTGCTTTAATTGGATAAAAATTGATGTGTAATAGTGTGTGTATAATGCAAGCGTGTGTGTGACACCTATGCACACAATCTATGTAAAATTAGATATAGAGTTTTGATGTGAAACAAGCATTAAGCACAGTATGGGTATAATCCATGCTGTTATCCTTGTTAAATGTGACCTGTGTTAGCAGTGGGAGCTGTAGCTTTGTTAGCGGCAGCATGTGACAGCTCTGGTAGTGGAAGTAGTTGTTACTGCTGATCTAGCTGTGAAACACAGTGCCATGTCTCCAGGCAAGCTGGAAGATACCATCACATACACATTCACACACACACACACACACGCTTCACGCACAACCTAAATAGCATGGATGGAGAGAGGGATCTCGACAGGAATGAGATTGGAAAATAGACAGTCGTCCTTTCCTCCCTCACACCTGAGAGTCCCGTAGGCTGTGTGTAAGAGCACTTTTCTGTAACTCTCTCCATCAAACTCTCCTCCTCCTCCTTTCCCTCCTTCTCTACTTTCTCCTCTCACTGCAGGCGATTGGTTTGATCTCTGATCCCTGTAGTCCTGCCACTTTCCCCCCTTCCCCTCAACCGAGTGCTGTTGTTTTCTCAACCTACATGGATCTGCACTTTCCACACAAAACAAAACAGAGCAGCTCCTGTGACACAAATACACCCGGATGTGTAAGCATTATGTCTAACTCGAGCCCTCCGCAAATCTCGCCCAACGCATTGGGAAGTATTAATAGGATATGCCATTTCTTTGGCTTCATAGCGTATGCGGAGACCATTTTCTTTGTTGGCAGGGTTGTCTTGAAAGTAATTCCCAGGTGAGGTGTAAGGGAGAAAGCAATGAAAAACAGAAAAGCCACATAAAGACATGTCTAAATTTGTGTCGCTATGCAAACACCTGTACCAAATAGCCTTGGCCTACAGCAACCCCTCAGTGCAGCATATAACGGTGTGATGAACCACCGCGCACTCTCTCTCAAAAGCAGTGCATCACATTCATGGGAATGAATGAGACAGGTCTAATGTTACTAAATAAAAGAGTTGTTAGCCCTAAAATCCCCTCACAGAGTCCGATGATAAAACTGATAAGAAACTTTGGTTCATTCAAGCTTTGCTTTTGCCTTTGCTCTCGCGCTTGTCTGTGATTCAGTGCAGCGCAGTCAGAGCAATGATTGGTGCTGAGATAATCTCCGGAGAAAGAATAGACCTTCTTTCAAAGATCAAACAATCCGGCACTTAATTTCATTCTCCTGGATGGACCTTTCAAATGGTTCTCTGGGGACTTGTTTTCTTTAAGAACCTTCAAAGAAACATGGCAGAAACATGTTCTTTCCATCCACATCGCTAAGCCTTTTTGTCTTCTCTGCCGCTGCGATAAACACAAATAATTGTGCTTCTGTGTAAAAATGCCATTAGTCATTTGGTTGAGCCCCTCCATCTTTGATGGGAAAGCATTATGCTGTAAAAACAGCAGCATGTTCCCAGCCTCGGCCCAGGTTCTCAAGGGGGCAGAGCAGCAGTTGTTGTTGTTTAAGAGCTCCATTCATTCTAGGCTGGCAAAAACGCACCAAGGCATATGGTGGCTTGATTTAGTTAGCTTGTAAAATGATTTCAGAAACTACATTTGGATGAAGATAACAAAGTAACCAAGCAATTAAATTGAGTATGGTCAATTTGAAGCACCTGATAGCACAGATCCAGCTGTGGTGGAACATCTGGTGGAGGCTTCACAGATCGGTAAGGGGAAAAGCTGTGGGTTCAACTCCTCGTGCATGGTTAAAATAGCGTTCTTTCATGTTTCTGTGCTCTGCTTGAAATGCAATGTTAAACCCCCTTTCAAAGGCACATTTGGAGGTTAATTCAAATAGCTGTGGCATTCGTCAGCTGTGTGAAAAAAAGAAAGCGTTCTCTGTCACCTGGCAAATGAAAAGGGCATTTGCTTTCCCTGATCTCACCAGCATGACAACAGCAAGAAATACTGGCAGCCCTGCTCCCTGGCCAGTATTGACTACTGAGCTGCTGTGAGATTTGACGCTGAACCTGAGTTAACCCTCAGGTCAGGTGCTTCCAAACATGTTTTTTTTTTTTAAAGTTTATTTGACTTGAATGAGTCACCAGCTTCACCTTTGACACATTTCTCTACCCATCAAATGGTCTACACCAGCTCAAATAAAAACATCTCCATCTTCAAAACTGAACCCTTGTTACCGCACAGTATGAATGTTGCAACAGGGGTGAATGCAATCAATAGATAAGAGAGTAAGTGAAACAAATGGGAGTTAGTAAAACAAATGGTTTTGATTTGAGGCTGTAATCTGTGTGAGTGCTACATGGGGCTCTATGAGACAGCTACAACTATTATTAATGGTAAACAGTGAATAAAAAGACCATAATAAGACATGCATGATTAGATAAAGAGGAAAAGGTCACAGCAGGTTGATGCATCTGTCTCATTAGCTGCTTTATTTGTGTCCCTTCATTTACCCTTCATTAGCCTGCCTGTTTAATCCTCTTTCTTTCTCCTTCTCTTTAAGTTTCTCCTTTCATCGGGCCCACCGCTCTCCATCGCTTCCTCTCTATGTGTTGTTTCTTAGTGTAATGGCTTCCCACAGTGTGGCTGTCTTTCGAAAATGTCACCCGAGTCTCTACACAGCGTACCGCTTTTGACATGAGCACTATGTGCAGCAGACAGGGCGTAGGGATTAATTTGCCATGTGTGTATACCTCCGCAACAGACAGGGGTAGAGACTGTGACTGAGGCCTGTCTGACAGCAGAGACGGAGCCTTACTCAGTGGATCTACTGCACTTGATGTCACAGGCAGCAGGGTAAAAGGGGAGGTTCGCGTTAGAGGAGTAGGAGGAGGAGGCGCGAATGTAGCCTTGTGGGAACGAGAGAACAGGAGACAGAGAGGGAGGGAGGGAGGGCGGGAGTGGGAGAGATACAGAGAGAGTATGTGCATGCTATCAGGGTGAAAATAAGTAAAAGGAGATGGATACCGGCACAGAGAAATGGAGAAGTCCGCTTTGTGGGGAGTTATCACTGTAATGCAGCTTAGTGCCAAAAGAGGTCATGTGTGTGCTGCAGATTCATTAGTTTCAGAAGACATTAATATCCTATAATCATTACCAGTTAAAGCAAAGAACGCTGTGTATGTGCGAGGCTTTATTAAGCACCATTCCATAAACCTTAGGTAAAGTCTAGGATTAATGAAACTGTCTCCACACTAGCCTGATTTGCAGTTCATTTATCGATATTCTGAAAGGGGGAAAAGGTTTCATCAGGTGTGACTGTACTTATTGGGGGCTTTCATTTGTAACACTGATGCTTCTTTTTTCTTCCTTTCGCACTCATTTTCTCTTCGAATTCCCTCATTATGTTCATTTGACTGTTTATTTTAACACACCACGCTGCACCACAGGTGTCAAGGTCATTTATTTGTCATTTTTCAACACTGGGTAGCACAGTGACTGAAAGCTGTAACATCTTAATGCCACACACACATAGAAGAAACATAGACATTAGAAAAGCATATGAAATAGAAGAATAAGCACAAAGACATGCACAGGTATACAAATACATGTATGCACTCAAGGCATAATTCTGTGGTGCATTTTTTGAGTCTGAGTGTCAACAGCCAACCCCCCGTGATTGAAATCCCAGTGTGATGGTGATTTTGTTTAGAGTGCTGAGGTTATAGGACTGCTTGTTGTGAGTTGCTGTCACCACCACGTCTGGACCCGAGAAAGAAGAAAAGCTAAAGCACTCTCATTTTACATATAATGGTGACCAAGCGAAGCACTCTGTGTGCAGGGGCTGCCGATGACTCAGCAGGTGTTGCAATAACTGGAATGACAAGCCATGCATTGTGAGGACCGGTTATAACACTAGGCTTACGAGCTGGCTTCCATTTTCCAAGTGAATACAAACTTGACAGCATTATAGTTCCGACCAAACGTTGAATGATGCTTAATGCTGAATGCTTAAATCACGCTGATAACGAATGGTTGACAACAAATTTGCCGAATTTGGGCTTGTTGAAAGAAAGAGTGAAAGATCTCTTGAATCAGGTTGGCCAAACAATATGTGCCTCAGTCAGTGGTACAGGAAGATGACAGGGAATCTGCCAACAAAGCTGCCTCTAAGAACTGAGTGATCCACTGCCAGAGAGTTTTTAAGCTTAGACGCTCTTACGTACAAATATGTCCTAAAATATGCACAATAACTGCAGTATCATGAAGCTTACACAAAGGATGAAGAGAATTCACATTTCAGTTTGGCTTTAAGTGTACATAATGTCACCGGAGGCCTTGAATTAAAGAAAAACAATGTATTCTATCAATGATATATTTAAGTACCAAAGAGAACAATACATCTTGGTGTTATACATGCATTCAAGGCATTGTGTTGTAGCTCGCACTCACTGTAATGCTAAAGAATGTCGCCGGGAGTTCATTGAACAGTAAATGCTCAGGATAAGCTGCACTCCCAGCTCCCAGCTCGACAGAATGACAAGAAAGAAGACAAGAAGTCCTACATATAGTTGAACTGCTCTATCCTGACCTTTCATTGCCGGCAGGGAAGATGATCATTTACTTCTAGTCAACAGTGGAACCCATCTTTGCTTCCTTTCTGATGATGATCCCTAAGCATTGCATGCACCACACCTGCATTAATACAGCATTGTTCATGACAGCCCACCACAGCCTCACCCTCTTAATAAAGTAATGTCTGGAGTGGCTGTGAGAGCCTTGTCTGGGAGGGTATGCAATGGGCTTGGGAGTAATGAGCAAGTCTGAGATAAATAATGGATTGCCGTCATTCATATTACAGAGGAAATTACTGTAATGGTGCTTGCCGGGTGAAAGACCTCCATCTAACACATTAACACTCAGGACAAAGACAGAGAGGAAAGGGGGACAGAGGGAAGGAAGAGGATAAAAGTGGATGACATCAAAGTAAAGGAGGGAGGAGATCATCATCCACAAAACATATCCTGCCACTTGACGACTGGCACAAAATGAAGCGAGAAAGGAAAAGGGAGGAAACGAGCACATGACTATTTTGAGGTTGAGATTGATGGAAACACCTAAAAGCTGCATTACCACTGTAACTTATGTCAGAGGGAAGTTCTCTCTCTCCTCTCCCGATACCTTCCTTTCTCCAACCCTCCCACCTACTCACCCAACCCTCTCACCCTCACTCCCTCGCTCTTCTGCGCTCTCCCAGGGCATTAGAAACAGAATGGTCTGAATGTGAGCCTCCAATAGTGGAGATAAATGGGATTTGAAGCACAGGCTATAAGGAGTGGCAGTCATTAGACAGTAAGTGAGCCAAGCGAGTTGTTAGGACATGAGCGGTGCTAGTCGTTAGGAAGGGATGGAGGGAGAGAGAGATGGAGCGATGGAGAGAAGGAAGGAGGCCACTGGCTGTTTGTTCTAGGACTAAGTGCTGGATAATGAGATCAGACTGACATGACCCGGCCCCAGAGCTGAGAGAGACAGCTTTGCCATTACACCTCCCTCTATCCCTATCTCTTGATCTCATTCTCTTTGTCTTATACATACTTTCTCTTTCTGTCTCTATTTCTCTCTCTTTTATCTAAATCTGTTTCTCTCACACAAGCTACAACTAAAGCAGCTGCGGCATGTGACATTTAAAGGGGACGAAACCATAGTATCACACAGATGTAAACAGTAAAGCAAATTATACGGAGGAAGTCAATATTGTGGCTTGAGGCTAATTGGGCGTATGAAAAATCAGAACACATATAGGTTAGATCTTTGATTCATTGAAGCGTGTGTGAGAACGGACAGGCTTGAGTCAAAAGACGTGGATTGCGCTTTTGTCAGAAAACACAACATACTGTACCTGCAGGAGGGAGAAATATAACACCTACACTTTATTATGTTCCACAGGCACTTTAAGCACTCATACTGCTTCAAACAAAGCACTTGTCATATGGTCAAACAGCGTCTGAAACCAGTTTCCTCCGACCGATCATTTCTATACCTTTCCAAAACCAACAGAAAGAAGCACTCCAGCTGGCCAGGTGTGCAGTCAGAAAGTATACAGGATTTGAACTACTCCCTTTGCACAAATCTGCACCCATCTGACTCCATTATCCCCATTTGTACTTTTTACTGCATCTTTTCCATCTTCTCCATCTTCTTTCTTCTCCATATTCTGGCAGACTTTTTGCCTCACCTTCAAGGGTGGTATAAACAGCTTTTTAGCAGGCATTAACACTTTCAGAACAGCTGCAAGGTATAAACACTTCATATAAACTCCTTCTTTTCAAGCATACCTGGGCCTTTACCGCTTAAGAATTTGAATGCACTGTATGCCCACGACTCAATGGCCTTTCTTGGGCCTTACCTTAAAAGCAGCTCTTACCCAAAATCTCATTTACTTTTCTGCAGCAACACACAAAATAAGAACTAGTAAACTACAGTATAGATGTTTTCATGAGGGCACTGAGTGCGGCAGTGGATGTCTGGAGTCATTCCTCACTGGAACTGCAGCCTCTCACCTCAGACAGCAAGGGTGACAAGATGTCCGGCAGAGTCATGGAGGATGTGTTTGGTGCTGCTCCTTGTGTGTTTGAGACAGGATCTGAAGTGGTCATAAAGTCTGCCGTGCATCCTGCCCTCTATAGCTCACATCCTAGAAAGAGCCAACAGATGAGCTTCAGTAGAGGCCACTGTCATTCCTCTTGGTACGAGCGTGTTGCGCAAATTACTTTCAAAATATAGTATATTACTAGTTACTTTCATTTGACAGTAATAAGTGACTTTACAATACTGTCTGTGTAGAGTAATGCATTACACTACTTTTGCAATACTTTCACCAATTGAGCCCTGCACCGATCCTCTGTCTGTAATGTGTTGTATGGAAAAACCACTTGCCCACTGTCCGAAAATACAATCGCAAAACGGAAAACTCATAGTCTTGTTTTGTCTGTGACTTACACCATTTGTGTGCCACAGGTGTAGGCTGTAAAAATATGCGGAAAAACATACATATTACAAAAGCAATGCATTATAGTAATATATTACCCCCAACACTGTTTGTAAAAGCAGCCATGCAGCTGAAAGCCTCTAACTTCAGCTTCCTGGATGCCACCACAGTGAATGGGAAAATTGACACTGTTCAAATGCAGCCTGACACTTTGCAATGTCCTGGCTGCAAGCATCATTCCTGGAGCCGTGACCTGATCTGGAAACAGGAAACCTATCCCGCTGCATATTATAGTCAAGGAGATGATGGAAAAGCTACACAATATATTATTGCTGACAGCCCAGTCAGAGGGCGTCTTGAATGTTGCACATAGAGCCAAGCACCATTGAATGAGAGGTTAACTGTTAGGACAAGGTACAGAATCTACCTTGTGTCTGATACTGACTGCATCTTAAAAACAGGGTCAACTGAAAATGATGCCAGAGCAGCTACTAGTTACTGGCTACCTGTAACTGAAAGAAGGCAATGGTTACAATGTTTGCTCAGTCTAAATTTCAGGTTACCATTTTGTAGTAATAGCGAGCCAAAGAGTAATTTGCCAGTTCAAATAATGGTGCTATTTCTTTTTTTTTTTTCTCCTTTCCTGTCTCATTTTCCCATTTTCCACTTGATTCTGTTTACTTTCTCCCTCTGTCTCATTTGTCGCAACAATACTCACATAAAAAAGTGATAGGTCCAGTGATTCTCCTCTGCTTAGCTACTGTTTCTGCTTTGGCAAAGGTATTTGCCTTCCACTGAGCAGCACCAGTGGGCAGCAGGGTCATGGCTACGTCTTGGATGTGACTAGATTTATATTACCCTCCCACCACAGAACAAATTTACAATTTGTCGTTTGTAGTTGTCAGCCATTCTGGTGATCTCATTTAAAACTTTACTGCTTTGCCGTCTCATGCAGCTTAATTCTTTGGTTATTTTGAATTAGTTTTAGCATTAGTGTTAGCGTGGTAGTAGTGAATTACCTTCCCGTCTATCACTTGTGAATTGTGTTGGGAAGTGTTTTGTAAAAGTTAAAACTTATGATTAAAGAGAATTATAAGGAGATTTGGATTTGATGAGTTTCAGCCCAGCTCTGTATGAGGCAATTGTAAGCAACAGGCATTGGCTTGTTGTAGAAACTGTCTGAAAGTATTGAGAATGTCAAGATGTTATTTGTGAAAGAGGAAATCATAGCTTATGCCAACATCTTAGTAAAAGGCGATTGAAAAGGAGTAAAGTATGCCATCAATGTTTTTATACTAAGATGTTCTTTTCTTTGGTTTACTACAAGTTGTCTTGGAAAGGAGAAATGATGGCAGCTGCACGCCATTTATTCAGATGATTTTTCCTGTTACCACAGCCACTTTTGTGTAAAATGAATCCAGGTGGTCATTGTTTTTGCCAAAGCACGGAGCTTGAAGGCTTAGAACAGTGAATGTCCATTACTGACTATTTGACTGACAGTTGTTTGAATGCAGCCATCAAATCTTATTTGGCAGCTTCATGATTGATTTCTTGGATGATTGTGATGCAACACCTTTAGATTTGTGAAGTTGCTATGAGCCTCTTTATGCTGCATGATTTGTCGTCTTTGTCTTGACATGTAGTTGAAGCGAAAGGTGTAATGAGAATATTTTACTTTTTTTTTTTTTTTCAAAATTCTTTGAAGGTAGACTACAGAAATGACACAAAAGTTACGAATTCTGAAATTCTGATATGAACATCTGCTGACGCAGTCGCACTGGGCGAAGTGGGCTTTCTATGGACATGCAGCTGGAAACCAGCTAGATCCTGAGTTAAAGAGACTCTGAGACAAAGGCAACCATGGTTACCTGTTGTGATGTTTTATGAACACAAACAAAAGACTTTCACAGCACTGCTTATAAGAAAGGTGTTACAGGACATCCTTAGAGTTTTTATTGTAATTATCTCCTGTAATCAGCAATTTGCAAAGACGGTATTTTCTAGCCTGTTTTTCACCACGCCTAACAATAAAAATGCTGTGTTTTATTATATTGCATTCATTGCTTCCTACTTGAAGCTTTAACTTAGTATTTTTTCCAACGGGGGAAGTATGGCAAAACGGCAGGCAGAACTTCAAAGTGGTGTCAAACAGGTTTGTTGAGAAAGACTCTTTGTTGAGCTGAGCTTCATAGAACTTTGTTTGTTCCATGCTGACAGACACACACCATCACAAACGCACACTCACAAGCAGATGCACGTCAAACATTGTCACAAAATTGCGCACACTTGTCACACACCCCAGAACACCAAAATACTTGCACATACGATACATGAGTGAGAGTCAGGCAGCTGTCTGTGCGGTTCTGTGATTTCCCTGGAAATGGTGGGAAAGAGTGTGTGGAGTGAAGGGGCTGTAGCTAAAACAGCAGGGGGTCCACTGAAACATTTCTCCTCCTCTACATGAAACCAACAGGGGGCATTTGGAGAAAATACAACCATTTTAATTTTCAAACAAGTGATTGTAAGGAATCCCGCTGGAACTTTAAGATTCAAACATACATCCCATGTGTATTACTACACACACTGGCACATGTTTGCCGTGTATAAGACATGGCCACATTATTACATGTGAATGCATACATTCTCTTGAATTCATAGGCTTACAGAATATGTAACTTGTCAGGCTTGTGTTAAAGAAAAAAATAGACTTTTAAAAAACATGGAAGGATGCTGAATACATGTTATTTCAGCAGTACAACCTTGTAGCCTGGGTCTCAGCTGTGAATTGCAATGAGCCAGTCAGGGTCTGTGTGTTGATCAAAAAACTTTTAAGAGACTTCAGATCAACACACAGACCCTATATGTTGTGAGCAAAAGCAGTGATGTTTCTATGATTATTATTAGCCTGTGTCTATCATGGATCTGACTCTCAACACATATCTATGTGCAGACACACACCCACTGACACGTGCGTCAAATATCTCTTTTAGATTCCACGGCAATGTCATTTTGAGGCTAGTTTAGTTCGAATGATCCATCCATCACTGGTGGGAAATAACCACTTGGGGTACAATCTGGCTTGTGCAGTGTGTGTTTGTGTATATGTGTGCACCAGGTCGAGTGTGCATATTGTTCCCTGTTTCTGCACGTCTCCATTTTGCGCTTAAAATCCTGAGGTGAAGGATAAGATGAAACCACATGACAAAAGGGGAGATTGGCTTTGCTAACAAATTGACAAAATGCCACACTGAGATGCAAGGCAGCAAATTGAATTCAACTGGATTTTCTGTCTAATGAAATGTGAATGAGAAATGAGAAACTTTTTTTTTTTCTTTTCCAAGTTGTTATTTCTATCAAGTCTTTAGCAGACCTAACCACCTTTGCTTATAAAAGGACTCACACATACACACTCTTCAACACGTGTTAATGAACCGAGACAAGGGTAAAAGCTGGTTAGAGTGGGTGCGATTTGACTGTAACAGCTTCTGTGACTGCACCTTTGTGGACAGAGAGCTTAGATGCTGTTCTCTGAATCTGTCTGACTCACTCACTTAGCTTTGCTGTCACAGCCCGAGTTGCGCAAATTGTCACCACTGCTGTTTTTTTTTCCTGATCACAATGTGTTATTGGTTGACCTGGAGGGCAGTGTGGAAATGACGCAGGATCTTTGCTTGGTCATTCTCAAGCATTGTTTCTGATGTCCCTCTCCTTGCCAGTGCAGTTTTTTTTTACTTGGGATTGTCCGTCAGTGTAGCCTGTACCTTCATATTGCATCCTTGTCCCGTACCGTTTGAGAGACATCTTCGCTGCTCTACAGATCCTGCAGTTGATCCCATTTTCTTGTGTGTTGTTCATTAGTCCAGCCTTTTCCCACCGCTGATTGTATTTTCTGATGTCAGGCACCTCTTTTATCTGAAGATGGTACAGTACATCTGGTGTAGCAGCCATCTTCCCATGGCACTGTCCTTACTTACTCTTCATCTAAACCTGCATCTGCTTCTGAGAGATATTCTCTTGGAAGCTTATTTTGGCAGATACTTTACGAATGTGCTTCTTAATACTTTTGTTTCATTGAGGACCGTAGGTTTTCCAGCTGTTTTGTTTTGTTAAACTGATTCTTTTTGTATCCTTGACACAATCCTCAGTGCAACATGACATGTTTCTTGATGTCAGCAGCTTATAGCCTCTCTTGGCAGAGTGATGCACCAGCTGGATATCTGATGATTTGAAGGGTGCATGTGTTGCTGGCTTGGATCTTGTAATTTTAGTTTGAGCTTGAGTAACCGCCTTACTTCCTAAAGATACATGGATGTTAATGCCTCTCCTGAGTTATCACTTGAGCAACTGATGAACCCCCACTGGTAGTCTGACTCTTACACTGCTAATTGTCCTCCCTGTCCTCCCTACCATCCGCCCACCATTCCCCTTCATAAAGAAACGGCATTGTCCTCACATCTGTGCTATGATCTGACTCGTGCAAAAATGCAATGGGGATAACTCATTACCTTGATACATGTCACACTTGGTGATTGCTTGGGGAATTGCCTTTGAATTAGCTTTTTTGAAATTTTCACCACAAATCCTCGATCTAGGTTCTTTTTATTTTGTAGATCCTTGGTAATGCTGAGCTGTCAAGTATCCATGTGTGGCACACAAACGCATTCTGGTAGAAACGAGTAGATGAGTATTAACTATCCCAAATCACCAAGCTGCATCGGCTTCATCCAGTATCACCATAACAGAAGTTGATTTGAGTTTCCAGTAGACAGGCTCAGTAGTATTGACTACTGTGAGCACAGTACAAACAAAGCATTTATGGGAAGCCTTAACATTAGCTCTGTCTGCTGTATCCTGTATCACCAGCATGCGAGTCAGGTTTCCAGTAGACGGACAGGACATATTGATAAGATGCCCCTAAATGGGGGCTATCTACAGTTTCTGGAACCACCAGTCTAGGACAGTCAGGGTGTACGTGTAGCACTGAAGGGTGTCAGCTAAGGGCAAAGTTTTTGTATGCCTACAGTAACCCCTGAGATGAAATTATGTTTCACACCCACACTGCTACAGACTAAGCTGTACTCTGTGACAGTAACTCACACAGTGTAGAGTCACTTTGGATTCAAGTTGTCATGCCTTACTAATGGCAGTATGGTAGCACGGTGGTGTGCTGCTTATACGTCATGAGTAGATGGGAGAAGCAAACTTCTCGCAGAGCCTGCCAAAAACAAACAAAAGAATGAAAAGCCTCCCTGGATGGTCTGTAACAAATGAGCACATGAAATGTATTTACTTCATATTTTGACTATATGAAAGGATCAGATTGTAGAAGATATTTGGCAAAGTAACTGATGAGTATTGAATCTTGCCTTTTAGTTTGTCCTCACTATAATAGACTTATTATGGTCCTCAGGTGCCCTTGGAGAAACCATTGACTCCACAGCCAATCACAGCGTGCCTTGGCTGGACACAGCTGAGCTCCAGACCAGGGTCAAAACCTGGCAGGTGGTGCATCACAGCTGCCCCAGCACATCATTTCTCAATTGAGCCATAACATAGATTAGCAGCGGGACTGTTTTGGTCAGTGTCGATTCTTGATTGACTCTCACTGTTGAGTTTATATCTATTATGTTTAAGTGCAATGATTTCTAATTTTTTATCTTTGTAATCCAGGTCCAGTGGACTAAAGTGAACAAACTGCATGTTAAGAGTAATTTCTTTTTGAGTAAACCAGCTGTCATTGAGTTTCAAAGTGGGAGCTGCTGCTTCCTGAGGTTTTTTCCTCGTTCTGATATATGGCACCTTCCCTGATGATCTCACAATGTTTATGCAGGTTTATGCTATGATGACCAGTTTTAATTATTTCAGCTTTGTTTGTGAAAAATCGTGGGTTTTTTTTCATTTGCAGAGGACAGAGGAGGAGGTCCTTTCTGTTTGGCGGCACTTGAGGTTGCTCAGCATCTTTCTGAATGCAGTCCTTTGCATTTGATGACATCTATTGCACATCGGTGTGTCCTTTGATAGGGATCCATCCTCAGTTGCTTTTCCTTCCGTCTTTTCTTCTGTGTGTATATGTGGGTGTGTGAGTGGGTGAGTTTTGTGTGAGAAGGAGGAGTGGGGGGACTGGGGTGGATTTTGAATCCCCTTTAGAAAGATTCATGATTCCTGATATTGGGTTGTAGAAATAAAATTGACTTGACATTTTGATTTAAAAGTGAATTCATTTAAAGTGCAGATTGCATTTTCAGTTATCTCAAAAATCTTAATCTTTACCTTCTGCCCACTGTTAAAGGTAACGCAAAAATCACTTTAAGCTCAAATGCACCTTGGGAGTTGTATTTAACTTCTACCTCGAAGTTTCCATACACACAGGTTTGTACTTTTGACTTTTTATCAAAGAACCAGATATTTTCTAACGCAAGTGTTACTTGTATGAACCACAGATTTAATCTTGTGCATTTCATGCCAATCCAAGCTGTAGAGGCTCTCCAACTGTGAGTCACATAACAATGTCAATGGGAAAAATGAATTGGATTTTATTTCTTACTATAGCACTTGGATTATGTGTTTAAAGGAGATCTCTGCTTTTTTTTAAACTAGGGCCATATTTCATCATATTTTGTTGTCTAAATTACTAATCAGTAAAAGTTGTGGCATTGGTTCAACCAGCGGCCGCGGAACTAGCTGCAACGGGTGCAAAGTAACCTTTGGGGAAACTGCACCAGGTCAAAGTATGTCCATTAAATGTGTTTGTTTTTGCCACTGATAGGCTCAGATTGTTAAATCAAGGTGCCTGACAATGATCACTATAGAAATAGACCTATAGGGTCCTTTCTGTTTAGCCAGAAACATAACTAACTCTTTGAAACACCAAAGTCGCACATTAAAGTTAACCGCTCAAGACAGCAGTAGATCAGCAACTCCCATGTTCAGCAAATTAAATAACTGTTTTTTTCAATGGAGTCTGGTGGCTTTAAAGAGAGCAATATAACTGAATAGCTTATTCTGGTTAAACAAAAAGGATCTCACAGGTCTATCTCTGTAGGGATCTTTACATAATGCTGTTAGACGCCGAATAACAATCTGAGCCTGTCAGTGGCAAAAAAAAAAGCACTTTTAGTTGAAGTACTTTGATGGGTGCAGTTGCCCTGAAGGACTATGCTGCAGCCATTGCAGCCCGTTTCATGGCTGCTGACTGCGACTACTATTGATGTACTTGACCAGTTTTAGAACTTTTTGTACCAATTAGTGATTTAGACACCAGAATATATACAAAAAGGGTCCAGCTTTAAATGTAGCGAAGTTCTCCTTTAAGAACAAAATCCTTGAAGAAAAAGCTCTTCATCAAACCTCCATGGTATCATTGAGACTATTCTTATAATCCACCAGTCTAGACAATAATTGTCTGTCCCAAAACATTGACAAGCAATTCTCACTTCACAATGTTATCAGGCCTTGTTTCTCCTGTGCAGACGTGCTTTAGGTGGAGTGAAGATACTTTGTGGCTAAGGCATTTGAGGAAGAGGTGAGACCCCAGAAAACAACATTTATTTTGCTGATAACCCTGTTGCTCTGCATGGCACCCTGAAAGCCCCTTCAGAAACAGTTACCTACAATGGACTCTTGTTGGTATTTCAAGCTTTTTTGTCTCTCAGTCGCTGGTTTCACCACTGACGCAGGAATTGTAATAGTGTGGGTTGGAATGATAGGGTGTCTATGATTTTGGAAATTGCTCTTTTAAGGTACTCGCATTGAAGGTTCCTGCTTTTAGGGCTGAAGTTTCAATACATTACCATCAGGAAGTCTTCCCTCAAAACACATAATGAAAGCTCTGGTCAACAGACAGTCATTTCCTTGCTGTGTTATTGATGGATGAAGCCGGAATTCTATTCTGCCTACAGCACACATAAACTGTAATTGTGAAAAACAGCTGGTAGTATAATCTCTTACTGCTGGAGAAGGCTGGGAAATTTCAAAAACAACTTTTAAAAAGCAACTTTTAAAGAGATCTTGGAAACTCCCCAACCCAGAAAATGAGATCATCCTGTCCTGGCACCTACAGGCAGCAATAAACCAACCACCACCTAAAGTCTGACAGAACAAACAGGGTGTGACAGGGCAGCCATTCTCAATCCTGGTCCTTGGGATTATGCTTTTATTGGTTTTCCATTGTATGAGTATATTCATTGCAGTCACCTGGGGTTGCAGGCGTAAATCACTTACTGATTTGGTGTCACTAGCTACACGACCAGCAATTGTAATTGAGAGGCAATGTAATTTATAGGCACCCTAAAACACTGTTTGAAAAATTTAGATCTTCCTTTCAGACCTGTGACCATTAGGTGTTTTGTGGTGTTTCTATGCTTCTATGTATATAGCCAAACAGACACAATATGATGATTTATAGTGCATCCATAATAGATAATAATACGGAATACTTAGCAAGCTATTGTGAATATCAGGAAAAGACATATTTTAGCTTTCCTCATGCTACGTTTGGGTAAGGTGGTAAATGCTAGGCTAACATATGTCTTGGCTTTACATACTGTATCTATATTCGTTTAATTGTTAAGTTACTGTGAGGCATTTGCGCATAATGGCTCTTAAGGTCTGCTATATACTGTGGTTAATGCTTTCCTGTGAGGTTTAATGTAATTTTGTGGCCCAACTGCGACTGAATGCCTAAAGATTGTGGCTTTTAATGTGCTGTGTTGGTGTTCATTTTTGCTATTTCATCTGGTGTGTCGTTAAAGAAGTAAATTAAAAAGATCAGATTTTGGTAACTAGGTTGTTTGGACTGTGATGCTATGTCTCAAATTAATTACAAAACTCAGTGTTGTTGGGGGTTTTTTTGTTGTTTTTTTTTTTATTTTTAAATTAAATTGTAATTTCTACATAAGATATTCAGTTCATGCTGACATTAGCTTGCCCCTATTCCTCAAAGAAATGCGTCATACTTTAACTTCATTACTGGATTCAATTAATGCGCTTTTAATAATAGATAAACAATTGTTTCATTATTAAGTAAACTTTTCAATATAAAATTTTAGCTTTTCGAAGAAGCACACCCACGTACAGTTACCAAAACATCACAGGACCAGTCTGACTTTTTTTTTTTGATTTCCTCTCCCTGACAGTGTGTGTATTGATTCAATTACCTGAAAGTCATACCAGTGTTTGTCTGTCTACCTCTCTCACTTTTTTCCACAATGTTCTCTTTGTCCATCTACCCTCTCGTATCAGTCTTCCTACTTCCTCTTGTTGTCAGTCTCGCTCTCTATCCGTCCATGTCTCTGTGCGTCAAGATCCTCTTCCCCTCCTCTTATGTCGACGTCTCACATTCATTACCGCATGGCCTTGGCTCAGTCTGCTCTCTTCCCTTCTGTGGTGCTCAATTACTCTGTCTTCCTGGGGCAAGCACTGGTGTCAAGCCACTGTAATGACTTTCTGATTATCTGTCTTTATGTGATGAATGAGATGGAAATGTACCACCACAGCCAAACGGAGCTGGCGCTGTGCCAGGCTGCCACACCACAGTCAGGGCGGATGGGAGCAGGGAGGGGTAAGCAACAAAACAAATAACATTTGATTGTAATACAGACGTAACTGTTGTTATCTGTGTCACTTCAACTAAAGGAGTCATGATAAAATGTATTGTTCACGACATACAGTAATGTGGAAAACAACAGTTCAAAGCCATTAATTAATCAGCCAGTTTGCGAGGCACAAACAAAGACGGCTCAGATGGAGTCTTCATGTGAAATAAAGTCTTTGTAGCATCCAAGTGAGACATGGGCTTAACCTCTACCTGGGTGGACGTGCTCTGAGAGCAGATTGAAGTGGGAGGACGCACCCTGAGTCATAAAAACACCCCAATCAAGGACAAAATCACCCTCCATTTTAGCATCTAAATCTACGGGGCTTGCATGATGTAAAGTGATTGTTGATGCTTGACTTTGACCTTCTAAAACTCTCCTATTGATTTTCTCCCTTTCTTCCAGATGAGTGTTGATGCCAGATCAGCCTCTAATGTGCTAGGGGTGAAAAATGAGGTTGACGTAGACATGGTTAACCATAATGCCAAGGCGGATGCCACCCGATAGCAGCCAGACACCTGAGAGAGCCGGCCTGAGTCCAGCTCGCCACTCACCCCCCTCTCCACTTATATTATTCATCCCTCTTTCAAATGCCTTTTATGCTGCTCAATTACCCCTCCAGCGGCCCAGTGTGGACACTGTAATGACATTCTGATTATCAGTCTGTAAATGAGAAATGAAATGAGTGTGTGATGCCGTGCCAGGGGAAGAATGGAGCGGCTTTCAAAAATGGAAGCTGTGGAGGAGGGTAAGGGTGGAGGGGGGACGGTGGGAGGGATGAGTGCAGCACTCTGGTGATCATCGACAAGACGATAAAAAGAGGAAACATTTTGTAGCACGCTGCAAATGTATGAAATTACACTTTAGAATTTAATTGCCCCCTATTCAAGGCTTCACTGTGCGCTTTAACAATGCGGGGAGATCCTTTATGTTTTCAAACAATCAGTTGGGTAGAAAGGAGCCGTGTTGCAATTGAAAATATGTCCAATCATCTCAGAGAGCTTAATAGCAGATATCCTCTTCATATGCTGAATTGGGCTGAATGGAGAAATAAAATTTCACGCTTGCACCCCTTATAACTTAAATATCAGACTACGCCGGTGGAGCTCTTCAAACACTGTGCTAAACCGGCAAATGCCTGGAAAAAGAAAATACCACCACCTCGAGATAAGACATTGTTGAAACAAATTTACCACTCTGACAAAGAAGACAGTGTCAAAGTTTACTCAGTCAATCTGTAAATGAGAATCAGCACACCATACTGTACCTCTACTATGACTGCCAGTGAGTTTAATGAAAAATAAATGTTGATTCAAGTCAGTTACAGTGAAGGATCCTTTGACAAATACTGTAGTGTGTGATTTAATGTTTAAAGTGTCATTTTTCCAAAGCCCCTGTCTGCTGCTCTTTGTAAAATAATATTGATACCTGTCTGTTTCTGGCTCAGCCACCTAGAAAGTTGTCCACTCGCTCTGCTTTGAATAGCTCCATGAACTGCCGTTCAGTAGCAATTAACCAAAGTTGTTCTTTTCCAGGTTTATCTGGCGATAAAAAGCAACTCTGGGCCATCTCTGTGTTCATTAGACATGCAGTCTAACTGGCCCACTAAACTACAGTCGCTTTATCCTGGAGAGTCGCTCTCATTTCAGCCCAATCAACACAAATGCTCTGTAGCCCCAGACTGCTGTTTAATAGGATATTAACATCCTGATCAATCACCTTAATTGATATTTTTTAGGCATTAACGCTCTCAAACTCTAACAGATGTAATTGTCAGATAGGGAGTGGGATCCCCATCGGCAGTAATTGGGCCATTATGGATGCAGGCATGACTGAGAGATTTAGAATGCCAATGACATGGGAGATAGATAGAGCCACGGCCTTTGTGGGTGGAACTGTATATCACTCATGCTTGGGCACCAGAGGATGTCCTGCTAAAGGGCTGGTTTAAATGAGCCGGGGACGCACTCAGACGCGATTTTAACAATCCAATCCACGTGTGTGTTTGTGTGTGTGTGTGCGAGTGAATGTAAGGTATGGGTGTATTTTGTCTTGCCTGTGCCAGGGGGTTTCAGCCCAAAAGTTCATGTTGCAATGATGCCATATGGCATCTTGTGTCGACTGCATTTGCGTTGTGTGTCGTGCCATTAGAGCCAGGAGCCGAGGAGTGGCTTTGGCATCTTCATTAATCCCGACTAACTCCTGTGTGCCGGGGAGCCCGCTTCCACGAGAGCCTGCTGATGCTAGCACAATGTCACAGCTCACTCAGTCACTGCTCCTTCCCCCTTCAGTGCACAGCAGGAGGAAAGGGACCAATTGTTTGCAAAGTACCTTTCATTATTCCATTGGCTGCGAGCATTTGGAGTGAATTTGTGTGAATTATTGCCCATAGCTGAGTTTATGATGAGAAATTTCTTTAAGTGCACTTTGAAGATGCCTTTTTATTGAGTCTTAGTAAAAGTAAAACATCAAAAACAGAATTGCAGAGGCTAAGTAGTAAAAACCACCCATGTCAAATTTTCATTCTTGTTAAATACTGTTTCCTCAAGAGTAAAAGGCATTAAATGCAACCTTATGCCTTTACATGTGAGTTTTTGGGTTCAGGGTCAGGCATAGAAAAGATAGAACTGTATTAAGCCTCTCATTCACACGCCTGAAGAGTATGAACCATACTTTTATGACAGGTAGCAGTGTTTTCTTTATGCTAAATGTTTCAAAGAAATTTGTATTCATGTCAGACAATAAAGATCAGTTATATTCAATTCTATTCAACTCTAACCCTGTCAGAGAGGATGCACATGTTTTAATACTGTCTGTTTGATTGGTCTGTAGTAATGTTAATCTCTGAATACATCAGTAATGCTTTGATGATATGTAGCAGACTTTTTTTTACTGAAAAGCACTGCCCTGGAGTGCTGTCGCATGAATAAAAAGTGGAACATGCATCTTGTTTCCATAACAACAGGCTGCTAATTTCAGTTTACCTGTTGCCCTGTTACAGGCGTGTTGGATTATTTAACAATGTTTAATTATTACAGCAACAAATCTCTCCGCCAGCACTTTTGTCCGTGCTTGTTGTTATTCCGGGAGATATGAAACCCAGCTTTTCTTTTATTGAGACTGACTTGATGCCAAAAAAGCATTTGGACACTTTAAAATGTGGTTAAAATGCTCCAAGCGAACACATCCAAAGAGAGACACGGTCCACAACTGAATCTATTTGATATTTAAGAGCAACTAACAATGAGCTGAAAATCCATCTTTAGTGGTTTAACCTCTCAACCTTAATTCAGTGATGTAGAAGTGTGCTCCAGCCTGTGTAGTACACTATGACATCACCAGTGGGTGTAGTTTTTATAACATCAGTAAACATACCTTACTTATCTGTATCATTCCAGATTAACTATGAATCAGGTGAAGCACTAGCAGTGATGAATACACAAGTTATTCTGGATGGCAGGCAGTTTATTCCTAAAAGCTGACTCTCTAGTAGTAAATTCCAAAGCGTGCCCTGTCTGAAGATACCAGGATCAGAATGGCTTAAGAGCAGTATTAATTTAATTCTGGGTATGTTATTTGTGGGCTTATGCACAAGATGGGGGTGGGTTTAAGTGGTATATTAGTACTCTCTTTCTTAAGTCATGTACCGTTCTGGTTGGTTGCTTGGAAAGCACCATTGCATCATTGTTATTTATTCATATGCAGAACATTTGTTTATTATGTTTGATGCTAATTTCTTTGTCTTGGCTGTGGCTGTCATGCATTGATGTGTGTCTTTTTTTTTTTTTATTCATGCTGATTCATAAACTTTTAATTAATCCTCATCATGATTTACTCAGGGTGTTTGATTTTTGACTCATTCGAACCATTATGTTTTGCTGATGACACACAAAGTGTTTTACCACAGATCCCACCGGGGATTTAGCTTCTTTCCCCAGCCACCATGACACAGCTTTTTGACCGAGCAGGAAAGCTGCTCTAAACAGAGCCATTACACCAAGGTCAATTGTATTTGTCAGATTGTGTCTTACTGAACCTATCGCATTATCTCATTGTTTTTCCTTTAGGGCCTATGCATCTGTTCAACTAGCAAATGAGCCCAGAGAAGAAGGCAGTGCTAACAGCTTTCCTGTCACTGTATTCAGGTCACAGTGTCTGGTAGTTAGATAGGCAGATCAGACTGCTTCAGTGCCGGAGGAGACTCCTCTGTCTGGAACATCATTTTTTAGCATATGAGTGATCAGTTTGTGCTAGACTATATTCAAAGTATTCTGTGTATAATGTGTGTTTTCCAAAAACATTTCAAACCTGCATCTGTCTTACGTGTCAAGCTTATGAATCCACTGCAGAGAGAGAGAGAGAAAAATAGAGAAAATGGCAAAGGGGGTGTGGGTTGTATTGCTGTTTTCATTTCAGATGTTCTGTAGGTATAAAATAAATAAATCGGATTATTTTTTAAAGAATCCCCACTGATTTGGGAGAGATATTCTGCAGCAGGTCTATCCAAGAAATTGCATGCTTAAACCTTAGCAAAATAATGCTTTAGAGAGCTGTTCTGTTGGTAATTGGTGAGGTTTTGATCTGATTGATTCTATATGAATGCTGTACTTCTTGGCCATGTTCTGGGCCGGCCTACACAGCTAATGATGGCCTGGGGAGTTCTGAAGGTTTTACTAAGAAACCTAAACTCCCAATTGGCATGAATTCCATGTCAGACATGATCAAAGAGCAGGTTCTTCTCTTAAGCCTGTGTGCAGTTGATGTTTAAGGATTGTTACTTGAAGACTCACTGCTATTGATCACAATAAGTTAGTGGTGCTGCTTTTGCCATGAAGTCGCATGTCATTTGGCAACATAAACACTGACTCTCTACCGCAACATAAACACAAATATCCACGTATATGAGGAGATTTATTACATAATACATAATAGATTCATCACTAGAGCATATACTGTGTAAAGTCATCCAAGCAACAAGGGAGCAGAGGCAGGGTTACAGAAAATGTAGCCAGGCAGAGACAAGGGGAAATGTCAAATATTGTATGTGTTAAAAGGAAGAAAAGATGCCAACATTTAGCTGCAAAGGAGCAAAAGGAATGAATATATATTTCAATGTGTATATATAATTAGGTGTATAAAAGTAATCCATATGAGCAAAAAGGCTCTAGATATATTTGGCTTCCACTGTCGCAAAAAGCTCATGTCAACTCGTCTCAGACTTCCTTATACATTCATGTGCTCCAGGCACAGCAAGGCCACCACCCAACCACTCAGCCTGTCTGGGGTTTTCTGGGATGCATTTTACTCCGGCTGGTAACGGAGCAAGTGGTGGATCAATAACAGCTGTCTGTGACCCAACTTCAGACTTGGAAGCTTTACGTTTTGCCATGTTTTACTGTGTATTTTGTAGGGTTAGACCGTTGAATTTGGGATTAGAAAGTTGTATCGCGGGCAGCATGGTGGTTCTGTTGCCTCACAGCAATAAGGTCCCGGGTTCAAATCCCGGTTTGAACTCGGGGTCTTTCTGTGTGGAGTTTGCATGTTCTCCCCATGCTAATGTGGGTTCTCTCCGGGTACTCCGGCTTCCTCCCACAATCCAAAGACATGCACATTAGGTTAATTGGTAACTCTAAATTGCCCGTAGGTGTGAGTGTGAGAGTGAGTGGTTGTCCGTCTGTTTGTCTGTATGTGGCCCTGCGATTGGCTGGCGACCAGTTCAGGGTGTACTCCGCCTCGCCCGAAGTCAGCTGGGATAGGCTCCAGCTCCCCCCGCGACCCTGACGGATAAGCGGTATAGAAAATGGATGGATGGAAAGTTGTATCGCTATTGTGGCTAACGCATACATGTACTTGACATGTAATCTAATGCTGTAAAACTGAGATACAGTGAAAAGGATCTGCAATGCTAATCTTTATAAACAGATATCTGCATATGAGTGCAGACATCTGTAGACAAAGTTTGGTATTTGTTGGCTGCTATTTGTATCTATTTGTTATCGTTATTTTACTGTTTGTGCCATAACTGCATATTTGAGATGACATTTCTGAGTGGCCTCGACCAGAGGCTGGATCAGAGAAGGAAGTTACTGCAGGGAAGGTGTCATGTCAGCGATGACCTCAAGACAACACAGTGGTCAGCCTCAATGGAGGACATGATCTGGACACTTTAACTAAAAGCTATGACTTTGCTACATCGTGCATTATATACATGATTTATTTCCCCATTATGACCATAAAAAGTTGATTTATTTTCAAGCACAGTGTTGGTAATTTTTAGATTTAGTTGTAAGGGCCCTGTGGTAGTAAAAAAAACAATAATGTGTTATTGTGGTTTTTCACAAAGGTTTTATGTAATTGCACTTTTTAAACAGGTTAACAGAAAAACATATGTATTGCCAATAACCTGGTTCATTTAACATCCTGTCTATGAAGATGTGAAAAAAATGTGTGAGTAATCCCAGTATTCTCTACAGTATTCTAGAAAGGGCAACAAACAGATAATATACTGCTTTGACACAATATTTTAAACCATAAATGTGGAAATAATTATCTGACAAGTGAAAAAGAAATCATCTACATAAGCAAGTTATTCCATAAGTTCAGTATTTCTTTGTTTTATTGACATGTGAATTTACAGGACACATCATCCTGATCACTATCACTGGTCTGATGGTCTGGTCTGAGTCAGGATAACACATGGGGACAGTGGCTACAGTAATCACTATACTATTACTGTGATTACTTTAGCAGATTTATTGGGCGTCTTTCTACCAGAAAGAATTACTTGACCAATGTTTCACATCGTCTGTTGTTTCACATGGTCCTTTCCACCCCCATAACCTTGTAATTGCTAAGTGTTTCCATTAAATTCAGTGCTACAGGTAGATGCTAACGCATTACCTCTGTAACTCCTGACAAATGCTTTCTATTTCACAGCACTCTGTAGGTCACTTCTCACAGATATACAGACACACATAAACAGGGTGTATGCTTAGAGTTTAGAGGGTTTAGACATAATTACTAACCTAACATTATGAGACAGAAAGATATAAATAACATTAGCAGTATTTACCTGAGGCAAACATCACAGAAAACTTTAATCTTGTTTGCTGTTCCTGCTTGAACATGAGCGGTAGGGAAATTTTAGTCTAGATGCAGTTATTGTGGTGACATTTGTGGTAAAAGTTCAGCTTAACTTGGTTATAGTGTACTTTGGCTTCAAAAAACACTGGCTGAGCTGATGCGGAACCACGCTGGGGGCCTGCTCAGGCCTGCAGGAACCGACCAATCAGATCAGACTGGGCTTTTCGGATGGGGGGGACTCAAAGAGACGGGCTAAATGTGTCAAACATTTTGCTAATTGGTGCTAAAAACAACTGAGGATGAAGCGAGAGTAGTTAGTTTTGCAGGTATTTGGTCATCAATTAAGTTATAATGAAATAGTAGAATTTGATCTGATGATGGTGTAGAAGCCAGGGGATCATCACAGTTATTTCAGTTCAGTGTGTGGTGAACATGGGAACACGTATGTGTACCAACTTTCATTCAGTAGTTATCAAGACATTTCAATCACAACCACAAATGGTGGCCCAAGAGGAAAAAATCATGAAATCCATAAAGTAAGATACATCCTCTAGAGACCGCGAGTCTCAGATCCAGATTCATACAATGGTTGTTGAGATATTTCAGTCTGGAAAAGTGGTGGACCAACTGACATCCATCCCTGGAGCCATCATTAAAAAAAAAAAGAAGAGAGGGAAAGAGCAAAGGCAATTAGAACCACTAATGATCAGTGAATCATCCACATTGTAGGTAATGTGAGCTGATGATGATGATGAGCTGAGTTTGTGAGTGCGTTTATTCAGAATGCTCTAATACAGTGAGAACTGATACAAACCAACCACTGGCTCATTGCAGACAGAAGGTTACAGGTATTACCCTGAAGGGCAAGAAAGGGCAAAATAGAGAAAACACTCAGACATAGCCTGAGTAAAATCTAACTACAGTTACTATGATTTTTCATACCTCTGGTGTGAGCATGATAAAAGGTCTTACAACAGGGTGATGTCAACATTTGCGCTGTTTCTTCGTAATGTTTTGACATGTGTCAAGCAAAACTCCAGTTTAAAGTTGCACTTCTTTGTCAGCACTGAATTCGGTGAGAATACCTCAGAGATAAGCACATTCGTCTGACTGAGGGCGTTCTTTTGGAGACAGGCAGCGTGCTGTCTGACTTCGCACATTTGTCTTCTGCAGTGAGGCACATCAGCAGTTCATCTTGATAACAGAAAGGGCTATGTGAGCGGATTTGGTGAAATAACCTTTTGTGAATATAATTTGAAAAGCAATGTGTGTGCATGTGGCTGTGCATGGGGGGGTGTAAATAAAAAAAAAAGGGATTGATTGTATCATCAAACATTTTATCTCGGTTCCTTTTGTACCACTGACCTGTGCCTCATAAAATTTCTTGATTGACTTTTTGCAATGTGTTGTACTTTCTGTGTGCTCAGTTGTTTGGGGAAATTTTTGTATTTCTGTAGTTAAATGTAACTTCTTCTTCTAAAAATTAATTTCCAGTGTGGAGTAATGTGTTTTCAAAGACAGAGATACAGTATAGTTTATGACAAAAAGAATAAAGTTGTAGCCAAAGTTCTTTTTTCGTCAATGGTCCAAGATCTCTATTTTTCATTTGAAAAGGACATTGAAGTGGTTAGATGGAACATGCAATGGAAAGAACCCATGAGTGGGACTCTTATGGGGCAAATGGAACCCTCTTCAACCAATTAGAGTCCTGTGGGAGGCAGTATAATTGATCCCCATGGTAACACAGATGAAGGGCACAGCACTCTGTACCTCCTACTGCTCCTTCTCTGTCCCCATCTTTTCATATGGAAATGGCTTCCATTGTCCTGAGCTCCTCCTGCAGAAATGGCGTCCCTGGGAAATGCTGTCCTCATTTGTGAAAGAGAGATGTTTTCTACTACTTTTCTAGTTTCTCATACTTGAGTATAAGTAGAGGAAAAAAGATGCACTTGAGGTGCACCAGAAATAAAATTTCCAATGAGATGATGGAAAGACCGGCTCAGGCAGGCACATTGTTTATCTGTTTACTTATTTAACATGCTTTCAAGAAGTTGTAAAATGTACTGTGCAGTGGAGGACAGTAATGATTCAGAATTACATTAGCACAAGCATCAAAATGAGACAGTGCCATTAGCATGATTGTTTCAGCATCCTGCCTTATAAGACTCTTGCCTGGAAAATAGAGCCAAAAACTTTGTGAGTCACAGGTTATTCACACGTATTTCATACTCAGTAATGCAGGTTACACTTGCTCTTGTGGTCAATTAGAAAGGGTCAGTGTGTGTCATCCAACTAGACTTTGGAAAACAGGCGCCTTTCCTGGAGACCTGAATGGTATAAGTATAAAATTGCATATTCATACAAGTACTGTATTGGTCTACATTTGTAAAATAAATAGATAGCTGACATTGTGCAGTATGAGGGATTTGGAAACATTACATGAACAGATTCTTATGAAAAGCCCTGGGGGATATAATTCAAACTTTCTCTCAGCTTTCAGAATAACACTAGTGAAACCTCATACATAGACAAGTAAACTCACACACACACAAGTGAAACCACAGAAATCAAACAATTATTTCTTCTAACTAATCAGAATAAGCTTCCCGTTACACTGACATTGTTTGGGATTGATGCATTTCAATTATGTGTGTATGGGATTTTCATTGCGTAAGTGTGTGTTTATTTTACTGGTGTAAGCATGCTTTCTGCATGGTTGTACTGCACTGTATGTGAGAGTTACATGTTGAAACTTTATCATTGTCCTTGGAGGATGTCGTAAGAATCATTTGACCTTTTCATCAGCCCAACCCTGCTGAGAACAATCCAACTTACTCATTGACCTGGAGCTCTGTAGTCTATAATCAAAGCAAAATGCCTGCATGTTGTTTGGTTGAATTTTAGGAACAATTCTAGATCAGACAATACGCAACGGTAGCTTTTCTAACTGTCCAACAATACACATTTTAAATATCCACAAGTAATTAAAAGAGCTCTGTGTGGCCTATTCATCACAACCTACTAGCAAAAACTACCATTTCAGCATCATGTCTGCACCCAGTAGGTTGAGAGACACTCAAGTCTTTGCCAAAATAATGACAAACCTTCCTCTGTAATGGTTTTTGTGTGTACATTTGCGTTGATCTCAGTGTATGTACATACAGTGTTTGTATATATATATATATGTATGTACGAGAGTGTAAATTTAGGCCTGTTGATTTGTGTCTATGTGCATGCACGTGCTTGCAAATGCTATTAGACGACCACACCACAGTACAAAAAGCAATTACACCCACAGCACGCCCTCAGCTGAATTCAGCTGCGGCAAATGTGGACCTTTAGGAGAGCCTGGGGTGATCCGGCAACTGGAGCACGCAACGGATATGGGGTGAGACGGATGAAGAACAGGAGAGGAAAGGGATATGTGTGTGAGGGAAAACGCTCAATCTGGAAGAGTGGCAATGTGCTATAATAGCTGCAGAGTGAGGCAATCTTGTAGAGTTGAATAGTGTTGAAAGTACTAAGATAGAGTAGTAAAAACAGAGCTGAACGCTACTATAAAGCAGAGGTTACACGCTGAAGGGCAGATGCCTCAGACATGGTTAGACTGCTCATGTCCTCCCTGTGTGAGCCGATGGTGAGTCCGTGAGCTGTATTGTTTTTCACCATTTTGTCCTCCTGTATTTGCACTCCTCAGGTGGGGTCAGTCACCTCAGCCAAGTCCATAGCCAAGTTATCCCAAACATCCCAAAGGCAGTTTCAGCGCAGATTTGAGTGTGTGAGGACTCAACGATGGAAGAACAGAAGGTGCAACATTCAAATGTCAGATCAAAGCTTGCGGGAGGGCAGAAGATGAAAAGATTGTGTCCTTGATCTTGGAGACACACAAGGCAAAACACATGCACACACATGCACACAGCAATAGGAAGCCAAAAGGATATATTACCTCCGTACTGTTCATCCAGATGGTTTGAATGAGGAGCTCCAAATGAACAGATCTTCAGGACATCATAGAGAAGAACAGAAGTTGTTAGGAGCTTATTTTATAGAATGGTTATTGGTAATGTTGGCAGTTAGCTGTATATCTATTAAATATATATGTATATATTTATTATATAGATATATTTATATATCACACTGCATTAAATGTTATATTTTTTATTTATTTATGGTATTCTGGTTGGAAAGTGTTATTGTTTTCCCCCCCGCTGTATTAGATAATGTATTTTATTCTGAAATACGGATTTAAAAAGAAACTCCATTTTTGGTCACCTGACAGGAAGTCATGTGACGATGTAATTAGCTCACCTGTCCATTGATTCCTTTTGTTTGGTGTGTCTGGCTTTTGCCCTGATGAAGGCCTGAGGCAAGTTCTCAGTATACACGGCAGCGAGGAGGGTGTGAATGCTTTTGGAAGTAGTGCTTCTGGAAGCGCACCAACACTTTGTGACTTTTTATCCACCAAATGGACCAAAATAAGGTAAGTTTTTTTTTTTTATTGTAGTTGTTCACACAAATGCACATTCTCTTGCTTCTTGAGTGCTACAAACAGGGACTTTGCTAGAAACTAAAGGTCAGCAGAAAAATGCTTTATGTATATTCATGTATGTTTCCCTCCCGTTTGGTGCTCCCTCGTCACAGTAGTTGAAATGGAAGATAAAGCAGATAAATGTGACATCTCTGACATTCCATGCAAGTATCCAGTCTCCAAGCTGGTACTACCAGTTGCTGTTGGGAGATAATGAGCTGCTGAGTGAGATGTTTGCAGGGCTAGAGGGCTGGGATTGGAGTTGCTTCACTGGCTCTGTATGGAGAGGACCTGGGCTCGGCTCTAAATTAGTGAGCCTTCTGGATCAATGTGGGCTGTAATTAGCTGCTATTGATCCCAGACAGATCAGCCACTACTGTAGGCCACAGCCAAGCACCTCTCAACGTCCATCAAGCTGCACCCCCACAGCACAGCAGCGCAGCCTCAGATCACTCTGAGAGCAAACAAATAATATCAGCCAGCATACTCAGCTCCTGGTAAGTGCACTAAAGATACTGCTCGACATTTCAGGATTCACTTACATATTCCATTAGTGCACAGTGCAATGCATCTTCTTGATTCAGTGTTTTATCTTGTGTTCCATTAAATCATATAGATCACATTATGCGCTTGCGTAACATGCAGAAAAAAATGAGCCAAATCTCTGGCTATTATCCTGATGCATCACCCATAAATCAGTCGTCATTATGTGCCAAAACTGTGGGCAACACCAAAAATGATGGTAATGCAATCTGGCATTTGGGGTGGGGGGGGGGAGAGAGCCCTAATCTTCTTCAAAATGATCACAATCAGGACTTTTTAAATATCTCATCAAAGTGAAAGGAGTGATTTTGCTCTTTTCAGTAATGCTAATGATCCGGGCCCTCATTAGTAATGTGATCCTGTAGGTGTTTTTCTCTCTTCTCGTGTTCAAAAGTAGCCTTCCGCGGTGGTCCTGAAGTGATTGGCAAAGACTTTGTGTAAACAAGAATCATTTCAGGCGGCTCACCCATTTTCAAAATTGTCACTGATACTTGCAGAAAGTTCTCCTCTCTCTCGCTCGCTTGAATTTATAATCACAATAAAATACATGGCCTGTAATTATAATGGGCCTGTCTGTCAGAGATATGAAGCTGAATTCAAAGCTTGAATTATTTAAGTCTATTGAATAAATGCAATTCAAACAAAGGCAAAAGAACCCTTAAACGTGGTCAAAATTATACTCGGCACATTCTCATTTCTCTTAAAGCACCACTGTCACTGGCCTCGTACTTTCACGCCTAATAGACTTGAAATTTCTTCCTGTGTAAGCTGGAAAGGATCATGCTTAAATGATTATGTTTCCGAGAGTATGCTTCAGAGAACAATAATGGCGCATTAACGATTCAAACCTGTCCATTCTGTTAGGAGACAGTTTACGAACACCATCTTCAATCTCACAGGGACATTCATCCTTGCGAGGTGTATAATTAACAGCGCTGACCTTTTCTAACAAACAATTTCTGCATTTAGAAATGCTGCTGCAGAGAGCTGATCCTCACCCATGGGAGGAGGTATAGTCGGCCCTAGCAGGAAAACAGTGGGACAGCAATAATGTCTAATATTCTCAATCATCCAGGCCGAAGGATATGTAGAAATACTAAAGTCCAAAGCAGCTGGACTTGTACTTGAGGGCATTTCACCACTCGCCCAAGGGGCTTCATGAGCTCTACTGATAGCAGTTATGATAGCATTTAGATGTGTTGTTTTATTTAAAAGCATTTCAGACTTTGGCCAACTTCACTGTTGAACATGAATAATTGCCTTTGCCTCCATCCAGTCCCGGCCTCAAACTTATTGAACTACTAGAATATCCAATTTCACCCAGTCCAAATGTCCCTTCGCTGCAGTCTGGCTTGGTTAGATTCAATATTGCGGTGATGTGTGCAATTCAAGGCCCAAATGAATCTCCCGGCGCAAGCCCATCTCAGAAAAGATGTTTCCAGAGATTGAAGCACAGGGATACCAGGTGGAAGAGTAGTGGTGCAAAGTGAGTGAGAGCAATTTGCACTCTGCAGGTTAAACCAAACTTTCTCTGATATATGAAAAAAGAAACTTGAATCAGCAAGGAAAAAAAAAGATGAAAGTGATTTTCTCAAAGCCTTTGTAGAGAATTTGGGGTGTTTTGTGTTTTTAGTTTTTTTTTTTTTTTTTTTTTTTTTTGTAATACATCCACTGATAAGCGCAGCTCTTTGCAGAACCACAAAGGCCCCACTTAAAGTTTTACAAGAATTTCAAACATTTAAAGAAAAAAACTTTACTTTTAATGGCCTGTACCTCACAATGTAGTACTCGGAGCATTAGAGTATAGAGTACACTCTCTTTTCTCATGAGAAATTAGGATATGTATTTTGTTGTTTTAATGGCAATAAGAGAAGAAGTTTAAACTCTTTCGTCAAGGAGAAAATCCAGAATACAAGTTACATGGCATTGTATCGTCAGGAGGTCTGAAAAACCTGTAACAATGAGGCTATTTCCAAATGTTATTTGTCATTGGTATCAGTGGCCATAGCAATTTTGTCAGGAGCAAAGGAGGAAGCCAGCTGACAGAGTATGAAGAGCAACAAAGCCAGCATACAGTGGAGGAACTTTCAGCCTTTTTGTGTCCCATGTGGAAAAAAAAAGTGAACGTTGACTCATTTTAACTGAAGTTAATCTGCATAACTTAACTCACGTCTTGTCACTTCTGTCACTTTCGTCAGTTGCATATCTTAAAGTACTTATTATAAAGTACTTAGGAGCTGAAAGCTAACCAAGTGGTTTTGATGCCTAAACTAAGCAAACTATGAAACTATAACTATGTATGAAACTATAACCCTTTCACAACATTAAGTTACATGGAACTTAATTTATTTGCTTACTTGTGGCTGGTACCCATCCGTCCTATAGAGGGTGTTCAAAAATGTTCATATATGTTGTTTATATGTCATTGGAGACCAACCTATTCTGTCAGTATGCGTAAAACATTGCTAAATAGCATTGGCTACCTTTTAATTGCTTACACATCCCCAAAGTCTTATGAATAAATGTACTAAATCTAAGTGCACACATCTTTACATTGCCCTGTGCCCTGAAGCAACACTATTCAGCAGTAGAAGGAAATTTCTAAATTAAGCTGTGAAACAAAAGAAATGAGGCACAACTTACATGTTGTTTTTCATTCCGTGTAAACAATGCTGATAATTTCCTGCTTTAACTAATTGCTACTGCTATTCTTTGTTGTTGTGCCACAGACTGCTTGTTGTCACATACAAATTAACCAGACTTATATTATCTTGTTCAATGGAGTTTCTGACTCATTTCACAAGCTTCTCTGCATCTGCTCGTCTCAACTTTTTCTCTGACTACCTAGAGGGGTGGGTTTTATGTCCTTCCTCCAACAGGTTGCTGTAATTACGTGATCTCAGATCTCTCATGAAACAAAATCTGACAGATGGATCAGTTAGCCCGGCGACAAACCCACCGCCATCGCTGCGTCGGCAGAATCAAAATGAACACATTCACTGACGGTGAAAACTGTGATTGTTGGTTTAATCAGAGTCACCAGGCGCCGCCACTCACATATGAATTATCCCAATTAAAAAAGAAAGTTTCTCTCAAATCACTAGTTTGATATTGGTTGTCACAACTTTTGGGAAAAAAGTTCACCTTTTTGTCGAATGTCCACCAGCTGAATGTGAAGGTTCTGTGAATCTATTTCTTGCAATGTAATCAGACACATCATACAGCTGAAAAACCTAATTGTGAAATTGAAATTTCAGCCAGGAAGCTTGTGCAGAGTGTACTGAGCAACAAATTAGCATCATACCACCCCTGGTCAGTCCATCGCCGATCTGCTACCGGGAAGGCAAAGGAGTTGAAGTGAAATTAATGACATGTGGCAGAGGCTTGGAGAGTTGGCTTTAGATAATAACAGCATGAAACAGTGTGGGTTTGGTGATTTGTTGGTGAAACGACATCTATATATTTATCAAAATTGGACTCAATTTCGTCAAAGTGCTTTAGATTATAACCTTAATGCCAGTGGCATTTGCACAAACGTAGTTTCGATATTTAACAGGATATTCAGGATCTGTCTCAGCTTATGTTTCTTTGTCCAGAAAAATTTTACGCATATATTAAATTTGCATTCAGAAAAGAAAAGAAATTCGGCACAATAACATTTCCAATAATATTTAATTGTAATTATTGTTACAAATTTTTTTTTCTGTTTTGTTAGTTACGTGAAAAGTTATTTTATATATATCTGATATATTCTAGATGGTCAGACTTCTTTTTAAATCTATTTATGACACTTTGGAGAATGCATAGTAATGTCATTCAGATGGCCCTGCCTCGGTGACTGTGTTTGAGATTCTAGCTGTGCTGCGTCCTGTAGTGTCCACTTCAGTCAGTGCTCAGACTCAGAGATGTGTCAGTGGCTCCGATGCGGCTTGTCAGGCATGCTTTAGCCTCCGGCCAGCCTCGTCCAGCCAGCCCCAACCCTCCATACACTCCAGGGACCGTCCACAGACAGCCATCACAACCTCGGTCTCTCTTTGTCTCTCATCCTCTCATCACCCGTCTTCTTGTCCCTCAAGTCTTGCCATTGGAGTGTGAACATCAGGATTAGGTAAATGACAGGAGGAATCCACAGAGTTGACTAGGCAAATGTCCTTTGGGTCTGTCTTTTATCCTGATATGTGGACTTTGGAAGGAGAGAGAGAGACATTTTTTTTTCCTTGGTCCTCAGGAAAAGTTGAACACTGAGTGTTTTGTTATTAGTTTTTCCATTAGCTCAATCAATTACAATCAATTTCACCATCAATTGTATCAACAAACTTTAAAAGGTCCTTGTTACAGCATGAGGCCAATCAGGAAGCTTCTTCATGTAGACACCAGGAAATAGAAACACGCTAGATTGACTCGCATCACTTAATGTCATTACCACCGGAGGGGAAGCTGTCAAAGTGAAAATGAGCTTCACCGCATTACACCTTCATCGCTCAGGGTGCTCCCATGAGTGAGCTCCGAAACAAAGCAGCCACCCTCCACATATTCACATCGTTCCATTTTCACATGGCAGCTTTCACTTGGTCCTATACAGTTCACTAATATCAGGAAATGACAGAAACCAGAATGCAGCAAATGAAAAGCAACGACCTTTGTTACAACTCTGTGCTCGCTGCATTCCTCGTGTTTTAAAAACTACCCCTTCAGTAAATGTTGACTCATCTGCACTGCACTGTGTGTACTTCTGTCTTCCAGGAAGGTTATTAGGCGGTCATCAGTTTAGTTTCACCTAACAGAGCAACAGTGTTGACAGCCTGGGAAACCTTTGACCCTCTTATCCTGCTCTGTGGAGTTTGGCTGCCATGTGGTAGTTTGTTCCTTTGCCAGGACAGCTATTTCCGCCGTTATAACGATAGTGTATTGCAGTGGCAGAACCAGTCCATGGAGTAGAGTTTATTCATTAGCACTCAATATGTGTTCTGGCAGGCTACTGCAAATGGAGAACCTGTCAGGTATGAAAAGGGCATATGAATGTGCTTTTCTTGCACCAACCTGTGTTTATTCCTTCAACAAAGCAAATGGGGGGAAAAAAATGTTATTTGTCGAGCCAATTGTCCCTTTATCACAAATAGCTACTGTAGCAACAGGAAATTGCCTTTACTTCACAGTGAACAGTTGTAAACAATGCTACTAGGTTTGAAATTACTATGTATCACATTAGATAGACGCCTCACCATGCCGGTTGTTAATTTAACTTATCTTATTCTATTTATATCAACATATACAGTATTTTCTACGACAACACAAAAGGGTGAAATATGGTATTTGTTGAACATCTGCGTCTTTATCACAAGATGGCATCACTGTTGACTTGTAATGTAATTAAGATTTAAAGAATACTCTGGCAATTACCTGTCTAATGGGGCGTTTATCAGCCCTCATTCTCCAAGCTGTCTGTCTTGCTAGCTGGCTAGCTGAGAGGCAGGCAGATGCATATGTAATTGCTGGCAAAAGACAAGACGGAGAAGAGGCTTCAGCGGGTCATTCTGCAAAAAGTCCCCAGGCCTGGCGACTCCAGACCTTTGACTCTTTCTGCTCCTTGTCGTCATGAAGTCGATCAAAGTTACTGGAGGAGAAAGGGCTGCCATTTCCCAGGTAGCAGAAGTTGTCGATCACCTCGCTCACCATCAAGCGACCCGCTACCTGTTTCTGTCACTTGAGCATGATTGGTGAAAGGAGGGCACCACGAGTAGTAGGAGCGTAACCACGCGGAACAATCCATATTCAGTGATATAGTGATGTGGGGCAGGGGGTTACCTTTTCCATCACCAGTGACACCTGAAAGACACCCTGCAGTGTTGCCCTGACAACAGTTCTGAAGCTTCTTGCCCCCCTGGGTGCGAGGTCAGGGTTGAGTGACATCTTGTCTTTCTGTCTTTTTGCTCCAGTGGGTGGTGCAGACTGATTGTGGCACAGCAGGATGTATGTGGAAGTACGCTTGTGAGGGGGCGTGCATGTGTTTGCATCTGGGCAGGGATGGGTGGGTGGTTAGTTGTTAGAAAGAAAGACAGGAGACCATGGGCACGCCTGTTTCTGCTTGTTGTTAAAACAGCTAGGAACATTGCAATGACATTTACGAGCCCATTGCGGCCTGTCATCAATGTTTTGGTCGATCTCCTGTGGCAACGGAAGTTCTTTAGCGAGATGAGCCTGGCAGCGTGAGCCTGAGCTCAGGGCCAAGAAAACCTGAACTTACAGACAAATCTCAGCCCCGGCAGGATTGTCGCATAAAAAGGCAATTGCTACATCGCTACTATAATACCCACATAGTTCACCAGACAGAGAGGAGGTGCAAATCGCTACCTCTGGAGCTGTGGTATGTTTGAGGGTGGAGGGAGTGCAGAGGTTGGTGGAGGTATTAAAGACGGTTAGGTGAGTGGTTAAATAAATGGGAAAGGGCAGGGGAGGTGAGGGAGTGATGAGATAGGACTGCACAGGTTGAATTGGTTTTCTTTCAGTGTAGTCGAACCTGATCCAGCTCTGTTTGATATTCTACTGCTGGAGAACGCTGCTGATTTAAAATTGTGGGAATGCATTGTTGGACATTGATTGTAGTGGTTGTATCGTCCATTCAATGTCCCTAAATCCAACCTTCAATACTTTTACAAGGTTAAATATGCTGCTTATCACAATGTCACTTGTACCTTGTATTATAAATTCATTTGTAATTGCATCCACGTTTTTTCTTTGCTGTAAGCTAGTATTTCATGCAGACTCGTATTGCATTTTTACATAAAGGAAACTGTTCAGCACAACTACACGGATGGCCCATAGTATGGAATAATGCAGCTTAAAGTGCTAAGCAGTCATTTAGTTTTATAAACCAGCATGTTATCAGAAAGGGGAAAAAAAGAATATATTTGCAGCATTAACATCTACGCAGTTTTTCCCTATAAATGTATGTCAGATCAAATGAGAGTGCAGATGATGTACAATGGACCAGGATATGTTGATGGATGTAATTTGGATTGGAGTAGCCTATGCATGCTTGTTGTTTTACAAATTTGCAGGACCATCAATCTGCATCAGTACTGAAAGTAACTGTTTCATGACAGATTCTCCATCCTCCTAATTTTGAAGTGGACTTGATGTACAGTACTGCTGGGCTTTTCAGAAAATACTGCAGTGGATGTCGGTGAATAATGACAAAGTCCATCCGCTTAAATGCATTGTGCAATCACGTGCAGCTAACCTTCATGTTTAAAAGAAGATTGTGAGTGTGTGTTTGTGTGTGTATGCATGCACACATGTTGCATTAGGAATTTTTTTGGGCATACAAAAAAAAAATCCAATATCATATCTCCATTTGCAGTTTAGAAAAATTACATGTTTTTTAATAAATGACTTAAAAGAAATGATCCCGTTTTCTTTTTTGAGGTCATGATACAGTCAAATGGGCATTATAAACCACTGTTCCTCCCATTAACTGCTTAACCAAAGCCTCTTTGAATTAATGCTACACTTGTGGCTAATATGCTAATATGTCTGAACCTTGTGTCAAAGCAGTGTCTGCCTTACAATTATACAGTAAAGTACACCTCATGCAGTTAATAGCACGAGGTTACAGATGCGCTCACTGAATTTCCTGCTCTCTCCCTGCCGTTGTCAGTGGTATCAGTTTCTTTGAGCAAGCTAGCAGCGTTGGCTAAGCTAGCCATTTAGCGGCCTGTTCGGCTGTAGGATGTCGCTGGCTGCATGTCAAACTGTTTGCTGTGGAAAAGCTGTTCAGACAACTAAATAGAACAGTGGAGCTCTGGTGTACTCAGACTCACTGCTCACAAAATATAGTAAAGCTCAGACTCTTGTTGGCAGCAAATAGAATTCCATCAAGAGCAATCTTATCACTTTTTGTTGGATTTTTGCAGAGATGCCTGTTTATTTTAACTATTTTGTCTACATTTTGTGGACTTTAAAGTTCAACCGGTGCAGACAGGAACATGAGAGCCGTTGACAAGCTGAATAATTGTGTTTACTTCAACTATATGCTTGAACATTAGCTTGTGTAATGCTGTTTGGTTGCTACCAAGAAGTTACATTATCTGAATTGATCTCAGGCTTTCCTCTTTTCCTTCTAGAGAGGGAAGGTCTGTGTCTTCTGTGTCAGATAGCTTCTGTCTTTTCCCAGTGTACTCCTAATGGGCAGCTGCAGTGCTAAACGCACATGCTTGCAAGGAGCAGTTTTTAATAAATATCATCCCACGGTGTGATTAAAGAATTGAAGTGTTTCAAACATTGTTTGACGTGGTCTAACAGAGCCAAAGTTTATAATCCTTGCTGTGTTTTGCGGCTGTGTGCTTGTGTGTGTCTGCAGAAGTACAGAAAATGCAGTGCGGATTGATCAGTGGGTGGTGGTTGATTAATTTAAGTGGGCTCTGCGGTGCATCAGGTTAGTGGTTGTCAGATTATAGCCCTTAATTGATTGATTCATTTTTATTAGTCATGTAATGAAATTACCTATTGACAAGCCAGGCAGACTGATTCTGATCAATAAACACGGGTAGTGGATAGAGTTTCAACAACCATCTGTGTTCTTTTTTCTATTAATAAATAAATTAATTAATTAAAAAAAAAAATATATATATATATATATATATATATATATATATATATATATATATATATATATATATATATATATATATATAGTGTTTTTGTATTAGCATTTTACATTCACCAATGTATAATATGAAACCTATATTAAGAACGCTGTGTCAGTGTTTGGTAAGAACACTTAAGATGTGACATTTTTATTTTGATTACATATTAATGAAGCTCATGATGAACTTTAGATTATGATGGTGAGAGTGTAATCACAGTAAAAATAAAACAACTAATTAATATGGTAATTCACTTATCAAGCTGCATCAGTCCAGTTATTTAAAAAAAAAAAAAAAAATCTGGGTGAAGGTCTGTGGAAGCAAAACCCATAGCAAATGTTATTAATGCCACTGGTACCATAACATTAAGGTATTAGCATTTGGATTTTCATTTAAGTTTCAAAGACGCTTTTGAGTAAGACAGGTTGTGCTTTAATAGTGTAAAGTAATAGGCACTGTAAGTACTTCATACTTTTGACAGGGACTCTATTATGATACTTCAAGTTCTTTTGGTTACATTTTAGATGGTTACAGGACATTCCGTTTTACACAACATTCGATATACTGAAAAACCATAAAATACCTTATTTATTCAATACACTATTATCCAAAGCACTTGAGCCAATAGGGCTTGCATCCTCTTTTACATATATTACAATATTCACAGTGTTTCATGACTGGAGGTACAATGTAGTAATAAGAATATTGTTATAAAGTCAAACAATGAGATTTGACAGCCATGTAAGTCTAATGAATATAAATCTAATTATAAAACATGAACTCTTTCAAATATATGCTCTCCTATAAAAGAATAATAGATGTCATAGGCCCATCTGGTTGAGTAGATTAGTCATCATATTTTAACACCTAACTATGAAAGTCAGAGGATGCATTTTTTTTTTTTACCATCTACCCCCTGCTCCGTTTTCCTAATTGGGAACAGCATGTAGCTACTAGCTCAACAACACTTACGTATGTTGTATTCTAAGCAGCATCTGAGGTAAAAACCTGCTCAGACTCCCCTGTCATTCTCGAGTTTATTTCAGTTCTTGGCTGCCTTCTTTTTGCTGCAGGCATCTGCTAATAGGGACCTTGCCCGAGGTGCTTCACCTCACACCCGTGTATTGCTGTATCAACCGTGGGCCACGGTAGGCACAACAAAAGTGAACTTTCTCGTCAGTTGTGCTGCTGTACTCGTACAGGAATATTTATCTGTCTGCAGGATATTAGTTATCGTTTGTGTCTTGTCATATTGAAAACAAACAGGTTGTTAATGCTGAGAGATGATTGAGTATGTTCTCCTCTGTATTCCATGCAGAGGGCATTATCAGCTGCAGCATGCTGGGTCTATGTCTCTTCCAACAGTCTGACCTAGTTACCAAATCACTCTCACACACAAACACACACAGAGCTCTCTAGCGGGTATTGCAGGGGATAAGTAAAGTGTCATTCCCTGAGCAGAGCTGCATGGTTCAGTGTTAGGCAGGATAGCGACAGTTCAAGGAGACTAAAGGAAAGGAGGAAACATTGGCACTGAGGACCCTATTCAGTGTGTGTTTCTTAGTATGTGTGTGGTTGTGTGATGCACATGCTGGCTGACTCTCTTTCTCTCTTAGTGGCAGAGCCGCGCTCTAGCACACATAGCTCACTGTTCCTCCCAGTTCAGCCTCCACTAAATCAGCTGGCGTTTACACTTGCTCTTTCCCCCTTATCCTCTCACTCAACCCCTCTCTCTCTCTCTCTTTCTCAATCTTCTTACAGTATATCTGTCTCTCTGTCCCAGCCTTTTTTTTTTTTTTTTATTATAGCTTTCATATGAGTTATCTTTCCTCTCCTCTTTTCCATTTTAAATGCACGTTTTATATTCAATGTTGTACGGCCAATTGTGTCTTTGCCCAGGCTTTTTTTTTTCCATCCGTTTCATGAACTGGAGTGAAATGCAAATCATGGAAATTTGTGTTTACTTCTGTCTGTGTTTACCTGTCTGGGCTAAAGGTCAGCTCCTAGAAAAGTGAGCATGTTTTTTTTTATGAAAGATCCATAGGCTATTTTTTCCTGTATTTTGGCTCACAGAAGATAAGAGCGCCATATCCAACACTGACAGGGAAGAAAGTGGTGTGTATTTTATCACATAGGACTTTGAATATATTTTAGTTATGCACCATAGGTAACTAAAATAGCAAGATGTTTTTGTACAGTGTGTAGGTGGCGGAAGTGCACACAGTTCTGATAAATGGTCTAAAGGATATATTGTTAGAGCAGTCTGCCCACATGCTGTCAGACATGAGTCTGTAGTGTGTAATGGGAATAAATTATGGTTTTGGTTGTATGCATACAGTGGGTCCATACCCCAGAGGCGAGGGTCCATCTGAAACTTACACTGACGGTGAGATGAAGGCTGACGGCAGATTTGTAGCCCAAGGTGTGAAAACCTGCATCCAGCTGTATTTAATTTGCAGTGTTTCTCATTCACCTCACAGACTCCTTAAAACCTGCATAACTTTGCGCTGGGTGTTGTTTTATTCATCCAGACCATGTAGTCTAGTTCGGAGGCAGAGAGTGTATTGTGCAAGTGTTAAGTACAGGGCCTCGTGCCATGGATGGAGCGGGCTCTGGAGGTGTTCGGCTGAAGTGAATGGCAGAGGCAGGGGCCTGCAGCCGGGGCACTAAGCCATCATCTTTGGCCAGGGCTTATGTCAGGGCTGTGGCAGTGATTGCCATGCCACACAGCCCGGGGGATATAGTGTAGCAGTGGCTCTTGCTCCCGTCTCCTCCCCTGTCCTCCATGTTATGAAACACACTACTGCCCTGGAGCTGGGAGCCATGGCACGAAGCCTAGCTGGCCTACCTGTGTCTGCCCTTATCCCATCAGCCAGCTGTGGCAGCTCTGTGTGTGAAGAGACAAAAGTGTGTGTGTGTGTGTGTGTGTGTGTCTTGAGCAAGCTAAAAATCGGTGACTATGGCAGAGCATTTAGCTGCATCAAGGCATGCACTTTTATTGTTTTTCTTTTTTTTGGAAAATCCAATGGGAATTCAGTTATTTTGAGATTTGTTGAGGGTTCAACCTATTATTGTGCCGAGTGCAGTCCTCAACCACACCATAATATTACAAATGACAGTCTGCAGAGTCCATGACGACTGTTCAAACTGCTCTTTTGCTATTCAAAAGCAATTTCTTCAAGTGTGAGACAGACAGGCCAGTCCATTTCACAAAAGACATTTGATTTGCAAGAGACTTGGAAGAAAAAGCATTCCCTTTCTCACTACAGCTGCATGATACCGACTGTGTGTCAGCTTGGATATGCCAATGTTTTCTTTATATCTTAGTATTCAAGGAGAAGTAATTAAAATCTGATAGCCCTCCTTGCTTTATCGCTGATTGCCTTTTATTACTGTAATTTTGCTCAAATTCATTAATCGGGGAATGGTTTGCTGAGTACATACAGTAATACTTTTCTCCAGCATGTTCCTGCTTTGTATTCACATAATCACATGTCTTCACACCTTGGTGTTGAACAACCACACTATGTCACATTATAGGCAGTGCAGCAGCTGTGCTGGTGTTGTATGGTTAAAGGATAAGGCTGGTGTGATTCTTTATTTCTCTTATTGCCAACAACATGACAGACAGACTGTAACAGGCTTGTTTGAGGCTCTAAGAGCCACTGAAGACACACATCTCTTTAGAAAAAATCACTAATGTAGTCAAATAAAAAAAAAAAAAGTTCAATAATTTCTGAAAATGCTGCAAGTAAATAGTGCATTCTTTGGGAATATTATTAGCTGTGGATACGATGCTCTGAGTATTTACAGCAGGGCTTCTGTGTATGTAGAATAGATTCAAAATAAACTACAGCACCCATATTCATGGTAATGAGGGAACGTGTCACCCATTGTTTTAATGTGGCTCAGTGATGTGTTTGTAACAGGATCAAGCATTAGATTACTTGTTAGTCGGATCATTTATTGCTGATTTTTGTCATTAAATGTGCTTTATACACTATAAGATTAATACATACTATCGCCAGACTCGTCCTGTAAGTTTGATCCTCAGAGGCACATTTCTGAGGGTCATTATTTTAGTAGTATTGAGTCTTGTGATAAGCTTTTCTTGCCTAGATATTATCCCAGTCTAAGATGTGAGTAAGTGAACATTGTGTTTTGGCACATTCTAGGTTCATTTCCTTACTATTACTATGAAAGCGTGTATCTCATAATAATTATATACAGCATTGGAGGAGCTTCACCCCTGGATGTCTCTTTTGTAGACAATTTAACAAAACAGAACTGCTATATTATAACATAATAAAGGCAACATTTTGTTAAAATGGTAAAAGTTAAATAGATTTTTGAAGCAATGGCTTCGTTATCCTGGAGGCAAAATTAAAAACTGTCTCCTGACGCATGCATTGATATGTAGTGGTAACAGCCAAAGGTGTAAATTCAATCACATTGCAATGTGCTTTATGAGCTTCTCCCTGATTATGCATCTCCCCCGTACCAGTGCAGAGAGCAGAGGGAGGTCTCCTTGATACGAGTATTTAGGCTTTAATTTAACTAAAGTGGTCAGATTTATGCATTTTTGATTAATGAACATCAGTTTGCATTACCTCTGCTCAGAATTCCACACTCACACACTTGAAATTACACACTGACACAGAAATGCACATTCAAGCTAGTGCATGCACAGAGGCACACATAAGCAGGATAGCAGACTTTAATGTTTAGCTAATGCTTATTTAACAAGGGCTTTATCACTCCCTGATAAAATGTGCTCCTACAAAAGCGCACAAATGAGTAGAGTTTATATAGTAGAAGGTTGGGGGGAAATAAGAGTGAGCTGTTTGATATAATACAATCAAAAGGGAAAGAATGTTAACTGATACAGTAGAGTATGAAACTGTGCTTTAAACTGCTGTGCAATAATCTCTACAATTACATAAAGGCCCTTTTTACAAAGATGGTTTCTGTCCGTGTTTCTCAGAGAAGAAGCATTCATCATCTCTAATTTACTAAATTACATGAGTATTGTGCCATTTCCAAAATATTCCATCACTTCATCACGTCCGTCACTTTCTTACTTCACCCCTTTCGATTTTTTTTTACCTACACGTGAACCCATACGACTGAGTTTTACAATGTGGTTTTATTAGCCAGAATGACAAACCATTCAGGAGACGAGGGCCCTCAACGCCATATATTATCCACAATTTCAATTATTTGTATTCAATATAAATGCAAATTAGGAGTTTTCTTGTCCTTAAACTTTAATTTGCAAGTAACAAACTCTTGTTTCTTTTTTTTCCATTTCTAATACTTCGTTATAGGGTAGACACTTTACATCTTTTGAAGTTTTCACGTTGTGCCCATTATTAGTTGAGCAACAGCACACTTCTGAGTAATGCTGGGTAAGTCGGTCTAACACATGAATCGTTAATGTTGCCACTGATTTTCTCTTTCCCCTCAAATATAATCTTGGTTTTTCCCATTCATTTATCATCTTATGACTGAAGAGCTGACAATTGGAATAAGGGTGACCATTTCAGCAAAAATGTGTAGTGCAAAGTCATGTAATGATGTCAGAGAATTACACACACACAGTATATAGTATACTGTGTATATATAAGCATTCTGTATATACTGTATTTATAACACTCTAAATTCTAACTCTTGCTGTTTACGGCTGCACTGACTTGAGCACATCAACCTAATCAACCACAAGTTGCTCAGGATGTCGTGAGAAACTAAATGAACTGTGAAGGCCCCTGTGTGCTGAATGCTTGATCATTCTGGCTAATCAAACCATGTTATTTCACACAGTCGAGCGTGTTGGTTAACATGTAGGAAAAAATGTATCAGAATTAAAAGGGATGAGGTCAAAAAATGATTGGTAATGATTTGTAAAGAAGTTTGTTATAAACCAATATATAATGTTCAAAAGTGCAGTGCAAAAACAATGTTTTTATAGGTCACGTGATGAGGTGACGTGACCATATCCCTTTAATTTTAATGATATAAAACTATACTCATACTGTAATAGTTTCTTTTCATGTATCCTCTTTTGTAGGCTGGGTTGTCTTTTTGTTTCCCATTACTTACACACAAACACAGCTTTTACCAGACTTATACTTCCTGTTTCCTCGTAGCGGCACAATCAGGCCAAAACACTCCCTCCCGTCTGTATGGAGGATTTGTCGTCTCAGGATTACACGGTTCCGTACTGCTATGCCATGCCACGTACACAGCCTTTATTTCTGGTATCCTGAATACATTCATGACCCCAGCCACTCACCCCATGGAAGATAAGTGGTGGTACCCACTTATCCATGTTACCCAGAGTCACCCCTCAGTCCCTCTGCCTAAGGCCATGTAGCCCCCTCCTTTGTCCCAGATCCCTCTCAGCAGGAAGCAGCATTCTCCCTAACAACCATGAGGTCCATTTGGGCCTGCTCCAGTTACCACCAAAAATCTGTGACGCAAACACTTCTTGGACATAGACGGACACAAATATTCATGATTTTTGCATTTTTTCCCCTGTCATCCTCTTTTTATACAACATACAAATGCACATGGATCCACACATTTTATGGAGGTATATTTACATAGAAACAATCACCCTGCATGCCACACGGCCAGTAGGTAGCACTGTGGCTGTATTGCCCTGTTGGCATTTTCAGTAAACTAAAAGACCTGCTAATGCTTTCTGCTCTGTCTACCATTTATTTAATGCTCCAAGGCACAGGAACACTGGGTAAAGAAATGCCCTCTGGTAGAATGCAGTGCACACACAGCGCATGTGTGCATTGTGCGTTGTGTATGCACTGTGACATACATTTCTTCCCTCCTGAGTCTTCCTCTTAGCTTTCATAAACAGGCATCATGACATAAACACAGAAAAATTAGAAAACGATCATTCAAAACACACAATCATGTTTAAGCTGTGAAGAGGCATCGTGGAGTGACCTCAAAGAAAACCTCGGGCGTGTTCCATTATTTGCACATGTCCACACACACACACTCAAATACTCAAATATAAACACTGTTTTTTTCATCCCCTTTCATCAAAACCTCTCCATTTGTCATGTGTTGAATCCGTGTCTTCATCTCATTTCTATCTGCTATCTAAGGTTAAGGTGTCAGGAGCAAAAGTTACTTAGGTGGAAAGACAGCATTCAGTCGTCTAATTCAGGGCAATAAATATGCTTTTGTGTTAGGAATGTTATAAAAGAATACGCACACATGTTCGCACATTCATGCACGGTCACACACATACAGTCACACACACACACACTCTCACATACACACACACACAGCCTGCTGCAGCTTTCCAAGGTTGTGCTCTCCAGCACAGAGCCCCACATGGAGCTGCTGTCCAAGGTCCTGACCAGCTGATGTAGCACAGGAGCTGTCCGCGGTTCTGAAACCTGCTCCGGCTTTTACATGCTGTGTAGTCGCAAAGCAGCAGGTTTGTTTCAGGCTAAAAATAACACTGGTGAGGAATTGAACGTACTCTATAAAAGTGTTTGTGGCTTTTTTTTCCCTTTTTAATTTAGAAATTGTTACGAGTTGCCATATTTTCCAATGCATTTCATTACCACCAGCCCACTGCACAGTACCTTAAGTTTTGTTGCCTTATCAGTTGTCTTAAATTTTACGATTGAAAGAAGCAAAGTTATAGTGGATATATGAAGGGCAAGATGATGCTATACAGCTAGGTCAGGGGCAGAATTTCCATGGTGCAGCCTGAGTCATGATGCTGGTGGCAGACCCACCGTTTAATGTGATTTCTCCGACTTCTCCGTACTTAGCAATGTGGGACACAGTTCAAACGAAGAGCTCAGACAGAATATATCGGGGGAGCTGTGTGTATATGTGTGTGACTGTGTGTATGAGAGAGTGCAGGCTGGATGATGAAGTTTGTGTGTGCACGGAGGCGGTGTGTTTGCACTCGCTTGTGCGCGCGTGTGTGCACACGCTCACACTAAGTTGGGCGTAACGATGGATTCAAAGGGAGCCTTTGAAGTATTTTGATGTTCCCTGGCTGCTCTCTTGCCAGTTTCCTAAATAGGTCAGAGACTCTGCTCTCTGCCTTCTGCACTGTGCTAGCTGTGCTGCAGCCTGCTAGAAAGAGTCAGAAAGGGCAAGCAAAGGAAAACAATCTACTTAACTTTACATTGCCTCATTTGAACTAAAAATCAAGCTGTCTTAGTAGATTTAAATCGACAGAGTCTTCGGTGTTAATGTTTGTTGGGATGCTCGACAGGTGCACCACGGGGACCTGGAGGTTGTGAACAGTTAATGATTTAGTTAGAGAGAGTATGAGGAAAGACAGACAGAAGGAAAGACAGATGGATAGAGCAGATGAAAGGGACAGAAAGTGAACTAGAGCCACAGAAAGAGTAAGAAACAGAATGAGTCGGAGGAAAAGACAGACAGAGGGATTGAGATGGAATGAGGTGGTGATGAGAGGGATGGCACAGATAGAGCAGGAGACGCATACAATGAGAGAGAGGTATGCGAGTGCTGGTGTGGTCCTGCAGGCCATCTGTCCATGGTGCTGTGTGAGTTCTGGCTTCGTGCTGCTGGTTCCATGTAGGCCAGTCATTTGCATCTTCCAGCCTGCTGATTAATTTGGTATCTGGAGGAAGCCTTTTTCTCAGACGCATCAACTCAGTCATGCCCATTTCGGCGCTAGTGTGTGTGTCTGTGTGTGTGTGTGTGTCTGTGTGTGTGCACGCACGTGCACTCACGCCTGCGTGTGTGGCTCTTAATTTTGCGTTTGGAAGAAGTCTCGTTCCATCCTCCACAGGTGCCAGGGTGAGTCCGGCGCAGAGACAAGGCCCAGTCTTGCGTGCCAACCCTACATAGCAGCTACCTTGTGGGGCAGCAAAAAGATATCATGGTGGTCTTAACTTAGAATAACAGAGCTGTCCATTTGTTCTCTTTCTCTCCCCCGTGCACATACACGAACACACACATGCAAGCAAGCGAGCACCTTCTTCTCACCATTCCCAGGGACCCTGTTAGCACCTCCTCCTTGCAGTAGGAGGAATAAATCAGAGTGAGTGAAGTGCTTGTTTTAGTTGCCAGTGGTGGCATGGCCAAACCTTCAGGGGGAGGTGGCATGATTTATTGTCGAGTGGCATAAAGCGAACAAATTCTGCCATGGGAACAGGACAGACAACCCCACAGAATGCAATTTGCCTTCTGTTGGGCTGGACTGTGTAAGCAAATAAGGCAGAACCCATCCCCTCCCCGCTCCAACACACACATTTGCACACACTCGCACACACACCCTTTTTCTCGGCTGAAATACTACTGGGGACAAGCCTGGGGTGATCAGAGTGGGAGGTTGGTGTATGAGGGAGGGAAGTATTTCTGTGTTACGAAAAGCCAGATCCCTGTTTCCCTTTGCTCCACCCTGCTCATCGACAGCCCACAGCCCTAAAAAGAGAGCCCCCGAGTGGAACTGCTCTCTGATCCTCCCCCCTTTACTTCATTGGTCCCCCCAGCAGGAGGTCTGGACTCAACCAGAAACCCTCTGCCTCCCTCTGGGTCTCTATGATCCCCTCCATGTCCCCGCCGTGGATAAAAGTCGTCTTACACCCTCACAGATGTTAGGCCAATTTTCCAACACTCAAGGCCCCACACAGATGCACAGGTTTGTGTCACAGTCAAAGGCACCACGCGCACACACACAGACACAAAACGCAGGCAGATGCGCGTGCACATAACTAATGTGTGTCACTGCTGCATATCAAAGTCTTTATGCATCCCCTCAGACTCCGAACTTATCATTACAAAGACACACTCTCACATGCACCCACATGCACTCTGTCGCTCTTTCACAGACGTACTTGATGCACATTTTCTGTGCATGCTAAATTGTCTGATAATACTTTTTTTTTGGTATGAGCCAAGTTTCTGCAAAACATCCCTGAGATTAAATGGAACTAACTCAAAATCAGACAGATGCCCTATCATATTTGAAGTATCGCTACCTGCTGTGTTTTGAAAAATGAGCGGCTATATTTGAAGCACGAGCGTCGGGTCTGCTTCTCTCCACTGTTTATCTTAGTTGACTTCCCATGGGGGATTGTAATGCCTGTGTCAGTGGACACACTAATAGAGATGTGTGAGGTTAAGACTATTGTATACATCAACGCCAGGGATCTGTGCTCCACTATTATAGGCCTGTCACCTTCCTCCAGGGATTAGACAGGTTTTAAATGGAAGAACAGCTTCTTACAATACAACTGAGGGGTTTTAATCTAGACAAACAACACCTTCATATGAGGTATTATAGCAGACTGTCATCCGCAAATCTCACTCCTCATAGAATCGGATGCAGGGGCGCCCGTCGAAGGCCTGCCACAGACCACATGAAGAGGATTACTCAGAGTGAATCTACCTGGAAAATGTTAATGTGCTAAACCAGATGAAACTGTCTGAGCCTGAAATAAGAATTATGTATAACCAGGGTTGAGAAGGTTACTCTTAAAATGTCATCTGTATCAGAATAGAGATTGCCTGCTAAAGATTGCAGGGGTAATGGCACATTGTGACTTTTGAAGTGCTGTTCCAATCCTTACTATATCCCAGCTATAATTCTGAGCCATGCTAGCGGCATGGCTCCAGGGACGGTGATGTCGGTCAGTCCACCGCTTTGATGCAAACTGAAATAGACAACTGGATGGGTTGCCATGAAAGTTATTTACTTATTTTACTTAGTTGTAAAGATGCTGAATCCTAAAGACTTTAGTGATCCACTGATTTTTTTTTTTTTTTTTTTAATCTAGCACTATTATCATGTTGAAATTCTAATTTTGCCAATAGTTTGGTTTAGGACCAAATACCTGCACTGCCATAAGCCCCAGCTGTACTTTGTGTTTAGTGCTAATTAGCAAATGTTAGCAAGCTAGCACACAAAACTAAGATGATGATCATGGTAAACATTATGAGCATGTTTACATGTTGACATCAGCAATTAGCTGTAGCTTTTGTCATCATCATCATTACTTGGGTCAAATCCTCAAAATCGATGTAACAAAAAACTTCTGTTTCAAAAACAAATGTATTTTTCTCTTATAAGTAATAGAAATGCATTTTGTTTGGAATAAATACATTATGTTCAATAATTTGAACTCCTATCCTAGGCCTTATTTGAATCGCGCTATTTGAATTTTCAGCCATGTTACAGCTTATATAAATCAGATATTAACCTCCGTGATGCAACAAAAAGGTTCCTTGGATTTCAAGTTTTCCATTGTTAGCCCAAAGCCATTTCCAACAGCTTGAGTGGCTGCACAGTGCTGAAGTAAAGTTTCCGTTAACCCTGAGGAAAGGTGATTGTATTCGTTTGCCTCTGTGTCTATAAAAGCGAGTGTGTGTTTGTGTACGCCTTGAACTTGAGTGTGCCTTTGCGTGGCAGATGCATGCTTTTTTTTTTTTGTCAGTGTCTGAAATAGCTTTCTGACCTTTCCATGAAGTTTTTCTCCCTTCTTGTGCTGTCAGCCATATCCTCCTCTTCTAAACAGATGGCTGTTACTCGTGCTCTCTTGCAAACAGCAGCACATGGCTAACGTAATGCATTAATAATGTTTAATAATGATTACAATCTCAATCTAACCATCCCACCCCTCACTCCAACACCCCCCCCCCCCGTCTCCCATCGTCTCTCTCTGTCTCTCCGCCTCTCTTTGTGAATTTATTCATGGGGTGAAATAGCAAATTAACCAAATTCCAAATGGCTATGGCAAAGGCCTCATAGCAGAGTAACAAGTTGTGGGAGAAAACACACTCCAATGTCTTCATTTACATTTTCATTTAATTTTGCTTTGGCCTGTAGCGCTGTGTACAGAATCAATCTTTCTAACTCCATTTCCAATATATTACTGAGAGACAGCAGGAAGAAAGGGGATGTATTGATTGGAGTGTTCATTGTGTCTCCTCACAGATTGCACACTTCATAAGAACAGTAATGAAATTGCTGTTTGTTTCCTTCTTCTTCTCGTCTTTATTTTATCTGAAAGAGTAATGATGGTTGTTGGTTGAGGCTGAGGTGTGACAGTCAATATGCACCCATCTCTACTATCTTCTGCGCAACACAGCTTCTCAGGCTTTGTCTTGACCCACCAACTACTGATTCCTGAAAGAGAGCCAGTCGTGCAGCACTTCGCTCCAAAGAGAAATTAACAGAATAATAACAATAATAGTAATAATAATACTAGTAATAAATATAATGATAATAATAAATTGTAATGTGTAATCAAATTACAGACTACTGTCTTTGTATTATATTGTGAAAAGTATTCTATAAAGAAAGTAGGCAAAGTTTGCTAGTTCACTACTCATGTTTTTTGTACTACTGTGCGATACTTGCAATATCTTGTGCAATACACACATGTATATATTTCATATTTTTTCTCATATTTTTGTATCTATTTCTATATTTGTTACATCCCTTGTTTTTGCATGACTTCTGTTACTGACACTTTGTTTCTGCACCTTTTCTGTCTCCTCTGTTGCTGTAACAAGAGAATTTCCCCGGTGTGGGATGAATAAAGTCTCTCTTATCTTATCTGCAAAATCTGACATGTTTGTAACTGACTGTCCTCTAAACCCCTGCATAACCTATGTGTGCAAAAGGTGCACGCATAGGTTTATCAGTATTTTGTTTCATGGTTGTAAGAGTGGAATGGTAGTGAAAGTTGTATGTTCTGGCAAGCTCAATAAATGCGTAGTGGATGTTAAGCTCGGGAGACTGTTGAGGAGACAGGAGAGGGAATTTTTTTACTGCCCTGGAAAGAAGGCCCTTTCTGAGCTCAAGCACTAGATGTTTGAGTTACAACTCCCTTAACTTTTCCTTCTAGCAACCTCCATGGCAAACGCAGCAAAGCACTGGCAAACATAGCCAGTGTGGTCATCAAAGAACTCATTAAAGAAGAAGATGTTATAGCGCTGAAATAAGGATACCCTGGATATACTGTATGTATTAAATATTTACTGTGGCACTAAATAATTGAAATGATTTGCCCTACTTGTGTTTATGTAACTAATAATGTTACAAAAGTTTTGATTCAAAGTCTGATATTAAAATGAAATTCCCCGCTGCCGGGATAATTTGTCTTCAGCCGTCAGTGGCGGCAATGTAATTCACTGCTCCCTGTGTTTGAGGTTTAAAAGCTGTTAACTGGGATCCTGACACTAATTCACACCTTCAGCTGGAAGAGGCAGGCAAATCTGCCTCAGGATAAGTCCTCCTTGTGCTTAGAGTAGCTGTTGAGATTCCAATGATTTTCAGTGAGGAGCAGAGACTCCTAATGGAGGTGTATATTAGGCAGCCAGCTGTCTGTTAGTGCAGCTCGGTGATTGATGGGAGGAGACACGCGCCATTTACTGGCCAAGCTGGAACTAGAAGAAATCTCCATCTTTTCTTTCAAAGCAGTCACAAGACGCCTCACAGAGAAAATTGGCCTATTTCCATGGGGGGAAGATCCACTAAATTCAGTGCCAGTCACACAGGCACACAAACAAGCGCTCAGTGTGCTTGTTTACACTTCCATACAAATATACCTGTGCACACACACACACACACACTTACACACGTACACACTCATGGACAATAAATGAGAACACACACAGGGTCAAATACATGCTTAGGTACACAAACATGTATTTCCTTGCACTTACAATACAATTTACAGGATACATACATAGCTGCAAGCACATTCACGCATGCACAAATACAAGTGCAAACACCTTTTTGGAATTCCATCTGTCTCAGTTTACGGCTCTTCAAATAAATGTGTCGAAGAAGCCTGTCAGTCAAAAGTTGCTAGAACGCCACCCACACAAGCATTCAGATTTTTACTTTTCTTTTTTCTTTTGCACACAAAAGTCAGCGTCATAATTGACCACATCAGACTAACATGACTGATCTCAAATTCATATCAGGATACGCTTGTGGACACAAATTGAATGGAAACATACTCTTGTATTACAAATGCTCTTCAGAGGCCAATCTGCAAAGATAATCGGGTACAAACTTTTGTCTCAAAGCATGATAAATATTGCAACCCGTGAGCTCTAAAGCGTCTTAAAGGGCATATGTAAAGTTTCTGTCTTATAGAATAAATTGGCTCCGACGTCTAAGCCTGCATTGCCAACATCCGCTCGCATATACAGTAACCGACAGTGTGACGGCTAATTGAATCACCATCTTGCTCTCTAATATGTCTGCTGTCCTGTATTTGAACGGAGTAAGTTTGTCTCTGACTGACGTACAGCTTGCTGTCACCCACCCATTCATCAAGCTCTCATGAAAACAATGGGCTGTTTGGAGCCAGCTCTGCCATCCTTGCCAGTCCAGAGGGACATGGGAGCCAAAGACAGATGCCGTCTCATCTCTGCTAATTTGATTTCTGGTGTGTGCCTGTCGTTGCTACATGGACTGCACATTAATTGAGATCATGCAAATAAGTCGGGGCTTAATTTACTTAATTATGGATTTTTCTTCCCCTTACAGTATTTTCCTATCCCTCCCTCTGCTTCTTAGTTCAGTTGGATGGATGTGTCAGTTTTGCTCTCCATTAAGAAACATCCTCTTTGCTGTTTGCCGTCGTAGAAAATGTTTGATATTGGTTCTTACTTGCTGTAGTGTTGCTATGTGGAAATGACTGAAAGCATTATTTGTGCACATTTCCCATTTTTAACAGTCGTGGCCTCCCCCTGTTTTGTAAGGAAGAGAGATAAAGTAGGAAGAGTGGATGTTAACACAGAGAGCCACAGTAATTTACCTTTGATAGACATCCTTTACTATCACTGGCGCTCTTGGCTGGATGTTTAACGTGACAGATCAGTATAACATAAGAGCAGAGACAGTGTTAGCCCGCAGCCATCTATATAAATGACGCACTGGCCCACTTGCACTGTCATACTGAATATATTATTGGATTTGTTAATTTGCCTCAAACTGGCCTGCTTCCTAATCTTTTAAAATTTCAGATCTTCATATTGAGTTACCTCCTTACCACCTCATGATAAGGGGCATTTAGCTGGTGGATGGTTTTGACCCTTACTTTCAAGAGGGAGGCAGCAGAGCATCCTGGCCGATGTCTTATTATAAAGATGAAACCAACACTTTATAATGAGGCTGCAGCTCTGCAGTTATAAATCTTTACTCACTAAAAACTATGTTTGCAAGTCCACCAAGTAAATTATAACCAGTTCAGTTGACAGACTGGTCCGGTACATGTTGGCTTCTTAGCTGTTAGATCGAGCGGGTGGGAAGCTTTAGCTTTTGCATACGTGGAAACCCAACTGCTACGGAGCTCCAAACTTGTCTATATGTTATATTTATATGTTGTGGGATCTTTGCCGGCTTCCAACTGGCAAGCCTGGATTAAGGAATCAGCTGTTGTTTCTTCATAGCTGCAGGATGTTTGAACCCCACAGGTCTAATTGCAGTTAGTTAACATCTGTCATTACAGTCTTTAACCCTGCATTATTCACCTTTTGCTGTTTTCTGAAGATTTCCCTGAACCAAATTCTATATAATAAGAAAATGGAGGTAACACATGCTCTTGGAGTTATTGCTGTTGTTTTGAAATCTCACCCCAGCTGAGTGAGAATAGTGTTTTACCCCATTTGTAAGTGTATGTGCCTGGAAATGGTAATACTTCTGACAAAAGTGTCAAAATAAATTATACATTTCTCCAAGAAACACATATCATACCCGAATACATTATCACAAAGCAATCTGGCCATGAGTCAGTGTGCGTTTTATGCTGATGTGCAGGTTTAGGAGCCACACATTGTCTGTGTCGAAGAGGCACCTGTGGATGACTGCTATCTATTCCAAACATAATAATGTGAAATAGTAGAGGCTGAACTCTGACCCGGGGGAAAGTTGAGGAGTATCAAAAGCAATATCTCACATATGGCCGCAGCTTCCGTTCAGAAACATCTGTTGATGGGTCCCCTTATCCAGCATAGTCACTTTAGCGTACCTCAACAAGACCTCGTCGTCTCAGTCAATCAACCCTCAGAGGGAGCGACAAGAAGCTCTCTCTGTACAGCAATTACAGCAAGTTTAGTTATCTGCGACTAGCGGTACATTAAGTAATATCAGTCGCATCAACAATATTGTCATACGTTAATGATTTTTACTCAGAAGTACGCTAACCATTGTTATTTGGCAGCAATTATACAGCCTGTCATCTGACCAAGTATGTAGAATAAACACATCATTTCCCTCCTATAGAGCCAGTGTGTGGTGGCTGCCCCCACCCTCTGCCTCTTCCATTTCTTTCCCCTCTAGTGCATCTGATAAAATTAATTGAAAAGAAAAGCAAGTAGCATCCTAAGGCAGTGTTATTGTTATTATTATAATTAGCAAACGTGGCATGGCCCACTGTCTCTGTGGCCTGTTAGCTCATGGGCTGAAGCCTCTAATGAGGTAGCAGTCATGTGGTGTCAGCTCTACTGTGAAAGAGCAGCGTAGACGAAGCGGAATGGGCTCATCATATCTGTTTGGGTCCGTGTGTGTGTGTGTGTGTGTGTGTACATGTATGCTTGTGTGCGTGTGTATATGTAAATTGGCATATCATGGGCAGAGCTCAAAAGGGGCCCCTGACAGCATTCAGATGCGGTCAAGAATAACCAAGTAGGACACCATGGACCAAGATCATATTAGTCAGTTAATGGACCAACTGGATTTTGAGCACTGCATGTTTATCCATGCAAATATTACCTGACAATGACGCCTATAAACTTAAAAAAAAAAAAGTATAACACTGGGGTTTTTATAGGAAGCAAAATTACTGCATATGTGGGGGAAAAACTGTGTACTTACTGGATGGAAAATTGTCTAGATCATCAGGATGTAAAAATCCACGACTGAGCTTTAAAGCATACAGAAATTTTCATTCATTTGTAATTATGTATTTTTGTTTTTTGGGCTTGGAACAGGAAACACTTTGCTGCTCTCTTGTTACATGCTGGGGAATGCAGCATTCTAGTTAGCGCTCCAATCCCTCTGCACATTCTTTGCAAAATTCACATATTTTCTCATAACTCATTAAAACAAAGAAACATTCTTGTTGTTTTTGTTTGCCTATTTGTGCTGGTGTTGCATCGTGGAAATAAGAACCGGAGCTGTTTGCGCTGGGAGCGGAAAAGTTGGAACCGTGCCACGAATTTGAACCGCAGACCTTATTATCAGACTGCCATGCATTTCCAGTACCACCTGCTCTGCACAGCATGTGTCCTAACAGCATATTTCCTTGTATGATACAGAGCAATATTGGTGGTGGATTAAGTACCAATATTTGCTGCTAATTAAGTGTTAAAAGTGTGATCAATTAATATAAATATGAAAGTATTCCCACAGCCAAAAATTAAAGGATTGCAGGAGGATCATTTCCATGCGGATCGTCAGGTCTTTTTAACACATGGGCCAACACAAGAGAACATCTAAATTTAAGCAATTAATGTTTTCTGATGCTTTTATGCAATGGGCTTGTTGCCATTAGTAATCCTTATAAACAAAGTGGAAATAGGCCTATATTTGTCCTTTTTTTAATACAGTATATAACCTGTATGGTGGGGCTGTGACAACAGAAGCAGCTCAGTTTAGAAAGACTGGCATAAAGATTTTCAGGCTGGCCAACAAAATGTGTGAGAGATATGAAGGTTGTAATATTTTTTTAATGCTTTATCTATCTCACCAGTTCGCTCTCACTCGATATAACTCCTGCTTTAGCTGCCTGGTTGGCCATCTCTCTGCGAGATGGTGCCAAAAGTGCGGCAAGAATTGTTGAAGACTACCAGTCCAGAGTGCCGCGTTTAGCTCTGTTGTGTACTTATTGAGATTTTTACATGGAAATAATAATGGCTTAATACGTTTATACAGTCTGAATCTCAGTTTTAACCAAATGTATATAGTTGGCGTGTTGTGGCTTGGTAGGATGGAGTCGCGCAAATGTATTTCGGCGTATTGGCTTATTTTTGGTTGAGTGGTGTTAGGGTGAGAGATTAAGCTCTGACTCTGGACTGTGTGAAGAATTTGAATAATGTTACATCACTTTTGCGAAGGGGCGAAAAAGGCTTCTAAAGTAAATGAGCAAATAATTGCCCATGAAGAAATGAAAAGAACCTTTCACAAACTCCTCTTTGTCTTTAAATTCGCTATGAAGGTGATGTATTATGCTGAGTCATATCTCAGAACTCGCCATAAAATTCAGACAGAGGGAAAGTTTGAGTTTTTTGTGCGGCCCTCCCAGCTGGGATCACAAGCTGAGGTAAGGCAGACTGTTTCAGCTTGTGTCGAGGCTGAGCGCTAAGATTCATGGGAGCGCGCAGCTGTCAGAGGCCTCGCTTGGTGGAGGGCTTTATCAGTCACACGACCAAACAGAGCCCTTGTGGAGGGTTTTCATATGAAGGCTGCTGCCACGCCGAAGTGTTTAGTTCCTCTGAGCCATCAGCTGGGAAATTGCTGAGTAAAAATAAGTGTGTGTGTGTGTGTATTTGTGTGCACACGGTGTGGTAGGGGGGGAGACTCAATTAAAAACCAGCTGTGCCCTATTCCTCTGTAAGCCCTCCAGCATTCCTCACCCCCCTCCTCTCATGTCTTACCCCCATCCCCTCCTCCTCTACTACCCCCTGCCACATACCCCCTGCTGCTCTGTAAGCTGCCTGTAAGCTTCTAGACTCATGCCGATGGATGTAATGCTCCCCCCCCCCAAAAAAAACACACTGCACACATGTGTACGCGCGCACACGTGCACATATTGCCTACATCTCAAATATACTGTAAATGCTCATTTGCCCCCCACTGCTTGATGTAATTTCATCAGACTTGTGTGCCAAACCAAGCCAGCTCTTCCTCCTCTTCCATCGCTCCCTCCTGCTCCCTGATGTACCTGTTACTGCCTCACATCAGCCAGCTCCCACTACAGCGGGGGCACTTTTACAGCTCTGAGGGAAAGCTGAGAGAAACGAGGAATGAGGGGAGCCGAAATACAAAGTCAAAGCTTTATGGAAGACGCAAACAAGCATGCAGGCAGAGAAAAACAGACTGAAAAAAATGCCTGAAAGCCTGTTAATATGATCTTAAATAACCAGCTTCATTTTGAAAAGCAAAGGTTTGCAAAAATTGGCTACGGATACTATCTAACACCCATTACTCTGAACATTACTGCCGTTTCTAGCTCTTCTGTTGACTGACAGACACTTTTTATGCTGTTTCGCTATGATATGTAGATAATGCCACAGCTATAGGGAAAAGGGTACAGTTAATATGGCTTAATAAGGGTGTATCCAGAGGGCAGCAATAATGCTTAGCCAGCTAATCAGAGGTAATTCTATAAGTTCAGGTCCTTTAATTAGCTAATTTGCATGTTGAAAATTAATTGAATTGATTATATAATTAACAGTTCAATGCATCTTCTTCTCAGCGTTAGCAAGGCACACATACTGTATACACTCACCACAGCAACAGATACACAGCGCAGGGAAGGTTAACCCTTCAGGATGTGGGTATGATTGGTAGTGATAGATGTATGGGACCCAACTCATTGCACAAGGTTAAATAGAACCCCTGACACTGTGCAGTCTGTAATGGTGGAGATAGCGGTGGGAACGCAATTCAAATCCAGAGTGCTGTGAGACTGAGGGACCCCTGAGCATTAGCTATAAGCATTAAGCTTTGATAGGTTATAATGGCTTGTGCTAATATTGGCTCGTGATAGCGAAAGGTCAGCTAACTCATCTACACGTACAGCATCTGACAACTCGCCCCAGGATTACTTTTTTCCTCATTTGAGCAAGTCCCGAGCAACACATTCATCCGAGGGTCAGATTTTATGATGATCCATCACTTTTTGAGATGACAGCTTCTAATCATGGCACGAGGCGAAGGGAGGGGACAGAGAGGCTGGGCGTGTAAGAAATGGAGCCGAGCTGCTAACTAATTAGCAAAAGACTATTTTGCCATAGTTTGTTTTAAAGGACAGACACAATTTGTTTAACACTGGCAGAAAGTACAGAAATCAGAAAAAGAAGGACTGCCAGTGGTAATTGGACACCACTAGAGGCCCTTGGTTTGCCCTAATGTGGTAAAAGAGGGGATGGAGCGACTGATCCTGCATTATGGCAGGACAGGCCCATGGGCAGCCTGTGGGCAGAAGCTGGCAGCTGTCTACTCGAAGGTCGATTTTAAACCGATGAGCAAAACGCTAGTCAGCCACCCATGGCTGCAGCTTCTGGGCGTTCTAATCTGGGTTTGTCCACTGGCCGGTCTCCACATCTATGCTCACTGGCTAAGTGTTGGCCTGTTATCGGACATATTAGGGCTAATCTCTAGGTGTGTCCATATGCAAGGATTTAAGTGCAGACGGATAGAAAGGACAGACTTAATACTGCCGACATCATTACTTTCAAATCCCCACTAACACCCTGGGAAACGAAGAGGGAAGGCAAATGTCTCTATTTTATATTTTTTAATCAGATTTGGTGTGGTTTGTGGAATATTGTTTTGTGCAAGTGATAAAACTTTTTACTGCGACCCCTGATGCATTTTTGTCAACGAGCGTCTATTGCTTTACCTTAAAGGAGCTATACTCAGCTCATTATCTTTAAGAAAACAAAACTCCACAATGGACAGTATAGGGAAACTGTAAATCTCTGGACACGCTGCACCTGCATGATTAAGAATGGGTACTGTGGGTCCAAGTCAAAGCATTTTTTTATTTATTTTTTTTGTAGGATATCACTTGGGGACTTAAAAATGGTTCAGTACGCCATCCTACCCTCATCTGCATTTTTCATCTCATACTGCACCTGTGTAACCCACTAGAGATCCGATGATTCCCTCCTCTTTCTTTTCACCCTTTGCTCTGGATTTAACCATGCCATCTGTGAATTCAAATCAAGTCGAGGCTTGGAGATTTCCTTGTCTTACGAGCTGACACCTTTATTTGTCTTAATCGATACATCACTGGGGGACAGGGTAACGCAGTGCTAAACCAAAATAGGAAATGAAAGAGTGAAAAAAAAGAAATAAATAACGCCAAATGTGGGAGGTTTATGTCCCCTGCCAATCCCCAGTTATGCATAAAAATGCCTCTGAAATGAAATCTTTATCAAAAGAGCCACAAGGTTCTCTTTACAAGGTGTTTTCAAATAAGCGGGCGTTATTATCATACCTCCATTGGGAAATATGCATTTACAGCTTGGAGAGTAAGAGGCAATAGGGTAACTGTTAACAATGTTTTCCCTAGTTATGGTGCATAATTGCATGCTTCTGTTATTGCACCTTTCTATTGCTGCTAATACAGAGAAAGCCCATTAGGCAGTGTGCTAATGTGAGCAGTAGCCTGCAGTGCAGTGGGTGCGCTGCTTAAAAAGAGATGCATCTAGACCACTGTAATGAGCACCGGGCCGGGGGAAAGGAAGGTACCAGCACCCCAAAGAAAGGCATGTTCCAGCTCTGGAAAAAACACAGGGAAGAGCAGCTTTGCCGGCCAGACTGTAAATATATGTGGCAATGCTGCTGGAGCCCATTTGGCATAATGGAAGTGACCTTTTCTTCCTTAAATACATGTTAGTTATAATAGAACAATTTTCATTTGAGTACCACAGCATGATAACCCGGTCGACTATATAATATCAAACAACCTATTATGATTATACCAGTTCTTTCTACATTTCCAGTGATTTCCAGCTAAGGACACACGCACTGTAAAGACCGATCACAGCATATACCATCACTGCAGGCTGTATAAATTGCATTTTGAATTGTTTAATTGCTGTCACTGCTCATCCCTGCATGTCCTCGCTCACAAGGACGCGGCTGCAGCCGACAGTGCACAGTGGATTACTCTCCACACGCGCTGATAATGACCATTGACTTGACTTGTCCGTGAACGCGCGCTCCGCGAGCCTCGGTCATTCCTCTATATTAAGTGCGGATGGTCGCTCCCTTGGTGCTGCTGCGCGCAGCTTTAACCGATCGGCCGTCGCTCGCGCTCAGTGCATGCCCACCGCGTCTCCGGTGTGAGGAGAGCCCGCGGAAGACGTGCCGTTTGCGCACAGCTGCCTTGGTCCGGTTTGAGTTTATCTTCTCCAGTCAGCACTGCTCCCTACAACGACCATCAGCGAATGGATTGCGCCGTTTGATTCCCCGATTTTGGTGAGATGTTGTGCCGGAGGCTCGTAGCCTATCCTCTCCACTAGCCCACCCACCTCTCTCATCCCCCCCCCCCCACCACCACCACCACCACCCCCACCCCCTCAACCCCCGTGCTCTCATCTCACGCTGTGTGCTGTAGCGGCTTCAGGACAGACGGGGCAAAGAAAAGTATGCAATAAACAAGTGTCAAGTAGCTTCGGGCTGATCCACTGGAGGGAAGGAAAAGTTCGAGTTGAAGGAGGAGGATTATGCAGTGAGAGCCGCACATAGCTGGAAACAGGTACGTGGTATTTAAAACATATTCTTGTGGAGACGATGCTTCCGCGCTCCTGCTGTTTACACACCAGCTCCTGAGAGCAGCACATGTGTGCACGCAATCAGTTCTTGTGGCAAGTATGGACGGGGAGGGCAGCGCGCAGCGATGACATTGAGGCGCCTTTTAACGGAATAACATTTGTGGTCCTGGGGGGAGCCCGCACTTGACCGGCACCGGTCACACGGGGCTTCTCTTGGCGTGTCCGCAGTGCCGTTTATGTGTCATTTTGTCCAGCTGTGTGGTTAATACTTCCTAGGAAGGGATGACCTTACTTGATTCGCTATGGAGTTTGTGCTTTGAGGTGATTGCACATCTGCACGGCGCGCCAGCACACACATCCTTAGGATATCTCTGAAAATCACGCGTGTCCTGGCCGTGTAGAGCATCTTTTCCTTAAATGGGTCAAGGTAGGAGCGTCAGACCCCGTCGTGATGTGAGGCAGCAGCTCAGCTAACCTTTCGTTCCCGTCCGACGCGTTTTTATGGCTACCGCAGCGCAGCATTCTCATCTCTCAGCTCTCCGTACGTGCGCGACAAAGTGAGTTTGTTCTTGGGGGTGGGGGTGTGGGGGGTGCTTTCACTTCATCATGACAAAGATGGAGTTACTAGTGGGCTTTTAATTGGCTGCTTGACCTGTCATTACCGCTTATCTCATCTCCTCTGCACGGCCACGGCTCTGCGTCGCCGCGGTGCTGCCGCGCACTCCTGCCTCTCCACATTTCACGAGTTAATCTGTTCAAAAGCACAAATTGCTGCCCTGCACTTTAAATTTCCCATAGTCTTTGTGCTCATTAATATTTCACCCACTTGCTTACACGCTGCCACATATTGGATTAGGAATAATGCATGGTATTATGCTTTGTGGAGGGCTAAATCAAAGGTTCAGGCAGTGTGGGTGCATGTGTGTTGTGCTGAATTTTAATATCTTTCCTCTGCTGCTATGTTCTGTGTTTTTTTTTTTTTTTGGTGACACAGAAAGGCTGAAAGCCACAGCCCAGCTGGCTCCCCTCAAGTTGCAGCTAGGACTATAAAACAGGATTTTTACTCATATTCATTGGGCATGAGTGAGACTCTTAAGGGTTTAATGCCACACGAGTGCCTTTTTTTAACTTTAAGGCCGCATTAGAAAAAAAAAGAAAACTTTTGGAGTCAGTTGTGTATCAAGTAAAGTGTCAAGGGATAAGGCCCACACACCAGCTGTAGATCCCAGAGCCTTGCAGCCGTCAGCACCTCATGACATGAAAACACGCACAGACACACAGATGCCACGCGGATCTTGATGATGAGGCGCCCTGCTGAGATTCACACTTCAATCTAACTGGTACAGTTTCTCTCTGTGCCCCTTCTATCTCCTCCTCCACCTTTAGCTCTCTTGAAGCCCGCCTGCGCCCGTGTGATCTCTCACGCTCTTTGATCTCCCTCCGGCTTTCCATCCTTCCATCTTGAGCTTTTGACAGGGGCATATAAATCAAAAAGAAAGCAAAGCCCTCAGATTGGCGCGCAATTATTGCTCGCACGTATTCAAATACACACACATAGCAGCAAGTGCACGTTGTGTGCTTAAGCTATGTCAGTTATACTCGCACTGACAAGCGCACACACAGTCAACCATCAGTCTTTAACCTGCCAGGCATAATCATTATGACCAGTGTGTTGTGTGTGTGTGTGTGTGTGTGTGTGCGTGCATATGTGTAGTGAGCAGCAGTCTTAAGTGCTAATAGGAGCTCACACTGGACAGCAGCAGGCCGTGTCAACCACAATCTCCAGACAAGCCCTCAGGGTGTCCCATTTGGCATGGCTACACACAGACACAGACACAGACACACAAACAGACCTGAGAGGTTTAGACTTGACTCAAGGATCTGAGCACGACGGGCTCTCTGAGTCCATGTCCTTGTTGGACCTTCACAACTATTCAACAAGATTAACTCAGTGCTGTTACCATGGAGATATTCTGTAAATTGACCTTGCGTGCAAACTTTTATGTGCATGCGGGATATTCAGTAATTCACATGTGAATATGATGAGAGGGAGAGACTCTCTTTCTGTCCATTTATCTATTTCCTCCCTCTCCCTCCCTCTATGTGGGTTACGTATTTATACATACATTTTACTGCAGCACCTGTGAGGCCTGAAAAGAGGAGCATCAGTCTTCATTAGACTGAAATGAGGCTGGGCCTGTTGAATAAATGACTGTCATCAAGTGTGTGTGTGTGTGTGTTTGGCTTTGTGCATGCGTGTGCTCGTGCTGAACCCTGTAGCCCGCTCTGACCGCGCTGACAGATGACTGCAGTGATTTCCAGGGTTCAGCAGATTAGGGGATTAAAGACTGAAGGCTTCACACAATAACCCTAATGCATGCGCATGGTAGCAAACATGCACACGGATACACACACACACGCGCGCATGCAAGCAAACACGCCGCCAAAACTGTCAGAGGTCAGTGATATCCAGCGTGACCCCTCTGTTGCGTGTTGTCCTGTGTTGTGCAGTTAGGAGCGTCCACATCCACACATGCAGACAGATGGAAAACAGCATTAGAAAACCTCAAGGGTCCAATTTTACTAATGCCATTTTCACACTACAGGCGTGACCTGTGCTGGTACTGAGAGCCCAGTAGATACATTTTGTCCTTCCCAACCAATTCAGAGCCCACTCAGTGTTAGATAATGAATCGGCATAGTGGGATGAATGTTTGTGGCTAGGCCAATGCAATTTTGTTGTCGATTTAGAGCCAAAAGTCTCTTTCAAATACAAAATAGGCAGCATTGTGTTCATTGTGTTCAAATTCTGTCAATGATAACTACATTGCAACATGTTAACTGATGTCACAACAAAAAGCTGCTCGCATGTCTCGCAGGTGTAATTACCTGAGAGGCTGCAAAGTGCACCTTATTAGGAGGCTTTAGACGATTCCGGGTGTTGACTGGTTTGGTTTTGGCAACACTCTTTGATGCGTGGTTTTTCCTCTACCTGGACATTTTAGCAAGGTTTAAAAGCCAAGCAGTGTTGCCACCAACAACATTAGCACACTTTAAAATGCCTTCAATCCATCAGATACCGTCTTGGGGGCCAGGTTTAGACTTTTATTTTTCCATAAAGATGCCAGAGAGGAGAAAGCGAGCAATTATCCCCAGCAGGTCTACACACCTGCTGCTTAAAACCTCCATTGTTTTTTTTTTTTAAAGCTATTTTCTCAAGCAGGTCTTGAATGGCTCAGAGGTAAATGGAGGTGAGGGCATGATTGCTATTTTTTCAGGTAAAATCATTTTTGAAATCCGGCAAACACTGCTGCCCTACGGTACATTAGACCCTTGCGTCTCATCAGTTGGGACAGAGCAGAATAGGTGGTAATGGAAGCAGAAACAACCTCTTGTCACTACTGATTAACTAAGAGCACTGACCTTTAGAGAGAGGAGAGGTGGTTGAAAATGATGGTCTTTGTGACAGAATATGGAGGGTGGAGTAGGTGGGCGACGTTGTTTATGCTGTTTCTGTAATTGTCAGCACATGCAGGTAAATACAAAATACTAGATTAGCCTCGTCATAGGCTGCTCTGTCCAGCCACACCACCCTCCCAGCTATTTCACAAGCTCATGGCTTTTTTTGAGCCAGAAATACAATCAAGTCAGCGTCATAAATCCTGATCCAGAGAGAAACTGCTGCAGGAAGGGTTCCTCTCTTGCCCTGGTTTAGCCTACTGCAGAGGAGCTTTTTGGGTGACATGGGATACGGCAGTGTCGGAAACGCTTTGATGAAAATGGACCAGTTCGTTTTTTTTTTTCCCCCTCATTTCTACTGCATACGCAACCAGTTGCTCACTGCTTACTGTTCCCCTCCACATTTCCCCCGCTCGGGCCGTGTAGTCCTCAATTTGATCCATTCATGCTCCATTGTCCTCCCCGTTTCATATTTCAACTTTCAACATTAATTGTGCTCTTTTTGCCGAGACAAATGCAGGAATAGCTCGCTTTGGTTTTCCGAGAGACTTCCGAGAGAATTAGAGACTTGCTGATGAAGGAGCTAATATAATTGCAGTAATTGATTAATTGGTGGGTGAGACTATAGGAAAGCACAGTGTAAAAAGTGGTTGATGACATTTCCCATAGCTTTGTGAAGAAATGTGGTGTGGCTCGGGCTTTGATGTAAGTACATATTATTTTTTTGCATTGTTTTTATTCTTGAGCATTTACAAGAGTTTAATTAAGTTAGTCCAGTTTACATGCAACATATAACTTTGCTTCCAAATCTGTAAATGAACAGTTTGTTCAAGCCTGTATAATCTCGTTTACACTACTTATGTCTTGCCCCTTCAGCCTTAACCAAAACAATTAGTCATAATATCGCCGTATCGCATCTTTTCACAATTTCCCTGCATTCAACAACTGAAAATCAAATTTCACATTCGCCTAACAGTTTGGGAAGATGGAAATGTTCGACCCCTGAAATCTTGGGAAATGCTTTTGGATGAGGAGAAGTTAGGGTGGTTATTTTATGGCAGCCTGTGGATTGCACATTAATCAAGGTGTAAACAGTGGATCATAATGTGTAATGCACTGCCACTAAAATAGAGCCCTGGATATCTTTTTATTGGAACAATGATTCTCAAAATTGCTGCCAAGATGCATATTAGAAGTGAAATTAGCCAGTGAGACCTTAACTTAATGTGAAAACAATTTTGAATACATAATAGGCTGACATTTTTTGGAGGCAGCATCCAGCAGACATTACTGGTTCTGTGCCTCAGTGCATTCCTGCATTGGTTTCAGCTTCAGATTCATTATATTTGAGTCTTGTTAACAGTATGTGGTTTGGAAATCTGCAGTTTGTCTCAGACTAACACAAACTCTAAAGGACATCAGCTCATTCCCTCCACCTGTCCCTTGCGTGCTGTTTGTGACCTATTACGGCCTATATTTTGGTAGCTCAGACCGCAGTGCTCAGTGTCTGCGATGTGTGTTTGCATATGTGTGATGTGTGACACCCGGCATTAGCTGTGCTTTAGAGAAAGTGACACTTGTAGAGAGCAGCCTTCATCTTGGATTACCATGCTCGTGGATCCTGTGGGTTTTTTGTGCTGGAAGAGATGGCAGAGTGGGATGATATTCACTACATCTGTCTGACAGCTGACCGACTGGTTTTAACTCATCCTCCTCATGCTCATGGCGCTTTGTTGTTAGCTTCCCGGTTACAGTTAAGTTGGGCAAAAATAAATTCTCCGACTCATTTTCCTACTTGCTCGTGTGCTTGTGGATAATGGCTTTCACCAAGTAGTGTAGCCACCAGTGACCAATTTCAGCAGATGATTTAGGTAAAATTTTGTACTCTGAAAAACAAAGACTAATGACAGCTAGAGCTTAAGAGGGTTAGTCGATTATAGGATTTATCGTATTTTGATAATCGTTTCAATCATTTATCAAGCTAAACTGTCAAACATTTTCTGGCTCCAGCTTCTCAAATGAGCTCCTTTGATGCTTTCCTTCATCATATATGCTGATTGACTTCTGTGGTTTTGGAAACAAGCGCTCTGAAGACATCATCTAGGACTTGTAATCATGATGGGCAGTTTTTTTAAAATTTATTTATTTTTATTTTCTGTTTATTTTCAGACTACATTAAATTATCGCTCCTCATTGTTCAAATTACTCCACAGTATCACACAGTGTATGAAAACTGATCCCATTGTAATTTTGAAGATGCAAATGCAGCCAAAATGCCCAATAAGCCTTTCCGGACCACAATCAAACTGAATTCCTCAGCTGACTTTGCAGAGCTAACTTATACGAAAGGTAACCTAGAGAAGCCCTCATCTGTTGGTCCTGCAGTCCAGAGTTTTCTGTTTAAACTATTTCCCGTCAGTGTGGGGAGACGAGTAGTCTCCCATACAAATGACACAATCTCCTGCTTCCTCTTCCTGCCTGTGTTTTGAGAAATGAAGTGAAAAGTGGACTTGTCCTCTTCTGCCTTCAGGTGTGGCCTGTTGAGACGCACTCTGAGAAACTGCCCTGTCATTGCTCAGACCTACAGACCCAGTCAAGCCCTCATGTTTTGCTCCTTTGGACAGCAAGTGTAGTTATGGCAACCACTGATGATGCTTGAAGATCTTTTGTATCAGTGAACTTGCTTGATACCGTCATCCAAGTCCATTATAACTAACTGAGGGGTGTGCTGGTTGCATAGTGGTCTGCTATGACTCTGACTAGTCAAGAACATGTCAACTAAGGGACTCATCCAGGCAGACGCACACATATGCTAGCAATTTCACTTCATGAATTACTGTGGCATCTCCATTTACTGTACTCTAACTCCCTTACCCTTGATTTGTGGGATCATTCAATTCCATGCCTTTCACAGCCAATGGAATAACCACAAACTCTCTGCAGCAGCCAATGAATTCATGAAATGTAGTGTACCTTCCACCCCTCTGTTGCTTATCCTCTTTCTCTTTCATTCCATCTCTCGTTCTAAGCAGACATGCCTAGTTACAGTCTAAAATGGCCTTGTGAAGGAGGACGGGAGTTAAGATGGCATCCCCAGAGACTTTTCAGAGAAGTAATTTAATAAACTGTGATATTTTCCCTCTCCACAAGGGAAAGGGAATAGGCTCAGAAAAGTAATGAAACTCGGCTGTTGAATTTTTAATATTACAGAATCAATTTCCTGTACTTGAACATAACCAAGGAAGACTCTTTTCTTATACCTGAGTTGCAAAATGCACAGTATGGCATTGGCTTCCGGCTAGCTTCCTTTCCCCACTGAAATCAGAGTGAGGAAGGTCTGAAGGTCTGATTAAAACGTTTGCTCAACAGCAACTGTTTGCACCCACCTGCTCTTGAATATTTGAGTAGCAGCTGGAAATACAGGTTGTCCTAACCACAATGACTGCTTAGAATGTGGAATGGTTGCTACCTTGGTAAAATCCATGCACGTCCTCCGTTCAATAATAAGAAAACGATGAGGACAAAAAGCACTATTCATGTTGAGTGTGAAGGTACAGATTTATGAGTGCAGAATCAGTCTGGTGTAAAATTCTGATTTCATGCACACTTCAAAATGTGCTTTCCTGACTTTCTCCAACTGTTTTGACTCATTCTCCAGTTTATCTGGCTGTTAGGGTCCTGTTTATCTAAAAATCATGTCTTGAGCCAAACAAAGACAACCAGCTAACCGTGTTTGAATGCGGCCTCGTGTTAGAAAGTAAGTGTAAGGAGATGGCATTTCCATTACTTCCACTTGGCTCTGAACAACATGCTTTAAATCATTACGATTGATAAGGACATTTGCTTCTTAGTGTATATCGCAATCAGGCAAATACATGCAAAATTGTTCATAAAATAATCAAACCATTGCTTTCCAATGCAGTTTGTGTTCCACAGTACAAATATTTAGAATTGAGAAACAGATCTATTGACATGATTATTGTTCTGGGTTTGAAACATCCATTACACCTACAGGTTTGTTCCGGTTTCCTCTAAAATCTTGATTTATAGAGTTATTGCCTTTCAATTTTTTTAATTCTGTTGCTGTTATGTTTTTTTTTTTTCATTAAAAGGCTTCCACACATTTGACTGATCATTTTATTGGACCCCGGTATTTGATAATTAGTCCTGTTTCCTTCCTTTCACGCTCCTGTCAAGGCTGTTGGTTGTTTGTTTACTGCAGATATGCAATGACACTCCTTTTACCCTGACTCCGCCGCTATGTGTGGCAGAGAGAGAGAGAGAGAGAGAGAGGTCAGGTGATGATTTATGACCGCGATGCTGCATTCCACAACAGGATGATTAATCTCTTCTGGGAACACTTCACGAGTACAAGTTTAACCTACCTCGGCCTTGCACACGCGTGCACGCACACACGCCATTCTGCACACAAATACACAAAATGCATGACGCACGCTCTGCATGCCTGACAAGCAAGACATAAACGTAGGGGCAGAGTGCACGTAGGTGCTTTTGTATGCAATTCATGTGCAAACCCCCCCCCCCCCCACACACACACACACACACGTGCACACTCGGACAACCCCCACCCCCACATACACTCATCCCCTCTCTTGGTCTCTGCCTCCCTTGTTCATTCTCTTTTTTCTCTCTCCTCACTGACCTCAGTGGTGCAGTGTCTCACATTCACCCCTCTCCTCTTTCACCTCATCCATTCATCACAAACAGTCACAGATGCTCACACTCACACACAGAGAAGAGTGTGAGAAAGGGAGGGAGAGAACGAGTGAGAGAGCCTCTGTATAAGGCCACTTGGCTCCTGTACCAGTGAGCATAAGGCTATAGGATTAGTGCTGCTAGGTGCTAAAAGCTTCAGTGTCTTAATAAGCACAGAGAAAGACAGGGGCTGGCTGTATCGGTGTGATACAGCTGTGTGTCTGTGTGTGTGCACACAAGTGTGCATATTCAGGTGCTCTGCACAGGTACAAATACTCTTTGGCAGTCCTGGGCCAGCACATTGAGAGGATAAGTGTAAATACCACAGGCTGCATCTGAAGCTCTATTACAAGAGCACACTTCAACGAATTGTTCCACAGTTATACTCATTGAATCACAGAGGGTGGTTGAACACATCTTTATTGTAATGAAGTCATTTAAAGTAATGGAGAGCATTTACAGTCAACTGTAGCTTAGATTCTCATGATTTTGTCATTACGGCTTCCCTTTCTCTTTGTCGAGCCTGCTCTCACTCTGACATAGTATGTCTTTCTCTCTAGTGACCAGCTTTAGTCTGTGAACACAGTGACCTTCTCCCTCTCGAGAGGGGATTTGTTTATAGAAATGGGATTGCAGCAATTGCACAATTTTTGGAGAACTGCTGTTTTAAATCAAATAAAATGTTTTTACTCAGACCTCATCCTCTGGCATATAAATTTAGATTCATGAGTTAGGAGTGTGGAAAGAAAAAATCAAGAAAAATGTAGGAACCAGAACGACACAGCAGTTGATAAGCTTTCAGTAATGATTGTTTTTTTTGTATCAAATGCTGTATATGACAGGAAATACTCCTTGAACACCTACTCTATCAGCAATACAAAGAAAAGCAACCAGTGTATATGTTTGCAGAGCAGCCTAACAAACTCACATTCTAACAAAGATGTCAGTCAAAAATATTAAAATGTATTAAATTTATATTAAAAATGTAATGCTGTGCATAATGTGAGTAGTTTTCCACACCACTGCAGGCCACAGTAAAAGGGCTGTTACCCTACTGAGGAGCTGGAAGTGTGCAGCCTGCAACTCTTAATCTAACAAGAATTAGAGCGAGAAAAATGAGAACAGGAATATTTTTTTGGGTCCCGTCACTCTCTGCAATATTTTAAACATATCGACCATCACAAAGTCCAAAGAATGGCCATTGTCTTATTTTGTAGACGCGTTTTAGACGAATGATTGCTGTCAGAACTTACCTCAGCGACGAATCCAGTGGCTGCAACGAAAGCCATATATGTTTTGCAAATTGGATGCTTTAATGTGACTGAGTCCTAATAGGAAATGTCAGCTTTGTATAAGCAGTAACTTCATACAGCTGTGATAAGGCTGTAGGGGAGTGAACAGTAAGCAGGCTGATATTACTGAGATAAAATAAGAGTAGGTTACATAGAATGTGAAGGCAATATCAATCAAATGCAGAAATGGTGGATTGATAATAAAAACAACTGCATAGTAATACAGTAGGCTAAATTCATCACATCAAAAAAATCTAAATTTATTGCAGAAGTCATGAAACGCCACATATACATCCACATGCAAACTCCCACTCCATATGTGTCGCTGTCACACATGATGCTAACTGCAATTAAATAGCCAGTAGATCCTGCCAGATTGCAACCTATTTCATTAACTAATGGTTATACTTATGTAATCATGTCTACAATACCAGGAATTTCAACATACATTCAATCCATCCATCCATCTATTGTCTATACTGCTTATCCCTCAGGCCGGAGCCAATCCCAGCTGATTTTGAGCAAGAGGTGGGGTACACCCTGGACTAGTCACCAGTCAATCGCAGGGCTTATATATTCAATCATATATATTAAAATGTCATATATACAATGGTGTCACCGCTGCTATAATGGCCTGCCCAACATGAGATGACTTTCTGATTAAATAGTCAATAGACTGACTAACCTGCATAATTAGTCTGTAAGCACTATACTTCACAATGCTCAGTGAAGGACGAATACCAGCTGGCTAAAGAAAAGTTCAATAAGTCATATCTAAACTCACGCAAGCGTGTGTGCACGTGGCTCCACCTCAGTTCATACCACAGGCTGTGTCCATTATCAAATGTGAGGATTGGGGAGAGCAAAAGAGTACTGTATGAGGGAGAGAGAATGGCAGAGAGAGTAATGTAATCCTTTGTGAAAGTGCCATCATATCACCCAACCCCACTCAATCTCCTCACCAGCTACAGAATAGATGAATGTCCTGGATGATTCTAATCTCATCACACACATACACACACACTATATACACACATGTAGACACACTCACACAAGCCCAAACAGAGAATGACTTGTCTGCACCATTCATATCTTATGTTTGCAAAGAGATGATGAATAGTAATAACATGAGTGGAGGTTGTGTTGTCATTGTGCTTAAAAATACCCTCCGAGACATTTGTGTGTGTGTGTGTGTGCGTGTGCATGTCTTTTTTCGCGTGCGAGTTTGGTGTGTGTGTGTGTGTGTGTGTGTGAATGTTATATTTGAATCGTCTAGTTAGAACATCCGTGCTTAAGGTTAATTCCTCAGCTTTAAATTGCAAGCAGGTGCCGTCCCGCCTTAAGATTTCGTTTTGTTTGTGTCAGTGTCGAGTCCTGATGGGCCCCTGCTGTGGATAATAAGGACATGTCGCCTCACTCTGTGGGTGTGGGTGTGTGGGTGTGTCTAGCCAGAGTGGTCTAGGCACTAGATGTCCTCTAGTCCAGTCCACTGTCTTGTCACACTGCTATCACTCCCAATTGATTTAAGAATATATCGGATAAGGCCTGACGATGGGTTTGGGAGCCGTGCTGTGAAGTTATCTGAGCCTTTTGAAGTTTGAATTGTACCTTTTTGAAATATGTTGTATTTGATGTTCACATTGAGGATTTACATTTGCCTGATTAAACGTAAAGCCGTTTTTATAGCTTGTTTGGCTTTGACTCAAGACACCATGCTGGTAATTGGTATGTGTTGTGACTAAACTGATCAAGGGATGAATTTTCAACTCCATCCCTAGTGACACCAATCAGACCAAAACATGAAGTATTTACTGCTATATTAATTTAAAATGTATGCAAGATGGTTTCTTAGATACCACAGTTGTATTGCATTTGTAATGTTGCAATTGACGTTTTTTTTTTACATTTTATAACAAGTATTTTATATGGTCAAAAACTCTCTGTCTGTCACAGCAGTTGGAATTATGCTGTTGTTTACTTATTACAGTATCAATTGATTATCATATTTGACTTGAGAATCAGCTATGTTGCTCCTAATTTAAGTGGTTAATAAACAATTAGTCCTGCTGCGACTTGTAAGAGAGTTGAATTAGAATCAGGAAAAGTGAAGGCTGAGTGATGTGACACCTCTAATATAATCGAATCCTCTCTAATGGCAGTTTTTATTATATGTGCAAAGGTGTTTAGATGAAGTCACATGGCACGATTAACTACATTTAGAACTTTGTTCTTTTTGGTGACCATTTGTTAAAATGTATTAAATGTAGTAAATAAGAAAGCAGCAGAAATATAATAATTTATATAATGGTTCTAAGTGCACTGAGTGCCTCCTTCCTGGTCTCGAGCATAACCTGACCTGCTCGGTTCAGCAGAATTGGTTTGTAACCAGACGTGATTGGTTTTAAATTTTCCGGCACGGATGCAAACAAAAAAATTATGTTTAAAAAAATTTAATTCCTTTGCTTTATACAAGTGCAACCACCCCTTAGCCTAACCATGTTAAGTCGAGCTTGTTCTTACAGCTCTGCTGCATTTAGACAAAAAAGCGAAGCTATTGGCTGTCCTATGAAACTATGAATATTATCAAGGATCATCATGCATCTTTTGAGCTAATCTAAACCATTATCACAATATCAAGCATGTTTGATTGTGTTAGAACGGTCTTACACTAGGTCTGACTGAGTCCTACTCCTCAGGTGCTGTGACAGCAGAGTAAAATCTGTGAAATAGCCTCCAGATTGGGGATTTGTCTAAAACTGAAATCACTTCACATATGTGTGGGGTCAGTATAAGATATGTGGAAAGGCTCAAGTGCAATTTTGGTATAAAAATTAGGCCTTCGTCTTAAAGTACTCAGACTACGTCTTAGTGCAAACACTCGCATCCTGTGCTATTTTCATGGATTTGGTTTCATGGATTTTCATGGATTTAGTTTGTGAAGGCGCATTGACATAATCACTTAAACTGCCTTCATGTTTATTATGTCTGCCGGTATTTCATTTTCCTCAGCATGGATTTTATAACCCAAAAAGGAGCTAAATCCAGCAAGAGTTTCAAGCAGAGTCATTAAATCAGAGGACGGTGGGATCCTGTGGATTCATTGGGCAAAGATAATACCCGTCCATCAAAGATCTCAAGGACGCTGTAGATTTTCTCTCCTCCCTAGCCACCTGAAGTCAGAGCAATCTGTTCCTTCCATCTCAACTTCGAAAGTGTCAGAATGCATCAATATTTTTTTTCTCAAAAAAATCATATTTCTGCCTGCGTAATTGAAATAAGCACCTTGAGCACACCCAGGTGTTTTCAGTTAGATGACGTCAAAAACTATGAACATCAATCTCGCAACCACTTGATTCTACGATCAGTTCTGACAAAATGTTTCATTTCCTGTCAACACAAATCTGAGATCGACGTTTTGAGGATAAAGCCTTGGAATCCAGCACAGTGATATACCTGGACATTTTCATTGTTATGAACAACATTACATTTGTCTCCTGAGTTTTCATTATTGAATCTGCTTCTCTCCATACTGCTCCGACCAGATACTTTAATATTTTTGGCACATCTGCCAGGGTGAAAACAGTGCTCTGGGTTCATTTGAGCCATATGTATGTGGGGAAAAGAAGAAAAATAATCAAAAATACATGAACGTGGAGGATGAGGTGCTATCATTGTTCCTATGGATGTTGTTGCTGATGAGTTATGGCTCTATGGCTAATGACCTGCGTTGCATCACATCACGTCTGTCTCATCTGTGAATTCCATCTCTAATAAAAAAGCGTGCACAATAAAATCTGAATACTAATCGTAAAAAAAAAGAAAGAAAGAATCAGCAAAAAAAAATAATTTGACTGCATTCAAGACATGTTTTTGTTCCATAGCCAGGATTACGGTGGGGCTTTTAAACTGTTAGATTCCCGCTGCTTTTTAATATCTTGTGTGATCTATTTGTGTCCTAAGCTGCTAATAGCTGGGGGGAATCAGAGGAACACAGCAGGGGTGGTGCTCGCATAATGGATTGGTTGGTTATTTTATGTTTCTCCCCCAAAAAGAGAGAGGATTGGGAATTTGTCTTTGCCTCCTTCCTGTATTCATCACTTCTGTCTCAGTTTTACTAGAATACGGAGGCTTGTTTGGAGTGGTAGCACTATAAAAATATCAGCCTGGCGTTCTAGTTTAGAGGCATGGGCTCCGCTGGTGTTAGCTCAAGCCAAGACACGACATTAAGCACAAGGTGAGGAATTCAGTTCAGGATGGAATTTCAGGACTCTGCACTCACCATCGGCAAGAGGATATCACACGGGGTGAGCTGAACTTGAGGAACACTGGCCCAGTGGGCGAGAGTGATTTCTGAAGCAGCGAAAACCGTATTCTCCATTTCACAGTCACAGCGCTGGCACAGCTGTGATAACAATGTGCCCTAGACCCGACTTATGTTCTTATTTATTCGGTGTGCCCCACAGTTGCCTGTCGATTATTCCGAGAAAAAGTAATTGCTAACAATGTACGTGCACACATTCCCTTCCCTTTCACTTGCGCTCCGACTCTTCGTCAGTGCAGTAAAGCAGAGCTAGAGCTGATATGCATAATCACACATTTTGAGATGGGTGAGAGAGGGAGAGCTATTTTGAAAACCTCTTCCTGACAACTCAGAATAATTTTGGAACTTTTCAGGACAATCATGCTGCTAATTCTGCATTAATTAGTGATTAGCTATGAAAAGCCAAAACAAGTTAATGGCTGTTTTCGGGAGGGAAAAGAGCGCTGCAAAGTGGGTTTTCCTCATTCAGTTCCGCATGACAAGAGAGGGAAAGAGTAGCTGGGAGATTTTTCTGTGCAATTCTTGATCATCTGTAGGGACCAAACAGTTCTCCATAGCAAATACTAAAGGCTGTTATGTTGGTCGATGTTGCATAAATGTTTTGGAATCGCGGTGCTTCTTATGGGCGAGACCAAGTCTCAGTGGACCAATTTGCCCGGTCTTATAATGGCATCTCTTATGCTCCAGTCTACATGAAAATAAACAAGTCTGTAAAAAGGGAAATTAAATGAACTGCATTATTGCTTATTCCCAAAGAAACAAATCGATCTCTTTATGACATTCAATCTACAAAGCAAGGCGGTAGTTATTTTACGGCAGTTACCATAAACAAACTAGTGAACCAGATTTTATGACCTTACGTTTCCACATTGTGGGTGGAGTTCTAAAACGGAACTACTGGCCAAACCTGGGATTAATGTGCAGGTAGAGGTGTGTGTGTGTGCGTGTTTGTGTCTGAGGGAGATTGTGTGTGATCTCTGTCGTAGCTGTGAAGTATGGCTGATTCCCTGATCCAGCAGGTTAAGGAGGGCTTTGGCTCTGCGTGTGACCCATCTGGACTGCTTTCCGGGTTTCAGCCTCATCCCTGGACTGCCATTGGAGCGCTGGAAGCTCATCTCCACTGCCTTTACTCAATTCAGACCTTCAGCATTACAACTGTAACAAAATTTTATTGGTCATTGACACACTTTACCTCTGAAGATTTTACGTGACCCATGAGCGTTTGTGTGTGTAATCCAGTGACAGATGTGGTTTTCGACTCGTGTCAACACACACACACAGAAATAAAGACCACAGATGGATAACTCAAATTATATTTCCATATTTTTCTATGCTGCTATAACGCTGATCCCCTTCAATCTGTTGTTGGTGACTTTAGCTCCTGTCCAAATATCGTATCTCCTCTGTTTTTTCTGCCCATCTTATCTCAGAGCTCAAGCTTGATGTGACCTCCTACACACACTATGTGAGCCAAAGAGGATCAGCACTCAGATCCACTCAGATTACCACCTTCTTTGTCGCTGTCTCTCTCCATGTACACACACAGACACACACACATATATATATAGATAGATATATAGATATATAGATAGATTGAGCTTTTTTTTCCTGTCTACCTTGTGATGAGTGATGAATGGGTACTCAATCCAGAAGTTACATCTGGACAAGGACAAATAGTACAAGAGGCACACACACAGACAGACACCGCTGCAGGGCAGGGTAACATTTGAGGGGCAGGATAATGTCAGCTGACCAAGGCCTTGGTGGCTCCCAGTCATCCATGGCTGCCAACTTCACTAACATCAGCTCCACTCCACAGTAATAGGACAAAGGCGGCCTGCTTTTTTCCGCAGCTTTTAATGGAGGAGCTCGTCTGTGAGTGTGACAGAGAGACAGAAAGAGGAGAGGAGGAGCGTAGTGAGCATCAATGGGATTTTGTGTCTTTTTTTGTCACTTGAAGGGACACACCAGCATGTAGCAGGACAATGGGAGTATGGGGATTCAGAGATGGCAGCAACATGGTCTTGACCTGGTTGTCGGGCTGAGCAACACATTTTACCACACTATTATGTTTTCAATATATGTCAGTTTCAATTTTTATAATTTTATAAATCAAAACACTGTTTATGTTGAGCACAAAATGCCCCCTAAAGGGGAACTGCACCAATTTTACACATCAAAGTCTGTTTACAGGACAGCACTTGGGGAGTACTGCAAATGTGAAAAAAGTTGCATAGGGACAAAGTCTAATAAATTGCCTGAAGTGGTGTCACTTGAAACTATAACTTTGAAACTGAATTAAAGTGGGGCGCTAGAGGAAAGTGAGCTTACTGGACCTCAGTAGACCGCTCCTCACCTCTCCCTGAGGCTCGTGGCTACATTAGCTGCTACAAGCATAACATACCATTGCACTGTGAGTAATGTGGGTGCCAAATTTTGACAACAAAGAAGAATGCATGAAATAGAGAGGATGATGTCTGTGGTTCTGCTGCAATGACTTTGAAACATTTTTTCTTTTTTAAAGAACTGTCCACGATGAGTCCAAAATTATTATTATTAATAATAATAATATAATTATTATTTTAGAAGTGCCAGTGCTTAATTGGTGCAATCATCTTTTACCTTTAAATACCCTGAAAAATATCCAATAATTGTGTGAGCTCCAAACAGAATATATTCAATTGAAAAAAAAAAAAAAAGATCTAAACATAAACAAAAATCTTCAGTCGTGTCACTCTACATCCATATAATTGTGTTGAAATGTTTGGGAGTATATCCAGAGTCAGTTATTTTCAGCAGGTCTTTTGTCACTAAGTAGCAAAAGCACGTGTGATGTATTAGTGGGGATGGGTCTAATTACAGGTATGAGCGCAAGTGCCTGAGAGTGCTATTTGTTAGCACAGTTTTGGCTTTGTTAATAGTATCCAAGACCTATGTGTTTCATGTCTCACTGTAAGTAACGTCAGCCCATCCCAGTTCGGGCCTGATGCATCCACTGTGCTGTCAAACAGGGCTTTAGATCGCCAAAGTATCGCTAAACCACAGATGGCTTACTGTCGCGCTTATCCACAACAGCTTTTTATATTTAGGGACATTTTGACTGTAGGGTAGGGAAGGGAGTGCTCATCTAACGATCCAACTTCTAATTCCAACTTTGGAAAATTACTTAAAATCTGCCACATGATTGGTCAGACAGTGCTTTTATTTTTGTGTTGGTATGGGTAAACAGTATGTAGTCAGTAACTTATCCGCAGTATACCGATGTGTGTGTTCATGTGTGTTATTTACGTCTCGATCATGTGTTTGATGCCGCCCCTACACTGTACCTCTGTTGCTGTGTCTCAGCCGAAAATGCTGCAAATATGTACCTTTCTTTTTTCCCTTTTCTAGCCTCCAGGTATCCCTGCTGTCACTGGAGACCTTTTCTCCTTTAACATCATACCCCCGCCATCCCACACACATGTATACATGCATTCATACTTATCTTAACACAGCATGCTTTCACTGACCAAAAATACATCGCAATTTGTGCACAGTTCAGCCCAGTATATCAGAATATGACATTTTGGTTGAACTGTTGTACAGGAGACACTTCATTTGAAAATGCATGCGAGACACACACGTACAGACTAAAAATCGCACTGTCTTCACTTGGCCACTGTTGCTTAACTCCCAGTCATCCTCCCACACACACACACAGCAGCAGGGCAGCCAGCCTCTTGACACCGTTCCATTTAGCCCACACTCCTGCCGGAGGATTCGGCTAATAACTCACATAGCCTGAATACAGCCATAGCGTGAAACAATTACTTTCAAGAAGAAACAGAGGAATCAGGGGAAATGAGAGAAAGCGTAACCTTGAGAGAGGATAACATATTTTAACATCAGCCAAAACTCCTGTGCTGGGAGTGATGCAGCAAGAAAAAGTAAGAAAAAAAAACAAACAAATCATCAGAGTTGGTTAATGAATCTCTCAACTGAACTGAAGTTGCATTAGAGCACATACTCATCACTATTCAAGGCCTCTCTCTCTCTCTCTCTCTCCCTCTCTCTGTCTCTGTCTCTCTGCAGGCCAGAGAAACAGGCTGGAAAAGAAAACAGAAAAAAAATAAATACTCCCAGTGTGTCAGAAATCGAACTGCTCTCCCAATAGAACTAAATTACCTGACGTGACTAGGGACGCACACAGACCATCTATATTTCCCATCAAACACATAATTTGCTTATAGTGGTTATACAACATAACAAGATAGCGGCTATTGATTGCATATTACTGGAAAATTAGCCCTACAGCAAAGAGCAGGCTCAGATAGTAGAACAGATAGAAGAATAGAACAGATGGTGGTGATAAATTAATAGACATCATGGTATATTGGTGGGGCAGGTTTCCTTACTGTCCACCATTTTTCTTCCGGATTCCAAAGACGTGCCAATTAGGGCAAGCAGATTCTCTAAATTCCCTGTAGATTTGAAATAAAACGTGCTCGCCTGGCTCTACATCTCTGTAAGGCCTCCTATGGACAATAAAATAGACTGTTCTGGGTGCATGATGGGGTATAAGTGGGTAGGCTAAATGATTATTTCTGGCATGTGCATCGTTATTGGGGGGAAAACTGAAAAAAGATTAAGAAACTGACAGTGATAAAGTGCTATTTATGGAGTAGCTTATTAGTTTGCTGGTGTGCACTGTTTGCATTCCTTTTAGATAACAAATTCAAACAATCATAGTTTATATTCAGTTAGAAGAAAAAAACAAACACGCTTCTAAAATATCAATAACAAACTCTAAGAATCAAAACATGTTGCATGTTTTGATTTTGTTTTTTTCTTGTCTGTTAAGTAGTCTGTAGTAATATTATGTCCGGTCCATCTTGCAATGCAGCCACAGTACAATGAGATGATGCATTCTGAATGAGGACCGTAAAGATTTATTTTTCTTGACTTAAATTGGTTTTCTTGCTCATACGGCCAATACAGTAATGCATCATCGATAATGCAATTGCAGTTGGTTTTCTCTGGTTTCACACATAATCCAGTTGAATATAACCAACCCAAGCACGTCCTCTAGGGCATGTCGAAAGGCTTCCTGGGAAATATAGAAAATCACTAACTGATGCAAAAGCAGATTGAGGATATTTGAGTGAATTCTTTTGGATACAACAGGAAGGCAAATTGCCACATATGATTACAAAGTAACTTGTTTAATGCTGAACAGTACAGTTAGATATGTAGCTCAGGATAATATTTCTTTTTTTTGTTTGTTTGTTTTTGTCCTTTTTAGTGATTTTGTCTGTTTCATTTACTCTGTTTACCGCTCTGCTGCCCTCGCCTAACGGTATTGCAGTATTGAATTCAGCTTACTCTACCACCCCAATTAAAGCCATTGTTTTGTCTCTGTGACAGTGCTATGCATGGTAACAGAATAAACGTCCGTAGGTAACAATATAACAAAGTTAATTGTCAACCAAATCCTACAACATTATTGACAGTGAGAAGAAGTACACGCATACACACTGAGACAAATACAAATGGGCCTATTTTATGACCTACGTACTTTAGTCAAATACAATATCTATGAAAATACATATACTTTTGTTGTATCACAAAATCACATTCGCTGTGTTTTTAGGAAATCAGTCATAGAGATATAGCTATTTTTAGTGTAATGATTACAAAAAGACGTGTATGTTGGTTCAAATGTCTTCTGATGTGTGGGAGGCTTCTGCAAATATTTGTTACCTGAGAATTATGGGAGACGTAGTCGCTGAAAGATGCACCGTGGGAAAGAGTTCCTGTCAGATTAATAAAACTCAAAGCTTCTGTGGAATTTAAAAGTATTTCCCTGTAACACTAAAAACTTAATTACTAACTATCAAAGATGAATTTAATTTAAAGAAACATATGTATTATTTATTAATAATGGTTAATTCTGCTTCATCATCAGAACTAGGTGTGGATTGATCAGGTTTGATTGACGATGGCAAACAACCCCAAAGCTGTCAAATTTCTGGTGTTCTGATTGGTGCATGGAAATAAGTGGCATCACATTTTTTCCAATTGATTCCATTTTTTCCATTTAAAGTCAAAACAAATTGTTCACAGTGGCGTAAAAGGCTGTGTTCATGAACAACATTGCTGCTTGTAAGACGCCGATTGAGCAAATAGGTTTTTTTTTTTCAGGGCCTTTAACATAGTGGAAATGAAACAAAAGTCCTGGTTAGCACTTAGGTGTCTGATTTGTGAAAGATATTATTTGATGGGTAGTGGATGTGCGGTGATACGTGTAAAGATAGATTTATATGTATGCATGCATCTGGGGGACTGCTTTCTTCTGCGGTTGACTGTGGTTGAGTGGAGGGAGTTCATTTGAGAAGACGCGATTTGAGGAGCGATCAGGGAATTCCTCCAACATCATGCTCCTATAAATCATCTCTTTAATCAGCCTGAAGCTCCCTCTCTGTGCACAGATGATGAGCACACATACACAGGCACATGACGTTACAATGCAAAAAAAAAAAAAAAAAAACCAGCCTGCTGCAGGCTGACAGAGCATGACGGCGTCACATAGCGGGGTGAAAGAAGAAGGAACCAAAGATAAAGGTGGAACTACTGAGTGAAGGGAATGTAAGGGAGACGGAGTAGAAGAGACACACTCGCCCAGGTTGGCAGAGTCGGTGCTGAGCCGAGCAGTGCCAGGCTGGTAATTGGATCGGCAAGTCTTTGGGGAGGAGGGTAGACACTGGGGGGGTGGGGGGAAGAGACTAGATTGCTAAAATCCCAGTCTCCTGAGCCTATCAGCCGAGAGGAGCTATCTATGGACTATATTACACACTTGTTTAGCTGAGAGAATTCAACATGGAATCTAAACAAGCACCCAAACCTAATCATCATCCAAGCACTAAGCTAGATCCTCTTGCTGCAAAAGAGCTTTTTTTATTTATTTTTTTTATTTGAATATATAAGGTCTCCTCTGTAAGGCATGTTAATCTGATATACATGGAAATGAAATGTCTGTACACTATAGCAGAATGTATATTAATAACACCACTCTCGCTGATGTTCAGCCTGAATGAGAGAGACAGAGGGAGATAGAAAGAGATAGAGTTGTCCGATAGTTGTATTACAGTAATACCTTGGTTTAATGGATGTCTGGTTTGGAATAAGGCTGTGCTCAGTCCAATTGAGATTGTGTTGCGTCGGAGGGATGAGGTGCGCCCCCTCATAAATCCCCTCCTAGATGAGATTGGGGTTCAGAATGAGGGAATGAGCGGACAGTAAGAAAGACAGAACGATGCACACAAATCCAGCTGAGGATTTTGCTGTTGTGACGGGGGCTGTGTTTGTGTGAGTGTGTGTGGGTATGGCGAATCCCACATATGGGCTCTGTTAATCCTCCAGTCAGGCCTGGTGTTGTCTATGTGACACACACACTTACCAACACATACACAGAGGAAGAGCTAATGTTTCTCAGATGCAGCTCTTTGGAGGACGATATTATTTGTGCTCCTCTAGCTCTATTACTCACACTCTTTCTTTTTTTTTTGCAAGCACACACACTGTCAATGACACACTCTGGCCCTATATCCTGGGTATAGATGGACAGACAGACCGCAAGAGAGGGAGGATGAGAGGAAGGAAGCCAGGGGGAGAATGAAACAGCTGGAGGTGGAAAAGGTCAGCCAGCCACTGGTTCTGCCATAAATTAGAAAGCTACTGTTGGATTCTTAGAATCAGAGGATAATAAAAAGAAATAAACACAAGGGAGGCCAGCAGTGTTGGGAAAGGAGACAGCGTGATGAAGGGGGTAAGGATAGGAGACAAGTGAGAATGGAGACGAGAGAGCAGAGAGGAGATGACGGGAGTGAAGGCGGCCTAGAAAAAGGGACGCTCTGAAATGCTGCAGGAGGCGAAAGGCAGTCATCTTGAGCAAAGGTTGATGATTTTATTGGGTTCTTCGGGGGCCTGCGGGAGAGGCGAGGGGTCAGGTTGCCCATGTGTAAACAGCAGATGTGAAAAGCCGCCTGCACACACCACCACCGCGGGCTCCAGCGAGCTGCACAGTCAAGGACTCGTCGTGTGCTGCTGCTCCCGAAACCCTCGCCCATCTGCTGTTGCTTCAGCCCCATAAGCTAAAGTCCTGTAAAGACATTGACAGTGACAGCTACCTCAAGCCTTTAGGATTCAGGTGCGATTAAAACAAGTGTTGCTTCCATTAGGTTTTACACACTAGTCAGCAGTACGGCTAGCAGGCCCAGGCACGCTCCTGCTCATTAGTAGTGTGGACTCTGCACTGCCAGGGTCTTAATTGTTTTTCTCTTTAACTGAGCAACTTCATCAATAATCATTAAAAGGTGCTCAAGCAGGTGGGGCGCTTCTTAACTCCATCACAAGCAGCACAAAACACACACACACACACACACACACGCACACAAAACTCGCACGCACACTCACACAAGCCATGAGTAATACGAGGCTCGATTTTGAATATTCTTTCATTTCCTGTGAAATTAGACTCATGTTGCTCATTTCATTAGACGCTTTTAGCGTGTTTTAGAGACTTTTGATAGAAACCCTGGTTAGAAATGACACGCTATCAGTGTTGAATACGACTGAATGTAGCTCATTATGCAGCGGCTGAGAGAGAGGGAATCGCATAGAGGGGCTCAAAGGAAAAGGACAAATTGAATAAACCAAGACTTTTTTTTTTTTTTTTCGCAAAACAGAGGATGAAATGTCTTCACATTATTTGCAACAGAAAAATTGACCACATTTTCAGTCATTCTGCTGTGCTTAAAAGACTATTTGGTTTTGTCAGCTGTCTTGCCTGTGTGATGCAGATATGTCCGTCTGTGTGTGTGTGTGTGTGTGTGTGTGTGTGTGTGTGTGTAACGCATTCCCTTGCTTACTGTCAGTGACATTTCAGCTGTACATTTGGGAGCGTGCTGCAATCTTTAAAGGTTCATAGCAAAGTCTCTAGCAATACCTCTCTCTCCCCTCATCCCTCAGTCTTCCCCTGTCTCTCTTATTTTCTATTCCTCCCTTTCTGTATCTATCTCTCTGTCTCGCACCGTCAGGCCTTTTGTTTGTATCTCTTTTGCCTTCATTTCTCTGTGTGGTATCTCTCAGTCTTATTCTCTGCCTCTCCGTCTCTGTCTCAGTCTATGTTGTTCTCACAACATATCATTATTAAATACACCCACACTGCCCTTCTCAGGATCTTATAATGTACAGACTCATTACATGTGACCTCTCATGGTAAATATGCAGCGCTGCTCCACTCCTAATTTGTACGTGCATTTTCATTTACTTTTATATAAGCTTTCACATTTTTCTAATCCTTTCTTTGCTTCTTGTGTCATTTATTCCCTGTATTTGTATCTGTCTGTCCCCCGGTCCCCCTTATGTCATACACTCTCTACCCCGAGCCAGCCTCGTGTCTCCCTCTGTTAGGGGTGATCTAGCTTTAGCGTCGTTCTCCGTGTCACCACCCTCCCCATTCTGTCATCTGTTGCTGATAGTTGTGGCGTATTAGAGGAAGCATGCCCTGGGGCGGCCTATTTGTATGGGCCGTGTGCTCTCAGAGCCTTCAGAGCTGACAGAAAAGCTTTACGGAAAAACACGTTGTGTGTTCGGTTCCACACTTACACACAAATCACTCTTGTTCATTTTCTTTTCCTGTCCTGGGGAGATGTGGCTGCGCTGGGGCAAAGTTTGCCTGCTTTCCCCTGGCAAGGCCTTAGCTCTGTGTGTGTGTGTGTGTGTGTGTGTGTGTGTGTGTGTGTGTGTGTGTGTGTGTGTGTGTACCAAAGCCATCAAGTGAGCATGTTAAGAATAGCTGTGGGGAATGAATGCTTTTGGTCCCCGTAGGCATGCGTGAGTTGCAAACAGAGGAGAGCAGAGCTGATTTCGTGAGTAAACTGAGGACTTCAACGGTAAACATACAAGTTAAAGAACTGTAACCAAAGAGTCACATGTAATAAAATAGAAAATCGCATGGTAAAACAAGATATCATTAGTATATTATTACTATAAGAAAGAAATCACTTTAATGAAAAAGTAGCAGGAGCAAAGTATCTTCAGATTCAAAGTTGATGATTTCGTGGTTTAATTACTAAATTCATGATGAAGTTTGCATAATTATTCTCAATGTTATTTGTTGCTACCTGGTGTCATCATGTCATCTTTTCATAAAGAATTAAATTTCCACAGCACATTCTGGTATTCTGTAATTGTGAAAAAGACAAAGAATGTGGCATTTTCAACCCTTCCCCAGCACCAGCTTCCCCCCAATCATCCCTATCCCTGCCTCTGTGGCATTTGTGCTCTGGTGTGTGAGTGACAGTGGATAGATGTGGATCTAGAGTAGTAATTAAATCAAGGTCTGCTGCTGTTAAACACAGGGCGTCCAGGGGTGACAATGCTTATTGACAAAAATCTACGCAAATGTCAACTGGCCCTTTCCATTCCTATTTTATGTAATTTACCAATGTTGTCAAGCTAAATAGCCCAGCTTCTTTGGAGCCGCAAAGTCAGAGGGAGAGGATGGGTTACTGGGAAACACAGTCATTTTGGCAGAGAGATAAAGAAAGAAGTGAGCACACCTTGGTTCTTTCAAAGAAATGCAATGTTTTCTAGTCTGGCATCACTCCTTCCCAGTGGCAATCTCTGCTCTCTCCTTCTCCCTCTTTCAGAGAGACGTAACGAGTAACAGCCACAGGAGCCTTGCGAGGCTTGGAGGCAGACTAGACGTTAAAGTTTTCCGTGATGTTGGATCTTTGTGATTACAGATTAGAATGACCATGTAGGGGTCTATGTGGAGACTGAGAACCGACATAAGTTGGCAACATCCCCAGCAACACATGACAAAAGGGGCTGTAGCGAGAAAATGCTGTCTACTGATCAAAGTTGAGTGCTGAGGCACACACTTCTGTTTCTCCAAAGGTTCCCCTGTGAGAATTATAAAGGGTTCTGGGGGAGTTGTGTTTGCTTAATATCCCCCGAAACACACATGAGCGTTTAGGACATGTCGGCGTGTATGCTCGCAGGCGCTCAAGCATGCACACACAGCACATTTACATCCACACACACAGGTACCATATACAGAAATACACAGTCTATTACAGAGTATATTTAAACAAAAAAAGCAAATCAGTGTTCAGCTATGCAGAGTAAAATTAACATTTAATTTGCTATGAAATCAGTTTTTAACACCGTTCAATGCGAACAGTGCGTCGATGGCAGCAGGGTTAAAGCTGTGTTTTTATGCTCCTAACTCTCTGCTCATTTAATCACGATGGCTCAGAGGGGAAGAGGAGCTGGAGAGAAGAAAACAGAGGAAGGAGCACTTATTGGTGTGATCCTTATGAGTTGGTCTTAATTAGCATAATGAGGAAAAGAAAGGATTAAATGAGAACAGAGTACATACAGGCAGTTGCCATGGAAATGAAAAATGAATTTAAGAGAGAGCAGTCAAAGTTGGGCCACTGGTTGTCATTCAGCCATATCTTTAGGTTTAGGGAAGAGGATTGAGGGAAGGGCAAACAATTAAGAAAAAAAAACTAAAGGCATGAAGCTACTTTTTAAACTTTAAATTGCAGGGCAGCTCATACAAAAAATCAAAATATGTTTTATCACATTACAAATGCTTGCTCATGAAATGTATTTAAACAAAATACTAAATACTGGTGTGAAAATGTATTTAATTGAAATACAAATAATTTGTCAATTGAAAATCCAAAATTTAATTTTACACAAACTGATATCGTCATATTATAGTATTCTCTCCTGGTGTCTGAGAGAAGTACCCACATTATTAGCTATTAGTGGTAGTTAAAGTTATAACCACAAAGTTTTTAAGTGCCTGTTACATCACTGAATGAGCTAACACAATGATGATTGAGCCCACTGATGAAATAAAAGCAAAAGAGACAAAGAACGAAAAAAAGAAAAGAAATCAGAGAAGAGAAAAAGAAATTTGAGATTAAAACAGTAAGCGTCACTGTTTGGATTTCTGCAAAAACACACCTGCAGTTACCACTTAGTGTAATAGATGCTGCCAGAGAGAGCAACACTGAGATTGCTACTTTAAGTTACTTAATTCATCCATAAAGTGTCTGGAGAAGTTCAGGCTGCAGCATAACGGTCAGTGAAAGGCAGTGTTTTGTGTTCGCTGCCACAGAAGAGAAATTAAATATAATAACAGCCTAAAACCAGACGTCTTCCACACGTATGTCTATATTGAGGAAGTGGAGCAGATGACTGATTGTGAAACATTTTTTTTTTCTTTGTGTTATGTGATTTTATTTTGCTGCCGTGGTAAAATGTTACCAGTGGAAGTACCTATTGTAATGGGGTAGTTGTCAGCAACCTACCAACCGCAGCTGATCTCATTTATTTCTTTTGCCAACATAGATTTTTACTCACATTTCACACGTGACGGCTGCTAATTTGATTCTGAAGAATGGCTACTGTAAAACACCTAATTGTAGCTATGCTAATGTAGCTATACCAGAACTGAATTCTGTCCCGACTAACAGAAGTTGCTGAAATTAATCTCACTATTGAAGCAACCCACAGGATGATTAACCACAAGATGCCAGTATTCCAGGCAGCCTCAGCATTTCTGTGACTTAGCTGTTATATTAACGTTACTGTCTAATAAGTGTATTGGCCAGTTCAAGAGCACATGTTTGTTTATTACTCTTTTCTTCTGTAGATCTTAGTGTCATTCAGTAGGCTCGCTGTAGTCTGATTATTTTGATTACATAGATTTATTATAGAGGACATTTGGCACCAAACACTAAAGCAGCCTCTTTCCTCAAGCTACTGGTCAGGAGGAACACTACAGGTTAAACCTGGGGATAGAAATGTGTTATTTGACAATAATATGAAATAAATAATGTATTTCAAATGCACAAATACAAGCTCTTAAAGCATGATGTTAGAAAATACATCTTGTGTTTTTCTGTCCAGCAAAATACAAATCACAAAATACAGATTTTGTAATTAAATGCGTATCTTAAAAACATTTAACTGAAACACTTCCCATCTCTGAGCTCACACGAGTTAAACAAAATACAGGAGCTCTGATGTTGGTGTTCACAAGACCAGCAAAGCATCTCATCACCGTATCATCTAAAAGAGTAGCTTGATGATGTCAAAAATACATCTAAAAAGTGATAATTGCAGGTCAGGGAGCCTAATTAAAGTTGTACAACCAAAACATGGGATAAAATGAGACACAGAGCTGGACAGCTTGTTCAATGACTCTATTATCACTGTAATCAAACCAGTTAATTAATCTTTTTAAAAAAAAAAACTGCTGCATTCTCATGCTGCTTTTTTTTTCCTTTTTTATTCCCAAATATTTCAGCCTAATCAGTTATCAGTATTAGTAATTAACAGCCAGGGCTACCCTCCAATTATGGTAGTAAAACAAATTTGAACATGAAAGATAAAATAAAGAATAAAACAAGCATGTAAGTTTCACACAATTCTTACTGCATGGCCGTTTTGAAAGTAGGCTTTCTTATTATCTCTATGTTTTTGCTGCAACTCAAGAAAACGCACACGCATACTAAAGGAAAACTGTAACAGACTACAGAAAAGACACCCAGATATATTACACAGAAGTCACAGAATGAAAAAAAATTTAAAAAAAAGAGGGGGGGGGGGGTTAATGAAAATGAGCTGTTTGTCACAAAGAACTGTTGCATTACAAAGGAGCCTGTCCTTGGAAGAAAGAAACAAAGTCGTATGGCAGGTTCCCTTTCCAAGCGCCTGTATGTTGCCAGAACTATTGAAGAGCGGGGATGAATGAGAAGCACAATGAGTGAAAGTTATCTCATCTCCCTTCTCTCGCAGTTTGTAAACTCTGTGTAAAACCGAGGCTCAGCACAGATGCCGGTATAAATTATGTTTTTTTTTCTGTTCTGTCTGCCCATGTTGCTTTATCTCGTGCTCCCTCGCTGCAACTGTTTATCATCTCCATAACGGAAAAGTGAGAAAGTTATGGATAGAGGGGAGGTTGAGAGGGGAAAAACAGGGTGAGATCTATGGGAGGGAAGTAAGGGTTCATTTGGACAGAGCAGATGCACCCACTGATTGACTAATGAGAATGTTTGCTTGATCTGAACGTGCATGTGTGCGGCTGCGTGTGTGTGTGTGTTCACGCCGCCATGTACTTACACGAGTTTGTTTGTAAGGCGTAACTTGTTTGCAGGCCCCAACATGAACCTTCGGCAACTTCCAGCATTTCGTTCTCGCAGCCACACGAGCGCACAGACACACACTCACTGGTGCGGCCACTCATTTGCATGACAAAGGCTTGGTTAATTATTTAAGGAGCCTTATTTGATCAATACAGGAGAGCTGTATCCGACTGCAGGGACAATCTGAGCCACTGGATTCTATAGGCCTTCATTATTCATGAGAACCACAGAGAGGGACCAGTCGAGAGGGAGGAAGGGAGAAAAGAGAGGGAGCAAGAGATAGGGAGCAACAACAAAGGCAGCAGGGTCTTGTTTCATGTGTATTAAAAGTTTTCCTTTTTCGGTGCTGATGAATATTTTACAGGGTTTGAAACTTAGATGGGACCTCTCTATCTGTAGAGGTGAGAGCTGAGGGGAAGGGTTAGGTGGCGACACTGCTGCTGTGACAATTGTGGTTTGTCTCGGGGTGAGGGGGTCACAGGTCTGAAAGCCCAGACACACGGGTTATATTTTAAAAGGAAAATACACCATTTGTGATATCATCTCTGCATTGGCCTCGCAGTCTCTTTTCTGCACTCTAAAAAACGGAGTTTGACACGTGCCATGTTAAACGCATGTATTATGAAGTGTTATCCTTTCCATTAGCATGTAGGGGCAAACCTGTGTTCGTGCATTCATGCAGAATGTCGGGATGCGTGGTGCTTGTTTGCATGCATGTGTCATGGATTAGTCACAGGTACATGTTTGCACTCCAGCGCAGCCAGGGGGCGCTTATCTAAAAATAGTCTTAATCCCACTGGAGTGAGTGTGTTCTGTCTTCCATCCTCTCTCCCCTCTGGCCACGCCTGGAGGGGCTGGAGGTGGAGGGCTGCTAGACTGAGGCTGTGAACTGTACAAGAAATGGTTTTGCCTGCATGTATACGCACTCATGAGCACGCAGGACCATGTCAGGCCGGCTATGTCAAGACACACCTCGCTGTTGCTGATTGATGAGAGGAAAAACGCATTGATACACATGGATTCATAAACAATGAGACACAAACAAAACTGTACAAAATACTGAGGTAAACATCATCCCACTACAAAAACACATAATTGTTCCCTGGTTGAAAATCCATCCACTTTTATTGACTTCTTCTCCACTGCAACACGCAGCTCATTTGGATCTTGCTTCATCAGGGAATTTTTTATGCAGCCCTGATGTGGCTCAGCCTTTTTGAGTAGGCGAGTTATGTCTGTGTCTCCTGTAAAGAAAGCAGAGGGAGGAATAGTAAAGCTAGGGGCCCACAAGCAACTTCTCCTGCAAACTACTGAAGATTTAAACAAAACTAAAAGTAGCACACATTTTCATCTCATACTTTCTTTTTTTTACACCCTTTCATGTTGGAAGCAGGAACTTCATTTCACTGAGACAGCTTTTTGCGCTTATTAGAGAAAAATTGCATAAACTGATGAAAAACTTTTTAGCTGAGGTCAATGCCAGGTAAGGGTCCTTTTAGGGGTCATTTTTGCACTGAAACACCAGATGGTGGTCGTCAGGTGAGTTGCATTGTGGGACTGTGGAGGATGCTCAAAGCATACCTGTGAGATTTTAAAAAGAGGGTTATTTTTGGAGAGACACATCTTTTGCTCACCTTTATGACTTGTGCATCTGCGGGGAATGTTACCCATGTGCATGTCAGATCTGTGTGTGTGTGTGTGTGTGTGTGCGCATGTGTGGGTGTGTGCTTACATGCACATTTGACCAAACATTCATAATTGGGCCCAGTAGCTCTTTAGACTTTGACTCAGTGCTGTCGTCATGCCAACCAACCACTTTCCTTTTGTGCTGTTCCCATTTTGTGTAGAGATGGCAACTGCATGGAGATGCCTCACACAACCTAGCAAAATGCACCAATCATTAGTCCACAGGCTGCATCCTTGCCTTGTGTCCTTTTTGGGCTGATTCTTTTATGTGCTTTGGTAAACACTGGTTCTTTGTTACAGTAGCCTGGCACCCATCCTAGTGTAGGTTACCAAGTCCTGGTAAATGTGTCAGTGGCACATGCTGTCTACGCGGCACCTTCTTTTGAATGTGTGCATGGCACAAGTATGTTAGTGTGCTAGGCTCATTAAGGGATTATTCCCGCTCCTGGACGCCTTTCCAAGCAAGATTGGACTGAGACAGGCTGATCCCTCCAATCACAACACCTGCTGTGGTGTCATCTGGAGAGCAGGAATCACCACAGACGAGTGCTGTAAGAAAAAAAGGAGGACGGTAGGGGGATGGAAAAGAAAAGAAGCAACTAAGACATCGTTGGGTTAGCGGTTGGCTTATGAATTGCATATAAAAACTATTAGACAAAGAGAATGACAGAGGAAAGGCTTGGATGAGTAGAACTTCTCCAGTCACACTCGATGCATCAAAGAGATTTTTCCTCTTGAATCCGAGTGTTAGGCAGCCGGTTTCTCAGTCGGCCCCTCTCTGTTCTTGAATAACTTCTTCCTCATTTCCGTCTGCCTCCCTCCGTTTCTCTCCCGACTGTTCTTCTGCCAATTAAACGCAGACCACCAAAGTATTTTATCATTGGATCAAAATATTATATTATATTTAAATGAGTTCACAAGTAAGGTACACATGTTGGCTCTCAAAGTCTGTGCAGCAGAGGATCACCTAATTGGATTAAACTGCTTTGTCACACTAAGAGGAAGATTAAGTAGTGGTATACTGCTCGTACAACCACCTGTGTATCAGAGGATTATTTTCACCATGAAACACAATAATAAATTAGACTTTCACCCAGAATCTTTAATTATGATGACACAGAGAGGCCTTTGAAAATTCAGTGCTTATGTATATTATCCTCTTAATAACCAAGAGTCTTTTTTAGTAGATGAAATTAATGCATCTGAGCTGTCTGATGCAATCGACAGTTACTTGGAGCTATTACTCTAAAATTCAGCCAATGAACAGATTTTCAGTGGGCTAAGGCAGCCGAGCTACCGCCCAATCAGAATCTGAGCTCAACTTGAGGCTGATCAGGTTACTCCAGCTGAAGTGCTGCGTTTGGAGTGCTGCTCAATCAGCCCCATTAATGGATTAACAGGCAGCATGTAAATGTTGCCCCAGTGGCTCGGTCTCTCTCGTGCTCTCTTAATTGTTAACTATGAAGTTCACATCAAAACTAATAGCCGGTCTGATGCCATTACCTCGCGCTTCTGTTGCCCCTGGCAACCGATAGAGTCCCGCTCTGTGTGGAGAGCCCGTCGCCGTGCTTCAATGTGAGCCAGAGAGCAGATAAACACAGACTCAGCAAAAGAATAGAAGAGCATCATAAAGAGGGAATCAAAAGAGATATACTGGATTCTGATCATTCAGGGAGAAGAAAAGGACGCACGCTGGGTCTTCACAGATGTAAATGTCAGCTGGATAGTTTGCTTTGAATGGTTTTGAATTGAGAATACCTATGCCTGTGCTTCCCTTTTTTCTTAAACTGTGTGAGTGCGCTACAGAGACCACAGAGGCTGAGATACACAGCAGAGCCACCGCAGACACAAGCAGCCCGGAGGAAAGCCTCGTCCTTCACTGCCCACTTTTTTCACACTACACCATATGTGTCAGCCTCCACTATGCATTTTACCTGAGCTTGTTTGCTCATTCCTGTGAGCACGCAGTTTTTGGGAAGGTGAAGTAAAGGAGAGGAGGCTCTTAATGCAACTCATCACTGAGCCCGCTGCTACTGTCTCCTGCCTTGTCTGCTCAAAGAGCTCTGGCTCCCCGCTGGGAAAGATGAGAGGCTTGATTACAGTCAAATTAGCAAATGAGCAGGTTAATTACAGAACCAAATTCCTGTATAAGAACTGTCATTTCTCTGAGAGATGCTCCAGCTCCTGCTCAAAGAGTCTAAAGAAAAGGGGAGGAAGGGGGTTGAAGGAGGGAAAAAGGCAGAGGACAAATGCCTTTTTCTCCCTTTCTTTTTCAAGAAAGCTCCCTGGTTTCCTCCCCTCTTAGCTCAGAAGCTTGCTGTTTGAGGTTAAGAGGAAATGGTTGCATCAATGAGCTATTTTTTTTTTCCAGGGGACACTTTTTCCCCTTGCATTTCCCCTCTCTCTCACTCTCTCTCCCTTCCCCTCACTCAGGAGACTGCATCAAACCCCCCTCACTCCAGCTTTCTACCCATTCTCCCGCTCACTGGCTTTCATCCCTCACCTCACAGGAGCCTTTGGGAGGCTCCAGATTTTTTTATTTGCTACAACTGCGCGGAAAAAGGAATTTCTGAGACATCGCCTAAAGTTTGCAAGGACGTTCCATTTCACACACAAAGAGGAGGTGAAATGAACTCGCTGAAGAAAAGGCAAAACTAATTAAGGAGAAAAGAGAGACCTTGGTTTGTGCGGGCCACTGTTGTTCAGCTTGTTCATGTCACAAACCAGCGATAAGTGTTTAGGAGCTACGTGATTCACCTCACTGATCACTCTCCTTTGCCTTGGCCAATGGCTTATGTGTCGTTTTATGACTGCAGCGATGCTGTGTGTGTGTGTGTGTGTGTGTGAGAAAGAGAGAGAGATGGATGGATTTTGTGGGCAGATGTGTATGAAGTCTGGAGCAAATGGAGTGAGAAGCTGAGCAGCTGGCAGAGGACAAGGAGTAGGCTAGTGAGGAAGCAGAGACATTCACATGCACGCATTCACACACATACACACACACACACACATTCACAGAAGCAACAATGATTCATGCCAGTGGTACACACACGCAGTGACATGACTCACACCAGTTCACTTACCAGACGGCGTCATTTGTGTGTCATCTCGGAGACAACCTACTGCAACATCGCTAACTTAATTTCTCCTGCGTTGTCACCCGAGTGTCATCGTCTGTCATCAGTTCAGCAAATTACAGTTTCACTCCACCAAGTGTTTGCAGGGAATTTGTCTCGGATGAAGTCATATCTCTTAATACAACGGAAGATGTGAAAGTTGACAGTTGGCTCTTTACAGATTTTATGGGTGCTGTTGTAGCCAGAGGGATACGTGTAGTTGTGTCAGAAGTCTGCGCAAGTACACGCATAGATGAGAGGAAGGGAGGGGGGGGGGGTTGGTTGAAGAAGGCTGTTTGGTGACCAAGAGGGCGGGAAGGCATCTATATTTTATCTGCCATTCATATTTGAGTGGGGGAGAAGATGGGAGAGGCAGCATGGCGGATGGCATTCTTTACAGAGGTTATCCCTTTTTAAATTACAGTTTCAGCAACACCCATCCCTCCATCCCTTTCGCTCTTTCTTTCTCCATTTCCCTACATCCATAGCTCCCATCGCTGTTTTCCTCCTCCCTCTTAGACCACGCTATTGGATTTTTAGTCCATTCCAAATGAATTGAGCTGCGGCGCTCATGTCGAAACGAGCCCAGTCGATTGCCTAAATGTAACTATGCATAGTTATCGGGACTGCAGCGCAAGCCATTTGCGGGAAGCCTAAACATTATAAACAAATAAAGCAGCCGTATTGCCTCCAGGCCCTTGGTTAGGAATGCACTGCAGTGTCTGGTGAATGAGCAGCCAGCGTGAAATCCAATATAGGCCTGTGTGTGGAGGAGGAGGGAGAACACTCCACTCCAATCTTCATCAATATAACGCTATACAAGACTGGTGCGGCTGCTGCCACCAAAATACAACCACTATTATTTTGACCACTCCATGCCACACTGGATACTACCACCACCACTACTACTACTAGTGCTGCTGTTTCTTTTGCTCCACAGAGGAAAAGGACTGTTCTGCGAAGGTTCTTTGGTTACAGGCATTCCCTACAGAGCTGTAATCAATCGTCCCAGCAAATCAGGGCAAGGAAGTCGGATGGGTCGTAAAAATGTCTCTAGGTCTCAGGTGGATGTTAAAAATGTCCTCTGATACTGTTGATTTCAAACATTTCATCCACTCCTACATGGGTTACATTTTATAGAGTGGTTTTTGGCCTTGCTTTAGTGGCAGCTTACAGAAAATTGTCCATAAACAGGGTTTTCTACAGTGCCAGTGTAGGCGTAGAACAAAAAAGGCAACTTTTCCCACAGTTTACATATTATAATGCTTTTTGCAATAGCAATGGCCTCCACAGAAGTAGTGATTACTAGTGTAGTTTCACTGGCAGCAGAAGCTGTTATTAACAGCTCAAAATTATGATGGTGGTCATTGCAGTCAAGCCATTCTGAAAAGAAAAAAAAAAATCACCTCCAAGAACGAGTACCATACGGTAGATTGGATTTCACATGGTACTTAGCAGGCTGTGTTCTCTCCTATCTCCACCACCAACTCTGTCCTAGACTATGTTTATCTCTTATCACTGTGTCCTAATGGTTTAGTGTGGTACACAAGCCGTGAGGGATAAATCACTCGAGATCTGGGTGCTGCAAGACACGCACACCTCGAGGACGCCTTTTCTGTTCTCCGGTTTGCTGAAAACCCTTCCGGTTACCATGGAAACCCCTTTATCACCGACAGTTATTGTGACATTGACCCAGAGGAAGGGTCAGGGCTAAGTGTGATGGCCTCACACTATTTGTTGCAGGGTGCCTTTCGATGACCTGTGTGGTGTGCCTCTATTTCTGGTTGATATGTGTTCGATGAGACCGCACATTGAGAACACACACACACGTCTGCAGCCTTGGTGTGTGTCTGTGCTTCCCTCAAGCACTCTGGTGTGATTTTATATGTGTGTGTGTGTGTGTGTACACGTTAAAGGTGCGTGCCCAGGGAGGGATCAGGGACAACCTTAAACGGTAACATGTGCCTTTCCTGATGTATGACCTTGGGGTAGCCTGTCTCATCTGGTCCTTTTTGCACAGCTCAGATTGCCTGATATTAGCCTGGCCACAGTCCCGCTGCTGCCACCAATCCCAAATAACCCCTCAAATAGCCGCAACCCTGTCTCATCACCGCAAGCAGAATCCATCTTGACAAGTCATTTATCCTTATTATCAATTTTACGGACATATTTTTCATATTACAAGTGAAACAAATATGCCAATTGGAAGTGATAGGTCATTTGTTTCTGTCAGGCCAAAGTGGCACGTTTCTTGAATTAAGACACAGTTTTAAAGGATCACCCGTCAGAACACTTGTTGCATGAGGGATTGTCTGATATGTCTAAATGTATCTTCAGATATAGGACTTATTTGTGGTGAATGCATTTTTGATAATACAGAATTCTTTCAGAATAGAAGAAGTCTTTATAATTAGTTTTCATAATTTGCTCTTATTTTATTTTGGAGCTTTGAGTTCCTCTGTGTCCCATGGTACGCCATAGAAACCTGTAGAAAAGCTACTTGCTGATAGCGATATGCTGCCACATTCTAACTCAATGTGGTGTGCTTTTAATTTGACTCCAACTGCTGCATTAATCCATCTCACTCTATTGGGTAGCCATTATTGATATGGCCGGTTTATAAACTATTTTTATGAGCCGGCTTTGGCTTTTTGTCCAGCCCTGCTGCAAAGTGGCCCTTGCAAAGGCATAGCTGTTGTTCTCCAATCTCCCCCTCTTACCCCTCATTTCATTTCTTCTGTGTGCCTTCCCAGCCACATCCTCTCTAATGAAGCTAAATCTAGCATGCTAAATGGGACCAGTCAGCTATGTCATTGGTGCTGGAGCGGTCATAGCTGTCTTCTATTGGCCCCGAAGGCACAAACACCACTCCAAGACGATGAGTCCATGGCATTAGAAGCATTCACAGTACAGTAAGCACAATGCAGACCCAAGCAGGCAAGCACTTAACTGTGGTAGCTCTGAAATATCAGTGCCATGCGTGTATCCAAAGACAGAGGCACCCATGTGTGGGCTGCAGAGAACAGATAAAGTAACAGAGTCAAAATGTTTATGTGAAAGTGCAACTGTAGCTGCAGTTAGATCGGTACTGTACCAGAGATCAAGAGCAGAGAGACGTGCTCTGCAGGATACCAGCCTGTCAATTGCACTGCTCTCAGCTTCCAAGTTCTCAGCTTCAGGATTTCGTATAGAATCTAATGGCTTTGGAGTGTGAGTGCACACAGTAACACAAGTGGAAAAGCACCGTAATATAGGACCCTACACGACAATCCAAAAAGCACACACTTGTAGGTACACACTCACACACACACACGCACACACAGTGTGTCAAATCTCCTACTGAAGTCCAATATATCCCTCACAAACCCATTAAAGGTGCTTCATACAATAGCCTCTCACAGAATACAGAGAGCGGGAAGTGAGAGCAGAACAGACTGAGAGAGAAACACAGAGTTGGAGAGCCATGTATTTGTTACCGTTGGTGCTCAAACCTAAAACACATTCTGGCAAGTAAAAGTACATTTTACCCAGATGTATTTCTATGTTGTTTTAGATATTAAAATATACAGTCGTAACATTGTTTTGCTTGTTAAGTTGTTTGGAAATGTACAAGTTTGAGTGTGGATAAAGTGTCCCTGTGCCTTTTTGTAGGAGATTGCAATGTAAAAATGTCTATTTTCAATAAGCACATCCTCTCTAACTGAAAATGAACCAGGGCCACCACCACTTTGCATAGCAGCAGCCCGCTCTCATGTTTTTAAAATGATGCCACACAAGAGAGTATGTTATTTTGGTTATGGTCAAGCTCTGACAAACAAGACTCATGTGTACTGATGAAATTCAGTACAGATTTCAGCAAGTGTAGATATACCAAAACCCTTGAAAGTGATAAAAACAGTTATTGCTAAATAAGTAGTAGAACAATTGTCGATTGCTGATGAAATGCATTGTACCAGTTACTTTATCAAGCTTGCCTTTTAGCCACACTAGTGAGGGATGGCAGTGTCTGTCAGTCAGTCAGTCAGTCAGTCCACTACTTTGGTCCAGAGTAAAATATCTCAAAGCGTACCGAATGGATTGACATTGAATTTTGTACAACCATATGCTCCCCAGTACCTGAATGTTCCAGTTGCACTTCTATCCAATCAAGTTCTAACTTATCATGTGGGACACGGTTAGTTTGACATCAACAAGAAGGATTGGATTCATCTATTGCTAGAAATCTCTGCTTTAGCTGGACAGTTTTGTTGAAAAGTAACAATGACAATAATGACAGTGGCGGTACACATTGTCCTTTTTGTACATATTGTTTATGATTATCAATTTGTCTTTGAGCCAAATTGCCCTTGGGGAACAGTAATACTCTACCCTTTATAGACCTTATAGACATCAGCACGATAACACTACATTGCAGTTAGTTTGCTACATTAGTATCCAGCTGAAAGCACCAATGTGAATACAGCCTCAGAACTGCTAGTGTGGCTGCGGACTCTTAGTCTTGTTTTTAATTAATTGTTTCTCACAAATGACTCTTCCTTAGTGTATTCTCAAGTTAGCAGGCTGGCTGTAATGTCTCTAACCAATTATGTTTTGTCAGTTTCACAAGGTGTACCCATATACATATCGTTTTGAAAAATGGGATTTATGACACCCCCATGAAATTGTTATTCCCTAGAATATCAGTACCCACCTACCTAGACATTAGTCATATTGTCTGTGCCATTAATGTCTTTCTTGCATATTATTGCCTTACCATCCTATTACCAATTAGATTTTTGTCCCAAAGCACATACAGTTCAGAAGACAGAAAAAGCATTACATCCAGCTCTTATAGTTGCCATGGTGTTTTTTATTATCATTTTATTACACAAAGTTTTAAGGGCTTTGGAATGCTATTTTACTATTAAAACTACATTCCATGCAGGCTTCATGGTTAAATTCCACATTTAAGGACGGGTAGTGGGATTTGCAAAGAACTGAAAACATAAATGGAGGACATGTTTTGTAATTCAGTCAGCTAATATGTTTCAGGTCTGCTTGTTTAAAATCCACTCCACTTTAATTCTGTTTAATACATCCCCACGAACACTTATATCTCCATCCCCGGGGATTGTTAGCTTCAGATGCACAGATGAGGAATGGAGGGATAAAAAAGGCCTCTTTCACTAGCTCTTTTGAAGTTAAGGAATGATTCACTGCAGCTTGTTTTTGATCTGCATGTATTTACCTGGATTGAAGGCAGACACGTGTATGGCTGGCAATCCAGTCTCCTCCTCGCACTCCCCCTATTTGACATTTCAGCCTGAGGAAATGACTCTTCTCTGGCATTTATTCATTGCTCTTGGGTTGCACAGCCCTATAGCTGCTGTCATTTACACTTTTTAAATGTGTGTGTTAGTGCTGCATGTTTCTGTTTAGTTAAACAATAGCTGACTTTCCACTAAAGAGACAGAATTGCAGGAAAAACGTCTGCAATCTCCCTCAGCATTTCACCTCTGCATACTTATGACACACACACATACAATCACATACACACACTCAGCCGATGCATGTTGTACAGTAAAAGCCAGCCAAAACCCTCAGTGTGTCACCTCTGTCGTAGTGTTAATTAGACAGTGTCACCGTCTGTCCCCAGTGACATTTATTGCACATTTGAATATTTTACCCAGACAGATGGTAAGAATGTCAAGGCGTGACACTGAGTTATTAAGCCCTAGCCCTCTCCCTTGGCGACAGAATGCAGGGCTTGTCAGCACTCGATTGTTTTAATAACTCACTGGCAGTGCCGCAGCAAAGTTTGCCCTGACTCTCTGTGCTGCAGCTAGTACCCAGGGCATAGGTGAAAGAGTCCACATGCACTTGGTAGCACATTACACGCGCATACCAGCATGGGCGTGATTCTGCGGAATGAGGATGAGCAGGGATTCCCTCTCTGAATAAAAGATCTGGTAGCTTTGGCTCTGTGACCCCTCTACTGACATTATTCATCTGCAGACAGACATGGTTTTCTATATCGCGCATGACCTTCACCTGCACTAGCAGTGCTGTCAGATGCACAGCCCAGCATAGATGTGCTCCGTAACCTTCGAATATGATTTGACACAACAGTTATATCCTTCTCGCTCACTCTCACACACTGTACAGTGGGCTAATTACACTGCGATCATCCAGCCCTCTAATATAATTGCAAAGAAAGTGAGGCAGCAAAATATTATTCTTCTCAAACAATGCATGCTGTTTGACTTAGTAAATGTATATTCAAATGCTGGCATTCAATCCATAGTATCTATGGTTACAGACCACCTAGGGGGCTGACTTGACATTTGTATTCAGGCAAAGTGTTACGGTCGAAGTTGATTTTAGCTATGCTACAAATCTGTTGAGGTCATCTAACTGCATATACTCAACCACAATCATAAAAAGGGTGTATGCAGTTACTTGCCTCAGCAGGTGAAATAACAGTAACATCGGAGAATCAGGAGGATTTCAGAGGATGTACCTGGCCTTGTTGGCATGCTGCATACTCATAGCAACAAGGGCAGGGAAATCTGTTTAAATGCAGTTCTGCTGGCAGGTGTTAGGTTGGATCCCTAGCAGCTGATGAACAAACAATGGCAGATTGTGTGGCAGAAGCTGTTGCAACGATCCCTGTTGCACAAGATTTCCGAGCAGTAGATGGAGATAAATGTTTGTAAGGTGACCATATTAAGCTGTCTGTAGGGCAGCACATAGATGTCACTCAGGCCAAACAACTTGCATAACTTGCAAAGATGATTCAACAACGTTAGCATGCCCACGCTAGCTTTGTTTGACACTATTTTTACTTGGCTGTAAGTTCCATATTTTTGTGTCTGGTAGTGTTTGAGTGTTTGAAAGTTTTTTTTTTCCATGAAGAGACAACTCAGTAAACCTGGTAAGTGTGTGAAAGTAGCCAGAGAAAAACAGCCCAGACATGCAGACATTATTGCATGCTACATTTGCTAAACTGTTATTTAAGGATTACAGTGTAAAATTAGCATTAACAACTGAGTGAACGCAATTTCATCGCTGAATTTCTGCATTATTCATTTGCCATATTGAGGAGAAATGGAATGAAATTGTGGCTCAAATTGTGTGAAGAACACAGAGAGAATGAAAAGACGATTCTAGTATGCCTGTCACGGCCACGGCATCTGTCTAACATGGGCCTGAGTGCTGTGGAGAGACTCAATTTTACTGTAAATATGGAGCTTTTTCCCATGTTGCTGTTGTGGATATAAAGGCCTTTTAATTCAGATAAATACTGGACAAATATTGATTTGTTTGCACTTTATTTTGTGTGTATATTGTAACAGGCCTGTAGACCCCAAAGAGTGTAAAAAATTCCAGTCCTCTGTTGTTTTTGCAGCAGTGTGAGTCTATAATATAAGCCAGGTTTATTTAGTTATTCCGGTTATATCCTCCCTGCCGTCGCTGAGTCTGTATGTGTCTCATCTTGTCCATCATTCCTCCCATGAGTTTTTGAGCTATGTGTAATTACCCAGTTTGTTTGCACCTTAGCTCTAACTGCACGTCCTGTCACAGCCAGCTTGTGTTCACAGGAAGCATGTGTGTGGGGGTTTTCATGCACCAATCAGTCTTTAGCAAATATGGGTGTGACAGGCAAGAGTATGCAACAGTGCTAGTGTGTTCCTCAGCACATGTGTACGACACCCAGAGCCCACTCTGGCAGACATGGAGCGACAGAGAGAGGGACCTTGTCGTCTCTAATCCCTTTGTTTTGAGTCAGATTAGAGCTTTGCGAGGCGTTTGCGAGGCCTGCAGAATGTGGATTTAAGGATTAGTCTAATAAACAGAGGCTCTGTGGCACTCTGCAGCCCAGTGTGGAGATTACACAGGCACAGAGAGCAAGGAAGAGAGGGGGGTGGATTCCATCCTGACAAATGAGAGGAGAAGAGACATAGAGGAGAAAATGGAAGGTGGATGAGGTCTCTTCACAGTTCCTGATCAGTGTGGCAACTTTCATCCATCTTGTTCCCTGCAGGGACCACAAGTCTGAGTTACATATGCAGACCTTGGGATATGTAACTCTTATCCCACACTCTTGTATGACCTCGACAATACTTCATAATTACTGCACTCAGGCTGGCTGATCACAGGGGACGTTCCCTCATTCAAATACAATACTCAGCAAAGCGCAAATAATGCACAGAACAAGTATTCAGTATTAACTCAGAGGGCTAAGAGGAAAAGAACCATTAGTCTTGATGTGTTTTTTGGTTCCGTTCTATTTCAGTACAGCATGAAAGTCAAATTGCAGAGACTTGAAACCTAATAGAACCAGGTTCATTTACAGAGAATATATCTTGTTTTATTTTTGTTAGTGACCTTATTGTTGTGTGGCAGTGCAGATGAAAGGCGACCTAATTTGTAAAGTCTAACACTGACTTATCATGTGCTCTCTTGCAAATGAGGGGCTCCAATATCGCAGTTATGAGAGCTTGCTGCACAACATCGTTGCATTCTGAAGCTAAGTTGTGGGACATTATTTTTGTGTTCCCGTTGCAATGTGCTATTATGAAAGCTGATAACAAAGTAAGATAAAAATAAATATATACCTTAGACTTTAATGCATCAATATAACAAAAATGTCAAAGACAAACAAGCATGCCAACTTATATTCATGCCACGACTGATCGCACTTAATGAGTTATTTTTTTCTATTTGGCCAAAAAGAGGTTTGTGGAGGTAATGGGGCGAGGTGTGTGGGAGAGAGTGATGAAATGTTTCCTGTCCTGCACACCCCTCAGCTGTTGGCTCACAGATCATCTTGGATCCAAAGTGGTCCGCAGTTTCCAGTTGAACCGGAGCCATGCAAGCAAGCCCCAGCCATCCAATTGCTTTGTGTGTATACGTGTGTGTAAGAGCGTAATTTGTGTGTGCGTGTTTGCGCTTGCATGCGTGCCTTTGCATATGTGTGTGTGCGCACCTTCAATGCCACCAGAGATCGAAGACATGATTAATGACTTTTCATGTCGAGGAGCCTCTCAGTCAGAGCCCAGTCCAAGGCTCGTACAAGGCTGGCTGTGTGCGTGTATGTGCGTGTGTCTGTGTTGGAGAGAGGATGATAAAGGTCATGGTGAGTGTATGGATCTGGATACATACAGGAATATTTCCATATGCTAATACATGTGAATACAACTTAGTATACACACACACATCTGTCTCAGGCCAGGAAGTAATCAGGATGCCCAGCTATTCCCCTGACAGTGAAGCTCCCACACACACACACACACTTATATACATCTATACAGCTCATACTATACTTTGTCATTCATTCAGTGGAATTAAAAGTATGTTGTACATAATGAGATATTTGTTGAAAAAGCTATTAATTACTATACAGTGTTAAAACTAATTGATTCAGCGTGTGCCCTCAGAAAAAGATTTCACGGGTGAAAAGAACAAATTAATCATAAGGATAATAAGGACTTACACTTAAAGATATGATGTCAAGTATAAGCTGCTCATAAGGGAAATCTAAACATGTAATTGGATGTTTTGATAAACTGTTTTTATAATATTCTAAGCTTAACCATATTTGGTCCTCGAGTAGAAAGTAAGATGCACTCAGGTTTTTTGGTGATGTGTAATTGAGCGCAACAATTTGTTTTTCCTCTTTATTGTCACGCAACCTCTCTGCTTCACGCTCTCCGTGTCTACTCTTTTGTTTCTCTCAGTCAATCTGTGTCTTCCTCTCTTTGTCTTTGTGAACAAACTGTGTAAACAACTTAATTTGAGCAGCAGCACAAAAACAGCAGAAAATTGAGCCCAAAATGCTTTATAACCACAATTTTGCCTTTTGTGATAACGGGGCCTTGTGTTTTCAATGGGCCTTCTTTTGCTATTCAAATTCCTTTCAAAAATTAAGAAAAAAAATAGGGAGAAAGAATAAGACACCAAAGGAAGAACTTTATCTCCCGGTGACAAAGAGTGTTGGAAGAGTGGATGAATTTTCAGATGGAAAGGTTCCATGCTGTGTTTTATCAGGCTTTTAGCCACCACTCTTGTTGGCTGATTGTTGCTTTCAGTTTAGTTACAATTGAATTAAATGAGCCAGATAATTGCGGCTTTACAGGCTCTTCTTATCCAGCCATAAGATAAGATAAATGAAGGGATACGGACAAGAAAAATACAGTACAGAACATGAACAAACATTTCAGTGTTCAATGATGAAATTAATGTGGTTCATTAAAGATATGCAAAATAGTAACTATAGTAGATGTGGTAGAAGTAGTAGTAAAAAATGATGGTATTGTTATATGAATATCTTTACTTTTATTTTCTACTTTGAGATGCTTTAATCGGTTCAGGAACAAGTGAGAAAATTAGAACGTGACAAAGTAGAAATGATACCACATATCTGTACATACACTTACCTAGCTTTACAAAGGTTGTATAAAGTATATAGAGACAAAACAATGAATTGATTTCTCAAATGACAGAAATTTGGCAATTTCTGATAAATGATTATGGTCAAACTTATACATAGTCTTTTTTCTAACAAAAATGGCATTCTCAAGCTCCAGCATCTCAACTGAGAGGATGTGTGTTTTCTTTGTCTTATGTGTTGATAAACTATAGATTTTGGGGATTTGCACTATTTTTCAGACAAAACATTGACAACATTGATATTTGAAGATGTCACCACAGGCTTTAGGAAAAAGGGACATGCATTTTTCACTATTTTCCGTTTTAGGAAGCAAAGCATTAATCGATTGTTTGAGAAAATAGTTAATGAATAAGCAGTTGCAGTCGTAAATGTAGACACTGTAGCACATGGAGCCGTAAACTGTGCCAGCTCTGTTGTATAGTTTTGTCTAGAGTATGTCAAATGTCAATAAATGTCAGGATGGTTTGTAGTTAAGAGAGTGAACATGCCCTTCTCGAGCCTCCTCCTGGTTAGCTGCATATGGGCAGGAAGCCTCCCACAGTGTGATGGCCCTAAACAGCATCTGCGCTCGCACTTACACACAGCCTCCGTGCTTATTTGTTTGATAAATGAGAGCAGCGGCTGGATGGAATCTTTGCGGCTAATTGTCTTTGGGTATCTCGCCAATGTACACGTAACCATTACAAATGCAGTGAAATGATATGCGCAGCCGAGCCGGGCCGATTGTGATCAGCATGTTCCCAGAGCTGGTTGTTTCTGCAGCACTTTCTGCAGGCCGATTTGAGGGATGACGCAACAAAACACAAAATACCTGAGGCAATTTCAAACCATAAATGCACTAATGCACCTACTGTTGAAACATTGCTGACCCACTGCTGGCTTTTTATACAGAGTGGCCTATTGGTGTGACAATGTGTGGGTTTTTTTTTCATTATTTATTTATTTTCAAGTTTTGAAAGACTAATTTGACCACCTCACCTCAGAATCTGATAGGGTAAAGTAAGAGATGGGGAAAAAAGCCAAAATGTTTACAGGTTATAAGAGAATATCGTCACTTAATGCATTTTTATTTTGACATATTAATTGAAGTAGATGCTTCTGCATGTCTAGCAAGGACTACACATTTTACGTAGGTGTTAAAAATAAACTGCTTCTTAAAATAGCTGCACCAGTCTATAAGGCCCTGTCTGTGTTTATATTGCACCATTTATATTGCTGCTGTCTTTTCTTTGATATTTGGACTCTGTTCTCTCTGAGGTTGATCGGGTTGAATGGGAAACCATCTTGTTTGATGCTTGCTAATCCACTGATGTCATTAGCTTCCTATTAACTGGGTGTGATTTCTAGTTACAGTGGATTTACATTGTGTCATTTTCCATATTTTTCTTCCTAAGCTCTTATTTGCAGAGAAAAGGCCATTATCTGTACCAAACTTCACCTCTGTAATTTCGAAAATGAATTCTCCACCCTCCCTGTCATCTTCCAATTACTTTTCTCATTCTGCTTGGATTTCATGGTCACTTCACGGTCACACACATGTCTCTTTTCTCCTTCAGCTAACCACCCTCTCTCGCCTGTCAAGGAAACGCAGCTACTCGCAGACTCATGGGGATGTTTGCACAGTTTCGCATTTGTGTGTCTGTTTGTCTTTTTTGGTGTTTGTATACGAATTTGCATCTATCTGTGCGCCCGGCTGGTAGAATAGCATGAAATCGTAGTATGCCACCAGTCCGAATAACAATAAGTCATCACACTTCTGATAAATGAGATAATCTGTCTCAGTGTGATGATCAGGGGAGGTAGGACCGCTGTCAACGGAGTAATTAACAAGAAAAAGTTTGACGTGTGTGTGTGTGTGTGTGTGTGTGTGTGTGTGTGTGTGTGTGTGTGTGTACGAAGGTGTGTGCTACAGTGACCTTGAGGGAAACACCTGCGTGGGTGGAATGTGATTGATATGCGTTCCAGTTCTCGTGATTGACCCCCTCGGCTTTCTCAGCTTTATCCATCTATCTCTCATTCTGTGTCCTTTCTCCTCCTATCTAACTAACATCACACCTACAAACTAAGTCCTTCTAGTGTGATTGCTCCACACACACACACACACACCTGTTAAGTGTGTAGCACTATACATGGGGAATATTATATTATAATGAAATATATATATTGGGAATATTATATTGACATATTTTCTGAAAATGTTCTATTTTCTAAATTTCCTAAATCTGTAATTCCAGCCATATACACTGAATTGCAAGGTTTGGCTCTGTTTTTACTCACTAATTCATCTTTAAATGAGTGAAATGAGAAGTTAAGCACATAGTTGGAGCCAGAGGGCGATAAACCTAGCTTAGCATAATGAATGGAAGAGTTTGGGATTAAACAAGGCTCGTTAATTTGGGAAGTGTACAAGTGCTGATTGGCGTATCTATTTTACTTCCAGAAGGAGCCGTGCTAGCTTTTTCCCTTTGCTTTCAGTCTTTATGCTAAGATACGCTAATAGCCTCATCGAGCTCTGTATTTAACGCAAAGACAAAGGTATCGAACTTCTCATCTAACTATTGAGAAGAAAGATTTTGATCTATTCCTTCCAAAAAAATCACAACCCGAACCTCTCATAAGCACTCAGCAGACGCACACACAGCCATGCAAAACCACAGTCTTGTTTGCCCAACGCTTGCATAATGCCAGTCAGAATGTCCCCACATTTTCCGTGCCAGTATCCCTCTCTGTTTCCTCACCCTCCATTCAAGGTACCAACACATTAAGGTTGAACTCCTAATAGCCTGTGTGATGGATGCTGAAACATAATGAGCTCTTTATGAGACTTAATACCTACTGTTAATCAATGGACATAGCAGGGCACTTTTCAATACTACCTTCTAAGCATTTTAAGATGAGCCCACATTGAATAGATTGACTCGCATTGCATATCCTTCTCTCTCGTCTCTCCGTGCCCATTCTTCCTCCGTCCCAGCATGCAATTAGTTACATCACATATTCTGAATTGAAATTGTGCCTGTTCTTTGGAAATGCCCTTGCCTGCTCTGATAGCAATACATACTTTCCAGACTGAGGCATATTTAGATGAAAATGCAATGTTGCGCTGTAATGCGGTGGGTGGACCAGACTTTCCTCGGCCTGTAGCAATAGAAACATGGATGACCTATTTATTACCATAAATATCCCATACAGGCAGCTGCTGGAAGCGTTCCTGTCAATTACTGCTGGTTGTTGTATTGTTGTACTTTGATCTTTAGCCGCTAATGTAATGCGTTGCTCAAGGCCGCTCCACTAGTATCATGCTGTATTAGCATCATAATCATGTATAATCTGTATCCATAAGTATAAGATTTGAATAGATTAAAAGTCGGCCCCTTGTGATGGAATAGCAATGGACAAATCAACGGTTTGCACAGAGAAGGTGATGTCCTGATGCACATTTTTAGCTGTGCTACAACTTCTGTTACAAGCTGTCCAGGGCTGGTATCTCAGCACAGGTACCTCCATACTGTATGTGTGTGTTTGAGTGTGTTTGTTTCTGGGTGTTTGTGATGTGTTGTGTGTGTGTGTGTGTGCGCGTGTATGTGTGTATCTGCGTCTGGCTGTGTTTGATTATCCCTTACAGCCTCTAAGGGAGTGGGATTCATTCTCACTCTGATAATGAGGGAGAGACTGGCAATGCCCTCAAGTCATTTCTCCTCTTCTTCCATCCTTCCTGTTGCATCCGGCTGCTTTGCTTTCTTTCCTGCCCTTTACCTTTTTCCAGCCTCGATAATCTGCGTCTCTTTTCCCATCATTCCATCTCTCTTTCCTTTCAGCTTTCCGCCCACTTTTTGGTTTCTTAATCCTGCTGCCACTTATTGTCATCGTTGTTTTCCCTGTGTGCGTCTGTATTCCTGCAGTGCTGACATCAGTTTAGGATGGCTGGACCTTGTTCGAGCAACTCTCTGTTTTTATGTCATAGATTTAAATGCTGGCTGACCATTTTTCATCAGTGCGGTCGATGGCTGACTATCTCAGTGGACCGCAGCGCTGGCAGCTCTGTTTCTCCCCACAATAGCCTTACTTATCCTGCATCAATACTCCGATGTGTTGTATATTTGCCTGGTTGCTCAAATGTCCATTCGCTGCACTCCCTCTTACCTAACTTTCCCTGTACATTCTCCGGGGAAAGCAAAGCAAGAGTGAGTCACAGCAGTGCATCCATTAATTTTACACCAACCTTTTCCTGTCTTTTCCACTCTCTCTCCATCTCTCCCTCTATCTCTGCTTTCCAGGTGACTGAAGTGGAGATTGACGTTACGGAGGCCCACTAGGAGGCCCCTTCATCTCCCCTCACCACCTCCTCCTCCTCTTCCATCTCTCTTCCCTGCATCCCCATTCCCTCTCCCCACCACCTCCACCCAAGCTCAGCATGGACCTGAAGGATCGTAGGCACCGCTCCCTGACCAGGGGTCGCTGCTCCAAAGACTCCCAGTACAACACCGCCTCCCTGGATGCAGATGAGTGCCGTGTGCCCACCCAGAAGTCCTACAGCTCCAGCGAGACCCTCAAGGCCTTCGACCACGAGCAGAGGCTGCACTATGGTGGCTGTGTTACTGACCTGGTTCACCATGAGGCTGATGAGTACTCCAGGCAAGGTAGGTCTGTGGAGCAAAGCATCTCCTTCAAATGCTTTATTACCCAGTAGTTTGCTCGATCCATACCGTGCTGGACTGGACACATTAAATGGAGAATAAACCCGGTTTTATGACCAAAGGAAAGGTTTAAGCACTTATTTTCCTTCTTGCCAGGAGTGAGTTTAGAATATTGATACCAATCTTATGTCTGTACATTAACTATGTAGCTACAGTGTGCAGCCGGTTTGCTTATCTAAATATAAAGACTGATAATAAGAGGAAAAAGAAAGATCGCTAGCCTAATGAATGTGTTATATCTATTTTGTTTATTTGTGTGAAAACCAAAGTTTTAAAAACATGTTTTGTATAGATTAAAAAAACACCTTATGCTTGTTGACTAGCCTAGCTTTTTTTCCCCCTGCTTCCTGCCTTTGTGCTAAGCTAAGCTAATAGGCCAAACATTTGCATACAATGCTAGCAAAAGAGAGATTTTTTGTAGGCCTCCTCAATAGTGGAGTTAATGGGAGAAGCAATATGGTTCCAGAGTTATAAAATACTTTCTAGGTATAACAGATAATGAAGGTTGCCAATTGCCGCTACAAAGCAAAACTAGATACTCAAGGATATAGCAATTTCCTGTCACATTTTTACCAATTATTCCTGCTCTCAGTGCAGCTCCAGTAGGCAAGTAATTTTCCTGTCCAGCACATATGGTTGAGCCAAGCATAGCTAAAAACTTTTAGAGCCCTTCCAGTCCTGTTTTGTGATTCTTACATTACTTCAACATCTGCTACCACACATTCAACAGTCACATTGCTGCACAAGTGAAAAGTTTTCCAGCTGTATGCTACTTTTAGCCACTGTGTCTTTTTTGTGAGTCCTCTGTGTCGAGCCGTTAATGTTATCAGATGCTGTAAATGCTGCACTTTGCAGCAGAGGACCATAGCAGACCTTTAGCATTGGCAAGCCTGTCATAATGAACTTCTGTATCCCCTGGTGAGCAAGTTAGCCGATAGGCCGATAGGTCATCTCTAAAGGGGTGGGCATGCGCTCATAGGCATGTCTTTTAACTGTGTGTGTGTGTGTGTGCATATGTGTGTGAGTGCACATGTGTATATTGCAGAGGGACATGAAACAGGCAGTATTGATCCCTAGCTAGTGAAAGGAGTCAGACTCAATGGGATTGATCTGTGCTAAGCTCTGTTTTCTCTGCATGGACACAGACAGGAGAGGAAGAGAGCTCAGAGCAATAGCACGCAACAATGCAGAAGACAGACAAACCTTAAATAAGGATATATACATTTAAAGAGTCTTTGATGGTGTTTTCTAAAAGGAATGTCCTCATTTAATTTTTAAATGGTAAGGTTTCATGTCTGTAATGCGATAATTTGGATTATTTGTAGTGGGGATGAATGAGCTACTCATCCATAGTTGGTGTATTACCTACAGTACATTGCAGTCAGCACACCCCCAGTTTGGAGAAGCAGAGCTGAAGCCATTCTCTCTTTACTCTCTTTGTTCTCTTTGATCGCTTCAAAGTCACCAGACTCCATTGACAAAAACAGTAATTTTACCTCACAGAGCGCTGGAGTCCGCTGTGCTACCGCTACCTCAATCAATGAACTAGTGTAACACACTAGTTTGGATCCAAACTAAGCATTTAAAACACCAAAGTCACAGCAAAACTAATCCGCGGTAGGCTCCTGTTTTCTGTAAGGTAAAATTACTGTTTTTGTCAATGAATACTGGTGGCTTTGAAGTAAGCAAAGAGAAAATGAGAATGGCTTCAGTTCCCTGTCGAAAGGGATGTCTGACAGCAATGCAAAGCAGTGAAAATATTCTAAATGTAGTGTACTTTTAAAGTGATGTAGAGCAGTACCCTGCTTAGCGTCTGTGATGGGACTCCTGCCTGCTCCTCCAAGTTAGAGGTGTGCTGACCACCATTTCCTGTGGGTAACACGCTGACTATGGACTGACTACTTCATACAACCCTACTTCAAATAATCCACACTATCCTTTTAAGAGAAATTGATCAATCTGACAGTCGTTTAAAGCAGAAAATATTTAATGGCACACGTAAGGCGAAGAAGTGTTTTTTTTTTTTTGAAAGAAAAGAACAGAGCATACGTTGTTCTGTGGAGGCAAAGGTAACGATAGAAAATGGAGGATTGATTGGCGGAATGGATGAAAGACTGGAAGTCAGTGGTGTGTGCTGTTCAGACACACTCCACTGCTGCACCGAGATGACCTCACACCAGGCGATAGCTGGTCGATACCACAGTCCTCTCAGCCTATCAGCTCCCTCGAAAGCCCAGAACCACAGATGCATCGTGGGAAGTGTGGCCACAGGAGACCAACAGTGTTGCAGCACCATACGGACTGTGACACCACGGGACGAGGAGTAGTGCAGGAAGGAGAGAGAAAGAAAAGGAGTTGGAGTGAGAAAGACGCAGCGAGAGAAGCAGAATTTTGTCCATATTTCAACCAAATACTTTAGTACATGAGCGATCGAAACAATTTGTCCTTCTCTCGAACAGCTTTTAGTTCAGAGGCAAGATGGCAAGAGGAGACAGAAAGCTTATTTTCTTAAACAGCAACTACTAAAATTGGACATGGGGGAGACTGAATTCAGATAATGGCCTCTTGTTTAGTTGAATATCCAACAAATGGTTTGAAGGGGAGGTTTGATACCTGAACTGACCTACTCTATTAGTAATTTATGTGCCAATGGGGACACACCAGAAAATATGATTAACTTTGATTAAATTATAATGATGTTCTTCTTTTGGTCGGGCGAGCGAGCCATCATAGCGTTTCTGCTTCTTGTTGAGAAGTTTTGAGGTCATCAGAAGCTATTCTCGGAGTGAAGTTTTTGCTTTAATGGTTACGTGTAGCTCAAGCAATTCACAGTTTCCTTATGTGCTAATACATATTGACATGCCCTTACAGCTGTCATTAGATTCATGTGTGAGACTAAAAGGTGTGAGTCATGCGCAGGTGGGAGCGGGGCACCCGGTGAACAGGTGCACTCACACACACACACACGCATACACTCGCACAGACTGTTGCTGAGTTTCATGTTGAGTAGCTTATTGACTCACCTGCAGTAGCTGAGGAAAAGTTCATAACTCCTCTGACATTTACAGTGTCTTTGTATGTATGATGATTTTTCACTGTTTTTGTTGCTCAGGCTTTATTACCCTTCGCAAGCAAACATTGGAGCTCTTTTGGTAATTCGGAAAGATCATTTGCATGCAGTTATGCAGTGCAAATTATTAGGAGCACAGCAGATGCCCTCAGGACGTGTCCTGAGCCAAATCAAAGATCTTGAGATGTGCTTTTTGGAGCAAAAAAGGAATTATCTAAGCAGTCATTGTACAAACAGGTGAGAGGAAGCTTTCAGGAATTGTTGCCTTTCTCACTGCATTTCTTGATGTGCGCTATAGTTCTGCTACAGCTTACTGTATTGTCTGTAAAAGATATCATTGCCCTCTAAAATAACATACTTACAGCATATCATTATGCACGAAAAGCTTCACTGGAATTTCAGTGTTTCCTGAAGTGTAAATTCTACTTAAAAAGGACCATCACCTCCCTTTGGAACCATATTTGGAGTGTGTTTGGAGGCTTTTTGGGGGTGCTTTATATTCGTGTTTTTTTGCGACTCTGTGCCTCCCGAGAAAGAAATATTTTCTGTGGACTTGCCTCCCAGCCCATCAGGAAAGTGTTTGCTGCTTTAATAGGAGGTGAGAGGAGCTGATGTTGATGACTTTTTTTTAATTTTTTTATTTAAGCCCGCCCTAAGTCTACATGCAGATAATGTATTCCTCCCACATCCAACATATTCGTCCTGCTCCAGCGATTTTGAAACGTTGGCCAAGTTGTGGCCCAAGTTAGTGCTTGCATTTTCACTTGCATTCAGGAAAAACTGTTTTTGTATGTTTTCAGTGCTTTATTTTCCCAATGATACCATAAGATTATGCTGGCTGTACATCCGCATGAAAGACAGACAACAGACATAACACTGCAAATTATGTTTTTGATTTATGGACAGTGAAGGGTTAAAGTTCCAAAATTTCATTCAGGTATCAGAAATGTTAATTAATTGGTCAAGATTGCATTCACTGCTGTATTTCACATTTCCAAACATTCTATCTGAGCATAAACACATTACAAGTAAACCTTCCTTCTTTTCAGTTTATTTTCAGTGTTCGAACACTCGCCGTCCCAAACGCCTCCTTGCAGTTTTTCATAAAGCAGGTTCGGTTGCGTATTCCGTTGGACCCCCTGCATTCATTGGATCTTAACTCCACTGTTTCCCCATTAAGAACTTATTGCCTAGTCTGCATGGATAAGCACAGCCAAATGAACAAATTCTTTCCTCACCATAACATGCGGTAGCCTGGAAATCTCATTACTAGTGTTCACTATTTAACGCCACAAAAACAACATATTTGAAAACATCAGTGATCTCAGCGAGGTACATGCCTCAGTCACATGTAACGAGAGATATCAGGGAAAGCTTTGCCTGCGTGTTTGGTTAAATTTTGATGTAAAACAAAGCAGTCTCAGTTTCCTGTCATATTTTTCCTGCAGGCTGAATATGCATGGATTACTGCTAAACAGATAATCCCATGACACAATACAAATGTGACAAATGTGTAATGTCTAATATGCCACTCTTAGCAGCACAAAGCAGCACACTACACCTCTACTCTCCCACTGCACTTTCTCTTGGTTTGTCTGCAGTCTTTCACCTCTCCGTCTCCCCAATCTTTCAGCCCACACTGTACATCTCCTTGTCTCTCTCCCAGTCCTTTTCCGCTGCTCCTATTCAGCGCATCCCAGGGGTGTGTCTTCCCTGCAGGTCCACCTCTAGACAGCAGGCATTATCACAGCCACTGCAGTCTCTAGAAGCTTTTGGCCTTTTCCTTTTAGAAGGATCTAAATGAGCCCCTCTACATTCTCCTCTGCTGCTTTGCCCCCGGGGATGGAAACCACACAGAGAATCCACCACCCACCTGCTCTCCTTACTGCCTGGACAACACTCAACATCATCTACTGTACCCACTCAGTCTGTCTCTCTCTCTATTAGGGTCTTTCCATTTCTCTCCCTTTTCTTCCTTTCTTTTATGTCCCCTTTTGCTCTTCTGTCACACTTTTCAAGCCTGCTTTCTTTCCTTGCTGTTCCTGTATTGTTGCTTTAGTGTTCATATCACACATTTGTTATGTTGAGGCCTTCTCAATGATTGTGTGAACAAGCGCTCTGTGAGTGTCTTTGATTTTACACAGGGCTTTGTCTGTTATCTGAGCTCTATAGACTTGACCTCTTATCTTCAGACACACTGAAATGTGCATCTATGAGGTAATACAGTGAAAACTCATAAGAGCCAACAGTATGCATGCAGTAATAATAGCCATGTTCACCTCATTCTGAATTCTCTTTTTTTTTTTCATTGACTGTGGTGTGACAAATGACGACAGTAGCCAGGGCCACTCACACCCTGACATGATTGCCTCCACTGCCTGTATTCAAAACCAAATGGCAAGGAAAATGCACTGCCGGGTGGTTGGGAAGACGCTTTAGTCCAGAGAAACATCACCTGCTTGCCCTTGCTTCTCCATTCTTTGGAAACAGAAGACTTCCAAATATCTGCGAGATCTGCAGCAGCAGCTGCCTCTCAAAATGTGCCCTCTTCACTAAGATTGAAGCGAGAGAGATGTGAGCACAAAATACCTTCATTCCTTCTTAAATCCGTGAAGACAAACTTGTTGGTTCACTTGTGATGCAGGAGTAAAGTTCTCGCTCATCACTGCAGACACCCAGGGTTTGATTCCTTGGTTGTGGTGCCTCTGGACGGCTTCCGCTGTGCACAGTCACCCCCGCCAGCTTTGTCAGGGCTCCCGCACAGTGGTGGGTTGACTTGGGGGGGGGGATGGCGTGCACCTTCCACGTTTTGGGCCTCCAGGCGTAGCTTATCACTCACAGTGGCTGATGACACCATGTGTCACAGAAGTAGCACATGTTTGTCTGCAGCCCCGTCTGCAGTCCTCCACAGACCGTGACTGCAGTGCGTACGGATTTGGACATTCAAAATTGGGAGTAAACAAGCGCAAAAATCCACTACAATATGTTAAAATACAGAGTGTGTGTTTGTGTGCACACAGGCCTGTGTGTGTGTCCATGCATTTCATTGGGTTACAGTCAACCTGGACTGCTGGTGATCAAAGAGAGAACAAAGCAGCTGCATGCTATTAAAAATAAATGGTGGTGAGATTAAATGCAATCCCTCCCCTCTTCCTCCGATCCCTCTTTATCTTTGTCTTCACCCTGGCATTCTGCGCCTCTGCCAGCTGCTGACACTCAAAAACATCCCGTAGCTGCAGCAGCAGAGCAGAGGAGTCACTGAAGAATATCCTGGGGCCAACTCTACTCCAGTCCTCCAATCCTCCACGTACTCCCACTCACCCCATCCCCATATTTGCTTTTTTTATAGCCAAGAAACGCTCACATTGGTTTGTATGTGTGACCCCAACACATGCAAGGAGGTCTGTACAAGGGGACTTATCTCAAAGTAACATCTGGTCCAGCATTTGGCAGTCATAGACACACACCCGGGCTACTGTGCATGCCAACAGGGTTTGTCAAGACTCATATTAGTTCTTCTCCATGCATGTCCACGTGTGATTGATCCATGTGTGATCAAAAGTTATTTTGGAACTTAGCAGAATGGCTGGCACTAAGCACAGGTCTAACTTGATGTGCTCTTGGGATTCACTCCATAAAACTATCCACACCAACCAGAGAACACCTCAGCTCAGTTTGTCAAATTCTGAACGTCAAAGTGCTAGCTATTAGCACTGATGTTGGCACAGGTGCATGCACACACACGTGCAAACAGTGGGTAACAAATGAGACAAATAATAGGAAGAGGCCGGGGAAATGCATCCTGAAGGTGCCAGCTATTTAGCACCAATGCTGGCTCTTATTCACACAGACACACATGCGTGCGCCACACACACGGGCACACACACACAAATATTGGGTAACAAACAAGACAATTAATTGACAGAGTCCAGGGAAATGCATGCTGACATTCGCAATTTTCTTAGACTGAAAATCATTTATTAGACAATGTTGTGTGGGTTTTGTGAGAGTTGAGTTAATCTATGTTTACTATGTAATGACCCTCTTTGACTCTGCTTTGGCAGCTTTTGATAAATGAGGCAGATTGTAAATGTCAGTGTTATCAAGTGTTTTTTTTTTCTCTTTCTCAGCCGAGTCACTTGCTTCCTGGGCTGTAATTAAACATGTTCCCCAGCCACAGAGTTTAGATGTGTGTACGTGTTTGTGTGTGTGGATGTATGCCACGTTCCTTATACACGTGTATGTTTTAATGCCGGTTCTCTTCTCGCTTTCGTGATAATAAAAAAAAAAAAAAAAGGATGCCAATGCAAATTATTTGCTTTCAAAGTGATGTTGATGTATGTATAAATAAACTTCAGTCGGTATAAGATTAGCATGCAGATGAAGACATGTAACAAATGATGAAAATTCTGAAACGGTAGTCATGAGAAGACGGAACAATTCCATATATGTGAGTGATGCGTGATGCACTGCAATGTTCAAAAGAGACGAGGCAGATGTTTGTAGAAAAGAGACGAGGCAGAGGCAAAGAATGCCACAACACAGAATTAATTCTCCTCCACTGAAAACCGCCATGTCAAGACAACTTGACATAGAAATTGATAATGCTTATACATAGCAAGTCTGAAGGGAAGAGTTGAAACATTTTTTTTGCCTGTTAATCGTTAAAATTCAGCTGCTGTGCTGCACTTTGCTCCTTTTCTCTGCTTTGCTAGTTATGGTGGCTGACACAGTTTGTGAAAATGTTAAACCTCGGTTTCGCCTCTGCCAAAATTTTTGCCATTCCATCATTCCAGACTAGTAGAAGAAGTAGACATCTTTGAGACCATGAAAATACAATTAGAATCACAATTGGATATACAATCTGCTGTTGGGTAACCCCTAAGGATTGCATAGGGAATGCTGTGTGACCAAACCATGGATAGACACAGAGTGCTGAGGTTACCGCAGGCAAACACATAACGCATGTTTAAAAGTCATCCATTTTTTAAAAACCTAAAATGTCTAAAGTCATCCTCTCAGTAAAGGTGCGAAAGTATGAAGCACACATGTTGTTGCCGTGGTTACCTGCAGTTTAATATACCTTGCAGAGTGAGTTAGATTGGTGGTCAAACCGTTGACCAGAATATTGATGTGGTCTTTGCAGCCTGCCAGCCTCTCAGTGAGTGAATATTTTTCATGTATCATATCATATATCATAACATATACATTTACATGGTTATCATGTTGACATACCAGTGAAAACTGATGCAGTGCATGTGAGGGCCAAGTATGCGGGATGAAGCTCGATGCAGTGCTGAAGTTTTTCTTGGAAAGTACATGCCACACTAAGTTTTCAGCATTCCTCAAAAGCCTTTAATTTTAGCAGAAGTAATTGGAGTATTCCAGTGTTATAAGCATCAGTGAGGCATGACTCCCAGCCTAGTCAACTTTGGCCTCCTATTCGTGGATGAGAGGTGCTTCGCTGCTTCGCTCTACACCTCTCAGTGACAAGACCTCCTCCAGAGTGCATGGTGTTGTGTCATGTCCTGTCATGTCCTGCCCAACCCAGACTGCTGTCCTCTGGGCAGAAACAGAACTGGCCCAGGGATGGATGACATTTGTCACACCTATTTTGGTGTCCTCATTAGGAGGTGCAAGGGCCCCCATGGCTCAGGCGGGAGCCAAAAGAGCGAATGTCATCTGGGAGGTGTGGGAAGTGTTTGACCATGGCGCTCCTATTTAGGCATATGTGTTAGGTTGTTACTGCACTGCTAATGGCTGCGTTAATGACAAGCCACATGCTATGGGATATGTATGTGTGCGTCCATGTAAAATGGATTTTCGTTAATCAACACCAAGCACTATGAGGTTGACTGTCAGTGTGCCCCGTCTTCCTGTCATGACATGTCACTCATACAGGGAAGGTAATGTTGTAACATATGTCAGCTACTGCCACTCATTCGTGCTGAGCAAGGAGCACTTTGAGAGACGACAAAAGTTGAAAGTTATATATATATATATATATATATATATATATATATATATATATATAATTAAATGTAAATAGATTTTTTTTTCCATTTCAAACACACCTTACCTTGTTTCTTGACATGCCCATTAAGATGAATCAATGTGCCAGTGTTTGAAGTAAAGCATGTGTGCTTACACTTTGTTTACTTATTAGAGCAAAATCTACATTGTTTAATTTCCAGATGTCAAGATAAAGTGTTTTAATCTTAACGGTGTCATCTGCAACAATCCACTTTGTTTTTTAATCCTGGGAAATAAGAGTCAAAGAATAATCTTCTTTTTGAGGGATGAGGCATTTTATCTGATGGTCACGACAGTGAGGACTTAGATAAGATATTTAGTCAAAGAGAAAAGAAAGACTTTGCGGTAATACTCTGAAATCTTTTAATATGCCAAATAAGGGGTTACGGTTGACTAGAGAGATCGAGGTGTCAGAAAAAAAACACAAATCTCTTTATTGATTATTGTTGTGTTTTTTTTTTATACTTAAGAGAGCTGAGAGTTAATCTATTTTTGACCATATAAAGGTGTAGAGGTGTATTATCAAGAACGTTAATATTGAGAACTTTGCAAAACGCTAGTTTTATGTTCTAGGACTAATGCTAAAGTTTTTGAACTATTTGCATCTACAGTATCAATGAGTGGCAAATGCATTGTTGTGAGGATCAGGGAAATTTTGTGGTTTAGTAAATTCACTACAATTACCACATAGCGAAGCTTAAGCAACTAAAACAAAACGTTAAAGCTGCATTAATTGATTAGTTTATTGGTTTGGCCACTTGGTGGCAGCAGAACGAGCTGTAAACACAACACTATCATTACGACATTATCTCCTCAAGTTGCTGCGATGAACGTGTTAGCAGACAGTTGCCTACTTACACATCCAGCAGACACAGAGCAGCATTAGCATTCATTGGGGGTTGCGTTCCTGGACATCCTCAGTTTTGTTTTGGTCTTCACCACCTCCTGAGGGAGATATCTCCTTCTCTAACTGCTAAATGCTGCACTATGTCAGCTGCTAGTTGCTAATTTTGTGTTTACTGTTAGGTACTGGGCATGTACTTATTAGAGCTTTCTCGCTGTAAACAGCTGCCTGTGGCATCTGGAAATGAGGCTGATTAGAGCGGTGAAAGTGAAGCGCAACCGTAAGATTGTGGCTGTAAAACCAAAATAATAAGCTGAAAGACACCCAATAGAGCTGAGGGGGAACTACATTGTTAGGTGATGAGTGATTAGAAGAATCACCCAACTATGCAGACATAAATGAGAAATAAGCTTTATGTGTGGACAAAAAAGTCGCACTAAAGAATGTGTTCTCATTATCAACACCTGTAGAGGTTTTGTTCATTAGTGCCCTCATTTCTGATGTGTGTATGTATGCACCCTTGCAACATTCACTTCATTTTATACACTTCTTCACCTCATCACCATGGAAACCCTGATTTGTGAAGATGTTTATTAGTACTCTCTACTGCTGCACTACGTGTGTGTGTGTGTGTGTGTGTGTGTGTGAGTGATAATAGCATGTGCAATAATTAGAGCTGCACAACAATCCCGCAAACTTCATTCTCACTGTCACAGACGACAGTGACCTTGAACCTTGACTTTTGCATAACGCGTATGCAAGTCAAATCCAGACAACTCTGTCTTGTTCTCTGTCTCTCTGCTTAGGTTTTTCCATTAAGTCCACTATGTCGGCTTATTAGTGCAGAATACTCAGTACTCCTCTGTCTGCCTGCACTCTGTCTCTGTCTTTTTCTCGCTGTCTCTTCCTCTGCAGAAACTGTTTACGATGACCAAGTATTTCATCATTGCTCGCTACCTCATCTTATGATCCCTTTTTTCGTCATCGGCTCTCGTCACTCTATTTTTGCCTTTTCTTTCTTTTTTCTTTACTTCTCAACTTAAGAGGAAGTACATTTTTCTCCTCTTCACACTGTAGCGCAGCAACAGCATGTGTGAACTACACTGCGGGTCATTTTTCATTGCCTTGACACAAAATGAATTCAATGACCGCGTCTTTCAAAATTCATGAATTCATGAATCTTCTCATTCAAAACTCCAGCAATTGTCTCTGCACTATACCTGCAGCCCGCTTTGCATATGTGTACATAGTCAATTTCTTTTTCTAATTTCATTACTATCTATACAAAGAGGGGAACACTTTGGAAGAGGTGATTTACATAAACATGGGCAGAGATAGACAAGTGTCTGATAGAGGATGAATAGTGGCCGTGAGAGTGAGAAGAGGATGCGTGTGTGTGTGTGGTAGGAGACGAGATGACAGAAAGGAGGGCCATCTGTACTGTAGTCTCCACAGAGCTTAGAGTTTGCTATTATTCAGCTATATCTGTATCAGTACACATACAGTATATGATTTATGTAGAGTGTGTGTAATCCAGTTGGTAAAATAAAACGGGAAAATTCACATTTTACAGCAGTAAGTAATAAAAAAAAAAAAAAGAACAATCTGAATGAAATACGAAAAAAATAAAATAATTAAGATAAAGAATTTGTAGAGATGTATGTGTATACATACAGACACATGCACTGTATTTAATCTAAAGGTGGGTTCTTATTTGGGCTTTGCAAGTGTTGCAGCACATTTTTTGGTAGATTCGTAGCATTTTGGATGTGAGATTCTGTTGTCATTTTGCATGTGTGTGAAGACAACTGTGCAAAGAGCTTTGAAATAGTGCAGTCATTACTGACAAATGTGTGTAACTAATTAAAAAAACCAAAAACTGTAATATTCCGCGTCTTGTTTTCAGCGTCTGTCTTCTATTTTTTAAAAGCGCACTGAGCAGCAATGACTTTTTAAATAAATTCTGTCCTGCACTGAGCGACTAAGAAGAGAGACAGCCTGACAGATTATGGAAGACACAAGAGACCAACTTCAGCTGGGATTTGATCCCAGGAGAGAAGAAATATGGGACCCCTGAAAGTTGGCTCCTAACTACTATATTGTCTCTACTTTGTCATTTCCACTGTTTCCCTGACACCCTTGTCTCCTCCTTTCCCCTGCGTCTGTTCAGCTTCACTGAACCTCTCATTTATTGGGAAGAAATCCACACACACACATATATATATATATCTGTATGTACTTACATACAGTACCAGTCAAAAGACACATCTTCTCATTCAATGTTTTTTCTTTATTTGTATTATTTTCTACATTGTATGTGAAGGAACACATATGGAATGATGTAGCAAACAAAAAAGTGTTAAACAAACCAGAATATTTTTTATATTTGACTTTCTTCAAAGTAGCCACCTTTTGCTTTGATAACAGCTTTGCACACTAAGCATTCCCTCAATCAGCTCCATGAGGTCTCACCTGGATTGGTTTTCACTTAGCACACGTGCCTTGTCAAGAGTTAATTCATGGAATTTGTTGCAGTCTTAATGTGCTTTAGACCATCACTTGTGTTGTGCAGAGGTAGGGTTGGTAAACAGTTCAATACAGTGAGTTGCCCCATTTTGACTACTGTTCTAATCCATATTATAGCAAGAATGACTCAACTAAGTAAAGAGAAACAACAGTCCGTTAGTACTTTAAGACATGAAAGAACTTTGATTTTATCCTCAAGTGCAGTCGTGAAAACCATCAAGCACTATGATGAAACTGGCTCCCATGATGACCCCCCCAGGAAAGGAGGACCAAGAGTTACCTCTGCTGTAGAGGATAAGTTCATTACCAGCCTCAGAAACCACAAATTAACAGCACCTCAGATTAGAGCCCACATAAATACTTCACAGAGTTCAAGTAGCAGACACATCAACTGTTCAGAGGAGACTGTGTGAATCAGGCCTTCATGGTCGAATTGCTGCAAAGAAGCCACTAGTGAGGAAGAATAACAAGAAGAAGGGAACTGCTTGGGCCAACAAACACAAGGAATGGACATTAGACCAGTGGGAATCTGTACGTTGCTCTGATGAGTCCAAATTTGAGATTTTTGGTTCCACCCGCCATGTTTTTGTGAGATGCAGAAAAGGTGAGCGGATGGTTTCTACATGTGTGGTTCCAACCGTGAAGCCTGGAGGAGGAGCTGTGATGGTGTGCTGGTGACACTGTTGGTGATTTATTCAAAATTCAAGGCACATTTAACCAGCATGGCTACCACAGCATCCTGCAGCGACATGCCATCCCAGCTGGTTGCTGCTTAGTGGGACCATCATGTGTTTTTCGACAGGACAATTACCCCAAACACACCTCCAGGGTATGTAAGGGCTATTTGACCAACAAGGAGAGTGATGGAGTGCTGCGTCACATGACCTGGCCTGTTTTGGGATGAGTTGGACCCCAGAGTGAAAGAAAAGTAGCCACAGAGAACCAATCCAGGTGGCGACCTCATGAAGCTGATAGTGGGAATGCTAAGAGTGTGCGAAGCTGTCATCACAGCAAAAGGTGGCTAATTTGAAGAATCTCAAATATAATAGATACATTGGTTCATTTAACAGCTTTTTTTTGGTTACTTCATAAATCCATATGTGTTCCCTCATAGTTTTGATGTCTTCAATATTAATCTACAATGTAGAAAATAATAAAAATAAAGGAACTATTGAATGAGAAGGTGTGTCTCATATATCCATATGATATATATCCATATATATGAAGCAATTTACAGATATATATAAATTGCTTCATAATTCACAGCAAAGAAAACACTAAGATATATATATATATTTTTTACGAGGGGGAATGTTAAAGTGCAGTAAAGATGAGTTTTGAATTGGATGCAAATGAAAACCGAAAATATTAAGAAATGACACATTTTGGTAGCTATTAGCCACAAATTCTAGCATTTTTCTTTGCTTTGACAAAGAAAATAAGGCTTTTACTGTTATTAACAGTAATTTCAGCTATTTCAGGGGATTGTCGGGGAACCCACTGTGCACAGTTGCATTTGCTTCCTGATTTTGATGCATCCTCCACCCAGGAGCAAATCAGTTCACTATTCCAGCACTTCGGAGCAAATCAGAACTTGTTCTGAACTGGCGCAACTGGTGCTCAAAATGGCATGTCCAAGGGTGGCCTGCACTGTAAACTATTCGATCTGGAAAAAGCAACATAATTGCAGGCGTTGAAGCCCACACTTTCTGCCTGTTTTACATCCTTTACAGAATTACACGGTGGGGTGAAGGAAAGTCAACCAGCATAATGCAGAGTCCTGCTGCCTATACTTTGCCTGTCAAACTGCTAACAAGCACAAATGATTTTTTAATGATAGGCCCCTCTATCCCACAAAGCTGTCTACTCACAAACACTCAAACATGCACACTCGCACACCGTACATTGCACACATTCGCTCCCACACACACCCATAATGAGTTTTATCAAGGGAAGTACATGCGGTTTAATGGATCACTGCAAATGCCATTCCCACTCACACTATTGTATTTGAGTTCCAACAAGATGCTTCTTTTTCCCCTGTGTCACTTATTTTTCTGAGCCACAACGTGTGGCGCATGAATAGTCCAACTGAGAAGGTGAGGGAAACTAAAAGTCCATACTGAGCAGAGAAACAAGTGAAACTGCTGCTTCAACCAAGCAATGTTTGATACAAATGATGGGCCTTTGTCTTAAATTTTCACCTTAAATATGTAACATTGAGTGTGTGGCATGAAGTTTCTTGCATTAAGAGAATTCTTGGGGCTGCGTTGGTAGTATTGTAGGATCTTCCTGGTACTAAGCTTATCAGACAGCAAAACACTACATGGCAGTTTTTGATATCATGAATAAGGATTTTACTGCTCTGGAAAGTTTTCATGGTGGCAATAATTTTACCTTGTGATGATGACGAGAAACAACAGAATGTTTAAGTAGCCTTAATGTGCAGTGAAAGTCGTGCCTCATTGCCAGACATTCAAATGAATGAGGAGGCTGCACTTTTTAAAACTTGCTCGTTGGTTCTGTTTTTTCTTGATATTCCCATTTCCGTTGAGTGCCGTTTGAATTAGCAGATAGTGATTGAGTCCCTAATCGTACATCTAATATCCTGTTTCCATGCAAGTTGAAAAACAGGCTTGCATTCTACTGTGTAGATTGTATAACATAATAACTTAGTAACCCTGCATTTCCTTCTTTCTTTATATCACTACTTAAACACATTTCACACTCTTTTATCACCTTTATCACCCATCCTTCCTCTCTGCCCTTCTCTCAATTAGTGAGACTTGTTTGAGGAAGCGTTCTGGATCATGCTGCTTTCACCCTATAGTGATGTAGTTCCGTAATCCTGTGTTCTTTCGCTCTCTCTCTCACACACGTTATTGTGTGTTTTTCTTTCAAATCTACTTCTCCCCTTTCCTTCTGATCTGCCCTTTGCTCCTTTTCCCCTCTATTAGTGGAAAGCATTCAGGGAGGCGTTCTAAATCCTGCCACTTTCGCCCTATAGCGCAGTCTTATTCAGATATTACAACACATTCCTACTGAATGCACAGATCAGCTGCCAGTCAAACGTACATGTCGGCACGTACGCGATGAACAGACGCAGATGCATGTGCAGCCCAAGGCAGCCGCTGAAGCTGCTCATGGTTCAAAACACACATTAATATGTTCTATAAGCGCAGGAATGACAACAGTATCGTACCGAGAGAGAGAGGGGCATTGATCTGATTAGAATGCAGTGCCACATTTGCCCCCACATCTGTCATAATATCATGTAACAAACATGCGATTGGTTTTCTATTTGTGGAATAACTGAGATAGATTTTCATGTCTACTTCAGCCCGTCGCACCAATCCATCTTTCTTTGAGTACATGTAGATTGCTGCAGCATCGGGCTGTGTGTACTGCTGATGTTGATAAGGAGTGATTGGATTTTGCATGTGTAATCACTGGTTATGGGATGTTAATTGTACAGAGCGGTGGCCTGTGGGGTATAGCATTAGATATGTGTGTCAAGCATGCTCACACACACACACACACACACACACACACACACACATTCACTTTCATGTTGTGCAAGTGCTTCCATGTAGAGTTTGTTTAGACTAGATGTTGTGTTTGTGGCCCAATTATTGTCATTGTGGTTGGTTGGGATGGTTTGCATAAAGACTAATCCTAACTGATTGTGGAGTAGACACTTTTCTAGCGGTTCAGTTCAGGATGATTTGCCGACTGATGTTAAAGAACCCATGTGCTCTACTCTCTCAGGCCTCCTGGAGTTCTCTCCCGTCTTCCTACGCTACTTCTTCTCAGGTATGGATTCAGCGACTAGCGTTAGATCCTGTGTACATACTGTAGTGATCTAGTGTAAATTATCAACAGATTGTGAATGTCCCTAGTGTTATGTATAGTAAAGAAGGTTCCTTTTGTCATCTTTTACAATAAGTGGGAGGAAAAGACAAGGACGCAAAGAAGACAAGGAATGGTAATATCCCCTGATGTCTTGCGGTGCTTAGGTGCCTCCGTAGCCGGTTTGATGCTTGGCAAGCTGTAGCCTAGAAGCTAAATCCACCTGTGGAGTTATTTCCTTGCCTCTGCTCTTTAGTCCAGTCCATCTGTTTGTCTGAGTGCAAGCACAGAACCAGTCAACACTTCCCCGGCTAAGTTTCATCTCAGGCCCTCCCTCTTCCACTACTTTCAGCACAACTCTTGAGTTTCGTCGAGGCTGTGAAGAGGAACTGTGGAGATCCAGCAGACGATTTTCATCTGTGTAATTCATCTCTCTCTGATTGCGTCCGTACGCCTGATGAGTCACAGTTAACCCAGTCACACAGCTGTGTGATTCCCCGCACATTGATTCATACAGTGTGCCGCCACAGTGCCAACCTCTCTTCACTCGCTTCTTCCTTTCCCCTCCCACACAAACTGCTAATGAAGTGAATCACAACTGTTTTTCCCCCGATCCCTTTACCCCAACAGCTGATGGTGAGCGATTGCATCCACAATACTCTTTTAATTAGTATAGAGAATAAATTGGTTGAGCATGCCTTTTTCCTTAATTGCTTTTTCCTCAGCTTGGATTTAATTGGGCTGCAGCACTGTTTATTGATCTCCTTTGATGTGCTTTAATTTGGATAATTTTATATATTTATTTTGGACGTGACGAGTTGGTTTGTCTTGAGGGGGAGAGTGTTCGGCAGTGGAGCCGGTACTGCAGCAGACTGCAGTATATTCAGTAAGCCTGGGGTCCAGCGTGTGATGGCAACTAGGTGGGGAGATGATCAAACCCAGAAGGCAGAAAAGCAGCTCCACTACAGTCTGAGAGGCCTCAAGTGAACAGCTCTTTGATCTCACATCAACATCTCATGAATGCCAATGCGGAGCAGTAAGGCGAGGGAGGCAGGCCTTCTAAGCCAGCATTAACAGGCCTGCAGGCCAGTACATATTCCTTCCAGCAGCTAGTTTGTAGTTTGTGCCTGATTCATGCTGCGTCATCTCTCCCCCTCCTGCTTGCCACAACAAAGCCCAATTTTCAGCCTCCGCCTCCATAGTTTCATAATTAGTGTGCTTCTCTGCGTGTGATTGTGGGTTTGTATGCTAGAAATGCGTGTGCGTTTGCTTGTGCAAGCATTTGTTTGTGTGAGTGCCTCCATTTACTGCTCTCTATTATATTACACTCCACCTATATAACTCCGCTTTCTCCCTCGCAGGGGGTAACTTCACCCTGGCCGAGCTGGGAGTATGCGAGCCCACCCCCCCTCCGCACCCCGCTGCCGTTCCCTACTGTCCCGACCTGGGCCTCCTCCAGAGAGGGTACTCCCTCAGCGCTGGCTCTGATGCCGACTCCGACCCAGAGGGGCCGCTGTCCCCAGAGCGGGCCATCCAGCTGTGGGCTGGAGGGGGAAGGGTAAAGTCCCGCCGCAGCTCAGGAGTGTCCAGTCGCGAGAACTCGGCCCTCACCCTCACTGACTCGGAGAATGACAAGTCTGATGATGAGTCAGGTAGGACCAAGGACTGTTGTGTTCATATGTGGTCAAGACGGTATGACTATATGAAGATATAGGTCCATTGATCTGAGAGGAAGAGAGAGAGAGAGAGAGAGAGGAAGACTTCTTGAGGGAGTGAGAACAAATCAGGGAGGATGCGTCGGATAGATATAGTATGGTAGTCAAAGTATAAAGGGATTGTGAGCGAGAATATGTGTTACACAAGTTTGTCAATATTGTTAAAATCTTTAGACTACTTCTCAAGGAGACAACCATTATAAGAATTGCAAGTGAGTTGAATTTATGGATTGACTGTTTCTGATCTGAAGAACAGTGGTTGGACCACCACCACCACCCCACCCCCACCCCCCCAACCTCCAGAGAGCCATCCTTATTTTCATCAATAGCACTTAGCCAAAGTCCTCTAACTCTACCCTCATACACCACTTATCTGCTGAGATCTCCCCACTGGTCTGTCAGACTTAAAAAAATCTTTTGGATTTCTTGGAGACGGCAATTTTAACTCTTGTGATCCAACACAGAGATTCAGCCAGAGAGAAGCTATTCTTTAATTTTGAATCTGCACGCGAGTGCGAGAGTGTGATATTCCCAAGGCGAATCTCCATCCTCTGGCAACTTTGTTTATTGCCAACTTCCTATTTCCTTGTTAATCCTGACGCAGTCGTAAACCTGCGCACCAGCTTCGTCGAGGTGTCAATGGAGGTTAATGAAAAGTGGATGGAAAGAAAAGCAACAATCTAATTAATTGAATTCTCGGCAGCCACACATATCAGCTGTGGATCAACCTTTGTTGGACTGCGGGCCTCTGAATCAGAGACGACTTCTGTGGACTGATCAAACTACTCAACACCTATTAAACACGTCAAGAAACACCTTCCCTGAGACGCGCCTCACATCCCATCACCCGATAATTGCTTTGTGGTTAATTACCAAGCTAATCTTGCAGCCACAGATATCAGCCGCAGACGTCGCTTCACTCTCTCTGTCTCAGGGCCAGGAGAACGCCATTGAGCGCACTGTCGCCGGCATTTCCAGACCTTGTAAAATTAGATTCTTAATCCAACTCATATTGTGATAATCATTTGCCTGCAGTATGATGTCACTGAAAAACAACAACTTTTGATCTTCTCAACAATCAACTCTCTGTTTCCGAAAAGAAACTTTGTCAAAAAGTGTTATTCGTAGATATTTTTGTGATCCTGCAGAGTCTAAGCATTCACTCGTCTGTTGTCAATGTCAAAGCAGTCAATTAAATTAAATGCAAGACAAAGTTTGTCTTCTATAGAAACGCTCAGGTTTAGGAACCACCCGCTCACACCTTAAGGCTTGTCTCACGGTTTCACAGACTAAAGATGTAGATCAGGCTTCTACACTGCTGTCTCTGCCAGCATGAAGAGATCAGAGGCAGCGCGGCAGCCTGATAAAAGGACCAGGTGTGTGCGTGCATCTGATCAAGTCAATTTGTTAGTTACTTAGCTCCTCTGAATGAGGAAATCTCACCCTACACTTCCACATTTCCTTCCAAACACAACATCTGATACTGAAGGCACGTCACACCATCAAAGCACTCACAGGGAAAGATTTCACTCCCACCACACCGAACCAGCGCGAGTGCCCCGAGCAGTGTGGGTGCTGAATTTGCTACTGTGTGTATGTTACTGAGTAACTGTCATTGTCTTTCCATATGCTATTTTATCTGTCTAGTGTGTGAGAGTGTGTGAGAGTGTGTATGAACCCAAACCCTGCACGTGTGTGCAGAAATGTGAAACAGGAGCAACGGCAGTGTCAAAACAGCAAGGGGAAGATCTGAGGGTCTAATAATAGAGATTGACAGAGGCAGACAGAGAAACAACATCATAAACACATGCTAACAAATCAAAAAGACGGTGACGTGCTAAAACACCAAATAGCGCGTTGCACCACTCTCATCTCGTTGCTTCTCTAACAGGCTTCAGAAGTCTCACCTCCACTTGCTTCTCCTCCTCCTCTTCATCTCCTCCCTCTCCCACCTTTCTTCTGCATCTTTCAAGCTGCTTCCTCTGTCTTCTCTTCGCTCCTGCTGCGCCTCTCAACATCCCTCGTTATGCTCCTGTCAGTACAGCTTGCCAGCGTGACTGACAAGTGTCAGTTTAAGAGTCTAGGGTTCCCCTTCAGGGCAGGAGTGAACATGTGGATGAATGTGTGGCTGTGCCCTATTGCAGATTTCACCACCAAAATAGAAAGCCCATAGAAATGGTGACAGATATTTCAAGCCTCAGGGAGAGAGTTTGTTTGCGTGTGTGTGTGTCTGTGCATGCTAGTTTTTGTGTCAACAGGGCAGCTGGCTGGAGAGTAACTGATCGATAAATTCACAGCTTTCTTTTGACTCATATCTTTTATCTTTATTACTCTTTTTCTTAGAATGTTAATGAACTCCAAAATAAGTCACAAATCAGGAAGATCTTCTTGCCATATTTCAGGTTGCCTAACTGCATGTACTATTTTTAAATGTTTGATTCAGGGGGGAGTTGAAATGTCTGGAAAATAAACAAAAGAAAACTTGAGTCGATAACAAATTAAAGAGTGTGATCCTTTGGATAGACAGCCGTCATCAGTCACAGTGCCTGGTGCCTTCGCTTGTCTCAACACAATTAGCACCACATATATACCTAATGTAAACTGGTAGAGCTCACAGAGAGAACTTTGAAGACAGCTACGTTTGTTTTATGTGTGTGTTTAGTATGTAGAGCACTCTCTCTATATATATTGATATATATATGCTCATACGTGTGACTGAGTATGTATCTTTAAGAGCGTGTGCAAGCATGGGACAGAGAGAGAGAGGTGGTTATTAATATGTGTAAATATAGGATTTGAAAAGCAGACTGGCATGAACAAACATAGCGCCCAAACATAGTGGTAAACACATTATGTATTATTTATTTTCCAGATGGATTAGGCCCTTTTTCTTATGATCCCATGTGCACCAGGGCTCGCACCCAATTGATTGGCTGGTCAATATGCTCTTGTCTGTTCTCATTGGTCAGACAATCGCTGCACACACGTTTTCTTCTTCTGCTCCATGTTTTTCTTGTGCTCTCTCATATCAGTCAATCCCTTCAATCTAGCACCAGTCCTCCAGTAGCTGTGTATTACAGTATCGCTGCATTATTAATACACAAAAAGAATGAATTAGGTTGCCCATAGACTGTGTGTGTGGCTGTGTGTGACCATAGACAAATGGAAGACATGATACTTAATCATAAATGTGACAAAACATCTTAATGGCTGGTTGCATCATAGATCACATGCCTGCCCCTTCCATGTTAGTGTATGGGATAAGGGCCAAAGATAACGGTACACATCAAATAGAATTCTCCCAAAGATGGTTTCTGTCATTTGGTAGCTATTATCATGCTTGTGTACGTTTAAGTTCTGCTAAGTTTGGTTTTAATTCGTTATTTGATGCTTTTAAAAAAAGGGGTTGTGGCGCCATGATTGGCAGCTGTGATTGACAGCTGCTCTGAGTCATTGAGGCACCTGCGTACTGCTTTTCAGACATTGTACATAGAGTACAATAGAGAAAGGAGATGTAACTTAAACGTTCTATAAACGTAGCTGTCTGTCTCAAGTCAACAACATGAGGGTTGTCGGGTCAGGTCCTGCAGGCCCGAGCACTCCTGCACTCTGGCCTCCAAGATGGCAGCACCCATATCCAGGATATTTTTTATAATGCATTGGCTTGGTGAATAATTGTCAACCCTAATGTACACACATACAGTTAAAACATTTATGTCAGAACATTATTTTGACAGATTTATTAACAAGCTGCTTCAAATCATTAATTTGGACAACTGAGTTTTGTAAAATAATTGTACCATATGATAATATAATCACATTATGCTTCCACTGAAGGTTGATGCACAGTAAAACAATGTGTACACAGACATTAATGTGAGACGCACAGAGACTCCTGTTTAACAGAACAGCTGATACATAGTGACACTTGACTATAGTGTGCTTCTGTGAATTGATTATAATTATAGATATGTGGTTCTCCTATGTAGCCATTTCCTCACACCTCTGGCACCTTTTAAATCATTTTCTAGACTAAAACTCTGTGAAATAATTTTTTCATTTGTTTTTTCATTTACTACTGAAGTCCAATTACCGGCAAGTATGTAAAGCCTTTTGAATTAGTTTCTTAAATGCAACTCAGGGATTTCAAAGTTTCCCTACATCCAGCTTTATTGTTGAATATTGAATAAAGACACTTCGCTTTTATTGCCCCTTCCAGACACTATTAAAATAAAGAGACTAGAACGTTGACTTGGCAGGGCCAATACAAGTTTCATTTGCACAAGCAACACAGTGAGACAAACAAATATGGGCATAGAGAGCAGCACAGGGAGATTTCATTCTGGCAAAGTGGAGGAAGAGATTTACTGTCACACTGTGCACTGCCTCGTAAAACGTCCGTCTGGAAACACAAGCGGGAGAATAGAAGCGCTTGTAAATTCCCACAGCAGTGCCTGATGGCTGCATCCAAACTGCATTGATCAGGAGGGAGAATGATTAAAACATGCATTAGATGAAATAAGATCAAGCTTTGACATTGATTTAAACCTGGAGCCCAGGGCAGAGTATATGGCCACAATCCATAGTCCAGTGCTCTACATGCTTGTGTGTGTGTGAATCCATATGCCCCTGTGTTTCCCTCATTAAATAGCAGCCTGTTAAGGAAACAGGCAGAATTTAATTCAACTTCAACATTGTTTTCCATCAATAAATCTTGGCTGTACTCATACAGCCGACTTTATAAACACAAATACGCACTGGCTGCACACTCCACAGTCGAGGCTCGACCCAGTCACACATGCATGCTGATTAGCTGCTTTCAGACAATCTCCAGCTCTCCCTTCCTTCTCTGGCCCAATCTCTCCATCTGGTCAACTGGATAATAAATCATAGGGTAGTATTGTGACGTTATGTGACAGGATGTATTAATCTGGTAATTAGAAAATGAAAAGGTGGTGCTAAATTTAGTCTGGCCTCTCTGCCTAACCCTGCCCTACGTCTGGGCGTGCTCAATTGTCTGGTTTCTCTCACTGGCTCCTGTTTTATTTTTACCCTGAGAAGCTGGTTGTTAGTACAGCATGTTGCTAAACTTTATATTTTATTTTTTGAGAAGAACTTTCAAAATACCCCTTAAAACATCTGCCGTTGCAAGCTTTTTTTTTTTTTTTTTTGATTTTTTCCTTTTTGTGGTGGAGCTGTAATTATGCTTTATAAAAGCCGCGTTGAGCAAAGTGATTCCTGATTAACTAATCAAATCTACTAGCACAGGTGGCAGAGTGCCTTCACCCGCACTGTCCTCTTTATTATTTTTTAATGTACCACATGAATCCCACCATAAATCAAACCAAATCAACCTCATTTTAAATCAACTGATGTGTTGTTACTTTAGAGAATAGCTAGAAGTGAAGCGCTGAAAGGACTGTCTTGTAATCAAGGTAATTTAAGATAATGTTTAATTATGAACATTCTGAACAAACCCTATACTTTGGAATACAGATTATAATTATATGTCACACTGTGACTCTAAGACCCTTTTTTTGCCCGACCACAGCCACCCTCAACACCAGTAACTTGGTCCATGCAGCTCCTGTCTATCAAATTCAAGAAACACTTATAGAGTTGGACTGGTTGGGTCCCCCAAGACCACTGCTGTCCCCTCAGGGTCTCTGAGAGTGTGTGCGTGAGTAAGAAACTGAGAGTGAGAGCTTGTGTGTGTGTGTGTGTTAGGAGGGTTGGGGGCATTAGCCTCTGATTGAGTTTTCAGAGAGCAACGTGGGGTGCGAAAGGCTCGACAATGGTCTAACAGAATTAGTAGCTTGTGATGAATGGTGTGTGAGAGCAGCACTGACAGCTCGCTTTCACAAACACACGCCACTGTGAGTGCGTGTATGTATGTGTGTGTGCGTGCATGTACGCCTCCATACTTCACCCACTGGTTCAAGGACTTTTTGTCCATGCAGCGAGAGCTACGCATGCTGGAATGAGTAAAGTAGTGATGGACACACACACACACACACACACACACACACACACACACACACACACAGTGTATCGGTACAAGTCTATCTTTGGGTTAAGCTTAGGGTTTGAAAAAATGCCCTGCAGTCAGAATCAATAAAGATTGGTCTATTCAAAATACTGAGCACAGTGCTCAAACATGCTCAACCGCTCACACAAACAGTGATGAATAGAAAAAATAAACGTTCACAATCTTCTTTGCGTACCTTCGACTCAATAAAAAAATTGCCGGACCAGAGTTGATCCTGAAGTGAAGGTGGATAATACACACACAGGAAGGCTGGTGCACGCACACACACACATGCAGATGCATAAGAGCAGTGTTTAATAAAAGCCCCGGGATATTGATCACAGTAGATGGACGCTAACTCACATTAAAGGGAGGGAGTCCGGAGTGATAGAGAGAAGAGAAGAAGAGGGAGAAAACATAAACGATGCATAAATGGAAAGGCAGCGACGAGGGAGCCGACAATGGAGGCATTCAGAATTGTGTGTTCTCGGAGTGAGCAGTTTCATCTGCAGCCAGGGCCCACCCATGCTAACAGTATTATTATCAGGTAAAAGAGAGTCACAGGAGCGGTGAAATATCATCAGCGGACTTGTAACTTGCTGACGACTATGCTGCCGCCCTAATAGGGAATTTAGTTAGCCGTAATGGCCTCTCATGCCATCTTCAGACCTGCCAGAGAGAGAGAGAGAGAGAGGAGAGAGAGGGAGAGAGGGAGCGCTGAGAGCAAATTGAGAATTCTCCAGCCAATTATGAGTGATCATATTTTCCTCTGCATGGTGCTGAAACTACTTTTGTAGTTTAATGGTCAGCGCTTTGCCTCCTAATGAAGGCTGGAGGTATCAGATTGTGAGTAAGAATATGGAAAAAAAAATAAGCAGATGATGAGAGGTAGGGAGGCCGCATTCACATTGTTTCTGTTTGTTTTTTAGTTGTTGTTTTTTTTTACCATACCTTGCAAGTTTTACTTTTGTGCTTTTCGTGTCCAGTGTCATTTGTGTTTTTGCTTTCAGACTTATGCTTTCTTTCTTGATTTGTCATAATCTTTTTTGTTTCTTTTCTCCTGCTTTTTTTTGTCTTCCCTAAATTCCTTCTCCTCCAGCTTACCTAGATGATGAGGAGGATGAAGATCCATTTGGGGACTATGTAATCAGTAAGTCATGTCTGACTGTAACCTCTCTTAGATTACTCAACCCACCTTAGGCCGTGCGTGATTGTGTTTGTGACCTTTTGTCAGTGTGTGATTAACTGTTGTGTCCATAAGTTGATGTTTGATGAAAGGGGCTGTTGCGCACAATGTAATGGCTTCAAACTGGCCTCCAGCTGAGAGAGTACAACACTATCTGAATCGGTCCAAAGGCTCGAGCCTCTGGAAAGCAGAATCGCTCATATTACTGTAATTGTTGTAACAGTTACATGTCTGCAATCGAAACACAATATTATCTTCAGCCTATTGTTAAAAGTTGTCAGGATACTGGCGTTGGGTGGAGAAAGGCACAGATAATTGGTTTCTGTACATTACTCTTGTGTTTCATCTTGATACAAGGTGAGGCCGTTGTTCTTTTTCACATGCCTCATCTACATTTACGAGCTCCTTTCATTATGATCCCCTGTTCATTAGCACACGTCCAACTGGTTAATCTCTTTGCACTTGATCAGAGAAAATTTCCCAGAGGGTGCTTTTTCTTTTCCCTCCTCCACTATCGGAAAGTCAGCCGTATTTACTCGTGTCTCGGAGATTGTTTGTCTCTATGAGCATGAATTAGTGTTAATGTTTGTGTTATTGGGCTGTGGAGTTTTCATCTGTTTTCATTAGTAGGGTTTGAGTGGTACGAGGGAGTGAGAGTGGAGTGAGCGGCAGAAAAGAAGGAAAACAAACCTCTGTGTTGGGCGATGAAGGTTAATTTTCATACCATACGGTTCATCTAATTGGATTTTTTTCATTCACGTGTGTACAAGTCAACTTAGTACTTAAGGTCACAACCTTAAATTGAATAGAAAGGAAGGAAGACTTTCATGCACATGACAGCAAGGAGCTGAGGAGATAATCAGAATCAGTATCAGAATTCCTTTAATAATCCCCAGGGGGGAGTTGCTTTTTGTTACACACAGCTCCAAAATAATAAGAATAAATAATGATCGATAATAATAATAATAAAGCACAGACTGCCTCCTTGGGATCACGTAAAGGTCAGTCTTCTTGAACCACTTTTGAACTGATAGGAAGAGGTGAATTAAAGTTTTACAGCGCACAGTCGCAGGGACACACATTCACAGTAGGTGAACTCACACTACATGCATATATACATAAATACATTGCATAATAAAATGTTAAAGTTAAATATGCAGTTTTAAAAGATGCTCCTTCTGTACACACAGGTACAGTTTATGAATAATGGAGCTTAATGACACTGACACTTTTGAGTGAAATTGCTGTATATCTTCAGACTTCTGGCTCTTCTGGTTAAATTAAAATACTTATATGAGGCACAGTTATTAAAGCTGATATTTACTGATGTTAATTTCCCTCTATGCCTTATTTTATTACTTTCTGTCTGTGGAAACGGTTTCCTTGGTTTCTGGCGAGTAAATATTCACGACTTCCTTGGAAATGAAAGTCTTGAAATATATTTTATTTACAATAGAGCTGATAGACAATAACTGGGAGGGATAACGTCTTACCCCTTAATATATAGAGATTTCCTTTAAGAATCAATATAAAGTAATTGCAGAAGAAGATTTAAGACATAGGATATACACTTGATCCAGAAAAAGAATATTTTACTTATGACAATGGAAGTGACAGTTCATCACTAATACTGATATAGAAGATACAATATTATCAATAGTCAAAGCCTGACAACTGTGCAAATCAAAAACTACCATTTTCTTACCAGCACTTCTGCTATTATTAAAGCAATATTTCATTTGGGTACATTTTAAGTTTTTAGCTCTTCTGCAGCATTGAAGCCTTCCGACATGAGTTAACCCACCTGATACCACAGGGTTTCTAAATTTATTCTCTTTGTCTTATTCCAAAATTGAAATAAGGAGTACCGAGATCTTGCAAGAAGTAAAGTCCAACATAGACGATCAATGTATTTTTAGATTTTTACTACAGTATTTTTTTTATGAAATAAGCAACTCACAGCATATTTCTCAAAATGACATTTACCAGAAGTACAGAATGTGATGCAATAATTACTGAGCTATTAGTCAACATTCGTACAAAGGCCCATGTCACCCGTCCAAAGAATGGTATACAACCAACAGTGACTGCAGAGGACATCAGGCCACACTATCATTAATCTTCTGAACTGGCAGATAGGCAGCAAGTAGGCTGCATCAACCAAACACTACCAACTCATGTTTCACCATCAAAATTATGAATGTTTTTTACTTTTGACTGCCACTGTTCTATTACTTATGCTTCATTTCTTGCATTCCATCCGAAGCACTGTGCCGAAATACAGCATACTTATGTTGTAGTCTTGATTAAACGTTTGGCGGTATCAGTCGTCTACTGAACAAAATAGATGCAAGAAAATGAAACATTTTCACATTCTTTGCTTGGAAATGTGCCAGAAAGCCGGCAGCTCGTTGGGCACAAATTAACAGCAACAAAACATCATAAGCATATGGTATTCAAAAAAACATTCTACCCATCCGCAAAAGAATGCTGATGCTTTACTTCTCTTTCAAATATCACTATCTTCTGTGACTGTTTTATTGGCTGAATAGTGTCATAATACACAGAAATGCCTCTTAGAGGAGAATCAATCTCCTGCAGTATTCAAAAGATGTTATAGAATTTAAGAATAGCACCATTGGTTAAAATCTTCTCGCACATGTTCACAATGTGAAATGTGAAAGAAGAATAAAGTATTAGAAATGAAAACAAAGCAGTGTGTGAGGTTCCTCTTCAAGTGCTCGTGTTAAATGCTTTCTGAAATTCCACAGGTGTCATTCTGTATAGATGATGGAGGGCACCCTGAGCTGTAATGGACAACCTTTACTGATCTTCAGAAATATTGTCTGTTTTATAATGTGTGTGGCTTTCGTTCATTACTCCTCCACTTATAATATCAAGCAAGCAAAAGTGTTTAATAGTGTGTAAAAGCCATTGAGGGAGCTGAAAAATGTTACTGAACTGTCAGTCAATTAAATGCATTCATACTAATTAATCAGTGTATTTTAATCTTTTGATCCCTGTGGATTCTTTGGCATGCCCATCACCGCTAAATCAAACTGTCTAGTTTAAATAGTTTCCAATTGATGCCATGAAGCAGCCAGAAATAGTGGCTTCTAGGATTTGAATATTTCACTTAATTTAAATGTTTTTATGTGGTATGGGTAATTGAATCTATTTAAGGGGGGATTTAAGGGCGAAAAGTACAGTTCAGGTGGTTAATGCAAGGTCTATATGCATCGCAGCGCACATTTCAGCTGGAGATTTATTGGATCTGCCAGATCGCCTGAGGTGGAAAGATGCTGAGGTCTGTGAAGACAAAGTTTGCAGTCCATGTGTTTTGCATGGCAACAAAGCACAGTATGACAGGGGTAACCGTGTGGAGACTGCTGACAGATCACAAACTGCGTTTATTGTTTGGAAGTTAGCAGCCATGGTGTCCTGAAGGAAAAATCTTGTGGGACAAGTAGTAAGAAAAGTAGAAGAGTGGTAGAGGGCAATTTTTATGAGAGCAAATCAGAGTGAATGGAGGAGGAAAGCTGTGGAAGACCAGATATCATTCAGAGGTTGTTTTTTGTAATTTTCAGAAGGAACGGTTCCAGCAGCTGCCACTTTATTGTTCTAGTATACAAATAAAAAAGAAATGAGAATCAGTATCATCATTAACAGAATGGAATCAACAGTGTAGTTAATAAACCCTTTTTTTTTTACATATTTTAAAAATAGCACATATCCAGCACAAAACTCTGCTACCTCTTGCCGCCCTGTTCGCTTTTCCACTGTCTCTACATCAACATGTAGCAGCTGTGCTTGGTGTTCACTGCTTCCCTCTCCAGCAGAGTGATTATGACAGGCTGATTGGTGTTGTGTTTTCTTGGGGATGAGACGATCAATGCGGGGCTGATAGCGAGGGCTGGGCCGGGAGCGGGGGAGAAAGGATAAGAGAGAATGGGGATGAGGCCTTGTCGCTTTCGAGTAGGAAACAGGGATCAAGAGGTTTTAGAATAGGGGAGGATGGAGTTAAAAGCAGATGAGAGAAAGAGGATGGAGCTGGGAATGTGGGGGAGATTTTAGAGGATTCCGGGAAAGGATGGAGAGTGATGGATAAAGAAAGAGGGGAGCAAGAGAGGAGGGGCGATTATTGAGAGGAAGATCCAGATTTAACAGTACAGTAGAAGAGATGTCTGAGGATTAACATTCTGTGACTGTCTGCAAGCAGCAGGATAATCTCTGGCATCCTGCAGAGCCCTGTGGGGAGCCCACCATTGGCATGGGGGGTTGAGGCCTACCACCAGGCCTGTCACTGTGTGTGTGCATGTGTGTGTGCTCGTGTGTTACTCTCAGTCTAGGTGTGGCAGGTGGAATGAGGTGCTGATTTCAGCCCCCCACCATGCAGCACTCTAAGCAGCTTGATGGATATGCCCCATAGGTGGCGAGAGGCGGGCCTGGCACAGGTGTTTTTTCCCGGTGTCATGATGGCCCTTGGTCCAGAGCTAGTTTATCTCCCCACTCTTCACTTTTCCTCTTTGCTTTAAAAGGGGAAAAAAAAATCTGTGATTCCAGCATAATACGTCCACATGTTTTCCTTGAGTACGCAGTGAGGAGGAGTTGGTAGATGGCCCCTTACAGAGTTTTAATCCATATTGATTTGTGCTTCACGCTGTCTCATCAAATGGAGCACAGCGCCGCGGGGCACCACACAGCATGGCGAGGCATGGCATGACATTACCTTACAAGTCTCTGCTGGCCAGTGTTTGTTTATGTGTGAAACAGAAAGAATATGCCTAGAGTGAAGTGCAACATTTTCACAAAGGTACACAGCCAGGTCTACACACGCACATATAGCACATGCACACACCTATGGACTCTAATTATTAGGTTGTGATTAAAAGGGTGATTAATGCCCTGTTGGCACAAGCTTAAATAAATAAAAGACTGTCTCAAGCCTGAAGCGTGTGAGTGCATTTAGCAATAAGTACCAAGTTTACATTATTAGCACTGATTAGGCTGTTATTTTCTCCCTTTGGCGCTATACAAAGTACTGGTTTCTTAAGTTGAAAGTTGAGGACTTTACATCAAAGAATCAACACAATTGGTGCAGCATAGGCACCAGGTACGAGTTCATGTCTTTCAAAAGCATTTATTTAAAAGAATATATCATAAGGCTTATTTTCTCAGACTTTAACACAGAAGTCTGTAACTGGAATATTTAGTCATCTTTTTTCAAAATAGCATGTCAAAATGGATGCAATAACATAACAGCAGAATTTTATGAATTCAAAAAAGATCTTCTTCCAGAGCCACAGAAACCATTATAAAACTGTTTTCCCATGCTGAGTGGTACTTCTCATGTCATGAGTAAAATTGGCAGAGTTTTGTCTTTATTTTGTATCTTGGAGGTAGAAAGAAACTGTAATCCCATTTTTTTTTTTTTTTATTTAATTGTTTTTTTTTTCTCAATTTTCAATTTCCCACCAGCATTGGTCTAACAGACCTCCAAGTTTGTCAGAGGCCAGTGTTCAGTGTGTATGAGATGTAGCTTCATGTTATGATCTTATTGCACTGCAATTGTATGCATTTATGAACCAAACCCCTTTGCTCAGCCACTGTGTAGATACCAAGCAAAGACACACAGACCCTGATTAAAACCACACTGTTCAGCAGAAAAAAAAAGTGGCGGCACTGATGTCAATATTTCTGTTAAAACCGTTTCTCCTCCACTCAATACTTGCTTTAATAGGTTGGCTTTGTTTTGCAAGGAGTCAAATGGGAGGAAGGAGAATAGATGAATAAATCTATATTAGAGTCTCTAACCTCTGATTGTGCAAGTCCTCTTGTTTTGCCACTTAATACTCAGAGCTGGCTAATCATCAGACAAGTATTTGAATTCATCTTCCATCTCCATCACCGAGCATGGAGACAGCCTGGCATCTCAGCTGGTCCCAAATCTCCCTTTCTGAACCCTTTCCATGGCTAAGCCAAGTATCAGTTGTACAGGCAGTGGAGCTCAAGCCCAGGAAACAAAGGAATACGACTTTTTGGATCTGTATGAGCTGTCTTGCTTTTGCCATTTTTCTGCAGTCGTGACAAAGCAAATGGGCAACTGAGAAGTGTTTTAGTGTGTTGTAACCCCCCCCTCCCTTCTCTCTCTCACTCCAGGCCATCACAATGGAAGCTTAGTCTACTTTATGCAATACCGTACCTGTCCCACCAGTTACAATCAATAGTACACGGTCACTTTCAAACCTAATCAATGGGTCAGCCTAGACTACCCCAGCCTCTGTCCCCTGTGGTGGCTTTGCAAAGTCATAACTATCTATTTTAGGGCAGATAGCAGCGAGTCACTGTAATCAATAACGGTGCATACAGCATATAAGTCCCAAGCTGATCTCTGAGATCAGTTGCAGGTCCAATCAAAGGATTTGTAATAGATTGGTATGAACTATATAAGGACAAATTGATAGAATACTCTGTTCAGACTATGAGGCAGATGCACCTTTACTGTCCGTTAAAATGTTGTAACCTGTTCCTTTGTCCATAGAATTGCAAGTGTGTGAACTATAGAGCGACACAGCCAAATGGTCACTCGAAATAACCGGAGCTGCTTTTGAATAACACAAACTGTGGCTTTGTATTTATGTCAGCAACATTTTGCACAATTACCACATCACTAAAGTGCTGCTGTTGGTTGAAAACTCATGCTAGGGATAAAGACAGGCTGTCCAAAGCCTGTTCAAACCTTCCTGCCACAACAATTCCACTCTGACACTCCTCAGTTGAGAGTTATTGTTCAAAATATTTCAGGATACTGTCTAAAATGTTAGGCCAGGTTTATTATGCAAATCTATTAGGTAGAGGATACCTGAAAAGGACTCGTTATAATCAGACACTCAACAATACATCTCTCAGATTAGGATCAGGACTAAACATAACAAGGCTAACTTTGGTATTTTTAAACCTAGGCCCTATTTTTACTTTGGGTTGGTCCAGAAGATCATCTTAGCTGGCAGCTATGAAACGGGCTTCAATGGGCACAATGTAATCCTTTGGGGTGACTCATCAAGCTAAATCCACTAAAGGTGATTTGTTCATCTGTTGGTTTGTTTGTGTTATTGCGTGACTTTAAAGGGTAAATTCGAATCCGATGCAATATTTGTGTAACATACAATAACACAAGCAAACTATAGACCAGCAACGCTCATGTTCTGCTTGGTAAAATTATATTTTTGTCAATGGAGTCTGGTGGTTTTGAAGAGAACAGCATATAACAGCTGTTTCAGGTTAAACAAAAGAATCTTACAGGGCTATAAATGTACGGATCCTTTCCATAATGCTGGAAGCCACTTGAACACCAATCTGAGTCTGTCAGTGGCAACAACAGGCACGTTAAGTGGAAGATTTGAGTTGCCCCAATGGATTAAGTAGCAACTAACTTCAAACCCGTTTCATGGCTGCTGGCTGAGGTGATCCACTGGACCATTTCCAAACGTTTTTGTACCTACTAGTCATTTTGGACCCAAAGGTAAGAAGACTGATTTATCACCCTTTAATCTTAAAACCAAATGTAATTTTATAATTCCTTCAGTACATGTCTAATAAAAGTCTAATATAGCTGCTGGTCAAGGGTGTTTGAACAAGACAGGGTTTTGGCATTATTTTGAACTGATATTAGATAATTTTAAATGTTACTATAGCCAACAATTCAATAAATCTCTTATCAGTAGAACCTTTATATCCGCATGTACTATTTCATGCTACTCTAAAAACAAATAACCACTGAAGTACTGAAGTGGCCAGTACCCGGCTAACATGATCACACTGGTCAGTTGTGATGATATCTGTCCCTCTGTCACAGTCGTCAACTCATTTTTCACTGCACACCTCAGCAATGGCCTAAATCAAAGCCGTCCACCTCGATCAATATTAGTATGCTCCAGTCACCTCTGGGCGTAATTAATGCAACTCAGCCCTCTGAACCTATTAAAAATGAATTGACCAATCGCAGATCGGTAGACTGCTATTGTCTCTTCATCTCTATCCAAAGACAGAGGAGACGTGACATTGCTAAGTATAGCACAGAGGGCAGAAAACGCTGGTACATTTGCAATAGAAAAACATTGTGAAATTCTCACGGCATGTCGTTATCTATTCAGTGTAATCTAATTTTCAGTCTCGAGTGCTTTCATATCTTGTCATGAGTCTACATATTGATTTTACTTCCTTTTTGATTCTTGGCCCCGCTCTCTTTCTTCTTTTACTTCTTCCGTCTCTCGAGCCTTACGGGGATGAACAGCATTGTGAAGTTCCTCATCAATGTAGCCGACCTGAGGTTCTGTGATCACTCCGGCAGCAGCACTTATTTGTCTGCTGCTACAGGACATTTCCACTGCCTGGCTACTGTTTGCTTTTTTTAAAACCATATTCTGTTTTTTTTTTTTTTTCTCCAAAATAACTCCCTCCCCCTCGGTCGTCAACTATTCATTCTCACAGTGTGTGAGTTCTTGTGAGCTGTGAGGAGGCAGAAAAGCTATATCTGGTCCTATCAGAGTGAACATTTCAAGAGGCGTGAAAAAGAAAGATCTGTGTGCCTTTGCTCTGTAGATTCACCTGATCCCTTACCCCTTTTGCTCTGCCAATAACTCAGTATGTTTCTTTGTGTGTGCACATGCTAGTACCTCAATCACTATTTTTGTTTTGTTTGTTCGTGCTAAGTTTGCGTAGGCATGCATGTCTGCAAGTGTGAGTCAAAGACAAGTGTTTGACTTTTTGAACAGATTTCATTTCTGCCTTTCTTCTCCATTCTCTTTTTCATTGTTTTTTGTTCCCCCGTCTTTTCAGTTCTTCACACATCTGCTGGATGTTTTCGCTTTTTTCCCAACTAAAAATTCCTCATGAAAGCATCCCATGGCCTTTTGAGGCCAAATATAGAAGGCAGCTTTCATTTACCTTTTCGGTTCATCTTTTGTCTTTTATGTTTTTTCTTATATGTATATGTTCTTTGCTCATTTGTTTTACTTGGGCAAAGTCGCAGTAACAGATGAAAACACAAAGTAGTTTGTAACATCAGGATTTGGAACAGGCTTGGGAGTATTCTGGCTCACACAGTGTTGCACAGAACCTACACACACGTACAGAAATGTTCACATATATGCGCACAGAACCACACATACATCAGTAAACAATTAGCCCCAAGTGTGCTTGACTCTGTATGTTAAGGACCCATCCAAAGATTGCTGGTGTGGGATGAGAGGTATGAAAAGTGAGAGATTACTCACCCTTTCCAATACTCCCACGCGCGCACACACACACTCACGTGCACACATCCACACTCACCTCTTTCCCTCGTCTCTTGCCCTGTCTCTGTCATGTGATAAAAAACAAAATCCTATTTTGCGTTCTCATGCCCACACATTTACACTGTGACACAGTGAGGTGCATGTTATGAGTCTAACTAGCTCTGTAGCAGTGTCACATAGCCAAGTCCCTGCTTAATCAGGCCACTTACACACATACACACACATGCGCACACTTTGTGGAGGCCATGTGTTGGGATGGTGATAGAGGGTTGGCAGTTGGCAGACAGACAGCAGACGCTGTTCTTCGACATCAAACGTCTCAGAGCAGAATCTCACTTTCATGCCTTCTCTCTCTCTCTGTCACACACACACACCGTCACGCACGTACACACAAACACAACAACGCACATTTCCTCTGATCTTGCTGCCAGAACTCAAAGACTTGGAAGGACTAACGCGCACACACACACAAGCAGGCGCACACACACCGACATATACCCAAGCACTAAAAAGTGAATTAAATTTCGTCAGCCATTGTTGAAACCTACTCTGTGAGACGCAAGAACAAGTTTCATGTGTGGCTTGAAAATGATTCAGAATATTTTTTTCCCCTTAAGACTGAATCCAGTCAAGCACCACGATCTTATCTCCAGCCACAGGCAGAGGCGCACTGACATAAACACAGACAGACACACGTACAGTCAGCTTACCTTGTGTAAATAAGACAAATACTACTGGAAATTAGATCGAAGGGGCTCCTGTAATATGTGTAGGTGGGTGAAATTAAAGAAAAAACTTGAATAAATGTGTATGGCGACCAATTCAGATGCGTCTATACAGAGTACGGGTGGGTCACAGAATGGTTTAATGAATTATTGAAGCGATGTGATTCATATGCTGTGGTCCTCGCAGTCTCTGCATCTCAACAAGTGAACGCGCACAGCAGTAACACCAACCACCAAACGAGGGAATATCTTGTGTGTGAACGGTGTTCATCCCTCCAGTAGAGTTTCAGAGACTAAGAAAATGTATATGTCATAGGCCACTGTTTCTCTTTGTGGGGGCCAAACACCTTCCTATTGAAATCATTTGGTGATCGTGGGAAATGTCATGCAAGATAATGCTGTGACCATGGTAACATGTAAGCAATCAATCAGACAGGGAAAAGGTGTTAAATAGAAGGCTGTTGTGTAATTGAGCAGTCCACAATAGCAGGTTAGTGAAATATCACAGCCATAACAACTATCCTTAACGTGTGTCTGTCCTGTCCCAACATGTCCATGTTGTCGTTATTCCCGACGCGAGGCCCAGTTGCAGTCTCGACTAAGAGCGCTCATAATTTCGTCACGCTTACTTCGTGACATCAGAGAAGATAAACGGATAAAGTGTAGTAAATCTCCAAAACTGGTGTTTGATTTCCTCACATGGATCCATATAATCCTGACGCAAAACTGTCCAATCAATGAGTTACCTGTCATTTCATGTGGCCATGTTTACTCCTCGTTTGTTTGTAATAAGTCAGTGTAACCACAAAATGGACCAGAGCTAAAGTAAATGGTGATAATGTATCATGCAGAAAGCCACCTAAGACACTTTTATGTTTCATTTGTCACCCATCTGTACAGCAAGCAAGAAGTTTTGTTGGTTAATCAAATTAGACTTTGGTATCGACTCCATTAGAGAGAAAATGGCAGAAAAGAATTGATGTAAACGTCTTGATTAAACCATTGCAGAGCTCCACTGAATAATGTAAAGGTCTTTTATTCGTGATGGATGAATGGTAACAGACAGTGATAGAGAGTGGACGCAGACAACAGACAAGATGGAGAGATATCACAGAGATATGATTGATAAGATGAAAAATGATTCATCGACTCATCTTGACCCAGCGAGAGGTGTAAATTGAGCCATGGGTGGCAAGCCGGCGAAGGTGAAATTGACTTCTTGTGTCTTTAGAAAGTTCAGAGGAGGATTTGATTCTGGTGAAATAAATCTGGGCCGGAGGAAGTTGAGCGAAACCTGTGCACGGTGCATTTCTGTTTAGTGAGCTCACATGGGAGCAAGCGCTGACACATTTCCGCATGTGCGTGATATCTGAGCAAACACCCACAGATCCACTTTATATACACACACACACACACACACACACGCACACAAACTGCCTTCACCTTGACAGTAGGCTGACTTAAGATGCAATATTGATTCAAAGAGCGGCTGCACTCTGTATTTGTGTGTGTGGGTCGAGGACCGGACCATATTTATTTGATGCTGTTTGTGTGCTTGTTTTCATGCATGTGTGCGCGTTTGCTACCGGCCTCTCCTCTGGAGAAAGTTGGTCAGCCCCTCTGCCCTTCAAAGTCATTTGGAATTCATCTGCAAGCCTGACCCTGACAGCTGTTTGTTTTTCCTCTCCAGAGAGAGAGGAAGAGGAATGGAGGGATGGCGAGAGTCTGTGTGTGTGTGGGGGGAGAGGGGGCGGTTAATGAGTGAGAAAGTGATAGATATCGAAGAGGACAGAGGAAGAGTGGAAGCGAGACTTGGGCGAAAACTTGGGGCGACGCGACAGAGGACTGTTTCTATTCCCACCTTAGTGATCTCAGCGCTGTTTGGCTTGTTGAGCATTTGAGACACACAGGACAATAAGTGGTGCTCTGAACGGCTTCCATTAGTATCCCTCATAGGCCACTAGTTTGAATGTGTTGAATCTGTGTAGCAGCATGAATGCAAAGCAGGACGAGGCAGCTGAGATAACAGGACTCGGGGATCTGTAAGCAATCCCAGGGTGTAAATATAGGTTTTTCAGAAAAAAGTCAAAGTTTACTGTGTAAGTGTGTCATCTGGGATCGGCGCAGTAAAAATTGTAGAGCCTCTACAGCCGAATGTGATGAAGAGAAAACCCAGTGGGATGGAGAGGTTTTGTCCTTTTGTCTGTGTGGGTGTAAGCGAATGGATAAATGGACACAGAGGAGGAAGAGAGGAGGAAGGATGCTGGGAGATGATGTCTAGAAAACAGCGGAGAACAACAGCGCCAAGAGGGGAAGAGGGAGAGCAGGGGCAGTCATAGGTGAAAGGGGAGTCGGAGGATGGAACGAGAGGCAGAGGAGGTACGTGATTGGATAAATGGGCAGAGAGGAGAGGTGTCGGGGGAGAGGTGCTATCCTATTTTTACACTTCTCCTTCTGGGAGCCCCTGCACTCTCGATCTATCCATCATAATGACAGAAACCCCCAAACTCACTTGTTTTCCCTTTTTCCTCCCCTTCCTCCCCCGTATCTATTTTCTCTACCTCTCTATTCATATGCACATGATATTCTTCTCGTCCAGGTTTCTTTTTTTAATTTAGAAATTTCAAGGACGTCGACTGTAAATTATTTAATAGACGATACAATCTGCCTCTCACATAGAAATTGCTTATTGACTAACAATGACTATTTTAAGCGTGCACAATAAGCTCACGCGCACACTCAACATTCACGATGCCCCCTCCCCCTCCAAGGCTGATCCCTCCTGACAAGTTCCCTGGTCTTCCTTGCATTGTCACAAGCAATTAATTTGACCATAGCTTGTGTGTATTGATCTGTGTCATAGGCATTGTAATATATTCAGTCTGATAAGAGCAGCAAAGAACATATGCAGACACACACACGCACCCACATGCCCAGAAGTTTTCCAGCTGGAAATCAATCCCTTGTTTTCCTGGAAAATACATGCATGCTTTCTTACAGGATCTTAGCTAATTACAGTGTGCGCCTTTGTGCATAATCTTCTGTTTTGTCCTCAAAAAGAAAGTGGAATTATTGACTATGATGTTTCTTTATGGATGGACACTAAAACTTTTCCTTGAGCTCAGAATATGAGATTTTTTTTTTTATCCCGAGTGTGTGTGCTTTAGTGTCGCACGGGGATACACACAAGTTTTGTATTTGTTTGTTCTGTGCTGTTTGCTTAGCCATGACGGGCTTTTGCAGCACTGCCTGTGTGCATGCTCTTTGTTGGAGTCTGATTAAATTCCCCATAGAGGGATTCATCATCTTTATCAAGCAGAAAAGAGAAAATTACAAACCCATCAATCCTCGTGTTTGATCTAGCGCTCCCCTTCTCCCTCTGTGTCTTTCGCCTTCTCTGTTCTATGTATCCAGGCTTTTATTTACCCAGTTCTCCTCAGGCCCACCATGTCTGTGATGTTGGGAGGTCATTTGTCTCTATGTTAGAGCTGTCCTGTCCCCCGCTTATCCTATCTGGCTCCTCCAAACCTCTCGGCTCCTCATCATCATCCAGATATGTGGGCGTCTGAGATTTAGCAGGCTTTCGCCTTTTGTATTTGTGTTTTTCTTTTCCCTTTTCATTAGGGGCATTTACATCCCTGTACGTCTCTGTTGGCCCTGTCTGACTACACCCATCTTTCACTGTTATTTTGTGAATGCCATTGGATGTTTAGCATCTGGAAAAAGTGAGCCCATGAGGAAAGTTACACCAGTAGGGTGCCATTTATCACAAAACATGACAGAAAAGCCAACCTTTTGTGGCAATAATTGGAGCTGCAAAATTAATGTTGTGTCACACACAACAGCTTAACTGTGGTCAGAAGTTTAAGGCACTTTCTTTTTGAGCCTTTCAACACCTGCTCCAAGGTTGTGATAGCTTCTCCTGTTTGCCAGTCGCTTCGGAAAAAGGCAGGATTTATGCTCCCTGATAGGAGATGCTGCATTACAGGATCAGTGTAGAATGCAAAAAGCAGCTGCATGTGCCAATATTTTACTTGACATAAAGAAAAGGAGAAGCAAGACAGCACCTTCAATCGTAAAGGTTTCATTTAAAAACGTTTGTGGACTATCGTTAATCCAGCCCCCACGAAGCACCGCCACACCCGCTTGTTACTTTAAATTTGTTGGGTTAAAAGTGTTGTCAACCCCAGTCCCATAGAGCATTTGACAATGTTTTACAGCTGGCGTCTCTCTAAACCTCTAAAACACTTCACCAGTCCAAAAAGCATGTTTATAAGCAAGTCTCATAAAACTAAAAAAGGTATTTGAGGTATCAAGCTGATGAAACAATGTTAAGTAAGTTTATTGCCCTTGAAGAGAGGGCCTTGGGGCTCCAGGACCCCAAACAAATTTAGACAGTATTCCACATAAAAATAAAATAAATTTGTATTTGTATTTACTGTGATGCTTCATGCCTTTTAAAACAGGCGCTAATATCTTGGTAGTTTGACAATTTGTTCTAAGCCATCCTCAACATATTACTGTTTTTATCCTAGTTAAGTCACATTGAATTAATTGTATTTGTTTATTTTTATATTTTTTTGAAAATATTAGATCAAAAACATTTCAAATTTTTATTTGCTTTGTGTATTTATAGCCTTGTTAACCAAAACGCTGTGATTTGTGGGGTCAGCAAACCTGTCAGTGACTCAATCAACCAATTCCTTTGCATGTGCGCACGTCTGCATGCGCCACGCTGACACACTCCTGACAATGTGCCTTGTCAAAAAGGACATTTGAGCAGTCGCGGAGGTGTAAAGGTCAAGATGTGAGGTTCCCTGCTGAGGAGAAACTGTAAAACCAGGATGGTGCGCCACACTTTCCACTGCGAGGCGATAACCTTCTCTCACTTCTCTTTTAGTTCACCAAATCCCTTCTTTTGGCATCTCATGAAACACAACCCATCTGTGTGTGTCTGCGCTGTTCGCTCAAGTCAAACAGTCAAATGAGCGTGGAGATGAAGGCTATTTGATGTGCTTGTGCTTGGATGTGTGTCAGTGTGTCTGTGGCGCAGGGCTCAAATTGCTTATTTGAATTTGTGAGCTCTACAAAAATTATAGAAAGCACTCAACCTCCCTACATCTCAAAAATCCAGCTGCAATCCCCTTTTTTGCTTTTTAAATCAGGCTTTACAAACACCCTCCACTGCTCCTTCCATTCATCCATCTATCTTTCCTCTCAAAACTCAGGATTTCAATGATTTCAGTGGCGCACAGAATAGATATTATTCCTACAATCAGTTGCTGGAAATATGTAGCTATACCAGTATGAAGCATACTCTTAACATACTGTACACTGGCACAAATTCTTTTCAGTCAAATCCAGTGTTGCTTTTGTCATACTGAGCAATGGATTCTTCTCTCTTGTCACATCAGCTACAGTATAATGCATGTGTGGCTTGCTTTTGTTTTCCATTGTAGTTAAATTCAACAGTGTGAAAAACCTCCAAAGCCACTTTTGAGAAGAAAAACATCTGCTAAATGGTCACATCTCGCTCTCAGAACCATAGCTGAATCAGGCTTTACCTGGCGTGCGCCTCAGTGTGTACGTGTGTGCCTGCGTCTGTCTGTGTGTGTGTGTGTGTGTGTGTTTGGCAGTGCAGAAACCCTGGCTAACCCCCTCTGTGCTTCCCAATGTCCTGTCTCTGAAGAGCTATGACCATTAAGCAGCTGTTCACTTCTAAAGCCACGGAAAAAAATGAGAGAGCTGCGAGAATGCAAATGAGTCTTGGTATGCGCCAAAACTTCTCCAGAGGGACACACTGTTAGGTCAGAGACACACAGAAACACATACAGTACAGCACATGCACTGGCTCATGCACACACACACACAGTCAGAGCTGCATGTATACACACACGCGCAGCTAGGTTAGACTCCTTATTATGTAGTGCAAGGATCCTCTTGAGTATCAAATGATCTTGCTGTAACTACATTTCTCTTGGAATTGGAAAGCAGAGGCTTTAGAGTCCAATACATCTGATTAAACAGACTCCAGGTACTGTAACTGTAACTACCTGTCTCAAGCAACATTTTCCTATTTGTGTTACAGTTTGATACAGTGTCTCTCTTTTACACTGTAATTGTTTGGTACACAGTCTATTAGGATTTGAGTGTTATTACAAAGAAAGAGAGCATCACGCTGGGCGCCAAAACAAGGACGTTGCTCTAAGGACACTTCAAAATTTGCTCATAAAGCGGCTCCTTTGTACGGCTGTCCGTGGTGCCGAAACTAGTCTTGAAGGTGAGGGGGAGGACAGAGGGTTGGTAGAAGTGTGGGTGTGTGGGTTTTTCTGTCACAAACAGCAAGCAAAGCACACGCTCTGTTGATCTCCACGGGCTTGAATGAATCGTCTGCTGAATGAGTGTAAAAATGTCGACAAACGACTGAAAATGTCGACAGAGAAACAACAAAAAGGGGCTTTTGTGAACAGAACGTTTCGAGCTCAGCTGTAGTGATGTGCATTACTCTGATGCTCTCCTCTTTTTCCCTGAGACGTGATTAGTGTATAGCAGAGTCAGCCTCTGGGTAATGAGAATATATGGTGAAAGGTATAAAGCATTTGATGTTATTTTTCTCTGTGCCCTAGTTTTATTTATACTGAGACTTACAGCCGGTCGACACCAGTCATTCTTTGCCCTGTGGGTGAAAGAAATTTCAGATTTTTTGTATTTGAGCGCATGGATGTTGGCTTCTGTGTGTACAGGTGTGTGTGCGTGTGTGCTCCTTGTGCTCCCTCCCTAATAAGAGCTTAACCTTATTAATCACATTAGTGTGCTGAGGGTGGCTCTGGCGACACTCACACATGCTTACGCAGACACACAGACACACACTCAGACATGCGCACACAGGCAGAGGCATGTCAATCTGTCATTAGTTAATAGCTCATTAGCACAAGGTGATTAATTACTCTGGCAGGGTGTGGGCCTGACGAGGACGAGGGATGAAGGAGGAAGGAAAAGGACCACGGAGACGGCGAGGTTTCTCGCTGAGGGAAAAGAGGGAGAGTTGGGGAGGGGAAGTGGTGGAAAAAAAGCGGTAACCTCCTCTCGCTTCTCTTAGAGCGGTTTCACTGCTGTCGATTCTGGATTGGGACGCCTACTGCAGGGGCCATTCATGCATGTGTGTGTGTGTGTGTGTGTGTGTGTGTGTGTGCGCACTGTGCACCTTCTCCTGGAGGTGTTTTGCTGGGCTGTGTTTTTTCCTGTGTCTCACGGGGATCAGCTGTAAAGGTTAACTAGTCTTTTCTTAAGCTTTCAGCCTCATGACAAATGACCATGTTCAACCCATGGGGGCACCTTATAGCGCACCTTCTCTCTCCATCTATTCCCCTCCCTCCCTCCCTCTCCTCGCACTCTGTCTCTCCCTTCGCCGGCTCTCCCTTGGTGTTTCACTTCAGGAAGCAGGTAGAAGGAGGAGTAACAGGAGGATGTAGGTGGATGGGAACAGGCAAAGGTAAGGGGGGGGGGGGGGGGGGTAAAGAACAAAACCTGTCAGTGGAGGAAGAAAGGATTTGTGAGGCGAAGAGAAAAATTGCAAAAATATGAAATAACATGCCAGGAGTGTATAAATCGACAGCCTGGAATTCACACTACCTCGTTTGAATTTCAGAAAAACCAACATTAACCCAAGAGCGTAATAGTGAGATGAAAAAGAGGAAGGCACGGAGTAAATCTGCATAATACAGTGGGCCTAATAAGCAGAGGTTTTACTTCATCTCATACTGTAACCCAATCCTAGCTCACCTTAGTCTGTATGACCTTTCTGTATGCAGTCTTTCATGTTGCTTTAACAGATTGTTCTCCTCTTTACATCTTCTCCGCACAGCCTCACGCCTTCCATATTGAAGAAGTAAAGCAGACTTGAATGGACTCTCCAGTGAATCACGTTGCGTGGGAGCCTCTGTGCAGCCCACATACACATCTAATGTATATGCTTATACAGATATGCCAGCTATAATGATGCTGAATGGCATTGATAAATAACCTCCACGAGAAAATGTATCATTTTGCGTTCACGTGCGTGTGTACGCACGTCTAAATGCGCAGGGGCCCATGAGTGTGTGCGTGTGTGTACACGTGTGCATGATGGAGTATTACAAGGTGTTGTCAAGAAAGCAATTTGTTTCTGTCTCAGATGGGTTTTTTTATCATGACAAATTGACGTGAACCTCATCTAGAAATCCAGCGTCTCCTCGTGCGCTCCCGCTGATTCTACCTGGGCCGTGCTCTCAACTTTAATATGATGAAGTCATAGCTGGGAACCACCCCCACCCCCTCCCCTTGCTGTAAATCGAGCCTCGACACCTGTGCGTGAAAGTGTGTGTGTGTGTGTGTGCGCACCAAGGCGGCGTACCTGCCCTTTCCCTTCCTTTTCCTGCGCATACGTGCGTGAGCGTTTGCGCACCAAACAGCGTTATGCGCACGCCGGGGAGAAGGGGGGGGGGGGGCTTATGTGAGTCTGTGACTCGTCGAGGATGATAGATGACGTCTCAGAATGTCACATGAAGAGGTAGAAAATGAGGCTGACGGCGGCCCTCTGGAGTGGTGGCTTCGGGGTTGGCCTTTACCTTTCATCTCCGCCTCCCTCTTCACTCCGACACACACACACCACAATACACACACCTGCTTTGTGCCAGCAATAGCCTCCCCTCTGAACTGCCTATGTATACCTGCAGTTCAATACCCGTGCGTGTGTGTGTGTGTGTGTGTGCGTATTGTTCTTTTACCACTCTTAGATCACTGTCTGCTTCTATTTCTGTGCCATTATTCTTCCTCTGTGGCTTCAAGTAACCTCCTCTATCCACTCTTGTCTTATAATGTGGTGGTGGTGGTGGTGGTGGTGGTGGTGGAGGGGGGGGGATAAAACACGCTACGTCACAGGCAGTCTTAGCATTAACTAGCATGGATATCATTCTTCTTGGTCGTGTTAAATTATCCCTAAATGTACACTAAATGATGAACAGCTTCACTGATGCAGGGCTGTCTAAATGCATAATGTCTAATAAGTGACTTAAGTGATGTGTCAAATGCACACTGAATGTTGATCAATGCGTTCAGTAATGTAGGATCATGTTAATCTTTCAGTATGTAGATGAGCTGGAGATGACCCCAGCCTGTGGGTTGGTGTGTGGCAAGATGTCTGCCCTCTGCTGGGCACCTTGAGCGCCTCCACTCACCTGGTAACCTGACACCTGAGCTGGTGGCTGGAGTGTGTGTGAGGGGACAAGGGGCGGACACACACCTTTTATGGTTTGGCTGCGTCATTGAGCTAGTTGGACATCCCCTGTTTATTCTTGTCTTTCTGTCCCAGGACAAAGTCATTTATTATTTACCCCAAATGCATTCATTTTGTGGCGTACGTGCGGGCTGATGTTTGGTTTCAGGGCAGGAGTTTTGTCAGAGAGGCTGTTTCTGTGGCTGCCACCCTCCCGCACTGTTTGACATTGTTCTTTTCCTATTTGGGGACGTTGTGTGGATGTGAGCGCGCCCATGTGAGATCTGACATATTACTGGCTTCATCGCCGCAGTGTCCTCTGCCCTCCCTCATTCCCTCTCCCTCCTTCCCTCTCCCCGCTTCACCGCCTTGTCTTCTCTCCTTTTACCTTCAACCCCCCCGTCTTTCCTCTCCCTCCGTCTTGCCTCCTCTCCATCCTCCTCTCCTCTCGCCACCCATTCCCTCGTGCCACCTCCATCTCGTTTTATCCTCTCCTCTCTCTCTCTCTCTCTCTCTCCCCTCTCCTCTCTCTCTTCCCCCTCTGCCTTTGATGTGCATGCTTTGTCACATTCCCATGATTCTGTCAGTCTTTCACTCTCTACCACTCGTGGGCTCCATTGCTCTCTCCCACCCTTGTTGCCATCACCTCCTCCTCCTCCTGTCTACCTCTACGCGCTCCCTCTTTTCCACTGGCTCACCCCTACCCCTTTCCTCTCTCCCCTTGGCTCATTCGTTAGCTCCCGCCGTCATCCTTCCTCCCCCTCCATCTCGGTGGCGCTGCTGGGAGAGAGAGAGAGAGAGAGAGAGAGAGAGAGAGAGTGAGGAGGAGAGAGAGAGAGAGAGAGAGAGCGCGCGTGTGTGTTGAGTCTGCTCTCAGTCTCAGCTGTGGGCAGATGGAGGATGGAGCCGCAGCCACATCTCTCCCTCTCTTCTGCTCTGCCTGCCACAGGCTGAAAGGCATTCTCTCTCCCTCTCTCTCTCTTTTTTTTTTTTACTCTGTGTCTCCTCATCCATCCGTTCCCCCATGCCCGAGCTGGCCTTGATCTGTGACGGATTGAGCAAAAAAAAGGACTGAAGACTAGAAACAGGAGGGAGACAAAAAAAAAAAAGGAGACCTGCAGTCTCCTGGAAATAAAAAGGGGGGAAAGCAGTGCAGGGCAGGGCATCATCTTTTCTCCCCTCCGGTGTGTCGCTGTGTGGCGTTCATCTCCGCAGTGCAACAGCTCCACGTGTGCAAGTGTGCCGATCCACACCGCGTGAGTGTGTGCGCCTCTCCCAGGCTCCTGCTCCATCCATCTCTCTCTCTCTCTCTCTCTTTCCATCCCTCCATCTCCTCCTGCGCGGTGCTCCGGCACTCAGCTAGCGGATTGTGCCTCAGTGAGCTCGCTGCAAACAGACGGAGAGGGGAGAAGAAAGAGGAACAGGAGTGAGGAGCAGCGAGGACTCGGTGTGAAAGGGAGAAAACCGGGGCGCAAAAAGATTGAGAATCAAGAAAAGAGGACTCTCAAGGGAGCGGAGAGGAGCGGAGTGTGGAGGAGAGGAGATAAGGCAAGAGGGTTAATCAGAAAGAGAGACAAGTACGGAGCGATGCATCACTCAGGCAACACAGGAAGAACCAAGACCCTCTCTCACGAGACAGGTAAGACCCTCGGGCAGCCCACCTCTTCGCCACCACAGCAGTCAGGCGGCATTGTGCTGTATTATCTCCAGAGAGCAGCGCGAGGAACAATAGAGCATCACTGGAACTTGACTAGAGCCAGTCCCCGCGTCTCCTCTGCTGTGGATGGACACACACACACACACACACACACACACGCTCAAACAGAAAACCATCTTGACTTATTTCCCATTCCTTAAAACTGTGCATGTGTAATATAGGCTGCATGCATACATGGTGGCGTGTGTGTGTGTGTGTCGTGTGTGCGCGCAGTGGAGGCGGTGGTGGTGATCAAACGGCATACATCTGAATAGAACTTGGCTTTGATGTGCGCTTGAAGTTATGATTGGCATCCGAGAATGCCAGTTCGCGCGCGCAATGCTGCACGTGCGCGTCCGTGCGTGTTTATTGGTCACTGGCTTGAAGTTGGTGAGTGCGCCCTTGTGCGCGTTGCCCCCCCCCCCCCCCTTCCTCTCTCCCCATCCTCCAGCTTTCTGGTGAGCACGTTCAGATGACGGTAATTACAGTGATTGACAGGTAGCTGATGGCGAGAAATGGACAGGACACGCGGTGCCCCAGCTCACACTTCTATCCATAATTTATTCATGTGTGTTCCTCAATATTTGCAAGGTTATTTCTAGGTATTCGCCTGTGTAAATCAATGCTGATTAACTGATTGGATATTTAAATGAGATGAGGATTCGATTTAAGAATCTAAATGGTGTGATTTGCTGGTGACTCCATGTGTGAATGTGCACATTGTTTGAGAGCAGCAGGGCGTTGCATTGTTTCACAGAGCAGTTTGACCTCAAAGAAAAAAAGGTTAAGTGAGTCGACAGAACGTCTCTGCATCTGCATTTATGTGCGAGTTTGTGCTTGTGTGCATGTCATATAATAGTTGTTTGATTGCTTTGTGGGTGTGAGGGGATTGCTAGCACTCGTCAAGCTAATCAAACAGTTCCCACAGACAATCACAACATGGCACACACCCCTCTCAGCAGCTCCGACACATCTGCCTCCTATCTGAACAAACATTATGAATTTACAAGCTAGACAGGCGTAATATGGTCTTTTTTTTTTTTGTTTTTGTTTTTAAAAGCATAAAGGCAACATTGTCTGAGGAAATACAGGCCTTTCACAAGCTCACACACTCAAATTCCCTGAACCACCCACATGCATGCACACAAACACACACAAAGACACTCACCAACACATCCCCACACACACATCTGTTACACGGATCCGGCCCAGCGGTGGATAAATGTGCCTTTCTGATTGCTGCCACAGACAGGACGTGATTGGCATGGCAGACCAGGGAATTAGCCATGGTTTCCATGGAGACTAATTAGGAGGGTCTTGACTGGTGGGTTTATGAAGACAGATGACAGATCGGTGGTTCACTTCCTGCTTTCCAGAGCGGGTGGTCCCATTGGCTAGTGGGACCCCCTGCCATCTGAGACAGACAGACCCTCTGCAGGCCACCTCACACGTGTTCAGCTGTCACCAAACATGCAAATATGAAATGAAATTAAATCCGGAGCCAGCAGACAATTTTAAATCTTAGGATTCATTTTCATGCCGTGTCTCTGAAAAATTGCTGGGTGTTTTGGGGGAATTGTCGCATCTCACTGAGCACACATTAACTTTAACTTTGGCTTAAACAGACTGAGAGATTTACAGAGGACTAGCATTTCCACATTGCAGTAGCCACCGCTTCACACCCTAATCAACACATGTGCTCCGCTGGAGGCTAAAATAGACGGATGCATATTTAGAGAGTTATTCAGAAGTCTCCCATTTTATGTCACAATAAACAAGTCGGACAGTGCACACACACACACACTCACGCTGTTTATGTAGCTATAGGGCATGTGAGAGAGAAATAGGTGTGATTGGGTCCATCTGTGGCAGAGAAAGAGAGAGAGGGAGAGAGAGGCAGAGAGGCACAGAGAGAGCTCCATCTGTGGACACCTGCCCTTCCTCCAGGCTACCGTCCCTTTTCTCTGGACTGCCAACAAGATCTGTGGTTGCACAGGTGCGCATGTGTCTGTGTGCTTTCACAAATCTGGGGAGCGTCTGTGCGCTTTTCAAACGTCTGAATCTCATTGTGAAGAATTGTCACAGTGAGTCTAGCCTTTTTTTTTTTCGAGCACCCCCCCCCCCCCCTGCCCCTTTCGCTGAATAATGTGTGAATGCAAATGTCACTCGTCCTCTCATCTCTCATTTGGTTTTAACTTTAAGGTTGAGATCTGCGTCTGCGTTTTTTTCCTATATTCAGTTCCGGCTCTTTTTCACGGCAGGCATTTCAGCATGCCATAGCACGGAAAGCACAGGTATAATTAATAACATTAACGATGGCTGCATTCCATTAAGGTGTTCCAGATTGGGGATATTTTTTTTTACCGGTATGGCTTAGTGGGGCATCAGTAATTTTATTAGCTACACCTGTGCTTTTCCTGCTATGGCTAATTAAAATGTATGGCATATAAAAGGTCTATTTAATTGTATGTTTTGTGGCTCTAAAAGCGTCCTGCTCAAGAGTGCACAAATATGTTGTTTTTTCCATTTTTTTTTTACTTAAAACCAATAACATACAACTACTATCAAGGGGTACTCACTTTACCATGAATAATTGATGCTCCTGGACACAAACAATGCAGCCTACAACACGCTGTGGGATGCCTTAAAACACACACTGCCAGAAAAATTGGTGATAAGAAGTAGAGGAGAGTGAGCCTCCACTTCCATTTCATTCAGCTATCTGTCCTGCCTCTCTCTCTCCCTCTCTGTCAGTCAGGCACCAGCTCCACCTAATGGCCTCTCCAGGTACTGAGACACACACACACGCACACACACTGACATTCACACTCACTGACATTCACACTCACTCCCTGACACAGGCTGACACGCACACACAGGCTTTGATTAAAATGGCTGGAGCGCGATTCCATTTCACCAAGACGAGCGAGGTAGTTAGAAAGCCACTGAGATAATGGCCATGACTTTTTTGGCCGGACGCTATTTATTGGAATACAGCCCCTCCACGCGGGGAGCGAGGCGGAGGGGAGAAGAGGGCACAAAAGGAGAGGTGATTGGAAGAGGCACAGAGTGGGAGAGAGAGAAAATAGCAAAACGATTGAAGAAGACGTTCGTGTCACGGCTAAACAAATAAGCATGTGTGGGAACAGATGGTAATAAAGTTCTCTGTTACAAGACTAGTGGCTCATACACACACACACACAAACGACAACACACAAAGACCCACACATGCACAGCTTGATTATGAGGAGTATTAGGCCGTGAGTCATTAAGACTTTGCCTCAGTGAAAGTGAGCAACGACAGTCTACAAAGGCCGGTCACTAGCAGTCATCTCTCTTTCTCCCTTCCCTCTCTTTACTCCGTCCATCTGTCTCTGTCTGCTTCGCTCCCTCTCCCTCTTTGTTTCCACCTATTCTGGTCTCTTTACTGACTCCTCTATTCCCTCCACCCACTGCTTTTCTCCATCATCTTCTGTCTTTGCTTCGCTTTCCCCGTCCCCGTCTCTCTCTGTTCCCCTCCTGCTTTAGGAAAATGAGTTTTTCCTCTGTTTTCGTTTTTTTTTTCATCCAGTGTTCTTTAAGTCAAATGTGTGTGTGTGTGTGTGTGTGTGTGTGTCAATGTGTGAGGGCGATGTGTCCTCAATCACAGTGAAAGCATTTGTTTCCCTCTGCCAGTGGAGATAGATTATGAATTTCACTCCTTTTCCTCGTATTGGGTTTTTTTTTTCTTTCTGCCTCCATCACACATTTTGTCCTCCCCACTCAAGGTCAGTTGGAAGATTGCTTTCAGCCCCCTGTGTCCTCCCCGACGTACCCTGCTTTATTGTGTATATGGCCGTCGGTGCCTGTGCGTTTGTGTATAATATGTGCGGTTTGATGGCTTTGTGTGCATGTTTGAAATCGTGGAAAAGGGGGTTGCGTTTTTGTGTTGTTCAATCTGTCCTGTCTTTCATCAGGTAAGCACTTGTGTGTGTGATTGTGTGTGCGTGTGTCAAACTGATGGAAAAGCAGTCAGCCGGCAGTCAATCTCAGTTTTCGAGTCAGTTTTGAAGAAAAGGAAATGGAAAAGGAAGGGAAATCGTTAAGATTTACACGGCTGATATTAAAACGTTAGGATCTTAGACTGTTTTTTATTGAACAGACTTTAAAAGTAAAATGCTTCAAAAAGGTTTCCTCACAAATTTTATGGATGCATTTTCCTATGTACATATTTAATGCATTTATTGATTCGAAGAGTGTGTGTTTGTGTGTGTGTGTGTGTGGTTGTGTGTGTGTGTGTGTGTGTGTGGGTGTGTGTGGCTGCTATAGAGCGTGTGGCTGGTTTTTGTACGGCCGGTTGGAGGTATTAATTTTCACAGTGGTGATTTGGGTGAGTAAAGGGCTGGCAAGCTAACTGGTATTCTCAGCATGCTTTTTTTTTGTGTGCGTGTGTGTGTGTGTGTGTGTGTGTGTGTGTGTTTCTGATCAGTGAGCTGGCTGGTTTTATGCTTCACTACCCTGGCTGCTCATCCATGTGTACCATCTGCATGTGGCGCTGCCATGTGTGTCACCTATACCTCAACACATCCCACTCCTCTCATATCTCTAACCATCCCTCCATCCACACCCGACGCTGCCTAATCATTGTCCTCTTATCTGGGGCTTTTTCCGCTTCCATTTAAAAAGCTAATTTATAAAAGGGAAAAGAAAACAAATGCTGACATTGCGGTTCACTTAAATCCTTTCACTTTACACTGCATATTAATAAGACGAAAAATTATTTTACGTAGTTATTCATCATTTTCATTCACCTTTTAATTTTCTCCTGAGACGGAAACCATCATATCCTCAATCTCAGTGTAGGATGCAGTGTTATCCCATTTGTTAGCTATGCAGCGCTAACACGCTAAGTGATCGATCCGTGCCAGAGCTAACTATGTGACAGATGAAAGTGTCACAATTACAGTCATGCTGAAGTGACAAATTGATGCCAGCATTTCTGCAGGAGAGGAGGTTTTGTCTTCGAGCCGCCATCGTTCATCTGCACGGCCTCATTATACCTTCTGGGGTAGCGGCGACAGCGGTGACTCATTGACTCATCACGCCATTGTTTGTAAACTTGAAACCCGACTAACCATTCTCCATTCCATTCTTCATCTTATCTAATGTTCCCCATTTCTCTGCTATCTCTGCTGCTGCTGCCGCCGCTGCTGCTGCTGCCTCCCGTCCACGTTTCCTCCCTCACTGCACCTCCCTTCATCTTTAATATCCCTCTCCCCAAAACACTGACTCCGGCTTCCTGAACTCTTCACCCCTTCTTTTGTTCTCTCTCCTCCATCCCTTCCTCCCGTCTCCCGAACACTCTCCTCAGGTCTGTGTTATTAGCATAAAAAAAGGAGGAGAGACTACCTTTCCTCCAGCCCAGACTGTGAGTCACTCGGCCCCGCCAGCTACTGGCTGCCTCCCCGGCTGTCACGTTGCCTCAGACGTGAAACCGATTTTGAAGGAAGGGGCGAGGACAATGGCTCACACATTGGAGAGCCGTATCCGGCGGTTTGAAAGAGCGTTGCGTCCGCTGAAGACAGTCAGGAAGTTTGCGGTGCAACTTTTGGAGCAAAAATAGGTCAAATTGTTTCACAAGCACAGAATGGGAGTTGTTTTTGTAAAGCAATGGTAGGAATTAAGCTGCTTTTGTGAGAAGAGGAGGAGTTCTTCTCATGCAATCCTGTCCCTGCCTCCGTTGTGTCAGGGCATACCTTATAGGAGTGATTCCCATCTAGGCGTATATGTGTATCCCAGGGGGTACTTCCAGGAAAAGATAGTGGAGAAGCTAATTTAAAAAAATAGATATTATCACACTGTTGAGTCAGTTGTAACACCAGATCACTAACAGATTGGTTGTGTTTGGGAAGGCATTAAAACTAGTTGGCAAGCATTAAGAGAGGGTTAAACAGTTGGCTAAAAGTACTTCACTCGTGGCTGAAATAGAGAGGTACAAGTAACGCATAAGCTGTTTAAATAGTGACCCGAAAGTAATGGATAAAAGGTAAAATGGCAAAAACTAATTGATAAACAGTCAAAAAAAGTTTACTATAAATAATGGATGAATTGTTGTTATAGACTATATGTCAGGTGAAGGGCTGAAATTGTTTGCTGAAAGTATTTAACAGCTGGAATATTTAGCTTCTGCTAATCCAAGTGACAGTAGTACAAATGACCAAACCAACCAAAGCACTTGGCAGCTAATTTGTTGACGTGTGAAATGATTGTTTTATATAATTAACAGTGTTAATAGCATCTATTTTGAAATTGGTTCAAATGAACATATTTCAGGCAAAAAAAAGGGATGGGAGACACTGTCTGGTAGTATATTCATTCCCTGCTGACACATTCATTTAAAAAAAGAAAAGATATTATCGATTACATGTGTCCTTTAAATTACAGCAAGGACTTGAAGCCCGTCTTCATGCAGACAGTAATGTATTATAGAGTTAGTTTTATTACTTTCAAATTGCTTTGATGAACACACTGAAATGAGTCTTCCGAAAAAAGGTACATTAGCCGTCCATCAATTTTGCGAGGTGGATGACACATTCGACTGAAATGTTTTTTCACTCTTTCCTCAATTAACTCTGTGTAATGTGCTCACTTCCACAAGATGATTAAATGGAGAAACATCAAGGCTTCCTTTTTTGTTTTCAATTTTGGTATTCAGTCACAGCATAGACCTATCTATAACTCAGTAGGGATTTGGTCAGTAGATACTACAGTAAGGCATCTTCTCTTTGAGCTGTAGACACTGAAAGGACTGGGAAAGGTCGCTGTAGTTGTGATACTTGAGTCATTATACGACTTTGTAATTCAACACATAAGCTACCGTTACATAACCTTTCTCCTTTACATTACCACCCTTAATCCCTCTTCTCATCCTAATTCACAGGCTTGAATACATAAACACACACGCGGGCACACGCATACAGTAGCTCAGCAGACAGCGGCTCCCGCTGCCGTACTAAACAGAAGGTGTGTTTTGAGGGGACAGGGCAGCGTGACCTTGCCTTAGGGATGATGACAAAGTGAAACTCAGTCTGTGGATGAGTGTTAGTATTTGTGTGTGTGTCTTTGTTGCTAATGACCAATGCTTAAGGGGGAGATGAGGGGAGATGGACCATGCAGCAGGGGCAGAGGGGCCACTGAAATGATTCCATCGATCATTCTTGATCACCTGAACAATGTCACACACCACATTCATCTCACTATGAGCACCTCTCCTCCTCGCTCTGTCTCCGCCTCTCTCTTTGTCTCTCATATTGACACACATTGTGACTATCACCTCTCGTCTCTCTAACCCTTCGTGTGTGTGTGTGTGTGTGTGTGTGTGTGTGTGTATGTGTGTGCGCGTACGCAAACGCGTGCTTTCAGACTGATGCTGCAGTGATGGCACTGGCCAAATGCCAGTTCTTGCACAGTTCCATTAGCATTGCGAAGGCTGGCCGTAGATTGCTATTGATTGACTATGGCCTCTATTCATAGGCTATTCAGCCAGAAGCACACAGACATATGGACACACAAGAGTACTAGAATAGGTCTGGAGGATGTGGAACCAGACACACATGAGAGAAATTAGAAGAAGAAGATATCAAGGTATCCATTGACTTCTAATGTGACTGACGTCTGGTTAAATGTTTCATCATCTCCATTTTAAAGATATCACGCTGTTGGATGAGGATGTCCTGAGATGACTCACTGGCTTCAGCACATAACACAAATCGGAGAAATAAGAAATAATATCAGGGATTTGACTCGTGATTGTTTGCTGGACGAGCCTGTGCGTGCATGTGTTGGCTCTGACAGGGACTTGAGGACGCCAATCTTGTCGATGGCTGAGCTTTGGATTTTAAACAAATCAATGCCAAGTGGCTGGACCCCGGAGCCACTTCTTAATGAAAACCACTGCTCAGAGATCTCCATACTCCCTCCGTCTCCACTCCTCCCTCCGTCTGTCTCTCGCCCGCCGCTCTGCCTCTATCTCTCGCGCTGCTTTTCTGTTCTGTCGCCCTCGTTTCTCTCACCTTTTGCCCTTCGCCCACTAGAGAACTCACACGTACACACACACACACACACACACGTCAAGTTCATCTTCTATATGCTTCTGTGTTGTCTTTTCCGTCCTGAAGATATTCTTAGACGGCCCATGTCAGACCCTCTTGTGACAGTCCACAGAGGCTTTGCTTGTTCAATCTGTGAGTGTCAAAACTCGTAGATTGAACTGTGCCTCCATATAGACTTCAACAGTGTGTCTCCACTGGTAAAAACAAAAGTATAAGAAGACTGAATAAAACCTGTCACTTGATAGAATGCGTTTTGCAATATCTGCTGTGCATGCAGGTGTGTGCAATCCCTCCAACAGCTGCATCTATTGTTTAGCAGTGTGTGTGTGTGTGTGTGTAGGAATAGGTTTGCGTGCTTGTGTGTGTGTGTGTGTGTCTGTGTGTGCGAACACGTTGAGGGGATTACGGTTGTAATGCAGGATTATCCAGCAGGTAGACTTCCCACTTCTTCTGCCGAGGAGGAGATGGAGAGGCAGAGGGGATGGAGAGGAAGAGATGGGTGGATGGATAGATGGAGAGAAACTCTGGGAGAGAGATGGAGGAAAGAGTCAGGAGGGGACGAAGGCTTCATTCATACACGACCTTCATGGATTTTACATGCAAAAATAGTTTCAAAAGAATTAAAACTGAAGAATTCAAGACAAATGTTTATGTGAGATTGTGTGAGAGTTTCGGAAAAGGTATTTAAAGAAAAATTTCAGTCTGAAATTAAAAATTGAAACCAGAGCAACTGCATGAAGGCTCAAGAATCTTTGCTCTTACTCTAGGAACAGCAAACAAACCAGCTCCAGATGATCTAAAAGCTCCAGTAGTTTAATATTGTACAAGCAAGTCAGCATTGTATCTCAGGGCTAAGCCATTTAATGATTTATAGACAAGACGCAAGATTTTTCTTCTACTCTGTGACACGCTGGAAGCCAGTGCAATGCTGGAGAAGTGTGTGAGCAGAAGTGGAAAGAGGAATGCAAATATGCAAATATACCTTGCGAGAAGTGGCACAAATGTTACTCTGCTCCACAGAGAGAGGAAGTCTGAGGGAAGGAGGGCGGACGAGGAAGAAAAAGAGAATAAGAGTTACAGAGTAGGTGAGGCAACAGAAGGAGGATAATGGTTTTGTACTTTCCAGGTGAAGCACAAAATATTGAATTTTCAGATCCCGTAATGGGAGCAAATCATTCCCCCACCTTGTGTATTTGTATATTTGTGTCAGCAAATCAGTTTTTGCTCTTTTTGTCCGCGCTCTTAACATTGTTAACTGCACACATCACTGTGTGAGCATAACATATTCAAATATAATGAGACTTGAGTCTTTGCCATTGCACTGTTCAAAGTGGTTTTTATTTAGTGCTCCATACTGCTTCAAGGTCCCCGCCGCCTTTGCTCACCAACAATTGGCAACTATTAAATAAACATAAGATATTAGAGCAATGTGAGCAAAGGAACCGGTGTTACCATTTTAAAGCCCACAGAAGGTGACAGAGGCGATCGCGCACACGCACACACGTGTGCGCGCTTACAGCACCATCCGGGGGGGTGAAGGGTCTATCTGTAGCATTTTGTAATTGTTTTGGGCTAATCCTGGTTTTAATATGTCTCTCACAGCAGGGAGGCCTTCACGCTTAATAGACACCATGGATTTGTTTAATTACGACTGTCTGTGTGTGTGTGTGTGTGTGTGTGTGTGTGTGTGTGTGTGTGTGTGCTTCCTTGCGAGTGTCATGTCTGTTCAGGAAAGAGTGGGTGAAAGTGAGGGTGTTTGAGTATCAAGCGCCACTTAGATGACAGTTTGTTTTGGAAGTCTTGCCTATGTAATGTAATGAATTTAAAAAACTTAAAGAGTGGATGAGAGAGAGTGAAAGAAACATGGGGGCACAGAGAGCATCTGTGCATATAGACACAATGCTCACACATAGCTGACGTAAGCACGCACGCACACACACACACACACACACACACACACACACACACGGAGCAAGTGAACCCTTGGCAGTACTTCTCCAGTCTGTTTGAAGTAGTGTCTCAAGGGAGGCTATAGGACTGTGGCAGTGTTTCACCCACTCAAACACACAGTGGCTCGCAGGGAAAGAGGGATTGCAGGGTGAGAAGGGAAAAGACAGACAGAAGAGACAGTGGGAGGAGTGCTTCTCCTCAAACACACTCTCTTAGCTCGTCTCATCCCTATCTCTCTCGCCGCTCCCCTTGCAGACATAGGCAGGGAGTTCTTGGAGAACAGGTTGAGGTTGTTTACAGCCACACTTTCGCCCACCCCGTCCCCACCCCCTTTCCCCCGGCACTCATGCGCTCATATCTCGCTCTATCATACTCACACCAACCGAGTGAGATTGGAACAGTGCGCTGGGGACACAGCAAGGATATTACCCAGGCTGCATCAGCATCAGAAAAGGGACTTGTCGTTTCATTTTGTCATGGTTTCAATTAGAATAGCCGCCCGGAAGGAGGCGACTTCGAATGGCGGGGCTGAACGCAGACACCAAAGCCTCCTGATAAAAGCCACCCCTCACGAATATTTTAAAATACAGCAAGCACTCCCTGCCTGAGCACCATCCCTCCCTGTCTCTTTTGTCAGCTGCGTGACCCGATCAAGGCCGCACAGATTTAAAGCACCACTTGCCAATTTCAGGCCCTGTAAACTCATATTTGAGAACAAACAAACAATACAAGCAAATAAAGTTGGAAATAAATAAAGTGGGAAATCAAAACAGGCGAGATTGACGGCCGAGTGAAACGTATCAAAGGTGGTTTTTCAAGGATGACTTAAAAAGCAGCTCATTTTAATGTTTCTGTTTTTCCAGCCTCCGCCAGCGGCAAGCCCGCAAATGCCTCATGTTTTCTTAAAACAATGGATACACACACATGCATAAAAAAATTACTGATGCACAACACAGTCCCACTTAAAGGCAGTGCTGTGATGCTGCCAATCTGCAAAGCTATTGTGTTATTTTGTTCCTCATTCTGCTGTGTGTTTGGCTCTTGTTTTCCATACAATCCCGCCTAAACCCTGTAATTTTCTCGCACCTCATGTACGAGTGCAGGTACACGGACGAGTCGCTGCATCCAGCCACGTCTGTTATTTTCCGCCATCCTTCTCTCTCACTCATTTCTCCAGACCCCCCCGGTGTCCCCCGGTACAGCAACAATAGCAGCTAATGGAGAAGGAATGTACCTACACACAGGCGCAGATGGAGAGGGAGAGGGGCATGCAGAAAGAGGGGGATAGAAACAGGAGGGGAGGCACAATGTCGTATGGTGGAAGCGGAGAAGAGAGTAAAAAGCTCTCAGCCATGTTGCCAGTGTAACACCCTTGTTCCCCGTGTTTATCCGCGGCTTCTTCTCCAAGTTGTAAAGTACCTCACAACTTGACTAAAGCACCGCTGTCTTTGTGCACTAGGTGCGCCTACACGCTCATACATGTACACGTGCATATTTGTGGATTGACAGAGCAACAGTTATTTTCATTATTGAGCCCATTGATTATTGTTTGTCAATTATTCTATGAATTATTCAGTCTATACAATGTCAGACAGAATGTAGTCATGATAATAAATGTGAAAGCCTGCTTCTACACAGTATCTACATGCATATACTGTACACACACCTCTAGTATGCATACAGTAAAAGGGATATGTTTGGTTATAACACTATACCTTGGACAAACGGACCAAAAATATCAGCTCTGCCGCTGTATGAAATAGTGTTGTCGCTGGGAGGATTTTCTTTTCCCTCTCTGGATATAATTATGATTAAATATAAATGTTCCTGAAATGTTCGCATCGCAGTATGTAGGCGTGCGAGAGGTTTTATTGTCTTTACTTTCATGTCTAGGAATTATAGAATGCGTCTCGTTTTAGTAGTTACATTTGCATCATGTGTAGGTGATGACTGTGGGACCACACGTGGCTCTCGTCAGCATAAACCTTACTGTCCTCGAAAGTAAAATATATCACTATGCTTTTGCACTGTTTCTGAGATTTATGCATTCTGTGCTACTCTGTCCTTGATTGTGTTTCCATCTCCCTCCTGCCCTTCACCTTCTCTCTTCTTCCTCCTCCTCCTCCTCCTCCTCCTCCTTCATCCTCTCACTCTCTCCTCCAGTTCTAGAGGCTATTTTTTTTTTTTTTCAACTCCACTTAGCTTTTAGTGCTCTTCTGTGCCCCACTCAAGGGGAATCCACCTCTTTCCAGACACAGCCTTATTTTAGCAACACAAGCTGGTCCTTGGAGAGCACTGTCAGACCTCATACACTGCACCGTCTGCTCGTGTGTGTGTGTGTGTTGTGTGTGTGTGTGTGTGTGTGTGTGTGTTGCTGCTGCTGCCGCTGCCGCATGTATGCGCACATTTTACATCGTTTCAAGACATGCAATGTCATCAAGACAACATCCCCACACGATGTTTGGAATTTGAAACACTTTTCTTTCTGTCTTTCTTTCTTCATGTTTTTGTCTCTTTCTGTTTTGGAGTGGTCACTGCCACAGGTGAATTATTAACGAGATAGGGAATTGTCGTTCTACCTCAGATCTCCCACCGCCTCTTACATGAAAGAGGTGAAGAAGAGCAAGAAAAGTCTCAGAAGGAAGGCAAGCATGAAATACCAAACATTTTCAGTTTCCTCTCTGAAATTCAGAGGCCATCAAGGAATATGTGTCTTTTGTAGCTCGCAATCCTTCCTGTCTGCACTTGTGTATGTGCATGTGGAGACACTTATTTTCATTTAAATATTCTTCATTTTTCTCGTCTCTCCTTCCCCCGGCAAAAAAACTAATCAGCCGTCCTCCTTCCATTCATCCTCCCTCTCTCCATTTTGACTCCTCAGATCACCAGGTAAAGTAGCATTTGGCTAGCTGTGCAGTGGTGCAACGAAAATGAGCAGGAAAGACAGAAGCAGTCTTCAGAAGCGTCACTGCGGGCCAAATGCCTTATTATGTCAGATTTACAAATTCCACAGTCCCGAGTCGGAAGAAAAAGTGACCTACATAACTACAGACCAGAAAAAAAAACACCAATGGCCCAATTCTCCTCTCCTCTCCTCTCCTCTCCTCTCCTCTCCCTCGCTCCACTCCCTCGTCCTCTCTATCTCTGCCGCTCCCTCTCTAGCTGCTCTCTTTCTCTCTCATTTCGTCACCCCTCGTTTGTCTCTATCCTTTCCCCGACAGCGGCTTGGTGAGTTATCACCCCTCATTCAGATGAGAGGAGTGGCGTGTAGGAAGGTTTTTTTTTTTTTTGCATCAGTGTGTGCTTGCCTGTCTGTGTGTGCGCGTCCTCTGTGTGTGTTTATGTGGTGGATGTTGCTAAAATGGTATGGTCGGAAGGGGGAGGGAGGGGTGGTAGGTGATCCAACCAACCTGCTACTAGGTAAACACCATCTGTTCACACAAAATCTGCCCCTCCGACACCACGACTAGAATAGAGTGATCCAATCGCACCTCTCCTCACACACTTATACCACGCCAGGTTCACACCAAGGTGTGTGTGTGTGTGTGTGTGTGTGTGTGGCAGTGATGATAATAGATGATGACAGAATTGTTGGCTCGTATTTCACATTTTGAGGTGTTGCTCTTTTAGATTTTACAGTATGAACTGCACTCTGCAAAGAGATTTTTCTCCCCCCGACTTCCTCTCAACCTCTCATCCCTTGGTCCTTTCTCAGTCTTATCTCTCTCTCTATTATCAGACCGTGCTGTCAGTCTGTCAGTCCATCGTCTTTCTCTTTCTCCCACTCACTCCGTCTCTCTCTCTATCAGCCTGCGGTAGAATCAAGTCAAATCAATCAATTCAGGTTTCCTGGGCAGACCAGTGGTGTGGCAAGAAATTGACCTTTCATTTCAGTATGTGTGTGTGTGTTTATACACCAAGCAGAGGGAAGCAGTTAGAGCTAAGTCGCTATCTGCCTCAGAGCTGATGGTGCCATCCAGTGTGGCGGTGCCCCCAGCTAGCCACTAAGGATCATGCACACACTCACAAATGCACACACAAACACACACAGCTTTCCACCCTCAGCTATAGCAGATATGACAAGTACACGGACTGTGGACACAGCATTAGCGAGGCTCTGTGTCTTTTTATAGCTTTTATGCTAAGCAGCATGCCATTGCAGGCTTTCCATTTTTGCCCCGACTGGGTATTGAGTGTATTGAGTGAGTGAGTTAGTCTGGGTTAAGTGGCTGTGCTTAAGGGCACAACAGCACTGCAGCGATCACTGGCTGCTCCCGTACAGCTTTCGAAGGAGCCCAGCGAAACGAGATGAAGGGCTCATGAAAACACATGCGCACACACACACACACACACACACACACAGCGAAGGAGCGCGAGTGGACGGACAGTGTGTGAGGAAGAGATGTTTGATTTTCTGTCATCCCTCTGTTTTTGCTGGATTGTCAATTTGTATTTCTCTGCATTTCCCTCTTCTTTTCTCCCACACTCTCATTTATAGATTTCAAACACCCCTCACACACACACACACACACACACACACACACACACACACACACACACACTCTCACATAGAGGGCCAGATGTGGGCTGACACTCCCCATCTATCCACAAGGTGGGGGTTTAATAGAGATTTATAATGATTATCAAGAGACCGAGGAGGAATATTGTCGCTGCATGAAAATCTACTGATATGGATTGAGAGGATGACGGTAAAGAAAAGGAGTTCAGTGGAGGATACTTTAGGGAAGTATTGACAAAGCACTGTAAATGCAACGATACTTGGTGTGTGGGTGGGTGTGCGTGCACGCTGCAGGCTAGGTCACATAAACAAAGCCGAAAATCTGAGGGGCCAAAGCTGCTGGGGCTATAACCTGAGGGCACTGCATTGAAAAGAAATCCACTGCATGTGTTTTTGCGCTCTCTTATGTATGCTGCTCAGTGTGTGTGTGTGTGTCTTGATGCTTCACTAAGACTCCCCACTACTTTCTGCTACTCTGTGTAGCCTCCATAATATCATGGTAATGCACTGTGATTCCTCCACTCCTGGACCCTGCACGCTCTCCAGAGAATTTTCCGTGGAGGATGTCTTGGCCAACTCGAGTCTTCCACTCCTCCGCCGTTGTCTGTCTGTCCTCATCCCGCTGTTCCGCACTAAAACAGCTCATAATTATTGTCTTAGCATCCTTCATGTATAATTTATCAGCCATTTAAAAGCGGAGGTGCATGCAATTAAATCTAGAGGGAGCTTCTGTCTTTCCAAATCTCCCCTTCCTCTCTGCTTTTCATAATTTCTCCCCCTTTCTCATATGCACAGGAGCTTTCAGTCACTTCCTCTCTCTCTCTCTCTGTTATTCCTTCACACTGGGCCATTGTGCATCCCACTTTTTCCTGTCTCTTTCACTCAGTTTTTGAGTCCGTCCTGCCTTCCCTCTCCTACTCCCACTCCTTAATATCTAAATATGTGTTGAAAATTGGATAAATCATGCCGAGGTGTTCTTGTTCTCTCTCAGTGTATCCATTTTCTTTTCATCCTTCACTCTTTTGCTCCCTTATTTCCTCCCTCCCAGAGAGAAAGGAGAGGAGAGGCGCAGAGTAATTGGATTCCCCCTAATAGCGAGGGTAATGTTGACAGTACATAAATCCTGCCACTGAAATAGCGCCTCGTTTATCTTCTGATTTTGCCTCATTGTTTGTCGGCGCCTGTTTCCCACCCTCATCTTCCTCCCCCTCCAACTCCTGTATGTGCTTCCTCTCCATCCTTCCTCCCTCACCCCTCCCTCCTTTCATCTCCCCCAGGGTCTCATCAGGTAGCCTTGATTGTCTAGATGGGCCCCGTATGGGACAATGCGTCTCCGCATAAATTGGTCGACACGGTTTGGTCGCAGCCAAGCAGATATTGGAAGGAACAAGGCAGGGAGGAACATAAACTTCAGACGCAGATAAAAGGGAACATGCACAATGCATCGGATATGTGGTGCAACATGAGGCTTACAGGAAACAATGAAGGATGCACTTAACTACACTCTGTGCAAATAAAATCTGTTCCTACTCTCACCCAACATATTTTGCCTGTTTGCCTTCATCTGGTTCCGTGGATGGTGACACTTCAGGAGGACCTTAAATCACATTCAGTGTCAAATCTGTAGGCTCCTGTAACCTGTGAAACAGCCACTCACTGCTAACACGTACAAATCAGCTCAAAATATTGACACAAATTTTAAAAGGGCACTTGCAAGAATTAGGATAGCATTTACACACATTTGGGGATTCACAAACTACAGATTTTAAAAATAAAAATTTGTGCAGATCTAAGAGATTCTAACATTTAGTCTCTGATATGATCAGTATGGGTGAAGCTCCAAGAACAACTGGATCATAAGTTTCCCATAATGCAACTCCATCAAGCACAACTTTGGGGTATTTGTACTTGTACTCAACTACATTTCAAAAAGAAATATCATACATTTGACAGGCCATTTTGGATAGCTGTTATTGATTTACACACAGTTATTGATTTACTTATTAATTGATATACAGTTTCATTTAGATACAGCAGTTATCTGAGGCCCAAAGATTTCACTAAAAAGCTACGATTAGAGAAAAGTCCAGAAAATGGATGTGTAGCATAACTTTTTTTCCGTTCTGTTCTGAGTATTTTTACGTTGCATATTGGTACTTAAGTACTCCTTAAGTGAAACATGCTGATAGTAGCCACGATGAGTAAAATGTACAATAGGTGTAGTGTCCCTTTTTAAGGATTTATGCAAGACGACATCTCATAAACAGGCCTCCAAATTGTTTTAGAGTTCAGAATCCCCACCCAAAACACTGATCTCACTGTATTCAACCGCGATGAACAAAATAAGCACAAATAAAAGCATCTACACACGACTAACCTGTAGATAAAAACGTTGTAGGAGCGGGAGTGGAAAGAACTGAGAAAGAAATGTAAGAAGTATGACGATGATAATACAGAGAAAGTAATGTCATACTTCCTCCGCTGTCCTCTAAATATCAAACAGCCTCATCCATAATTGACCCAGAGTCTGGCAGTTGATCAGCTATGAACGGCCCTTTATACCAGCATTAGGTAGCCGTCACATGCACATACACACCCACATACACACACCCTCAAACACCCTCCCTTTGATGCTCTTTCATGATCCATCTCATTGACGCAGGAGTCCAGGTCAGGTCAGCTAATCAATCACCTGTGTGGCATTTGAATTGTTTGGTCTGTCTATAGGCTTCCTGTGTACTTACTCCTCTGATCTCTTCCCCTGCAAACAGAGAAACACTGACAAGGTGGGCCATGAGAGAGGGAGCTTGTTACAGGAGAGCTGGTTCTGTAGGTTGAATAGTTTGCATTCTGGCTGGCTGCTAAAGCTGTAATCGACAGTGCTGAGGATCAAGCAAAAGCATCAAGGTCAAGTCATGCTCTTTCATATTCCTTGGCTTGAAGAATGAAAGGCTGTTTACGTGTGTGTTTGTGCTATAGTGTAATGCATATGTTTTTATTTTTATTTTCACAGCTGGTTGCACAGACAGACCCTCTGAATCTAAGTGTGAAGGCCACAAATGTATTATTTGTTGTTTCGCTGGGTGGTCTGCAGCAGCTCTTAACACACCACACAGTTATTTAATTGGATTGTCAATCTGGGGAGGCCCACTTCCTCCTCTGTTTAACACTCTCATATGATAACACGCCGCAGCCCTCGGGCGCTGTTACCTTAACCACACATCATAATCATATAATAATCAGATTTTATCTGTCGCCGAGCCAAGTCTCAGGCTGGATGCTAAAGGAGTGTTGGCAAGAGGATAAATCCGAACAGAAGTAAATAAAGATGACAGAAATACGCAGAGGAGAAGAAGAGGAAGGAAGCCATTTTGTGTCGACGTCGTTGTCCTCATGCCACCACTGCCGCCGCCACCCCCACCCGCACACTCTGACATCTTTCTACAGCCAATCAATAGGTCACATTTCTTATTACACCCTGCCACTCACCTACACCAGTTCCTGCCCGTACACACACGCAGCACAAACAGAGACACACACACACACACACACACCTACAGTATCTTGAATCTTCTTTTTTGTTCTTAGCGGTTTCTGTCACAGCTCTTCCATGCTTTCCGTCCTTTGACGCTACAATCTCTTCCCCTCTTCTCTTCCGCCACAATGGAAAGCCACAGCCACGTTTATCCTGCCCTCTCGAAATCCTCTCGTCCAGTTCGTCCTCCGTTCATTACTCCTCCTCTTTTACACCTCGCCCTCTTCCCCTCCTTCCTGCTCCTCTCCCTTCATTTTCCACTTTGCTGCTCCTCTCCTCATCAGTCAGTCAGCCTGCGGTCTGACAGAGATGCAGGGTTCTGATGGAGGCTGCCCGACTGTCAGCACATATCTATTCACGAATGTACACACATGCATACGCTTAACATGCAGCAAAGAGCAGGAAAAACAGAGAAAGAAGGGCATCAGCACAGACATATTACTGCGTTCCATTTGAATTTCCATGCATTTATTTCCTTCTAAATATGTCTTGCAGGGCTTTCGTCAAAAAAGGAAAATTGTTTGTTGATTCACGGACGCAAATTCTCTTGACATTATAATTGGAAGGTGCGTGGAGAGATAAACAAACTTTAAAGCTATTGTTTGTGTTCCAAGCTCCAGTGTATGTGATACTGTAGATGTTGTCTAGCCAATATCAATGCGGTGGACTGTTTTCCAAGGCCAACGTATAACCATCATTACCAGCCACCTCTGTAAACAAACTCCAAGGCTGTGAGGAGGCTCTTCATAAAAGCTATCACACTGCGTTTTCAATTTTCACGTTCTTTGGATAAAATAAAAAAAAATCTCATCTCTCAATTAATGTGCTTGACTGCAACCATTTTTGCTGTCTTTGCCACCTTCCGCTGTGTTTGACCAGCGTGTTTTAGGAAACAGTGTTCGGTTCATAATTGTCAAGCAGGCGTTTAGCTGCTCGAAGGTATTGGAACAGGACTTATCTGCTCGATGAGGCAGCTTTGATAGCGAATTTTGCCTTCACATGCAGTGATATCAAAGGAGATATAATTTCTCTTTACTGAAATGAGTATGATTCAGTCTCCTCTCTTGTAGCGCAGAGTAAACAGACGCAGCAGGCCTTTGGTTTGGCATACTGATGTCCTGTGGGATTTGGTCTATGAGCAAAGATGAAAATATGCACAGTTTGATTCCGAGGAAAGATGTCCTCCACCCTGCCACTTTTTCCTCCAGTGCTGCGTATCTTCCAGCGCTCTGTTTTCATCCCCTGTTCCCTTGTTAGCCTGTGTTCTCCGTCTCCAGGGTTTCGAGAGGAACGTGGGTGATCGGTGCGGGGACCTTAGGCATGTGCGTGTGTGATTCTCTGTGTGGGAATGTGCATGCTGGAAGTAAGATAATGTGATGGAGAGGCAAAGGATGTTGCAGCAGTTGCAATGGCATCTGGTAGATTCACCAGCAGGGACATGGGCGCAAAGCCAAATTCGGTCCCACAGGCTTCCACAAGTGCAGCTCGAACTACAGTAGGTTCCCTTCTGGGAGGGATAGAATTTGGAGATTTACAGAAATGGGATACAGGAAAAGAAGAACAGACAGTGCTGGCCCTATAGGAGTCAATCTGCTCCCCTCTCTTTAGCCTCTTCTCTCCTGCTCCCTCTTTCTGTTAGGGATGTAACAGTTAATCCACTACCACAAGTGCCATCAAGCCCCTTCTGCCGCTCTCGCTAACACTCTTCCATAAACACGCGAGCACTAATTTTTTCGGGAAAACAACCCACTAGTTAAACCTCCTGCCACTCCCTTTTTCCCACATGTAGTCATATGCTTGCGTTTCTGAGTCAAACTGGCAGGAATGAGAACTTGTCATTGCGCAACAAAAAGCAGAGAAACATGAAAATGTACCCCGGATTTAGTCTGCAACGATCTAGACAAATACATTCAAGAACTCACACATTTTCAGCCGAAAGAAACTTTTGAGAAAAACATTTGTTAAATGGATCGTCAGCAAATGAGGCGCTGCCTGTTAAATGAAGAATCGAATAATGTGCAGTTAACGATAAACAGAACCTCATCATCAGCCTGGTCTAATGATAGTCTAATTGAATTTTTTCATGGCAAAGAATTAGAACAATCATTTTGACAGTGTGAGCCACAGGCTATGATGCAGCTCTGAATCGTCGATAAAAATAGCGAGTCATTTGGATCTGTCATTTCCTGGGAGTTTTATTTTTTGTAAGCCTTAATATTTAGTATTTGTGGTTTTAAGATCCATTGTAACCCACACAGCTGCACCAGACCTACAGTATAGCAGCATTTTCTATTTTCCACTCCAGTAAAGAACTGATTAAATTGTTATACTCTAACAAATTGTAACCCAGACAGGGATCACATTTTCCCAGCAGAGAATGTATATGAAGCTGTCTGATGAAGTGCATTTTCCCGTGTTCTCGGTTTTTCGCAGCCACACTATGCTCCAGAGCCTGCCACCAAGGCTGCCTCCAGATGTGACCCAACCAAGGCTGCCTCTGACTTGGGGCGAGACGTGGCAGATGGGGGTTTTGGAGCAGTTAGATAGATGGAAGCTGGGGGCCTCCAGGCAAAGAGGAGCCCTGTGACATTGAGGGGCACAACTGGCCGCAGAGCTGACAAGATGAGAAGTGATATGCCCTCACCATTCCTGTCAGTCACGCCACCTCATTAGAGACAGAGAAAAAGGGAGACAGAGTATTCAGAGGGAGATGGCGAGAGAGGGATTCTAGCAGTGGTATTTATGTTAGCGAGGAACCAATTTTTAGTAGAATTACAATCATAGGAAGGCTCCACAGCTGTCAAGGAACCCAGTTCAAAGATTGTTAAATTAGCATACCGTGTGTTTGGCACACTAGCATAGCAATGAAGCAATGCAGCAGAGGCAACTAGGAGGCTGGAAGCAAACGAGGGAGGCGGCTGAAGGGTGGGATGGAGTGGAAGGGAGGAGGGGTTGGAGATAACGTGAAGGCATGAAATATTAACCCCTGGCTAAACACCCAAGCTTAGCCGTCTGTGAAATCCCACTGTGGACAATGCTAATACACGCATTCACAAGGGAGATGATAGGGCCTTGTTGCACCGCCAGATGGGAAGTGTGCATTAAGAAGCTCTCTCATGTATTCATACACCCATAATAGGATCTATAAGACGAAAATCCCAACAGTCATTTCAGTAACGCAGACAGAACAATACTGCAGAATCCAGAAACACGTGCGCATCCGTACACATACACACTTTCTGTCTTACACACACACACACACACGCAGGCACACAACATCCTTTGCCTCTGAAGCTAAATAGTTGATTGATGGTCTAAGCTGTGAAGAAATGCTCTCCTTTATGTCTCTAAAGGTTTGTAATTGCTGCAGTGAAAGGATGCTCACTCGCCTGGAATATTGATCCTAATGGGATTACTATCCTCCACCAGAGAGAGGGTGATGTAGAGAAAGAGATGGAGGGAGGATGAGAGAGAGATGACGAGGGGTCCTTACAGAGGGGTGAGCAGATGGACAGAGGGAGAAAGCTAGTTTGTCCTTGCCGTTTTCCATTGATCCTTTTTTTTTTTTTTTTCACCGCCATCGTTCAGTAAAGACTTTCGTACGGGAACGATAAAGAATCGCTCTGGAAAGCAGAGATGGAGGAAAATACTGGGAACAGAAATGAGGGGGTGAGGCGGGGAGTTAAGCTGTTCCTCAAGGGAGAAATCATGGAGGGGCGATGCAGCCCTCCTCCCTCCCGGTCCTTCGGGACGGTTGTTGTTGTCGTCGATGCTGCGGCAGCGTTATGGGTGCTGCTTAGGTCCCGGCAGCTGCAAACAAAAGTGGGTTCAAGCAGAATGCGGGAGGGATGAGGTGAAAGATTGTTTTCAAAGAAAGTAGTGAGGCTTATATAACAGTGGAGCCGGAGGTGTGATGCCAACAGAAACCGAAATAGCGAACAACCATATGCTCTCAGTGACCATATTGTAATTCTGGGAAAAGTACAGCTCACTGCCTCTCCTGATTATTCTCACCACTGTATTCTGATTTCACCCCGCCCTCTTCATCTCTCAGAATTAATCAGCATGGAGGGCCATCAGCCCGTCTGTCATTCGGTCCGGCCGTCCGTCCGCCTGCCTGTTTGACTGCAGTAACCCCAGATGGGAGGCATGGCCCTCAGTGTGTGTCCAGACTGTCCTCTGAAGCTAATTGAAACGTTATAATGCAGCCTGGTCACGGAATCTGCATGTGCATGTGCCTCAGCTGATCGCCCGTGCATGTGTGTGTGTGTGTATGTTTGTGTATCACTATAGCAGTGTGTGTGTGTCAGTCAGTCTGTTTCAGCCTGACCATAATGTTGGTCATCTGCCTGTGTTGTGACTAACTCCGGGCTCATTCCATGCTGCTGAGCTCGAGCACTTAGTGGTGCTCACACAAAAGTCACCTTTATGAATAATTATCAGAAAGCCATTATGTCCGTTCTGTGCTTCTTGATGTTCCACTGCGGGAGTGTGTCTTTTCATAGAAGAATGTGTGTACGTGTGAGTCATTGTTTGGCTGGCTTTGAAAGTTTGTTTTTCCCCAGTGGGGGGTCTCAGAGAGAAATGACTTTGCTTAGAGTTCGAAAGGGAAGAAAGAGGTAAGGATTATCCAGACGAAGACGTGGTGGGTGGGTGCGATGGGAGGGTGGAGGGCTGACAAGTGACAACGAGCTCGGCAACAAACTGTAGCCAAGACAATAATAATCAACTGCAAACTGACCAAAAGAACAGAGAATATTGCCTAACCCACCAGGTGGAAACTGTCTAACTACACACACTCACAAAGATGTCTCTCTACTTGCCTGTGGGGTGATTGTAAAAATGAGTTTTCAATACCTTCAAAGGCTTGTAATGCAGCCAGCAATTTCATTTTGACAGACACACTTCTAAAGGTGCAGGGTTTTTTTTTCTTTTCTACAGCACAAAGGAAACGCACCTTGTGTGTGTGCGTGCGCGTGTGTGTGTGTGTGTGTGTGTGTGTGTGCGCGCATGTGGACTCAGTAGTGATCAGACTCCCACAGTGCCGTCTCAGCCTTTAAGAACTGCAGGAGACTTGTAGAGGACAAAAAACAGCATGAAAGGAGAGAGAAAAAAGGAGGAAGGAGAGGAAGGGCAGTGTCGGGTTCACTTTCCAACCGTGTGTTTGCATTACTTTGTGAAACTACACTTTTTGACAAGGAGGTCTTTGCGAGATGATTATCAGAGCGCTGACATAAATCCTGCTGATTTAAAATTGCTATTCAATATGATAAGCAAACAGGTTTTGAATATGAATTACTGCAGGTTAGCGACTAAGTTTTAAATAGACACATAACGCTGTTTACACAAATCGACATCAATCAAATTCCGCCGTCAGATGGACAGCTTATTAACTGTGTGTCAACTCGCACTCCTGTTTAGAGAACATTTAAATCACTGCTGACATGGGCAGATGTCCTCTTAGTCCACACAAACATACGCAGATTTGATAATATACACTCGGATGTAGACGTGCGGCAAAAAGAGTCATCCAAATGGCATGGTGCAAAAGCGCTGAGTGCAGATGGTTCCATATATATTCAAAGGCAAAGACACATGCAATCAGAGGCAGCACCACTAGTGTTCCTGCAGGTGGTTGCTCCTCATGGCTGCCCATATGTCAGACTGATGGCCTGATGATGATCATTCGTGACATGGGCAGGCCACTGAGAGCCCCAGGGGGCTCCGAGGGCCACACAGTCTCATTTCGTCATGACATCACTGGCTGTGACCTCGGAGGCGGGGCGACGCTGAAGGCGGGAAGGTTTTCATTAGATTTAGCAGAACAAGAGTTTAAAAAGACAGCGATTATGATTTACTACAGTGAATCATTTACTGTATTTGTTCTTTTGTGGAAAGACCACAACTGACTTTGTGGCACAAACACACAGGGCAAGCATCTTTATCTGAAAGCAAACCGCCAGGGTCCTTCACAGGGGTTCATCTTCCCATCGCATGACAAGCAATCACATTGCAGTATTCTCCTTACTGCTTTTAATGCAGATTACGTTTTTTGGAAACAAGATAAGACCTCCCCACCCTTCAGGCCTCCCTCCAAAGCTACTCCCCCAAAAGGCATGAGGTTAATTTTGTACACACCCGCTGACTGACATGCTTATAAGCTTATATGCTAAAAACATGCATGATGTTCCGCTCTTTTGGGGGGTTCTGCCTCCAAATGGCCAAAAATGATTACTGGTGTTTTAAAGTTGATGGTCACAACAGATGAATAAATATCAAAGTGACAGGAAACAAAAGTATTAAAATGATTATCCATATGTTTGTTTGTTTTTTTTACCAGAAAAATGACGGCGCTTCAAATAACCTGTGTTTACACTCTCCTGACAGGCAACCTCTTGTGGTCGTGAATATAAGAGAGTTAAAAAGTTTGCCCATTGAATCACAAGTAGTGTGGTGTTATCGTAGCACTGTAGCATACAAAGTGTCTCACGTTAACACTGGAGAGCAAGGTTCACATCTCATCTGCTTCCTGCAGTCAACATTGGTTTCTTTTAAACCATGTCCGCAATCTCTCCCCAACTATAACCAAGTAGTTTTAGTTAGCTCATCTTAATCTGACTTTAGGTGTAGAGGTGGCAGATCAGAGGGAGTGCTTGTTATGAAGTCATGATATGAGCAGAGCAGAAAGTCAAACCCTTCGCTTCCATAATCCTGCAGTGGCATCATCACTGTCTCACACGAAGAGTTGGTGCTTTTCCCACAAAGTTTTCCCCAAAGTGGCCCCTCCTGGATGACTGTGAGTAGAGGGGGCACTCCGAAGACGTAGATGATCTGTGATCGATGATATCTGGAGGACGGTGTAGATTATTTATGGTGTCTGAGGAAGAGTCCCATTTCTAACTTGGTGATTGTGGCTGGAGGGCTCAGCAGGTTGTTCACACGTGTGTTTATGTGAGTGCACGTGCGCATATTTGTCAGGACACAGTACCCTGAGACTGATGGGCCTTGTGTGTAATAAAGAAGCAGTATAATGAGATGCCTAACTTTCCCTCTTTGAATGATATTTTACATTAAAAATGTAAATTAAAAAGTCCACATACCCCAGATCCCCCTCTCCTCATCACCATGTCCAAAACAATTTTCTGCATGGCTCCCTTGCGGTAGTGGAATAGAGTGTATGTTTGTGTGGGTGTGTGTGTGTGCGTGCGTGTGTGTGTGTGTCCATCCTCGTTTGGACCCTAACTGATTGTGATTGCATTTCCATCGGATTTTCTCCCAGCGAGAAGGAGAGCAGGGCCCAGACTGAGAAATGGGATCAGAGGGGAAAACTCATCTCCCCTTCCCAGACACAGTCCCTTCCAGAGTATGTGGTCACGCAGACACACACCCATACACACCCATACACACACACACACACACACACACACAGAGTGAATGGTGTCCTCTATTACTTGGGGTATTAGCATCACTAATGAGGTGTGAGAGAGGGACAGAGATGGAGCAAGTGGAAGACAAAAAGGAGGTGGATCAGAGAAACAGAGTGGTAGAGGAATAACTATCAATCTCATTGCAGGGTAATCGGTGAGAAAGGAAGAGTTGGAGAGGAATTTATTGGAAAAGGAAAACAGCGAGAGTTGGTAAAAGAGGACGGAGGCAGGGCCAGAGAAATATCGGAAGAGTGTAAATGAAAGGTGCAGCAATAAATGGCATTTTTCCATCGAAACCATCTGCACAGTCACGTCAGGTGTTGAGTATGTGACTGCCTGCGTGTGTGTGTGTGTTTTCTGTGATATCACACATATGTAAGATGCTTCTTATCATGTCTGCTAATCCAGGCTGATTTCACGAGTCATTGAGAGGGATGAGAGGATACTCTGACTGGCTAACAATTGCTTTAAGTGATGCTTTCACCCCTCTTACGCATACATAAACTGTGTGCGTGCGTGTGCCATGTTTTGCTCAAGTTGTGGGGACATAAATCTGTTGTGGGGATTTGCATCCTTTTGGGGACAAAATGTAAGACTCCATGACGTAAATCATTCAATTTTAGGGTGAAGACTTGGTTAAAGCTAAGGTTTAGGGTAAGGCTTTGGGAAATGAATGGAAGTTGATCTAATATCCTCTGAAGTGATGGAAACACGACTTTGTGAGAGTGTGTGTGCAGGATCACGCTGCCATTTCGGAGGCGCTGTGCCCACTGGACACCTGTTCTGATAATTCGACATTGATAAGCTTGTTGCTCCAAATGTTGCCTACACCAGATCCACATACAGTCTGTAATGTCAACGCACAAGTAATGAAACATCCGTCAGTCTGTAAGCGTGTGTGTGTGTTTCTCCGTGTTTTACCCCAGATAGCATCTTTGCTCCAGATAAACCTATTGTTCTTGCCTCTAACCACCATTATCCCGTTGTAGGGGAAAACTGTTTCACAGCTTCAGTACAAAACCCAGAGAATTTCTCCTTATCCATCTCCTGTCTTGTCATTTCTCTCCATCCATCCATCCACTTTTTTTATTTAATCCTTTATTTATCTGTTTCCCCTCTTCCATCTGGCACTTCTCTAACTTTTTTTGTTCTCCCTGCAAGTCATTTGTGTAATCATTCTCTTCTTTTTACTCTTCCCCTCTTCCTCCTCTTCCTGCCCTCTCTCTTTTGTCTGTCATAGCTGGATACAGCACAGTCATTTGCTGCTATAGTCTATAGCTAGAAGCCCTCTCACTGAGATAGATGCCTGCCTATGAAAGACATTTGTTTCCTTTACTGTCACTGTGCAATAATCAGCCACTCTAACGTAATCAACATATTGCCCTTGCGGTAAATACAGCTGAGCAAGTGGGTCCTCGCGCATTTGTGTGGGCATGTGAACTTGAGTGTGTGTATGTGCGTAGATGAGAGGAGAGTGAGCGCATGATTTTGTGTGCATGTGTACCTGCGGTTGTGCGGATGTGTGTCTATGCATTTTCCTCTATTTGGCAGTGCATGCAAATGTAGTTTCTCATGCATGTGTGTGCCATGTGACAGAGAGAGATGATTCTTAGTGAAAAAGCAGTTTGTTAGCGAATTAGAGTTAATTAGCCAACTTTCAGTTCCCAATGCTGTAATTGGGCCCATTTCTCTCTGTTTCCTCCAGCTGGCGTCTCTCATCCACTGCGGAGAAAGAAAGAGAGAGAGAGAGAGAGGGAGAAAGGGAGGGAGAGTGTAGAGCTAAGGCGAAGGAGTAAGGGGGATGGGGGGGGGTTGGATGGGGCACGGGGTGCATTACATGTCTGTAGGGGTCTGTGGAGTGCTAGCGAAACTACCCCCTGGGGGTAAGAACCACTTGCGCTGGGGATCGAGACAGTGAGAAGTATTAACTGAGAGATAATGACGAAAGGAAGGCTGATGGGAATGAAAATGCAAAAGAACGTGCAAGATGAGGGCGGAGAGGAAGTGGAGAGGGGTGAAGAGGCAGGGTGGGTGGAGGGGGGGTGAGATGACAGAAATGACAGGATGAGAGGGGGAGGCGGTGAAATCATGAGCCATTTCAAATTGAGGGAGCAGGATACACCATGGAGCGGCGGTGTAGGGGAGAGCACAGAGCGGCTCTGGTTAAGTCCAGCAAGTCCAGAACTTGCTCCGACATTCCAAATCTTTCCCTCCCCTCAGCACCAGTATAACAAACCCAGAAACGCTATGAAGTAAACATTTAAAGAAAATGTTACTTCAGGGTCTGGTTGAGAATCAACATAACATATAAAAAATGAGGGATGGCAGAATGGGAGAGAAGCAAGGGAGTAGTGAAGTGAAGAAGAAGTGATGAAAGAGGAGAGCGGGCCCTCTCTTGGTGCTGCAGTGTGATGATCAGTGGAGTCTAATGAAGGTGCAGATGTCCCATAGGAGTCCTGCGCTCTCTCGACAACCACTGGGAATGGCAATTAATGTACAGTGTACTGACGGAAGATGCACACACACTCACACACTCACACTCACTCACACACACACACACACACACACACACACACACAGACTGGTGCACACATTCACACAATTTACATAAAATGTACCACAGCCCTTCTTGCTATTGTCTGAATTCAAACCAAGTGCAAACAGTGTATGGTGCATTCATCCATACCACACTTACCATCAGATCACATAATGTAAATGGCTACCAGAGAGCCGTAGTATGCCCCATTATTCCATATCAGCACCAGGCAGAATAGCACATTGCTCAAGTGATTGCCTCCATTGTGCATGTAACCACCCAGAACTTTCAACAACATGGCTCTATTTCTTTCCATGGATTCACTGCACAAAGAAGCCTCATTCCCTCTGCTATGCTGCCCTATATTTCATATAAAAGCCTTGTGTGTGTGTGTGTGTGTGTGTACTGTATCACTGCAACTGAATCCCGGCGCTCATTATCTTATTGATATTTTTATTCCAGTCGGTGTATTGACATGAGTATAGATGTGAGATAAAGTTGCAGTAGGATGCAAGGCTCAGGTGGATGGGTCCCTGCACTGCGGATTAGCTGTGTTGCGTGTTTATACTGTAGAACAACTAGTTTTAGAGCAGGTCACTGAGGGACTGCACAGTTATGTAAAGATGAAAGGATAAACTGCTGAGACAGGAGAGTGGAGCGAAATGGACAGAGTGAGAGATAGGGAAGAGTGTGTGCGCATAAGTGTATCTCTACACAGGCATCTGTGCGTGAATGAGTTTGTGAGTGTGTGCTTAGCAAATGTTACAAGCCAAACACGGCTGGTCCGCCCTTCTGAGATAAAAGCGTCTGCCTTGATACCGCTGAGACTGCGGCCTAATGGCACTAGAAGACTGAGGCTGACACAAGAGGCTGGAGAAAGGGACGGGGAGGTGGCGTTACAGAAATGGTGGGCGGATGACGACAATATCGTCCCTGGCATTTACACTGCAGGGGGTGGTGTATGGACGATCCTCTGTTCCACCTCAGCCTCTTGTATTGGAAGAGAGAGACTGGCAGAAACTTTCAGAAACCTTTTTTTTTTTTTCTTGCCCCCATTGTCCTCTTCTTTATCCGCTGAAATTACCTTGACCTTTGCATATGTCAATTGAAATTGTTCTTTCCTTCTCCTCATCCTTCATTCTCCTCTATGCTGCGCCTGCTTTGTGCCCACTGAAAACGTGGTGGTTTTTTTTGTTTTTTTCTGAAGATACATAAAAGACCAGATGAAAATATTTTCTTCTACAGTGTCTGCGCTGCCATCCTTCATCTGCAACAAATGGGCACAAAAACATGAAAGTTACAAACCGAGGTCCCGCATTTAGCACTGGGCATTTTTGATCCAGAGTTTAGACTCACTAGCTCATTCCTCAGTTGTAAAAGGGGACTGTCTCCACTTATTTACTTTTACCATAGATGTGCAGCTCATTACAAAGGATGGAATAAGCCATTTGTGAAACATTTTTTTTTAGACACACACAAGCGCACACAAGCACATAGACGCCCTGATAGTTTAGTATCAAACAGCAGAGGTGCTATCAGTTGTAGTTAAGGAGGAGGGGTCTTAGTTACCTCTAGGTTAATGATCCTCATTAATATGCTCTAATATACCCCAGGTCATGCAGTAATTAAAAATCTCATTCGACGCTCTCAGCTTAAACTGACTGACTTGGCTTCGTCCTACAAAGATTAGCATTTATTATTTGTCTCCGAGGTCTGTGCTTCATAGTGGGGGGGGTGAGACTAATAGCCTAATGTCGAACGTTTGACTGGGCTGTCTGTCTCCTCCAGTGCCTAATAGTAAAGTCCTTTGCGTCTGCCTGGCTGGGCACAACTGTTTATGAGCTGAATGGGTTTGCAGGTTGTGCCTTGGAGAGTTGCATCACGTTTGCAAGAGAGTGTTTGTGCAAAATGGGCACACAAACAAGGGCTCCGAAATACACACTCAGGCATACACCTAGATGCACAAATGTGAAGTCCATCAGCACGGGGACTTCCATATTCCTCTGAGTCAGCTGATGTCAGCTGATGCAAGCGGTGCTAATTGTAATGCTGTATGATGATTGCATGTCCTTGCAGGATGGATGGATGGACGGATGGAAAGAAAGAGAGAGGGAGGGAGGGAGAGAGAGGTCACCAGTGTTTCTCTTCCATCTTTTTACAGATTTTTACACCTCTCATGATAACACAAAAGATCTGTAAGGTTGTGTTCTGCAGCATTGCTTCAGCAGGACATCGCTCATTCCCAGTCAGTCAGCCCCTGTTGTGCTCGTACACATACACGTGTGTGTGCAGCAGAACATTTCTGGTGTAATTCGGGTCACTGCCATCACTCACTGTCAATGCCATCACTCGCAACTCCATGGTCAAACCAGCCGGCCCTTAAGTTTGAGTGCGCGCTTGATGACCTTTATGAAAAATGTCCCACAGTGGGCCGACAGGGAGGGTTAGCGTCTTTATTCTGTCCGTTTTCAGTGTTGCAGTATGAAATCTTACACAAGCATAGCACGTACAATAACAATATATCTAACTGAGTGAGACGAGGAGAAGTTAAAGCAGGGATACATGTGCGACTATGTAAAGTAAGGTGTTAACATGGCGAATACAACATGGACTATGGAAATGAGAGGAATTTGATCACATTCACATTTTGGGTTGCAAGAAAAAAAAAATCCCAACACTGGCTGATAGATTTCAATTAAAAGAGAGCCCCTCTGTTTTTAAGCATGTACCCAATTTTTTTCCATATCTTGAGTTTGGAATGACTGCTCAGGTACAGAAGGTTTTGGATGTGGCTTGGTAGATCACCTCAGCCAGCAGCTGAGAACAGGCAGGGGAGCCAGGTACGATGGCTAGAATGTGATTCTTTAGGGCAACCTCAGCCATCGAGGTACGTTTACTAAAAAATCTTTTTTTAACCACTGACAGGCTCAGATTTTTATTTGAAGTCGCAACCAAAACCCCAAAACAGCCGGTTCAAATCCAACGCTCATTTTACCTTGCAGAACGTGAGTTGCTGGTCTAGTTGCTGTGACTTTTGTGTTTTTTAACACGTTCTGATCCGAGCTAATTCTTTAAAACACAAAAAACACCAACACCAACACCAAAGTCAATTAATAACACAAACAAACTAACAGCTTGAGGCAGAAGTAGACCAGGAGCATGTCCCTGCACCCCCCTAGAGGGTCTGAATTCCACCCACCACAGTCTCACAAAATCCTGTGGGAAATACTGGGTATCACACACACACATACTCTCACACACATACTCTCACACATCCACTCAGCCATCCATGACCAAAGCAGCAGCTACTTCACAGTGCCCAGACGTGCCTGGTAATCTCTAAATGCTCCCATCCACTCTCCTGTCTGCACGCTCACAAACACAAATACACCAAAGAGAGAGGGAGGCTGAGAGATAGTTGGTCAGATTTTTGTTACATCTATTAAAAATGTGGCGCAAGTCTACTCCGCACCTTTTAGTCAGTTTGAGCTTGCAATCTGTCAGTAATTAACATCTGATTTACTAAGGCAGCAGCTAATAATGCAATCAGCGATCGGGACCGCCTCCTAAGCGTATTCTGCAAGGGATGATGAGGAGCTCAAAAGGTACAGTTCAGCAGGAGGATTTATCTGAGATCCAAAAAATTAAACTTGGTAATATCCAAAATGTCAATTCCATTTAACTAATCCCACAATTAAACTCTAACTGGGAAAATTAACTGGGCGTCTATTATGACAAAGATTGTAATGACAAATTCATGGAAGGCAGGTGATGAACCTAAACAAGGTTTTTGAGGAGTTAGATTAAAATTTGCACAAAAGGACCAAAATGCTACCAGCCACCATAACGTGGATGCCTCAACAAAAGAGAGCAATCATCAAAACCCTTTAATGATCACACACTGTCCCATCTTTGGTGTTGTGAAAAAGTCAGATGTTGTGTTCTTAACTACTTCTCTATTTTTCTGTCTGAGATAACATTTTATTGTCCCCAAACAAACTCACCGCAGCTCCCCTCCGCACTCGACTGAGGTGCCCTCGCACTTGATTAACATTTTTTTCTTTTGCCACAACCAGTTTTCAGCCGAGAATTACCCCTGCAACAATGGCCCTCACAAATTTCAAAGAACCTTTGCAAAAATCCAGCAGAATCAGAGTTGTTGTATCTTTTCGTGTTATTTGTGCAAACCTCCTTGTGTATGAAAGCAAGAGGCACACAAGGTGTACCTCAGATGACAGGCAAACTGTGCTTTCACGCTGCTGTGTCTCTTTGATAAATAACACACACACACACACACACACACACCTCCGAGGCGCAGAATGCGTCTGAACTGATGCGCAAAAGGCACTGTAAATTTGGCCCGGAGTGTGGAGACTCCGGGCCGTTCACCTTGAGAATGGGGGAGAGAGGGAGAGATGCTCAGCAGAAAGCTAGTTAGAGGGAGTATAATGTGGCTTACTGTGTTCTTCAGCTTTCCATCCCTTTTTTCAGCCGTTACTATAAATAGAGGCTGTACAACATCAAAGAGAGGAGAGGTTTCTCTCAGCAACAGGCCACAGTACAGTCATCATCCACTGGCGCTAAATATCCTTCTTTTGGACGATCCCACTGTAGTGGACTTGCTGTGTGTGTGTGTGTGTGTGTGTGTGTGTGTGTGCGCGCGTGCGTGCATGCATGTGTTTGCTAATCATCAAAGGAGACACTGCTGACTCAGCCTCACGAGCTCACACTGTCTCACACACACAAACACACACGGACGTACGCACGCACTTCACATAATGTAACATCACACAAAAAGACTTCATTGAAATTGAGTTTATTCATGAGATTACAATACAACATGCTATCTCTGACTGCACAAGGTCGCAAACTGGCAGATCTGTGCACCAAACAAATCCGGATCGCTTACCATCTCCTTTCTGTCCCACGGCACTTCCTCCCCCACTTCTTTTCTCTCTTTCACATCTTTTTCTTTTCTTTAATTTTCCCTCTTTGTTTATCGGCTGTTTTCTGTTCTTTTTGTGCTTTTTTTTTTTTCGGAACTAGATTGTCATAGCAACCGCAGCAATTGCCGGTTGGTTCAATGGAGCCCTGCTACGTTGAATAGGTATTTGTGTAGGCACCTGTGCATGTGTGCATCTAGTTTGTTGTTAAGTGTGTATTTCTGTATTCTGTGTGCCCGTATTCCGTTTGCATTTGATTCTCGATGACTGTTGTTATTTCAGTGGTCGGTGTTGGGTAATTGTGGGTAATGTATTTTTGTCTTTGCCTGTGCCCCCTCTTCCAAAATTTATATGAAATGAGTTCTATCTTAAAATGCAAATACAGTTTGTCTCTTTGTAAAGTGAAAATAAAGGCATTTTCCAGATAAGACTATAGAAATGGGCAGTAGCTGAAACTATCAGAGTGGAAGTTTAAGGTGTCATGAATTCAGTAGATGTAAACATTTAATTTAAGCCTCGATGACTCAGATTTAAGTGGTAATTAATGGAGATGGTTTCAACAGTCCATTAAGTTTTGTTATTTCTGCCAAAGCCTCTTTCTTTTCAAATCCTTACCTTGATCTTTATCAGAACAATTAGGCTGCCTTATCGTAATCTTTTAGTAAATATTCATTACAGCTGTGATCAAAGATGGTTTTAAGCGTAAATTTAACTGTAATTCACCTTTTTAGGGGACAAGCAGGTGAAAAAGTGAAATTTTTCTAATTGTCACTGAAGGACCTAATCCTCTGCCAGTAATCTGCTCCTAATTCACGTCCTCAACATGTTATGTGTAGCTCACAATTTGTTGACGTGACGTGGGTGAAGGAAAAGCTCCTCCCAGCATTTCACAATGCCGATTTTCACACTGCAACATCTAAGAGTTTTCTCCAGAGGAGATAACGACTGATATTTCTCCTCCAGATACAATATAAATCTAAGAAGGTCTTTCCAAAGCTGCAAGCAGGTTTCTGCTGTTCTGTTTGTGTCTTCACTAAGTGCCAAGACAAAGTGCTATCTCCGGTCGTCAGACAGCTGGTCCGCTCAACCCTTCTCTCAAGTGAGAAAGTACGGGAGCAACCTCGTCGGTATCACGAAATCTACTTCCAACTATGTGAAACACTTGATGCGAAAAAAGGGCCTTTGTCTGGCCCTTAAATTTATTAAAAGATTGTCCAGCATTGTACTGTCACGGCAATTTATAATTTGAATAACAAAATTGGAAATAATTGGTTGGCATTTTTTTAAGCTCCAGAATCCATTCTGTGGCAAGAAATGGCTTCATTTTGTACGGTCCTTGTTCCTCCATTATTATATTTTCTACAACTTATATGTTATTATTTTGGTGCTGATTTATATGTTATTGTGTTAACTGCCCTCAAGTTCAAAATGGCTTTTTTTTTTTTTCCTCCTATCAAATTGACTCACAAATAGACATCAAGAACTGTACTGAACGCAGCAGCAGCATTGTATTGTTACACATTTTGCACATTACTCACACAATATACACACACATGAACAGATAATTCCCCCTTTGCAGATCTACTCTTTTTAGCCGTTACAGGGCATGTTCAGAGGTAATAGAAGGCTGAGAGGATTGGTGTCTATCTCTCTGCACCTGGGTTGAGGGCCTGTGTGCGTGTCTGTGTGCTCTTCCTTGTGCTTGTATATGTGTGTATTTGTGTGTGTGTATGTGTGCGCACTTATGAGCAAGTGCCGGCGTATGTGCATCCGTGCGTGTGTTTGCATTTATGTGGGAGGAGGAGGCTATTTATTTTGATTGTTTTCAATGAGGGTCCAATGTGTAGAATCCATAACAATACCATCAATCCACTGCAGCAGCAACAACATAGATGTAATTTATATGGTAATGCAGGCTCCATGGTTGCCCCAAGTTCCGCAGTGGACATCTCTGACAATGGACAGCATGGTTGTGCTGCAGCATCCTAATGCTATGTATAGGCACGGGCACACACACACACACATGCACTTCCCAGCAACAGGGAGGCATGTTTCAATTAGTAGATGCAGATAGGTGCTGTGCTGTGTTTGTGCGTCTGGGTCAAAAGGTTGAGTGTGTTGCTCCATGTCAGCTTCCGTCTATCCTCATCTATCTCTCCTCTTCGCCAAATAAAAAAAACAGCCACTTGAGCGGGGAGAGGAGTGAGGAATGACCTTCTGAACCAGACACAGGAATAACTCAGAGATGATCTGGTAGAATTCCTGCCGCAGCTTTCTGTCATTGCATACCATCTTACACTCTAAGTGACTCGGTGTACATTGTCATGTACTATGCTGACACACGACACAACAAAGAAGGTTTGAGGTATTTCGACGAGCAATGAGATCCCCAACACTATCATTCAATTAATCTCCTTGCCTTTATTTTCAAAGTTCTCTTGATATTAGTGCACAGTGGGTCTCCATTATTCCTGTGCTCCTCGCCACAGCAAGGACAAAGGATATCTTTAAGAAGTAACTATTCATCAGAAACTATTGCTTCTGAATGGACTCGCAGTCACTGGGTGCCTTCTTCAGTAGATGTGGGGTTGATTCGTAACTGAAAAGACGGGACGAGGTGAAGGTTTTCTGCCTTTTATCCTTTCATCTCAGTAATCTGCACACGTGTTTCTTCTTCCTTTTCAAAGAATTCTGTTTCAGAGAAATCTTGTTTTGTGCTCATCCTGTTGAGCTGGCAGCAAGTTTGATTCCAAGTCATTCCTCATCATTGTAAGATTTGAAGAAAAGTATGGAGGTATTTATCAGGTTATAAAATACAAAAACAGTTGGTATTGCAAACACTAATCTTTGTCTTTCCTCATGAGCTCGTTGAGCTGTGCTCAAGAGGGATGAGGATGTTATTTTGCTGTAAATCAGTGATTCCCAACCAGTGACTAACGTTATTAAAAGCTAAAGCTGTTGGAGTTGTTCTACTGGTTTGGAAAATAGATTTATATGTTTAAGCACCTTTAACACTTGAACACTCTGTGTTGTGATTGAAAGTTCATAAAAAGAGTTAGCAAGTTACCGGAGAGGTCTAAACAGTTAGTGAATGGATAAACAGAGCTTGAGCTTGAAATAAGAGATGAATGGCTGAAACATCTAGCTTGCTGCTGTAACCGATAATAGCACACTTGTATACTTGAAACGAACAATGACCTTGTGTAAAACATGAGTGGCCGTTTTGATTGGTTGGGGACTGTGGGGGCCTGTAAACTATGTGAAACAGGTCTTCTTGAATTAGAAATCACATCTGTTACGGGAAAATCTGCTTTAATCACACAAAAAAATCTGCAAATACTTAAAATGACGAGTCTTAGTTATAATCTTGAAAGGAATGTAAACTTGAGACATGCTCTGATGTACAGCAAAACAATGTGATGCTGCGAGTGTGTACGGCACCTTTTTTCACAGCTGGAAGGTGTTTTCAGCCTCAGTTTGTATGTGTGGAGAATCTGCCTTTTTTGGGATGAGGGCTCCCATAGTTTCAGAGTGACAGAGCGAAGCAGGCGTGATGAAAGAGAGAAATGGAGCGCTGGCGAAGGAGAACTGTAGGCCGGAGAAGAACCCAGACACTCTGTTACACATCAAAGAAGGAGTCGGTGATAAAATCATCTCTTTAGGCTGTGAAAGCCCAACTTTATTAATTAAAACACGTCTGTTGAATCATCCTCTCATCTCTCCCTTCCCTCTTTACTCATTTTATCACTCATTTTCAAAGAACCGAAGGGGGACTGTGGGAGAACACATTCAAGGGAACAAGCGGATGAACGCAGAGCGTTTCTGGATATGCTGTGACATCCATTTGTTGCTCACACATACAGACAACAACAGGTGTGCATCTTGCCACAGCCGAGCTAAATGTGAAATATTAAAAAGGCATGAATAAGAGGAAAGAGGAGGCGAGGATTTGAGGAAAAAGGGAGGGAGGAGGGAAACAGGAAGAGAGATGAGATGGAGGAGACAGACTGCACTGTATAGATAAATAGAGAAAAGGGCCCATTGTGTCAGCAGCTGTCATCACTAAATAGCCCTCAGATCACTGTCAGACACTATCACACACACACACACACGTATATGTGCATACTTACACACACACACACTGACTGACAGCTCCCCCTCAGTCCAACATCTGTGCTGACAGCAGCCATGGTAATGAGTCTCTGCATGTGCCAGCATGGGTGTGTCGTTTTCTTTTTCCTCCCTCTTCCCCACTCATTCAATCATTCCATGTCTCCCTTATCTTGCCGTTCCCCCCTTCTCCTCTTCGTTATTTTCCGTCATCTTAATAGAAGACCGTGCTGATTGACTTAGCAGCATGAGCCACGCGAGTAGCGACTAAATGAGAATAACATCAAGTGCGGAGTTGTGTGTGTTGTAGATCTGTGAGTTTAGGGGGTTATTTTTTTTCTTCCCAGAGTTCTTATCCAGGTGCACTGTATTTCACGTAGAGGTGCGGAGGAAGAGCGGGATGAAAGAAGGCAGAGATGGAGAGATGATGAATGGCTCTCGTTAGAGGGGTAATTTGTCTCTCCTTGTCTGACTGGGCTCCAGCTGTCGCTCCATCCCTCGCTCCACTCCACTCTCCTCGGCCTACCACTCCTCACCTCAGCCAGATGGGTGGACGGATGGACGGAGCGAGGCAGGGGGGAGGGAAGGGGGGGAGAGGGGGGGCAGGGAAGGACAGAAATAGAGACAAGGACGAGGAGAAGCTAAGTCATTAAACAGTCAACAAGCAGAATTACGTCTGATGTAAAATGCCATTCCACTGTAAAGAATGGCCTCTTGGAGAAACAATAGATTATACAAAACTCATACTGAGATGATTAAATAGAGACGTGGAGAAGCACAGCAACAGGCTGAGCTCATACACTTGTATGACTCATAAAAGCAAGTCAAAGCTTGGTGCTCACACAAGAAAACTAATGATGATCGTGTTTCTTCTTACATTGTAATGAAACCATCAAGGGACTCCACTAATGCCTTTAGTACAGTGCCACAGTCTTAAGATGCCTAGTTTTCTCCCCCATGATACACTTATTTTTCACACTAATCAACACTTGTGAGAGAAACTTCGATTCGGAAAGTGAGAGACGGGCACAGGGAGACGGATTGAGAGATGTATACAGATGGCCGGGGAGGCGGCTGAAGGATGGCAATGAACAAATCGTCAAGAGAACCGCGTGAGCTCATTGCAAAGTCTTTGTTCTAATAACACAAAGCAATTTCCACTGACCTTTCTAGAAATGTAGCGGGCAGAAATGACTGAGTTAAGGATGCCCCACAGCATAATTGCTAAGGAGATTAAAGTTCCCTTAATTGCTTTTGGCCAACTAGTGCAATTTTTCCTTTTTTGTAATTAAAGTGATTTAAAATATTAATAACCGCACCCGCATACGCATAATCTTATGTGCACGAGCTCGCACACATAACGGTGTACACACGCAATAAAAGCATGCAACAGCAATAAAACAATCTTAAAGGTGTGCAGCTACACACACACACACACACACACACACATATTTGCATACATTTTTCATTAGCTATTGTCACCAATAGCCTCATTATAGGTCTTGTGAAATATGCAAATAGTGAGATCCCTTCTCGCCATCAATTGAAGTGAGTGATCCATTCACTTAGATCAATCACATGTGTCCATGGCCTATTCCATCTTCACCTCCTCATTCCTTTTTTTCCTGTCCTCCATCTTCCATTGCTCAGTCCCCTCTTATTGCCTTCTCCCCTCCTAATTACCCTCCTCTATTGCTTTCTTCCCTGTTTTTTTTATTGGCAATAAGTTTTGTCAGCTCATAGCTTCTGGACCGTCCTGTTTCCCCGTCATCTGCTCCCTCTATTCATTTCTCTCTCCTTCAGTCTCCATTTCCCCGGTTACCCCTGTGACCTCGATGTCTCCCGCCCCTCTCCATCCGTCTCTCACTGTCCCCCCTGCCACTCTCCTTCTCCCTCCCGTCGGCCACAGTGTTTGCTTTGCCATTGTTTATCCATTTTTCTCTGTTTGTGCTGATGAGATTGACCGGACACACGCACAGGCACACACACACACACACACGCACAGGCACAGGCACACACACACACACTTCCACATACCTAAACAGAAGACAAGGCTGGCATCTCTCTGGGGTGTAGTTAACGTGGGGCTGTGGATCGATCCTAGCTCTGGTTTCCATGACGCAGAGCTCTAAGCTGGAGCAGTTTGGACGACAAAAGACAGAGGCATCACTCTGCCTCCGGATCTATCAAATATATCTCCACAAAGCTGCAGTGGCAGTTGGACTCTCACGTGTGTTTTCCATGATTAATGTGCTTCATCTTCAGGCAGCATAAATGGGCAAGTTAGCCAACAACTACGTCCAACCACTTTGTTTCTCAAATGATGTCTACATTAAACCCCACCCCTCCCGCCCAGTTACTGTTTCCCTGGTGCAAGCAATATTGCACCGTTGCCTAAAAAAAAAGCCCCCCCTCCCGTCTATCACGGCCTTTACACATTTAGATTTCTATCAATACTCTGTGATGGGAAGGTGAGCGCTGTCAAATTACAATCACCCCACATCGGTATTCTGAAAAACCGTGAAGGGGAGAAAAGGAAAAATATGATGATGAATGATCGGCTATCTGGTCTTTTTCAAGTTCTCGTGGCTTTTCTTTCCGTCTTCTCCTCTGTTCTTGCCTGTTTTTGTTCTCTGTAAAAAGGAAAAGAGAAACGCAAGGAGAGGATAAAGTGACTTACTGAAAGCCGTGCATTGTAACGCCTCCATTTTCCTGGTGAAGTTGCGAAAGAAAGAATGGATGAAGTTTGTGAAGCTGGACGTGCTTGCCCATTTTCTTCTGCACCCCATTACAATTTAACTTTGAGTGGTGAAGGACAAGGCATCATTAAGGAAAAAAAAAAAAAGAATTATTTGTAAAGTTGTTTTTAAAAAACATTGCTGGCGCCCAGGGCTATCATTTTGAAAGTGTAACCAGGAGAAAATAAGTGATTATCAGCATGTCAAAATGTCTTTTTGGTCGACTATCTAATTAGTAGTTGTAATAACCTGAGTCCTTCGGTGGATTGGCTGGACTCAGTGGCCTCATTTTTAACGTATTGTTGATTGATTGAGCTGCAAATATGGCAGACATAATTATTCTATATTTTGAGCCGTCTCTAAATAGAATTTATTAGATTTGTCTTTGTCCTTGATTCCAAACCTTTGGAGAGTAGAGTGAATTCTCTCCATCCCTCTCTTGTCTCTCTGGTGTATGGGACAGCCTGATTGTGTCCACGCATCCCAAGGCTCCCACTATTTAAAGACTTGGCTGTTAACTTTCCTTTGTCTTACCCATGTGGAGGGCAATCGCACCGTGGATGTAGGTCCTCACGGAAATCTTAAACTGCCAACTGATTTAAACCAAGTATGCAAAATTTCTGTAAAATCTATGTAAAATTTGAAAGAAGAAATAGCACATTTCTCCTCCTACAGATGAAAAGTTGCATTCATAAGCAATTAAATGCGCTTTTCCCCCGATCCAATACAGAGAGGAGTTTTGCAGCTATGGCTGAAATTGGTCTGTTACGACCAGTTGCTTGTGGTAGCTTAAAATCGATATTGCTGTTGAAGTGACATGAATTATTCAGTTCACTTACTCTTAACTACTTGTACAAATCTTACAATATATTTTTAGAATTCAATATTATCTTGTATTTGTCACTGGTGGCAAAAGTAGCAGCTGTTTGGTAAAAAAGTGTATAGTCTCGCTTTAACTGATGTGTTTACAGTGGTGAGAGAGATGCAGGACAATGCCTGTGTATCTGCCTGTGTATTGCAAATTATTTATTCTTTGCAGTTTTATGGACTGAGTAGAAAAAGTCCCCAAATCAATTGCATTTAAGATGTTTGCTAGTTTGTTTGTTAGTTGAAATAAATTGAAATGAGAAGAGCTTCCTTAATGAGACTGAGCTCAAGTATCAGCAGTGCATGCAGTGATTTAAACTGTATTTAGGAGATCTGTGGGCTTTTTGTGCAGTTCTGTCTCTGTATCTCCAGTCTGAGCAAGTTTTTCGTGTGTGCGTATCCGAGCTGCTTTTCATTGCTATGACCAGGGGCTTGTTCCAAGAAGCAAGTTTACTCACGAGTGATCTGGATAACTTTTTGGAGCACAACCTGCAGCAGGTGTCGGTTCAACCAAACTACAAAAAAAAATTCTGAATCACGTCCCACCGTGCAGATAGTTTTTTTTTTTCTTCTTCTTTTTTTTAACATTACCAGATTTTTTTCAGAAACAATGTCCCGGTTACTCTGAACACTCCACAGAACACATTGTCAACACTTTTCACAAGAACTATTTATTTGATAGAAATCAGTTCTACTGAAAACTGTTGAAGTGCTGTTCATTTTTATTCACCTCTGTTGCATTGGGATAGAGGCAAAAATCTCAGAGACAGTTAAAGGCTGGACAAATAAAACCCAAACTACTGGCATGGCTTCATATATCAGAAGCATGAGAACATTAGTTTTTTTTTGGAATTTTGGTGAATCGACCGTTTGAGGGATTCTGGTTTTTGCCAAGCAAAGATTATCCAGATATCTCACTGAACCTGCCTCAGCACAGGCCCCTGTATCACTGTCAATCATTGCCATCTGTTTTGTCTAACGCCCCCCTCCTCCCCCCCCTCTCTCTCGCTCCATCTTCCAGGTCGCCCACTCCCTCCAACCTCTTCCTCCTCACTGCTCCCTCCGTCCCTTCCGTCCTCCTCCTCCGCCCCCCACCACCCCTCCCCCGGCCCGTCTCCACCGATCAGGGAGTGCCAGGTGCCCCTGCTGGAGAAAAACTCCACCCACTCTCACCTGGAGCCCCACCCGGATGACTCATACATGCTCCGAGCCCAGCCCTCCTCCACGGGTAAGAAAGCTCTCCATTCACCCAAGCTTCTATCCTTTCATTCATTTTGTTTATACATCAATATGTCATCCATCACCTGGGTCACTGCATTACCTCATCATGTGTCCATTTCCTGATCTGATTTAGTCGTTGCTCAGTGAAAAGCCAGGAATCCTTCGCTTTAATTTAATGTCACTTCTTGTTCTTTTTACATTGCTCTGAAGGCCGCATTTGTTTGCAGGGCTGTGAGTCAAAGCAAAGCCACATAAGCAATTATTGTTTACATCGCGAGAGATCTAAAAATATACAGTTAGAGATTTAAGGTAGATATTGACTGTGATCATAGTCAGTTATGGATATTGTGGTTTTATTAGAATGGAAATAAATCTTTTGATTGTGATCATTAACAGATACATTTAAAATCTATATCTATAGTTTAACAGTAAAATATCACCCAGTATATGTTGATGATTGTGTAAATTAACGAACTCTTATGGTGATAATTCCAGCACATTTTTGAAGAAGCACAATCGAAACGCAGCATGGAAGTAAACACTCCCTGTTCCTAAACTTGACTTCTTTGGTAGCTCACATAACAAAAAGCAAATTTTAAGATGAAAATTGGTAATCTTAATGGATTACATTTTAAATGTAACACTCCCACCTTTGTCAACTATCGCCAGAAAACAATGATGCAAGTGAAAGCAACCCCTACACTCTGCATTGTTGCCAGTGAGTAGGTGTGTTTGGACTTATTTTTCATATGACATTAATAATCCTCCGGAAAGTGAAGGTAAGGGGATGATGAATTTTAAGTGCCGGCAGGAGGATCAGTGTAGCAAAGACACACTAGTTAGTTTCCCCGGCTCTAAGCTTTCTCTTTCATCATTGGACACTCTCTTGTTGGCTGTTACAGGCCCTGTGTGCTTATATCAGCACCTCACAACTATTTTTCTCCCCCACGCACACTCACACATAAACACACACACATCTGCGGTGATGAGTTTGTTCATCAGCATACACATTTATTCTCAGCAATTAGCTACTGTGAGCCAACTCTCCCTGCCGCTTTGTCCCTCTCTGCCTCTCTTTCCTGCTCTTCCCCCTGTCTCTCCATTCCTCTGTGCATCTGCACTTGTAATCAGCAGATATATTTAGCAGAGGCCTGATGGGAGGGAAGGGGGTGGGCAGAGAAGTCCTAATGTGATTTTTGGTGGAATACAATCTATTGTTAATGGCGTTAGGCTCTCCTTTGATCCAGTATAAATCTTCATTAGGGAAGGCCTGGGTCCCAGGTTCAAGAGCAACGTGATTAGGAGGCTTTTAAAATGACGTTACATCAGCCTTCTAATTGGTTTACTGTTTGCTGGGGCAACATCAATCATTAGCCCAGTAACCGCACAGCAAATAAATTCACTCTGCCACTGACACCCTAATGGCAGACACTGGCAAAGAAAGAGAGCGAGGCTCGCAGGCACACTCTCCCTTTCTCATTCTTGTTCGCATACACCCACACTTTCTGTTCTGGGGCTTCTTTCAGTCTCTGCTGAGCATGAACACATAGAGACGACGAACAAGAGAGACAAAGAAAAAAAAACGACAGAGAAGCAGGAAAAAGAGGCGCAAAGAGGCAAATGGGAGCAGAGCTTGAGAAAGCCAAACTTTGACTTTTGAAGTTGTTTAATGAGACATCTTGCATGAAAAAATCAAAAAGGAGAGAGAGGGGAAAGAAAAAAAAAAAAACATCCATAGCGGACCAGTAAAAATAGATGGAGAAAAAGCAAGTGAAAGGCAGACAGAGACCCAAAGACACAGAGAGTCAACGAGACGAAGAGAGAAAGAGGGAATGTAAATGAAAAGGGGTAAGCTGATGAGAGCTTAGAGGGTGAAAGGGAGATATTTGGATGGAGGGACAACATTGAGATGAAATTGCAAATTGCCACGTTTCCCAGCCAGGACTGCTGATCTAATGGGTGCAGAGAGAGTCCTTGGCTTTGGGCGCCCATTAAAATCGACCTAAATGAGTTTAGAGTGGCAGCCTGGCATTGCATAAACACACCCTGGCATGTAGGAAGGCACAGGAACGACTGCAAGGAAATAAAACACCTATAACCGGCGACTGTTTATGCATGTGCTGTGAGAGTCCATGCCTGTCTGAATGTGTGAGTTTTGTGTGCTCCTGTAGAGAGTGGACGCTGGGCAGGAAATGAGCCTTACCAAGCCAGGCAGAAACTGACCACAGCGAGATAATCCTCAGGAAGCTGCATGCTGTTTGTATGTGTGTATTTGTGTTTGCGGGCGTGTGTGTTCCTGTAAAGTAGTCCACCATTACCTAAGCTAACAGGTGGACAGACATGACTTGCGTTCCTAGTGAAGCATGACAGGTGAATGGGAACAGAACATTGTTGCCGAGGATTGGCTGGGAATTGGGTCTGCGAATGTTTATGTGGGAATACTGTCTGGCTCGGAGCACCTGTCTGGGAACGCTCCCCCGGAACGCCGGGAGAGCTGAGACGGCCAAACGGAGCGTAGCAGATCGCTCCTGGAAAGAGCGAGTGTTAGCGCTGTCTCTGGCCATTCATTATGCATGGGGAATGCTAAGCTATTTTTAGCCCAAGCCTCCTCTAAAGTGGCTAGCTATCTGCTGCCAGGGAAGCCACCTCAAGTCACTGCCGAAGCAATGAATGTTTAATGGCTGTGTTGAAACAAATCTACAGAAACAAAGGTATAACACAGATGCTGTCCCTTCTTCTGCACTAATGTTATTCTTCCTAATGGTGCTTATGTAAGGGTGACATTTGCGTAACAGTGGGATGATTTGCTTGTTTCTGTGTGTGCTTGTGTGCGTGTGTGTGTGTGTGTGTGTGTGTGTGTGTGTGCATTTATATACGTCTTTGTGTGCGAGTTGGTGAAATGCACACGTGCATTTCTGCTCATGGAGACATGTTTGTTTTTGGCTGAATTTGATGACTCTTCTCTAGCGGCTTATTGCCTCCTAATTAGACAGAGATGACTAGCCAAGGCAGAGGCGGTGTGTGCATGTGTTTGTGTGTGTGTGTGTGTGTGTGTGTGTGTGTGTGTGTGTGTGTGTGTGTGTGTAAATGTATGTCTTTAACTTTATCTCTTTTTTTTTGTCCGTGTGTGTTTTCTGCACTTGTGCAGTAAGAAGCCAATGAGCAAATCAAGCCTTTGTCATGCTTGTATATGTGTGCCTCCCAGTTTCACCTCAAGCTCTCCTTCCATTGTGCTCAGCCCCTGAGCTCTGAGAAGAATGACAAATGAGAGGCATGTGACATTCTGAGACAGAGGACATGTGAAGCAGCGGCACATGGGAATATACCACCTCAAAACACAGGGAGCATAGCAATTAGCTCGGAGTGAAGGTGCATGAAAAACAATAGAGGGTGGCACAGCGTTTTTACAAAAAGGATAGAAGCTGCAGAGATATGGGGCGTGAAATAAAGAGATGGAGAGACAGAGGGAGTGAGCTGAGCCCTGCAATGATCCCCTTTTAACTGCTGAATGGGCATTTCTGTCCTGCACATGCACAAACACACACACATAGATGCACATCCTGCCCTGTGACTTTTCTCTGTTAACCACAGAAAATGTCAATAAACAGTTTGCCGATCCAGGGCTGCAAAACAAACTGCCTTGGTTGGGTCCTGCTGCCGGTTAGCCACACACACACTGTGAGATTAATATAGTGTGGCGAACCCCTGCCTCTCACTGGTGTGTGTGTGTGTGTGTGTGTGCAGTGTGCTTTACAAGGGAGGCAGGTTAGCAGACAGGCTAATGCTCCTCTGCTGAATGGGGCTCCTTTCAATTGGCGAGCATAATGAACTTTCAGGGTTTAGCGCGAGCCAAACCCACCAGCTTACAGCTATAGGCCCCCTCTCTAGTCACAGGGGGCCTTGGACAGAATAAAGTGGGTCAGGCTTCAACAGCAGTCAGAGGGGCTCTGATCTTCTCCACAAAAAGTGGCTGCGAAAACAAAACAGAGAGCTACTGAAAAAAAAAAATCTTTTCATGATCTCTGTTTACTCACACTGGCAAGCGAGAGAGGGAGGAAAGAAAGGAGGAAAAGATAAAGCAGAAAAAAATGTGATCTGCTTGGCTGCTCCCTAATTGCTCTATTTCGTCACTGCATGTTTTGTCTTTTATCAGACTGGGTTCCTGGTAAAATGGTTGTTCCTATTAGTCTACCTGCGGGTTGTGCTTTAGCAACCGGACAATTCATCTGACTAAGTCGCCTATCTTAATTTATTGGACCCATTTACTTCCAGCCTGCTTGTTACTGCATACTGCCTCTGTTCCAGTGGTTAGTCAGATTTGTGTTTCTGTGACCAAAATAATGTGCCGTTTTCCTCAGGAGTTCTCTGCATGTATTAAAAAAAAAGAGAGAGAGAGAGAAAAAACGGCCTTGTGCCTTGGCCTTGCTGCTCAGGCAGGACCCACTTCTCAATGTGTTTGCGTTTTCTCCTCTGGCAAGCTATCTGTTTATGGATTTGAAGATGAGAATTAATTCATTTGACATCACTCTCTTGTGCATTAAAGAAAAAAGAAAGAAACCAATTTGTCACTGATGATAAATATTTTGCAGCATGTCTGGAGAGCATTTTCTGGATCTCCTACTAAAGGCTGCGTGGCTTGTGAAAGAATGAAAGTGGGTTTTTGTTTTTTTGCACAGCTGTATGCACAGTAACAACACAAAAAATTAGTCATTTATGAGCTTTACTCTGCAAATATTGATTCAGTGAAGAGTAAAAGAAACAATCACTTTATATCATGTAACAATTCAGCATGCTAACTTGACAGTACATGACAATTCCTGCAGTCCCAGGAGGCTATAAAGACAGTAAATGCATAGAATTACAGCAGTACTTCTCTCAGCATTTACATTTCTCTGACATTATCGGGTGACGTGTAATAGAATTTGCTGCTAGATGACAGACAATAGTATTTCCATCTCTTTCTTTGAGGGAAAATGTTAAAATCTTTATTACAAAGTGTGCTAGAAGTGAGTCTCTGCAGCAGTAGAGGATATAATCCAATCCGTGTGTAACAATGTAGTGGCTGGCTGAACAATACACTCTCCCTGTGGTGAAGGGTGCCACACACACACACACACACACACACACACATACACACACACACACATATACTCCGGCCACAGCCGTTCATGGAAAACTAAAGCTAAAAAAACATGTATTCCCCCTCTATACAAGGTGTGGCATATATTATTCATTTGAATTTGAATGAAAAAAACTGTTCAATATTTATGGCAGTAAAGTGAACACAGGCAAAGCGCATGCATTTTTGTACGCAGACCTAAAGATGGGAGACAGCAGGGCAGTGTGTGAGCATAAGAGTGTCTACTTTTATATTTGCATTACTCGGACTGTGTTCATGCCTGCATGCGTGTGTATAAGCCTATTTCATTCCGGTATATATGGTTCTGTGTTGTGTGCATTGTTGTAGTGCTTTGATAAAAGTATTTATGCAGATGGGGTGTAGCTGGAAGTATTTCACATCTAAAAGGGGCATTGCAGAGAGAGGAAGTCAAGTCAAATTTATTTATAAAGTGCTTTTAACAAACAAGGTTTATCTCTAAGTGCTTTATATCTCCGCAAAGGACACAAACAAAATGCAAATAAAAGCAAGATGAAAGAGATGGAAAGAATCCACAAGAAGAAATTAGGCTGTATAGGAGAATGAAGGGGGGGAGGAGAAGAGAACAAGACATAAAACTCTGCATACTTTAATATCAATTTACACTTTGCATGTATGATGCAAGACATTTCCTGCAGGTGTGCCACCGCATGTATGTTTGTTTGTATATGCAAGTGTATGCATGTATGTATGTGTGTCTGTTTCTCCCAAGAGCATCTTTGCATGTGCAAACAGATGTTTTGTGTCTCTCCCGTGCAGCAAGGGTCAGGCCCCTCCATCTTTCTCTCTCCTTTCCCCCCGCTCTTCTCTCCTTTCACTAGCATCTGTTCTTCAGGGCCAAGTGGGTGACACCTGCGTCCCAGTGGCGGCGCTGAGGAATCAGGTCACATTACAAACTGGTCGCCATTACAGCTGGAGTTGCAAGGGAGCTCACCGCCCCGTATCTGCTGTAAACCCCCGTCTAGGTAGAAGGAAAGGGAGGGAAAGTTACCATGCAAGGAGACATAGCGCTATAAATATCCTTTATGCCTGTTTGTATGAGTTGGTGCACACCTACTTTCTGTTCTGGATTCTGTTGGTGTGTGCGTGTAAAGTTTCAATCATTTACGTCTCTTTGGAATCTCTTGATTGACAAATATCAAAGCAGAAAAGCGGACAGGACAGTGCGACACATCCTGTCGTCCCTCTTCCTCTCGCACTCTGCTTCTTTACTTATCTAATTCAAGAGGAGATGACAAATGGAGGAGGGCAAGTGTGATCACAGAGCTTGACAAAGCAGTTGCTTTTGTAGTTTTCACCTCACACGTATGTGCGCATATGTGCGCTTACTCCGTCCTTTGATCAGTACGAGGAAGGCAATGTGCAAACAAACACAATCATTATAATGTATTCCATGCTTAGATGTGTAAAATAATGATGAAGGCCCACGTGTGTAGTATTGATGAAAGAAACTGTTGTAGAGTCAGAATTCAAAGGCAAATGTAACATCAATGTGTGTTTTTCTATAATTCCAACATTTCTATTCAGGCAGCACTGGAGTAAAGGTGTGGAATGTCTGGCATGACATGTGAAGTGATTGTTTTTATAAACGTGGTGGTTTTTGACTTTTTTTGATTGCCTGTGCATTGAGAACATGCACCTGTCAGTTAGTGAACAAAAAGTATGCTAATGCACAAGAAGCGATGCACAACTGTGTCATGCTCACCCATACGGTATATTATTTGGTTTATTGATTTTTCTGTATGAACCAACACACACACACACACACTCTAGATGGGCTCAAATCCCTTCTTGGAGAGAGAGAGAGAGAGAAAGGTGATGTGTGAATGGCTGTTCTTGTCTGAGTCATCCGGGTTTGTTTTTCAGCTCTCTCACTCAACAGTCCATTAGCTCAGTGTTGGAAGGGCTGGTATTGGATTCTAGCTGACAAGTTCCCCCCAAGTCTGAGAGCAAGAGATGAGGGCACACGCTGTGCTGAGTGCTTGAATACTGCTCGCACACACACACACGTCTTCTTGGTTGTGAAAAAGAAAACAAGAAAGGAGGAGTGAAAGTGAGACGAGAGCAAGAACTGGATAAAAATAAAACGGACAAAATGTGGGAAAATGTGAAAACTTGATTATCAAATTTCATGTATCTGTTTAGCTGCAATTTCCTTCAAAAATAAGTTATCGACCATTCAGAAAATATGACACCGACTGACAAAATGCTAATGGAATGTTAATGAAGGTATTTGCCAGCTCAAAAGGTTTTATTTTTTTGGCATGCTGGGATATAAACACCAAATATCAAATAGCATTTCTTCATTTGAAAATCTCTGTGATTTCCTTCACAAAGAAACATGGCACTTAACTTCCTCTTTGTTCTTGTCTACTTCCAGGGGCTGCCAACCATCACAGTCAGTCCACACTACGGCCTCCGCTGCCCCCTCCGCACAACCACCACACCTTATCCCACCAGTCTGCCAACAGCCTGAACAGAAACACCCTGAGAGGGGGACGCAACCCCATTCACGCCCCGGCCCCGGGCACTGGAGACGGGCCAACCACCCCAGAGTCGGTCCAGCTACAAGACAGCTGGGTGCTCAACAGTAACGTCCCGCTGGAGACCAGGTGAGAGGAATTATGTTTCCTTTGCTATTTTTTCCTGTTTTTACAGTTTGGCGTGTTTATCTGGAGCTAATATCCACAGCCACTTACAGTAAGCACAGCAGTGGAATAAGCCTCGGGTAATCAATAGCAAAAAATGAAAGGCCGGAGCCATGCTGCTTCAACGTCACTCTTATGAGTGCAGGGTGAAGGTGTCAAAGAGAAATGCTAGGAGAGAAAATAAGAGCAGAGGAGGATGTAACCCTGATACAGAAGTCTTCACTCAGGCATAGATCATAGAGTTTGTTGGAATTGTTAAGAAATGTTAAGAATGTTAAGAAATCAACACGAGGAGGGAAATTTCCTTCACCTTGGAGCAAATCACTGTCAGTCCAGAATAAAGGAGCAGAAAGCAAGATTTATTACTTGGTCACACAAGAAAGAGGCTCCATTCATTCACATCCTCTTTGGGACATGGTGACCACTTCAGGGGCCAGTTCGCAGGCTACTGTGGCAGGAAAGTCAACTGGTAACATGCGAGATTGACGGTATTGCTAAAATCTAGCCTGCCACAATGGTCTGATAAGTTCAGTATAAAGTTAATTCAAGAAATGTGTTTGCACCTTGAGTTTTATATAAAAATTGGACGGCGTCACACAGACTCGGGAGAAAGGCGGAAGACCTGAACTTTTTTAGGAACGGCTGAACAGTTCAACTGATTTGTCTCCTCGGGACCAGCGTATTTTTTGCATGATGTATTATAATTTGTTGTTGCCTCATCTAATAGATGAAAGCTGCACCCTTCAATTCACTAAGCAAACACCGTATCACAGAATATCATGTACAGAGTGTTCCCCATCATTCTGAGCCAATATATGTACTGCCTAACCAAAAGGAAAATTGCTCTTGGCCTCCAATTCACAAAAGTGTGCTACTCAAATGCATTCTCAACCTCATCTCCAAGCACAGACACATACAAAAAGCTGCAATGTGTCAAAGCTATTATGCATGCAACCTGGAGTGAGAGCAGGAAATACAAACCATTTCACACACACTACACATGCGCTTTTGCCAGTACACAAAGAACACTTACCAGGCAAACAGAGCATTCATGCAGGGTATTACTATTCATGAGGCATGCAGTGAGAGGGACACTGCCTACATGCTTGCTAGCATGCGCGCGCTCGCTCTCTGAGCATTTACTCTGCAAGCTGTAGTTGTGTTTCTCCTGCTGGGCGCTGGGGCTTCCAGCTCTGATGGTCCCGGATAAGCTCCCCAGAGTGCCGGCCCTGTGCAGTATTTATGAGGCCTGGCCATGTTTAATTCAGCCCCGCTGATCTCAGGTCTACGCTCAACTTGTGCTGATGCATCACGCTGGTATGCACGATGGGTAAGAAGAGGCACAGCGTCGATCAAGAATACCTTTGTCTTTAAATAGAAGCTATTTCCAGTCGCAACTGTTTATCTCGACCTGTGTTGCCATGGCGATGCGTATGCTATAACATAGTTGAGCTGAAAATGAGGAGAGAAGATATTTTTGTTGTGTCTGTTGTTGCAAATGATGTGGTGATCTTTAGTGAGTTTTCAGTTACGAAAGTAAAGTTATGAATCTCGTCACAGAGGCTGTTCTGGTTGTGCCATCTTTACAGATTTATATGAAGCCACACACACACACACACACACACACACACACACACACACACTGTTGAGCCCTCTGCAATGCCAGTATTTGGTGTTCAGGTGGTGGGGTTGGACATGGCTCAGAGCCTGTCACAGTGAGTGGAGCCCAGAAGAGAGTTTCCAGCTCCACCCTCCAGGCCCAGATTGGGCCCTCCTCTCTGGGCCCGGCGATGGCAGAGGCTGGGTGGGCTGGCTTGAGCTGCTGGAGCTTGTGACTGGGTCAGAGCCAGTCGGGCAGAGCCAGAGAGTCACACCATCCATGCGCTGGCAGCTCTCGTCCTTCATCTCATTATAACCAGCAGCTACGAGATGATGAGCGTGTGTGTGTGTGTGTGTTTGGGGAGGGAGGGGTGGCGGTGTAGGGGGTGTAGGATATTGTTTGCATTTGTGTATAGGTTTGCATCCAACCGTTTGAGGTGTCTTCGACTGCGACTGCTCCCCACTGTAATCATATGTAAATCTTGGTATTTGTGTCCACTCGTTAAATGTGTGTGAGCGCACGTGCGTGTTTTGACTTGACCCGATAGTGTGACAGTGCTGAGGGGATGAAGATTGATCACCTAAGAACACCCCTGGGCTTAGATGACTGGCAGAGAAAGAGAGAGGTAGGAACAGATCAGGGGGGTGGGGGGGGGGGGATGATATAGCAGAGAAATACAAGTCGGGAAAGCAAGAAAGGGGAGGGGATGGAAAGGAATGGTTTACGGTAGAGAAGGGAGAGATAAAGAGGGAGAGAGAGGGAGAGAAATGGAGAGAGGTGGTGATTGAAGGAGATTGTTTTGGGGAGTGTGTATGAGAGAAGATAGAAAGGCAGAGGAGGGAGATTGGGGCTCGTAGAACATGGATATATTTACCAGTGTGAGATAAATGACTATAGATGGCTGGTGCCACTGTGTGTGTGTGTATGAGCAGAAAACAAAAACACATGTCTCTGTGCATGCGAGTGCACATGTGTGTACATCTGTTGCAGCTCTGTACGAGAAAGCACCTGATTTCCAATCGGTCCCTTGGAGCCTCTTGGCTACCTGATGCCAGTTTCAATCTTTCTCTGTGATCTCAGGACATTCCCCTGCACCCCCTGCTCGCTCAGCTGCGGGCCACGGCTCTAGGAGAGAAATAAGATCCCTGAGAGGGTTGCGGTATCTCAATTTATCTGGAAGGAGCAGCGGAGGTGGGGGTGGTGTGGGAGGGGTGCTATAGGTTACTTTCAAATGCATTACTGTGGGGACAGATTCAGAGATGCTACCTGTGGGAGCCACGGGGTGTTGAGTAGAAGAAGAAGGAGTTTGCTGCAGAGAAAAGATTTATGCCCCAGCCCTGTAACCACTACTGTAATATACATATAAGAACTACATAATGTCATGCAAGGTTTATTAATGATATGGTCTCGCATTCACACAGTATATACTTTAAACATGATATACAATATTATTATGCAGAGCCACTTGTTTCAGCAATTCATTTTAAAGAGTAATGAAATGCAGAAAATATTAAACGTTAATGTTAAACACATTTTGCTTGAGAATGTGACCGCAGCTGCAATAATACCATCTCCCAATAGTGTTAGCAAGCCAGCTGGGGGTTGCCCCTCTGCTAGTATAGCACAGAACCACAGCCCTTGTGAATGTACAGCAATGCAAGAGCCAAATTCCTGGAACACGCAAAACAAACACACAGGGTCTCCACAACCCCACCTCCCGTCCAGTCACAGCCACTGATGGTACAAATCCAGCTGGAAAATATGAACCTTAGACTTCAATTCAATGCAGATTCTAGTAGGTAAAATATGTCCAACTGCTGATTATGACACTAATGATCGACATTGCAAAATGCTGCTCTGATTAATTACTGCAAAGCGAGCCTCCTCCATCCTTTTTACACATATCACCCAGCTCCAGTATTTTTCTATGCCCTTCTTCAAAGCAACACTCAGCGAATGAATGCCCATTATACTGCATCCATCTGCCGATTGTTTTTTCCTACAATTGTTGCAGGGAACAATTCTCATGACGCCATCCTTGAGCATCCTCCACTCCCCGAACCCTTTGTTTCATTCTCAGATCTGACCGTTTTTCAGTCACCCACATACGGAGTTGACCTCCGTTAATTGTTCTCTACCTCTGATGATGATTCTGAGAGTGCTATCCCAAGCAACCACATGTTTGTGAGAGCTGAGGAAATGAAGAGTGTGTGCGCGCGTGCTTGCGAAAGCCAGTGTGTTCGTTCGCTCAAGGGGAATGCGAGCTTTGACTTCTTGCTAATTACCCAGCATGCTCTCTGTTCTGTGGTTAATTGTCCAGGTCCTCTTTTTCTCTCAATAGGAAAGAGGGCTGGAATGGAGTGAAAACACATCCTGCTTTCCTCTTTCTGGCTGTCTTCTCATCTATAGCCTCCATCCCCAGCCTCCATTCCTCTCTTATGCAACTTCATGCCCCACGAGGATGAAAATGAAATGTTTGGTAGCACATACGGGGCAATCTCATCAAAGAAAACCCACATCATTTTTTCTTTATGTGTGTGTGTGGGTGGGCGCCTATGTCTGAGTCTGTGCAAATGTGTGTCAGCGAGTGCTTGCTTGCTCTGCATTTATATGTGTGTGAGTTGCATGTATAAGACAGGATGCATGACAGCGTGATAGCAATGGTTAGATTTGGGAGGGGGGGGGGGACTGTTGCTGCTGGCAGCTCAGGAGAACAAGGAGGGGGGGGGTCTCTGTCAGCTCTCTCTAATTATGTGTGACGTTTCCATGCTGGACCACTGTCAAAAATCCCACAATATTCACACACAAACACACACACACACATGCAAGCAAACACACACCCCAGCCTAATGATACAGAGTTGTGATTGCCGGCTGCCTGCTATGATAGAACCCCTCCATAGTCCTCCGCAACATAAATCAATGTCAATTACCTCCCCAGAGCACATTAGACACTTTCCATTCGTACTTGTAATTAGTATGGCCCATAGACATATTCTCATCCCACACCAAGCTCACAGTAGAGCCTCTTCACGCAAACAACAAAGCCAATGAAATGAATTCAGAGCACTCTTTCAAATACATACCAGCACATTAAACCATATACATCCTACTGTGTCGCATGGAATGCAAGTGACTCCCCAGCTCACCCTCTCCTTGCATTCACACGCACATTAGTGGCATTGTTATTAATTACCGTTGGCCTTGAGTGTGTCAACAGCTGTGAAAATGAATTGAAGCAAAGGCACATGCTGGCTGACCTTGGAGCGTGTATGTTTGTGCACATACACATGCGCGCCAAGCACGGCCTCACATTTGGGAGCACGTAGATTTATGCATGCATACTAAAATTGATGGCTGTGACACTGAGAGGTTGGTATTTTTAGACAATAACCTCATATTTCTTTGCGTGCCATCTCCTCGCGCTCTTTCAGCTTCTATCTGTCGAGAGTTTTTTTCTCCCCCTTTCTTCTCTTTCCCCTATTTGCCTCAGTGTCACGCAGCATACCTGACAGGTAAAGGGAGAGGAAGGAGGAGAGAAGAGGTGGAGGAGGAAAAAAAAAAAAAAAGAGAGGAATCCAGCAGGATACCAATCCAACAATCAGTGGCATGAGATGATGAGAGAGTAAGAGAGAAGCAGAGCTCAGACTGGCTGAATAATTGATAGAGAGTGGAGCAGCGCTCCCAAACCAAATCTTCATGCTCTGAGCACATCACCTGTTTTCACCAACTGTTTTTGGACGAGCAGACACATGTACAGACACACTGTTATGAAACAGCGGTTATTAAAGACATCAAAATGATAGGAGACCACACAGCAAAGTGCACTTAAGTACCATTTTAAATAGCAATCATCAGATCCAACCAGTCCTACCAGGCCTAGGTTGAATAAAAGGAACAGAGCACTGACACACACCTGCTTGTATTACTGAGGTGAGTCACGTCTTGGATCCCAAGCCGACTTCACTTGAGCCCACTTGACTGAGAAATGGCTTTTACTTCAACACCAATGACTTTTGCATTTATTTGGACCAATATTTCTTATTTAAATTTAGATTAATTTTTGTTGTGTTTTTGCCTCTAAATAGAGCAGTTAAGATAATCTAGCTGAGTGCACGGCCTGTTTTCAAACCTGCCAGTGGTCTTACCATTCATTTTTTTGCCCTCTCATATGATCATTTATATTCTCAGTTCCATGATAATGTTATCATAACCGAGAAATGATGTGCCAAACTCTGAAAATAAGACAGAAGGTGTAACAAACAAGAATTACTGTTTAACCTTCACCACATGCCCACCATCAATACTGAAACAAGGTCTCAGCCTTCAAACAGCCTTTTGGAGAAGTGAAAACCCGACAGGATGCTTTCTCTTAGTAGAAATGTCCTCACTACCAAGGTCAGAAGCTCACAAAGATAGAAGTACAAGAGCATGTGCAACTACACACAGACTCACAAACACACAAATAAACAAGTTCCACAAAGACAAGCGGACAAAAGTGCCCCTGCTCAGTCATTTTTGAGGCAATAGAGTGACCTCGCCTCCTCTGATCTGTCGCGCTCACCCGGGGGGCTTTCCTCTGTCGTCCCACCTGGAGTCTGCATAGGTGCAGCCCCTCGCTCCCCGTGCGTGCGACGAGCGTGTCGTGAAAGATGTCACAAAGGTGTCACAGAAGTTTTTTTTCTCGCTCCGTCCTTGAAAGCCTCTGCAAGTGCAGTCTTTCGGTTTCATTCTATGGCATGGACTTTTCTTTTTTTTTTTCCAAGATCAGATCAGAAAAGAAGTTTGAAAGGAAGGACGGAGGATTTTCTTTTCAGGAGTGAATGAAGACATGAGTGGAGTAGCAGTAGGGTGAAGAAAAATGATTGCAATGGGAAGACGAGTGGAGGAAGGGTGGCAAAGATGCGTCGGGAGAGCAGGTGCAGTGATACCAGGGGATAATGGGTAATATGAGCAAAGGGATAATGGTTGAAATCCCTTTTTTATCCTCTTTCTGTGCTCTGACCCCACCGGGGCAATGAGAACAGGAAAGGGGGGGGTTGGTGGTGATTCAGTCATTGAGAGCAGAAACGAGGGAGCATCGTAAGTGGGGTGAATGGAGGCGAAGCAAGGAGGGGGAAAAAAGTAGAGCAGGTGGAGGTTAAAAAGAGACTTTGGACTGGAACAGGCTGAATTGGAGACACAATCAGCTCAAGGATGTTCAAACCCGTATGTCAGGAAGGGTTTATCGGAAAAAGAAATTGGACGGAAGCTTGCACATACAGTAGATTGGTTTGTCTTCTCCATGTTTGCTTTCCGTACCAGACCTTTTTTCTCACATATACATTGTATTGTACACATGGAATGACCCTCTCACCGTGTTTTCTTTTCTCCTCAGGCACTTTTTGTTCAAGACGTCGTCAGGGACCACCCCTCTCTTCAGTAGCTCCTCCCCGGGTTATCCTCTGACCTCGGGAACGGTGTACTCTCCGCCCCCTCGCCTGCTACCCAGAAACACCTTCTCCCGCTCAGCCTTCAAGCTAAAGAAGCCGTCTAAGTACTGCAGCTGGAAATGCGCCGCTGTGACTGCCATCGCAGCTGCTGCCCTGCTGGCCATCCTACTGTCCTACTTCATCGGTAAGCGCACACACTCCAAGAGGATTAATTACATTTTGTTTTAATTAGAGGGGTAATTTTGATGAGGAGTTAAACCAGTTAAATGTTGGGGAAGTGAAGTACACCAGGACTACCTGTGAATGAGCACATGCTTAGTCACACATGAAGGTCCTCTTTATTTCAGGTTGGTAAGCCCTGTTTGTTTTGCCCTGACCCATAATACATGAACTTCTTTGTATTCATCCCAGACCACAATGAAAAAGTGTCAAGCTAACAGCCTGTTATAAATATAAAGCTGATTTGTCACTGTAGACTTGTGCTGCACTGTCAAAAGCAGACTCAGCAGGAGTCCAGGCCTACACTCAGCATCAGTAAACAGCCAGTCAGACACACAGGAAGATGCAAAAACCGCAGCATACTGGGGCCGTTTCCGTGAGCAGGTATCAGTCAAGTTAGGAATCCTAACAGAACCACCAGGGAAGTGGAGGCTTTTTTGGCTTCAAAAAAGCCTCCACTTACTTATCTGCCATACTTAAAGGAATGGCAGATACTCAGAGGAGAGCACTTACGGAGCACCTCCGGAAGAGATTCAGATGGCTGTCTACAGGTGGATCCGTGGGAAGGAGAGAGCAAGCGTTGCTTAGAGTGTGTGGGTGTGTGAGTGGGCGTGGATTTTATTCCTTCTTGACCTGATTCACTGGACAAGGAAATGCAGACCTGTGTGTCCGTGTCCGTGTCCGTGTCCGTGAGAGAGAGAGAGAGAGAATAGAAAGAGAAGGAACAGAAAATATATATGTGTGTGTGTGTGTGTGTGTGTGTAAAGAAGCAGATGTGTCACTGAACCCTTGATTGGCCTCTTACCCCAGAGACCAGAGTCAACAGATGGGGAGATCTTAGGAAACAGTGGCATCAGCAGAAAGAACAACCCCCTTATCGTTTCTACATACATTATTAATGTAATTTTACATTATTTATATATATATATATACACACACACACATTTATATATATTCCCATATACATCCATTTATCCATCCGTATTGAGTGTGCATGATTGTGTCTGTGGGCTTGATGCACCCCAGCTTGCTCACCTGGATGTTTCCAAATGTGCACTCCAGTCTGTGCTTTTGTCCATGTGTGTGTGTATGTGTCCGTGTGTGTGTGTGTGTATGTGTCCGTGTGTGTGTGTGTGTGTGTGTGTGTGTGTGTGTGCGTGCGCGCATGCTTTGTATATCTCCTCAGAGTGCCCTTGAGAGTGGTGTGTGTCCTCCAGAGCAGATCAAGGCCCCTTGCCTGGGGCACACAGACAGATCCATCCTCTCCTGAGCTTTACACGGTCACACTGTGCTGGACAGCCACATATGGGGCTGTGAAACAGGAGTGGGGAGAGAGAAGGAAGGCCACAAATGCTACAAAGTTCACAACACCTCCCCGTAGATACTTGAGGGCTGGGATGTAATGGAGCATAGAAACAACCAAATCCTCACTTTATCTATCTTATTTTATTAGCGGCAGAGAGCTCACTTGGGGCTTTAATGACAAAATATTTGTGTTCATCAGAGGATATATAATTGTTAATAATATCAAGCTGACGTAGGTTAAATACTGACCTACTGGGAAAATAATTCCAAAATTGGTCTATTCTGAGAGCATAATTGCTGCCTTATCCGAATTTTTTTTTTTACCACAACATCAGCATTAGTGCACCATCTGGGTACTTGCATACAACAACTTGTTAACAACAGTACATGTCTGACTTAATAATTGGTAGCATTAGCTTGATAGCAATACTAAGAAATTATTTGGTGCTTTTATCGCCAAAAATACGCAGATATGTTTGTTATCCCAATACAGTATGAATATGCTGTGTAATGCTTTTTTGAACGGAATTTAGGAAGTGAGGGTTAGTAGGACGTTTTCCTTTATGCTCCACTTTCTGTGTATCTATGTTTTATTACATGCCAAACGTGCTTTACCACCAAACTTAATTGTGCAACCGGCTGTAATTCGCTTAGCTGAACAAGGCTGGAATTATACTTTATTGTTATTATTAGTTCGGCTAACTGTGGGGGCCCTTTTCAGCTGTTGTAAGAAAATGTTTTGCTCTGTGGTGTTTGCTGAACAGAGCTGTGTGCTGAACAGAGCTGTAGCAGTGCTGCCAAGCCTGAAACCCTTGTGTTTACCTAGCTTTTTGTAGCGTTAATCGTGCAGCGAGTTTCAGTCGGAAGAGTTCACTGCTCATGAGGGGGATTTTGCGGTGCCTTGTTTGTGTGTTATGGAGGTGTGTGTGAGAGCCCAGTACTCACTGGGGGGATTGTGCAGAGCACCCAGAGCCATGCAGCGTGAAGAGGACCCCTCTGAGGCGTCCGCCCATGAGCCCACTCATAAATTACACCAGGACACATGTGCCTGAACAGCACTTTTTCTTCTTGTTTGTGTGTGTGTGTGTGTGTGTGTGTGTGTGTGTGTGTGTGTGTGTGTGTGTGTGTGTGTGCGCACTTCTTCCCTATGAACAACCTACGAGATGCGTATGCGATATTGTGTGTCTAATTGTGAGGCTTTGAGGGCGTGCCGGCCTTCAAACACATTTTTTTCTTTGTTAGTTCTCAAGACCCATAAATATAGCTTCAGAAATTGCTCGACAATCTTCCAGAAGCACACACACGTGTGCACGCACACTGAGAACCTTTTAGAAAGGCGAGGCTCAGCATGCTTCAGGAGCACGGTAGCCGATATCTCTTTGAAGCTTATTCACTGTATCCTACTGTTAGAATGGAGCCATGGGGATGAGATAAGCATTCACAACATGGAAAAACGTGTGTCTGTGCATTTCTGTACATAAATATGCGTTCGTGTGAGTTAGATAGAGTTCATTTGTATGTGAGTACAGACAGTCACATTTTTGCTCCCAACCCCAGCCGAGTACGGCCTCCTCCTTACGTGTGAAGGAATGACTGAACGGATGGAGGGAGGAGGATAAACGAGAGTGCTTGTTCTTCATTCCCCCGGCGTCTTGTTTGCTTGCTCCGCATGGAGCATCAGAGCCAAAGGAGAGGTGGTTGCTAGGATACAGGTGAACGGTTGGCATACAAGAGGGAAGACAGGTCCATCATTGTGAACGGCAACCTGGAGAGAGCGAGATAGAGGAAGGCGAAGGGAGAGGAAAAAAGAAAGGGGTGGAATAGAGTTGGAGCAGAGAGGGCAGAGGGGAAGGAGAGAGATGCGTCACTGTCAGCATGTAGCCACAACATAAAGGGGAGAGGAAAGGGAGGATAGATGACTGGAGAGACGGAGGAGAGGAGGGCTGAGGCTGATATGTCACTGTCGGCACCGTAAGGGATGAGAGCGCGAGATTGAAGAGGGAGAACAGGAGAGATCTGTTGTTTGCACTGCCGAGAAAAGAAGGGGAGCTGATGGGAAGGAGGAGCAGGAGTGACAAGACAGCCAGGTGTGGAGAGGAGAAACTGAGGGGAGGCAGAAGGAGGAGAGATGAAGGAGAGCGTGGCCTCCTGAGGCTCTGTCACCTGGAATATCTGTGGGACTAATGTCTCCTAATTGATCACAGCGAGCAGGGAACAGAGGGAGTGTGACAGAGAGAGGAGAGGACGGAGAGAGACCGTGGAGGACAAGAACAGGGGGATGGTGACAAAAGAAGTTAGAGAGGATAAAAAGAGAAAGATGAGAGCCTCGGAGGACAGAAAATGTACGGAGGAAGAGAAAAATGGGCAGAAAAAGAGATGCATTGTGGTTGGTATGGAGAGGGAAGGCTGGTTTGATACATGGATGAAAGATTGAGGACATGTCAAGCTAGTCGTGTCCAGGTGGACACACACACACACACACGTGTACAGTCTCACACACACACACACACACACACACACACACACACACAGACACAGGTGTGCCCTTGACTGCAATGAGTAAACTTGCTAGCGGGCGCTTGTGTCACCTTTGCAGGGGTGTTACGTGCGAATGTGTGCGTGTGTGTGATGGCTGAATTTGTCGGGCACAGTGGCACACTCCACATGGTATTGTCACCACTGATGAATGAGAGCACACACACACAACCACACACACACACACACACATGCACGCGCAGATGCAGTGTATTTTTAGTCTTACTTGCAGCTCCCCTGTCTGTTGTTTAAACAGACCCACACACACACACACACACACTGTCATCGAGTGTGACCTTCATGCCTCTAAGCCGACCACTTTCCATCCATCATTGCTGTCTCGCTGTTCCAGACTGATCACAATCGCTTACTGCCCATTCTTCCCGGTTATAAGTGTCTCACTTCGGTGCATTCATATCACTGCTCCCTTACATAATAACATGTTAATGATTTTTACTGTCCAAAGACATTTAGCTCAGCTAAAACGTTGGAGGTGTCATTCTAAAGTGCTTTGCATTTTCTTACAACTTCTGCATATTTTTGTGATTAATCAAAATGTAGGGAGATGCTGCACTGCCAAAGTAATTATTTAGAAGCTGGCTAAAAGAGAGAGTGTGTCCCTACAGTGTGTGTAAGGTTCGTAGCTTTTGGTTTGAAAGATTTCTACTCAATTTTTAACTAGATTCTTTCCAAACCTTCAAAGGTTGAATTCCCACACGTTGTCAGCACTGACTTTTTCAGAGACATAACACGGGCCTTTGTCAGGCGTCAGCTTCACAATGTGAGACAATACATCTTTACACTAAAGCCACAGGGTGTGACAGCCAATCAAACAGGGGAAACACATTTCAAAGCACCCGAGACAATTACCACATCGCATTGATAAAAGATTAGAGGTGAAACTATTCATTAAGTCATACTATAAAAGTAACACATTTTAACAGATCATCTCATTTTTGACCCTTTAAAGTAAATCAGCATCTACTAGCAGCCCATTACTGCAGGTTACTTGTTGCAAAGTTCACTTTATTTTGATATAGATCTGGAGAGGTGAGAGAAGATTAAAAGAAAAATCGAGAAAAAAGTCTTTGCACCTGTTTTCTTTTTTCTTTCTTTTCTATTTCATTAATCATCTCTAGACTCCCCTGCTCCATCTTGCAACACATGGGGGGTAGGGTCTTGATCCAAAGTTTGGAAACCACTGCTTTAGTACATGCTTCAGTTTAACCTAACTAATTTAGTGCTAAATTCACAACATTATTGATTTTTTTTTAATGAAAATCTCCACCTATTCAAAAAAACACAAGTAAATTAACTTTTTTTTCACTTTTCAAATAAGACACAGAACTAGGGGCCCTTAGAGTATGAGGACTGTCAGCTTGAGTTGTGTTGGACCTGCAGGTCACACAATGTGGCTGCAATCCAAACCAAGCTCCTTGACCCCAAAGTCCCCTCTCACTCTGCATGTGGCTTCCCTTCTGCTGATCCAAGGTGGAACAGCTAGAGGTCAGGATGTGTCGCTCATGCCAGTATGTGTGTGTGTGTGTGTGCGCGCGCGCACGTGTTTGTCCATATACATTTGGTGTGTATGTGTGTGCGCTTGTACGTGTGGTGAGGTGAAGGCACAGTTGGGCATATGGTGAATGCAGGAACCTGGGCATAAGGATCAGACGTGGAGCGTGTGTCTGTAGCAGCAGGGCCTGTCGTACTGATAAAGGTTAGGATCTTACCACACGCTGCCAGTCCAGGAAAAGGGCAGGGCATGGCCAGGACCAGGCACAAGGTGCTATACCATCTGCAGCAGGGGGATAAATGGGTCATCTGCACTGGTCAGGCAATAGAAAGCACGGTTTACACTTGCTCAGGCAGTATAACATCAATACTCATCATTCGACTTTCTGTTAGTACTCCTGAAGTTTCTGTGCGTGCTTTGGAGAAAATATTCTTTGCTTTGATGCGTGCATAAATCCAGGATTCGCAGACGCTGACGTCACTGTTGAGTGTTCATCTTGGCTGCATTAGCGTGCATGGGCTCATTTCATTCATTTATTTTCTCATTCATTTATTCATTAGGGCTGGTCTTATCTGGGCCCAATCGTTAGTCCAATTAGGCCCATGGAGCTGCACTAGTCCTGTGTTCGAAACAGGAGATGGATGAAGGCAAAGTGAAAGAAATCGCTGTCCTCTCTCTCTGTCTCTCATTTTCTTTCAGTATCTCCCTGTCTTGGCCTCCTGAGCATACTCTTTCTTCGTCTTTCTTCCTCACTCATTCTCTCTCACTCTCTGATCTGTGATAAGATAGCATAGTTCCTCATATCCTGTTTCTAATACAGATCGATGAGAGGGAAAGGACCGAGGTAGGAAGGGATGAGACGACGCAGAGTGGGTTGATGTGGAGAAGAGAAGGCAGGGGGAGGGGAGGGGAGGGGGTGGGTCAGGGTAGAGATATCTGAAGAGGAAATGAGGATTCAGAAAGGAGGACATCACTCAGATTCACATCTCTTTTCATTTAGCCCATCACACACGCACGCACGCGCGCCCACGCACGGCTACATCTGCGTCAGGCCGTCTCAATATTTCAATGCCAATAAGGAAGCCATTTCTGCTGTGTGATTGAGTGAGTTGCCGTTTCTCTCCGCCAGACTCTGTTTTTCAGGTAGAAGCTGCAAGCAACTCACATAACCTTTTGTGTTGCAGTCAATTACAGTTCAGTTGCATCAGCTGGGTGCGGAGGTCCCGTCGGGGCCTGCTCTGTGTGTGTGTGTGTGTGCATGCGTACGTGCACGTGCAGTTGTTGTTAATAACATGCAGTTTTAACATGCACACACACACACTCAGAAACAGACAAATTGTCTCTCTCAGTGTATATGACCCCCAAGGGCAGCAGCCAACCGCCGCCCCCATCGCTCTGTCTGAGACTCTAAATGATCTCAGCAAGCAGCGCCTTCAGAACTTAGCTGTGAGAGAAGGCAGCTTTATTTATAGACTACATAAGTGGATATTGTGTGGTAAATTCAAAGAAATATCCCAAATGGCCCGCATATTGAGAACCTGAGGCAGCACACTGCTTTTTCCTCAGTCTCTCCGATATTAGCACCGCACCCATGTGCTGCGGAAATGGACATAAAGGTGCGAGTGATGCGAAAAGAAACCGCAAAGGTGCACTTTCTCAGGTGGCAGCCTCTTGTGCATGCGTTTGTTTCAGAGAACACAATGCCCACGAGCTCGCTAAATTGAGGGCCTTGGAATTGGGGGGCGGGGGCGAAAGGCAGGGAAAAGGCTTCCTAAACCAATTAGCAGCTGGGCCGATGGTTGGGGGGCTGGCTACAATTACCGCCCTAATTGAGGTCAGAGTTGTTAATTTAGTGGTGAATTAGAACAGTTAATATGCATTTATTGGGAAGGCCAGGGGAGAAGAAAAGTGTGCTGCCTGTGTGCGTGTGAGTGCATTCACATGTGCTCATTGTGCATTGAGTTTACACACAAAAACATGCAAAAGGCCAGTCCCTGGCTTTGGCGCAATTAGGAGCAGTGCAATTGGTTCAATTGCAGACGTTGCCATTTAAATAGGCAATGATATGGTTGAGGTGAGACGGAAACGGGCGAGAGACATCAGAACATAGAGGAGAGAGAGAGAGAGAGAGAGAGGAGAGGGGGAGCGTTCGAACAGTTGGAACATGTTCCAGAGAACAGAATGATGATGATACAATATTTTCCAGTCAGGGGACACTCAGTGAACAGTCTGCCACAAAGTCACCTTTCTCCATCTCTGCCGCTCTCTTTTTTCCTCTCATGCAGAAATCCATTTACACCCTTTAACTCTGAGACGTATAAATATTTCTCGGTACACACGTAGCCTACACACAAGCATTGTATTTCTGTCTGATTGCCTGTTTTGTGAACCACTTACTGTCAGAGGATGAATCACGACTATCTTTTCTTACCCAACCAGTCAAATACAGGGCCACTCATCCCTTAAATCTTTCCTCTCCACTTGCCATCTTCTTCTCCCCTCCTCATTTCATCCGTGGAGGCCCTTATTCATCTCTTCCTCTCTCCTCTGCAACATCATCTGTAGCCTGTTTTCCTGCCCTTTTTTTTTTTTAATCCTCCGGGGGTTTTACATGTTCTTTAATATTCTCTCAGTTCCTGCTGTCCTCCAGTATTCTCTCTGTTCCTCTCTCCTCCTCTCTGCCGAGGTTCGGCATGATTTCTCCAAGGCCTCCTCCTTTTCCTCTCCCTTGTCCATCGGTCCATCGGTCCATCAGTCCGTCCATTTTTCTTTTCTCTTTCTTTTTTTGTCACAGGATCACGTGTGCCTCTGCTGTTTCTGATGCTGTCTTTTGCCGATGATACAGGCGAGCACTTTGCCTCTCTGAATTATGCATCGAGATTACATAAAAACCTCATGAAGCAACTGATCTATTTTTAATCCAACTCGTTTGCTTGTTAAACCTGTATCTGTGTGATCTTTCCATGTGTGTGCGTGCATACATGTGTGCAATGTGTGTGTGTGTGTGTGTCTGTCTGTTAAAATGAACATGAATGAGAAGACAGCTGAAGTCAGATTGTCTCTCTTGTTCTCCCTGTGTCTGTCAGTCGAATTCAATTCAGATAGGCTTTATTGGCATGGCATTTAATAAAGTCTTCCAATGCAGCTCGAAAACAGTAATTATGGCAATTATGATCCGAAAAGAAAATGCTTAAAATTATGGCAACACAAAGCTAAATACATCAATTTCAGCTTTTTGGCTAAAATTACACCCTAACAAAGTTAGAAGTGTTGTTAAAATGAGGGATGATAGTTGTAAAGAGAATGATAACAAGTGTGTCTCTTTGTCTCTTTTTGTCTGTCTTGCTTTCTCTGTCTTTCTCTCGTTCTCTGCGTGTGTGCTAAGAAACCTGTTGACAATGCGTTGGCTTTTTGTGCTCTTGTCGCCAAGGAGTAAGAGTGCCATCTATTGGTCACAGACACCCACAGGAAAAGACACTGAAGAGGAAAGAAGAAACTCATTGGGGAAACCGCACATGTGCACCAATCCTCAAACACACACAATGAACAGACAAACACAATAAGCTAACTGTGGGGCTGTCTGATGTGTTCTTGGGGGTGACCTAGATTGAGAGCACCGTCACAATAGACTCACTATAGCTTACTGTCTTCTGCCAATTCAATAGGTAATCTTTCCATCGACTGCTCCCGTGATACCATCTTTGCGCGTGCGTGCACCTGTATGTGTGCGCGGATGCATGTCCGCGTTATCTACGAGGAAGGACAGGCAAAGATAAGAAGAAGAGGAGGAAGAAAAGGGGAGAATTAAAAGGAAAAGAGAGAGAGGAATGAAGGTCAGAGCGATGAGAGAGGAGAGGGCAAGAGGTGGATGTAAGAGAAAAGAGACAGGGGGAGGAAGGACACTGTAGTTTCTCTGCATTCTCTCCCTCACGCTCTGCCTCTCTTGTTCTCCATGCCAGCCCCACCATGAAAAATAAAAAAGAGCTGACAGTGGAGGCCGGGCAGCAGCCGAGGTGTCAGCGCTTTCCTTTGACCAGGAGCGAGGGAGGGGAGAAAGAAGGGAAAGAGAAGAAATAGAAAAAGGAAGAAACAAAGAAACAGAGAGGGGGTGGGGGGATGGGGGTGGGACATGGGGGGGGTGAGAATGAGTCTGCCCCGGCAGCATTTCCTAAAGCCGCATCCTCTTCTCTTGCAACTTTTATACTCATCCCTACGTGTGCAAACCTTGGGCAAGTACAGATAGAATTTGACAAGAGGGAAATTGATTCCCAGGCTTGAGACGCAGGTGTTATAAAGCTCATGTGGTCGAGATGAGGCCAATGCAATAACACCTACATAATGCATCATACACAATCACACATCCATGCCATGTGCATCCTCAAAGCTCGAATCACAGTGTTCAGCTAATGGCTTTGGTATTATTGCAGGTGCATTGTGCCATTTCTGTAACATTGTTTTTAATAGCCAGTTGCAAGGAAATGATGCTTCTCTAGTTTTTAGACTCAGGAGATTGTTCAAAGGCATTAGAGAGATTAAAACAAATATTTATTTACAACGCTGAAAGCATACCAGTGACCCAAAAAAAAAAAAAAAAAGAATGACAGTGCATCTACCTTTTTGTGTACAGTAAGGGAACGGACTGTTTTCTCTCTCTTCAGTTTTTTTTCGTGCGCCTGTTTTTGGGGGAGGAGGAGACGCTTGTCAGCAGGCTAAGGAGGGAAGAGACACAGGAGGAGTAAAGAGCTGACAAAGTGAAGAGTGAACACACTCCAGCAGTCTTATACCACCAGCATATAATAACACAACGGAGGACAAAAGAAAAGGAGAAGGGAAAGGAGAGTCATGGAGCAATCTCTTCAGAGACCAATCTGTCACTTGCTCTCTGCAAGATGGTGTAAAGGCTTCCACATAAAAGCAGGAGATGCTGTCAGGTTGAAAGAAAATTGTGAGAGGTTGAGGTAAAGAAAATGGAACGAAAGAAAGATCTTTATGGATTTTTAATTGTCTGTTTTGTAAGACTGGCCTCAGCGTTCTGTGTTGTAGGTTACCTGCCACTTTGTTAACAGAGTTTTTGATTGATATGCACTAACACGAGCATAAAAGCAGCGCTCTATTAAAGCTGCACTGGTTGCTGTACAAATGACAGATCAGACATAGAGGGTTGGCCTCCTGTGTTTCTTTGGCTTGATGAGCTTTAGTGCGGCTTTTTTGTACCAGACTTGTAGACAATTTGCCATTCAAGTCATATGTCCTCACGCTCTCTCTCTCCCTCTCCCTCCCTCCCTCCCCCCCATCTCTCCCTCCATCCATCCCCTTCTCTCTCTCCATCCCTTTGTGTGCAGCGATCAACTTGCTGGGTTTGACATGGCAGCTGAAGCCGTCCGACGGCCCTGTGTTGAACAACGGACTGGGAGCTGGCTTGCCTGTCAACAGTGATGTGGCCACGCTGCCCTCTGGAGGCAGAGGTATGAGCTGCAGCACACACGCCCCGCATAAAAATCCACACACTGCATGGGGGATGGGGGGGTTACACGGCAAAACGCAGGGCTGGAAGACATCACAGCCAACTCTAGAAAGGATAAAGCTGGTGATATCATATTTTTTGTCACTGTCAACTAATGATCCATGGAATGATGGTCCATGTAAAGACCAAAACCACCAATGAATTGACCTGAGTTGAATGAGTTGATCTCCCGCCGTGCCATAGACCTCCATTGTTGTCCAAAGTCTAATGAAAAGACATCAGTGAGACACACTTCTGATGAACATGGGCACTGTAGTTTAAATCATTAATACATGCAGTGTCTTGGTGCTGTAAATAATCACTAGCGTGCCAAATGTGTATTAATCCGCATCTCAAAATAATCCCCAGCAAAGGCAGGATCTGCTCCTAAAATAAGCCTACTTTTTTTTTTTCACACCAATTTAAATGTATGTTTTCAGTAGGAGAATTAGTTTGCAGCTGGGTGCGACAGACAGGGCAGGAACGTTGTGAGGAGGATTTGTAGAAAACAAGAAAACTGTAGAGCGCCAGTCTTATCCTTTAAGGTTTTTAAATGCTGTTTCTGCTGTGTCTAACATACTAAAACTGTCCAATAGATTTTCCTGCACCCAAACAAGCTCACACCAACTCAAATATTTTCATAATTCATGACACAGTACTAGCTGTGCTATCAGTGTGTGCTGTTTAACCACTCTGCTGAGTTATGTCGAGCTAGGTTTATCGTCTCAGTCAGCAGCGAGGTAAAACACCAGCTCCACCCCCCCTTTCTTTCTTCTAAGGCCCCCATGCGGTTCTCTATCTATTCTTCTTTCACTCGCTCGATCTCGCTCTGTAACACACACAGCATGTACTATAGGTACATGTGGGCTGCTGCTCTGTGTCTGTATTCTGTATTAATGAGAGGACTGTTGTGTTGTGTTCCCCAGTCGTCTAGGCCAGATGCTGCTGCTGTTCTTCTCATTGTTACTTTTATTTCTTCGCTATTCTGCACACAAACACGCACGCACGCACACACACGCACACACTCTCACACTCAGTCTTTTTCTGTCTGAGCCCCAGCACTCTGCTGTTAGATGACTGACCTGATTGCTGGATGCTGTGTGTTTCTGCCCTGCAGTTCTATCAGCCCTTTCTCATTCTAGCCTAGACAACAAAGTCCACAGTTCTGCAGGCTTTGCTACAAAGGCATCATTTTGCATCCCACAGCTACATGTAACAACACTCATTTTAACATAAACTGTGGGCGCACAGTTTGCAGAGCTAATGATGCTCGTCCTATGCTATTCAGTGGCCATGAATTTTTATGGCAGATTATTTCCAGCAAATTGTGATGATTAACTATTGACTCTGACAATCGATGCCTATAATCACAGATTATGCAGTTTCTTTTCCCCTCGCTCCAGGTCCATGGGCAGGCCGGAACAGCAGCATAGACACGGGCAACATCGAGGTCGGGAGGCGGGTGACCCAAGAAGTCCCCCCAGGAGTGTTCTGGAGGTCCCTGCTCCACCTCAGCCTACCCCAGTTCCTCAAGTTCAACATCTCCCTCGGCAAGGACGCCCTGTTTGGAGTGTACATTCGCAAGGGCCTGCCTCCCTCACACGCACAGGTAAAATCTGGCACCGGTTACAAGCAAGTGTAGATTCTACATCTTCTGCACCCTTAGGGTAATAGACTAATCAGAGTGTTATCATTTTATTCAGAGGGGACCCTTTATCTTCATATTGATCAGCTAAACTGGGGAATACATTCATAATAAAAACTGCTTGCGTCATGAGACATCTTAAAATTAATTTGCGATACATTATAATAGTTTTTGAAAAAACTAATTTAGTCTAAGATTTACACTTAATTAAATTTCACAGTAATGTAACTTTTACTGCCTCTTATTAATTAGAAACTGCTCAATTAACTGCAGATTTGATTTGTACAATGGCATGATTGCGTCTGGAAAAACCATTTCAATGCCTGACCTGACTTAAGCTGGTGGAGACCATGAAGTTGTGTATCCTTGTGCAGCAGTAAAAAAAAAAAAAAAAAAAACTCTTTCTACAATGTTTCCAGAAACCCAAAGGGTATGACGGCCCTCAAGGATCTCTCTGTTGCATTCTTCATGCTTCTCTGGCAATTCCCAGCCACACTCACTTCCCCCATCTTTTAATCTTCCTGCATATACAACTACGGGTCATTTTTCAAAGTCTAAAAAGAGCCACCTCAGCACTTCATAGTTGAATCATAGACTTCACACTCGCCTTCTCACTCCCATTCAACCAAAAACTTTTCCTCTCTTTCTCCTGCAGTATGACTATATGGAGCGTCTGGACGGGAAGGAGAAGTGGAGTGTGGTCGAGTCTCCACGAGAGAGGAGGAGCATCCAAACTGTGGTCCTCAATGAGGCGGTGTTTGTCCAGTACCTGGACGCCGGTGCCTGGCACCTGGCATTCTACAATGACGGTCGGGAGAGAGAGACAGTCTCCTTCAGCACAAACGTCATGGGTGAGGCAGAGTCAGCATTTGTAGTTGCAGGTGGAGGGAGGGAGGGAGGGAGGGAGGGAAAGAAACGAGATTAAGCACCAGCATTTAGGAGATGGAAAAAGTTGGGAGGCAAAGGTATTCGCTGCCAGTGACACTGATTTAAAAGAGTACTTCACTGATTTAACATCGCACTCCAACAGTAAAACAGTGTCAGACTCTGTAGTCAGGTTTTCAGTGTAAAAATCGATGCAGCAGAGCCAGAGATGTCATCTTTTTTTATTCCACACATTCATCTTCCTTGTCAAAACCAGGCGCCTATAGTACCCATAACGCAGCTCGACTATACTAGACTACAGCGTATAAAGCAGGGATGTTGTATCCGTGATGTCGCCCATAGGTGTCTGAGGAGTCACTGTGAAGCTCAGTGTGTGTGGCTCCCAGCCACAGCCATCTTGGCAGTGCTGCTCCGCTGCTCCGTGCTAATCCAGAAATGGTACTGCGTGGAACTGCGTAGAGTCTCATGGGACAAAGAGGCGCACAGTTTTAAGAGCTCGGCGCCACAGTTCCTGTCCACGAGCCGCAGAAGCGAAATGCTTGATAGTTTTAATAATAATAATTGATAGTTAGAAGTTTTACTTCACCTCTTACAATGAAATGACGACACTTCCATTATCATTTTTCATCAAGATTCCAAAATCTTTATCGACATTATCTACACATGTATTTAATGAGTACATTTCTGACATGAGCGGTTTAAAACATCTGTGCTTTTCCGTGAATGCGAACTGGTCAAAACCACTGATCCAGTGTTTTGAGAAGTAATTCATGGGTATGTAGTATTCAGACGAACAGACACGTGAATCACATTAAATTGTAGTGAGGTGTTATTTCTAGCAAATCTCATACACCCTGAAGGTTAAATTGGATCATTACAGTCAATCATTACAAACGGTCTGGGAATTGTAATTGCTGTTGCACTACAACTGCATGATATAATTCCACATACACATAAACACATGTTGTGCACATCTTACTGTCTATGATAAAGAGTTCTGCTCAAGTATTCTGTTTGACACCAATAGGGATTCTTATGCTTTTCAGCTACTCTCGTCTACTTTCAAGACAAGCTGCAGCTCAAACGTGTTTGATATTCAAATATCAAACATGTTTGATATTTATGACTTGAAATCCTGCTGTGTGATAGGAAGAGTGATAGAATACTGAGAAACCCGCAATAGCCAATCACAGTGAGTTGACAGGGTAGCGTCACCGACCAGACATACCACGCACACTTGTGTAGAACAGAAACGACCCACCATGCAAAATGAATAAGCCACGCTGATTCCGCCTTCTCAGCCATGACTTAATCCACAGTTTTTTGTCCCTTTACACACAAGTGCAACCAGCTGACGACAACTGTCCGTGTCCATTTTTTGTCCGTTTTTCTGAAGCCACGTTTGATCACGTGTCAACCGATGCGGACTCGAGTAGCCTTTATCACCTTTATCAGACTTTCCACAGCTTCTTCTGGAGCTACAAAAGGCTTTAATCAATTTCTTTAACATATGCAGTGCCCCAAACACCTGTAAACAGACTTTGATGTGCACGATCAGCGGAGCTCTCCTTTAAGAAGGACATGGTAGCATTTTAATATGCCCCCCCACACACACACACTCATACACACACACAATTTGTCAAAGACTTTACACGTTCACAGGGTGCAATAACACTCACCAGCAGCATGTGCACAATGTTGCCACAAGCAACACAACTATAGCAGCATTGTCAAGTAGACACGACTGCTTGGTGAGTTTAACGATTTGTGTTTGCCAAAACGTAGTAGGATAAATTTATAGTATGCATTCAAAAACAAGTTGTTATATCAGAAGGTGTAGAATCGCTTCCATGGTGTTTGTGCATGTGTGAAAAGGATGAAGATCAACAAAAACTCAATTGTCTCGAACCAGATCTAAAAGCAGAGCACACATGAATCCAAACAAAAAGCCACAGGCAACCCTATAAATTGAATGTTTTAGGAGGTGAAGCAGCTCCACCAATAACTTCTATTGTGTTGGAGGCATGACTGTGAGAACAAGGGGAATGGATAGAAAGAGTCAAGCCGAGGAAAAGAATCCTTCACTGTCAATATCTGGTGGTAGAGCTTTCAGCAGTAGGAGTAGTGGAGAGGAGAAGAGGCAGAGGCGGCGAGGGCAGAATTAGAGTGAGTAGTAAGAGGGGGAGCTGGAGGAAAACCATAATGGTGGGGGCAAAGCCAGAATGGAGTGAAGTGGAGTGAAGGACTGGAGGAGGAGCAGCTGAAGAGGGGAGTGAAAGAGAGGGTGGCATTAGGGTAAAAGAGGGACTTGGAGCAGAGATTTGGGGGGAGATGGTTGAGGACAGAGAAAGAGGGCGGAAGTGTTAGAGGGGAAGGCAGTGTGGACAGGCTGAGCGGTGCTTTGTGCAAGATGAGTGGAAGCTGGAAGCGGCATGAGGGAAGGAGGAAGGGATGGATGAAAGTCCAAAATGCCTCCATATCATTAGCATAGACCCTGTTTTTTTTTTTTTTTTCTCATCAAACTTTTCTTTTCTGGTAAGTGGGTTAAGAGGCACTAAAAGATAGATAAAGCACTGAAGTCATGTGTGTGCACACAGCCTGAAACACACACACACACACACACACACACACATAGAGTCCAGCTAAAATCTGCCCAGTTGCACCAAAAAACCACAACTGGATGAAGTATTAATGACCTTGGTTGGGCCAGAGTGAGGAGTAAATAAGCAAAACAAGTGGAAAAGTGCCAGAATATAGGGAGGAGGAGGGGTGGAAGAGCAGCAGAGGGGTTTGAGAATGCTGGTGTACAGCAGGAGAGCGCTCTTATTTTCTGATACAGTGTGCAGAGAAACGATGGCTGGTTAATGGATTGCGTCTCTAGGAATGGCTGATCGAAAATGCATTCTTCTAACTCCATGAGAAAAGTGCACAGAAAAGGAATGCATGGAATCTTTGAGGAATGCATCTGTTTTTGATGTGTGTGTGTGTGTGACTGTGAGACTCTGTGCTCCTTTACTCAATTTGTAGTATCTTAAAGAATGAATGGTGCTAATGCTTTAATCGAATGCTTTGATGCTTGCCATCAAACTCTCTCACCCATCCCCTCGTTCCCTCTCTCTGTCTCACTTTGTCTCCTTCACAGATTCAGTGCAAGAGTGCCCGCGCAATTGCCATGGTAACGGAGAGTGTAATTCTGGGGTGTGCCATTGCTTCCCAGGATTCCACGGCATGGACTGCTCCAAAGGTATCAGCTGCTTCCAAATGTGTTTCTCCCGTCGTAAAAATTCCGTCGTTGCCACAGTCTAATTAGACGAGCAGGCACATTTTCAGGTCCATGCAGCGGGGTGGGTGGGGGGGGGTTAGACGCAGTAAAATGGCGCATGGCCTTAGGTGGAGCAGGAACAAGATGACTGATGATGAATGGCAGCTCCCCCAGCTAACGTCTCCCTGGCTCTGTGCTCACCTGGGATAGACGGCTGTGATGAATAGTTTAGTTACCTCTGCCTGTAATTACTCTTCATGTCATTGCCGCTCTCCAGCCCCTTAACCACTCTATTCACCCTCCTGCACGGTGAGGAGTCGGTTGGGTTAAGCGTGCGTGCATGCGTGTGTGTGGGGGTGTGTTGAGAATCTCAAAACAACAAAACAGGCTAATTGTTTTCCCTTTGTCATGCACAAGGTTTAATCTCTCCCCCTTCCTCCCTTTCTCCGTCCCCCCCACCAGCGGCGTGCCCGGTGCTCTGCAGTGGCAATGGCCAATACGACAAGGGCTCCTGTGTGTGTTACAGCGGCTGGAAGGGACCCGAGTGTGATGTCCCCGTCACGCAGTGCATCGACCCTCTTTGCAGCGGCCACGGCACCTGCACCGATGGCAACTGCGTGTGCTCCATCGGCTACAAAGGGCAGAGCTGTGCAGAAGGTGAGAGGAGCAGAGTTAATGGTGTGGATGTGAGGAAGGATGGAGCCGCCGCTTTCTGCCTGCCCGTGCTTGTGGGTTTTGACGAGTCATAGTCATTATTTTTTTTTAAAAGAAACATGAATGTTTGCACCGCAACAAACACATCTCACAAATCCCCAGGCACACACACACACACACACACACACCCTTTTACTCCAGTAACAGACGGAGTTGGACAGAGTGTCCGTTTTCTCCGAGCACACAGATGAAGTACGATTCCGCAGCCAAACACATCAGAGATTTTATTAAGGGATGAAATTGCTTCTATTGATCCTCATTAAGAAGGATCAGCCGGTCACGTTGTGTGTCGTCACTAAGATAGAAAGCAAGAGCAAAAAGAGAGGGATAAGAGAGGGAGGGCAGCGGTGAGAGGTGAATATGTATGAAGACAGTGAGAATTGAGAAATGAGGGGGGGGGGGGGGGGGGGGGGGGGGGATGAAGGGAAGAAGGGAGTAGAGTGACAGACAGAAGAAGTTCAGACAGGGCTGGAGAACAAGGTCAGCATTTTTTCCCGTCTCTTCACCCCCCCATCCCCCTCCATCCATCCCCTCCCCTCCTTCTCCTCTGGTCTCAAATCTGATATTCATCACAAGAGAGTCCCTCAAACAATTTACCTGGAGTGCCAGCGACACGAAAATCGATAACTGTGATCCGCCGTTTCTGCCAGGCAAACAGAAAGGAGGGTCGAGGTTATGTGCGAACGCGTGCTTTTATGTGTGTGTGTGTGTGTGTGTGGAGGGTCAGTCATGCCTGGGGAGGGGGAGTGGCGAGAGAGGTGTCAGACAAAGACGACGAGGAGAGTGAGGGCGAGAAAGTGGGAGCGACCGGGACAGAGGGATGAGAGGAGGGATGAGAGGAGGGCCAGGAGAGGGGAGGTGGGTGGGCGCTTTGCCGGGAGGAGGTAATTTGTCAAATTGGTTTTCACTCACGGCTCGGACTCAGAGCTGCCTGTCAACCTGGCAGACTGACAGTGTCACATTCTCCCCTATGTATTAGCGCGCACACACACACACACACACACACACACACACACACACACACACACACACACACACACACTGGCTAAAGCATACATAAGTGCTCACTGTGAATAATGTGTCAATGAGGCACGCTGCTCTTTCAGAGTGAAACACATTTGCTGCCATGCCCCAATTATAGACTCAGCTATTCATTATTGTGTGCTTTAATTGCCTTAGTAATATGTCTGGTAACATTTTCTTTTATTCCGTTATCTTTTTATGTACACACAGAATGAAGACATGCCCTCTGCCATGTCTTTCTTTTTTCCGAAAGAAAAACTCATATTTAATTTGTTTCTAACGTCAGCTCTGATGTGACATTTTCTACCTTGTTATTTTTCCTTCATTTTTTTGGGTTCATTTTGTTTTTTTTCTCTGTATATGTTGTTTTCACATCGGTGTATCTCTGGCTCAATGCAGTGGATTGCCTGGATCCGACTTGTTCCAACAATGGCATCTGTGTGAATGGGGAGTGCCACTGTAAGCCAGGCTGGGGGGGGCTCCACTGTGAGCTGCCCAGGGCCCAGTGCCCAGACCAGTGCCACGGACACGGGGCCTTCATACCAGACACTGGGCTGTGCAGCTGTGACCCCAACTGGATGGGACCTGACTGCTCTATGGGTGAGTACAACTGCAACGCTGGTCTGGCTGCAGTAGTCAAACACATGGAGTAGAGATTGGTTGTGGTGTTACAGTTAGGAGGATAATGCTACTGACTACACATATATCTCAACATATTGTGTGGTCCCCAGGGATATATAGCTAATTAATTTGCCATTTTATTTCACACTGCTTTGGTTTTCAAACTGTGCTTGGATGAAATCTACAAGAGCACAAACAATACAACTTGCTGAGAAATAGGATACAGCAACTGTTATATTATCTAAGCCAAATTGGGAAAAAAAACAGGAACAATATGTGACAAGTTTTTTTACCATCGTGGCTGTATAAAAAATCTCTCTCGGTAGACTGCGTGACAGAATCTTTATGACAGCTGTTTATGATTATCAGGTTACTGCTCAGAATCCAAACTGGGCAAAGGAAGGCCCTTGTATTTATATAGCACATTTCATTATAAATAGCCTGGACATAACTGTAGCAAGAACACACATAAAAGGAATATAATAAGTAAAACACAAGAAAAAGCAGCAACAAAAGACACAAAGAAAAAACGGAAGAAAAATGAAGAATAACCACCCACAACCAACACCAACAAACCCCGCACCCCACCCACAGACAAAGGCACATACCCACACACGCGCACACACGGCAACTAATCACAAGCTAAAGAAACTAGAAGAAAAAAGTTTTATTTTAGCTTTGAACAATGCAGTTGGTCTCAGGTCATCAAGCTGTTTGTTCCAGAGAGCAAGGACAAAGTAAAAGCCTCCCCGTCACATCTATGAAATACCAATTCAAACTGTGTCCTTTCATATAACTACAGGAATGTTGGAGGTGTGTTTTCATTGTGGATTTACGCACAGTGAAACAAAGATGGAATAATGTTTATGGGGTGGGGGCGAGAGATAAATGGAGGATGCCTGTAACTTTGTCTGCATGAGGCCCACAAGTCGCACCTGCTGCTCTGGATGGAATTTTAAAAAGAGAGAGAGAGGTTGCTTGTAAATGCCTTTTATAATGAAATGCCTAACTTCAATAAAACAGAGTTTTTAAGCTACCGCTGTAAGAGACGGAGAGAGCAGCCTCCGCCACATCGGCCTCACAACGCTCCCCATCTCAGGATCACAAACAGAGCTCCGGCATTTGTTATGAGAGAAGCAATGCTTAACTTTAATAAAGACAACATTGTTCCACACTGCAGGATCCCTCAGCAAGCGTGCATCAAAACATCTGTACATACTACATTCCCTGCACAGCGGGGTCCTGAGTACACGAGCGGGATTGTCACATCTCACCACATGCGCCGTCGCTGCCTGGAACATCTGAGCAGCGACTGTTTGGGAGGCTCAGGAAATAAACCCTCTCTTCACCAAACTGTAATCACTGATTTTAATTCAAGATGATGAAGAATTTTATTTTAGTGTTATGCTGGATTGAATGTTTTTGATTGTTTTGCAGCTTTGGGCATTGGACAAAGTGTTTAGATGACCTGGTTACATGTCACCATTGTTTCAACGGCTTTTCAATGATCATATTTTATCATGCGGTTTAGGAGCTGCTTCACATTCTAATAAAGCCGTTTTTATGCTGCTGAAACAGCAGATATTTGTAACCCAGACATCTCAAAAACACATCTTGACATCCTTTGACCTGCAAGTCATCAAATCAGTGCCAGACTGCACACATGACAAACGCAAACCTGCAAAAAGAAGTTTTGAGTTTCGTGACCCAGACCTTTCTGGCTTCCTTCAGAGGTGTGTTCAGTTGACTGTGGGACCCACGGAGTGTGTATGGGCGGAGCTTGTCGCTGTGAGGAGGGCTGGACCGGCGCAGGCTGTGACCAGCGTGTGTGCAACCCGCTCTGCATCAAACACGGAACCTGCAAGGACGGGAAGTGCCAGTGTCACCAGGGCTGGAACGGAGAGCACTGCACCATCGGTAAGCACCCCTGTGTATCTGTGTGTGTGTGTGTGTGTGTGTGTGTGTGGAGGTGTGTGTTTGATGTGTGTCTGCGTGTCAACACGTGGGTGTGCATAGAAACCCCGGCACCCAGTCAGACTAAACAGGCAGCTACTTGCCACTTTGTTAAAGGGATCTGGAAACGAGAAGTGGAGGCAAAAGGGTGACCTTGGGGAATTTGAAGAAGGGGGCTGATGTAGGAGGTGGGCGACAGAGAGGAGAGGAGCAAACTTCTTAAAAGTGGGGGCGGGAGGACAACAAAAGAACATGATTTAGCCGTTTTTAGGTTGCTTCTCAACTTTAGACCCCAGGAGTCTTAGTTTCTATGGCCTTTGAAACACCAACGTTATGTGATGAAAGGTAAAACTCTTCACCTCGCTGTGATCAAAAAATATCTCTCTCACATCGTTTCTGTGTGTGTGTGTGTGCATGCACACAGTTGTGCTCGTGTGTGTGAGTGTGACTTTTTATGTCAGTCAATCACTGTCTCATATTGACACATCACTGTCACTTTGGATGGATGAGTGCCAGATCCCTTTGATTCACCCACAGTGCTTTGAGACACAAAGTCTCATTTCCCTGTCACCACAAGCACTGTGATTGCAATCTGATACACACAAACAAACACCAAAACACACACAAAGCAACGCATATATACACGTACACACACACACGCACACCAACACACATAAACGCACAGGGGAATAACAGTTTATGATCTCCCCATTTCCCCCCATCAGAAAGTAGGGCAGCTTTGACTGCAGCATCAGCCCAAGATGAAAGAGTTGTCAGGCCTCAGCTTGGCGCAAAACACACTTCACTAGCACCAGACACTCTCAGTGTTAGCTTATATCAGCTTGCCTGTTGTTCATTTCAGCTCTGCATGATGTTGCTTGCATTTACTAAAAAAAAAAAAAAAAAAAAAAAAAGAAAATACTCTCCCCATCTCTTACCTTTTGCACGTTTTCTCCCACTGCAGACCATGGGAGCATGGTTGACAAAGCAGGTACCGTATCTGACTCTGGTGTTTTGTTTCTTAGCCTGTGGTGGTAGAAGCTAGCTGCTGCATTTGTGGGTTTTGGCCTGGCTTGGCTCTGTAGACTCTGTGGTGCTATCTGTCCGTAGAATAGGGTGCCAGCCTCAATGATAACTCCCTACATGTAGCGCACTCCCACCTACAGCAGTGCACTACAGCAGGGGCTAGCTGTCATTGAGCCTAGATGTGTTGTGGGGTACCGTAGAGCCTAGTGTGGTATCAGCAGTGTTGAGGAGCTGTGCTGTGAATGTGTGGATGTGCATGCGCGTGAGTGTGTTCTTCTCAATATTTCTAATGTGGAAACACAAACACATAACTCTGCTCAGGTATTCTAGTCATGTATCGCGTAAACACAGCTGCTTCACACGAGGAGAAAATCATGCCGTAAAGGAATTTTGAGGTAATTGATGAATTTCATAGGCCACTGATGCGAGGTCTTAATGTGGTGTCAAAAAATACAGAGCTGTTGAGTGTGTGTGTGTGTGTGAGTGTGTTTATGTTTAGGTATTTGTGGCAACAGTCGCGGCCACGGTAGAGTGGCTAATAAATACATTTTGTGTGCACGTCTGTGTTTGATTGTGCGTGTGTGACTCAGCGTGCATATGGTATTCATTTCAGATTTTCTATCTTTTCGTCAAACTCATCCCTTCCAACCTAAGCCCAGGAAAAAAAAAAACCAACCAAACAGTTTGGTTATATCCCACGAAGATGAGCAGAATCATTGCTAAGTTTAAGACATCGACGACGGGTGCAGGTCTAGGTTTAGTTGTCTCCCGCGCACAGTGAGAATGCTTAATAGATAGCCCTGCAGCTGGACCTCTGGCGGAGCGGCACAGATTTGCCTGACAGTACAGGTCCCCGGAGCACCGTTGAGAGTGTCCTCTCACCCTCTACACTTAATGGAATAGCTCTCATTGTTTTATGAAGAGTCAGCCCGGAGAAAAAGGTAAATCGCAGGGTTAAAGAGGGAGCAAGACAGAGGGCAGGAGTAAAGTAGAACAGATGGAGTGAAAGGGAAGTAGAGAGACATGTCAAAGAACATGTGGAGTAAGCAATCAATGTAATTATCTAAGGTAGCTTAGTAAGAATAGGAGGAGAAGATGAGTGGAGGTTTATCTGCAAAGTGCAGCGTTATCTGCTCTATCTGTAAGCAGTGGTCTTGGATTTATGGCAGTGACCTTTACTTTCTGACCTTTAGAGGAGACAGAGCTGGGAATGGAGGGGGAATGGAGAGAATGGTGGCACTTTTTTAGCACAAAGTCTTGACTCCGTTTCTATTATGCACTTTGTTCTCATTCTTTCTGTCTCCTTCTCTGTCTCAGCCTGTCCCTCACTCTCTCTTTCTCACTTCCTCCTCGGAGTCTTACACAGTATCTTTCTCTATCCAGTCATTTACCCCGACACCCACACACAAGCGCCGCACACCACACAAGAGTGTGTGTGCTGACCCATAACCCAAGGCAATTTCTTCTCCTTTTTAAGGGGATTTCATCAGAGTCCAACTACATTAGTGGGGAGGGTGGACTTAATAGTTTCTGAAATCCCACTTTATTCTAGTTAGTATGAGGGGGTATCGACTGGGCCCTGGCATTAAAGGGAGAGGAGCCTCGTGCTGGCCTGCCCATGCAAGCCGATCAATGCCCACTATGGATTGTCCTGTCCGGGTGCTTCATAAGTATTTGGCTGCTTTAAATGGCAACTCCATTTAACAGGCAATCACTGCTAACTGCCTTTGTTCCCCAAGCTCAATACTTGGGGACAATCTCTTCCAGCCTGACTGTTAATACAGCGTCATGAGCAGTACCCTGATGCAGAAAAGGGCAATAATTAAAGATAAAAACCTTTGATTTGATTCCTCTTGTCGAGCTGAAAAACAAAGTTAAGCTCCTCTGCCTCCCCTCCTTCCCCTCTCCCCGCACCCACTTTCTTCTTGGGAGTTCAAACAAGATGGCGCACCGTCTTTCTCAAAGTCCTTTGTTGACTTTCCCTCATCACCTGGTGTTTCAGACATATGATAAAATGCCAATCGGGGTGAAATGCCTGTTAATTTAGCTGCTGCCACGGTTTAGATTGCACTATTTGTATTCATAATGCATGGCTTTATTGATGTGGCGATTTGTTAGAGGGCAAAATCCTACAGTGCAACTTGAGTGAAAATATGTTCATTAATCTACTGAGCAGGACTCAATGAAAAAGCATTTCATATTTATAATCTCTTACTGGGTTATTTTGTCCTTCTCCACTCTGTGCCGGCACACTACTACTGAGTGGGAAATGTCAGGTCATATCTCCAGGGTGCGTCGTGCTGGGTGTGTGTGTGTGTGTGTGTGTGTGTGTGTGTGTGTGTGTGTGTGTGTGTGTGAATAAGTGCCTTTGCGTGCATGCACGTATTGTTTTATCAGTCAACCCTGTCTTTGCCTTCATCTCCTGTGGGTAGATTTAAGAGTGTCGCATCCTGCTCCCTCATTTATTGAAGAGGAAATCACTGTGACAAGCTTGTTTGGGGCTCTTTGTGCTGCTGGAGAAAACATTGTCATTGTGTGTAATCGTGCCTTTTTTCCCCCCCTCTCCCTGATAGATTATAATGTGGCAAACACACACTTGTGTTAGAGCTAAGGTGTGATTCAGACAGATATGGTAAAAATGGTTAGACAGGCCAGGAGTTAAATGTGTTTTGAAAGACATTGTTGGGCAACATTGTCTCAGCGTGGATGCAAACTATCAAATGGAACATAAAAATGTCATAGTGAGCTTTCAGCAACAAAAGTATTTATTTCTTGGCATTTAGCGAGTGGTCTTATTGGGACCCAGTTTAGCAGAATTATTTTGATATAGGAATAATCTTAAAGGAGTGGGTTTGCATATTTGGAAATACCCAGTAGGTAGATTTATATTGTTCTCACATCTGTCAGTTTAATATGAAGCTGGAGTCAGCAGCCAGTCAGCTTAGTTTAGCACAAAGACAGGAAACAGAAAAGACCTGGCTCTGTCCAAAGTGTAAATCATACAGATGGGTATGCACAGGACTGTTTTTTCTGGGCTGAGTACGATTATTATTTGGAGTCTCTGGTGGCTGCCTGGCAACCGCAAAGTGCCAAGACTCCAGGACGTCACTGCTCCCAGCCAAGAAATAGTCCCGCACATAACCACTCCCCCCCATAAAAAAACTACAAAATAAAAGTTTTTTTCACACATTTTTTTTTGCAGATTTAACAAACAAGATGTAACGTGTAGCAAGCTTCATAGGTGCTCGTAGGTGGATTTTGTTACCTTTGGACGGAGCCAAGAAGCTAGCTGTTTCCAGCCTTTATCAGCTAAGCTAAGCAAAGGGAGCGCTGGCTCCAGCTTCTTATCGAATGGGCAAATATCAGAGGACGATCATTCTTCACATCTAAGTGCCAAAAGCAAATTAGCATATTACTCAACATTTGAAACTGCTCCTTTAAATTTTCCTTATTACAACCAACCAAAAATTACCAGGTGTTATTCGTACTGCCCTCTATATTTGCAAATTTCCTTATCCAGGCTCCCTTAAAATGTCCGCTTTGCTTTGCCCTGAAATCACTCTTGAGTTGAGGGTGGCCTTGCTATGCTAGTTACAGAACTTTCTTGGCTCCGGGGCCTCAAACTCTGATAGGACCTCTTTGCATAAGCTAAAGTGAAGGTTTATTAGTTCATAGACTGCCACCCCACAGACACACACATACACAGACACATGCGCGCACACTCCATCGAACATAATCTCATTCTCTCATGAGAAAGCGTTACTCTCAGGCCATCAGAATCCCATTACCTACACTGAATCATAAGTAAGAGAGAGAGAGAGAGAGAGAGAGGCTGCGAGAGAAAGAGAGAGTGTGATGATCGGGTGGGGCTTTATCAAGTAAGTGAATCAAGTGATCCATCCACCTCTGTCCTTACACACATGTTACCAGAGGTGTAGAGGCACACAGATGGGAGTGTGTGCATGAGAATTGACCCGCTGAATTAGATTGATTCTTGAACAATCAATACTCACAGTGTGCTACCGTGTGGTTATTAAATTGAGTGAGACTCATTGGTCTTTCATAACCATATGAGCGCGTGTGTGTGCGAGAATGTTTGTGTTCATCTGAGCATCACTGGTGATAAAACAAACAAGCATCACCCTGCTTCTCTCCCATCATTCCCCCCCCCACACACACTTTTCCCTTCTTCTCACCTCCCTCCCCCTCTCTCCTCCTGTCCTCTCCTCGCAGACGGCTGTCCTAACTTGTGTAACGGGAACGGGCAGTGCACCATGGGACAGCAGAGTTGGCATTGTGAATGCCAGACAGGCTGGAGGGGCCCCGGCTGCAGTGTTGCCATGGAGACCTCCTGCGCTGACAACAAGGACAACGAAGGAGGTGAAAGGAGGGAGCAGCAGAAAAATGTGGGGTAGAACGGTTATGAATGCAGCCCTCACTTGAGAATGGCTCTTGCAGGAAAAAAAGGATGATAGCGAAAAAAATAATGAATTAAAACAAGGAAGAGAATTAAGATAGAGGTCTCATGAGAGGAACCCTCCCTACGAATGGCAAAATTAAACTTTCCTCTGTGAAGGAATCAAAGATTATCAAAATATTAAATCAAGAATGGGAAAAAGTAGGGGCAGCTTTTTTGCATTCCATGCCGCTCTTACACCACCACCTCATCATGGCTCTTTTCCTGTATCTCAGATGGACTAACAGACTGCATGGACCCAGACTGCTGCATCCAGAGCCCCTGTCAGAACAGCCCACTGTGTCGGGGTTCCCGGGACCCTCTCCTTGTCATCCAGCAGAGCCCCATGTCCCAGCCCCGCGTCCGCTCCTTCTACGACCGTGTCAAGATGCTTGTGGGACGGGAGAGCACCCATATCCTCCCCGGGGAAAACCCGTTCAACTCCAGGTATGGTTGGAAATCACACCAACACAGGCTCGAATCAAACATTATTAGAATTCACAGCACCAATTATATCATAGGCAACTGGAGACTTTGACACCCACCAAGAACACTTGAAAGAGGTACTTAGGTACGAACCTCCACATCGTGGAAAATTGCCCTCATCTTCATCAGACTGTGTTTAGTGACTGACACCCTTAGACTTCACAGATCTGAGTTGAAACTCAGAAAGTCAAGATTCTTAGCGTTGTCCCAAAAACATAGTAAAATAGCATTTAGGGCATCTGTGGCTTCCAAAAGCTAAAGGGACAAACGTGCAGACAGGAAGAATGTGGGTAGGGCATCATTTTAAAATGGATTTGACGAAATCGCTCATGAATTTGAGCTGATCATGTGATTTATTGAGCTTGGATTGTCTGCAGAGCCGCCTCAGTTTGGAGCTGTAGAGAACCATCCACACAGATAGCAATTAAAATGGTTAATGAAAATTGAAAATGTATTATTTCATAATTATTTCACCGTGTAGTTCTAATGTAGAAGCTGAAAATACATTTAGCATTTTCCAATATTCTCAACAACATTACCACTTTGATGCTTGGGAATGACATTAATGTGAATAAATGAAAAACGGGAAAAAAACCCGATAGAATTAAAAATATCATAACGTTATGTTCAATAACACAAATATCAAATAGACTTCAGAATGGTTCAGTCTTCAGCCAAGACCTTAACAAATCCCAGAGCCCAAGCACACTATGCCAAGATTTCCCATGGATTTAATAAGGCTGTGCAGCGCTGTCCATGGTGCTGATTCCTGCCTGCATTTACACATGCCAGCATCAGATCTTTCAAAGGAAATCACTCATCAAAGTGATCACACTGCGGTCATACTGTTTATATGTTACTCTATATGTATCAGTTCTCCTGGGGACACACACACACACACACACACACACACACACACACATGCCCACAGGTTTGCACAGCTGTCCTAATTAAAACACTGCATTGACTTCCATTCATCCCTAACATTAACCATAACTCATTTGTGTCTAACCTTAACCTACCCAAACTAACCTGAATTCACACTTAACCTCAACCAGGACCACAGAAATTACATTTCTGTCCCAACAAGGATAGAAAAACATGCACACACACACACACACACACACACCCATCTACATTGTCATGGTTTGTTTACATGATTGACACAAGCTAATGTAGATTGCAGGGGCTGCTGATGATTTCTAATTAATCGGTGGGGGAAGACCAGAGCAATAAATGAATGGGCAAATTGGATGATTGAAAGATGGTGAGATTAATCAAACCAGATGATTGATGGTGAGGACGCCTGCGCTGATAGATTCACTATCGCTCTCTCACTCTGTCTCTTCTGTCCTCTTCCAGTTTGGCATCTCTAATCCGGGGTCAGGTGTTGACTACAGATGGAACCCCTCTGGTGGGGGTGAACGTGTCTTTTGTCAACTATCCCCACTACGGATACACGCTGACACGGCAGGATGGAATGTATGTACAACAGCTTCCCAGCACTCCTTGCTGAAACTGTGAATCTACCTCACCACATAGGCTGCATTATTAGATTAGATTAGATAACATTAGATTAGATTAGATTAGATTGCATTAGATTAGATTAGATTAAATTAGATTAGATTAGAAAATTATAATCATCCTGTGAGGAAACTAAGCTCTTGTAGCCACAAATAATTAGATACAGCAAAGGAAGGGGGTTTCAAATAAGAGTGAATGTAATTACAAGAACGACACAATTGAGAATTAAAACACTACAATCTCCTAAGTGGAAATATATAAATAAAAATATGCAAGAAAATATCAAAACGCTATGTACAGTGCAACATATTGTACCAGCTAAATGTTGGAGACTAATTGCTGGAAATAAGACCTATTTTCATAAGTAATAATGTTTTATGTCACGTAGAAGTTTCACTCAAAATAAACATGTTACAATACAGTATGTGAAACCAAATGAGAGGAGCATCAAAGAAAATTCCAAAACAGGAATGAAAGATAAAATTACCATAATCCTTTGCTTTACTAGCCACTTTCCGAATACATCTGGTTAACTCACCTGACTCGTCTTTCTTATTTCTTCTGCAGGAATTCTGGGGAGTTTTCAGGCTGCTTTAATTTGACTTTTCGGTCCAATTTCCCCCCTACAAGTTACACTGAATTTAAGTCTGGCTGACATCCGTAACATGTTAGTTCAAAATTTGATTCGTTGGTTCTTAAGACTGACCTCCATTCATTAAATGTGCAGTTTCTGTGTTTCCTGTCTCAGGTTCTTTAAGCGCTCTTCCCCTCCTCTCATCAATGCTTTCTTTGCAGCATTTTCTCCCACTTAGGCCAAGCTGAAACTGAAAAATCTGAACCTCTAGTAACATTTAATTGATCTTGTATTTCAGGGGCAGCTACTCACCACTTTTACAGACCTGTGTCTTGAATGGACATGTTCTGATGTGCCTACCTGACCTTGTTTAGTTCTGATGAGTGTGATTTTCTTCCAGTTGTTAGAGGCTCTTGGCCACAGCTGTTCCAGACACATACAAAGCTGTGGCCATTTGCCATGGAAAACGTGTGTGTGTGCGACCTATTTCTATACTAATCATTAACCAGACACAGCTGGTAACCATAATTTGGTGCCAAAGGGTTTAAGGAGAACATCTAATAAAATCACGTTTACGCTGAAGTAAGTGTTCTAACATTGTGTTATTAATATTTCAGACCTTTAACTGTTGTCAACGCAGCCCGTCCAGACGTGTATGTTGTAAAAGCTGGTGTACCATGATGAAATAATTTTGTTCCAGGTTTTTTGTGGTGATGAATTACTCCTAAAGCAGTGGAGTAAATATTATATTAGAGGAAACAAACACTGACAGTATATGAGTCCAAATAACCGTCCACCACAGCACTCCCCATCTGTACCTCATTCCCATCCTCTTCTCGCAAACCTCTCCAGGTTTGACCTGATAGCTAATGGTGGTGCATCACTGACTCTGCGGTTCGAGCGCGCCCCCTTCCTGAGCCAGGAGCGCACCGTGTGGCTGCCCTGGAGCCAGTTTTATGCTATGGACACTCTGGTGCTTAAGACAGAAGAGAACACGATCCCGGGCTGTGACCTGAGCGGCTTCGTCAGGCCTGACCCTCTTGTGATTGCATCCCCTCTCTCCTCCTTCTTCAGCTCCAAGCCAGGGGAGAAACCCATCATACCGGAGACACAGGTGCAGTACCACTGACCTCTGGCAGCCGGCTAATCTCCCTTCTGGTTCCCTCGCTCTCTCCCCACTCTCCTGTATGCCTGTCTCCCGTAGCTCTCTTTCTCCTTTTGCTTCCATAGCTGTTCCCCCCATTTGTTCCCTCTTTCTCTATTTCTTTATTTCTTCCATTGTTTTTTCCCTTTTTTGTCCTTCAGCCGTCAGTGGAAGCGTGACCCCCATTACTCCCTCTCTCTAATCCTCCCCTAATCCCTCTCTCCTGTCATCTCCTTCCTTTGTCTTCCAGGTGCTGCATGAGCAGATCGAGGTGCCTGGCACAAGTCTAAAGCTGTGCTACCTAAGCTCCAGAACACAGGGCTACCGCTCCCTGCTCAAGGTGACCATGACTCCAGCAGTGGTGTCCATGGGCCTGCTGAAGGTTCACTTAATGGTTGCAGTGGAGGGCCACCTCTTCCAGAAGTGGTTCCACGCCTCACCCAACTTGGCGTACACCTACATCTGGGATAAGACTGATGCGTATGGGCAGAGAGTCTACGGGCTTTCTGAAGCTGTTGGTGAGTTGAAGGGATAAATGGGAGACAAACTTTAGGCCATTTTTTTTTTTCCCTGGTGGATTACAACCTTTACCAGTAAGGCTGTGACAGAGGGAGAGTGTGCTAATTAGGGAGCCTGAAGGAGAGATAATACACCAGAAAGCCAGCCCCCATCCACTACGCAGTATAGCCACAGTTAAGTGCCTTTTTTTTTTTTTTTTTTTCATACGTCTATTTTTCATTGAAGCCGCGTGTGGTTCAGTCAGCCAGCCGTAACTGTGTTGAAGGGTTATTAGCCATCAGGGTGAGTTAGCAGTTAGCTATTGGAGCAGCAAGCAGGAGTCCAGGGGAGCCTCTGTGCTATTACACTCTGCTGTCACAGTCGCTCACAGATGCTGTCAGCCAAACAGTGCTGTCAGGACACAGATGCAGTGGACATGTGGGGTTACTGTGTGGAATGAAATCATGAGGGTGATACTGTTTAGGAAATTACATTCACCAAAGTATTCCCTAGAATAACTTTAATTTTACATCCTTCACAGCTTATAGAGCATGTATACGGTTTACAATGAGGGTGTGTTCCGGTGAGCGTTCATGCAGAGGCAGGTATGCATTGTTGTTTGCAGTGACGCTGAAAAGGTGCCAGCAACAACACTCTCAGTGTGACTCACATGGGAGTTGATGTGTTAACGCACTTTCCCTTTTTAACAAGTTGGAGCACAGCAGAACACATTTACATTCGCACATAACAGTATATACATTTTCCTGCATGTAAACACACCCAGTTGTATCATCTCAACTCTTTTCTGCCAAATCGACTGAGACTCTGTCAGCAGATGTGCCTGATCGGGGGATAATGTTTCCTCCAGCAGAGTTTTCACCGCGGCAACCGTTGTGGCCTGGCGGTTTTGAAGGTCCACCGGGCAATCTGTCCAATTAAAAATGTTTTTTAATTGATTTAGCAGTATGCAGGAGTGTTAGTTAGGTGTGAGCGCAGATTTTAGCACAGGTGCTAACTAGCTTCTCTGTGTATCACACGTTTCACAACTTAAATGAGGTTTGGGGGTTATGCTCTGGTGAAGTTTTGCATAGCTTCTCTGTTTCTTTCCTGTTTTTGTATTCTCTCTCTTTTTTTCTCATCACGTTCCACCTCTTTTTTTCTCTTATTTCTCCCACCTCCGCTCTCTCCTATATACAGTGTCAGTGGGCTATGAATATGAGTCCTGTGCCAGTCTCATCCTCTGGGAGAAGAGGACGGCCATTCTTCAAGGCTACGAACTGGACCCCACCAGTTTGGGCGGCTGGTCGCTCGACAAGCATCATATACTGAACACACGCAGCGGTACGTAGACACACCCTTTAATTCCCTCACAAATGAGCGCAGACTTTCCCACTGTTTTCCCGACTTTTCCTCCAATTTATATTTAGCCAGTTTCCCATGCGTATCAGTTTACAGCACTACATATCTCACCAAACTTGCTATTGTCTTGGGGAGGGTGTAGGCCACACGGTGCTTCCTGCGGTTCACGTGGAGCTGCCAGGCACCTCTTTTTTACCTGTGAGTGAGGATTTTCACAGGAAGAGCTCGTGGTGTCTCACTCAGTTTTGTCTCACTCATTCGCTCACGCCAGCCCGACTGAGTAAACATGTGCGCCGACCAATCGGCAGCAGCTAGTAGAACAGAGGCGGGGGTCGGGGGTTGTGGGTTGGCTGAGGTATGTTTTCCAGAAACTAATTTGGGATCTCTGTGGTGGTGGCTGAGGTGTAGTCGTTCTTGTTGCATCATCTACTATACCATTATCCTCACTCTGGGTAGTAAAAAGCATGGAAATATAAATGGGCTGATGTGCTGATGTTCACCTGCTGTTACAATCAATGTCCTAATGGAATGGACACAACAGGAGAGCCAGTGGTGTATAGAAATATTTTCACAAGTGATCCCTGTTTTGTCTTAGGCCATCAAAAAGACTAATGGTGTGCCAAAATAATAAAATCTCACTGCTGCTTTTCCATCTCAGAATGTTACCAAAGGTCCTGTAACGGAAATAATGATGCGCTCGTGTTTCTCTCCTGTAAAGGCATCCTTCACAAGGGAAGTGGCGAGAACATCTTTGTGACAGAGCAGCCTCCAGTAATCACCAGCGTCATGGGAAACGGCAGAAGGCGCAGTATCTCCTGCCCCAGCTGTAACGGCCTGGCAGACGGCAACAAGCTGCTGGCTCCGGTCGCTTTGGCAATGGGCATCGATGGCAGCCTCTATGTCGGGGACCTCAACTTTGTGCGCAGGATCTACCCGTCTATGAACACAACTGGCATCCTGGAGTTAAGGTAAAGCCCCCAAATTAAGAGGAGATAGTGAAAGAATAATCAATTAGAAAGCAGATTGGGATTTAGAGGTTTTCTGATGTCGCAGTAAGATAGATGGAGGGAGAAGGAGAGGTGGGACAGACTAGATGTTTTCTAGTACATGTAGAACTGCATCCTCTTTTGGAATATAAGAAATAAAAGGTGAGACACTGGGGATGGCAAGACTGAACTAGAATATTACACTGCGCTAGATGCCGTTTCTCTTGGGTGTTTTTACCTGTGGTTAGAATCTGCTGTTCACACCACAGCCAGCTTTGTGTTGCTCTCTGTAGGTTGCTCTCCACAGACTGTGTGAATTAACATTTGTTTTGTTATGCTTTTATCTTGTTTTCTCCCCTAAAGGAACAAAGATTTCAGACACAGGTAAGATCCTAACGATGGTAAAAAAAAAAATTTGTACAAATTCCTGCAACATCTTCAGTGACAATATAAAATCAAGTGACATAATCACTGATGTAATAATCCTGTCTTTGTTTCTGTCCCCTCAGTAACAACCCAACCCATAAGTACTTCCTGGCAGTGGATCCAGTGTCTGGGGCTTTGTTCATCTCAGACACCAACTCCCGCAGAATTTACCGTGTCCGCTCGCTAACGGGAGGCCGCCTGCTGTCGGACAACGCAGAGGTGGTGGCTGGGACCGGGGAGCAATGCCTGCCTTTTGACGAACGCTGCGGTGACGGCGGCAAAGCCACTGAAGCTACACTCATGAGCCCCAAAGGTGAGCCGCTGACAAAAAGACCACAAAATTAATCACCAGCTATTTGAATTAAATAGCCGTTTAGTAATTCTCTGATTCTTTCCTCTGAAGTGTGGAAATGTGAGAGCCTGTTTCATATCATTATAAACTGAACATCTTTTGTTTTTGTGACAGGTATTTTTCACTATTTTCTGACATTTTATTGACCAAACATTGAATCCACTGAATTAAAAAAAGAGAATTAATAGATTGATTTACAATGAAACTGACCATCAGCCTGTTTGCATCCCGAGGGATGTGCAATAAGGCCATTAGGGCCACTGACCTATATATTCAGTCAATATACAGAGGCATGGTAACAGTATCGTCATTTGGTGCCTTTATGTTAATTCTTTAGGTTTATCATGTTCAAATGATGGATGAAAATGACTATTTAAAGTCTCCTTTTTCTCAGGCAGACCTACACTAAGATCATAATCCTGTAGTTCAGTGCACAAGACGTAAATTGAAGGCGTCTTAAATTTGCCTTGAAATATAATAATTTCCCTTGTAATAATTTTCTTTCACAATACGCCCATCTTGTGACTCAACTAAAGCGGGACAGACACAGAAGGAGGTTATAAACCAGGTTAATGTTAAACTTATTAATGGGAATTATTTTTGTGGATCATTGGATCTTAGAACATTGTGACACCAAACTGTCAAGGATGTCACACTTTCACATTTCCTATCAGAGACATGAGTGTGTGCACATGTGGAGCTGCAGATGTTGGTATACATACTGTGTGTGTGTGTGTGTGTGTGAGAGAGAGAGAGTGAGGGAAGATGGAAGAGAAAGGAGAAGACAATGAGCCACTGATTCCCTCTTACCTGTCACAGGCAAAGTCAGCCAGTGCACATCAGCTCACCCTCTCTCTGCCTGTTTCTTCTTTCTCTCTCTCTCTCTCTCTCTCTCTCTCTCTCTCTCTCTCTCATTTTTTCTGTGCCCTTCGCTGTATCCTCCATCTGTTGTTGTGTATCTCTGTGTGTCTAGAAGTTATTTTGGGGCACAGTTGCCTCGAACAAACACACCTGTCTGAATGCCTGCTGCCTGTTACACCGACAAGGCTGACACAGCACCACTGGTAAACGCTAAGAAAGAGAAAGGCAGAAACAAATGAAAAGTACAATAGTGGGAATGACATAAAAAAAAGCATTGAGGAGAAACTAAGGAAGGAAGTAGAGTGGAACAGATCAGAAATCTGCTTGCAGTCTACAATTGCCCTCTGGGAGGAGCAGGAGCTCAGCTCCGCATCCCGATGACTCATCCCAAAACTAACACTTCTCCAACAGTTCAGTGCCCGTTCCATCACTTTGTTCCCTCTCATTCGATGAAGCATTGAGCAATTCAGCTGTCAGGGCTGCTATCCATTTTCAGCCGGTGAAAAGAGTGAAGTTTAATTGACTTAAAATGTCTATCGGTCGCCTGCAGTGTTTGAGTTATGAGTCGTCGCTCATGGCGTTCATCTCTTCTTTGACAGGCATCGCAGTGGATAAAAATGGGCTGATGTACTTTGTGGATGCCACCATGATTCGTAAGGTGGACCAGAACGGCATCATCTCCACTCTGCTGGGGGCCAACGATCTGACTGCCGTACGGCCACTGAGCTGTGACACCAGCATGGACGTCAGCCAGGTAAGTTGGTGAGGAGACAAGAGGTGACGGCGTGATAGATGACGATCTGACAGTCCCGCGAGTGCTGAGCTATGACGATTGTGTGGACATGCGCCAGCCAGGAGGTCAGGGAGAGACTGATTTAGGGGGAGATTAAAGAGTCCGTGGATAAATGAATGGATGAAAAGAGAGCGAGGACTGCAGTCACTTAAAAAAATGAAGCAGTGACTAGTATGAACCTTGGCGTCGTTTCAAAACACCTCCCTCAGCATAAATACTGTCTCACGTATGACTTTTGTTTCTGCCCATCAGGTGCGTCTCGAGTGGCCCACAGACTTAGCGGTGAACCCCATGGACAACTCTCTCTATGTCCTGGAAAACAATGTCATCCTGCGAATCACTGAGAACCACCAGGTCTGTACCACAAGGCTGGGTCACCACTGCACCACTACCCTTTGGGTAGACACTCACTATAGGGGTTTGACAGGATTTAGTCCCAATTAGGCACTCTCAAGCCAATTTACAAGTAAAAAGTTCAACTTCTAACATAGTTTTTTTAAGTTTTTCAGTGGTGGCCATGTTAATGATTAATTAGCTCCTGGAACATTTTACTTTCTGGAGTCTTGCTTCATTGTTGAAAGTTACATCTGCACTTTTTCAGTAGCAAACATCTCTATTGTTCGATCATTCTCTGTTGGTGCCTACAGGTGAGCATCATAGCAGGTCGGCCCATGCATTGTCAAGTGCCGGGTATTGACTACAGCCTCAGCAAGCTGGCCATACACGCAGCCCTGGAGAGCGCCACAGCCATCGCCCTGTCCCACACCGGCATCCTCTACATCGCTGAGACAGATGAGAAAAAGATCAACAGAGTTAGACAGGTACGATATGGAGCAGCACTGTACGTGGTTGTTTGGCTGTCAGGCTTTTTTTAGAATGCAATAGTTAGTCTAAAGTTATTTTGTTGGCCAGCAGGATTGACAGCACAGCTGGTCAGCCCGTCTGGGTGGTTTTTTTTTTAAGATATTCTGAGAGTGTTTCAGATCTCCAGACACTACATTCAGTTCAGACACTTTTATGTTTTTTCCATTCCTCTGTTTTGATAACTCGAAATGAATTTCACTTTTGGTAATTTTTTTTTTTTTTCTCTCAGAGAGTGGTGACTTTTTTTTTTATTTCCAATCTCATCATTAACTGGCTTTCCTCTTCCATTTTCTGTCTGTCCATTTTTCTTAGGTGAGCACTAATGGAGAAATCTCTCTCCTGGCTGGTGCAGCCTCTGACTGCGACTGCAAGAATGACGTCAACTGCAACTGCTTCTACGGGGATGACGGCTATGCCCCCGACGCCGGCTTGAATTCCCCCACTTCTTTGGCCGTGTCACCCGACGGGACGCTCTTCATTGCAGACCTCAACAACATACGCATCAGAGCCGTGCGAGCCAACCGGCCCGGCCCCGCCGTCTCCAGCGTGGGGTACGGAGGAGCTGCGCAGTATGAGGTTGCGTCGCCAAGGGAACAGGAGCTGTACGTCTTCAACGGGGAGGGGCTTCACATCCAGACAATTAGCCTGGTGACCGGGGAGCCACTTTACAACTTCACCTATGGTCCTGATGGAGAGCTGACCACGCTGGTGGATAACTGCAATAATACAGTGAAGGTGAGGAGGGACGGCCTGGGTCAAGGAGGAGGAGCCGGCCTGCTCAGACTGGTGCTGCTGCCCGAGAATCAAGTGGTGACCTTGGGACTGGATCCCACTGGGGGGCTTCGTAGTGTGTCAGCTCTGGGCCAGGAGGTGGCTCTGATGGGCTACAGTGGCAACACAGGCCTCCTGGCTACCAAAGCTGATGAGACTGGATGGACCACGTTCTACCAGTGAGTGTTTGCATAGCGGTAAAGTGTCTGAATGTGTGTTTGTACATTTCCACCACTTTCCTTCATCCGCAATACAGAACGAATGAGATTTCCAGGTTTTATATTCATCATGTTCCACTGCACTCTCAATTATTCACCTGACCCCTCAGACAGTGCACTGCTGCCCCCTGGTGCTAGCTTTTATAACTACAGCCAACCCCTCCAAGATGACCTGCTACGTTTCCCTCTGTTTTTTTGTGTGTGTTTTTGAGTGTCATCATGTATGCAGTACAAGTATGACCATGTCCTTCCCTTGCCAATCATTGCCTCACTGCAATCTCCCGTCTCCCAGGTACGACAGCGAGGGTCGCCTGACCAACGTGACATACCCCACGGGCATGGTGACAAGCCTCCACCGCGAGATTGAACGCTCCATCAACATCGACATTGAGAGCTCCAGCAGAGACGACGATGTCACTGTCATCACCAACCTGTCCTCTGTGGAAGCCTCGTACACAGTGGTGCAAGGTACAGACAAGCTCAGCACATACAGGACATGCAGTGTGAAATGAGCTGGTCATGAATTTTTAAAGGCTTGTGAAATTGCAGAAAGTGTGCCACGAAGGTGGTCATGTCCAGGGGCCCAAATCATCGACAGAGGGCAATATGAATCAAAATTCAATATAAACTGTATTTCTCATTATTTACATTGAGCAGATGAATTTCCTGTCGTCTGAAAACTGTCTGTTTGTTTTAGCGAAGCTTCAATGAGTCACGCTCAGACTCTAGAACTACTTGATCTAGTATTCAAAATCAGAGAAGCTCTCTGTGGTGGCGAATATGTGCCAGCCTGCCGACTCTAATTGAAAGTCTTGTAATTTTCACTCAGTTATGTGCATGCTCTAGGAGATTATTTTCCTTCCCTAACCACATCCAGCCCTCTCTCACTCCCTCTCACAGAGTAAAATTACCAATATATAGTTGTTAATCCCAGCTGGGATCATCCTGCTTTTGAATATCAACACAGCAAAATTCATTAACTCATGTAGAGTGAATCCTTCTCATCCCTCAAGCTTTCTCCTTACACGCACACACACTCACTCACACACACGCGCATCGCCATACAAATACAGCTCTCAACCAGTTCCCATGATCCCTGAGCTTATTTGGTCTGTTTAGAGAGGAGGAAGAAGAAGGAGCATAATTGTCTCCCTTCCCTTGACCAGTGCGAGTGGCGTGACAGAAGTATGAATGCGTGCTGCAGACTATATAAGTCGGAGACGGCCTCAGAGAGAATAAGTTGTAGATGTATTCAGCGATCCACCTGCGTTGCGGGAGGAAAAGGAGAGAGTTGTTTCGCAGAGCTGTAAGTCATTTAAGGTTTCCACCGCACTGTGTGGGTTTCAGCACGGCTCTCTGCTGACATACTCACTTAACCATCTCCCTCTCTTTCCGCTCTTTCTGGCTCTCTTCATTAACTCCTGCACAGTGAATTCTCCTTGGCCCTCAAGCTCTCATTTCTCTCTCTCTCTCTCTTTCCCTCTCCCTCGCTTCTGTTTTATTATGAGGTTGTTCAGACAGAGAGAGTAGAGAAGATTTATCTAAAGGCTGTTGCTGCCAAGTCAATGGAAAAAAGCTTCACTTGTCTGTTTGAGCCATTGTTAAAATGTGCCTGGAGCTTTATTACAAATTGGCCTTATGGATTACTGTCATTTATGGCGGTCTTCAAAGGCAGACACCATCTGATCCCCTCACCTTTTGTAAATGAAATAAAAAAAAACACCTCCCTCTGCAAACTGCCACATATTTCTGAGCCGAAAAACAATTTTATCAGACTTTCAATCACATCGTTGTGATCAGGACGCCTGTTTTCAGACATCAGAGGACAAAAATTAGGCTCAGCATTAGACATGGGCTTATCTGTTTCCATTCTTGTGTTTGAGAGTGAGTCATTAAACTGTAGAGATAGCGAGGCTGTAGAGAGACATCGGTTTAGCCTGACTATCTTCATTCAGAATATTTTGCAGTTTAGAATAGTAATCAGGTCCCTAAATATTGTATGGACATGATCTGATTCCTACTGACATGAGCTTTTAGGTTTATGATGTGACTTTCCCTTTTCTGGTAAACTTAATTTTTTAGGAAGATCACGATCAAAAGTGATGTCAGTCTAGAAAAGCTTTAGCAGCTCACTTACATTCGTGGGTTGGCAATATTTTATGTTTGAGAAAAGATGGTCCTGTGTATCCCAGGCTGAAAGAACGGCACTGGACATTTCCTCAGGATCAAGAAGTTTTGATCAGCCATTTCTTTTCAAATTTCATTTTCTCAAAACAGGGGCAAAATGCAACTTAAAAAGCAGGGCCAAATTTACATCAGCAGCAAATATACATGACATATCCTCCTTCTCCCACTCCCGTGTCCCCTTATTCAGTGTCTATATCTTCCTTAACAAACCCATGCCCCCACCCAGGTTCTATTATCGTTTCTGTCGCTAAAGAATCACTTATAACTGCACAGGATTTCCTTCCCTAAATTGAGGGAACACACAGGCAGCACTTTTTAATCGACCATGTCTGACCCCAATCAGATATTTTTTCTAGGTCATGGATTTGCTGGTGTTAGGGTCTGACTTTGCTTTCCCTTTATAAAGTGAGATTTGACTGCAGAGAAGTCATCTGCCCCCCCCCCAGTGGCTGCTTTCTTTGCCTATCTCATATCTGTTTGTCTCCCCCTACAGACCAGGTGAGGAATAGCTACCAGCTGTGCAACAACGGCACCCTGAGAGTGATGTACGCCAATGGCATGGGCATCAGCTTTCACACCGAGCCCCACATCCTGGCGGGCTCCGTCAGCCCTACGATTGGCCGCAGGAACATCACCCTGCCCACTGACAACGGCCTCAACTCCATCGAATGGCGTCTGCGGAAGGAGCAGACCAAGGGCAAGGTCACCGTGTTTGGGAGGAAGCTACGGGTGAGTCAACCTTGTCCATGCTTCAGTCATCTATTATTTACCACCTTACACCGCGACATAAGAATATAAAAGAATAGAATATAAAAAAAAGAATATAAACACATTGCCTCAATTAACGTCTAACGTTTCCCCTCGTCTTTAGGCTCATGGCCGCAATCTCCTCTCCATCGACTTTGACCGAAACACACGCACAGAGAAGATTTACGATGATCACCGAAAGTTCACACTGCGCATCATGTACGATGCTCAGGGCCGGCCAGCCATGTGGTTACCCAGCAGCAGCCTGGCAGTGGTCAATGTGTCGTATTCAACCACTGGGCAGCTTGTCGGGCTGCAGAGGGGCAGCATGAGTGAGAGGACCGAATTCGACCCCCAGGGACGCATCATGTCTCGTTCTTTTGTGGACGGGAAGGTGTGGAGCTACAGCTACCTTGACAAAGTGAGTGCATGTATTTCTAACATTTACATTTAGGTACTGAATATCAAGTGCCGCTAAGGCAAGGCAATGGCAAGAACGAAAAAGCAATTTGGATTGCAGAATTGAGTGAAATAATCCATCATTTTCATGGTTATGAAGATTCAAATTTGTCAGCTGAGAGCAAATTACTCCTGGTGCTATTTCACAGGAGGCAAGTCAGCCATTGATAATGCTATTATATTAATCCGTATTTTGCCTCCCTCTCTGCTTCCAGTCCATGGTGCTGCTTCTGCAGAGCCAGAGACAGTACGTCTTTGAGTTTGACACCTCGGGTCGGGTCACTGCCGTCACCATGCCCAGCGTGGCTCGCCACACCATGTTCACACACGTGTCAGTCGGCTACATCCGCAACACCTACAACCCTCCAGAGAGCAACGCCTCCATCATCCACGACTTCAGTGAGGACGGCAGACCTCAGGCCACGCATTACCTGGGCACCGGCCGTCGTGTCCTCTACAAGTACGGCAAGCTGGCAAAGCTTTCGGAGATCGTGTACGACAGCACTGCCGTCACTTTCGGCTACGACGAGACAGCAGGGGTGCTGAAAATGGTCAACCTGCAGAGCGGGGGCTTCTCTTGCACCATCCGCTATCGCAAAATGGGGCCGCTTATCGACAAGCAGATCTACCGCTTCAGTGAGGAGGGAATGGTCAACGCGAGGTTTGACTACACCTACCATGACAACAGTTTCCGTATCGCCAGTATGAAGCCGGTCATCAGTGAGACGCCACTGCCTGTTGACCTTTACCGATATGACGAGATCTCTGGAAAGGTGCGGAAATGTTATTCTGTTCTTCGTTGTCCTTTAGTCTACTTTGACCAATGATGTACGAAAGAATTTAACTCACAAAACACGTTGTCAGTCTTTGAATGTACCGTTGGTGGCTGCCAGAGGACTGACCTTTTTTTAAACCTTTCTACCCCCCCTACAGGTGGAGCACTTTGGAAAGTTTGGGGTCATTTATTATGACATTAATCAGATCATCACCACAGCCGTCATGACGCTGAGCAAGCATTTCGACACCCACGGTCGCATCAAGGAGGTCCAGTACGAGATCTTCCGGTCCCTTATGTACTGGATGACTGTGCAGTATGACAGCATGGGGCGGGTGGTGAAGAGAGAGCTCAAAATTGGGCCCTATGCCAATACAACTCAGTATCGCTATGATTATGATGGAGATGGACAGCTCAGTGGAGTCAAGGTGACTATTCTATGTTCGGACAATACAGATTTTTAGGTGTCGTCATGGTTTCTGATTCCAATACCCAAAAACTGATAGAATGGCATTAACAAACTTCTTTATTTCATCCAGGTGAATGATTGGTCTACCTGGCGCTACAGCTACGACCTGAACGGTAACCTCCATCTGCTGAATCCGGGGAACAGTGCCCGCATCTTGCCACTCCGCTATGACCTCAGAGACCGCATCACGCGCCTGGGAGATGTCCAGTACCGCTTGGATGAAGACGGCTATCTCAGCCAGCGCGGTTCAGATGTTTTTGATTATAACTCCAAAGGTCAGCTGCTGAGGGCCTACAACCGAGGCCCCGGCGGCTGGAGTGTTGTGTATCACTATGACGGGCTGGGCCGCAGGGTGTCCACAAGGAACAGCCTGGGACAGCACCTTCAGTTCTTCTATGCTGACCTCAACCACCCGACCAGGGTCACACACATCTTCAACCACTCCAGCTCGGACATCTCGTCACTCTACTACGACCTGCAGGTAGGAGTGCAGGGACGTGCCACACGTACCGATATATTTTCCGTACATTTCATTTCCGTACTTGCATATCACCGTATATTGAATTATCTATCCTGAAGGCTGATAAATATTTTTGTCAAACAAACAAACCTCAAATGTTCTGGATTTCTGTCTCGTGATCAGGGGCATTTGTTCGCCATGGAGGTGAGCAGTGGAGAGGAATACTACATAGCCTCAGACAACACTGGCACACCGCTGGCTGTCTTCAGCAGCAATGGACAGATGATCAAACAGGTAATACAGCTTTGAATCTCTTTTTATTTGCAATCGATTACCGCTACAAAAATATGGTGAAATTGTGTGGTTGAAAACAAAAAAACATCTACATATGGAAAATGACATCTGGTGTGCCTAAAGCATCTTTGAACAAGATACTAAATTCCTCTCAGCTCCAGGGTATCTCCTCTGTACCTGACCCAGTGTGCTGGCCTTTCCATCAGAGGCAGAGCCGAGAATCACCAAAAGCGAACTGACTCTGCTCGTGTCTCTCAGGTGCAGTACACAGCCTACGGAGAAGTGTACCTGGACTCTAACCCCGAGTTCCAGCTGGTGGTCGGTTTCCACGGTGGTCTCTACGACCCCCTGACCAAGCTGGTCCACTTCACCCAGCGGGACTACGACGTCTTGGCCGGGCGCTGGACCTCGCCTGACTACAGCATCTGGCCCAAGATAGGGAAGGATCCCTCTCCATTTAATTTGTACATGTTCAAGAACAACAACCCCCTCAGTGACATGCTGGACGTCAAAAATTATGTCACAGGTAGAGGATTAATATCTACTGATATGATGCATGTGTTGAATTCTTTGATCAATGTTTCTAGATAAGTTAGCCAATTTTAGTTTGTCTGAAGTGGCTGGATTTTTATTCAAAACTGTCAAAATCTCTGTTTTGGCATTTTGAAATTCCACTGCAGCAGACACAATTATGGTTTTACGCAAAACCAACCTTTCATAGCATAGATAGTTTTTTCAAGAATGTTACGTCGAGTCAGCAGGATACTCAGGTAAAACACACACTGGTAATGGTCAGGTCATTCTAGTTCAACAAGGCACATGTACATCTCCAGAACAAGCTCAGCTTACCTTGTTATGCCCCAGCATTGTCTCTGATATCTCATGTGTGCAGAAGAAACAGATTGTGGTATGATTGTTTATGCAAATAACAATGTACTACAGATGGCACAGTAGCTGATAGCTTTGCATAGCACCAGGTGAGCCACAGAAGCAAATACACTTTCACTTTTTATGGGGCAAAAAAAAAGGATCATTTGCTTCCATGTTTAACTTTGTCATTCAGCAAATTAACTCCCTTCCTGTCTTGCTGTAGATGTGAAGAGCTGGCTGGTGATGTTTGGCTTCCAGCTTAGTAACATAATCCCAGGATTCCCTCGACACTCGCTCTACTTTGTGGAGCCACCGTTCGAGCTGCAGGCCACCCAGCACTGTGAGAACGGACAGGTACGGCCTGTTCTGCCGAAAGTATTATCAGCAGAATCAAATTAACCTAATATTAACCCCATGATAGTGATTTTCTCATGAATGCTCATCTGAACAGAGACTGAAGTCATCCTTCACAGCAGTACTTACAAGTGGCAGTCGGTTGTGTGTTAATGCGTTACAGTGACAAAGCTTTCCTCTGTTTCCTGATGTAGCTCATCACTGGTGTGCAGCAGGCAGCAGAGCGTCACAACCAGGCCTTCATGGCCCTGGAGGGGCGTCTCCTCAACAAGGAACGCCGAAGACGTAAAGACAAGCCGGGTCACTGGTTCGGCACCAGCACCCCCATAATAGGCCGAGGAGTAATGCTGGCTCTGAAGGAGGGCAGAGTGGTGGCCGGCGTGTCAGCTTTGGCCAGTGACGACAGCCGCAAAGTGGCGCTGGTGCTCAATGGCGCCCAGTACCTCGAAGGCACCCATTACACCCAGGAGGGGAAGGACTGTCACTACTTTGTGAAAGTGGGCTCTGCTGACAGCGACCTGTTGGCCCTGGGGCTCACCAACGGGCGCAAGTCCCTGGAGAGCGGCATCAACGTAACGGTGAGCGGCCGCTCGAGGAGAGGTGTGACTGTGGAGTTTGCAGTTCCGTCGTTGGTACTGAGTGTTCGGTATGGGCTGGCTGTGGATGTGGTGGATGAAGAGAAGGTAAGACTGCTGGAGCTGGCCAGGCAGAGAGCCCTGGCCGGGGCCTGGGCCAAGGAGCAGCAGAGGGCCAGGGATGGGAAGGGAGGCAGTCGCCTCTGGACGGAGGGCGAGAGACAGCAGCTCCTAACGACAGGTAGAGTACAAGGCTACGATGGCTACTATGTACTGCCTGTGGAGCAGTATCCAGAACTGGCTGACAGCAGCAACAACATCCAGTTCCTCAGACAGAACGAGATGGGCAAGAGGTAACAGCCCACCTGAACTCGCTTGAAGGGCAGACTCTTCCCTTTCTCCCATTTTCACTTCTCTAGATCCTGCTCCTTTTTCCTACCCAGCCTCCTCAACCCTACTCCTCTCAAAACCCATGGAGAATTAACCAACAAACGGGGTTACTCACGGAACGCTGCAGGGACTTTTGAAAAGAATGACTTATCAGAAAAACAGATTGTTAATTTTACTGCCACAGGCAAAAAAATTTCAAGTTTGGTCAAATGGTTCAGTTTTTCTTTTTTCTTTTTTTGAAAAAAAAACTTTGAACAACTGAAAAAGCACTGAAGAACTTTGAGAACTGTTGCTTAACGAATAAGAAGATTCCCCTTTTTAAAAAAGATAGTGATATTTTCGCCCATATTTTTTGGGTCACACTGAGAGCGGCCATGACAGCTACTGAACACACAGTGGAGTTGTACTGCGCTGGCTTCTGCGGTGAAGGCTTGTCCGTCTCTAATAGACACTGACGGCACAGGGACCAAAGTGGAGACAAAGCCACTCCACAGTGCAGCCATTACAACTACACATCGACGGAGGACATTGAACAGCGACAGACAAGGCAATGTTAAAGGGTCATCCAATACTATGAGTCGTCTCCCTGTCTCAGGCCTCCCATCGTCCATCGGACCAGTCCAACCAAGCAACACACAAGCTAACGGCATCCTTGAACAAAACCAAGCTGTTAATGGACTGGAAAATAAACTTTTTAAGAAAACACAGTCAAAAAAAGTGATGGCTATATTTGTGGACAGTGGTGTCACACAGCATTGTTTATTTTGAAATGGGGAGAAGAATCATATTACTACATATGTGTCCGACTACACTAAATTTCAGGATGTTGCGTATACTGTAGATGCCGTAGTTTTGTACGTTTCAGTCGCGGTAGAATTGTGAGACTTTCACCAAGGCACTTCTGTACAGAACGATCAAACACAACACTCACAGAGTCCGAACAACATGCTAAGTTAGTATTTATTTTATTTTATTCTTTTTTATTTATTTATTATTAGTACTATATGACAATCATGAATGAGTCACCAGTTCTATTCCAAATGAACATTAATGGATGAGTTTATTTTCTTTTGTAAAATATGTAAGAAATGTTCATTTTTGTTTTTGTATTAATTTCAGTTTGCTGCCAGGGCAAATAATAGTCACTCTCAAAAAGAATAATTTATGTAATAAAGTGTTTTAAAAAAAAAAAGCGGTTTATACTTTAAATAAAGTCTTTAAAACTGTGAAATCTGTTTTTTCGAAATATATTTCAATGTACAGTGTATAGACCTACCTTTATGCAGCACAGTAGAATATTGTCCAGAATATCAAGTTTTATATTTCTAAGAGGAAGTGGCTTGTAATGTGCAAAATCTTTAGCTGGTCTTACTACTCTAGAGTTTTGTGGCACTCTAATATTCCATATCTACAATATCAATCCCCAGTTTGTTGTTTTTGACTGTTTTTTTGTTTGGAAGCAGAGATAGTTCTGTCCTAGATCCCAACAGCAGTAGCAGTAATGGATTCCTCTCACTGTGAAGAGACTCGTGCTGGATGTCATAATGTACCAAATCAGTATTATCAAAGGATGATTCTTATACATTCGCTGAAACGAGACTCTTCTGAGAACCTTATCAATAAAACATACTTGTTTACTTCAACTGAGCAACGTGTAGTTCACTGTCATCTCATTTTCGTGTTTGAGGATTGTTGATGTCCCTTTTTAACAGTAGCAGCTTCTACCGGACTTGGATGACATGCGCTGCGGAGTGTGAAGTAAGCAAGTTTTCTTTATTCTTTGTTAATTGTGCATCAAATTGCAGATAATCTACTTTTTTTTGTTTTGTTTTACAGATATTCTATAAATTGAACATGTAAATGACATGTCTTAATGGCATCCCAGTAAACAACCACAGCCTTCCTCTCTCCGGATGCATTGCTTTTACAATTGTGGACGCACATAAACAGGCGCCAATATTTTTTGACACTGACTGTTCATCGATTCTGATGTGCTTTAAAGTAGCCATTACAATTACCTCTGTTAACGCCAAGTGCTCACAGATAACTGTTCTCTCCTGGGATGATTTAACCCTATTTTATTGAATTTCAGATGCTTCTTTTTCTTTCAGCAGTGGAGGGAGATGTTAAAGGGTCTATAATCAATGTTTTTGTCATAACAAAGGATCAAATGACTATGTGTAACGTGAAAGAAGTCGCATCGATGAACCCACTGAGAATTATTGTTACTGTGTGCACTCATTGTTTTGGTCGTACAGCCCACACCTACATTTTTGGTTCACTCTCACAGCTCTCATTGCTTTTTTTTGCTTTTTTTACAGCTGCGGAGAGTTTTCTCAACGTAAAAACTCTTAAAAACCCACTGTACCCGACCTGCAGCACCAAACACCAGACAAAGTTGGCAAGTAGCTGGTGCATACAGTGCAGCTGTCTAAGAGTCAGATATTTCCCTTGGGAGTTAGCAGACACTGAAAACAGCGAGCAGAAGAGTGAATATTGGGCCATTTGCCAAGTGAAAACAAACAGGATACCAAATTAATGTTAATGCTGCTCCCTGTTTGCTGGAAGTGTAAATACAAAACTGTTTGCTAGCATGTTTGCCATATCTTAAAAGGTGATAATGTGTCAATGTTGTGTTTACAGCTTGTTTCTGTTGCCCCCAAGTGGCCAATTAAAATCAATTATTTCAGGTTTAGGTACCTGTATATATTTTAGTTGTATGCATGAATAAAACTACAGGATCAGCAGCAAAAACGACCTCATATAGCCAAAACAAAATTACTCATGCAGCATGATCCCCGTCAGTGATGGCATCTAAACACTATTTCATTTTGTAGTTGGCTGGGTTAATTTTGTCATATGCTGTAAAACAATGCATCATATTTTGGAAACCTTACCTTTCGTTTTGTATGTCATCTGAAAAATAACTTGTAACTGTACCTGGCAGATAAAAGTTAAAAAGCACAATATTTCTCTCTGAATTGTAGTGGAGTATTAGTTTTAATTAATTCCTCAAAACTATAAAGTGTTAGACTAAATGGGCTTACTTTCCACCACTGCTTTCAGGCCACTGTGCATTAGGAAACCATGACACATCCTGTAATTAATCTCCTTGTCCGTTTAGTGTAAAATTGTCTCTCCAGCTTTAGTTTAACTTGGCTTCTCTTTTGTGAAACTTATTAATACATCAGGCAGGCAGCCATGTTGCAACCAACATCCTGCACTAGCCACTGTGTTATAAATAGTTGAATGGATTTGCCCAGGCCTCGACAGCTACAGTATATTGATCTGTACTCCCTATAACCTCCCACACAGCATTCACACACACATGCTATAATAACCCCCCAATAAACACACATGACAAATCTCTCCATTCATGGGAATAAATTATTTTTATGCAAGATTCTTATCGAAAGCAAAAGGGCGTCTAACAGATCATTTGGTTTCTTCTGTTAAGCAATCATTTTTTTTTATTTCATATTTTCAGTTTTATCTCCAAGTTATGTAGTAAAAATAATATTGAAATCATTTTTCATATCAAGATCACCATGAAGACAGGACATTGAGGCCATCTAAAGTTAACAGTAATCAAACATAAATCACTGTCATCCTTAAAAGTGCATTCCATTTATTGTCATGTGATTTCACTTGAAGACAAATGTCGGCAAAAACGGCTCCTGTGCAAATGAAAGGGATACGTTTCAAGCATCAGCATCTTAAGAGCGCCCTGCAGCTCATCAGCAGCCGGGGTCTTGGTGGCTTTATGGAGGGTCCGGGATAAGGGCTTGTCCTTGGCAATGGGAAGTAGCATAGGTGGAGGGGGTTAGACAGGATTGGGGATGACTGACGGGGCAGGCAGGAGTACTGTATCTTACAGAGGTAATCATCATAAAGTGCCAAGATGCCTCACACTAGATGAGCCTGAGATCCAAGTATACTGTATGTGTGTATGCGTTATTGTGTATCTACCTTGCTGTTTGTGTGTGCGGGTGTCTGTGCCTGTTGTGTGTTAGTCTAAAACGACAGTGAAGAGCCTGAGATTCAGGTTGTGTTTAGAAACTCTGTTACAAGCTGCTACAGGGTCGGTCAGTCAGTCAGTCAGTCAGTGCTGAGGGCTTCACATCAAGGTACAGTAAGGGGCTCTGAGAAGAGACGTCCGTACGGGAGCGAGGCTTTTATTTCTAGACGAGCAAAAGACTTGTAGAGGAAAAAGAGGGATGGTTTTAAGGGAGTGCTAGGTGTAAGGCAGATGTGGGGGGTGGGGGTGGGGGGGGTGATGGGGACGTTATGTCAGCATGTCCCAGAGACAGCAGCAACACAGAGCTGTCCAGCAGGCTGTCAGGCATGTGTCTGCCCCGTCGTCTCTTCTCCTGTCCTCCACCACATACACTGCGGAGAAAAATAAGAGGGAGAGGGAAAAGAATGTAAGGCAATTTAAAGAAAGCAATTAGTGATTCCTTTTCTTGAAATTGCATAAAAACAGAGAAAATTCTCCAAATTGCACTGTCAGGTCTTCAGCGGTGATTTCAAGTGTAACCCAGGCTGCTGTGATTTTTCCTCTAATTACGTTCATCATGGGAAGCACATCACCATGGAAATATAGCCGCCCAGAGCCATGATCAGACAGCGTTACAGTTGAGCAACATTAGCACTAGTATGAGGTATCATTAAACCGATGAAATGAGAGCTTTGAGAACTACCCACCCTCCGTGCCCCAACAAGGCATTTCCCTTTACTTCACATGTACTGCACTGGCTTCGCTTCACCTTCAGTCACTAAGTCTAAATTAGTCATGTGAAAGGATTATGTTACCCACATGTGAGGTTTACCATCTGTCCCAGACACACAAAAAACCAGTCAAACAACAGGCCTGAATGAATACATTTACCCTTCCTTGTGTTTGTGATTAATCATTCATGTGGAGGGGAACACTCATCCTGCTTTTAACAATCAGGCGCACTGACTCATGACACAGGTGAATGTGTTACCAAGGTGACCAGCTCCTGGTCAATAGATAAAGTGAAGCTAGCTGACCACTTATCATACTGAGCTCTGATAATGATATGACACAGAGCTGGTTAATGATTGGCCAATATTTAATAATGAGCGTCTCTATCAGAACGATTCAAAGCAGGAAACTTGATAGCTGGAAACTCGATAGCAGGAAACTCGATAGCAGAACACTCCTTTGATCAGCCAGAAGATGCTTATCTGAATTCAGTTACACAGGCAGTAACACCACGCTGCTTGCTTTAACACATAAAGGTGTTAACTTTGTTATCTGGAATGCTAGACTGTTCTCTTTGCATATTCATTTTGAATATTTGGCAATGACATGTTAGCTGTCTGTTTCACAGCTTGTGCTATGCTCTACTCTGGATGCTCAGCTGGGAGGTGTCACTGCATTAGCACACCCATTGTCTTAAAACTGACTTTACTTCACACTTTTCAATTCTTAAATGCGTATTCTACAAACTGACAGGCTTTGCATTCTTGCAGTCATTAATTAATTGGTAAACTGACAGAAAATTAACGGGCAACTATTTCGCTAATTGATTAAACATTCAAGGAATTTTTTGAGCAGAAAAATCAAATATTTGATGGTCTCGGCTTCTCGACTGTGAGGATTTCCTGCTTGTCCTCATTTTACATTATACTGGAGTGAATATCGTTGTGTTTAAGGCTGTTAGTCAGACAGAAAGCTATTTGAAGACATTAAGCATTAAGAAACTGTGTTCCCTATACTTTCTGGTGTTTTACAAACCAAGCAAATAATCAATTAAGCTGAAAAATAAATGGCAGATTAATTGATAATGAAAATAATAGGCCTTTTTGACAGCAGAGAATTTCACTGGTCAGTGTATGAGAAGTAGAGGTGTTACTATTAGCAATACGGTGTCTCCACTTTGCCATGTCAGTGTGACTGTAATACCTTGCACAGCTATTAGTGGTTAGCTGTCAGTAAACATGTTAGCATCTCAGTTTGCTAGCAGTAGTGTTAGCTTGGCTAACCTAGTCAGTCACATGACCCTCACATTGCTGGTTGTAATTCTCCTGATGCAGCCCTGAACCAGGTCAGCAGTCCGTTATGTAGGAAAACTGCCTGCACACGAAGCTCAGATGTAAAAAGAATCAATGTATTCTATTGACTAACAATTTAGTCAAAAGTTTTGATTCTTTTCTTTTTGTGTCAGTGTACGGACAATGAGTTTGCTACTCACACCTGATACTTTCTTTTGAAAAGCTTTTTAAAAAGTCAAATCCATCCACAGCTCTGTTCTGAATACTGTACATATTTGCATCAATCTCTGTTGTGTGGTACCGCTCACCTGTGTTTTTGGGAGCTTCCCCATACATAGGCCCAGGAGGGGCCCCTCCCTGCCAGCCATACTGTGGTTGTCCAGGGTACCCTTGATATGGAGGCTGTCCTGGGCCAGGATAAGGGCCTCCAGGGCCCATTGGTCCTGCTGGGTAGTTTGGGTACGCTGGATTAGGCTGCTCCATGTTAACAGGGTATCCCTGAGGAGGATAACCCTGAGGTGGGTAGCCTTGTGGAGGTGGGCCCTGGGGTGGGTAGCCTGGGGCAGTGGGGCCATTGCCTGGGTATGGAGGGGGCTGCTCAAAATTCATCTTTGGGTGAGACAATCACCTAAATAAAAAGAAAATAGAAGTTACGAGTTTTCTCGTTGTAATTAGTACGTCTCGTGATGTGTGTCCCATGTATGTCTGTACTGATGTCACAGCAAGTCAAAACCATGTGGTCAAGTCACACATTAGAAATTAGTGCTGGTGTTTCTGCTTTTACACATTCCTATCTGTAGAGGGACATATTATATATATATATATATATATATATATATCTGTAGAGGGACGTATTATATATTATAATGTCAACTAAAAATGAATACCCTCATATACAAATGTATAATAATAAAAGATGTGTGTAATTATACTGCACACAGTATGACTATATACAGTATATTCATTTTCCTACTACAACAATGGCAGTGTTCACACTATAGGGTTACTTATAAATGAAGCATTGTCCTTTACTATAATGACAGCCTTATTTGCTGAGGACTTTATAACATACGTTCTTGTACTGTGGAGCTTAAAAAACAATCCATCATCACAGTTCATAGATATAATTGCACTTTAATTCAATTTTGTTTAATACCAGTGAAAACTCCAAACAACATGCCATTGTGTGGGCCGTGGAAGAAATATAAGTGACTATATGTCTGTGCATGGTTGTCTGAGTGATTCAGCCTCTAGAGTCGCATTAGGCAGTGAATTCCTCATGAGTCCTGATATAAGAACACAACGTTTTCAGTCAGGCACAAAAATGATGCAACTGTTTCCCCAAACGGAGAAGCAGCGGAGTAGCATATAGTTCCCTAATCTCTCAACACATCTCCTGCCGCCGTCTCTGCATCCACACAGGAAATACAAGCATGGCATATTATTTTATACTTTGATGAGGGCGTCCTGTGAGCCAGTGGTCAATCACAACCCGCATCAGCCCTACCAGAGATAAGCACCATTATCACAGTGTTCACACACAGACTTTACAAATGGAGGAGTCAGCCTCACAGTGTGCAGGGTGAGGCTAACCAATTGGACCATGGGAAAGAGAGGAAAGGAAAGAGATTGCAGTGACCATACAGGCCTGTGCTGGATGTATCTTCACAGTTGGTTTTCCTCTTTTCTCAGAACCAGACACACAAACATGAAACATTTCAAATTATCAGCATCACACATTGATAGTTTCTCTGTGATGTGTGAGACAAACATAAGAAGGAAGATTTAAGAAATGATTCCCTCTGATGCTGTTGCCAGCGACTGTTTTTAATGTCCGTTTAGAAAGAACAATTAATGTTTGTGATCAGCTTACTGTCTGAAAGTTGTTTGTTCCGCTTTACATCTCGTAAGAGGGAAGTGCATTACCCGAGCTATAACTAGTGGCTTCTAATAAGGCAGATCCGGGTCCATCACCACCCTCGTGTTAGCCCTCATCACTAGGTTTGCTCAAGTAGAAAAGCCATAACAAAAGGAAAGTTGGCCAGATGGAAAACTGCACCTCTCCTAGGCCTCCCAGGATTCCTCCGTCATGTTGTATATATGTACACTAAAAACATCTAAATAGCACTCCCACTCCTCTCTGCTCAGTTTCTCCATCCATATCCAGTCTTTTGTTTATAATAAATCAAAGCAGTATCTGTAAACTGAAATATATGAGGAGGCATTTCTCAAACCGGTAGACACAAAACCGGTTACCCTTGCTTCCATGTACACTTATTATCTGTTTTGGACAACCAACATTGTATTTATTAGGTTCAAAGTATTGTTTTTTTAATCTCTTTGACGACCTAATTTATTGGTGGATTTGATAATATTAACAAGGTTTAAGGGTGGCTCTTGGGTATTACCTGATATACCTGATAAGATGCTGAGTACATTTCATATTAATTTCCTAGTACCACCAACATGTAAGATTAAATAGACCCAAGGGAGAGTGGGAGGAATACGGCTGTTAATGTTCTACTAAATTCACAATTACTACTTTCTGCTTTAACCCCTGCAGTGAGCTTCATTTCTTCCAGACGATGGCTGGACATTTTGCCACCTGAATGCTCTTAAAGCTACTGGCAGATGGCAGGGCTTCTGTAGCCATGGTTACCATGTTGCAGGAGGAACAGAGCGATCCCCGCTGATTTGTTTTTGTTGTGACTTAAAGAAAAGAGGGAGTAGTAAAATACCACAAGCGTCAGATATCTCCGTCCTCCTGCTGACAAGGAGACTTCTTTGGTGGCTGTCGGACTTTAGTTCGTCTGTGAATACCTGAGTGTTCTGTTTCTGGCTAAAGACTGAGAAAGGGCTTCTTTCAAAAAGGGACCTCACAAACAATCAGTAATCTGACACCACTAAGGATGTCTACAGCACAAGGTTCACCCCGTAGGTCACCTTGCCTTTATTGGACCCACATAAATCTATAAATCTATAGTCTTTGGTATCAGATTAAGTTCTGGTGAGAAGTGACTTCCAGATCTCGGCTTTTATAAAGGTTAGCACAGTGTGTGAGTATGTGTGTGTGTTTACTGCATGAATGCATGTTCATTTGCATGTATGTCATTTGTTTTTCCTCTGCTGGACTGCAAGAATAAGTGAGAGAGCTCTGACAATGTTTCCACAACAGTATCACGGTGCTCATATCACGTACGGACACACACGACGGGCAGTGCACCTGAGACGCCTCTGAATCCATTAAATCCCTCTGAACCTAATGCCGTTTTGACAAAGGAGTAAACAGGCGTGGTCAGTTCACGGACAAGGGTGTTGTTGTAATGGCAGCAATAAACGATTTACAATTTAAAAAAAGTCACTTAGCTGGAGGAAGTTAGAAAGGAGTAACACAAAACAAGGCACTGATCATATTAATCTAAATGAAACTTTGTGCGAGGCTCATTCAGGGCTGCCAGCATCAGCTGCTAATATACAGCAAACGCTGAAACCCTCATTATAAAATACAAGGAGAACTGGATAACAAGCTCCCCTTCTTTCATATAAAACTTTAATCAGGAGAATGTATTATCCCAATTAGATGTTACCATGAGATGTTAACTTTAAGGTAACAGATCAAGAAGAAATATTACACAATAACACCACAAATTCTTAGAATTGTCTCTGTAAATGTGGCCTAAAAAAGCAGAGCTAAAGAGCATGTCTGTCTGTGTTTGGCCTAGTGTGTACAAAAACAACTTCATTTCACTGTGCACACACAGGCTGAGCTATCCATGGAGCAGTGTTTACCTTCAATACGTCTGGAGACAAGTCACCACTAACAGACCCCCCATTGGACCTCATTAGGAAGGAGCTGAACCAGGACTATCTCACACTAACACTGACACACGGACTGACTCAGTCACGACAAACCGATAGATAGATAAAGAGAAATACTAAAGAAATACGATACGGCGAAAAAATATCATTTCCAGCGATGGAACCAAAATTATCGTTGCTACAAATTAAGGTGCCATTTAGCGTCGTCCAGTAATTAGAATTCGGCTATTAAAGATTGTTATTAACTCAATATGCCCATATCCGCCTTCATTAGTATTAGTGAACTATTGATATTATACATATATGTATATAATATTGTGTTATCAATGCAGTGTTTAAGAAAAATGGCACGCTACAAACGAGGCCCAGCAGAAGTGGCACCTGAAGGCCACTAGAGCTCTGAGCAGTGTTACAGCCCCCGAAGTTCATGATGACTCGGCTCATTAACACAGACAAATAAGATGTGCGGACACGTGCGGGCCACTTACCTCTAAATGACAGTATCCAGTTCTGTTGTCAAGAGCAGCAACGTCTGTTTAGTGTGAAATGCCTCCTGCCGTCTCTGAATATTACTATATTTCACCGCAGCCAGCACTCCTCTCGTGTCCGCGGAGCCAGTGCGTATCGCTGTTTGAGGGACGTGACGTCATTTGAAGGGTACATCGAGTGGGCAACACAGCGCGGCATTGGCTGCCGTGACAACCGCTGTTCGCGTCGACCAATCGCAAGCCAGAGCGATGACAAGAGGCACGTCGGGGGAAAAAAAGCAATGACTGTTGATCATCTGACCAGATCAAAGATTAAACAGTTCCACATCACCGTGACGACATTAGCGCGAGGAGACAGGACAAGTGAGGCGGGTGATAAAATAAAATGTTAATCATCAATCAGTGACCTAGTGGCTTTTGCCCTTGGAATTTGATTTTTCATTTTGATAGGCTTCACACATCTGATACGTTTAAAAACCATTTTTAGATACAATATTATTATATTTTAATATTAAATATTCTGGAGCCCTTGTTTTACTACATCGTGTGTTTTTACTCATCTCATAAAAACAGATTTCTAGGTAAGGTGCATTATCGGTTTCCCCCCAGCAGATGTCAGGCTGCTCCCAGTCTATTCTCCTGTGGTTGTACGTTGTTGCTGTTGCTGCCAACAGGAGAGGACTTGTTAAATAAACTAGTGGGTTACTAGGCAGGCAAATGTATTTGTATTTTATTTTTGTTTTTGGAAATCAGCATCACATTCCCTTCAGAGCAAGGCACGCTAATATAGAGTCAGCACACAAGTGTTATTAGGTATTAAGTTTAAAAAAATGAAATAACTAATTAACTGTCTTGCTCCAAAAATTGCATTGAGGACTGACAGAAAACGCAGATTTTTTTAACCTGAAGATTTCATAAAAAGCAATGGCACAAAAGCATGGTAGACAAAGCATTGTTTTGAAGGAAAGCTTACAACAAAGGGACTGAAGGGCTTTGAACTAATGACGTGTGTGACACTTATCAGGGCTACAAGGTCCTGCTGCATCACCTGTTTAACTGTAACATGTTGTTGTTAACAGAAGTGTGGCCTATATCTGAGTGAGTCTGTTTGGTTGACAGGATTGAGCTGTGGCTCCAGGCCACTCTGCACGTATCGAGCTTTAACTCTCTCTCATTGTCTGTGCTCTCTTTAGGTGCTCGGTGACAAGGCAGCTCATCGACAGAGCAGAGAGGCGCATGTGCATACGAATGCATGTACACGGTGAGTACATATACAGCACATAAAATCCAGTGATGGAAGAAGAAACACCACAGCGTACAGCTTGCACGTATATTATTCATATGTAAAGCAGCAAGAGCTGTCAAATGAACACACCCATGCACATGTAACGCGCACACACACGAACCTGGGACTGCAGGCACATGTGGGATTGTGAAACATCATCTCGGTTCCTCCATCAGACATGACATTACATGAGCACAGTATGAATATAGTAGCACATCAGCAGGCAGCCAGAGTGACAGCTGCCATCGACAGAGGAACATAAAAGGAAATGGTCTCTATTCTGCAAGGTGATACCAGACTGTGTAGCAGCACATGGTGAGGCTTGCACAATGAGTACCGTAGGCACAATAGGCGGCTTACAGCGGTACCCCTGAGAAACAAGGATCTGACCTTTGACACATTCACACTAAGATATATTTACAGCTAGTGTAAAGTTGTACATGGAAAAAATGTTGGTTAAAGGTACTGTTACTGGTGGTATCTCACGTAATCGCCTGACTGCAGCTGTTAAAAGACTGATCAGACACTGTCTTGTGACGCACATCAGAAATCAAAGCAAAGGAATCATAGGAGTAATCCTTAGATTGAAGTAGATTAGATTAGATTAGATTAGAGTATTTCATGTAAATATTCTACATTTTAAGAACTTCATTAGATAATCTTTTGTTGCAAACCTCTCCTACAGGAGCTAAAGCGACGATGAGATATCCTGGCACTGGACATGAATCTAGTGTAATCCAAGAAACTACTGACAGTTTGCTGTCTCTGATTTCAATGTAATGTGCAGCAGTGCTCTAAGAATTGAATATCATTTCACTGGTGTACTCAACAAAAGGCCAGATAGTTGTAATGTAAATGTTTAAGTAAATTGTGAACATGCATGAGACAAACTTCAGTACCCGCCGTGATAGATGTGGCCGAGCGGGCCGTGTGTTGTGTGAGTGTCTGTTTACATCGTCACCCTGGCAATTCAGCCCGAGCCCGCACCAACATGAGCAGGAGACAAAAATAGACCCTCGCTGACCAGCTTCACCCAGCCGTCTTACAGGGAAGGTGGAAGGGGAGCACGGGGTGAGAGAGGGCAAAGGAGATGAAAAGGGAGAATATTTTGTTTATGGACAAGGACGATGGAGCAAGTTTACGAGAGTTCATTGAAACCCAGAGGGAAGGCAGGGCTGGTCGTCTGGAGAGAAGTTGTTTACGGCGCTATAAGGAAGTTGTTTTCCAGAACCACATTTCCTGAATGCATGGCAATCAAACTAATGACTTTTCTGACTTTTACATTAGGAGCAAGCAGAACCTTGTTACATTTACCTCACACATTTATGGCCACTATTTGGATTCAAACACTACTTTTTCACCTCTGAAATATGAGTGATAATATTTTGTCACGCTCACAATTTAACAATGCAGGGGTTTGTAGAATGCATCGCATTTGAAGACAATAACATAAGCCTGCTTGCAGACGCTTTTGGCTCGCAAATGGATACCTTGTCCAGAAAGTTACTGACAAGCTGATATGTCACTGTCACATGCCCAGTGATAAACACACCAGCAGGGACCTCCCACTCTGGCCAACTGCTGCACAAATTTCTTGACATTATCTTCTTCATGAATTTAACATTTTTAAGAATGACCTGGGCAAATTATTGCACGTGGTGTGATTGCAGTGAGAAAGCCAAATTCTGTAGGACTTTTATATTAAATACATGTTGCCAGTAATCATGGTCAGAATGATGATCATGATCATAATATAATCATAATAATCATGAAATTAAATCACTACATACATCAACTGCATCGCTGCCTTCCACCTCACTGCCTTTTCCTGGACACTGACAGGATGGCGGAGGGTTGTGGAGCACATTCCAGTATTATTTTCAAATTATTTTCTCCCCCTCTGCCAGACAGGAATTCCCTCAAAACTACATGATGGGAGCATTTTTGGCGTTTTTAGTAGTCACCTGGCACCTGGCCTTGTTATCATGTCTGTCCAGCACAAACACACACACACACACGTTTATTCAAACAGCACATCCAGGTCAATCGTCACGTTTCACAAAAACAGCCAAGTGCACACAAACTGTTATCTGATTAAGTATTACCCTGACTTTTGGCAAAAAGTCATCATATTGTGCCACGCTACACTGTGCGTTCTGTATTTCCTAGCTGATTTCAAATACTGAGTGCATGTTTAAACCTGCTGAGTCTCATTATTAAAAAAAAAGGAGGCTATAAATCAGAGCTTTGAAGCAATACTAACAGGTTGTCAGCCACATCCGCAAGGCCATGGGACTGGAGCAGCTGAGCAGACTGACCCACATCACTAACGTACACATGACGCAGAGCGATCTGCTTATCTGCTGCACTTAAAATTATACATTAACATCAGAACTAGCTTTAAAATCCAAACTGTGGTGTCATCAGTGCTCGAACAAATATTTATGCCATATCTGCCCCAACATCACTCATAGGTAGTGAGTAAATCCACGATTACATATCTGAGATAACTGCCTGGTCAAACACCAGCAGGTGTCACACCCCACCCCCACATTGCAGAGTGGTTTCAGTATGTCTGGCCTTTGGGCTGCAGCTGCCCCCATTCCTTAAGACCAGGCCCACTCCCTCAGTCAGCCAGCCGCCCTAATCTACAGATCAGTGTCTGGAACACGCAGGCATACCTAGCCCTGACCCTGTTGATAGTGTGAGAGGCTGCATACACACAATGTACACACAGTGTACATGGTTCTGTGTAGCCTTCAAACCTTTCAGCAGCATATGCTAATTGTGCACTTTGAATTAAATCAATTTGTTCAGAAATATTTGAAAAATATTTCTCATTTGATTTATGTTTTATTCGTCAACTTTTGTCAGATGGAAATGTGCGAGGATAATTCTGATGGCTCTATAATTCCAATTTGTGCAACATAAAGTATGCTCATGTTTGATCTTAATGTTAATACGTTAGCCTGCAGCAGCTGCAACAGTTCAGCACAGATGGGCCAACTGTTGCCTGTGTGAGGGCTCCATGTAGGTGTCCATACATTAGAGGGTTATGCAACTCAGTACCATTTAGGTTACTGTGGTCACATACTTTTCCATTACACAAGGTGTTCTGAGGCTGCTACAGACACGATGTTGTTCATTAAAATATGGTTTCTCTAAGCTACGCAAGGAACACATGAACCACAGATTTGGTGTGTATGCTCTTACGTATTTGGATAACTGAGGGCCGAAGCCTCTTGGCCTTAAACAAACACTTAAAATTCAGTTGAAACATCTACATTTTATAAAAACTGTCAAAAACACAAGTTAGATTAAACATTTTCACTACAAATGTGTCTGTGTGTGACACAGACTGGATGTTAAAATGGTACATAGTTGAGCTGAATGTCAGCATGCAGCTCTGAAACAAGAAAATATTAAGTAATTCAGTGTTTTATTACACTTTACATCATTGATACAAAGAAAACCACCATCCTAAAAATATTCAAAATAGAATTAACACACAGACGCACGGTTGTTAACAGTTCAAAAGGCCTTTATTTGAAATTATTCACATTTTATCTCTCCATCCTTACAAAACAAGAGTAGGAGCTGATTTTCAGTTGGCCCTGACCCCTAATATTAGGAGATAGTTGGTTATCTATCACAAAGAAAGTTAGCCATCCTTTTTTGGGGGGGGAGAAATACAACAAAACAAAACTGATGCCTGCAGTGAAAAATTCTACATGTTGTAATGTAATCATCTTATATTCCCCAACTTAAAAAATAGGCTACATAGTACAATTTTCTTATTTACAAAAGATAAAAAAAAGTGAAATCAAAATGGATTTTTTCAATCCTGCTGCAGCTATGAAGTGAGTGAGTAACCAATCAAAACATTACCATACTCATTACCTTTTCTTTGCTAAACACATTTTCATAGAGTTGAAGACACCCTACAGTTTTCTAACTTCTCCAATTCTTTTTGGTTCCTCACAAAAGCTTTTCATTTTAAAAAAAAAAGGTGAAAAAAAAGCTTTATATTTAATGCGTTACAGTCATTCATGACCATGGAGGGGTTTTAATAACTCTCCACAGGAGGTAATACTGAAGCTCAGATGTCCATCTCAAACTGGCTGTCATCTGTGGAAAAGAAGACAGAAGAAACAGTTCAGAGCTGGCACCCCAAACACAACCACACCTTAACAGACTACAGACATGACAGACCTTATCAGTGCATTCGTAACTGGAAAGAAAAAACAGAAAATACTTGGGAAAAAAAAAAAAAAAAAAAAGGGAAAAAAAAGGGTCTAGCTTGCAAATCCAAACTCTGAGTTTACCGACTCAGACAAGGGAGACACGGGAGAAAATCCCCATGGTCTTTAGTTTGACAGGAGGAATGGAGAGGGACAGATTGATGACTGGATGCATTTCGCTCAATAAAAAATAGCTGTCTCAACTTGCCCATGAGTGCAAACCTTTGGTTACACTACCACAAAAAGTCCCCCGAGAGACTCATTGCCAGAATTAGAGCTTTTTATCTCCGTTAGATTCTGAGTCATTAGATTGTCTTTCGAGAGCCATGAGAAATACAGGAAATCTTTGTTTGCTAAATAACTGTTATCTCTCTTAACCCTCAGCAACTACAATTTAACAGCAGTTGACACCACCGTCCTGATAGATAGAGAAAGCGCATCTTAGACAGCACAAATCGTATAGTGACTATTGACTAATGAAGCCACAGGCGCAATTTTAAAATCCTGGTTATGCCCACAAAGTCACAGCCATGGCATTAATGGCATTAATGACTGGACAATCCTGTCTCAGTCCTCGACACAGCACAACTGCTGTGCTGCAAAAATGTAGACATGGCACTGCAGGAACACATGCAGCACCTATCTGCTGTATTAGCACATGCTGAATAGTGATGACAATGTGAAATGGAGCCTCATTGTGGAAAAAAAAAAGGGGGTTGCAAGTTCATGACAACACCACCTTTAGCTGGAACAGCAGAAGGAAACTGATAGGAGTAGCTCTCGTGGTAGATAAGGCTACAAAACTGTGCATCATGGGGGGACAGTTCGATTTCATAAGACCTCGGAGATGATGAATCTCGTAAGACTGGTTTTATGCATGTGTGTTTCCATACATGAACTTGGGAGTGTGTGTTTACCTGCCAAGTGACTCCACTCTATAGAACTAGTCAAGCCCAGAAAAACGAGATCTAGACAGTGGGATGTTTACCTGCAATGTCCTTCTCTTCCTCCTCTGCCTCCTCTTTGAGATCCTGCAGTTTCCCCATCGAGTGTGTAGCAGGTACTGTTACCCCTGGGATCTGGGGCAGACAGCAAGGGGGGGTCCGGGCAAGAGGGGAGTTTCGACAATCCAAAAGAAACTTCCTGTCATAGATGATGCGGGTACCTGTGTTGGAGAGGGAGAGAGGGAGGGAAATGAAAAAGAAAATCTGGTGTTGGACCTGCAGTAAGATTTCTGAAAGAAAGTGAAGTAAATGCTCTGAAGACAAACAACAGACCAAATGGTGGAATATCATAGGATTAAACGATAACCCAGTTATTACTGGAGCACTTTTGCACCTCAGCAAGGTGCATATCTGGCTAGTTTAGTATCATTATCCTCTACCAGATGGGATTTGAGGGGAAAAAGGAGGGTTCTGTGTGCGTGGTGAGGGGAGGGGTGAAGGCTGCCACTGCAGTGAGTTCTAGGAAATCAGAGCACAAAACATTCTGTCTTTGAAACAGGAGGCCTTGAGATTAAAGCCACATGTTTCGTTCTTTGAACGACTTCAAACTTTATCACTGACAGCAGATACATCATGCTTAGGTATGTATCCAAGGTTGGCTTTTCTCAAGTTTTATCACAGCTGTGTTATGATTTAAACCTAAAGCCCCATAAAAAAATAAAAACCCTGCAGCTTTCACATCCTAAACCTATGTGGCACGGCTCATGTCTGCCACCATTAGGTCTTGGGCAAACTCTGAGCACAAACAGTGTCATAAATGGCATTGTGTGATAACTTTGACCAGGACATGAGTCAAGGAGCGGTCCGCTCCTTCTCTACTGGAGTTTGAACCGTCCTGTACAGTATCTGCTCAGCAGGGAAAAACATGTTATGTAATAAGTGAGCGGTGAGCAGTTCATCCTGGACAAAGGGAATCAAAGCGGAGGGGAAGAGAAAAAGAATTGGGGGCGAGGAACGGGGGCTGGAATGCAAGCTATAGGACAAGCAGTGCATTGCAAGGCATTACGGTGCTGAACGGTTATGTAAAACAGGGGTCAGTCCAGCAGCACAGGGCGCAGACTGGAGTGAAATACAAGTCAATACTTTGTGTTGCAACTTCCCATGCTGTTTACCAGTGGGGTCAATTTTTGGCACAAAAAATAAAAACAAAATACCACTCATACTCCCTGTGCGTTAGACATTTTCTTTCCCTCCTCCCCTTAACTTGTACAGAATGTTCTCCGCTGTTCCTGAAATGCATGGAGCAATGCGGATAGGACGGCCTCCAACTCCTCCTGCAGAGGCCAATCACTTTGCTCTCCTGGCAGTCAGACACATGCACCCTCTCCGAAGCACATGTCACGGGTTATAGACAGCTCTTGTTGTCTTTGGACGTCAGTGTTTTTGATGCGTCTCAAAAGTTATGCTTGCATTAGTCACGTGCATGCTAATATTCATGTTTATGTCTTATGAAAGTCAAAGTTACTGTGAAATATTGGTTTGATTGCAGTTTTAATATTAGTGTTAGCAAAAATTAAACCCAAAAGTGTTGTACAGAATGATACAGATGAAAAAGTACTTCTTGATTTCATTGTTTGGTTCACAAAAGCTGTTCACTTTGCCAGATCAGCACAGGACAACAAACTTGTTGACAACATGAGGGGTGCAGCCAACTGTCACTGAGCAGTGTGAGCAACGAGTTTGTCCTACTTTAGCACAACTATTTAACTTTAATATGGCTATTCCACGGTTTAAGAGTGAGGTTAACAATATCTTTACTCAGATATTTTCCCAAACTGATTCATGTCCGTGTGTTTTGTTTGCAGCTTCTCGCGAGAGCGTCTCGTGGAGCTGAGTGTTTGCACGTAAGCACAAACCGTCAAAGAGTCAAAGCTAATGAAGTTAGCTAACATTTTCTGACAAACTCTCAGGAAACAGAAGCAGACTGAAAATATGAACAAAAATATTATCCAGAGAAAAGTCGTGGCACTCCTAAAGCGTCTGCCTGCACAGTTCTTACCTCCGGGCGTGGTGGAGAAGAGGGTCCCCCCGGGTGTCTGGCTGTAACAGTCGGGTAGCTGGGACCAGTCCTTCAGGGTGAGCACCTTGGTGGGGATGGGGCAGCTTTTCACTTTATTTGTGCCGGTCGACATGCTAGCTTCTGCTCAGCTGCTGCAGGCGAAGTGGGACGAGTGTTTTTAAAAGTCCTCAAACTCGCTGTACAACGCAGACTCACGAACTTGCCCAGAGCCGAATAACTTAGAAGTTGTGGGTGTTTTACAGCTAACAAAGTAAAAGTTAGGAAACTCTAACTCGTAGACTGAGGATTCACAGGAGCTCGGAGTTTGGGGCCCGGTGGTGTCCGTCGCTACAAGCTGCTACCATGTGCTGTGAAGGCAGCAGCCACAGCTGCAGCAGCCACTCGTGATGTTTTTCAACAGCTTGGAGACACGTGGGGCAACAGCTCGGAGGGGGACGCATGTTTTATTGTCAGGGACAGTCCGCGGGGGCGGAGCTACCACAGGAGCAAGGGGTGTGGGGTTATGAAATATTATAATGAGAAGTGACCGACATTTCCGCGATTGGATGCGTACCTGTGGGATGTTACACTACACGAGAAAATAATCTGAAATTTTAAGTTATGGACAACAATGTATTCATGCAGCCAAAGGAGGGAGTTTTATGCTTGTGTGACTCAAAATAGTGCTTTAGGTGAATAGGCAGAAATGAGTGGACATGGCATGACACGAGTTTCAGACTGGGTCAACAAGGGTATTAAGAAAATTGCTTATCTGGTCTGTTATGGTTCACAAAACACGCGCACCTCCACCTGCTCCTTGTTACTGACTCGCCAACAGCGCCCTCCACAGGCGCCTCAGTGGGTGCACCTGAGCCCTGATCCCAGCTGCTGCTGCACATCTCCCACTCACTTCTATCACATGGGTAGACTCTCCAGTGTTTGTCTCTACTGTGTGCTTATTCTGTCTGTAACGACATGAAAAGTGAGTCATGTTGTTATCTTTGATTTACCTATTGCGTTTATCAATTTTGTGCATATTCTTTATTTTTATTTGGGTTATTTTGAAGCTTATCAGTACTTTGGTTGTATCTATCGTATTACTTTGAGCCTTATTCTAATACTTACACTATCTCTTAGGTTACACCGTTGTACATTGGTTTTTGTTAATAAAGGTGTTTGGGGAAAAAGGTTCAAAAAGTGAATAAATAAAGAGAAAGAAGGCAAAAGAAAGAAAGAATGAATATATGATCCAAAGCTGTGCAGACACAGCCTGTAGAGTTTGTCTATTTGCTTCTTAAATACTAGTTTTTACACAGTGGATTCAAAATGAGGACAACATAATGAGGTAACACCGCCTGTTGAGTTCCTCTCAAAAATATAAGCAACAGAAAGTAAGACAGAATATCTTTTTTTTTAAAAATGAAATATTTCTACAAATGGAGTTCAATCGGGACAATTTATTTTGAATGATAAAATCAGAACTTCTCAGTGAGTTAGTTTCCATGAAGAAGTCAGTCCCCCATTCACAACCACTTGAGGGCGACATCGACATGAATACATGTGGGGGTTTTCTATGATTATACAGTGTGCAGTGAGGTGTTTATCATTTACAGTCAGCCTATTTCTCAAATAATTAGCCTTACTGGTATTTAATCTCATTGTAACAGCTGCCTGCTCTAGATCTTTGAGTTAATGAGTGCATATGCTTAATTGTTTACGAAGTGATTGTATTGAACACACGAGAAACACATTCTTTTACAAAGCACATCATTTTTAATTGGAAAATGTCCGGATGGCTTAGTAAGGTACACTGGATCGATTTGCTACCTAAATGTGTAAATAGAAAACAGATTTTTTTGGGTATCATACGATGGAGCATTACACAGCAGGAGTCACCAGGATCACTGTGCAGCAGTGAGATCAGTACCATGGATATTCTCTGCCTTCACACTGTGTTTAAAAAGAAACAGACACATTTAAGCCAAATACACAAGAGAGTAATACAAACATGAAGGCACAAACACAGAGACGCTGTGGTGTCGATAACATCTGAGGACAGAGGCGGCGTTTACATCCTGACATATTTTTCATGTGGTGGAGGAGAGAAAAAAAAAACCTGAGGGTAAATCCGCCTCGGCCGCTCATTGGTCCAGAAATATGGAATCAGATGACGTAGTAGTTCCGGGTTTGTGGGTCCTGAGGAAAGGTAACTTTCGGTCATTTCTGGGCAGAGCCGCGGCTGGACGAGTTTTCCCTCCGCTGAAGGTAAGAAAGCCCCAAGCCGGCCAGAGTTAAGCAGGGTATCACTTTGAAACCGGCTCCTGTAATCTCATTAGCGCCTTCATCCGTTTGTAGATTTGTGTTAGGTCTAATTTGTGCGGGCAGCGTTGAATTGGTTTTAGCTACATCCTCGGAGGCTAACGCCGATCAACTTGCCGACGGTTGCTCAATGATGCGGGCCGGAGCTGCAACGTGTGGCGGCTTTTGTCATCATTTTGTCTGCCATCCCGCTCCTCACCCATTGTCAGACAGCCGCTGTGTAGAGCATGTTTAAGGAGGCTCGGTCCGCCTCACAGGTCGGATCATTCAGAAGGCAGACAATTCCGGTTAATTCCCATTTTGAGCGTTTCGTTTAATTATAGCTGTTTTTCGTGATTTTAAGACGATTTGGAGCATAAAGTCTATCAAGTAGCCCTGCCCACACTGAATATTGGGCATTTCCTGGTATGTAATCCTAATTTATATACTGCATCAGCAATATCCGCCCATAAGGTCTATTTTATGTTTCCATGGCAATAACCCATTCATATATGATGAGTGTTACCAAATCAGACACGTCAGTCTGGGGTTATGACGCCGATCCTCTAACACACGTGCCAGCGGATTGAGCCTTCCTCCGGGCATACCGATGTTTTACACATGGAATAATATGAATGTTCTGTTATTGGCTGAAGTCCCATTGACAGAAAAAGTCTACTGAGTAAACTGATCATGCCTTAAAGGCTCATTGCTAAAGTTATGTCTTCACCTTCTGGAGAAGAGCCAGATGATCTTATTTTAAGATATACAGACATGTGTGACGCAAATTGGAGCTGTGATTCACTGAAATGTGAATCACTGTGTTGCAGCAGGCTGTCTTGACAAGGAGGGTTGGTTAGTGTATTACTGACGTTTTATTTATCATAAATGAGATACTGGAGCTGAGTAGATACATAGTCATGTGAATACCCAGATGAAGAAATTGCCTTTGTAATGTGAGGTCAGATCTTTATGTCTTCCCTGTGACATGAAACGAGGCCCCACATGTCAGCTTTAAGCTATAATTTCTGCATTCCTTTTCTTGTGTCTGTCACTGGGTGTGTCATTTACTTGTGGAAAACCAGTTAAAAGGGCAGCGTTTAGTTTTGTGCGTTTTTAAACTCCATCAACGCTTCACGCTGCGTGTGTGTGCTATCAGGGAGCTGAGCTTGCCCTGGAGTGGCCTTTCACTGACCACCGAGTGGGGTGAGCTTCAAGAGTATTGTCATTGGTTGTCCGCAGCTTGATCCTCTTCAGAGTAACTCGCAGGCCTGTGGTCATTGGACGGCGGCCAGCCTAGTGAGAGTGACAGTGTCTCATCGCTGCTTCATCCCTCCACGTCCTCTCAGATAACCTGGTCCTTTATTGTTGAAAGGCAGACTTGGGTTTGAACACCACAAGGGAGGGATCTTGCACTGTTGAAACACGCCCCGCTAGGAGTTCTTTCCTATAACTTGAGCATTTAGAACTGACAGGCGTACAGAGGCCGTTGGGTTCAGAGCAAAGAGGAGGTGAGTCTCTTATGAGCACTGAGTTTAGTTCTTAGCCGGTGTGGCACAGTGTTCTCGGGTGTAAGAGGAGGGATTGGTTCAAATGACTTTCAGATACAGATGTTCCTTAGTAACTATAGCTCACTTCTTTGATTCGTAAACCAGTGTTTTGTCAGGGTTCTGTTTTTTTTTTTTTTTCTTTTTCTGAAAACGGTGCTACCAGACAGCCAGCTTCCTCTTCCAGATAGCTGTTGGCATGTGACTGATATTTTGGGTCAAAGTTAGCCCTGACGTTTGACCTTTTTAAAATGCATTGTTCACCTGTGCTTGATTCACTTTTCCTGATGGCATTTTCTGTTTTATTCCAGCTTACGTTGTAAACTTTGAGGAACGGCCGACTACTACACTTGTGGAGTATCCCGGGGGCTTTTCTCTCTCTGAGGCTTCCTGTTTGACACATTTATCTTTACGACATCTTTGGGACCAGCACTCCATTCAAAACCAGTCCGGCCACCACCGCTGCTCAGTTGCCTTCCACGCATACCCCTTCAGAATGGGTCTCCAGTCAGACTCTGCCCTCCAGTCTATCCTCCTCCTTCCAATCCACTTACTGGTATGGCTGTACTCCGTCCTGTCCTTCCTGCCCTGGTACTACATCACCGGTGCCGGGCAAAGAACAGCTCTGTCCAAGCGGATAAAGGCCCGTGCCACCACAGGCTGCGCAGAGGGGCCGTACCGCTCGGTGGACCACTTCGATTCCCTTGCCAGGGAGGACTTTCCAGGCAAGGACACCCTGGATAAGCTGTTCGAGCATGCTGTGCAGCGCTTTGGAGAAACGCATTGTCTCGGCTTCCGAGATGTACTGAGCGAAGAGAACGAGGTTCAACCCAGCGGCAAAGTATTTAAAAAGGTAAGCGGTTGTCAAAACAATTTTTAGCCCATTTCTTTTGGGAGAGGGATTCTTGTGAGGACAAAAGTGTCTTATGCTGCAATTGACTCTTTCTCCTGCTAGCTGATCCTGGGGGAGTATAGATGGCTCTCCTACAATGAAGTGGACATTATAGTCAGTGAGTTTGGCAATGGACTGGCAGCTCTGGGGCAGCAGCCCAAAAGCAGTATCGCAATCTTTTGTGAAACCAGAGCAGAGTGGATGATCACCGCCCAGGCATGCTTCAGGCACAATTTCCCTTGTAAGTACAATAAAGTATGCACAGTGTCCTACAAGGTGTTATTTTACAGTGTGTTTGTAATGTATGTTTTGTGTTTTGTATTCATTACAGTGGTGACATTCTATGCCACGCTGGGAGAGGAGGCAATTGCATACGGACTCAACGAGACTGGAGTCACACATCTAGTTACAAGCGCGGAACTGCTTGAGACTAAACTGAAAGTGAGTTTATCCCTCAAGACATATAATAAGAACTGGTTTTGCTGAGAGAAACATGCCCGGTGGCAAAACATCTTGTCTTTCTACATAGATAGCCCCAGTAGTCATTAAATAAGAGATGATCATGTTTGGTCTTTCTTTTATTGCAAAATAGAGACAGCACAGTCCTGTACTATATACTTTTAATTGCACTGTTAAAATGTGGGAATATAGAGCATCTTAGCTGAGTCACAGCAGTGAGTGAGTGAAAGGGGCAAACTAGATTTAAAAAAAAAAAAATAATAATAATATCAAGTTAAAAGTACAAATTAATGACATAAGTCCTTTTAACTGAGTCACTTCAGCCTTCCAGGACTTCAGCGCTCCAACTGCAATAAAATTTGGACAGTGTGGAAGCAATAGAGAAGTTTTATATGGGCTTTGTGTATAGCATTTCCCCATAAGCCATACTTAATTAACTAATTAACTAAGAATGTAATATGTAGTAAAACAATTTCTATGAATGTGTAACTCTCAAACAGACTGTTTAGGTCCCTGCATTTTTCCAACGATATAATTTACTTTAATAGGTCAAGATGCTGCCCATTATGAAGATTATGTCAGTGAATTTAGGGTTAGAAATCCTTCTTATTTGTCAAAGGAAATCATGTGATCAGGCATCCTGTTGTGACAGCAGCTCTGTCCTCTCTCTCTCTCTCTCTCTGTCCAGACTGTGCTTCCACAGATCTCAAAACTGAAGCATGTGATCTACGTGGACCAGAAGAAAGTGAGCACAGAAGGCTACCCAGCAGGACTGTCCATCCACAGCATGCGGGCCGTACGAGAGCTGGGCCAGCTGCCCGACAATGGTGTGTGTTTCCCCCGGCTCGCCTTGGTCACGCTTTTTCTCAGATGCAGGGGCGAAACCCCTCACACATGCAGAACAGCACAGTGACTGTTTGTTTGTCTTGCAGTAGGGAGGGCAATTGTGAAGCCCCAGCCCTCTGATCTGGCTGTGGTGATGTACACCAGCGGCTCTACAGGCAGACCCAAAGGAGTCATGATTGTCCACAGTAACCTTATTGCAGGAATGACAGGCCAGTGTGAACGCATCCCTGGACTCGGGTGAGTTTCAGCATTTGTCATTATGTGTGATTTAATATAATATAATGTGTACAGCAGGGTTTCCTTTTATCATTCTACAGCCAAGATTCAACTTACCCCGACTTCGCAGCTCCTACTGAATAGCACATATTTCCATTTTTTTTTTTTCCCAGCTAAAACAACACTGGCTTAGAAAATGCCGAATACATAACAGTATTTTTTTTACATTTAAATTTGTGCTTGGACAGGCTCCCAGGAGCAAAATAACCAGTACTTCTCGGTTATCAAGAGGTGTAAAGAGGAGGATGGTACATTTGTGAGATAGTGTTATCTATATTCCAAACAGTGAACGAAGGAACCGCGCTGAAAGATGAAAATCAGAAAGAGAAAACGTGTAACTGCTGGCTCTAACCTTTTTATGTTCTCTCTCCCTGTGCTCTGGCAGGCCTGATGATACCTACATAGCCTATCTGCCCCTGGCTCACGTACTGGAAATGACAGCTGAAATCTCTTGTGTCACATATGGCTGTCGGATCGGCTACTCATCTGCCCAGACTCTGTCAGACCAGGTAATACCCTGAGCCGACACCGGGCTATGCTGTATCTAACATATCTCACATACCAGGACGTGGCCACCCTTACTGGTGTCTAATGCAATCAGTGTCTAAACAGTTTTCTCTGTTTTCTTTAGTCCACTAAGATAAAGAAAGGAAGTAAAGGTGACTGCTCTGTGCTCAGACCCAGCCTGATGGCCGCCGTGCCGGTAAGAAACTATCACTCACTTCTCTGTTTTCTTTCTCTCTGGTTTTCCTCCTCTCTGTTTTTACACCCATTTTTTCCCCCAACCTACTCGTCATCAAATGTCTAAACGAATCCCACGTTTTCTCTTTAAAAGGAAATTATGGATCGCATCAACAAGAATGTGATGAGCAAAGTACAGGAGATGAGTTTCATTCAGAGGACGCTGTTTACAATCGGCTACAAATATAAACTAGAGCAGATCAGGAGGGGCTATGACGCACCGCTCTGCAATGCGTAAGAAACCACTGTTTTTTCCACTGGTTTTTTTTTTACAACTGTGTCCCTGTTTAACTTCAAACTAAACACGCAGCAATCTGTCTTTTGCGCAGCCTGCTGTTCCGGAAAGTGAAGAAACTGCTGGGAGGACGGGTGAGGATGATGCTGTCCGGAGGAGCCCCCCTGTCCTCGGCCACCCAGAGATTTATGAACGTGTGCTTCTGTTGCCCGGTGGGTCAGGGCTATGGCCTCACCGAAACCTGTGGAGCAGGCACCATCACAGAGGGTGAGATGAGATTTAAAGTGTAGGGTAGGAAGAGAGCGTGAAAAATGAGAGTGGAAAACTGTGTTCTTAAGATGTCCTGCATTCTCACACAGTTGTGGACATCAGCACGGGCCGCGTTGGAGCTCCTCTTATATGCTGTGAGATCAGACTCAGGGACTGGGCTGAAGGTAGGGCTGGAAAACATGTCGGTACATGCTGTGCTCACAATACAGAAGGAGAAGTATTTTTTTCCTCACCGTGTAGTTATAAAACTTAAATACCATTTTTCCCTCAGGTGGCTACACCAGCAAAGACAAGCCAAACCCAAGAGGGGAGATCCTGATTGGCGGACCCAATGTAACCATGGGTTACTACAGGAGTGAAAGCAACGATAAGGACTTCTTTGCGGACGAACAAGGCCAGAGATGGTTCTGCACCGGAGATGTGGGAGAGATTTACCCAGACGGCTGTCTGCAAATAGTCGGTGTGTATAATTGTTTTCTAACGACTTATACATTACTTTAGCCCATGTGTGTCATCTGATGTTTGTCTATTGGTTAAACAAAGCACGCCATTCATACTTTATGCGCTATTTTTGTTGCGCTGATTTGCGGTCACTGTGGTTGTCACTCCTGACAGGCGGACCGTTTGTACTTGATGACAGAGATCTCTTGTTGACAGATTTTTCTATCCTCATTTAGACCGAAAGAAGGACTTGGTGAAACTGCAGGCTGGGGAGTACGTGTCTCTCGGTAAGGTCGAGTCCGCTCTGAAAAGCTGCCCTGTCATAGACAACATCTGTGTTTACGCAAACAGGTGAGTAAGTCGCCTTAGTTGACTTGGGTTATACAAAATGTGGTTTAGAGTTTTGTTTATTAAATATCGAAATGTAGGACTGCATGTGACGTACTGTGTTTTAAGTTACTGAAAACATCAAATAACGACTAAAATCACAGTTCCTATGATTTTTTTTTTTTAAAGAGGTGGTTAATTTATCCGTCTTGTCCATCCCAATTGTCCTTAAGGGTTGCGGGGGGGAGCGGGAGCAATCCCAGCTGATATTGGGCGGGAGGCAGGGTGCTCCCTGGACTGGTTGCCAGTCAATCACAGGGCCAACACATAGAGACAGACATTTAAGAACATATATTCCTTTCACATGTCTCAGCTCTGTGTGATGAATGTCAATCACATGATGCCACCCTTTGACATAGTTATTCATTCTGCCTCACACTACAGTGTTTCTGGGTAGATGTATGTATTTGGCACAACATCAAACTCCAAATTTCACCCGCAAAACCGGAACCCCAACACACTTTGCTGAGAAGCAATGTTAGAAATGTTTATTTTTGTATGTCTAATTTCATTAATGTGAAAGTTGCTGTATTCTACATTCATCATGACCCAAACAGCTCGTCTCCCAGCTTAGATATTGACCTTGAGTTCTCATTTCCACTCCACTTTTTGTCACTTTAGTCAATCTGACATTTGAATGAACTGAATAAGAGATTAAAAAAACCTCTTCAACCCCTCAAAGTCCAACAACTGTCACTGTTCACACGCAGTTCACTCCAACTGCTGTCAATGCTTATACTTGAAGCGATGCTGCAACCTTTCCTCTTACAGTGCACTTCAACCAGCGATTCCGTTTTAATTACCGTTTCAGCTCTGAGTTTCATTTTCAATGCTGCTTCAACTACAACATCAGTAGATGATTTCTACTATATTCTGCCAATGCGTGTGAGCACGCATGAAATGCTCTCAGCAGCTTTATGTTTTTCTTAGCCTTCCATCAACCTCATCTCAAACGTTCATTCTTGCAGTGACCAGAACTACGTGATCAGTTTTGTGGTTCCCAACCAGAAATGTTTGACAGAAGTGGCCAAACAGAGAGGCATCGTGGGAACATGGGAGGAGATCTGCACTCACCCCGACATGGAAAGAGAGGTTCTGAAGGCGATCAAGGAGGTCGCTGCCAAAAGTAAGAGTTGACCGTGTCTTTTCATGGCACTGTGATACGGCTGTACTAATTATCTTTACTTTCACACATCCCTCTTTCTTCTGTCCCTATCTCCACCCATACATGTCCGTCCTGCTTATGTACCAATATTATTATTATTATTATTATTATTATTATTATTATTATTCATGTTATCGCACTGCGAGCGTCACAGTTCTCTTCCTCTTTGCTTTTCATCCATATAGTTAAACTCCAGCGTTTTGAGATTCCAGTGATGGTTCATCTGAGTCCAGAGCCGTGGACTCCAGAGACGGGCCTCGTCACAGACGCGTTCAAGCTGAAGAGGAAAGAGCTGAAGAACCACTATCTCCACCACATAGAGAGAATGTACGGGGGCAAATAACTTTGACAGTTTTCACCCATACGTCCCCATTATCACCATGACCACTGTTATGAACTGTAAATAATCTTTGTGGTAAATAATCTTTGTGGTACCCCAACATATTTGTATGCTGGTGTACCATAGGCCTCCAGAGGAAAATGTCCTGAACAATAAAGCTGAAGCTGTAGATAGTTGTAGCTGTCGATCCATACGTGCTGCTTTTTATTCTTGTGTGTAGTAGTTTTGATTGTCAAAGAGATGCAGTCAAGCGGCAACTCTTGTTCCTTTTTTAAAAAAGGGTCAGAGACCATTACAGCACTCAACTGCCATCCATTTCACTCTGCTGGCACTCAGTGTGTAGCTGATACCACTCCTCCATGTTGCCGATGCTTTGTTGTTACATTGAATATGTATACTGTAATCATCACAGACGCTTGTAACGCTCTTTTGTAAAGTCGGAGTACTGGTGTTACTGTGCCTTCAGTCTGCAGTACTTGTGTAGTCAAGCAGAAGTACGTGGCGTCTAGATAAATAATAGTTTGAGCTTCTGTTACAAAAATGGCCAAAGTGCCATGCGATGTTTACTTGAGGCTTTAGGAAAAAAAACTTTCCGCACCCAGAGTTACAAAGACATGGATCATGTCTGCTTACCCACTTAGTTCTGTCTGACCAATGTTGTTTTATTTAAGCTTTTGTTATTGTGTCCATTTATTCAGAAAGTAAGACCAAAATGTTTAAACATAAATGACTCAGGAAGATAAG